>NC_141697.1:134899206-136149206 GCF_964263255.1 Lissotriton vulgaris | reverse complement strand
TGTGAAGCATGACTGTTATAGGGGCTATATTATGTATTGGAGGGAGAGATAGAGTAGTACTGTCCACCCTTCCGTTCATTACCCCTTCCTTGCCTTCACAGAGCGGGGCCTCCTTTTTCCTGAGCTGGGTTCCAGGAGAGGTGAGGTAAACTCCCTGTACTATTCAGGTGAGTAACATTAGTAAAATAAATTGGCTTAATTAGTAGAAGCCAGTGCCAGGTCTTTCCTGTTTTGTTGGGACTTACTACAATTGATTTCTTGTTTCCTGTTTAACAGATGTAAGAGACACCGTTTGGTACAGAGGAACACGATTTTGGACTATTTATGTATATCCTTTACAGATTGTCGTTACGTTCACTTTATGTATGCAGTAGCTAATGCTTAGAACTCTGGCCCTGAAGAAAGCCATGGGATCTTGTCCCTACCAGCTGAAACATGTTGGCCTTGTAAATGCAGTTATATGTTTAGACTGCTTCCTCTGCATTGTTCTTGTTTGTTTGAGGGAAAGGACAAATTACATTAGAGTCTTTCGCCTATTGATCCTTTTACCCCTTGTTTTTAACTCACACATCTTTTGATTTTTGCACTGCACTCGCTCCCATCTTTATCATTTGTTCATGGGTACCTTAGCGATTGATGGTGCGACCCAATTGAGTAAGGGCGATGGATGGGTCTCATTGATCAAGAGACATACCACCCCATTTTAGGATGACCAAATGAGAACACTTGATCTACATACCTATTTGATGGGAATCCAACACATCTCTGTACTGGTCTTACCAACAATCTCAGTAGGTCCTTCGACAGGTTTGTCCTGGCACACATTCTGATATAGAGACTTATATAGCTCTATTAGCGCCTAACTCACTTATGTAGGAGTTTTGCAGCAGCTCGGAGTACTTGAAGCTCCGTTATAGACCCCCGGTTCTTTTGTTGTTACGGTAATGATCCCAACCTTAGGACCCCAAAGTGGTGGCCTGAAGGTATTGGGACACTTCCTACTCCTGTTAGGAAGGTCAATAGCCTATGAGTCATCATTGACTTAAAGCTTAACTTCGGTGACCAAATCAATGCAGTAGCATCCTCCGTCAACTTTTTAATCAGAATTATTAAGAAAATACTACCCTTTATGCCCACTACCTGTCAGCAAACTGTAGTCACTGCTCTTATTATGTCCAGACTTGACTACTGCAATAGCCTGTATTTAAAAATACTGCAACATTTTGCGAACAATTTACAGCTACTGCAAAATGCATCTGCAAGGCTGATTACGGGCACTCCCAAATACGCTCCAATCTCTAAGGAACTGAGGAAACTACACTGGCTGCCAGTTAAGAACCAAGTGCTCTTCAAATCTCTCAATACCATGTTCAAGGCACTCCACGGAATAGGTCCAGATTTCCTGAAACGGAAACTGCAGTGGTATATACCCGGAAGAACCCTGCGCTCCGGAGGAGCCTAACTGGTGACTGTGCCACCCGTCGAAAAATCAACATGGGGAGGGAAAAGTTTCATGGTTTGTGCAGCTAAAGCTTGGAACGAGCTCCCCCTAGTTTGAGAAAGGCCCCGGACCTACTTACCTTCGGGAGAGGTCTGAAAACCTGGCTTTTCTCCCGCTAGTCCGGGTCCCCTGTTACTGTTCTTAGTGAATTAGTAGTTCAGCGCCAAGACACCTCCGGGTAATTGTTGCGCTTTATAAGTAGCCATAACATAACAAAACACCAGGGAATACGCCAGGAAACTAAGCTGTTGGCACTGGTGGAGAGCAGAAGGTGAATGGTCATCTGTAGAAGGCAATCAACGTGAGACCACAGAAATCTTATGGAAATCTCTCTCTGGAAAATTTAGGAAATGTGGCACAATTTCCTTTCAATACCATTACCCCCTTTTCTACGCCATTATCTAGTCTCAATGTGACGAATCTTGACCACTCTATTTTGACCAAAAGAGCTCCTTCATAAACACAAGCAAATAATCAAAGACAAATAAATATTTTAGTCAATAATGAGAGTTGTGAGTAGTTTTAAAGGGTTTTATTTTCTAATTAAAGTTTAAGATTCTCAGAATCTTTATTCATTAGTCAAATATCTGGCACCCAACTGATATTGTCAATGAATGACACCCATCAGTTAAATTTTTACTCAAATTGACATGGACCGAGCTGCATAGAGATAGAATACAGCCTATGAGCTCTACGCTAACATAGCCTCAGAAACACGGACCGAAAACTGAATATTAAGGACACGCTTTAACTTTTTTTTTTTTAAATGCCTTGAAGAAGCCCCAGCTTGCAGGCCAAGGGCGAAACACACGTTGGCTGAAATATGTTTTCCTGGCTGCTTTATGATTATATACATCCATTAAAAGATTTATGGAAAATACAAACCATGATCTAGAAATCAGTGATATCAAGATATACCAACTACATATTGGAATTAACTCCTTATATTTAGTATTTTTACTTGTTGCTCAGAAGCATTTTTGTATTAGTCAAATATCAATCTGGTTACAGAACTGATAATAAAAAAATTAAGCCAGTTTTTGATTGGTTTTGACTGTTGTAAACACTTTCACAGCCTAACCATTGTGTTTTAACTTGCTGTGTCTAGCGTTTTTTGGCAATACTTGAGATTGTATCACTGAGTTGAAAGTGGCCAAACATTGCTCAAATTTGCCTGTGCAACCTTTTCCCCTTATATGTTGTTTGTTTGTCTCAAAGTATGGTACAGGATTGTGCCTTCTAACCAGGTATCACCTTCTTATCCTTTGAAATTAATACCCTGCCCGGCTGGGCAGAGGCAAATATAGTCTCCTATCATGGCCTATATTATTGTGTTCCTTTTGATTCTGATAAGCTAAGGACCCTTGTTTTTCAGAGCATACTTCCCCATGGTCCTCAGCCATTTTTTGGGTGCCCTTGTTATAATTAAATAGTACAAATGATGTCAGTCAGAACCCCTGAAGATTTAAAAAATAAAGGCAAGAGTGAGATTAGCATGAAGCTAAATCAATGACTAATAATTGCATAATCTCCCATAAAGAGAAACAAAGCATAGAACAAAAATTCTTGGCAAAGCCAATTAGTCAAAGCTTAAAGCTTTGGTTTTTAATAAAAGTCAAATGGACATAGACTGCATCTAACTTGCCCTGGCCCCAGCTGAATCTGCCTTTCCCTCATCATCTTTATCTGAATCTGTTCCACATCAAAATCTGCCCTCTCCTTCTTTGCATCTGTCCTCTGCAAATCTCTTCAGTTCTGCATGTGAGTCTGAAACTCCCAAACTAGGAATGCTTTAATAAATCTCTAAAATGTTGCTGAAAGTAGGTGGCATGTTCTTCATTTCCTCCAATAGAAATCCAGCATTCTCCAAAATGACCATCTTTCCCCTTCCTCCTGTTCACGTCATTCATCAGGCGAGCTTTCAATTTGTTTTCACTGAACATTTTGAATCTTATTTAAAATAAGTTCATTTCCTAATCTTCTGATAAAGAAACACGTAATTTGAACTAAACACATTGCATTAGCTGCAAGGGAAACATATTATTTAAGCATGATATAATATGGTAATCCAATATGCAATATGTGTGCTTTCTGTTCTTTATGGTAAAGAAATGAATGGGGTTCTGTTTAAATGAAAAATGTTACCAGCAACTAATACGATAAGTGTTAGACCTGGCACCATTGTCGTGGGTCTCCCTTCCATTTTTTGCTATTGCCTCCTGTATTTTTGCTATGTGTTTTGCTGGTCTAGATGCTTTGAGCACTTTGCCACTGCTATTCAGTGCCAAAGTGCAAGTGCTCCCTATTGTAAATTGTTGTAATAGATTAGTGACTCCATGTTTGCCTTATTTGATTTACTTGTCAGACACTAGTACAGTGTACCAGATGTGCCCAGGGCCTGTAAATCAAATGTTGCTGGTGAACTTGCAGCACTGGTTGTGCCACCCACAGAAGCAGCTTGTAAAATGTGGCTCAGGCCTGCCATTGCTGCAGCCTGGGGCTGCCATGTCGACTTGGCAAGTACACCCACTTGCCAGTCCCTAAAGCTTCCCTTTTCTACATATTTGTCACTCCTAAGGTAGGTCCAAGGGCAGGGTGCATTGTATGTAAAAGGTAGGAAATGCCCTGATGTTCATGGTAATTCTACTAGCACGAAGGGAGATATGCATCAATTGGGTTAAGCCAGCACCGCCTACACATAATAATTGGTTAAATTCTATAATAAAAATTAACAAACTTGATAGGAAAGGGAAAAACTCTAAGAGAACAAGATTTTGGGAAATTTGGGAACAGCATTTCCAGACAAATCATTAGCTCCTTTTAAGACACCGGAATAAAAAGTCCAATGATTAATGCGGAGGCAATAATTTCCAGGCAGGAATGGTTCTTGCTGAGTAGCCTAATAGGCTAGCTCCTCCCCCGAACTCCGAAATTATTGAATACGATGAAGGGTAAGAGGAGTAAATTGATTGGTCATAACAAACAAGGGTATACTCCCCAAGTACAACCGAAACAGCGGGGCAGTGAAGGCCTAGAACAAAGAACCTTTCAGACTCCCGAAACCTCATTATCTAAAAATTTGCAAGATGAGGATATAAAAAAAAAAGGAAATGCCCTGATGCGTGTGGCATGTCCTGATAGTGAATTACAGCCAATGTCGTTTTTCACTCTTGCAAGTCTACCTCTTCCTATAGGCCCAGAATGGGCAGTTTGATTATAACATTTTATAATCCTAACTGACTCAGGGAAAAAAGTTGAAATTCAAGTTTAGTATGCCTGAACTCAGAATGATAAAATACATTTTTCAGTGAAGTCGGTTTTAACATTCTGTGTTTGAAAATACCACTTTTAGAAAGTAGGTATTTTCTTGCCTAACCATCCAAGCCTGCCTCTGCTAGGTTGTGTATTCTATGTCTGGTTTGTGAGTGACAGGGGCTGGGGTGGCTCGAGGAGACAGGGTGAGTCAGCACAAGGCTGAATAGACCTATCTGCATGAGGAGTGGTGGGAGGAGTAGCACCTGGGCCTGAATAGGGCTGTGCCTGCCTTCTACAATTCTGCTCCACCTCCTGTGGTGTGCCTGATGACCCTGGACCACACTGACAACGGAAGAAGTTGTGCACTGGCAGAATGCACCCAGAACTGGTTTGGACTAGGTACAGACACTCTCTGCATTCACAGACAAAGGATTGTTGTGTATAAAAAGGGGGACCCAGACTCCAGAACTTTAGATCAATTCTGGGAATCAAGACAACCCTTTGCCAAGGAGAAGAACCAAGGAAGCTGAAGGAGGAGACTGCCTCTGTGCTGTGCTGTTGGGGTTGGCCTGCAGTGGTTACTTTATTGCCAAGGAAAGGAGAAAAGGAACGTTGTGTGTACTTTTGTAATCTTGCAGAAGAAACTCCAAGGGCTTGAACTGTGTTTGCGTCCGGCCTAAAATCTCATGGGATGCAAGACACACCACCAGCTCCCCTGAATTCCCTTTCTGAGGAATTCTGCCTGCAGAGAGGTGCCTACTGTTGTTTGGGCCCTCTGAGAAGACTGCGAGTCGCTGGGAGCTGGAAGCGTGACGCAACAAGGAGAAGCGTGTCGCCGCCTCAGCAGTTGCCGTCGCATCGCCAAAGAAGCGTGCCACCGCCGCAGCTGTTCGCTGTCACATCATCAATGAAGCGTGTCGCATCATCAGAGAAGTGTGTTGCCGCCGCAGATGTCGCTGTTGCATCACCGGAGAAGCGTGTCACAGGGCCTGTCGTGGCTCAGAAGTTACTGAGTTCGTCGCACGCCCGTCGGGTGTGCACGCATCACTTCCAACGTTATCGCATCAAGATGCCATTTTGAAGCATCGCACCCGATCGTCGCATCGCAGCGCCATCTTGTCACATCGCACAGGATCACAATAAGAAACCGATGCATCACCTCCTCTCCGGTTGGGAACCAATGCATCACCTCCCCTGCGTTGCAGTACCGAACCGACACATCACCTCCCCTGAAGCAAGGAACTGACGCATCACCTTCCCTGCGACCCTTTTGTTTATATTGCATGACACATCCAAGGTACTTTGAGAGTAAAGTGTTGCATTTATCATCTACAGTGAATAAAGCAATTTGTACCATTTTGAAGTCTATTTTTGATTACAGTATTGTGGATTTTTGTCATTTGGTCCTGTGTTACGTCTAGTAAAGATCACTTATTTTTCTAAACTGGTGTGGTATCCATTTGCAGTGTTTTCACTGTATTACTGTATGTGTTCACAAATGCTTTACACGCTGCCTCTGAGATAAGCCTGTCTGCTCGTGCCAAGCTACTAAGGGGGTGAACAGGGGTTATTTTAGAAGTGTAGCCCCTTACTCTGACTAGAAACAAGGGTCCCTATTTGGTCAAAGGTACCTACCTCCGCCAACTACAGACCCCCAGTTCTAACAATAAGACTCTGAGGTTACCTGCTGTAAATTATGCAAGGCATCTTTATTTCACATGAAAGGTACATTCTTCTGTAATCTGGAAAAATCAAATTGTAGCTCCTCCAGCAGGAAATACCATTAACTGTCCCTGTCTGTGATTTTAAAATGTGTGTCACTGTTCTTTGTTATTTGTATCTATTTATTCATGTATTTAGTCAATAAAAATCATTACACAATCATTCCTTCCTTACATTTCATAAAATCTTTATTTAAGCTTAGGTTTCTGATAAATCTCTTAAAACTGACCTATAAAGTCCAAATTAAAATGAATATAAAAATGTCAATAGTGCAGTTCTTGTGAGGCCCTCACTCGAATAATTGTTCTTTATTTAATTTTATTTTATGTCCCGGTATTTAAAGTGCTAGAAATAATGTAGGAATAATGTTTAAAGTGCTATTGTGCTGAGGTACATTTTCATTTTCATTGATTGACTTTCAGTTCTTTAGCTCAGATTAATTACTGTTTTTCCTTTTGCATTTTACGTTCACCCCGAGTTAAAGTACAAATGTGATGTAATTACCTTCTGGTTATGCTTCCCAATTGTAATACTTTGTCGAGGTGCTGATGCACTAAAATGATTGCTCTACTGCTTTCATGCTTACTTTTACAAATGTTACTCCCCGACATTACTCCCCTGCCTAATTACCGGAGCACAAGCCCAGTTACAAGAAATGGGCCTGCAAAAGATTTGGGCCCATTCATCAACTCTCCACATTATTAGCAAAGCCTGAACTCACAAGTAAGAGAGTGTTCTGTTTGTTTCCTGCTCTTAAGAAGCTGGAGAAACTCGGACAAGAAGCTCTCTTAACGGGATTAATTCCTGCCCATTGCCCTACCAATTGCTCGCTTTCTGTGTGAGAGAGCGCAAATTTGAATAAAAATTATGTATAAGCCATATTTACAAGCATATCGTGTAATGTAGGAATGAAATGTATATCGAACATGAAGTTGACGCTTATAGCCTATAATCAATAGATGAAGTCAAAAGTAATATAGGAAATGTAACTGTATTCACTGTAGAATATATTAGATTTAGAAGGTCCGTATACGTAGTGGGCTAATGTAGTAATACGTAGAAATGCCTACGAACAGAAGAACGTGCAGAGTAGAATTCATATACGTGTGTAACTTTAAATGCAGAAACGGCGAGAAATGTAACATGGAGAAATGTGTAAGAGCATACACATAATGAAGTAACAAATGAGAATATAAAGTTATATTCTATATATGAGATTTATATTCTGTGTGAACTTTATATTCTGGGTATTAAGGTTTATATTCTACGTAATTGTATTCTATGTAAGATGTATTCACACATGAGCGAAGTATTTACTAAAAGCGTTCATATATGAATGTGTGTTAAAGGTTATACTGTGTAGAAGAAGTTTGTAGGAATGTTAGAAGGGTTTAGGTCATTTGTGATTATAACCTGACTAACCAAGAGTTCGCAGGAGCATAGTCCAATGTATGTAATTTAGTGGACTCACAGGAGTCGTGAATAGTCTTCACTTGAAGGTGCGAGCCGAAGAGTCTAGCATTTGTTAGATTTAAGGTGACAAATGTCGAACGAAGTTTATTGCCTAAACATGAGAGGAGGCGATTGGAATTTGAGCTTTGTTTTGAATGACCATTCGCAGGATCTAGTAAGGTCAAGAAATAGTTGTAAGTTAAAGTCTTGTTTAAGTTCATTTGACTTTTGATCTGAAAGCGTCAATTAAAGTCGCCAACAAGAAGATGAAGATGACATCTAAGGAGAAGGGTCAACCTAACGGACGACGCAAAGAGATGAAGCAATGGAAAGAGCCAGAAACTGACATCATCGGGGAAAGTCTGAGGTGGGCGTCAAGGGGCGTTCCACCCACACTGTGATTGTGTATTTTAGGGACAGCACCCCGGGGAGAAGATAGCAATTGGAGATTAGGAACAGCGAGGTGAATTGCTCAGAGCGAAGGCAAGGGCAGATGCCTTGAGCAGATGCGCTGAGAGAGATCAGAGCGCAAGGGAGCAGTAGGCCGAGGACCCTTAGAAGAGCGGATGGGTAGGCAGAGAGGGTACTGCTTCTGAAACTTAAGTTACCTTTAGAGGCTAAGAGAGTTTGAACTTCTTTGGAAGTCAAACTGCTGACACCTTTTTAGGGAAGAAACTGGGGAAATAGGGATGTCACCTAGTATAG
Source organism: Lissotriton vulgaris (assembly GCF_964263255.1). Taxonomy (NCBI): domain Eukaryota; kingdom Metazoa; phylum Chordata; class Amphibia; order Caudata; family Salamandridae; genus Lissotriton; species Lissotriton vulgaris. The sequence continues at coordinate 136,140,571 of NC_141697.1, read as the reverse complement.
AGTAGGGACAGATTTAATTTGATTATTTTTCTCTTTCTGTAGATGACGCAAAGGAACCACTTTACATCGAAACTTTAAATTGCTGATTTTGGAATTGATTTTGTATTCTTTGTATACTTTGAGATTTATCCTGAGAGGATTGTATTTGCATTCAAATTTGACTTTTATATAAAACTTTTAAACTTTATCAGTTGTAAGTGGTTCTTTAGAGTGGCGTCAGTTAATGGGGTTTATCTAAACCTATGTGGGGGTTGTCTTTTACTCAATGACAGATACTATCGGTCCAAAATTGACGAATGAGATAAATTATTAATTTGATCATAAATTGATACCAAAATCTCATTCCCCGCAGTTGGTAGCAGAGGATGGTTATCTTCTTGAGGAAGACGACCTAGGCCAGGTTTAGTTTACCCCAAGGTCCCTAGTCATCGACGACCAGAAGAAGAATCCCTGCCGAAGAAGGTGCTGACGGTGCGTCGAGAGAAAAGCAGCAGAATCGGTCGAGAGTGAGTATAAGGGTCATGCGTTGTAAGATTGCGGTGTTTTATGTTGTTCCTATGTTGTAATGTCAAGCGGAGTTGAATGCCTGTAGAGTGATTGAGGGAAGGTTGTGAGCGCGCGCAACCGGATAAAATCTTATGTCCAGAGGGCTTAAGTGGTTCGGGTGTATCGAACACCCAGAGTAATTTGTCTACCATTTAATGGGGGTCATGAGGTACCATTGATCGCCCGCAGACCGATGATAGGGGGAGCGTTTGAGTGAGTGTATGAGTAAACGCATGCTGGTCGTACGTTTACTGTGTGTAAGTAACCTATCAGTTGAGGCAAGCGTCCGACCGTAAGAGGAAAGACGTTTCGCTAGTTGAGGTGACAATTACAGTTAGACTGTGGCCGTACAGTCAGAGAAAAGTGATCGCTTGGACGGAAGTAGTCATTTTTCGGCGTATGAATGAAACGCATGTAAGACCACGAGACGAGTTGAGAAACGAAGGAAATTGCTGCAGAGGGAACGAGTGACGTCAGCGTAGAATCGCGCTGAGATTGGTCGGTTAACGTAGAACAGCGTTGGGATAGGCTGATTAGCGAGAGTCGCACAGGGATTGGTGGTTGTCATCAGGACGTAAATAAGGATGAGAATTAATAAGAGAAAATCGTAGATTATCAAAAACAATGAAGTGCTTTAAGGGTTTAAGAAAAATCTTTAGGAGGAATAGAAGAAACTTATATGCTGGAGAAGAAGCTCCACCAGAAGGCACACCAGCTTATCATATGGCAGTAAATGTCGGCTTACACTCAATAATGTGGATCTCCGAGTGGAATAGGCTAACAGAAGGGGAAAAGGAACTGACGTTTCCGAGATTCGGAACGTTTAAGCTAGACGTGTTGAACCAACTGAAAGCGGTAATGCTTGCAACAAGACCTCTACCGAGGCCAACACAATTCGAAGCTCTTAGTGCATGGTTTAGAGCAGCGCACGAGAAGAGTTTAAAGAGGCGCCAAGAAAGAGTGAGACGATCAGTAAAGGCAGTACAGGATGCCAAATGGGATGAGGAAGCTAAGAAGTGGAGAGTGCAAAAGATAGAAGCGGACAAACTGTTCACCATGATAGAAGCCACGGGAGAAAAGAAACCTCTAGAAGAAGAAGATGAGGAAAGCGAGACGGAAGAGGATCTGATAGAGAGGCTATTAACAGATAGACCACCTCCATATAGCGGTGAATCCGCAAGTCCCATATTACAGCAAGGGGACGGAGCTAGATGGGGAGAATATAAATCGATCCCAGTAACAGAGTGGGACTCCAACAAGATTGAGGAAATACCTCAAACTAGTTCCGAACAGAGAGTAGTGGGAAGATTCGTGGTCCAGAAGGTGCCAGAGACGCAATGTGCAAGGTCGTACCAAATGCCAGACGCTTTACAAGTACCTGTTACCATAGGCCCTATAGTGTCAATTTACAACCCAGAGGGGGTCCAGCAGGAGGAACAGGCACGATGGGACAGGGAAAGGGCAGAGATGGAGAATAGGAATAACACGATGAATCCTCAAAGACAGAGATTAGCACCAGTGAGTCGGAGTACCCCATTAGATTCCGCAACGGGTCCCTGGATAGAACAAGGGGGTCAAAGAGGATCAATGGATTTGAGGGGACCTAAACCGAAATCCTATAAGGAATTAAGGGAATATCTGAAAGAGTGGGATACTGCCGAAGAGGCTCGGAATAAAAGTTTAGAAACAGGAGCAGAGTGGAGAGACCAGGATAACAAGGTCCTCTCTCATTGTGGAGCTGGCGAGAGCAGCTCCGAGTGGGAGAGAGGGAGTCAAGGAAGCAGAAGAGATACGTGTCCTACCATTAGTGGCAATAGACAAATGTGCGATGATAGAAGTGCAGGGTGTGGCGAAGTGCCTCGCGTCACCTTTAGTGAGGGAGAACGAAGGACGCAGGAGTACCGAAACACCTTCAGGTGCACACACCATACTCCGGATGAAAATGTGCAACATTGGAATCACGGGAACATGGAGAGTCGCGAAGGGTCTCGCCATGCGTCCGGTGATCTAGAACGAAGTCATGAGAATACAGGGAGTCGCAAAACGTCTCGCCATACATCCGGTGATCACGAACGAGATCGCGGGAGCATGGAGAGCCATGAAGGACCTTATCGTCTGTTAAGTGATACCAGACAGCAAGCGAGTTACAGTGGTTTAGGACAGTACGGAGGATCCTATCTTGTATCTGGAGAAACAGAATCAAAAAGACGGAATGTAGGGTTGAAGGATGGAGCATTGTTCCACCACACCCCAAGGGAAGATGGAAAGGCTTGGGATTTAGAGAGGTGGGAACAAAGAGATGGAAGAAAAATTCCTCATAACTCACCTGTGCTCAGGCGTAGGGCGCATAGTGGAGGAGAAAGGGATATAAGAGAACAACCTAGGACTGACGTACTGAAAGCTGAAATAAAAGCAAGACGCATAGATGTAATGAGTTTAAAATCGGACTTAGATGAAATAATTGACGGCACAGTGGCGATCGAGAGGTTAGAGCTGTACGCACCAGATGAGATACTGTTCTTATCCAAAGATGTTACTCGGAAAGCGAGAGCAGCTCATGAAAAGTTATCTGAATTGGCAGAAAAGTACATGATAGACATATCGCGAACTAAGGCTTTGCAGGCCAATCATAGGCTGAATTGCACGGATCTAGATTTAGATGAGCGCAGAACGATTGGACTGAGAGTACACATAAGGGAATTGGTCATGTGTATTAGAATATGGAGAGATCTGGAAAGATGGGAGGAAAGATGGTCCAAGAAGGGATCTGTCAGACGGAGTACACTTGTGAAGTCTCAGGATACAGACCTAATGCGAATGGAAGCTTTTCCTTTGCGAGAAATCGCGAACGGAAACTACGTGCATGTACCATGGAGTAGGGGGGATTTAGCGGCATTCACTAATTCCTTCCCGAAGCTTAGAGAAAATCCCGTAGAGTGGTACAAGCAGGTAGAGAGATTCATGAAGATCTCTAAGGTACTGTGGATCGATTTGAACACTTTGTTCGATATCGTGGTACCCGGAGATTTGTGGACGGCATGCAAACTTAGTATTGAATGGCCCACTTGTGAGCCTCAGAGAGATACCCAGACAGGTGGTCCATCAGACAGGGTCATGGAAAAATACGAAAGAGTAATAACACGGCTAAAAGAGAAAGTGCCGGTGCAAGACATAGACTGGGTTAAGATAGATCGAACAACTCAGGAGCCTAAAGAGACAGTTCACGAGTTCTATGAGAGGTTATTGAAAGCATTCAAGCAGTACAGTGGGCTAGACGTAATGGATCCTAAGGACATAGGACAGTTTGTGTCAAAGTTTGTTCTTGGATTGAGACCAGACATAAGCCTGATGATCCAACAGCATTTGATCTGTTGGCAGAACAAACCTTTAGATGAGATTCTGAGGTATGCAAGATACTGTAGCGATGAGATAGACTCGAAGGCGAAGAAGCTCAAGGAAAAGTTAATGTTAGTACAGATGCAAGCAGCTGGAAAGGGTGGACAGCGACAGCAGGGAACAGGAGCGCAGGCAAAGAAACAGAGTAACCAGAGCAGAGAAGAGGAAGAAAGACCGAGACCGAGAATGGATATCGCAACACTGAAAAGGACAACCAGGTGTCATCAGTGTAACGAGGTGGGACATTGGAGACGCGAGTGTCCGTATAATATTGAGACAGGGGAATTAGAACAGGAGGAGGAAGAGGTACAGAACAACGTGGTTAAGGGAGCAACAGTCCCGAAGGGAAAGTTTATCAAAGGGGGGACTCAGACTCCTCGAGCCCCGTTTCCTCAACCACCTCGCGTTACGAATGGAGGGAAAACCTATAGACAAATGCCATTGTTCGTAGGAGGAGAAGAATGCTACTACGTTGATCCTCTTACAGGGCAACGAGTGAATAGGGAAGAAGACTGTACTTTAGGAGCAGCCCTGGAAGTAGATCAGAGAGGACCGTACGTAGAAGCTGAAGTAGCTGGATGTCCTACGACCTTTTTGGTGGATACGGGAGCCACTAGATCCACGTTGAGATCAGCGGTAGTCCCAGGTCTGCCGAGATCAGGAGAAATGATTCAGGTGGTAGGAGTCGCAAACAAGAGGATGACGAATCCTCTGACAGAACCAGTGTCAGTGAAGATAGGGAATTACAGTGACGAACATCAGTTTGTGATCTGTGATTCTAGCCCGGTGTGTTTGCTAGGAAGAGATCTGTTGTGTAAACTGAATTGCACAATACATTGCACACCTGAAGGAGTAGAAGTGCAGACCAACGATGAAGATGCTGATTTTAAAGTTGTGAACTCGCAGGAATGCGTGGAATTATATCCTACCTTAACAGTGGAGGAGCTTCCACAGGACTTGAGGGAGAAAGTGTCAGCTGAAGTGTGGGATTTTACTGGAGAAGAAATAGGATTAATCAAAGGAGTAGAACCAGTAAAGATCATGGTAAGACCCAATGCCGAATATCCAAGAACACCACAATACAAGTTGACACCGGAGACGATTGCAGGAATAAAGCCTGTGATCGAATCAATGATCAAACAGGGAATACTGAAGGAGATCGTGGGTAGTCCATGTAACTCACCGATTATGGGTTTGCAGAAGCCTAGTGGAAAATACAGAATAGTGCAGGATCTTCGAAAGATTAATAATATTGTTGTCTCATGTTGTCCAGTGGTACCGAATCCATCAGTGATATTATTTCAGATACCGTTCCAAGCTGAATGGTTTACCGTGATAGATTTGTGCCAGGCTTTCTTTTCGATTCCTTTAGATGAAGATAGCCAGTATCTTTTCGCTTTTAAGCTGGAAGATCGCGTTTTAACATGGTGTCGTATCCCTCAGGGGTATACAGAAAGCCCATCGATTTTTAACCAGCTATTAAAGAGAAATCTTGAAAGTCTAGTACTGCCCAAGAACTCAGTTCTAGTCCAGTACATAGACGACCTCCTAGTTGCGTCAGAAACAGAGGAAGCTTGCAGAGAAGACACCATCACCTTGTTAAATCACTTGGCCGAGAACGGGCACAAGGTGTCACCAAGTAAATTGCAATATTGTAAGACTGAAGTGCAATACTTGGGCCACAGGATTGAAAAGGGGAAACGGAAGGTGTCTCCAGACAGAATAGAGGCGATTATGAAAATGAACGCGCCTACAACACAAAGAGAGGTCAGGATGTTTCTAGGCATGGTTGGTTATTGTCGACAGTGGATAGCTAACTTCTCACTGAAGGCAAAACCTTTATTACAACTGACGCACAAAGGAGTGAGTGATCCGGTACCATGGGACAAAGATTGTTTGATGGCGTTTTTGCAGCTGAGGGAGGACTTATGTCGTGCCCCAGCTTTAGGAATGCCAGATTACACAAAACCATTTTTGCTTTACTGCTGCGAAAGAGAGGGATGCGCTTTAGCGGTTTTAGCTCAGATCCATGGAGATGCGCGTAGGCCAGTGGCGTACTTTTCGGCTACATTAGATCCAGTAGCCGCAGCGTTGCCCGGATGTCTCAAATCCGTTGCTGCAACGGGTGTCAGCATTGAACGTTCTGAAAGTGTGGTGATGGGACATCAGTTAGTGGTGTACGTACCGCATTCTGTGGAATTGTTAATGACCAGGACTAAGACTCAGCATCTGACGAATAGCAGGCTCACACGCTACGAGCAAGTCATACTGGCTGCCGAGAATGTGACCCTAAAAAGATGCTCCGTCTTGAATCCTGCTACGTTGATGCCACTTCCAAATGAGGTGGATGATGAAAATTGTACAGATCATGACTGCCTTGATGTGACTGAACTATGCACCAAACCGAGACCCGATATCGTAGATGAGCCATTGACAGACCCCGATGAAATTTTCTTTGTTGATGGTTCATGCGTAAGAGACGATATTGGTCAGCTGAGAGCAGCTTATGCAGTTTGCACGATTACCAGAGTTGTAGAAGCCGCTTGCCTGGAAGGGGTACATTCCGCTCAGGTAGCTGAAATTATTGCTTTGACACGTGCCTGTTTAGCAGGTAACAAAATTCGAGTCACCATATACACCGATAGCCAGTATGGTTTCGGGGTAGTTCACGATTACGGGCAGCTGTGGTCTCAAAGAGGTTACATGACCTCCTCGGGTTCTCCCATTAGGAATGGAGAATTCGTGAGACTGTTGTTAGAGGCATTGCAAGGACCGACAGCTATTGCAGTGGTTAAATGCGCAGCGCATACGAAAAACACAGATTTTGTATCACAAGGTAACCGCTATGCGGATGAAGTAGCGCGTTACTGCGCAGAGCAAGGATATTCTCACACAGATGTGAAAGTGGGGGGAGTACAGGAAAGAACTGAATTGACCATGTTGTTAGACACTGTAGATACGTGGGATGAGCTAAGGAGTGTTCAGGAGAATGCACCAGATGATGAGAAAAAGGGCTGGGAAACAGCGGGTTGTGTGAAAAGCGAGATGAATTTTTGGGTCTCTGCCGATGGGAGAGCAGTTTTACCAAATGAACTTGTTAGTCCAATGGCAAGGAAATTGCATGGATCAGCACACATAGGGAGAGATGCCATGGTGAGAGTATTCAGACAAACGTGGTTTAATCCTAAGTTTAGAGTAGCGGCAGAAGCAGTATGTCAGCGATGTGCGATTTGTCAGCAACTAAACGTGGGAAAGAGAACACCAGTTACATTGAGTCACATTGGGAGGTCTGGGGGGCCTTTCAATAGAATGCAGCTTGATTTTATAGAAATGCCTCCATGTAACAGACTCAGATACGTTTTAGTGATCGTCTGCATATTTTCTAGATGGGTTGAGGCTTACCCTACACGTAGATGCGATACACTTACAGTAGCGAAATTGTTACTTAGAGAGTTAATACCGAGGTTTGGGGTGCCATCCTCTTTGGAATCGGACAGAGGAACTCATTTCAACAGCGAAATAGTGAAGATGTTGTGCTCAGCTTTGAGTATCGATCAGAAGCTCCATTGCAGTTATCGACCAGAAGCTTCAGGGATTGTAGAGCAAATCAACAGTACAATCAAGTCCAGACTGGCTAAAGTTTGTTCATCGACATCCCTGAGTTGGCCAGACGCACTTCCAGTGGTTCTTATGAGCATACGTAGCACACCTGATAGGAAAACAGGCCTCTCTCCACATGAAGTGCTAATGGGGAGAGCTATGAGATTGCCATCGGTTCCGACTGCAGCGTTATTGAACATCACAGACGACTTGATCTTGGACTACTGCAAGGGACTATCTGATGCCATTAATTCTGTGTCCCTCCAGGTCCAGGCTGCAGAGGTTCCATCAGCACAAGATTTGTGCCATGACCTGAGTCCGGGAGACCGGGTCCTGGTGAAGAAGCATGTCAGGAAGAACTGCTTAGACGTGCGTTGGCGAGGACCGTTTCAAGTCATACTTGTCACGAACACTGCGGTGAAGTGTGGAGGCCTGCCGAACTGGATACATGCCTCACACACCCGAAGAGTGCCAACACCTCTAGAAGAAACAGCTCCTCTCTCGGATGAGAATCCAGCGAAAAGCGGAGAAGCCACAGAGGGGGAAAGCCAAGCTGTAGAGGTGATCGAAGAGGCTGAGGCTGTGTTGGAACAAGACGACGAAGGTCAGGACAATAGCGAGACCGAAGTCGCCTCAGGAGAAGAAAGTAACTGGGAGACTGAATCGGATACTGAACAAACTGAGAGTGACCAAGAGACTGGTCCAAGAACAAGGAGCAGAAGGACAAGGAGTGACGAAGCCAGTTGGCCGGAGAGAAAGAAAAGGCCAAGCTCGGAAGAAAAGCAAGAAAGAACTCTTGTCCCGATCGCTGAAGAATCGGATCAGGAGGAAGGAACGACAGACTCAGGAACTGAGAGTCCACGAAGGTCGAGAAGGGTACGTGTGCCCTGCAGAAGGTACGCAACCCCAGAGTGGACTTATCTAGCAGATGTCTTGGGGACAGAAATCTGGGAGAGTGAAGAGCGTGAAAGTAATCGATCTCGATCCATTTGTGGCAGTGGAGATATGGATGTTGACGCCTGGACTCGAGACTGAGGGGTTACTGACATTCACACTTCCCATACCCCCATACTTGAGTCGGATCAAAGATTTAGTGTTGAGCAGATTACAATTTCCAACATTTGGTCATCAAATATCAGAGGAAGAAGACAAAGTCATTCGTTTTGAATTATTGGAACTTGTTGCAAGAGCTGCAGGTGCAAGAATAATTGTTGATACATAAAGACTTTTGTATATAAGTTATAAAGAAGAAGATAACCTAGCGCCGAGTGGAAAGAAGAATAAAATTAGGGATTACATTTAGAAGACGGAGAAGGGTTAGGGTTGTCTGTTGTTAAAAATAAAGAGACACTGTTGCGAAAAAGAGACTTTGTTGATAAAAGAGCACTTTACAAACTGAGAAGAAAACAAAGCAAACAAAGGACTGAACTGATAAACTTTTTCGCAAAAGAAAGAGTCACGCTGTTTTGACAACATGGAGAACGGCAACCCAAACAGAAAAGCTAGATGCATAATAGGTACACTTATAGCGATAGTAATATTTCTCATAATTACAGTAGTGACAATATCATATATCATAGGACATGAAAACGATAAAGAAATAGCAGATGTAAAACTTGTAACGACTTTGAAACCTGCTCTTGATGGAAAGAAGGAGGGGAGCAATGTTATACGTGAAAAGGCGTTACTAGTAGATGAAGCTCGTAGATTACATGTAGATGAGTCACAGGGAAATTTTAGGTCAAACGCATATGCTAAACTGTTATACGAGTATATCGATGCCATGGAGGCCAAAGATTGCTACGTTTGTATGCAATTGCCGGCTTCTGTAGATGAGGGCATCCGATATCATCATCTCCCATTGACTTATGGGATAACATGTAGCTTAATGCTAAGTATATTTTATGGTAGAGAAGGGTTTGAGTACTACTTTTCAAATTATGATTCGGTACTGCCTGAAGTTCCGAATTATAAGCAAATGAATAAGTGGGACTATTACAAAAAGAAGGATAGACTAGCCAAATTCTTTCTTCCTTGGGATACACTAGATACTTCATACGCACGCAGAAATAATCTGACTTGCAAAGTGTCAGAAGTTGAGAAAAAGTTCATAGGACAAGTAGATGACCGATACAGAAGGCAGAAGATTCTAAAAATGTCAGGACAGTGGAAAACTGATTGGACCGAAGAAGAGAAGGCACATAAAAAGAAAGGTAGCAATGGTCCAATAGCATTGGATAGAACGCAGAAAGGAAAGTTATGTTTAACTCGAAGCAAGACATATTATGAGAGTGAATTTGTAGGTGAAGTTAATTGTGAGCATGCTTTTAAGTTAGAGTATTATACGAAAGATTTTATGAAAGGGATGCAGGCTATTCCTAATGTATATTTTGTATGTGGGAGAAGTGCCTATGTAAAACTGCCTGACAATTGGTATGGTTCGTGTTACTTGGCAATTGTCTTCCCCAAAATATATCATGCAAAGGATTTAGCGATAATAGAAAGAAAGGCTTCGACAAGAACGAAAAGGGAAGTAGGAGATGCAGAAGTAGTAGGAGACGTATTTGGAGCGATGTTTCCTATGTTAGGTTTAATACTTAACGATGTTAAGATCAGGAGACTAGCTACAGTCGTAGATAGATTATCTGCGAGTACTGCAAGGTCATTAATGTTAATAGAAGGCGAGATGCAATCGATTAGAGCAATGGTTCTTCAGAATCGACTTGCTCTTGATGTGATATTAGCAAAAGAAGGCGGAGTTTGCAAGGCTTTGAAGGTTCAGGAATGTTGTACTTATATTCCTGATAATTCAAAACCACTTGAGAAGGTCATAAGAAATATTACACAGATTCATCAAGAAATCGAAGATTTGACAAAAATAAATGTTTGGGAAAAAGTAGGTAATGGAGTAGGAAAGGTTGGGAGTTGGTTTGCTAACCTTGGCAAAAGTATAGTGTGGTACATATTAAAACCTGTATTAATAGTATTAATTTGCATAATCACATTGTTAGGATTTGTGAAACTATATAAATGGTATAGGACGAACCGGTTACAAAGATCTATGAGAGAGCAGGAAAGGAGATTAGCTGCTTTACAAGATCAACAGTATAAAAGCTTGAGAGCACTTGAAATGATGAAAAGAGGAAATGATGTAACTAGTTCGGTTTAAAAGGTGTTATTCAAATTGCATTTAGTGATGACTCCTAAAAGTCATCAAAGGGGGGACTGAGAGAGCGCAAATTTGAATAAAAATTATGTATAAGCCATATTTACAAGCATATCGTGTAATGTAGGAATGAAATGTATATCGAACATGAAGTTGACGCTTATAGCCTATAATCAATAGATGAAGTCAAAAGTAATATAGGAAATGTAACTGTATTCACTTTAGAATATATTAGATTTAGAAGGCCCGTATACGTAGTGGGCTAATGTAGTAATACGTAGAAATGCCTACGAACAGAAGAACGTGCAGAGTAGAATTCATATACGTGTGTAACTTTAAATGCAGAAACGGCGAGAAATGTAACATGGAGAAATGTGTAAGAGCATACACATAATGAAGTAACAAATGAGAATATAAAGTTTTATTCTATGTATGAGATTTATATTCTGTGTGAACTTTATATTCTGGGTATTAAGGTTTATATTCTACGTAATTGTATTCTATGTAAGATGTATTCACACATGAGCGAAGTATTTACTAAAAGCGTTCATATATGAATGTGTGTTAAAGGTTATACTGTGTAGAAGAAGTTTGTAGGAATGTTAGAAGGGTTTAGGTCATTTGTGATTATAACCTGACTAACCAAGAGTTCGCAGGAGCATAGTCCAATGTATGTAATTTAGTGGACTCACAGGAGTCGTGAATAGTCTTCACTTGAAGGTGCGAGCCGAAGAGTCTAGCATTTGTTAGATTTAAGGTGACAAATGTCGAACGAAGTTTATTGCCTAAACATGAGAGGAGGCGATTGGAATTTGAGCTTTGTTTTGAATGACCATTCGCAGGATCTAGTAAGGTCAAGAAATAGTTGTAAGTTAAAGTCTTGTTTAAGTTCATTTGACTTTTGATCTGAAAGCGTCAATTAAAGTCGCCAACAAGAAGATGAAGATGACATCTAAGGAGAAGGGTCAACCTAACGGACGACGCAAAGAGATGAAGCAATGGAAAGAGCCAGAAACTGACATCATCGGGGAAAGTCCGAGGTGGGCGTCAAGGGGCGTTCCACCCACACTGTGATTGTGTATTTTAGGGACAGCACCCCGGGGAGAAGATAGCAATTGGAGATTAGGAACAGCGAGGTGAATTGCTCAGAGCGAAGGCAAGGGTAGATGCCTTGAGCAGATGCGCTGAGAGAGATCAGAGCGCAAGGGAGCAGTAGGCCGAGGACCCTTAGAAGAGCGGATGGGTAGGCAGAGAGGGTACTGCTTCTGAAACTTAAGTTACCTTTAGAGGCTAAGAGAGTTTGAACTTCTTTGGAAGTCAAACTGCTGACACCTTTTTAGGGAAGAAACTGGGGAAATAGGGATGTCACCTAGTATAGAGTAGGGACAGATTTAATTTGATTATTTTTCTCTTTCTGTAGATGACGCAAAGGAACCACTTTACATCGAAACTTTAAATTGCTGATTTTGGAATTGATTTTGTATTCTTTGTATACTTTGAGATTTATCCTGAGAGGATTGTATTTGCATTCAAATTTGACTTTTATATAAAACTTTTAAACTTTATCAGTTGTAAGTGGTTCTTTAGAGTGGCGTCAGTTAATGGGGTTTATCTAAACCTATGTGGGGGTTGTCTTTTACTCAATGACAGATACTATCGGTCCAAAATTGACGAATGAGATAAATTATTAATTTGATCATAAATTGATACCAAAATCTCATTCCCCGCATGTGTATTAAACTAATTGCCACACTACTCAGCGGTGTGACAGTTTCACTCTCCTCATCGATCTGTACCGAACATGATTTATGCCTAAATAGGAAGAACTATTATCAATCTTTGTGGAGGCTTTATCCAAAAAGAGACTTTGGACCCCCCCCCTTCAAAACTATCATAGAGATAACGAAAATAGGACAAGTCAACAGCAATTGAAAGAGGACAACAGCCTTACCCAACACATTAACTGAAAGTGCTGAAAAGGACTTTCCTCCAAGACCAACCATCAGTAGCAAAAGAAGCAGCCATCTTGAACTACCCTCAAGAACAATCACAGGCATTAAACGTAATTGCCACTTTGATCTGACCACTTATCCATGTTTAGCAATACTAAAACTACCCATCACTATTAGATCATCGACACACCTTTCTGGTTCGCCTCGCTGCAAATATGCTGGTGAGACTTCCCCACTTAGCCTTACATCACCTACTATCCAAAGTCTGGTTCCTTATAGATACAAGAGCTGCCTACATCATGGAACGCACAGGATTACACACTCATAACATTATATACCCGCAAACCTGTCTAAAAAAGCAGCCAAGCTTTTTAAACAGGCCGTCTGCCGTCACCTACCCAGCCGGACCTTGGGCAGATTTTCCCCTCGTCTCTACGTCCTATCTTCCTCCTACCCCTTTAACCCTATTCCCTTACCCTTCCTTGCTTCATTCACCTTGTCCCCTATGTTCTTTGAATGCTTTTCTTGATACTTATGTAACTTTTAATCTGATGCAAATTGCAACATTATTGTTCCTCATGTAAAACGCTCTGATTCCTTGGGTCTAGCCAGCGCTTTATAATAACTCATTAATTATGTATGTTCCCATTCAGTACTCTTTGTCTCCTTGTCTACTTCCCTAGATCCGATACCCTCTCCCCTGAATCTCTCACTTTGCCCGCTAGTCTGCCAAGCCCCTTGTCATTTGTGCCCTTTGACTAAGCACTCCTCCCCTTGTTGGGGAAAGATCCAATATTCATACTCTAAGGTCTCAGCGAACCCACTGAGAGAGTCCACTGCGCCAAGGGAATCACTCACAGTTGAGGTATGGTATGGCACCCCTTGCCAAAGCACTCCCTCTCCCTTTTTTGGGGAAGGATCCAGTATGTAGGCCTTGGAGTCTCAGAGACCCCTCTGAGAGAGTCCACTGCGTAAAGGGAGCCTGCCGCAACTGAGATAGGGAAGAGTTACTACTTCCCCTGGGATCACAGCCTACTGGTTTTTGGACGTTGCTTTCACTCATCTACCGGTTTGAGTTCCTGTCGCCCTTCCGCTCCTCTTTCCATGCGGTGTCCTTCACCCTCCCCTCCTCTTACCTACCTTCATTACCTGTCTACTTCCCCAGCTCCTACCCCTCCTCCCCTGAATCTTTCCCTTTGCCTGCTTTTCCCCTGACCTATTTGTGCTTATTGTTTATCTCGACGTTATGAGTAGCTATTTTACCATACTCTAATAACTGTGTAACCTTTGTAACAATGTGAGCTGTAATTATGATCTGATGCTCAGGTAAGGCGCTCTGATACCTCCGGGTCTAGCCAGCGCTATATAAAACCTTTAAAATAAAATAAAATAAATAAAGCGGTATAGAGGAACTACCCAACCAACGAGTTACCGCTTGCCTGCATGTTCCCATTTCTAGCTCTCAAAAGATTCTTTTCAGCATTATCTTTCTGTCAGGTAACTTGGGCATACACAGAATATATGTGCAAGACTTTCTTCCTTATATTTGCATAAGCGGCATTCTTTGTTCGGTGTTTGTTCCTTCCAGGCTGGCATTAGATCTTTTGTTTCCCATTTTCCGATACGGTACTGCATAAACTGGAGTTTTATTTTCGATGAAAAACGTGCTGTAAGGTAATCCTGTGGCCGTAGTTTTTTATAGAAATTGTGTCATTGCTGCAAACATGTTTAATAATTATTGTAAGTTAAAACCACAATCCATAGTGAAGACAAAATCTAAACTAGTCATATTAAAGTCAAACTATAAATTAATTGTGAAAAGAAAAAGAGTCTGGTTGAAGGCCTGTGAACATCAAAGCCTCATGTTTACATTTTCAGCACCAAATGTCTGTGTGTCATGTATGAAAATGCATTTTGGGGTTTTAATCGTAAGGCTGATTTGTCATTGGATTGGAGACAGTATCATCTGGTGATTCTGGTATAATAAAACGGAGGAATGAACTCATTGTCCTTCCTACTTGTTTTGATTATTTGTTATTTAAAGGCTGCCCACTTCGAAAAGAAATACAGACACATCAGGAGCTAATTCGGGAGATGGGTTTCTAGTGAAGAAGAGCATGTCTGGCTAATGCATTGCCATGTGATGCCTGCTTGAGGAGTTGGAGGCAAATGTGAATGATACAAGCACTGACAAAAGGAAGATGTGATGCTGAAAACCCCTATAAGTAACTATAACATACACATATTTTTAGTACAATCAAAAGGTGTTGGCTAACACCGACTGAACAATGCAGATAGTTCTGCCGATAGCTGCCAGCCACAGAAATTTAGGAAAAAAGGAAAGAAGGGAAGAAAGAAAAAAGAAAGGAAGGCAAGTAAGAAAGAAAGAAATGAACTAGGCAGGAAAGAAAGGAAGGAAGGCAGGAAAGAAAGAAAATATGAAAGGAAAGGAAAGAAAGGAACGAAAAGAAAAGAAAAACAAAGGCAAGAAATTAAGCAAAAGAAAGGAAGGAAAGCAGGAAAAAAAGAAAGAAAGAAACAATGAAAATAACAATGGAAGAAAGGAAGAAGGAAAATATCAAGAAACAATCAAAGACGGAAAGACAGCATGAAAGAAGAAAAGAAAGAAAGAATTAAAGGAAAGAAAAAGGCTAGGAAGAAGTCAAGAAAGAAAGAAGTAAAGAAAGAAGGATAGAAATAAGGGATTAAAGAAAGGAGGAAAAAAGAAGGCAAGGATGAGAGAAAGACAAGGAAATAAAGAAAGGAAGGAAGAAAGATGAAAGGGAAGAAAAAACGAGATGAAAAGAAAGAAGGCAAGAGAGAAAGAAAACAAGAAGGAAAGAGGAAAAAGAAGAAAAAAGAAAGACAAGAAAGAAAGAAAAAAATGAAAGAAAAAGTAAAGAAAGAAAAGTGTTAAAAGTGTGTAGTAAGTGAGTACAGAAACATCATACCACTGAAGGAAAGGAGGGCAAAGACACAGGAACCCCTCTGCTGCCAGCACAGAATGAACATCAGTTAAACTGCCACCACCCTCAGCATAACATCATATAATTCTAACTAGATTGCACAGTTCTGACAGTTCAGAAGGACTGAACTCTTACACAGACACATTAGATATAACACATCTTCCCTTCTTCCCCAAAGTACAAACAAATACAACAATCATACATAAAATAGAGCAATAACAACAACCAGACAATAATACAACAAACACCAAAAGATTGAAAATCCACAAATAGAAAAACCTTTTTACCCTTTCCAGAGCAAAATCTGGTAGGCTTTATTATGGTTCTGGAACTTTTTATTCTCATTCAACTTTGAGACTGCCCCCTATTATTTTGAGGATAGCCCATACTGTCTTGTACCACCTTAACTCCAACATCATGAGTACCCTCACAATTTTCGGGTAAGTTACTAATCTTGATAACTTTTCCAGATTCCACCAGTGTCCTCTTATGACTTTGATAGCTTTCTGCAGATTTTCTCAACTCTAACAGAAACACTGAACTTACTCTTCTCTTTTTGTACATGAATAGCAGATTTAATGTGAACCAAATCACCAATGTTAAAAATATTTTTGACACTTTTTGTTTGTGAATCACACTTTCTATTTTTCTTGATTTTTGACCTACATTCTACTTTACCAACTGTAACAATTGCTGCACATCTGTCTCACTTCTAACAGATTTAGAAATCCCACCGAGTGGAAACTAACGTAGGCTTTTTTTACCTTTAATAAGTTCAAAGGGAGAAACATTGGTGGTGGAATGAGTTGTGGTGATGTAAAGCCGCAGCATGCTATGCACGGCTTTTATGACATCAACATTACTGCTTTTAGTCCACTTAATACATTTACCCACCACCCTGTTCATTCTCTCTACAAGGCCATTTGTTTATGGGTGTTAGAAATAAGTCTTCAAATGGTTGACCCCACATGACCCCAGGAAAGATTCAAGCTCCTGACTCAAAAACTGGGTGCCATTGTCAGTAACCAAATTCCCTTAGAAGCTCTACAATAGTTCCAGCATTGGGATCCTTAACCATTTTGAGCTCAAGCCATTTTGAAAAATAGTCCATTAAAACCACAATGAACCTAGAACATCTTGATAATGTATCATGCAGTCCCATGATGTCTATACCTAATTTGACCTAAGGGCCAGACGGACATTTGATAAGCATTATTGGTAGAGTGGACACATTCAAAAGTTTGTCAGCAGACTTACAAGCCATACACCTTTCCACCACCTCATCCACCTCAGAGTCCATTCTAGGCCACCAAAATGATTCACATGTGCTTCTCTTGGTAAGAGAAACACCAAGTCGTCCCTCGTGGGCATTGTCTATGAAGGCGCTTCTTACAAAATGTGGGGACATTAACTTGCCAGACCTCAGAACCATACAGTCCGCCTCAGAAATCTCATCACTTATTCTGCAGTATGGCTGCACTAGTGGAGAAAGAACCTTCTTTCTAGGCCAACTATGTTTGATCATTTCAATAATTTTTTGCAAAACTTGGTCTTTAGACATAGCTTCTTTCCACTCTTCTTCTGTAAAAACATTTATCTCTGGGACAAATTCGCATTTCTTTCACCATCATCATCAGTCACACAGGAGAAATGGAACAGGAAATCATCTTCTCTGCTGTTTCACAGACTGGGAGTTGTCAACCTTAGAATACTTGCTACCATCACCACTGAGAATGTTGACTAATGGTTTATGATCAATGAGCAGTTTAAATCACCTTCCCCATATGTATGTATTGCATTTTTCTATGGCCCAACAGCACAACAACAACCCCCTTTCAATAACAGAATTTTGCAAGTCCACTTCACGAAGAACCGTAGATGCAAAAGCTATTGTATGTTCCTCATCTCTATCATTCTGCGCAAGCATTGCTCCAAAACTAACTTGACTAGCATCAACTATGATGCAACTAGACAAATTGGGATCAAAAGGTTTGAGAGCTTGACTTTGGCCCAAAGTTGTTTTAATATGTTGAAATGTCCAATCACAGTAATTGGTCCAAAACAATGGTGACCCCTTTTTAAATTAGTCACAAATGAGTCTGACTCTGGTTGCAAAATCAGGAACGAAACGGGAGTAAAAATCGCACAAACCCAGGAATGATTTAACACCAGCCTTGTCACAAGGAGGTGGGCCCCCCGTAATGGAGTACACTGAGCCCATTCTAGGTTGAAAACTATCTTTGGAAATACCATGTCCCAGATACTCCACTTCACTGCAGTGAAACTTGTACTTCTCCTTTTTTAACACTATACCATGGTTCTTGAAGATGTTGAAATCCCTTTGGACAACAGCATCATGAGATTCTGTGTCCTTGGCAAACACCAACACATCATCTTGGAACACCAGAACTCCCTCAACATCCTTCAAAATGTTATCCATAACTCTATGAAAGACAGAGGCCACAGGGACAAGACCAAAAGACATCCTCCTATACTGAAACATACTGATTTGATAAATAAATGCACTAAGATGTCTAGAGTCCTGATGTAGCTCTGTCTGGTGATACGCACTTGCCATTGCAGGTTTTGCTGTTCCAGCTGTACTATCAAATAAATTGGAGATCTTGGACAAAGGATGAGCAACAACCCAGATCTCTTTATTAATTAATCAGAGATTAACAAAATCACGCAACTGACCATACCACCTGCATGCCACCACTAATGGTGAGAGCCACACTGAAGATTCTGCCACTTTGATAATTCTCTTTTCACACAGACACCTGAGTATGATTTCCAGATCCTTTCTAATGCTGAAAAGAATACCTCTTAGCTTGTGACTGAAAGGCACAGCTCCTTCCTTTACCTTGATTCTGTGCTCGAACCTAGAAATGCTACCTAACTAGTCTCCAAATACAGTGGGAAATATATTACTCCACAACTGTCAGCATCCTCACAGTCCACAACTAACACCTGTTCTTTGGCACCAAGCTTAACAACTATTCAAAATATTCCTTGATGAAACCAGCCTAATATATTAAGGCCTTCCACTGCCACATAAAGTTTGCCCTTGATCTTCCTGTTTTTAAATTCCATCACATCCTAAAAAGTACCCCATGAGTTAAATTTTACGCCCTTCATAAGAGACAGGAGATCTATCTAGGGGACGTAACTCTCTGAAACCTCACACATCATTAAACAAACAATGAGTGATCATGGTGATCCTAGCTCCAGAATCTGTCAACAATTTTGCAGTTTTGTCTCCCACCTGCATATCCACTACAGGATCCAGACAGATTCCGGGATCATCAATCTGTGTTTCCTCCCAACCATAGTTTTTTCTGGCATGGCAGGTACTTCATCTCTTACAACAACAACCATATCACATATTTCTGTACAATCTGTATCCGAATCAACCTCTGATTTTGCCACACACACATCAGATTAAAAAAAAAAATTGTTTAGACACACTTTAGCGAAATACCCCATCTTTTTGCACATCACATTTGCCGCAGGACACCTACTACCTTTAGCATGTAGAAGGCTAAACATCTAAAACAGTAATAACTGTTTATAGAAGACTGATTTTCACCCTTCCCTGCTTTAGAAGTGCCACTTTTCTTATTAAAAGAAGAATCTTGGCTATTATAAACTGTTGGATGGGGAGTCCTACTCATTTTTATTTATAACATCAACAGGCTTAGCCTCATGTTTTCTAACTGACTTCTGGGAAAATTCAATGATTTTTACAATTTTGATGGTTTCATCAAGAGAAGGATATTTGTAATGCTAATAATTTTTGCCGAATAAGTTTGACCTTACAGTGACACACAAAATGATCCCTAATAGGTTGGTCAGTAAAGTTATCAAATTGACACTCCGTAATCAACCGATGTAGCACTGAAATATACACATCCATTATCTTCCTCCAAACCTTGTTTGCAGTTTTAAAAATGTGTGCTGTAACACCATCAAATTGGAGTATTTGACAAACTGTAACTTGAGCTTGCTGACTGCTTGAGAGTGCTCATCTACGATCTTATCCTTATTTTGTGGTAAATCCAGTATATGCTTGAAAATAAACCTTCCCTCAATCCCTAGCGAATGCAATAGCAAACATTGTTTCCGTTCTGCTCTAAATCTTGAGACCCCAATGGCTCCTAGATATTTCTCGAAAGCATTAAACCTTATATTCCACCTAACAGGTGATTCACTTGGCGACTCCAAAAATTAAGATGGAGGAACAGCAGATTGCATCTTGGAAACAACACATTAAATAACACAACCTGTAATGTATCTGTATCTAAATAAAGAATTAGCAAATTTGTTGTGAGTGCAGAGATCTGTATGTACAATTCTTACCACAGAGAACCATAAATAGCAGACAACAACAAACTATACTGTGTTAGAATCTAAACATGTAAAATGATAATTAATGTGCACCAATGACTAAAGGCACCCAAAAATGAAACTCTAAAGTTGATGTGTAAAGTAATGAACACCATATGTCTGATAAAAGATAAGTAGACTCAACACCCAAATTATTTGCACTGTTTTAGGATGTGAACAACACCGTCGTTAGATAGGCATTAAAAAAAAACTTGCTGGCTAGAGTGAACTGTACTTTGGTGTGCACATTACCGCTGAAAATTAACTTGTATAGCTCCAAAATTTACAACCCTAATGGGTAAGCTGTGCAGATCAGTGTAACTATATGCAACTGCAGCAATACTAATGCATCTTACAAATATGTACAGTACTTTGGTGTGCGCATCACCACGGAATTTATTTTTTCAATTATAAAGGCAAAATCTTGATAAGTAGGCTGTGCAGGTCAGAGTAAAGAACTTCAGTTGCACACATAAATGCCTCTTAGACACTTACAGATGCAGATAAGGTATGCGCTGTCACTATTGTGTGTGCACCCCAGCTGTTAAAAACCTATAATACGCTGTCAATTTGTGTGCACTGCACACAACTGTAACAAGAAAAAGTAATCAAATGCTCTTGCCTGCAATTACACTGAACCCCAGGAGCTGTGAAGTTCAGCGCGAATGAAAGCCTATTTAGCTGCATCATCACTCGTAAAAAGATGCTGTAGGTCATGATGTCCATTATGGTCCTGAAACGACCCATGAATAACCCACCAGAGTATGGCAGTTGAGTGGGTTGAGTCAAGCCTAGGGAACTTGAGCCGGCTATAACAATGCTCCCAAAATGGCACGGACAAAACCTACACCGAGAGTCAGATGCTTTTTCAGAGGACAATGCAGCTGCCCGAGGCCACCGCAGGAGGCCACTCAAGAGGGCGGCCCTCTAGTGGCCTCGGGCACCCCACACCCCCCTCCTCCTGAGGGGGCAGGGACCCTGGTGGAGTCCTCTTCCCGGGTGCTGGCGGTGCAGTGTCATGTCCGGTGCCTGAGGCTGGGTGAGGGGTATATACCCCCCTCACCACGCTGACGACCTCAGGATGCCACTCAAGAGGGTGGCCCTCTTGAGGCATCGGGCATCCCACAACCCCTCTCCTCCTGAGGGGGCAGGGACCCTGGTGCCGCTGCCTCACGGGACACGCCGTCTCCCACCCTACCGTTTACCCGGCGTGGTTGGTGGTAGGAAGTATGGTGAGAATGTTGTAATCTTGTACTATTTTTGTTGCAGGCTGAGTTACAGGGCGATCTGGAAGCAAATGGGTACAGAAGGGTACCTCTGCATGGCACATAGGGGTGCCAGACCCCAGGAGCCTCATGGGAGGTTCCTGGAAACTGTGTTGGCACCCTGTTAGTCCTTGGGGCGGTTGTGGGCCTTAACAACTGGGGGCTTGCCTCGCTACGCTCCACCCTGAAAGAGGCGTGAGTAATAATGGATCAGGTGTCACGTGATCCGGGAGGAGGATCACCAGAAGGGGCAGCACCGATGGGGTTCGCCCCAGTGCTGCTTGGCCCATCAGGCGGGCAGGTGGCGAGAATGCTGCCTGCCCTAGGATCGCCCGTAAGATAACCCACCATATTACATAACGTTGTATGTAATAAACCTGCAGCAGTTTTTCCTAATACAAAATCTGTGTGGTGTGTACTTATTTGCATGCATGCTATGTGCTTGGGGGTAGGGAGTGTTGCCATGATGGTACTATGACGCACTGTCAAAATTTCAACCGTTTTTCCCACAAGGGCTAACGCACACCAGCCCCCACAAAGAGTTGATAAAAAGCACCTTCTCCCTGCTAGCCCCACCTTCCATAAAAGTAACTTCGCTGGTGTCTCTAGAGCTAAATGTGGCACATAAAGCGAGCTGCATGCACTTCACAAGACATGTGCCAGAGCACACAGTCTAGACCTCACAGTAACCACAGTAGCAGAGAAGTTTTTGTCGCTGTCTTCATGGGGCAAAGGTTCATGACGAGAGAGAACAGGCAGCCGAAAAGCTTTGTGCTTGAAAGAGGAGCAGCAGACAGGGAACTGCACACGATAGTACGGTTTGCACCATGTAGTTCAAATCGTCGCCATACATTTTGTAGTTAAGTAAGTACGGAAACATCCTACCACAGAATGTACGTTTATTACTACAAATAAACTACAAGGTAAAGGAGGGCAAACACACAGGAAACCCTCTACTGCCAGTACAGAATCACATCAGCTGCAAATTAAACATGATGAAAAACAATTTTCATCCTGGAAAAAGTTCATTGAAGAACCCTTGGTGAAATTGAGTCCAAAATAACTGTGTCCTGAAGAATTATTCACTGATGTATTCACATGTATAATATTGACACTTTCATTTGTGTACTGCATGCATAATAAAAAGAGGATAACTTAATATAGAAACTTTTCAAATGAACACAACCTGGTATGCTGTAAAATACCAGCAGTCAGATAAACAAAGGACACTCTGAAAGGAATTTACAACAGCATTGCCAGGAGACAGGAACTAATAAATTGTGGTTTTGAGGTATGTGGCCTGTGCTCACATCAAGTAGAAAGTCCCTGCTTTCAACTCAGGTTCTAAATACAAAGGCAACCCTGAAGTTATTTTAAAGTATTAATATAAACAATGGAACTCAAGAAAACTACCTTGTGTGTGGATGTGCTCATTGTTAAAGAGTAAAATGCAGTCACTCAAGGTGAAGTTAACCCTTGGCTGAAATATGCTGACCCAATGCCACGTGTTGTATGCTGTAGTGGGTGAAAGCTAAAAGTGAATGACACAAAAACTGACCAATGAATGAAGAGAGTTGACTGAAAGCCACTTAAAGGGAGTATATTACATGTAACATCTTGGTAAAATCAAAAGGTCGTGGCTAACACCAGACCTAAATACGATACAGGACGCCTCAATGTTTATTTTAGTTACTTTAAAGTCTGAGGTCATCTCCACAGAGCTCGACGGAATTCATGTTCTAGTGGCACACCTATAAAAATCAAAAGCATCTAAACACATGAAGTTTGAGGGAACTATTGAAAAGGTTCTGATGAAACAAGAGGACGTTATGAATCTCTTCAGGCAATCTGTGTTTTGTGTAGATTACGGCAAAGGGCAAAGGAAATATCACCTCGAAACCTGATTCCTTTAATAAATTGTTCTGTGTTGCAAGAAGTCATGCAAGAAGCAAGCAAAATGTACATGTATTGCTTGGTTCCAAATTATATGAAGATAAAATATTAATGAATTATTGCAAAGTCCAAACAATACAGCCTTGTGCAGGCTACTTCTTTCATATTGTTGTAATTGTAATAGCATTTACATTGTGCTTACTGGCCCTGGCAGGGTGTTCGCTACCCCGGGGCCCAAAGTTACAGGCATTCTGATAGTAGATTAAAAAATGAAAAAAATGTAAGCTATGAAACATCAAAACGTTGGAATGGGAAAAGGAACTTAATTCTGGAATTGAAATCTGTTGAGGTGCATCACACGTTCAGGCACTCTAAATTCTAAATCCTAGTTAATGTGCAAGTGAACTTTTTCACATGATGGAGGAAGTTAAATATTTTCTCAGACATAATAGTAAGAGTAAATGATGTACTTGTCTGTTGCGTAAAAAATTCTTGTGTTGGGACTGAAAAGACCTCCACATTGTTACGGACTTGCACCCCTGCCCTGAGTGCCCCAACTGTACTGATGTCTGGATCCCTAATGATGATTTTTGTTGTCATAGTCATACATGATACATACATGATACAACAATGCTACCAAATAAATGGTTATTTATTTCAAATAATAATTAGGAAAATGTTTCTTTACAAAAGAATTGTATAATGGCGCAGTGGGTCTGAGCGAAAAAGATGCTTGTTGCTCTCTCATTGGTTATACTCACACCTGACAATAGTGATTAAAAGTGCATATCTAAAAAAATAAGAATAGTGCAGCCTGTTCATGGCTAATCAATAACCTAGGTAAGGGTCCACAATTTCAATCAATGTTTAGATCCTTAAGGACTCAAGACTCTATATATACCCGAGCCCAAGATATATGAGTAAAAATAGTACCTTGCAAGAGACTAAAGAGTAATGCAAAAATTAGTAGGCTTTAGGGCATGATACCTGAGGATAATATTCCAAAACTCCAAGAGGAGGATGCCAGATGACATACCCTGAAACCAGTCCCAGGATGCTTGTTCCCGGTCCAGAGACGTCCTGGCCTGGCAGTTCGGTGTGGACTGTTCCCATGGGGCACAGGGTCAAGACTGATTTGCATATAGTTGGGTCCAAACTGGGGTGGCGTAGTGGGCAAAAGAAAGATGGATTTAACCCAAATCTTTTTACTGGGGGAGAATGTATGCATTGTCAGCATTCCATCCATCATTTGTTTGCTGTAACACTTTTCGCCCTAAGTGGGATGGGCATGCCCAGACGAGGGTCCCTTGCTCACTGTGTCACTGGATTCAAGCTAGCCTGGCTGAAGAAGGGTGACATACCCTGAAACCGGTCCCAGGATGCTTGTTTCCGGTCCAGGGAGAACCTGGCCTGGCAGTTCGGTCTGGACTGTTCCCATGGGGCACAGGGTCAAGACTGATTTGCATATGGCTAGGTCCAAACTGGGGTGGCGTAGTGAGCAAAAGAACGATGGATTTAACCCAGATCTTTTGACTGGGGGAGAATGTATGCATTGTCAGCATTCTATCCATCATTTGTTTGCTGTGACAGGAGCCAAATAGAGACATCCCCAAACCAAGGGAAACAATACTTCACTATATGACATAAGCAGAAAAAATAGTTCATATTAAAAGGCACTTTTTTGCACCGGTGCTTGTAGTAGTGCCATTGAGTGCTGATAAAGTGCACACAAGATAGCTATACAAACCTCTGCATGCAGCGCTGTGTCCTAAACGAATGCAAATAAGCAGAGTTGATAGTCGTGGACTGCCACGCAACTAAACCGTGCTTTATTCTCACAGTGAGCTTATTCAGTCATCCTTCATTTAAGCTGCGTCCTCCCAGATACTGTGCATCCGAGCAAAAAATTACCTTCTTCTAGGGCCTTTCTATAGAGCAAACATGAGAGGATGTGGTCCTTCGGCTAGACTGCCGACTTTGGTGCTGGAAACCAGGGTTCGAGCCTCGGGGACGCGTCCACATCCTGTGATTCTGGGCTATTAATCACTTAATTTCCCCGTGCCTGAATGTGTAAGTAACCGGTGCTCATGTAAAGTGCTCCAATACCTTCGGGTTGAGTCGTGCTATATAAATATGCACCCAAAAAAACAGGTAGGGAAGGCGGTGCGACTGGGCTGTGAACTATGCACAGCCCCAAACAGACATAGTGCACACTCTCTGTCTATCCCAGTGTCGAGCAATGCAGCAAGCAACCCTTTCCTTCAAGGGGCAAGGAAGAGGATTTCCAGGCCACCTATAAAACAAGCAAATACATAACACGAGGGAGACCATTAAACCATGACAGTAATATAAATCTTTTGGCTTAGCGTGAAGGCGTGCACTGCCCCTGACCTCTCGAAGGAAAAAAATATTGACGAAACCAAGATTGTTTTCCTTTGAGAGGTCGGGGGCAGTGCTCTCCTCTACGCTAATTAGAAACACATGGCCCCCATAAAGATAAAAAAGTGCTTTGCGACAGCAGGAAGGCAGGTGACCCAGTTTGGATCGGCCAGAGGAAAAGGCGAAAGGGCATCACCAAAAACCCTCATTTCCAATGGCAGGCCACCGTTTAGCATAAACAGTGATGCCAGCCAATGAAAATGAGGGGCGGGGCTTTAAGTACCCTTCTTGAATCTACTCTCCTACAAAATCTCTTGCCCAGCGACAGCGCCTTGCGCAGCAAATCCAGGTGAGAACTAAAAAAGAGGCACAAAACAAATAATGGCGGCCATGGGGTTTTTTCCTCACAGATGGCGCCCACTTTTATAAAAGCACTGCAGCCGCAGTTTAAAAAAAGTAAACAAAAAATACCTGAAGTGCTTTATAAAAGCAGGCGCCGGGTGAGGGAAAATAAATCTGCGACCGCCATTGTTGCTAATCAGGGGTTGCGGCCACCGGTGCTTTATAAAAGTGGGCCCTGCTGTGAAAAGAAAAAAAGCTGCTGCCACCAATGTTTATATTGCGCCCACCCCCGCGTCGTTGTTCGTATAGAAGCGGGTGCTGTGCTGAAATATTAAGTGCAGCACCAGGGCAATGAGGAGCAGAATTGAGAAGCAACCCCAGGCAATCAGGAGACAGCAGAGGGGTGAAAAGCTGCCCCTTGCAGGAAAGCCTGCACCATGTACAACAGGAGAAAGTCATTAAAAAAAAGCAAATGTCTCCTGTTGCAGCAAGCAGTAATGGGCAGAGAGAGGGTGGGGGAAAAGGAGGCAGGGTGAAAAACAGTACTTGAATCGCAGTGGATGGCGATTAATCAAGGGAAATTAATGCATGGTTGAGTGGTGCACCATAGCAAGATAACAGAAGTGACGTTTCGGGTCAGGAGCCAATTAGAAGGCAGTAAAATAGAGCAACGGAGGAATCAACCCATGAGAAGCAGCAGGGTGGACTTCCCTCCTTTTAATAAATACTTTAGTCTTGCAGACAACCCATGTGCGCTGCCAGGCCTGACCTAAAAATCATTACCAAAGCCAATAGGTTTGGCCCTTGTAAAGTGCCAGCACACAAAGACATATGCAGTCACCACACACTCCCTTTACTGCCCTCACATAGGCATTACCTTCATGCTGCATTCACACAGGCATAAGCCTCACGTTGCTCTCACACAGGCACAACTTTAACTTATAGAGCACTTACCCTGCACCCTCAAAAGGCAATGCTAATCCTACATTCACACAGACACATCTCCCACAGCAAACTCACAAAACATGGTGGCTATCTTGTACTCATGCAATCACACTGCTCACTCACAGGTACACTGCTCAACAGGATGGAGCAAAGTTTGGCCAGACGGTGGCATAGGAGATACAGGTTGATTATCTGGTGCATCGGTCCACTAGCGTAATTCAAAGTTCTTGAAGGAAGCTTTACTGAAACCGAAATGTCCACCAAGGTTATCTAATCTCTCATCCGTCACTCATGGATTAGCACTGCGAGCTAAGTGAGTCTGATCTTTGTGGACTTTTATGAGGAAAAGTCTTGGCATAAAAAAAGTCCAACTTCCCTTCTAAAATAAGGATGTGAGTTTCTTTGTATTGCAAGCATATGCTAAAATAAAAAAGATAGAATTAAAGAGAAATATACCAATGTAATGAGGGCAGCAAGTTAAAAAGTAGAGCTTTGAACTGGTCTGCCATTTTGGAACAGTACAAATGAGAAAGTATGCAAGATGTGGCATGGCTTTGATGCTTGTATTGTAGTAGGGATGCCCGGTGCCATGCCTGGTGCTTTGCTTATGAAAGTTGGGGTCCAATGGCAACAAAACTGCTGGTACGGTCATTACTCAAATAGTGCCAGTCTGCATTTGCAGGTGAGCTGCTGGGGGATGAACTAAAGGAAATATCTCCTGAGGTCCAGAGTTACACTGAGTAAGCAAGTAAAATACGGTTATTCACACTATCTGACATCCAAAAGACAAGCGGTTGTCTACTAGGCAGATATAGAAATTTGCAACAAAGTCAATGGTCGAAGAGGGCTGATCCACTGCCCAACATTATAATTGCTGTTCTTTAAGGCTGAACTAATATTTGAATGATACTCTGCCAGATGAATAACTAAAGTGGGCTTACCTAAAGCCCATTATATATTGTTTTTGAGAAAATATATGGCTGGAGAGACAACTAAAACAGTCTTTTGGTCAAGCCTGAAAAACACAGAAATAGATAGAGCACTGGGTTTGGGAGTTCCGGTGGTTCTTGGTTCACAAGCAAAAGACCTAAATCACTGGTCAAGAGAATCACAATCTTCCCCGAAGGACATGGAACAAGGGTGTTACTGCAAGACTAGTGTAAGTTTCCTTTAAAGACATTGAACATGTGTTGTAGTGCAGTACCAGCCAGTGCAAGCTTCTTTCAAAGTTGTCGAACAAGTATCAACTGCAGGGCCAGTGTAAGCTTCTGTCAAAGACATGGAACAAGTCTGGTACTCAGGGCCAGTGTGAGCTTGCATCAAATGCATGAAGCAAGTGTGCTACTGCATGGCCACTGCAAGGTTCCTTCAAAGACATACAAAAGTATGACACTATGCAGTACCATTTAATCCCTCCCTTGGGTACAATGTTACCCACACTCTAACCCCATGCACCTGGACTGAAAGACAAAGCATTAACCTGTGTTGTGAAGCAGGAGCAATAATTAGATACCACTAGTGGCTGAATTACAAAGTGTGAGATGAGAAAATGTGGAATTAATCCAGGCTTTGCCAAGTGATCACATTCTGTGATCCTTGGCATTCATTTTCTTTTATTGTGCCTTCTGTTTTTCATTATTACATATGAGAAATCTTTGAAATACATGAGGATGTGTGCTGCATAAAAATCTCGTGTTAAGGTATGCTATGGTATGCTATGCTATATTATGTTATGACTATTTTTATAGAGCATTAATCAACTGTGAGGGTTTCCAGGCATTTCAGAGGAATGTGGGCACATGGTCACAGTAGAGTTACTTGAGAGCTAGATCTTTAGCCTCTTACGGAACTCAAGAAGTGAGGATGAGGCTCAGATGTATTAAGGGAGGTTGTTCATTTTATTGCAGGTGATGTAGGAGAATGAGCGAC
Organism: Lissotriton vulgaris; assembly: GCF_964263255.1. Classification (NCBI taxonomy): domain Eukaryota; kingdom Metazoa; phylum Chordata; class Amphibia; order Caudata; family Salamandridae; genus Lissotriton; species Lissotriton vulgaris. Next base: position 136,111,806 of record NC_141697.1, on the reverse strand, counting down.
CACCTGTTCTTTTTGTGTGTAGGCGGGGGTGGGCTAATGGGTGTAAGTCAGAGCATAGATGTTTGGCAGGCTGGTGAAAGTGTATGTGGCTGTTGAGGCATGCTTGTAGGGCTTTGTATGCGTGCGTGAGGAATTGAATTGGATACGCTTGTGGATGCAAAGCCAGTGAATCTCCTTCAGGTGAGATGCAATGTGGTTCAGCAGGGGAGGTCAAGTTTGAGTCTTGCAGTGGCTTTTGGATGGTCTGAAGTCTGTGTAGGAGTTGCGTGGCGATTCCAGCATGGAATGCATTGCCGTAGTAAAGTCTTGATATGAGTGCAGTGTGATGGTCCGTCTGGTGTTCTGTCACAGACACTTATTTATTTATTTATTTCTTTCTTTATTTATTTATTTATTTATAACGTTTTATATAGAGCGAACTTAATCCCGAAGGATATCAGAGCGCTTTACACTTGAGGGAGTGAGGTAACATAACAGTACGAGAGTCAAATAGGGAATATACAAAGGCAATATAATGGTGCACATAGAAGACTCAAGATGGACCTTGGTTAGGAGTATAATGTGCTATGCATTGAAACAGAATTACAAAGGGGAGCCAGTACAATCGTAAAGAACCAGAATGATGTCCTTTCTTGAAGTGTGACGGATGTGCTAATAGTTGACCTTCGCTCCTCTTATGAAGGTAAGATCCTGTTCATGAGGAATCGTTTTGCTTCCCATTTGAATGCAGCCTTGGAGGAGATTCTCCGGATTTCCGGTGGGAGAGAGTTCTAAATTTTTGGAGCAGAACCCGAGAAGGCTCGTTGACATGTTCTCTTTTTGTGGAAGCTTTTGGGTTCCAGGAGGAGGGATTTAGCACTCCTCAACTATCTACCCCCTCCGGATAATATTAACTTTTGCGCCAGGTAATTGGGGGTTTTGAAGTGGATGGCCTTGTGCGATAGGCATGCAATCTTTAGTTGAATTGTTGCTTCGTAGAGCAGCCAGTTTAGAGGTTTTAGGACCGGGGAAATGTGGGCATTTCGCGTGGTGCCCGTAATGAGTCTGGCTGCAGCGTTCAATGATGCCTTTAAAGGAGCCAAAGTGTATTTGGGGAGGCCGCATAGTGTAGCACTGCCATATTCAAGCCTGGGTAGAACAAGCGCTTGGGCCACCTGTTTGAAATCGGGCAGAGGTAGGAAAGGTTTGAGATTCCTGAGAGTTCTCAGAAGGTGGTTAACTCCCTTGCTTACGATACTGATCTGGGTCTTCATATTCAAATGTTTGTCCAGTATGATTCCTAGAGATTTAGCTGAGTCAATAATGTGTGGGGAGCAGTTGAAGGCTGTGAGTTGGTTCACCTAGAGGTATTTGAAGATTGAAGATCTTTTATAGCATGTGCAGGATGTGGAAGCAGGAGTTGCTCGCTGAATTAACTTGTGATGTCATGTTAAGCTTGTCCTTCAGGATGATCCCCAGATTACTTGCATGGTGTGTGTGTGAGTTTTGGTCCAAGCTCTGATGGCCACTAGGTGGAGTCCCATATGGAGGTCTTATTTCCGAAGACCAGTACAGTACACCGTGCCTGTGTCTCTGAGAAAGAGCACAAACCTGTTGGCCTTCAGGAAGGAGTTGAAATCCTGGTTGTTTGTTCAGTAGTGCCTGCCCCCCTTCTCTTTTGCCTGTCCTGTGTTTGTCTTAGGTCAGAAGCGCCGGGACACTCCCTGGAGTAGCTGAGCGCTATATAAAACACCACCTAACATAACATAACATAACTTTTTTTTAATGTTTTATTGGCATTTCAAATAAGTAGTAACAATGTATACATTTTGCACAAGACATCAACTTATTATCTCATGCATGCGTATGCAGACATAATTTATCAACAATCCCCCTACCCTCCCCTCTCCCACTCACCTCGGGCTCAGTAAACCAAGAATGTGTGCAGGTGACTCAAGGTTACCCTGTACTTCAGGGGAATCCTCCAGCGACCACATCCTCCATCAAAGTGTCCTTATGTGTGCGAATCGAGCAAATTGCGCCACCTATCTGCCCAAGACCCCCAATGGAGTGTAACCATGTGTTATGGCTCAGATCTGCACCTGTCCCAAACAATCTACGGGGGTAGCTCATATGGTGGTGTTACCAGCTCTGCTAGCATTTCCGCCCATGTCCTCAAATCATCGCTCACTTTTTTGTCCCTACTGGTTGCCTTCATATGGCATCCCTCAGAGCTTATCCACTTAGCCATATCTTTCAGCCAGTCTTCTATCTTGGGTCGTCTAGGGGACATCCATCTTATTACTATCCTGTGTTAGGCCAGTAGCAGCCCCAACACCATAAACTGCCTGCTTAATTTCTTTTTTTTGCGAAACTGTAATAGCCCCAGTAAGCAATGTAATGGTTCCCTAGGGGTATTCCACCCCATTACAGAGTTGGGTTTCAAGAGGATGGTGTGCCAGTACTCATCTAAGCCTGGGCAGCTCCATAACATGTGCAGAAAATCCACTGGCTGCACCCCACACCTAGGGCATTCCAGAGAACGCTCCGGGTATAAAGACTACAGCCTACTGTGGGCCAGATACACCAGATGCACAACATTGTATTGAAGGAGCTTAAACCTCGCGTTTGCGGATGTACCTTTGACCCCTTCATGTATCTTCTCCCAATGTCTTTCCGTAATAAGTTTTTCTATCTGTGCCTCCCACCGCTTTTGTATCACTAGTGTTTTTTTGGTGGGCGTCCTCCCTCAGGGCCCTATGTATTTAAGAAATCAGCCTTTTGCCCCATCTCATCATCAGGATAACTTCTAGCATTTGGGATGTGGGTGGCACATTAGGGAATGACAGCCAGATCTCTCGAGAGGTAGCCGTGGTCTTGGCATATTGCAGAAAGTGTCCAGGGTCCAATTGGAAAGTCTCTAATGCGTCACTAAGTGTTATAAATCTATTATTGGGGTAGAGATCTCCCAGTGTCGCACAGCCGCCTCTCCACCATCTCTGCAGAGGCATAGACCTCTCTATATTGCAGAACGGACCTAGTGCCCAAATGTTCATTTCCCCCACATATGGGGCTCATTTAATCACTGTTTCTACTGTTCTATCCCAAGCCCTGTGGACCGCATGGGCAACCATTCTGGGGCCCCCGTCCCCATCATCAGGACCTCCTGTAGCGGATGTCCACCACATGTGCCTTGCATCAATCTGCTCTCCCAACTATCCCCTTCATCCATCCAATGCACTGCATGCTGGAGCTGTTCCGCCACATAATATTCCATATATGGCACCACAAGTCCACCCATCCACCTTTCACGCTTCAAGGTCACCAAACTCACTTGTTTCCTCCCAGTATGCCAGAGTAATTTTGCCTTGAAAAATATATAAACACCTAGGGAGCAATACCATTTTGGGCAGGGCAGTTTTTCCCATCTGCAGACTGCCTATGACTCTCCCTATATTAGCCTCCTGAAACTCCTTAGCATCATGTGTGACCCTTATGCCCAGGTATCTCACACTTCATCTCCCATGGTAGGGCTGGATCTGGCATATCTGAATCGGGTCCTAATGGGAACAATTTAGACTCAGAATGGTTAACGCGTAATCTGGCATGCTTGCATAAGTCCCCTAGAACTTCCAGCATGATTGGAACATCTAAAATATATTAATTCATCATACGCGTGCTACCATGTGTCTGGTGTCCCCGACCTGTATGCCCCACTCATGTAGTACATCCCGCAGACGGCAAGCAAGTGGCTCCATAGCTATTGCGAATAGTAGGAGTGACAATGGGCATCACTGCCGTGTCCCGCATGTTCTGCAAAGCCACCCGATACCAACCCACCTATACATACTCTGGCTGAGGGTTACTTACACAATAATTACACCCATTTTATGTAGTGTTCACCGATGTACATCTTGTACAGTACTTCCCAAAGGAATTCCCTGGAGATTGAATTGTATGCTTGTTCGATATTCAGTAGCGCCATGGCGTATTGCCCTTTGCATAAGACAGGGGAGTGAAGAACCAGCGACAACCTCATGAGGTTACACTGTGTGTTCCTATTAGGGATGAATCCACACTGGTCATCCACTATCAGTTGTGGTAGGAATCCCAGTAACCTTGTGGCCAGTACTTTACTTAAGATTTTCAGGTCCATATTTAGCATTGACGATGGGCGGTAAGAGGAGACCACCTGGCCATCTATAGTAGGCGTTGGCAGCATCACAATTATCGCCTTCCTCAAAGACTCCGGAGCACCCTCCTCCCATAGGCTTCCTGACACACTTCGAGTAGTCGCTCCAACAGTTTTCTTGTTGGCAGCGATAAAACTCGGCCGGAAGGCCATCTACACCTTAGGGCCTTGGCCTACTTTAAGGTTTTGATAGCTGTAAGTATCTCCCCCTTAGGAGCATTTAGAAGCAGACTGACTGCCTTCCTCAGACAGTTGAGGCAATCGTATTTCCTCTAGATAGGACCTTATCTCCGGAGGATAGTTGTCTCATGGGCTCCATATATGCCCTGCAGGCGTTCCAAGATCTTAGTCGACACTGTTTGTCTCGGAACCCCGATATTGCTGGATGTCGATTCTCACCACGGATGATCATTGCGAGCATACAGCTTGCCTTGTTGCCTTCCCTATGTAGCCTTTTCCTATATGTGGAGAGGGAGAATTGACCAAGTCTGTTCCAAGTGTCCAGTACTTCTGCCCTACACTCCTGCCAAGCCTGCAGACTGAGAGGTTGTTCAATCAGATCTTTCTCTAATGCGCCTAGCCTCTTCTTGAGCCTATCAAGGCCTGCGTGGAGTTGTCTCTTTACACCATAAGTTATCTTTAGGCACTTTCCCCTCAATACCACCTTCATAGCATCCCAGTCCATTGCCCTACTTAAGGCACTGCCCCAGTTATTGTTAAAATAGCCATTTAGAACCCTTGTCAATTTGTGCATAAACATCTGCTCAGATAATGCTTCCACACTCATACTCCACAGCTGAATTGCTGGTATTTGAACCTGCATGCGTATGGAAATCAGTAAGGCTAGTGATCCGAAAGACAGTGGGCCAAATACGCCTATGCCATGACCCACTGCAGCATCACATCTGATACCGATACTAGATGGTAGTCTATCCGAATATATGTAATAATAGCAGGTATTTGGAAGCATGACTACTCACTATCTTGAGCGTGGCGCACCCTCCAGACATCATGTAGTCCTAGAACTTAAATTAAATACAACAATGCAGCTGTCATTGCCGGCTTAGTGGTCATTTTAGGGGGGGTAAAGATGCTTGGCTCCATCAAGCAGGCAACTCAAGTCTCCCACCAGAATTATCGCAGGCCGTGAGTGCTCCATGATTGGCCCCAAGATTCCCCTATAGAAGGAGAGAGCATCATTTTTCGGGGCATACACGTTCACCAGGCAGATTTCTCTGGCATCCAGTGTGCCAGCCACAATCACATACCAATCTTCCGGATCAATCTTGACTTCCTTTGTCACAAATGGAACCCTCGGTGCCACCCAGATCAACACTCTCCTGGCATAACTAGAAACAGTGGCTGCATAGTTTTGACCCCCCCCCCCCCAATCTTTGGTGGATGGCAGGCAAACATTCCCCCATGGGTGTATTCCTTGCAGAAAGCCTATTGATACACAATATCTGCACAGGTATTAGTGTATTCTCTGCTTCTTGACATATTTGCCCAATCCCTGGACATTGCAGGTAACGTATTTCCCATCAGAGGCCATCAATCTTTTGGTGGGTTATGGGCAACTTAAGACACACCCTTCCCTTCTCTCACCAATTTGACTTCTCCCTGCTTATCGTATATTCTAGGGCCTCAATCCAACAGTCAATCTGAGCCACAATTTACCTCTGCAAACTGTAATAAACCCTAAAATCTCCCTCCCTCGGGCAGTGTGTCTAAACTAGAGAGCCCACCCCAACTTAGCCCTTGCACAGGATGCCCCGCCCCATACCCGCTGAAGAGGCAACAGCCTCTGCGTCATTCCGCTATTAGCAGAGGGCCAGGGATTCAGTGAGCAGTCAAGGCTGAGGCACTCAGCTCACCCGATGGACCATTGCCCTCGTGGAGCATCCCGCCAGATTCATTGAACATATTACCCACATTACCAAAAATACATGTTTTCAAAGAAGCTGTCACAGCCTTACCTACTCTCCTCCACGTGCAAACATAGTATAAATACTTATAAAGATTTCAAAGACATTATACTAGCGATACTGACACAGCGCTGCCTTAGTTGCGCAGTCGTGCATTCAGCACAGGAGTTCGTCCCCCCCAAACCGGCGTGCCGGCATCTGCTCACTCAAAGCCAGTAGTTCGCCCTCCTCTGCTCTTTTTCTCTCGCTGTAGCTGTGGAGGCTCATCTGTGTCTGGTATACAGTCAGAGTCCACCAGGGTACCGTTCGGGCAGACCAGGATCCTGCCGGAACGGCGTTCATCATAATTGAGCAGTTTTATTTTATTTTTTTATTTATTTATTGCATTTATATGGCGCAACAGCTACCCTGAGTGTTTCCCGGTGCCCTGGATCTGTATTACTGGCAAGTCGGCAGGGAACAATTATTGATCAAACAGCCATGATTTCACTCCCTTGCGGAAGCGTAGATAACAGGGTTCTAGACATAGTTGAAGGGGTAGTGAGTTCCACAGTACCGGTGCCATATAGGCAAAAGAGCGACCTCCTAGTCGAGCTCTTTTTACCCTGGGAACGATAAATTTTGCCTGATTCATTGAGCGTAAGTTACACGAGGGTAGGTATTTCTGTACCATTTTACATATGTACTCCGGGGCTGCTCCTGAGCTGATCTTATACATATAGCACAGTGCTTTAAATTTTACTCTGCTGGCCACTCTCAGCCAGTGTAGTTTTTTAAGATGTTCTGTCATACTTGTGCGTCCTGGGAGATTAAGGAGCATTCTGGCCGCAGAGTTCTGGACTATTTGAAGTCGGTTCAGAGTGGCAGGTCAGGGTGTGCTCACCCAGCCCCATTATATGTCGCTAAGTCCTGAAATAGTGGCTGTTACATTTTCTTATGATGTTGTGGTCAGTCATTCCGATTGTTTCGGATACATGGAGACTCTTCATGATCCGTAAATCTGAAATGGTCAACAGGAGGAAAAGCTCCCTCTGTCAATGGCATTTCTTTATTTTTTTTATTTTTTGATCCACAGATCATCAGAGGATCTAATAGTCCACATATCTCTATCTCTTCAACCCATTCATGCCAACTGAGCACATTTTTAAACAAATTTCTTGAGCTACTTTTTCTCTCGCTGTAGCTGTGGAGGCTCATCTGTGTCTGGTATACAGTCAGAGTCCACCAGGGTACCGTTCGGGCAGACCAGGATCCTGCCGGAACGGCGTTCATCATAATTGAGCAGTTTTATTTTATTTTTTTATTTATTTATTGCATTTATATGGCGCAACAGCTACCCTGAGGGTTTCCCGGCGCCCTGGATCTGTATTACTGGCAAGTAGGCAGGGGACAATTATTGATCAAACAGCCATGATTTCACTCCCTTGCGGAAGCGTAGATAACAGGGTTCTAGACATAGTTGAAGGGGTAGTGAGTTCCACAGTACCGGTGCCATATAGGCAAAAGAGCGACCTCCTAGTCGAGCTCTTTTTACCCTGGGAACGATAAATTTTGCCTGATTCATTGAGCGTAAGTTACACGAGGGTAGGTATTTCTGTACCATTTTACATATGTACTCCGGGGCTGCTCCTGAGCTGATCTTATACATATAGCACAGTGCTTTAAATTTTACTCTGCTGGCCACTCTCAGCCAGTGTAGTTTTTTAAGATGTTCTGTCATACTTGTGCGTCCTGGGAGATTAAGGAGCATTCTGGCCGCAGAGTTCTGGACTATTTGAAGTCGGTTCAGAGTGGCAGGTCAGGGTGTGCTCACCCAGCCCCATTATATGTCGCTAAGTCCTGAAATAGTGCCTGTTACATTTTCTTATGATGTTGTGGTCAGTCATTCCGATTGTTTCGGATACATGGAGACTCTTCATGAACCGTAAATCTGAAATGGTCAACAGGGGGAAAAGCTCCCTCTGTCAATGGCATTTCTTTATTTTTTTTATTTTTTGATCCACAGATCATCAGAGGATCTAATGGTCCACATATCTCTATCTCTTCAACCCATTCATGCCAACTGAGCACATTTTTAAACAAATTTCTTGAGCTACTACTGAACTGACTCCTACTAAACCAAGCAAAGGCACTGCTTTGAGTAAAGTCCTTCCACCATGTCAAACTTTATGTAATTCTGCAAGACATTTTTTCTCTATCCAAGAGCAAACCTTCCCATGGAAACTAAAAAGGGACATCACAAACTTTTGTAATTTCCTTCGTTTTTGGGCACCTCTGCTTGACCGAATGTGCTCTATGAGACCTGAAAGAAGCCCTCAAGGGCTGGACATGCTTCTTCTTGGGCCCAGGACAAAGAAGAGGTCATAAGGCCGGTCCCCTATTCAAGCTACAGGGAAACATCAAGCTATAAGAGGCCTTGCCTGCAACTGCCTAGCTGACCATTTTCAGCTGGGCTTGCCCTGGGCCCTGCTATTGGCCTCTGCTGGAGTGGTCCTGAGCCCCTAAGTGCAGTTCCAGAGGTCCTTGAACCCTTGGCTGTATCTGTCTGGCCCTCTACTACCTTTTAAAAACCTAGGCCTTAGAAACATTTTGGGTCCAAAGACCTCTGGAGGACCTGGAACAACCTGCCAAGCATTTTAGACCAAGGTGTGTTGTAGCTGGGCTGAAGATTCAAGTTTTGCATGCTTTTAGTTTTTTTGTCAGCAAATTCTCTGTTGTGTGAACTTTAGGAGCTCTTTTCAGCTACAGCCTTCAACCTTGCACTGCTGGAGGAACATGAGACTACCAAGAATTGAATCACAGTTTTTCTTAAGTGCTCCGTACATAGGCCATTCATTTGGTTCACAAAGATAAGGCTGAGACAATTAAATCACACATCACTATTTGCAAGATAAATAAAGTTCAGTGATGCAACGATCCGGCAGCCAACCTCCTAACTCTCCATAATAGTGAAGTAGTGTGGCTCACTGGTTAGAGGCGGCAGACCCGAGAGCAGAGGACGGCCCGGGACCAGGGTTCGATTCCCGGCGCGGCAGGTTTCTGGACCAGGGTCAGCGGACTCGATAATTCTCTCGCCTCGGTGCCCACTCTGATCAGTGATCACACTCAGCAACTCTGGGCATTAGCTTGCCTCATCTTCACTAACGGCCCCACCAGACCGCCGGGGATGCCTGGTCTCACCCTGGAGATACCCATTAAGGGATCATCTCTCAGGGAAGCCAGGAAGGGTTTCGCAGCGGTCGAAGCGCCTTGGGACCCTACGGGTAAGTAGTGCGCTATATAAATGCCAATACATTTACATTTACATTTACACATATTAGAACAAGTTCTCATAAAACAATAAAAAAAAAAAGAATGATCAGCACTCAGCATATATTTAGTTCATTATACAAGACATTGTAGTATAATTTGATCAAAATTCCACACTTCCACCTTATTAGGGCATCAAGGGTCCCAGATTTCATCTGAATGTTGCTCCAGATCCAAGGATTACTCCAGTCTGATCATAATGTCCCTCCCAATCTTTATTGGAAGGACCATTAGAACATTGGAATGTTGGGAGCTCCATTGCAGACAAAGGAGAGCTCCCTGCTTCTACGGGCCGGTAAAGGCCCGCAGAGCAACATTCCAATGTTCTACAAAGGCTTCTCGAAGCTAAAGGGGATTTATATCCCCTCGAGCTTCGAGAACCCTTTGTTTAATTTGTTAGAACATTCTGCCCTCTAGTGGCAGAATGTTCTAATAATTAGTGGGTGGGTGAGAGGAGCACTCCGGTATTTAAATGAGTTTTAGAATTTTAACTAGGCTTAGTTGCTATAAAGTTCAACACAAGCGTGCAACAGAGGTAGCACGTTTGTCCTAACCGTGCCTCAATTTGAAGTCCTAACTTGAGCATGAAACACACTCAACCTCGTTGCACTGTTGCTATATGTGGTTCACAGATTGAACAACACTACATAATCAACAATTTTCACACAAATAAATGAATAATACTTCAATGCTAAGCATAGAACAAAAGTTATCAAGTTTTTTTACTTCACAATGATATCAACACTTTTCTACATTCTGATATAATTTAAAGCAAATTTTCAAAGACATTAGTAAAGCAAACAAACACATTGATGCATCTTCTCTTGAGCCCAATGCATTTCGAGCTTAACAAGCTCTTCATCGGGGCCTGAAACTGAAATGAACATAGTGTCAACTAACTCGAATACAGGAAGTACAATGTTTCAGACTCTACATGGCAAGCAATTTAGTGCATTAAGTTCACTTATGAAAATGTGGAAAAAACGTGAAAAAGTCATAGTGATAGCCTTAGCCCACACCAAGGTGCTCAAAGAGAACGTTTAGCATACTCACAATCCCAAAGGCGATTGTACGCAAGAATCCTTAAACAACAAAACCTACAAAAGAAAATGCGACTGTTGGGGAAGATTCAAAAAGATCAAAGAAGCGGAACTGATGACAGGAAGTCGGTAATCCAAATACCTGGGACACAGAGTGTTGCACAGGGATCTCGGGATTCGTAACAACTGGAGTAATTAAAGCTGTACCAAACGGTCGCCTCGGTCTGTTAAACAAAAAGCCGATGGTGAGCACCAAACTCTAAGGGCTGGTGAGCTTTGAGGACAAAACTCATCATTACAGAAACCTTACCTCTCTCAACGAAGCGTCACACCGAAGGACTACTCTAGCTCACAGGCTGACCGCGATCGGGTGTTTACCGGAAGCAGCTGTACTCGTCATGATCTCAAGCGATTATAACCAAAGGAACTGCGGAAACTGACAACGGATTGTAAAAACCTTGGCACTGACTCCAGGCGAATAACGACGGACTCAAACTACGTAACTGGGATCTAGGCGCGCTGGTAATACAAAAAGACCCTATTACTGCAGGGAACACTCGGAACCAATCTACGATAATTTTGCCGAACGGAAAAACTGACGCCATCTTGGAATAGGGACCAAGTATTCACTCAAAGGTGAACAAAAATAGAGTAGGAAAAGGAAATTAAAAATAAAAATAAAGTAGGTTGGCAAAAACTGTGAGAGGGTGAAAAAAATAAAAATAAGGAAGGGTAATGCACATTAACAATTTATACATACATTGAAAATAAACCACATTTTATAATTAGCAGGCACAGCCGTGATTACAGGCCACAGAGCTAACAGGGATCACAAGAAACATGAAAAATCTATTTTTTCATTAAGACCAGCGGGTTCTTGTGTTTTGAGAAATGTTATCCAGTGGATCTCTCTCTGGAGGAGGGATCTAGTGAGATCAACCCCCTCATTGATTTTTATAAGTTCCAGTATGGAAAACCTAAGCTGGGAAATGTTGTGACTATTCTCAACCCAGTGTTTCGCAAGATTGCTCTTGAAGTTTTTATTCCTGATCATACTTTTATGTTCAGAGATTCTGGTCTTAAGTTTCCTCTCAGTTTTGCCTGTGTATAATCTACCACAGGGGCATTTGATGTAGTAAATCAGATTTTTGGTGTTACAGTCACCGTCATAATGTAAAGAAATATCTCTACCATTGAAAGGATGATGCAATTTATTGCCTACAATCACATTAGAACAATGAACGCAATTATGGCATTTTTTCATTCCTCTGTGTTGACCATCAGTTTTTCTTTTTGGTGTGGTCAGGAGTTCCTTAATGTTTTTGGATCTGGTATAAGCAAAGATTGGCTTGTGAATAAAGATGCCATTGAAATCTGGTTCATTCTGTAATAGTTCCCAGTGTCTTTTAACTATGTTCTTGGTTTTCTGTGATGATGTAGAAAATTTAGAGACAAACACGTGCCTCTCATTCAATTTTCTGGGCTTCAGCGTAAGCAGATTGTCCCTGTTGGTCGTTTGGATCCTCACTTTGGCTTTATCCAGTATCTCATCGGGATACCCTCTTTCTTTGTATCTCAGATGCTGTGTTGTCAAATTCATTTCAAGTTGTTCGTTCGTCGAACATATTCTCTTGATTCTCATATACTGAGACATAGGTAAGTTGTTCTTTAAATTCAGCGGGTGAAAACTATTGTAGGATAGTGCATTATTGACATCAGTATCTTTTCGATATAGAGTAGTGAAGATTTTTTGATCTTGAATATTGATCTTAACATCCAGGAAAGAAATCTCTTCTTCACTGATGGTGTGGGTAAATTCAATCTGTTCTAAACAGTTGTTGAGTTCTCCAATTTCATGTTCTAAACTTTCTTTAGTGCCAGACCAAAGTACAAAAATGTCGTCAATGAAGCGGTGGTAAATGATGGCATGTTTCTTCCAAGGTTCCTTTCCAAAAACAAAATCAGCTTCAAATTTCGCCATGAAGGTGTTTGCATACGCGGGAGCACCCGCAAATCCCATGGATGTTCCATTCTGTTGGAGGAAAAATTTTGAAGACCACTGAAACTAACTGTGATACAGACAAAAATGTAACAACTCAAGGACGAAAACTTTATCTGCTTTAATAGATGGTTGTTGCAACAATGCCCATTCTACAGCTTCCATGCCGGACTGGTGAGGTATAGAAGTGTACAACGCTTTGACGTTGATTGTACACAAAAGTACCTGATCACTGATTTGTATTTCCTGCAATTTTCTCAAAAAGTCGTTGGTGTCTTTAATGTACGAGGGCCACTGTTGGACAAATGGCTGGAGAAATGTGTCAATATACTGACCGAGTGGCTCAAAAATAGTGCCACACCCGGTCACTATTGGACGCATAGGAGGGTCTTGTAAATTCTTATGCACCTTGGGGAGCATATAGAGGAGTGGTCTCCTGGGGTACTGCACTGTAAGAAATGCTTTAGTCGTGTTGGAAATATGACCTGACTCAAGTGCTTGTATCAAGATATCTTGGAGAGTTGCTTTTAGGTCCTCTGTCGGGTCTTTATCAAGTAGATAATAAATGGATGTGTCTGCTACGTGCTCATCAACTTTCTGTTTGTACATGGAGGCATCCATGACAATGATTGCTCCTCCTTTATCCGCCTTCTGTATCTGGATTTCAGTGTTCTCTTGTAAGCTCTTAAAGATCCAAAAACATTAAGGAACTCCTGACCACACCAAAAAGAAAAACTGATGGTCAACACAGAGGAATGAAAAAATGCCATAATTGCGTTCATTGTTCTAATGTGATTGTAGGCAATAAATCGCATCATCCTTTAAATGATAGAAAAAATTTCTTTACATTATGACGGTGACTGTAACACCAAAAATCTGATTTACTACATCAAATGCCCCTGTGGTAGATTATACACAGGCAAAACTGAGAGGAAACTTAAGACCAGAATCTCTGAACATAAAAGTATGATCAGGAATAAAAACTTCAAGAGCAATCTTGCGAAACACTGGGTTGAGAATAGTCACAACATTTCCCAGCTTAGGTTTTCCATACTGGAACTTATAAAAATCAATGAGGGGGTTGATCTCACTAGATCCCTCCTCCAGAGAGAGATCCACTGGATAACATTTCTCAAAACACAAGAACCCGCTGGTCTTAATGAAAAAATAGATCTTTCATGTTTCTTGTGATCCCTGTTAGCTCTGTGGCCTGTAATCACGGCTGTGCCTGCTAATTATAAAATGTGGTTTATTTTCAATGTATGTATAAATTGTTAATGTGCATTACCCTTCCTTATTTTTATTTTTTTCACCCTCTCACAGTTTTTGCCAACCTACTTTATTTTTATTTTTAATTTCCTTGTCCTACTCTATTTTTGTTCACCTTTCAGTGAATACTTGGTCCCTATTCCAAGATGGCGTCAGTTTTTCCGTTCGGCAAACTTATCGTAGATTGGTTCCGAGTGTTCCCTGCAGTAATAGGGTCTTTTTGTATTACCAGCGCGCCTAGATCCCAGTTAGGTAGTTTGAGTCTGTCGTTATTCGCCTGGAGTCAGTGCCAAGGTTTTTACAGTCCGTTGTCAGTTTCCGCAGTTCCTTTGGTTATAATCACTTGAGATCATGACGAGTACAGCTGCTTCCGGTAAACACCCGATCGCGGTCAGCCTGTGAGCTAGAGTAGTCCTTCGGTGTGACGCTTCGTTGAGAGAGGTAAGGTTTCTGTAATGATGAGTTTTGTCCTCAAAGCTCACCAGCCCTTAGAGTTTGGTGCTCACCATCGGCTTTTTGTTTAACAGACCGAGGCGACCGTTTGGTACAGCTTTAATTACTCCAGTTGTTACGAATCCCGAGATCCCTGTGCAACACTCTGTGTCCCAGGTATTTGGATTACCGACTTCCTGTCATCAGTTCCGTTTCTTTGATCTTTTTGAATCTTCCCCAACAGTCGCATTTTGTTTTGTAGGTTTTGTTGTTTAAGGATTCTTGCGTACAATCGCATTTGGGATTGTGAATATGCTAAACGTTCTCTTTGAGCACCGTGGTGTGGGCTAAGGCTATCACTATGACTTTTTCACGTTTTTTCCACATTTTCATAAGTGAACTTAATGCACTAAATTGCTTGCCATGTAGAGTCTGAAACATTGTACTTCCTGTATTCGAGTTAGTTGACACTATGTTCATTTCAGTTTCAGGCCCCCGATGAAGAGCTTGTTAAGCTCGAAATGCATTGGGCTCAAGAGAAGATGCATCAATGTGTTTGTTTGCTTTACTAATGTCTTTGAAAATTTGCTTTAAATTATATCAGAATGTAGAAAAGTGTTGATATCATTGTGAAGTAAAAAAACTTGATAACTTTTGTTCTATGCTTAGCATTGAAGTATTATTCATTTATTTGTGTGAAAATTGTTGATTATGTAGTGTTGTTCAATCTGTGAACCACATATAGCAACAGTGCAACGAAGTTGAGTGTGTTTCATGCTCAAGTTAGGACTTCAAATTGAGGCACGGTTAGGACAAACGTGCTACCTCTGTTGCACGCTTGTGTTGAACTTTATAGCAACTAAGCCTAGTTAAAATTCTAAAACTCATTTAAATACCGGAGTGCTCCTCTCACCCACCCACTTCATTTTGAGATTTTGTCTATACGGAGTGAGCACCCAACCATGTCTTTTGATCAAATTTCAAGTATCACTGAAAATAGAGCCACCACTCTCGCATATACCAGCGAACAAGCAACCAATGTTCCCTCTAATTTTTTTCCTCTGTGTGCGGCAGTGTAAGGTCTCTGTGCGCTGAAACTAAGGCTGTGTGCGCCAGTAACCACACGCACGTGTGTGCGCAGCGCAAAATATCACTCCAAACTTTTGTTTAAAAAAGTGAAAAGACAGTGCATTTCCTCACATATGGATCCACGTGAACTGTTTTAAGGCAGGTTTGATACTGTCGCACATAGCAATTTGAAACCTTAGCAGCTATGTTGCTGCATTTCTTTTCTTAATAGAGCTGGGCTGCGGAGTGATTGTGTGCATTTGTTCAAGTTTTCATGTTGATTTCAGCTCATGATGGGCGCTGTGATTAATATGAAAACTTTAACCAATGCTGTCTTTGAGCAGGAAAAATAAAATTATAATAACGTTATTATAATTTTACTTTTCGCAGTTTCAGGGCTGGGGTAGGGCTGCATCAGGCTTTTGACTAACACATTTTAATGCTAGTGTCCGCATCAATGCATTAAAGTGCATTAGTCACATATTCTAGCGCCCCTCTGACAATACTGCAATTGAAGCACACTGCCAATGAGGCAGCACCAGCATGCTAAAAATGTCTAACATTTGAGAGCATGCAACTGTGCCTTTAAATTTAAAATGCTATGCGTCAGGGATATAATATTCATGAACAGCGCTGAGCAGGCAGGCCAGAATTTAACAGGTCAATTAGCCGTGCCCCAACCAGCCTTCCTGTGAGTCTACTTCTTTAATTTGATAGATGCCATTGCCCTGCTTTTTAATTTTAAACATGTGTCCCAGGATGGCAGAAATAGCCAAGGCCCACAGATGAGGCTCGGCGTTGGTGGCCGTTCGGGGCAGGGCGGGTAGAAAAGAAAAAGGGCTCTGTCTCTTCCTTCTTGCCCAGAGAAGAGAAGGAGTGTCCACTTCTGCTCTGCCGCTGGCAAAAGCACTCACTGATATCTGAACAATTAATGTAAAAGCGTCAAGGTAACCATGTTGTTCGACTTACATTTCACATGCTTTACTTAAACTTGCATTACTTATGAGTATTTTCTTTCTCCATCATTTTGTAACTTTTTTTAGGCAGCATATTACTCTCGTCTAATGCGTAATTTTAATTGTGTCGCATCCAGGAGTTTATAGCGGTCCACAATCGGGTTGTAGCTGAAGGCAGTGCAAGTTTCTATCAATGGGGCAGTATGGTGTATAGTGGAGGAGAGGATGTGGCACTATGGTCAGAGCTGCCGAGTTTGGAACTGGGGAACCAGGTTCAGCCTTCATGACCAGTTCACCAGATCACCCTCCTGAGGGAGCACATGCCCTTGCTATACCTTAGAAGCCCTGTTGTCTATGCACCATCATGCTTACCCTAACAGTGGCAACAATGGGTTAACCGTAAAGGCCTGTCAACCACAATCCATACCGAAGTTCACCTCCAGTCTTGCAGGCAGGCCTATGAAGCAGCACACCATAGAGTGACAGTGACTCTGTCACTGAGGTCACAGGACCCTTGAGCAAGGTGGCTCTAGGGCGGTGCAATTGCACCAGGCGCTGACTTCGGGTGGGGTGACATGCTAGCAGAAAAGTTGCAGATTATGGTGCAAAGTGGGAATCTTTTCACTTGCTGGCCACTCCCTTGTAGGATCCTCCTTGAGGAAAAGTCCTGGAACAACGTGAGAGTGTGTCCAGAAAAAAACTCATAAGAAAAAAGCTGAAGGCAGATACAACGAAGTCCTAAGATCCAGTTGTAGAGAAGATGGAAAATAACCCACTAGATCAGGAGAACCAACAGCAGGGATCCGCCAAAGTGTTAGGGCAAAGTTGTGATGTCAGTACAGGCAGGAAGAGGGCCTTTTATAACTCCGAATTCCTGGCAGCTAACCGATCATGGATTTTGTCAATAACCTTGGTAGATTTAATGTTGGCCATTTTGAAACTTATAATGGAAAACATCCATTGATTGCAGTCTGGGCAAGGAATTTGTGCAAAGAGGAGTGTTTGGTGCGCTGTGCAAGGCAAGGTGGCAACACCAGGAGACAGAAACATGGGAGTAGGTTGCTGTGCAGGAGTTGTCCACAACATAAGGGGCTGTAGCAGCGATGAGGGAGAAAGAAGTGTGGGTACGAATCAGTGTAAAGGAGCTGTGCAGCTTAATATACAGGCCAGCCTCTCTGGGTTGCTTCATGTGACTGACTGCCTGGAATCAATGAGTCCTCAGTTATCTCGAATAATAAGGTCATAAGAAATAACTTCTCTCTCGTAACTGAAGAAAACAGATCGGTCGTGGTGTGCAATTCATCGTCGGCTGCCTCAAGCTCTTTTCCCTGTGCAGACTGTGGCTGGGCTCTTAATTGCCATTCAGCCTTTAATATTGCAAATACGCATTCGAGTTGTGTATCACTTGATGCATTTATTTAGCATATTTATGAATACATAAAAGGTTAAAAACACGCCGGAAACATGAATAGCGGACATAGTGAACAAAGGCACAATGTGGACAGAATGTGACCTCACAGTTATGGCGGTAGACTGAGGTGGGTGTTCGAGTCTCCGCAGGGATGCTCAAGAATGTGGTTTTTTGGGCAAATCTGTCAATCTCCCTGTGCCTAACAAAAATGATTGCATGTGTATTTAATGCAGCTGGTGCTTATGTAAAGCGGTTTGATACCTCTGGGTCTAGTTAGTGGTAGATAAAACTCCACATATAATGTGAGAGTGAAGTGTAAAAGGTCAATATAGTAGTGAACAAAGGCAGAATATGGCCTCACAGACAAGTAACGAATAAAAGCGAGCTATTCAGAAAGGTCCTTCCAATTTGCAGGGACTTTAGGCTATAGTCCAAGTTGTAGCGTTTTAAAATGTGAATGTAACGTGATGTTACAGCATTGTGCAGAGGACAGGCGTGGTGAATAAATAAAAAACGTATTTGTACGATTTTGTGCAAGTTATTCCTGAATAACATTTTTGTGTAAAGCTTGCCGTTTGATAAAAGCTGTGGTGCCTGTTTTCTTACAAATTAATCAGTAGCAAAGCAGCTGTAGGTAACCCACAAACAATAAAGAACTGCAGCTGGCTGGGTACATGTGCATTGCGGGGGAAGTTACCTTTGAAAGTAAAATAAACGCGAGTGCTGACAAAGTAGATATGGCCATTGGGGATACATATGGATGTGCGTAAAAGGCACGCCTGGAAGCGGATGTGTGTATGAGTTGCAAGTCACATACTATGCTGTTTATTAGGAAGGCAAACAACACACATTTTATAAAAATCTGCCGTCTAATAAGAACCCTGGCACCTCTTTAGTGACAAATTAAGCACTGGCAAAGGGCCACCTTGTGACAGACTGCCGCTTCGTAGCACTTGTTGAAGTATGCCCACGGTGAAGAGTGTGGTGTATTGCAAGGCATTTGTATGTGTGGGAGTCTGTTGGGAGGTGAATGTACCCCAAAAAACTAAAAATGTTTGCTTTAAGGAGAGAGGGGACTCCGTAAACACTTTCTTCAGCATTGCATTACACGAGCATCTGCGCCCCACACTAAAGGGAGGCCACAGCTTTCACTGCGCACCGACAACTAGATATTATTGGGTAAAAAATTACATGTTCCTAAGGAGAGAATCCGTGTCCAGAGGGTAGCCCGGAAACACATCCCTTGCACACATGTACAAAGTTCATTTCTTCAGCCCTGCTTTACACAACAACTGAGGGCAGCAAGCCCCGTACCCACTCTGAAGAAAGGCCTGACCACTGGGCTCTATTTGCTAAGGGGGTCTGCCCTTAAGGAGATAACCCCTTCTTCAAATGGTACCCTTTTAAACATGTCCCATGCATGCATCTTATTTACACGTTTCGTTGCCTTGCACAACCGAGTGCAGCCTTATACAACTGAGTGCAGCCATCCTAGCTTCACTCTGAAGGAAAGCTGCTCTGTGCACTGCACATCGACCACTGGTCCACATTTGTAAGGAAGAATGTCTGTTCTCTTAAGGAGAGAAGCTGTGTACACAGGGTACCCTGTAAAGATGACCCTGCATGCATTTACAAGGGCTCCTTTTTCAGCACTATTTCCAGAACCAAATGATCTCAGCTAATACTGCGCAACACACACTTTAATTGCGCACCCACACCATCACTTCCAAATAGCGCATTTAACACTCATATGTGGGATCGTCGTCCTGCCCATAACCTGTCCCTTTGTTGCGTCCACAATGACTCAAGACCACTGGGCATTAGATACAGGCAAGGGGTGGTGTGTACTTCATTTTCCATTGGCCTACCGTTCAACCATTATCCAACATAAACTTTTTGTTCCATCATCATTTTTTTAATCAAAAAGCATAATCTGCTTCAGTTTACTGGGTCATGTGTTTAACTTGAATAGCTGCCAACATGTCTGGCATTGTTCCTATGGAACGAGAGCAAAAGCCCAAACCTCTCTTGTGCTCCTCAAAAATGGCAGAAGATGCCTGAAAGCCAGCCACACGCCCTCCTTAATCACAGCACAAGATGAACGGACTTGTTCGGAAATATTGTATTTTAGGACGTTCTTACTGATATAATACAGAGATACACATGTCCAACACAATGCTGTTGCCTTGTGTGTATGCTGACAAAGTTGTTTAAATTAACGTTGCTTGTGCTTGACTAGCTGCGTTCGATTTGTAACTGTGTCGAATGCAGACTCCTGTGGAAGGAACAATGCCTGCCCGATATTGCACGAGTGCGCGCATGTAGGTGAATGTGCGTGGGAGAGTGTCTTTGTGTACAGTGTGTGCCCGTGTATGTGTGGCTGTGTTAATATGTGTGTTTCTTTGTACATGGTGTGTGCCCAGGTACATGTGGCTGCGCCAGTGTGTGCGTCTCTTGGTATGGGTTTGTGTCCATGTGTGCATTTGTGTTTCTATGAGTGTATGCTACTTTGTGAGTCCATGTATTTCTTTGTGCGTGTGGTGTGCGTCCATGTTTGGTTATTTAATTACGTCTGTGTCAGTACAGGTGGGTGCTAGCTTGTATGTGTGCCTGTGATATACTCCCGTTTATGTAGCTTAGTGTTTACGTATGTGCATGCATATTTGTATCTTTGTTTATGTGTGATGTTTCTCCGTGTGTATGCCTCAGAGTGTGTTATGTGTCTGTCTGTGCTTGCATAATTATTTGAGACAGTGTGGCTTACGTGTCTCTTATATTCGATGTATTGTTGTGTTGCAAGTAGACACAACTCCTTGGTTCCTGTCACAACGCACATTGTTGAGAACACTATATAAACACTGCAATAAATTAAGGTGGGTGGGGTTAGCCTTCCCAATTAATCCCAACGCTTCTTCACACATTCGCTACGAGAGGAATTATGACGCAGTCTGGGCTCTGGAAACATCTGCCTCTTGTCTTGGTGTCTCCCCCAACTCCGTTTTATGTGACAGTCGGGAACATATAACCAGGTCCGCAGCTTGTGCTTGAAAGCCCGCATGTGTTAGAAGTAAAGGGTGGGGGCAGGAGCTGCACTTCTGATGGGTGCAGGGGGCACATGCCCATGTATGAATCGGAGGGTGGGGGAGACTTGTTGTGGACAGGCCTGGGTGGGTGTTGTGCAAAGGCCCATCTTGCGGAGGGAGTGGATACACCGGACGAGCCCTCATTGCAGACGGTACAATGGGAAAAGGGCCCTATTCCTTGTGGAGGCGGTCAGTGAGCACTCAGGGAGGGGGCCGGGAGAAACTGGATTGGGGTAGTATCCCTTCTTGTGGAAGGGGGATGTGAGATGGGGTTCTTGAGTTGGAGGCAAGCGCTGTCCTTGTGGTGGATGGGGCGAGGAGGCAGAGTGCTGGAGCCCTTCTCGTAGAATCGTGGTTGACCTGGAAGAAAATGTCGCGTTTGTAAGCTTGCTGCATTTCTTCTCATAATAAAGCGCAGCTGCGGAGTGATTGTGCGCCTCTGTTAATGTTTTCATGTTAATGGCAGCGCCCTTCATGGGCTGCAATTAACATGAAAACTTAAAAAAGGCACACTATCACACCGCAGCCCAGTTCTATTTAGAGAAGAAATGCAGCAAGCTTACACACAGCGTGTGCTTTTAAGTGATTCTAAAAGCACACGCTGCGTTTGGTGCTGCATTTCTTTTGTTTTCAAGAGTGTGGCTGCGGGCAGATTTGTGCTTAATCACAGCTTCTGACGGGCTCTGCCTTTAACACAAAGACCCCAACAGCCGCACTCTAGAAAACAAAAACACTTGCTAAATGCAGCGGCGGCATGATTGCCCTCGGGGATGTGCGCGCCACAGACACAGAAGTGCGCGCTCTGGGGCACGGATCTGCGCGGGCGCACAGGCGCGCGGCTTCGTGGGAACACTGCAAGCAACTGATATTTATTCTCTAATCCAGGATGTCAGGTCTTCGGACATACAAGGCAATACCATCATACAACAAGTAAAACAGTTGGAATACCTGGCAAAACGAGAAGTAAACCAGAAATTGCATGCATCAACTTTGGTGCAGTACCACAGAGTGAAAAGGATCCCACGAGGATTGAGAATGTCAATCAAACCCACGTTGTATAGATTCCACCTCAATAAGGAGTTTATGGAGAAGTGGTATTCAATTCTTAATAAATGCTCCTTGGATTTGATCCTACTATTGATTGAAGAATTAGCCAAAGTCATCAACGAGCTCTCTCATGAAATCGATGAAATTAAACACAACCTTGAATCAAGAATGGACAAAACAGACTGGGAAAAATCCTTGAATGATATCAACATTAAGCTTGAAAAATATTCCAAAGACTTGCAAGAAGGAAAACTGAGGAAGTTTAAAAGGGACACTTTGGACTATAAACTTAATGAAGTATATACGTGGGCAGAAGTATGCCCAAAGGAAGGTATATCCAAAGAAAAAAGCTCCCACTACCTCAGAGGAGACTCTTGTTTCAGACACAGATTTAAACATTACTAAACCATCTGCTCAAACTCATATAGACGGTGCTTCACAACCAGCTCAAGCAACTACATCAGTAAGCTACTAGGACAACAGGACCAAACCAGTCTTTTTTAGCCCAGGTAGGGGATCTCAGTCAACCACCAGGAAAGCAACCTCCAAAAAAACCCGCAGAGGACACAGAAGGAGCACGCACAAGAAGCAAGTGGCAAACTTAGTTCTCAACATTTCAAAAACTCAGTTAACTCAGGATGAGATCAAAGTTCTAAATAAAGGTCTTGGATTCGTGCCTACTTATGACACTAATAAACTGGAATGTGAAATCTCTTTCTTCAGATTCATGCGAGTCCTGAAACTCAAACACTTTTTCACAAATATTGTTCCACCTCAGTCCAACAAAGAGGAACCAGAGTTTCTAGAATTCAAACCAAAATCTAAATTTCAAGCACCGGTCACTCATAAAATTCTGGATGCTTTTGAAAAAGCGGTTCTGAATGATTTTGAACGTTTGAATTTAAATAAGTCTAAAAAGAAAAACCTATCGGTTTATGATATAAACATCCTTAAGAGCTTACAAGAGAACACTGAAATCCAGATACAGAAGGCGGATAAAGGAGGAGCAATCATTGTCATGGATGCCTCCATGTACAAACAGAAAGTTGATGAGCACGTAGCAGACACATCCATTTATTATCTACTTGATAAAGACCCGACAGAGGACCTAAAAGCAACTCTCCAAGATATCTTGATACAAGCACTTGAGTCAGGTCATATTTCCAACACGACTAAAGCATTTCTTACAGTGCAGTACCCCAGGAGACCACTCCTCTATATGCTCCCCAAGGTGCATAAGAATTTACAAGACCCTCCTATGCGTCCAATAGTGACCGGGTGTGGCACTATTTTTGAGCCACTCGGTCAGTATATTGACACATTTCTCCAGCCATTTGTACAACAGTGGCCCTCGTACATTAAAGACACCAACGACTTTTTGAGAAAATTGCAGGAAATACAAATCAGTGATCAGGTACTTTTGTGTACAATCGACGTCAAAGCGTTGTACACTTCTATACCTCACCAGTCCGGCATGGAAGCTGTAGAATGGGCATTGTTGCAACAACCATCTATTAAAGCAGATAAAGTTTTCATCGTTGAGTTGTTACATTTTTGTCTGTATCACAGTTATTTTCAGTGGTCTTCAAAATTTTTCCTCCAACAGAATGGAACATCCATGGGATTTGCGGGTGCTCCCGCGTATGCAAACACCTTCATGGCGAAATTTGAAGCTGATTTTGTTTTTGGAAAGGAACCTTGGAAGAAACATGCCATCATTTACCACCGCTTCATTGACGACATTTTTGTACTTTGGTCTGGCACTAAAGAAAGTTTAGAACATGAAATTGGAGAACTCAACAACTGTTTAGAACAGATTGAATTTATCCACACCATCAGTGAAGAAGAGATTTCTTTCCTGGATGTTAAGATCAATAATCAAGATCAAAAAGTCTTCACTACTCTATATCGAAAAGATACTGATGTCAATAATGCACTATCCTACAATAGTTTTCACCCGCTGAATTTAAAGAACAACTTACCTATGTCTCAGTATATGCGAATCAAGAGAATATGTTCGACGAACGAACAACTTGAAACGAATTTGACAACACAGCATCTGAGATACAAAGAAAGAGGGTATCCCGATGAGATACTGGATAAAGCCAAAGTGAGGATCCAAACGACCAACAGGGACAATCTGCTTACGCTGAAGCCCAAAAAATTGAATGAGAGGCACGTGTTTGTCTCTAAATTTTCTACATCATCACAGAAAATCAAGAACATAGTTAAAAGACACTGGGAACTATTACAGAATGAACCAGATTTCAATGGCATCTTTCTTCACAAGCCAATCTTTGCTTATACCAGATCCAAAAACATTAAGGAACTCCTGACCACACCAAAAAGAAAAACTGATGGTCAACACAGAGGAATGAAAAAATGCCATAATTGCGTTCATTGTTCTAATGTGATTGTAGGCAATAAATTGCATCATCCTTTAAATGGTAGAGAAATTTCTTTACATTATGACGGTGACTGTAACACCAAAAATCTGATTTACTACATCAAATGCCCCTGTGGTAGATTATACACAGGCAAAGCTGAGAGGAAACTTAAGACCAGAATCTCTGAACATAAAAGTATGATCAGGAATAAAAACTTCAAGAGCAATCTTGCGAAACACTGGGTTGAGAATAGTCACAACATTTCCCAGCTTAGGTTTTCCATACTGGAACTTATAAAAATCAATGAGGGGGTTGATCTCACTAGATCCCTCCTCCAGAGAGAGATCCACTGGATAACATTTCTCAAAACACAAGAACCTGCTGGTCTTAATGAAAAAATAGATCTTTCATGTTTCTTGTGATCCCTGTTAGCTCTGTGGCCTGTAATCACGGCTGTGCCTGCTAATTATAAAATGTGGTTTATTTTCAATGTATGTATAAATTGTTAATGTGCATTACCCTTCCTTATTTTTATTTTTTTCACCCTCTCACAGTTTTTGCCAACCTACTTTATTTTTATTTTTAATTTCCTTTTCCTACTCTATTTTTGTTCACCTTTGAGTGAATACTTGGTCCCTATTCCAAGATGGCGTCAGTTTTTCCGTTCGGCAAAATGATCGTAGATTGGTTCCGAGTGTTCCCTGCAGTAATAGGGTCTTTTTGTATTACCAGCGCGCCTAGATCCCAGTTACGTAGTTTGAGTCCGTCGTTATTCGCCTGGAGTCAGTGCCAAGGTTTCTACAGTCCGTTGTCAGTTTCCGCAGTTCCTTTGGTTATAATCGCTTGAGATCATGACGAGTACAGCTGCTTCCGGTAAACACCCGATCGCGGTCAACCTGTGAGCTAGAGTAGTCCTTCGGTGTGACGCTTCGTTGAGAGAGGTAAGATTTCTGTAATGATGAGTTTTGTCCTCAAAGCTCACCAGCCCTTAGAGTTTGGTGCTCACCATCGGCTTTTTGTTTAACAGACCGAGGCGACCGTTTGGTACAGCTTTAATTACTCCAGTTGTTACGAATCCCGAGATCCCTGTGCAACACTCTGTGTCCCAGGTATTTGGATTACCGACTTCCTGTCATCAGTTCCGTTTCTTTGATCTTTTTGAATCTTCCCCAACAGTCGCATTTTGTTTTGTAGGTTTTGTTGTTTAAGGATTCTTGCGTACAATCGCCTTTGGGATTGTGAGTATGCTAAACGTTCTCTTTGAGCACCGTGGTGTGGGCTAAGGCTATCACTATGACTTTTTCACGTTTTTTCCACATTTTCATAAGTGAACCTAATGCACTAAATTGCTTGCCATGTAGAGTCTGAAACATTGTACTTCCTGTATTCGAGTTAGTTGACACTATGTTCATTTCAGTTTCAGGCCCCCGATGAAGAGCTTGTTAAGCTCGAAATGCATTGGGCTCAAGAGAAGATGCATCAATGTGTTTGTTTGCTTTACTAATGTCTTTGAAAATTTGCTTTAAATTGTATCAGAATGTAGAAAAGTGTTGATATCATTGTGAAGTAAAAAAACTTGATAACTTTTGTTCAATGCTAAGCATTGAAGTATTATTCATTTATTTGTGTGAAAATTGTTGATTATGTAGTGTTGTTCAATCTGTGAACCACATATAACAACAGTGCAACGAGGTTGAGTGTGTTTCATGATCAAGTTAGGACTTCAGAATGTTCTAATAACCTTATAGCCCTTCGTAGCAGGGCTATACCGGCTATTAAAGTCCCGCTGTCTCGTTAAAGTCCCTCGCCTTCGGCTCGGGCCTTTACCGATTCAGCGGGCCTTTAATAGCCGGTATAGCCCGCTACAGCGGGCTATAAGGCTATATTCTGCCCTTTGTGTCAAATATGGGCACTACAAGTTCAAGCCTCTTTAGGACTCTGTATTCATTAGTGCAGTGCGTCACGGTATCTTTCCATTTGGAATTTTTGATCAAATTATACTACAATTTAAGCCCTGATTAAGTCCTGCTCACGGGACGAAACACGTTGGATACATTAGATTTTAATTAAAAAAAAGAGACGACAAATAAAGGACAATTTGATGAAAATTGAAAACAGAGTCTGTGCCATATGTGAAATTACTCTCTGATTGCATTTCTTGTATAATGAACTAAATATATGTTGAGTGCTGATCATTCTTTTTTGATACTCCATACATTTGGAATGGAGCTTTAGTGTGGCCTTCATCCCCAATTGGCTTAGGACGATGGTTCTCCTCCTTTTTTTAAAAATAGCTCCCAAAGAGTAAAAATCAAATCCTTTACATCTGACCTCCCCGTGAACAGAGGTGTCCCCCAAAGATCCGTTCTCTCCCCTCAATTGTTCAACATATATATGGAACCCCTCACAACCATTCTCAAAAGGGCCAACATCCATTTCCATCTATATGCAGATGACACCCAGATCCATTTGGAAACCTCCTCCTTTAATGACATTCAAAGACTCAACAACACTCTCAGAGAAGTCCAAGAATGGCTATCAACTAACCACCTTAAACTCAATCAGGGAGAAACCGAACTCCTCCTCATCTCCAAAAAGGAAGAAAACCCGTAAATTGTTGAATGGCTGAAAGCAATTGATGCCCTCAACAGGAATCTCACCCTGGAAAACTCAGTAAAATCCCTTGGAATCACCCTTGACCACAAACTATCTATGACCAACCACATCAAGAACTCCGCTAAGAGCGCCTTCCTCAATCTGAAGTTTCTCAATAAGATCAAACCCCACATTCCGCCTATGGACCTCAAACAAGCCACCCAATCACTGGTGCTTTCTAGACTGGACTATGGGAACACAGTCCTCTCCTGTACAGCTCTCTCCCACTCAAAACTACCCTCAATGCAGCTGCCAGAATGGTCACTGGAGTCAAAAAATTTGACCATATATCTACTGCACTCAGAGATCTAAAACGGCTGCCAGTGGAAATGCGTGCCAGCTTCAGAACTGCCTGCTTCACACACTAAGCTCCGCACACAGGGAAAACGGAATACCTAGCTTCTAAACTTAAGAAAGCCGGCCAGCCTAGAAGTCTCAGGAATTCCAAATCCCTCCTACTCATCCCCCTGAAATCGCGCAAACAAAAACCGCAGCCAGATCCTTTTCAGGCAACGCTCCTAAAATCTGGAACTCCATCCCTGTTGACATCAGAACTACCCCCTCATTTCCAAAATTCAAAAGCCTCCTAAAAGTCCTTTACCTCAACCGTGCCTTCCTGAACTCAATTCTGTGACTCTCAGGCCCCCACTGGGCAGTCACCTGACATTGCGCACCCACTGCCCACCTCATCCCCTCTCCCTAACCCATCGCCTTGGTTCATCAACGCTCGGAGAAAATTTCAGCCTAAAATTATGTCTATGCAGATTTCCTCTAGACCTCTCTACCTCAATGGCGCACCTTGGACCCCTAGACTTCTCTACCTCAACGACGCACTTCAGACGCTCAGCACAATTGTAACTTTTTGAACACTTATGAATACGTCTATTTTGTTCTATCATCCTGTATTTGACTTCTCTCCCTCCTGCTGTAAAGCGCTCCGATACCTTCAGGTCTGGCAAGCGCTATAGAAAACTTCTTAAATAAATAAAAAAATTAAATAAAAATAAATAAAGACATTGGGCCCGATTCAGAGAATGAACTTAAGACTAAATCCTAAACTTACTACTATTTGGTATTCACAGAATGCACTTACTACTTTCGGGATTCACAAAGTGAACTTACTACTTTCGGGATTCACAGAATGAACTTACTACTTTCGCTCCGCCCCCAAGCCAGAAGCTCCGCCTCCGGGCCAGAATGTCCGGCCCAAGTGCGGACGTAAAGTTAGTAGTCTTAAATTTATTCTGTGAATACCGAATGTAGTAAGTCCATTCTATGGTTACTCCCCACTTTTTGCATGACACATGATGCACTTTGACTTGGTGTGCGCTGGGTTCCTTCCAATCAGGTTGACAGAGACTGTGTTCTTTCCCAAAGCTGTACTTTTATACCATCAATTGGCATCTCTGGCCACGGGTAAGCACCTTGTAAAAGGTACCATGGGTACAAAAGACACCGTGACCAATGAAGGCCTCTAAAGCCTGCAGCGCCTATTATGCCACCCTTATAGGCCCTGTACCTCAATACCCACACACTGCCATTGCAGGCTGCATGCTTTGGTACAGAGAAAAGTGAAGAGTTGACCTGGCACACATCCCTGTGTACCAGGTCTACAATCTACTGCCTGTGGTCCAGGTAAGTCACCCATCTAGCAGGGTGCACTAGACCACAGGTGAGGGTACAGTGGAATGAACTCTGTACCCCTAGAATGTACAAGTCTATTCTTAGACAGTGTGAACCGATAAACATCATATTGTCTGGGAGTTGGTCATTACAAACACCACAGTTCCATAATGGCTTCACTGATACCTGTGGAGTCTGACAGCAAACTTCTCAGCACATTAAATCCACACTGATGCCAGTGTGGGATTTAATGTAAAAGGGATTCTTAAAGATGCCCCTAGAAAAACGACCAGACCTGATGTGGTTCCTGAATGGCTGCACACCATTTGACAGCACCAGACAGGTTTCTGGACCCCTGTTTAGAGAGCCTCCACTCTCTGGGTCCAAAAACAAAGCCCATCCTGGACAGAGGTGTCAGACCTCCTTCCTCAGGAACGGTTGGGTCCGTGAAAGGGGAAGATTCCCAGCCTTTTGCTACCACAAGCAACTGACTCCCATGGGTTCTCACCCCCACTTTGGATGGGAGTATTAGCAGAGGGACCCAGTTAAGAGGAGAGGTGTGGCCACCTTTGCCAAATCCACCCCTTATGTGGGGAAGACGATGTGAAGCATACATCTCAGTCCCCTCCATCTTGGAGATAAGGGGACCCAGCCAAATGGGAAGGGGTTCATGCCCTTCTACCACTGCACGGTCGCATAATAGGGGGGGTACTCACCCCAAGGATGGGACCCATTGCTCCTTACCTGCACACGCTGAACCTTGCCTCCTCAGACTCGGGGAAGAAATAGGAAGGACCGAAGAGCCGTGCTGATCCAGGAATAGGAGGACACCTACTGCTTTGGCCCCAGCCCTACCAGCCTGTCCTGACTTCAACCTGCCTATAGCGAGAACCCCAGCATGTCCAGCAGCCCCACAGAGCCAGGAGGACCTATCCTGCACTCAACTTAAGGATTCTGTCTCCGGTAAGCACAGGATTTGCTTAAGCAAAGACTTATATCAAGGAATCTGGATCCAGGCAGCTCTGTGGTTCTGCACCACTCTGCACTTGACGTCCAAGGCCTGAGTGTGAGTGGCCCAACACCACAAGTCAGTCTCCACCGATCGTGACTTGGGATCTGGCAATCCCTGAATCCCTCACGCTACAAGCCGACACCTGCAGCCTCAACCTGAAGGGTCCCCCCGACTGCGACAGGAGCTGGTAAGGAGAACCTGATGCAAGACACCCCTCAACCCTATTCCTCATGGCCTTGTGTGGCTCAACTGATGGTGTCCAGGTATCCCCTAAGATCCCAACTTACCTCTCCAGCCAGGGGTCTCCTTCGGCCTGCTGCATATTTTCCGAACCAGCAGCATATTTTCCGAACCAGAGATCTTCATTGACATCCACAGGGTCCCGACGTCGCCTTTGTCCCAGTCACTCCTGTGCCGCTGGTGGTGCAGCTCCCATGCTGATTGCTGGTCCTTGCAGTGCTGATCTTACCACCAGGAGCTTTGCTCTCTCAGCCAAGTAGCCTGCTCATGAGCAGTCCCCGATGGAAAGCACCCTTAGCCCCTTTTGCTAACATTGGGCCCCTACACTCTGCACCCACCCGTCCCTTGGTGCCGCTGATGGTGCAAATTGAGTGACTACCTGAACCTTGGACAACCTTGATTCTAACCCTCAAAAACATTATTCTTGCAGTTTGTTTACTTATCTGCCAACCGATAACCTTCTTTTTCCCCTAGGAACCAATGTTGTGATGTTTAGTTCCTAAAAATGTCAAGTTGAACTTTTGTATGAAAATAAAGTCACTGGGTATGATGGCGGAATTGCGTTGCCGGATATTCGACGGTATTACTGGGCCTCTCAACTGAGCTCGGTTAACCATGCGATGTATGATTCGGCTTCTAACCCGGCTTTTGCTATGGATAAATGGCTGCTTTTGGGCGGAGATTATAATAGGGCACTTTATTCAAAACGGTCCGATGTGTCATTGACCGGGCCTACCAGAGTTGGGGTTCGGGTCTGGTACAACGCCAATGCTGCTGTGGGCTGGTTGGATACCCTTACTCGAGCAACTCCACTCTATGCTGCTGAGAGGTTGGGCAGTTTGTGGACGACTAAGGGGTTCGATAAATGGGACCTTATTGGGATAAGTACAGTGGGAGACCTTTTGCAGAAGGACAAGATAAAATCCTTTGAGGAGTTGCGGCTAGAATTTAAACTCGGTCCTCGAGAATACTTTCGGTACCTACAAGTTCGACACGCCCTTTTCTCTGCATTACCGGCTGGCACGTTCCAGAATCCTCACCCCTGGAGGACAGAGTACTCGATGGCCACGTCCCGGATAGTATGATCTCTCTTATATACAAAAAGTTGATAAACGACCGGGCGGACCTTCTTCTACAGCTTCGCATGGCCTGGACCGGCGATGGACTGGAACTTGATGATGAAGACTGGCAGGTGGCGATATCCCCCCCGAAGGAGGTGGCAATCTCGGCCCGTCTGAGATTGGTGCAGTTAAAAATCCTACACCGAGTGTACATGACGGGTCCTCGATTGTTGCGTATTGGGTATGTCTGGGATGATTTGTGTAAACGTGGCTGTGGTATGGTGGGTACGTTCCTTCATATTATGTGGGAATGTCCTGCGGTAGCGTCCTTTTGGACTTGTGTGCATGGTGTTATGTCTGAGGTAACGGGTGTTTCTCTTTTGCCGGAGGCCCGAAGGTGTCTCTTAAATGTGTGGGAGCCCAATGATTATAATGTGGCCCAAACGCAGTGGGCCACTTTGGGTAACATGATTGTCAAGTGTGACATTGCGCAATTGTGGGGGTCGGCTAGGCCACCGAGTCTGTCGGCCTGGTCCAGGAACATGGACTGGTGCATGTTCCGTGAAAAAACGGTGTACATTGCTCGGGACAGGCCCAAGAAATGGGGGAGGATATGGAGTCAGTGGAACCAATACCGTGGGGAAATTTGTACCCATCCTTTTGAGCCTCCACCGGAAGTGTTGCAATCCCCTTAGCATGGCGTTCCTCCTAGTCTGGATTTTGTTTGTGTGTTGCTGGCTACCTCTTGTTCCCTCTTTCTCCCCCTCCCGGATGCTCTTACTGTTGACTATGTACAGCTGTGGATGTGGTAACCCCTCCCCAGAAGGATTACTCATGTTTTTCTCTTTCGTTTAGCCTCTGCAGTTATTTTCTTTATATTTGTTGGTTGGTGGCGTTTTTCGAAATATAAAATCAACCCCTTATTCCTCCTGTACACTGCAGTAAGACATAGCATGATTGGTTAATTGCCGCCGGGCCCTAGGGTTGTCGGCTGAAGGGCTGTGTATTCTTTCATCCTGATATGATATTGGAATCGTTGCCAGCCGACCCGAAGTGGCTATATGACTGCTATTGTATTTTCATGTTTATCAATAAAGGTTTATGATCTAAAAGTAACTGAAAAGTATTCCAAAAGTAATCTCACTGTATTTTAAACTGTTTTAAACTGTTTTAAAAGTAATACAAACCTTTAAAAGATACCAATACAATCCACAACTGCAGTTCTGTGTACAGCTTTGCATTTGTTCTTACTTACCTGTGCCAAGTGCTGCTTGTTTCTACAAAATAAAATACAAGTATCTCTTTTTATACTTACCTAATTGGTTTGGATTCTATGTGTAATCAGTCCTTGCTTGAGCAAACACAATGAATGCTTAAAAAACCACACTACCACAAACAGAGCTGTTAGTACTTACCTAATTTAGCCTCTGCTATACCTCCAGGGATCCACTGGACTCTGTGCACAGCATATCTTACTTTGGTATAATATATACAGAGCCAGCTTTCTACATCACACCATAAAAGGGACTGCACGCAGGATTATATAAAACAATATAGTATGTTATACATAAAACAAGACCAAAATAACATGAATCATAGATACTGTACATATTATGCAAGGTAGTTCTCGTTATCTTGAACAATGCAAGAATCAAAATGACTTACATTATAACATCAGGGCATAAAAGTGCAGTGGTTTAGATTAGAGACGACACCTATATCACCAAATATCACCAGTAGCACATGGATCACAAAACAACACCATAAGTGTAGGGTGCAGAGCACCTGCACTTCTACTACACTGTATACAGGCATTAGGCATCATCCGAAGGGCACAGGTACACCTGAACACCTACTAGATGCATTATGGTAATATTTCCATTCTGGTAAGTTTTCCCCTGATTCATCAAGGTCTTGATCGGGAGGCCACCCCGTTATGCCTACCCGAGGAAAATGTGCACCCGGGTACTACCCAACAAGCGGTAGGGGACACACACACTGTAGGCAAGAGTGGCAAGACCTCCCTGGGTACCCCACAGGCTGCCTTGAGAAAGAGCAGCTGCCAACTAACGTTTGGCACCGCTGGTGAAGTGGCAAGCAAATAGGAGCCACTGCGGGCATGCGGTGCAGCTGCAGGCTGAGAGTACCTTATAAAAAAGAGGGGTCCCCCAGCCACTTGTCACTTCAGAGAGTCACTGGGTGGGTAACTCCGGTAGGGATACGGCGGGCCTCTGGGACAGAGCTTGCCTATTCAGCTCACACGGGAAAAGTGAGTGTGGCTTTCACAGCTGCATGCCCATTGGCAAAGTCCAGTATTCATGAAGACAAGGGTGGGCGTGACTTTCCTCACCGGGTCCCCTCCACAGCATGAAGCAAGCGGAGTTCCTCCACTCCAAAGAGGCAACTTCCTGGGGCTAAAAAGCTGAGCTTCATTTGCAGCTGCGGCATCTCTCTTTTGCTGGGGAGGTGGAACTGAGGGACAAGGATTGGGGGAGAAATCACTTGTGGCTCCCTGCATTACACAGTGTTCCACACACACTTCTCTACCAAAAGTGCTCAACGTGCGCGAGTGATAGGTGAAGAGCTCTCCACATGCTCTTAGAGAAAGCGAAGCTCTCACCATGTGCTGGTTTAACCAAAGCGCTCACCCCTCAGGTTTAGTCTGAA
The DNA here is from genome assembly GCF_964263255.1 of Lissotriton vulgaris. NCBI lineage: Eukaryota > Metazoa > Chordata > Amphibia > Caudata > Salamandridae > Lissotriton > Lissotriton vulgaris. Next base: position 136,078,451 of record NC_141697.1, on the reverse strand, counting down.
CAGAAGTGCGCAGCATATGCTGGTTTGTAGGGCACAGGGCAAGCTACAAGCCTAGGGAGAGCACTGGGGCACAAAGCAAGGAGCTGGCAGGTCAGCACAAGAGTCCAAATGCAGGGTGACAGTCTCTCCAGCAACCCAACAGGCAGGGCCGGACTGGCGGTAGCGGGCACCGGGCAATCCCCCGGTGAACCGCATGGGTGGGGGGCCGGATTGGGGCCCCTGGGGGCTGTTTTTGTTACAAGGCTGTTTTTGCAGCTTAGCTGCAAAATCGACCCTATAACAAAATCGGCTGAAAATGGCCCTGGCAAAGAGGTCAGTGGCACCCACAACCCTCCGGAGTGGGGCGGTGGGGCGGTGGCCGAGCACTTTTTCAGGGCCGGTTTTGGTTCCCAGTCCAGCTCAGTCAACAGGCAGCAGTGCAGCACAACACAGCAAATAGTCCAAATGGTGGTTCCTTCTGGCAGGACAGCGGTCCTCTGGCAATGTGCAGCATGTAGAGCCAGCAGCATCTGGTTACAAGTCCCCGCAGTGTCTAAAATCATAAGGTCAGAGCCCCTGTACTTCTACTCAAAATTATCTTTGTTCAAGGGGTGACTTCAAAGGAACTCTTTCAAGTGAAGAAACAAGTCCTGTGCACACGCTTATATAGTAATTGGTCCTGTTGTCAGGACCCAACAATTAGAAACAAAGTTCATAAGAATGAATGAAGGTCAAACACCAGGTTTTCCGATGTAGAGAAGATTTATAAGTCAATCTTGATCAGTACATATGATAATAGCCAGCCTTGTTTCTTTTCTGTTTGGTTTAGGCCCCCCTATACCAGTGCAGGGGTTGTTTTCTGTCTGTGTTTGTTTTCCCCTGACCTGTTTGCACTGCCTTACTGCTATACCAATAGACATACTCAGTGATCATACAGGCTTGAGTGCCAAATCTTCCTGTCCTTCAATCCAAACCCATTCTCTCTGTCCAAACTCTTTCAAGTGCACAGCAATCTCTTTCAACCCAGCCCTGGCTCCAAATGTCATTGGGGGTAAATCAACTCTTTGTGCCAGGGCAGGACACAACCTATACAAATGTAAACTGAGGAAACCTCACAGAATAGGAAGAACATTAATATGTAGATGAATGCAGATATAACCCCTGTCACACCCAGCCCCTCCTGTATTGTGACTGTCTGGAAAGAATGAACCAAGTGCATCTGTCACTGAGTATTGAAATCAGATTGCAAATCAGAAAGAGTCATAAGCAAAGAGAAAAGATTACTTTCTAAAAGTAAATGACACACAGATGATGGACGGAATGCAGAACAAATCAAACATTCACCACCAATCAAGAGACCCGGGTTAAATCCATAGTTCTTTTGCTCACCATGCCACCCCAGTTTAGACCTAGCCATATGCAAATCAGTCTTGACCCTGCTCCTCATGTGAACAGTCCAGCTCAAACTGCCCTGCCAGGTCTTCCCTGGACCTGGAACAAGCATCATGGGACCAGTTTCGGGGCTTCACCCCTCATGAGCAAGGATAAATTGAATCCAGTGACACAGTGAGCCTGGGACTCACATCAGGGCATACCCGCCGCACTTAGGGCAAGAAAGGAAAAGACACACAGAGGATGAAAGGAATACAGAGAAAATCGAACATTCACCCCCAGTCAAGAGATCTGGGTTAAATCCATTGTTCTTTTGCTCACAATGCCAACCAAGTTTAGACCCAGCCATATGCAAATCAGTCTTGACTCTGTTTCCCATGGGAACAGTCCAGCCCAAAATGCCAAATCAGGTCCTCCCTGGACTGGAAACAATCATCCTGGGAACGGTTTCTGGGCATCACCCCTCATCATCCAAGCAAGCTTGAATCCAGTGACACAGTGAGCCTGGGACCCATGTCTGGGCACGTCTGGTGCACTTAGGGCGAGAAAGCAAAAGTTGCATTTCTAAAATAGTAATGTAGAATCCAACTACACCAGTATGTGAGATTTATCACCACCATTCTAAACATACCAACCGTGGCAACCCCACTCCTTTCTGGTTAGGAGTTACCACTTAAAATAAATGTAAGGCAATTCCCAATGCTAGCCAAGGAGAGGGTCTGGCCTCACAGCAGTGAGAAACAAAAGAGGCTGATTGTCACTACCAGGACATGCTACACATAAAGGCACATGTCCTTCTTTTTACTTACACCGAACCCTGCCCATAGGGCTACCAAGGGCCTACCTTAGGGGTAACCTTTGTGCAATAAAAAGGGGGTTTAAGGCTGGGTAAATACTTTTAACTGCCAAGTTAAAGTGGCAGTAAACTGTGCACACAAGCCCTGCAGTGGCAGGCCGTAGACAGGTTTGAGAGGCTACATATATGGGTGGCACAAGCAATGCATCAGGACCACAAGTATTTAATTTACTGTCCCTGGGTATATGGTATACTACTCAATAAGGGACTTACAAGTAATTTAAATATGCCAAACAGGGGTAAACTAATCATACCATGTTTAGAGATGAGAGCACCATGCAGTTTAGCATTGATTAGCAGTGGTAAAGTGCTCGAGCAAACAAAAAGAAGGAAAGAAAAATAGGCATAAGGACGTAAATGGTTTGAGGACAATGTTGCAGTTTTGCATGCTTCCTATTGTCCCTAGTTCCCTGCTGCTAGGCTAGTATGTAGGTCATCAGAATATTAGGAGTGTTTAGAGTGGAAGGAGTGTCAGTTGGAATAGGCTAAGCAGCAAGGATGCTGCTCCTGGTGGGGCCTACCTGTACCCTACACTAAACCTAATAAACCTACATATTTTATAACTAACAAGGGTCCATATTCAGAATAACAGATAAGCCTTCATAAAGGGCCAGGTCCAAGACTCACTTATTCTCTCCCTCCCTCCATACTCTGCCTGCACAACTTGTCCCACAGCAACATGAATAGAGCTGGGGAAAGAGAAACCCTTGTGCTAGTGTTTGTTCTTTATACAAACAAATGGTGGTCTATATAAAAGCTCATGTGCCTTCATTACCACCTCTTTTTATTCCTTTGAGCAATTAAAATTAGTGGCAAGGGACCCTCCAGTGTAGACCTTTGTTTCTTTCTATATCATCGAAACAATAGAAGATGCTACCCACAGAGCTCACTTTAGTGTTCCTCGAGGTCCTATTCTGTATCCACTTCCTTTCCCCTTTATAATATTACCTTGTTTTTCTATTATTTCACTGCATGGTCTTAACTTTTATTCCTATGCTGATTATCAAATTTTCTTTTAACTTCCATATTTCACCATATCTCTTCATGAATATGTCTACACTTGCCTAAGAGCTGTGAAGACTTGAATGTTATTTCATGTTTTAAACTTTGGGGCTTATTTACAAGCACTTTGCGCTGCCAGACCATCACTTTTGTTGGCGTTCCGGTGGCGCAGATTGCAGAGCCATATATAGGAGAGCACAAAAAGCCACCTTGCATGGCTTTTAATACCCTCATAGTTATGGTGTAAGGCAAAACATCAGGGAGGTATAAAAAAGGTGTCGCAGTGGGTGTTCCCACTCAACGCACATGTATTTTGACACTTTCCAAGATTTACAACATAGCTTAAATATGGGAAGGTGTCAAAACTGTGTGCCTCCCCATGGTGGTGTAATGAGGGGAAATACCTTGATTTGTTAGGTTGAGCATCAGCGATGACCTGTTGTATCGCTCTGTGTGGCTCTGGCAAATACACTCATTGCTATTGGCTGTTACCTGCAGCATTCCGAAATGCTGGCTTCTTGCTGGTGCAATTCTGTAAAAGTCCCTACCCTGTGTGTTCAGCTCTCTTGCCAGGGATTTCACTCAGAGCATTTTGGTCGGCCATCACAGAGTACAGCTTGTGATGGCCTCTCTTCCCTCCTCCTATCTGGCTATTGCAGGTCAGCCTCTGCTCTGACATGTTTCCAAGGAGTGCTGCAGAGCGCTTTCTTTTCCTGCACAGCCTCCGGCAGCGCGAGGACCCCTGATGTTGATTTAAATAAGTATGTGAAATCTGCCCCGAGACGCAGCTAATTTTTGTGTGTAAATGACAGTCTGATTATTTGTAACCATGGCTTTAAACTATCATAGAAAGAAAGCTTCAAAAACGCTATGGTGCTCAATGAGAACAATGCAGAGCTTTTGAGAATAATTTCTGTCCGATAGGGGATTCATTGCGCAATAACTACACTCACCATTGTAACTAGAAGCATAAAATTTATTTATTTATTTATTTTAAGGTTTTGTAGAGCGCGTAGTAACCCTAGAGCATCCCAGCGCTAGAACCTGAACTCAAGAGGGGTCAGCAACGGAAGGGGTTAAGGTTCAGGGAAAAGAAGGGTCTTCAGTGCCTTCCTGAACTGGAGGAGATTGGGTTCAGTTCTCAGTCTCCGGGGGAGGTTGTTCCAGTGTTTGGCCGTGAAGACCGAGAAGCGGCGGCCTCCGGACCAGGCTTTTTTAACTCTGGGGACAGTGATGAAGTTCTGTCCGCTAGAACGGAGGGCCCTATTCGCTTTGTAGGGGATAATGAATTCCTTGAGGATGGGAGGGCCGTTGTTATGAAGAGTTTTATGGGCCAGACAGAGGGCCTTGAAAGCAACCCTTTCTCTGACTGGGAGCCAATGGAGAAGCTTCAAAGCTGGTTTTGCCGAGAATCTGGCAGGGGTGTCGGTCAGTAGGCGGGCCGCGGCGTTTTGAATTTTCTGCAAGGTGTTGAGTGTAGCTTCGGGGGCACCCAGGTAGATTGCGTTGCTGTAGTCAAGCCTCGCCAGGATGAGGCCCTGAATCGAAAGTTTCTTGGAGGTCGCGGGGAGCAGGGGGAAGACCTTTCTACAGGCTCTGAGGAGTCCGAAGCAGATTCCCGCCGTCTTTTTGGCCTGTGTTCTAAAGCTCAGGTCTTTATCGAGCCATACGCCCAGGCTTTTGACCTCTTCCTTGGGTGCAGGGGGGTCACCTAGGCAGTCGGGCCAGATGTGAGGCGGCAGGGAGGGCCCTTTATGTCCGAGCATCAAAATCTCGGTCTTGGAACTGTTCAATTTTAGTGCTGAGGAGTTCATCCAGCTGTGGATTTCAGTGAGACAGCTGTGAAGGTCAGAGGGAGATTGGTGCGGGTGTGAGAGGGTTACCACCAGCTGGGTATCGTCGGCGTAGTTGATGATCGAGACGCCGAACGGATTGACCAGTTTCTCCAGCGGGGACATATGCACGTTGAATAACGTCGGGCTAAGAGATGAGCCCTGCGGTCCTCCGCAACGGAGGGGGATTGAGGGGGAGTGGCTGTCGTTTTCCCAGACTTGAAAGGAACGACCGTCTAGGAAGGATTTTAGCCACTTCAAGGCCGTGCCCCTAACTCCGATGTCTCCCAGTCGTTGGATTAGGGTGTGGTGATTCACAGTGTCGAAGGCCGCACTGAGGTCCAGGAGGATCACTGCCACTGATCCTCCTGAGTCCAGAATGCTTTTAAAAAGCACAAGCTGTAACTCCAAAATGAGTGGCTGTTTCAAAATCATGCTTGTGGCACAGCAGTAAGGGTTTTCCTATAGCCCCACGCTGCCTACTCCTACTCACCAGTTACAATAGAGACTAATGCGAGATGCCCCGGACTCCACATTTCATCGCTCAGGAGAAGGGAAACCTTGAGGATAACACTAGTTCGGGATAGATGACGTTTTTGTAAAATGACTCATCAGGGAGGAGAGACATTGATAATGAGAGCCATTTGCAGGTGATTGTTTTCCAACACCATGCCCGCTGTATCACAGTCACCAACTCTAACTTGGAATACAAGGATTGCAATTTGCAGAGCTGCATTTAATTAAAATAAGGAAATGTGGATGATTCCAGGCACTATAGGGAAATATTGTGTTTTGTGTGCTTCCCATGCAGAAGTCGCCCTGCCCATCATGTGTTTTGATAAAAACAGACAACACAGCCTTAGGCGGTGGCAGAACAGATGAAACGGAAGGTTGCTGGCCCACTCCTTTCTGCAAACAAACCAGACCCCAAAAGGCCATTTTATTAGGGCTATGTTCTAACAGTTAACATTATTAACCAACAACATCAATGCAAGTATAACACTGCACCATCATCATACCCCTCATTATCCATATCCATCCACAAACCATCACACCTGTTTCACTCCTCCCCTTTCACTCTGTGATCTCCTGCAACTCCCCATTCTCCGCTTCACTCTCCCTCTGACATCCTCTTTTAAATTTCCTCTGTTCATCGTTGCATCTGGCACCCTGCCATCTGTCCCCCTCCCCCCCCCCAAGGGGTGGATCCGCCTGTATGTGACTCACCACCCCTCCAAAGTACTGCTGCCCCAATCACCCGCAACCTCTCCTAAACTGGCACGTTAACATCACCAAACCAATTCCCGTATAACTTGGAGGGTGGGTGGACCAACTTGAACTATCCTTCCATAGTGGTGCCAGGTATCAGGAAGAGGCTGAGACCGCTTCTCCTGCACCTGTATATCCCACCCTAATCCCTCCCTTTACCCAACCCCTTGACCTGCTCCCCATGTCCTTCTGGCCCTGCGTGAAGATCCCCGGGGGAACACTGGTCTGGGACCCTTCTTCCCCCAAGGCCCGACAAAATAAAGTCCAAGAGAAGGCTGTGCACGACCAGTGGCTTGGGACCTGTCCCAGGCTGCCTCGTGCGGTTTGCGGTCTTGTTGTTATTTGCCTTGGCTGAGGGAACAGGGCTGGTCTTTTTGTAATCTGCACCCCCAGGCCAGACACCTGTGAGTTCATCTCGATTGAGCCCAGCGCTTTCACCTGGTAATTGCAGCTGTGCTTTCATTTGAGGGCTGTGTTTACTCTTGGTTACTTTGCTGTTGTCATGAACCAGCCTTTCTTTTCCCAAAACCTGGTAAGGCAATGTTTCCCCTGAGCAGACCTCCTTTTTGTCTGTTCTGCCACCGCCTGAGGCTGTGTTGTCTGTTTTTATCAAAACAAGTGACGGGCGACATCTGCATGGAAATCACACAAAACACAATATTTCCCTATAGTGCCTGGAATCATCCACATTTCCTTTTGTTAATTAAATGCAGCTCTGCAAATTCCGATCCTTGTATTCCAAGTGAGAGTTGGTGACTGTGATACAGCGGGCATGGTGTGGGAAAACAATCAACTGCAAATGGCTCTTATGATCAATGTCTCTCCTCCCTGGTGAGTCATTTTACAAAAACGTAATCTATCCCGAACGAATGTTATCCTCAAGGTTTCCCTTCTCCTGAGCGATGAAATGTGGAGTCCGGGGCATCTTGCATTAATTAGTCTCTATTGCAGAGGCCTCCGCACCCGCCCGAAGGGTGGGGGAGGCTCGAAGGCCGGCGCCATAACCCTCGTGGTGCCACCAGCGGGGATAAACTGGTTCTGGGCGCTTCAATGCGCCCAGGAACCAGCGGAAGCGGGGTGCGCACCAGCCACCCGACCGGAAGTGACCTGTTGACCTGAGCGCCCCCAAAGGGCGCCCAATGGTCAACCTGGCTTGGTTTGAACCCCCCAATCAGGGGGACTCACCTGAGACCTGCATGGAGGGCTCAAGAGGATTTAAGCGACGCCGCCCTCCCAGCAGAAGCACATCGCATTCGAGGAGCTGGGAGAACGGCGCGACAGCAACAACGACTGAAGAGGAAAAGAGGCGACGCGGCGAAGGACGAAGAGGAAGACGGCAAGGCTACAGTTGAAGATCAAGGTCGTCATCACCGAGGACGCCTTACGGAGCGCGGCGCGCCGTGCCAGCTCCCCCGAAGCAGCAGCAGGTAAAAGCCGCAGCAAGCTCAGAGCCCGGGATAAGCACACGCAGCTAGCTGTGCCCCCAGCTGACGGCCTGACGCAGACGCGGGAAACCAAGAAGCCACACACAAGTGCGCAGGGACTCACGACATGTCGGAAGGCCAGCCGGACGAGATGGCAGAGGTGCTGTTGAAGATCCGAGAGTTATCGGCCATCCACGGCGACGACTGGCTTCACCCCCACCTGGGCAAAGGGAAAGAGAACAGACCGGTAGAACAGGCGGACGAAGAGCCAGGGCCTTCCGCACCCAAGAAGTTGAAAAACACGCCGATGAAGAGAACATCGAAGAGAAACCCGCCGAGGAAAGTGCGGCAGAAACCCCTCCCGCCGAGACCAGAGGGCGGCGACCAGAGCGAGACCACCGACCAAAAGAAAAAGGGTGAGCATATTAGCAACATCGTAAGGGAATCGCTGGCGCCGGGGCTACTTAATGGCACAGGGCAGGGGGTACCAGGGCCTAGGGAGCAGCGCGCGGAGGAAGCGGCAGGTCTCAGGTGGCATATGGTCGACACGGGGTGGGCCCGTCAGACAAGAGTGCAAGAACAGGTAAGCTTGTCCACCCAGGGGGAACAAATCTCCCCACTACCCGGTTGGGGTTACGGCCCCGTTTCGGGAAGCCCGCCTCCGAGTGGGGTAGTCAACGATCATTACATCAGGCCATCCCCCGGTCCGGCGTCCCTGACTACGAAAGCCACCGGCTTGGCATGTCTCATCCCCCTAGCGGTGAAAGAGAGGATATGGCGCAAAGAATTCATTGACATATTTTCGCTGCTCGAAATACAGCTAGAAGGACTTGATCTAACCACGTGCGACAGGAAGGAAGAGGACAGGAGAGAAAGGCGTGGGGCCAGAAAGGAGCGCAGTTTCGACAATTGGTTAGATGCCTTTAGAATCATGGCGTGCATTATAGTGGAAAGGTTCCCCCATTGTGCGTCTGACTTGTGGCTTTACGAGGCCAATATCCACCTAGCACAGAGGCAGTTCCCGGGGGATGCCTGGTTAGAGTACGATAAAGGGTTTAGATTAAAAATGCAGAGGCACCCCGAAATGGGGTGGAATGAGGAGGATGTCTCGGGTTTCATCCACAAGATGCTCACAGCCAAAGATGTTAGGGCCTGGGCGGGAAAAGGCGACCAGCCCTTTCGGAGCTCCTACCAAAAGGGGAAGAGCGGTTCTTATCAAAGGAGGTCGAACGGGAGATCGTACTCCCCAACCGCAACCAAGGCGATCTGTTGGAGATACGAGGCGGGGGACTGCTCATGGGGCTCGTCTTGTAAGTTTCAACACGCATGCGCAAGCTGCGGGGGCAAGCACGCCACCGTTGCGTGCAAAGGTTCCAAGCACGAAGCGAAAAGAGAGAAGAGAGAAAAGAGCAAGAAGCGTTAGCCCCAACGCAGGGGAAAGGAGGAGACTGGTGGACATTTGTAGGCGCCAGCTGGCCAGATCCCCCATTGTTACGCAACAGCTGCGCAGATTAACAAACAAATACCCGAACAAAGCAAAGGCCAGATCACTGGTAGAGGGCTTCGAACAAGGCTTTGTTATTCCATTCCAGGGCCCGCTCCCCTCGGAGGGAGCGAGTAACCTGAAGTCGGCAAGCCAACACCCTGAAGTAGTTAGCGCCAAGATAGAGAAAGAATTAAAACTGGGTAGAGTTGAGGGCCCTCTCCCAAAGGAATTGCATGAAGGCATAGTCATCTCCCCGCTAGGCGTGGTCCCCAAGAAGGAACAAGGTCAATTCAGGCTGATACACCACCTATCGTTTCCGGAAGGTTCCTCCGTGAACTACGGTATCGACCCCGAAGCTTGCTCGGTGAGCTATGCGTCGGTCGACGACGCTATCGAGCTGGTTAAGGCGACAGGCAGAGGAGCCCTTATGGCGAAGGCCGATATTGAATCTGCGTTCCGACTATTGCCGGTCCACCCCTCCAGCTTCCATTTATTGGGTTTCCAATGGGGCGAGGACGTGTTTATTGACAAAGCCATGCCCATGGGATGCGCAATTTCATGCGCATACTTTGAGCAGTTCGCCACTTTCTTAGAATGGGCGCTGCATGACCGGCACCAGGAAGGTGGAAAGCTGCACTACCTAGACGACTTCCTGTTCACAGGCCCGGCAGGGTCCTCAGTGTGCGCAAGCTCATTGGCAGCCTTCGAGGAGCTAGCTAGGTCCCTAGGGGTCCCCCTCGCAAAAGAAAAAACTACAGGCCCGACCACAAGTCTCACGTTTCTGGGCATAGAATTGGACTCTATAGCGGGAACGGCCAGGCTGCCTCCCGACAAGGTGAAAGAATTTTGCGAGGAAGTATCGAAGCTACGGGGTCGGAGCAAGGCCACCCTGAGGGAAATCCAACGAGTGATAGGGAGACTTAACTTCGCGGCTCGGGTAATCCCTCCCGCCAGGGTATTCTCAAGACACCTAACAGGGCTAACGGCCGGCGTCACCCACAAGCACCACCACATCAGGCTGAGCGCAGGCGTGAAACAGGACCTGCAGGTGTGGGACGAGTTCCTACAAGATTTCAACGGGGTACTGATTTGGAGGGCAGGTTGGGTAACGGCCGAACAGATAGCTCTCTACACAGACGCGGCCGGAAGCCGTGGCTTCGGCGCGGTCCTGGGAAACAGTTGGTGCGCCAGCCAGTGGCCGGATGAATGGCATGCGAAGGGGCTCACCAGGAACATCACGTTTCTCGAGCTGTTCCCGATCATTGTGGCTCTGACCATTTGGAGCGAGAAAATAAAAAACCTGAAACTCACGCTTTGGTCAGATAACATGGGAGTAGTGCAGGCCATTAACAGAGGCGCAGCGAGATGCCCGGACATGCTGAGGCTAATGCGACGGTTAATTAAATTGCAGCTGGAAGGGAACCTGGAGCTGAAAGCACGCCATGTGCCAGGAGCAGAGAACTCAGCAGCAGACGCGCTCTCACGGGCCCAAATGAAACGTTTCAGAGAACTGGTGCCCGGGGCGGACAAGGAGATGACCCCCTGTCCATCATCCCTTTGGGACCTGGGGGAGTAGACTTATCATGGCTAATAGGGCAATCACTTACCGCGGAGGCTAACAGAAGGTACAAGACATACGCGGGCACGGTAATGAGAGTGGGGGGCCTAAGATCGCTGGAAGACAGGGCAAAAACTCGCACAGCAGTCGAGAAATTCGTGCAATGGGCATTTGAGTCGAGAAAAACGAGATCGTGGGCCCAGGCGCATTTATCCGCCATCGCCCATTTTGCCAGGCTCTACACAGGCGAGGACCCCACCACCTCGGCCTATCTAAAGACGGCCTTAAAAGGCTGGAGGAGGGTTGAAGGTAGAAAGAAGGACGACAGGCGTCCCATCGATTTTGCCAAACTGGGCCAGCTCCTTGGAGCCCTCACGGGCTTAATATCGGATAAATATGAGCTGCTGCTGTTTAGGGGGGCTTTCACGACGGCCTTCTTCGGAGCATTCCGTATCAGTGAACTGGTAGCCCCCAGCAAATCGGGCCCAGCGCAGCAATGCCTGCAGGTAAGAGACATTAAACCGATGGAGAGGGCAGTCGAATTAACGCTGAGACAGTCCAAAACGGACAGGGCAAGGAGGGGGACGACGATACGTCTCCATTGCATCCCAGAGTCGGGGCTCTGTGCGGTATGCTGGTTATTTAAGTACATGGGGGCCCGACCAGCGGGGGAGGGCCCTCTCTTCATACATAAGGACGGGAGGAACCTGAGTAAGTTCCAGTTTACAGCCATAATGCGCCAAGGCTTGGGTAAAGCCGGGTATTGCACGGCATCGTTTGCCTCTCACTCCTTCAGGATCGGCGCAGCGACCTCGGCAGCGCAGCATGGCATGCCAGAGGACAGGATCCAGGCAGTGGGCAGATGGCGCTCCAGGGCGTACAAGTCGTACATACGCCCTCACCTCATATAAAAAAAAAAAAGAGGAAAGAGAGAGAACGCCACGGGGGGGGGACGAGAGGGATTCGCCTTGGGATGCCGCACGGCAGGGTGACAGCACCCCCCCCTCCCTCTCCTAAATGCACACGGTGCGCAGATAAGCCACCTAACAGAATGCTTTCTCTCTACAGGGGGACGCCCGCAGCTGGTCTGGGTGGTGGGGCACTCATTCGTGTCCCGGATGGAGTCTTGGTGGCGGCAGGGGGGCCGCACCATAAACAGGCCCAAAGCGACGTACATCCGGTGGATAGGGCAGCCAGGTATGAGATGGGAGCAGCTACTGCCGATGCTTGACGGCCTCATGGCAGATTCGGCCTGGTTGCCCGACGTCCTGATCATCCACCTTGGGGGCAACGACCTGACCCGGCTAGGGCGAAAAGCAGTCGGGCAAGCCATCCAAAGGGATCTCACCAAGACAGCAGCGTGGCTGGGACCCACGCCGGTAGTCTGGTCCGAAATAATCAGCAGGAAACATTGGAGAGGGGCCGATTCCAACAAGGCCGTCGACAACGCAAGAAGGAAACTAAATGTGGCAATGCACAAGTTTTGCCTCGCCAATGGCCTGGAATCAATTCGGCAAGGCCTCATCCACCCGGGCCGCTCGGAGCTCTATGGGCAAGACGGGGTACACCTATCCGAGAAGGGGATGAAGGTGTTTTGGGATAACTTGTGGGGTGCAATGTCACTCGCAGGTTGCATATAAAAAAAATAAAAAAAAAGGAAAAGATATGGTGAAAGGTGGGAGCCACGAACCAGGTGCAGGGGGGGGAGCCACAGTGAGACGTGGGCCTCCCTGCGGCGTGGCGGAAATCCTACACTGGTTGGCTAAGAAAACACACCGGCGGGCGGTGTGTAAGAGGATGGCCACTCACTTTTGAATGCCGCACGGCAGGGTGACGTGGCAGCATAAAGGAGGGGAGTAACAGGAGGAGACGGCACTCGCGGCCCAGACCCTGCCGGACGGCAGGGCGCAATTTGGTAGCGAGCTGGGGACCTAACTCCCGACTGGAAAGCTCCCCTCCGCAACACGCAAAGGGCGTGGTCAACCAACCACTGGAGCACCAATAGACTGGCAACAAACTGGTTTGGGTACAAGCCCCATTTTCGAACTAAGGAGGGCACAAAGAGACTGACACCCGCTATCACAAGAGGGTGTCATAATGTGTAATATGCCAATTATGATTGATAATTATGATTGATGAGTAATGTTCGCAAAATGGAAGATTGCTTGAAACCAGTTTGTGTTATTAATATGTCTTTGGTTATTAATAAACTGCGGCCAACAGCGACCACTAATGATACCGGGTTTGTTGGCTGACATTATTTCCCACCTTTGGCAACAGCAGAATGCGGGGGGCGGTAAGTATGGAGACTGGGGTCTCCGCTGAATAGGCACATGCGAGGGTTATTGCAGAGGCCGCCGCACCCACCCGAAGGGTGGGGGAGGCTCGAAGGCCGGCGCCATAACCCTCGTGGTGCCACCAGCGGGGGTAAACTGGTTCTGGGCGCTTCAATGCGCCCAGGAACCAGCGGAAGCGGGGTGCGCACCAGCCACCCGACCGGAAGTGACCTGTTGACCTGAGCGCCCCCAAAGGGCGCCCAATGGTCAACCTGGCTTGGTTTGAACCCCCCAATCAGGGGGACTCACCTGAGACCTGCATGGAGGGCTCAAGAGGATTTAAGCGACGCCGCCCTCCCAGCAGAAGCACATCGCATTCGAGGAGCTGGGAGAACGGCGCGACAGCAACAACGACTGAAGCCCACCCACCCACACCTGAGGAACAGCAAAAGTCGCAGTGCTGGATAAGGGAAAGGGTGTTAGCAGAAATCCTACACTGGTTGGCTAAGAAAACACACCGGCGGGCGGTGTGTAAGAGGATGGCCACTCACTTTTGAATGCCGCACGGCAGGGTGACGTGGCGGCATAAAGGAGGGGAGTAACAGGAGGAGACGGCACTCGCGGCCCAGACCCGGCCGGACGGCAGGGCGCAATTTGGTAGCGAGCTGGGGACCTAACTCCCGACTGGAAAGCTCCCCTCCGCAACACGCAAAGGGCGTGGTCAACCAACCACTGGAGCACCAATAGACTGGCAACAAACTGGTTTGGGTACACAAAGCTAGAAAGGTGTTCCTACAGTGGCCGTATAATTCAATATTGTGAGTACATCTCTAATGAATCAATACAAATAGTGACAGAAAGAGATAAGGTACAAACGAAGTTCCTTCAAAAAATATATATTTTTATTTGCTTATTCTATTTTGTTTTTATGTGAGTATAAATACATATAAATTAAATTCTTGATCAACGAATCTTCTTTATAAAGTTCATAAGAAATACATGGAATGTCTGAAAAAATTCATAAAGGACACAAAACCAATTCTAAAATCCATAACAAATTAGTAGGAATTCCCCTGAAAGACAATCATACACAGCAACTCACTCACGTGCTAGCAATCATACTGCATTCATACCACATACAAAGATGAAAGAAGGGACTGGATTCCAATTAGCAAGATGGCTACGCTAATATGGTACAAGGGCTCCAGGGTGCAGTTGTTGGCCCTTGTGGCGGGTCTACGCGCGTTTCGGTGGGCAAGCCACCTTCATCAGGACCTTGTACATCGAATTGTGCAGATAGCAGGGGATCAGATAAGAGAGCAATTGGCCTAAAAAGAAAAAACAAGTCTGTCACTATCACATACACAAAAAATCTATAAGCAAATGAGCATTAATACATTCACTGTTGGGTAAAACCCTTGGTTCATTACTCTAATAGGAGAGAAAGTCTACTTCTTAGACAGGAGAGCAGAGAAATCTAATAGTATAAAAGCAAGATATTGTATTGACACAGAGTCACGGGTCACACTATCATTTAATGGGGGACCACTTGTGCAATATAAGATATCTTATTCTGCACAGGCTGATTGTAAGGGTGCTCCATTCAAAGACATGTACAATCATTTAGTCATACTTACAAAGTGATAGATCAGCTATCATCAAAAACGGGTTCTTTATAAGAGTAGAATGGTAGGGTCACTCAAATGGCACTGCATCATTCCCCTGGCCCCTTTATAGATGCAGTGCCATTTGAGTGTGTATGTGATAGTGACAGACTTGTTTTTTCTTTTTAGGCCAATTGCTCTCTTATCTGATCCCCTGCTATCTGCACAATTCGATGTACAAGGTCCTGATGAAGGTGGCTTGCCCACCGAAACGCGCGTAGACCCGCCACAAGGGCCAACAACTGCACCCTGGAGCCCTTGTACCATATTAGCGTAGCCATCTTGCTAATTGGAATCCAGTCCCTTCTTTCATCTTTGTATGTGGTATGAATGCAGTATGATTGCTAGCACGTGAGTGAGTTGCTGTGTATGATTGTCTTTCAGGGGAATTCCTACTAATTTGTTATGGATTTTAGAATTGGTTTTGTGTCCTTTATGAATTTTTTCAGACATTCCATGTATTTCTTATGAACTTTATAAAGAAGATTCGTTGATCAAGAATTTAATTTATATGTATTTATACTCACATAAAAACAAAATAGAATAAGCAAATAAAAATATATATTTTTTGAAGGAACTTCGTTTGTACCTTATCTCTTTCTGTCACTATTTGTATTGATTCATTAGAGATGTACTCACAATATTGAATTATACGGCCACTGTAGGAACACCTTTCTAGCTTTGTGTATTCTTTCTCCCCTCGGTTCCTGGGCCATAATTTATTTGTTTGAGGGGGTCCCCTTGTTCATGTTCAACAAACTGGTTTGGGTACAAGCCCCATTTTCGAACTAAGGAGGGCACAAAGAGACTGACACCCGCTATCACAAGAGGGTGTCATAATGTGTAATATGCCAATTATGATTGATAATTATGATTGATGAGTAATGTTCGCAAAATGGAAGATTGCTTGAAACCAGTTTGTGTTATTAATATGTCTTTGGTTATTAATAAACTGCGGCCAACAACGACCACTAATGATACCGGGTTTGTTGGCTGACATTATTTCCCACCTTTGGCAACAGCAGAATGCGGGGGCCGGTAAGTATGGAGACTGGGGTCTCCGCTGAATAGGCACATGCGAGGGTTATTGTTATTGAGGAGTAAGAGTAGGCAGCGTGGGGCTATAGGAAACCCTTTACTGCTGTGCCACAGGCATGATTTTGAAACAGCCAGTCCTTTCGGAGTGACAGCCTGTGCTTTATAAATGCAGTAATCAAATCAAACATGATGTCTGTGGTGCTGGATCTCTGTCACTGTTTCATCTATGACAAGTGTGACTGGGATGAGTGTGAGATGCATCGGTGTCAGGAGGCACGAAGGCGAGACAGACCTCACTGAAGTAAGTGCGGCCTACATAGAGCCCTGCACTACAGTAAGACGTTGTACATCTGGAACATTGCAGGCCCCTTCTCACCGGATTTCCAATGGAAACAATCTGTGAAATAGGATGGTGAGGACTTGCTGCCACATTTGAGGAGTTCCACGCCATCCGTTTCCTGAGAGGCAGTCTCTATGATTCAGCAAGAAAGCATTGGTGTACCCAAGTGTACATGTCTCCTATGCACACCTGGGCGTGCAGTTCGGGATCTGACGTCCTATGAGACCCTCTTTTCTTGGAACTAGCGATAGTGTCGGGCGTGCTTTGTCTCCGAGTCTAAAGCCACTGAAGATCTATCCCAGAGTCCATTAAGAAGTACTACAAAGGCATGCCTTTTAAATATGACAAACTCTCCTCAAACTATATGCTGGTTTGGTGTTTTTGATACTTTGTATCTCAAACAATACACGTATTGAAAGGAAGTTGTATTTGTCGCCCTCCAGGAAGGAAGGAAGGAACACTGATTTGTATTCAAACCTTCCAAGATGTAGGAGTGCACTTGGTTACTTAAATGGTATTGTTCTGGTGAACACCCGTTAATTTTTCTCATTTTGTTAGCCACTTTCTAAATGCTTTCCAGATTTAATATTTGCATGCAGCATTTCTTCTGCAGAGAACAAGAATCTTGTGGTCCTGACAGAGATTTATGAGTACCCTGTTGCCGGTCATTCTTGCTAAAGGCCTGTATTCCCTCTGTTGTCTGTTCCTTTCCAAAATCGCTCATAAATGTATCTTTTTCCGGATTAGAATCTAGTGACCCTGTTCTTTTTGTCTCATTATGACAACCACACAAGCACTTACACAGGATGTAACTTCAAAGCAAGAGTAGTTTTGAATTAATAGGCGATGCAGTTAAAAGGGTAAAAACATTCCTTTTGTAGGGCTTTGGATATAGGATCTTTTCTAGTGGCCTCTGGCTGGTGAAGCCGGCATTTCTGTAAACACACAACTGACCGACATTGTTGTGACTATTGAAGTTCCTGTCTAGGGAATCCTCCATGTGTCTGATTTGACAGAGGTTACATTGAAGCATGCCAGAGACTTGTCCTTACATCCAAAGAAGTTAGTGTAATTCTAGATGTGTTATCCTCTCCAGGGGAAGAGTCCTTCTCCTTCTCTTTCTAGTTGATCTTCTGCAGGTATGTTGAAGGCTTGTCTAACTCCCGAAAGGACTGTTCAAATGGTGTACAGAAATGGGTTTTCTGAGAAAACAGCAACCGGGACTCTAAATATAGTGACTCTTAGTGATCCAGAAATGGCAAAAACCAGAACCCCTTGCCTTAGTGCTAAAGGTAACTGAAGCAGTTTTTAACAGGAGAGAACTCCCTGTGCCTGAAAAGTAATTTCAAAATATTGATGTATCATTAGATGCTGCGTGAAAATACCAACGTATTGTCGACGAACTTCAATTATCTTTTTCTCTGAACTGAAATATTTAAACTATTAAATAATTGTGCTGGTTTGCTTTAGGATCCTAATTTCTTTTCATTCACAAAATGAAAAGTTTTTCACTGCGCCAGAGCCACTTTGCTTTTTCAGTTCTTGTTAGGTCAAGCCTTGGGTAACAGTCTAAATATCGAGTTTTTAATTTCTGCCTACAAGAATATCGAGTTGGTAATATCGTAGGGACACAATATCGAAATCAAGAATATCGACGACCAGAATATCGACCTGAATGTAAGAAATATCGTTTTTCTTAATATCGAAGTTAGTAACATCGATAGCAAAAATATTGATGTTACTAATATCGATATTATTATTAGTGTTATGTATTTTAGTATATATTTTATGTGTTTGTGCTTATATTATTGTACTAGTTTTAGAATATATGTATTACATTTTTAGAAGTTAGTAATATTTTTTAAGTAAATTATGAGTTTTAGTACCGTAACAGGTTGTAGGTTTATAGGAGAATAGGGTGGGAAGTAATTTAATTATACTAAATGAATTAAATATTTTGTAGGAATCAGTAATTCTTTTAAAATAAATTTGAAGTCTTGGTTCAGTAGCGGGTTGTGGGTTTATAGGGGAATAGGGTGGGTAGTAATTTAATTGAAATGAAGTAATTATTTATTGTATTTATTGGTATTGATAATGAATGTTATGTTAAATATTTATTAATTGGTAATTAATTTTTATTAATTGGTCATTAATTGTCATGAATTGATTAAGGGGTAATTATATTAAGTGTATTTATTTATTATTGAAGTGTGTTGTGAGGTTATAGGGCAATAGGGTGGTAAGAAATTTAATTGTAATTAAGTAATTATTTATTTTATTGTTGAGTATTGATGATTAATTTATTGTTAATTCATTATTAATTGGAAATACGTTTTTAATAAATGATATTTTGGGGGAAATTAAAATATTGTTCATTAATTAATAATTGCTAATTAAATTTGATGAATCATAATTTATGTGTATCTATCAATAACTTATTGTTAAATATTAATTGCTAAATATGTTTTTTAATAATTATTGTTTTTGGGTATTGAAGAATAATTATTTTTTATTTCATTATTATTCGGTAATTATTTTTTGAATAATAATTATTTAATTGTATTTATCATCAATGTAATTGTTAATTATTAATTGGTAATTATTTGTAAGTAATTATTTATTGGTATTGTTAATTCATTGATTGTTATTTAATAATTAAAATGACTATTTATTTTTTAATTAATTATTAGGTTATTATAACCCCTACCCTAACCAACACTTTCCCTACTGTTGCACTCTCTGGAGTTGGAATGCTCTATTACTTACCGGTAATCTTCATTACTCCGGGTTCCATTGTCCTCGTCCCATTCATAACAAAGTGGAGATGACCATCTCCAGACAGAAAAAAAAACAAGAGGAATGCTGGGACACTAATGCTGCCCCTCCCCCCGGGAGTACATAAGCAGTACTTACCCAGAAGCCCTCCTGTACTAACAAGCCCAGACAGGAAGGCCAGCCGGCCGGGAGGGAGGGAGGGAGGGAGGGGCGTATGAATGGGACGAGGACAACGGGACCCGGAGTAATGAAGATTACCGGTAAGTAATAGAGCATTACCCCCAGGTCCCTTATGTCCTCGTCCCATTCATAACAAAGTGGAGAAATACCAAAGCAGAAACCCGGCCTTCCGCACGTAAAAGCACACCCAGGAACCACAACAAAGCAGCAACCCAAGGGCGGACCAAGAAGGAGGAAAGGAAGGCCGCAGGAAACAACCGGCCCGCAACCCAGCACAGGACAGCAGGGGAAGCACCGGAGACAAAGACAAAAAAGGCCATGGTTCCAAAGAAAGGAGACCACCAACCCTAGAAACCCACCACCAGGACCAGGACCAGGACACAAAGGACCTGGCCAACAACCCAACGGAGAAGACCGCCAAGCCCAGAACCAGTAGGAAGGCACAGAGAACCCCGGAGACCCACAATGCCAAGAGACCACAAGCGGCAAACCGGACCGAGGAGGCCCAGGAAGCAACAAGAAAACCAGGAGCCAGAACCCACCCCGAAAGACAGGGAGGGGGAAGAACACAGAACCCCAGAAACCACCCGAAAGCCCACCAAGCAAGGAGAGGCCAACAAGACCGGAACCAACCCAAGAAACCAGGGTGGGCACAGAGACAACGACCACACCCCAGAAAAACCCCAACCCCAATGGGAGGGAACACAAGGCAGGAGGGGAGCACAGAGCAACCGGGAAACCCCAGCAGCCGCCCAATGAACATAGAGGGCAGCACAAAAGAAGGCACCCACACGGCACAGGACAGCCCAGGAACCCCACACCCAGGTTAGACAACCAGCAAGGGCAGGAGCATCGGAAAAGAAAAGCCCAGAGAGCAGAGCACCCAGACCACAACCACCCAGCAACACCAGAGAGGAGCCAAGCAAACAGCAAAAAAAACAGGGCAACAGAACCGGGAAGCCAGGACCAGAGCCAAGCAACCCGACCACGCAGAAGGAACAGCAGACCCAAACAAACCCCAGAAGGAGAGCAGAGGACCAAGTCGCAGGAAAACCACCGACAACCCGCCTCCAGGAGGGAGGGACATGCAGCGGCAAGAGCACCACAGACCCGCACCCCAACCAGAGAGGGAGGGGGGTGTGGCCCCCAAACAGACCCATACCAGGAACAAAGCCCGGGGAAGCAAGGGAGGAAGAAGCGAGCCAGGACCACAGAACCAGGACGAACCCGGAAACGTCCTGCAACAAACCCCTAGAGCAGGCCAAAAAAGACAGCATAGCCCGAAAACCCAGGAGGCACAGCCCGAGGTCACACACATCCAGCAAAAAAGCCGTCAGACCTGGAGCCACAGAACCCCACACAGGCCCACAACACTGGGAAACCAAGCCCGGGAAGAGGACCACCAGCAGGGGACGGCCCAGAAGGAACCACCCGGAAGCGGCCCCAAAGCAAAACACCCCGCCAGGACCCGAAGGGAGACCAGCAAGGAAGCAGAGCCCAAAAAGGAGCCCCACACGCAGGAGCGGCATGCCCCAGCCGAAAACTCAGCCAGGCACCCACCAAGGAAACCAGACGAGAACAGACCAACCCAGGGAGCAAACACCCCTGAGAGCAAAAGGACCAAGAAGCCAACAGCACCCAGCAGCCCCAGGAGGCCAGGCAGGCACCAACCCGGCCTGACCAGTCACAACCACCGAGCAGACAGCAAAGCACTAGGACAGCACACCACTCCGTAGAACAGGTGGCACAACAGGACACGGCAGCAGCCAGGAGGCCCCAGCCAGGAACAAACCAGGCAGGCACCACGGCAGAAACAGGAGGGGCGGCCAGGAAACCCCAGAAGCAAACCAAAGGCAAGAACGGGGAGAGCCAAAGCAGAAGCAACCAGGCCAAGCACACAGAAAGCCCCGGGACAACACCAAAAGCCCTAGGCCGTAGAAAATGGAAGCCCACAGCACAGGAAGACCCAGACTATCGCCCAACCAGGCACCAACCAGGCTAGACCCAGCAAACCCGCAGGGAACAGATGAGAACAGGAGCAGGCAAGGCGGAACAGAACAGAACAGCCGCATCCAAGGCAGTACAAGCCACCCAAGCGCAGGCAGAGGGGACAAAGCACCCCAAAGAGCCCCCCGGTACGACACCGGCAAGCAACCAAGGACAGGAACCAGGTGCAGCCCAAACGCCGACCAACCCCACAGAAGCCAGGAAGCAGAGGCGAGGAACCAGGGCACACAACCGGAGCAAGGCCACCACAGCCAGCCCGCAGCGGAGACAAGGCCACCCACGGGGAAGGCAATCACCGAAGAAGCGAGAAGCGACCCAAACCGAAGAGCAGCAGAGGGCAAGGCACAAGCAAGCAGGCAGGGAGATCCCAACCAACACAGAGAAAACCCCAGGAGCAAGCAAAAAGGCAGAGCCAGCTAAAAGGAACCAGCCCCCAGAGAGGTGGCAGGAACCCACGCCAACCCCGGAAGGAAAACCCCCAAGCCCGAGCGGCCAAGAGCAGGGGCACCCCTCGGAGAAGGGAACCAAAGAGAAATGCCCCAGCAACACGCCCGCCCCAGAGTACAAAGAGCTGCGTTGGGCAGGAAGCAAGGCAGCAGGCCAGGACCCAAAACGTGACCCCGTAGACCAAAAGAGGAGCACAGGAACCACAGCGCCCAACCGACCAGCACCCACCAGACACCCACGCACCGCGCTAGGGGAGGAGGAGGGATCAGAAAACACCAGTGCGACTGAGCACCAGAAGCACACAGAAGCACCCGCCACTGAGCACACACAGGAAGCAAGCAGCGCGGGCACCGGTGGCAGCAGCAGGACAACCCAAAAAAGAAGAGGGGACGAAGCACAGGGCAGAACGCATGCACCCCAAGTAGGAGGCCCCGGCACAAACCACGGCATGCCCAAAAGACCATGATGCCGGAACACGGCACAGCCAGAATGACAGCCAGTCACCACATCTAGGACCAGCCCACGAGACCCCAAGAAGAGGAAAGGGGGCGAAACAGCCAGAGCGGGGGCCAATAGCAACAAGGCCCCCACCGACACGGGGAAAAAAAAAACAAAAAAAGAAAGGCAGCCCAGGAAAGCCAACCCCTCGAAACCCAACCGGCCGAGCGTGGAAAGGCCAGGGCCAAATGGACGAGACACACAGGGTCTCCAGAAGAAAGCTGCGCGGGCTCCAGCCACGTGTGTGTCCATCAGAAACCAGCACCGAAGCCCACACCAACACTGCAACCAAGCCCAGGAAGGAGCTGGGGGCCTGCCCGTAGGGCAGAGGGTCCACAGGAAATGAAGAGCACGGGACACATCCCCACAGAAAAGCAGCACAAGACGGAATGAAAAGTACATCATGAAGGGCATCCCGGAGCTGAATAACAGATTTGGATAGCTACCCAACTCAACGGCAACCACACAAACGAACTGAGAAGGACAAAGCGACAGTACTACTCAGTTCAGCTGTGCTCTGTGACTGACCACAGACTAGACCTTGCAGGGATTCGAACGTATAACTTCAGAACATGTAACTGGGATGCAGACTCCTGAAATGTGCATCACAGCAAACATCAGCACGTGTGCAGTTCACTGAGCCATCTGATGTCATTACAGAGAGTGAAAACACAAAACAGCCCAAGAAAACAAACACAGCACAGGAGCCAGAAGCCCCGGGCCCCAAACCAGCAGCACCAGCAAGAACGGGACATTACATCCCAAGAGCCGATGTAACCCAACACCCAGGAGAACCATAAACAGAGGGCAAGCCTGAGCCCCAGGACAGGTCAGAGGACTCCCAGCCAAGGCAGAGGAGCTGCCGGAACCCGCAGCATCAGCCGCAGAAGGGCCGCGCCGTCCCAGGCCCAGAGGCAGCCCGGGAACAGGGAGGGGCCGGTGACAGGACACAGAAGGCACAGGAGAAAAGTCAATCTGAAAACATCCAGGAGCTGCCAGTGGACCCTAACACCACCACAGATCTGCAGCCCTCGTGTAAGCAAAGCACGAGTGAATTATCCTGCCTTCTGGACACCCCGGCACAAACCCCAGCGTAGGCATGCACAGGACGACAGCATCGGAGAAGAAAAAAAGGATCCCGAAATCGGAACTCACCCGGAGTGGGGCCAAGCTCAGAAACAAGGCCCCCATACCACCGCCGATCCAGAATCATCCAGCGAGGCACGGCTCCCCGACCAGGCTCGGGAAGCCGAGCCCAAGACCCCGAAGCAACCGGGAACTCCAGCACCAGCCACAAAGGGCCGGTAGGTGCATGCAGCACACAGCAAAGCCGGGAACTCCTAAATTCCAACACTGGCTCAAACTAGAAACTGACTCCAAGCAAGCCCGGCAGGCCAGGAGGCAGTCCAGGGAACCCCGTGCCCTCACAGCCAGGCATGCGGGCGGGGGGAAGAAGAGAAGCACTGCCACTCAAGCCCAGCAGGAGGAGCACCAGCACACCATCCAATCTGTCGACAGACAGAAAAAAAGAACAGGAGGGCTGCTGGGTAAGTACTGCTTATGTACTCCCGGGGGGAGGGACAGCATTAGTGTCCCAGCATTCCTCTTGGTTTTTTTTGCTGTCGGGAGATGGTCATCTCCACTTTGTTATGAATGGTACGAGGACATAAGGGACCTGGGGGTAATAGTAATTTTAACCCTTACGCTATCCTACACTTTCCCTGCTGTTGCACCCTATGGAGTTGGAATACTAATTTTAACACCTACGCTATCCAACACTTCCCCTACTATTGCATCCTCTGGAGTGGGAATAGTAATTTTAACCCGTACGCTATCCAACACTTTCCCTACTGTTGCACCCTCTGGAGTTGGAATAGTAATTTTTACCTCTACGCTATCCAACACTTTCCCTACTTTTGCACCCTCTGGAATTGGAATAGTAATTTTAACCCCTACGCTATCCAACACTTTCCCTACCGTTGGACCCTCTGGAGTGGGAATAGTAATTTTTACCCCTACGCTATCCAATATTTACTGTTTTAGTTAATGTAGTGTATAATTTATTTTAAAAAATTTTTTTATATGTTATATATAGTTTTGATATTTTTATTTATATTATTTATATAGTCTATGTATGTATTTATTATTTATAAAATGTTTTAACAATTTATAAGTTATTATGATAATTAATTGTAAATATTATTAAGTACATATATTATGTTTTATACGTATATGTTTAATGTTTTTTACATTGTATGTATTACTTATAATTTTAAACATATTTTTAATTATGTTTATTTTAAATATATGTATTATTTATTTTATCTTACATTATTTTTAAACATTTTTTTAAAGAACGATATTTTTAATAACAATGTTTTTTTCTCTATATTTTTGTACTTACAGTAATGTAGATAGGACTTGACATCGATATTCCGCCTCCGGTATTTTTGACGTCGATATTCTGTCAGTAAATCCGAGCCTGGACAGCGCAAGCGCTGCTCTGCGAGTCATGCTGCATTGGAGTATGGATTTGAAGCCCCGCACCTTCTCCGCCCATATTTGTCATTAGCTTGTATCATTGACATTCAGCACATTCTGCGCGCCATGCATGCTTTCACGGGGCACTTTTACAAAAAAATAAAGAAATTGTTTGTCAACTTGACAAAGAAATGCTTTTTTTGGTAGGAGCGCCCCATACAGCGCTTTCACTTTAATAGTGGCTGCTGACCTTTCTTCAGACACAGCTCGTCTAAAGAAAGGTGTTTGGCTTCTAGTGAAAGCACAGCATGGGGGCTTGTAAACAACAAGCATTTGCAATGCAACAGGTCGCACATTGTAGAAACATTGACCTATTGGCATTGTAAATGACAATGCCTTTTATTATTGCCGGTTTTTTACACACACAAATAATAATATTAGCTCAAAATCTCAATTTCGAGATCTATTACATTGCAAATGCTTGTTTTTCTCTTTCTCTGTGTGCTGCATTCTTCAGCACACATAGAAATAGGAAAACACTGCCATTGATTGTTTTTGTGCAGGAAGGTGTCATTTCCGCTAAAAAACAATCATTACTACAACGCGGAAACCCTTATATGGTGCAAGGATGCCTCCATTGGCGCAAGACAGTCATTTGTGTTGCCAACATACTGAAAGCAGACAGGAATGCGCTGTATCTCATAGATGCGGTGCATTCCTGACCTTTTCCTTTGACGCGGGGCAGCGCAGCACAGCAGGAATCCTTGCAGCACTGTTCTGTTTCAAAATAAGGGCCTTAATCTCAAGAAAACATAGGCTCTCTTTGTCACTGCTTGATCTACCTTTGTCACTCCACCTGTCATTTTCTTCTCTCACTGTACTGCCTTATTCTGTTTCAGCCCATGACTTGTGCATTATGATTAATCCATCTCTGGTTTTTCTACCACAGATTGTGTCAGTCCTAAAATCATGTTAATTTTATTTATTCGATATGTGAAAACTAGGCCAAATTTCTGGCATTTCGCTGTAATGCCAAACTGTCTAATTGAGAATTTGTTTGGACAAAAATCACTTTTTTGATATTTCTTTTCTTTCTCTTCCCTAATGACTATAAGAGGGGACCAAATAAGAAAACAGAGAAAGTTTTTTTTTTCTATTTTCAAATAAAGGCTGCTCCTTCTATTTCTCTCCATTACTGTCACTAAGAGGAGATGTAACAAAGATAACTGACAAGGTTTTCCCATTTTTTCATGTTGTTCCATACCACGGAGGTAGCCTTTAAATAGCCGCTTACTTCTACCAAAGTTGAGGCAGTTACTTGGAGCATGCGTGAAGAAGAGTTCCTTGCTGATACTGTAATGCAATGAATGTGCACCTTCCATTTCTGATATCTAAAAGGTGTATTTTTCATGTTTTCACACAGTATTTACACAGTATTTATCGTATTTTTGTATTGTGGTGGCACCTCTTCTTACTGAGGTAATATTGGAACTTACTTACTCTATTTTTTCTTTATTGACTACAGTACTATTTTATAGTGCTTCTTTTCAATCCAACACTTGTACTTATCCGTGGATGGTCACTATTCCTGCTTTCCTCTCCTGTGGTGTATGGGTCGCATTCGTCAACTCTTAGGGGCACATTAGGATGGTGGGAGGACTTTGTCCGCCCGCCATCCTGTCGTACAGTGAGACCGTCATAAGTGTCGGGGTCCCGTGCCCGCTATTAGGATGGCGCATCAAGCATTCCTGACATTGTGGCGGGCGGTGCACACAGCACCGCCCGCCAAAATGCCAGGAAGGCATGTTGTGCACTTCCATGGACAACATGGCAGGCACCACACGGTGCCTGCCATGTTGTGCATGGAACTGCTGGGGGGTACCATAGGTACCCCCATGTGCATCCCCCATTCCTCTGGAGTCCCTGGGGGCCCACAACGGCCCCCCAAGTAGACTCTGCCTGCCTTTGCCGCCACGGAATGGCATTCCCAAAAGCACATTGTAATGTGGCTGGAGGTGTCAAACAGACACCGCCACCATATTGCAGCCGTTTCCGCCCGGTCGCAAGGCGACCGGGACGGAAATGCTGGGGACAGTCTTTCCGTCCGCCGCGGACCCCCCAGCAATAATAATATGGCGGGGGGTCTTTTGTACAGGAATTGCAGGTGGATTGCCCCCGCCGGGCCGGCAGTGACTACCGCCGGCCTGGTGGGGGCAATCCACCTACCATCCTAATGGGGCCCTAATTACTACTCATCGATCTCTTCCACAATCCAAGATGGCAAATGATCTTCACACCTCATCTAGATCATCCTCTTCAGGCGCTAAACCTAAGAGACATAAGAATGGTCCACCTTCCCCCATTCATACCTCACAAAATCCAGTTCTGGACTCAATTTTAGAGGAGGTACGTGGTCTTCAACCCTTCATGATCACCACTAATGAAAAATTGAAACAAATTGAAGACCGCTAGATAATCATGGAGGGCAAGGTTTTGGAACTAGAACAACGTGTTGGGGATCTCCAAGATATCTCTACTAAAATTCCTTTGTTAGAGCAAGAAATTCACAAACTTAAGCTTCACACAACGAAGGCTTGGAAAATCATAATCGGAGGAATATTCTTCGCCTTTATGAAAAAGTTCCTGCCGGACCTCTTAGATCTTCAATCTTCATCACCTCTTAACATACAACGGGCGCATCGTTTGGGTCGTCTTCAACCTAACTCTAACAAACCACGTGGTATCATCATGCTTTTCTTAGAGTTCACTGAATTGATGCATGACTTGAAAGCAGTTCAATCAAAACAATGCCTCACTTGGTCAGGTCATAATATTTTCATTTCGCAAGATGTTTCAAATGCAACAAATGCACACCTTAAGGAATTTTTGGCTGTCCGTCCCCAGATGAGACACTTAAACATTCAATATGGTTTTCTTCACCCAGATCTCTGCAAAGTTACTCACGAAGGACGGTCACGTTCTTTTGATGATTCTGCCAAACTGAGACTCTTCCTCAACAATATCTCTCCTCGAAATATGGAAAATTAATGTTTTGTTCTACTAGTTAATTGGTTGATGTTGCTCCTATAATTATACCTTTATTTTCTTCCTCTTGCCTGTTCCTCCTTTAAATGTTTTTCTTTTTTTTTCTACCTTCACTCTTAATTTCCTATTACTAGTGCTCATTCGTTTATTTCTGAGGCTTATCATTATTTATTTACTTGTATCGCTGCCTCTGCTTTTGTCGTCACCATGTCCCAATTCTCTTGTTGCTTGTTTATCTTCAGATCTGGATTATTTTCCTTGATCTGCTTACTTTCTTCATTTTTCTGTTTCTCTCTCTTTTCTCGCTTTTTCTCTTCCTCTATCATCTTATTGTTTTTCTTCTTTTTTGTTATGGTGCATTTTCGTTATCGATCCTTTGTTTATATAAGTGTCTTTCATTATATTCTTTTAAGTGCTTATCTTTCTTTATTTTGTTACTTGATACTTGTGCCTATTACCGTTAATTGCTGTTGTACATTTTGTTTTCTGTATTCATCTAATAAATTGTGTTTTTTTGCTTCCATTTGTTATCATGAAGTGTATCAT
Source organism: Lissotriton vulgaris (assembly GCF_964263255.1). Taxonomy (NCBI): domain Eukaryota; kingdom Metazoa; phylum Chordata; class Amphibia; order Caudata; family Salamandridae; genus Lissotriton; species Lissotriton vulgaris. Next base: position 136,050,356 of record NC_141697.1, on the reverse strand, counting down.
CTCCATTCATGAATTACTCTCCCTTTCCTCCATCATGTGTAATGTTGTCACGTGGAATGTTCGTGGTCTTGGAAACCCCGTCAAAAGACAAAATTTACTCTCTCATTTGTCTAAATTAAATTCTCATGTCTCATTTATTCAAGAAACGCATTGCAATGATATAGAGTCTCATAAATTGAAAAGACAAATGGTGGGTCAAGTTGTTTATTCTCCAGCTCCTAATCGGAAAGGTGGTGTAGCTATTCCTGTTCATAAATCGATTCATGCACAACTTTTATCTACACAATGTGATAGTGATGGACGTTGGGTAATGGCTAATGTTGTTATACAAAATGAGTAACTTGTCTTACTGAATATTTACGGCCCTGTTAAACCAGACCCAGACTTTTGGAATAACATTAAGATCTTACTATCCTCTATTGATGGTCCACATATTATTGTTGCAGGTGACTTTAATCAATGGTAAGACCCATTTTCGGATAGACAATCCAAATGCAAATTTAACCATGATAAAACTCATAAATCATTTCAATCTGCCATTGCCTCTCGCTCATTATACGATGTTTGGAAGATCTGTAACCCTGATACCCTTGGATTTACTTTTTATTCTAACGTTCACCATTCTCGATCTAGAATTGATTATATTTTAGTTAGTAAACCCCTACTCCCATCCATTCAATCCTCTGAGATTGGATCTATTTTTATTTCTGATCATGCCCCCGTTTTTTCTGCCCATGATCTCTCCCTGAGTTCTCCAAAATTTGGTCTTTGGAAACTTAATAATTTTTTGTTGTCAGACAATACTTTTGTTACTGAAGCTACTACCTTTATTAATGAATGTTTTACTATTAACAACCCTGTGCACATCTCCATTACAAATAACTGGGAGGCTATTTCATACTCAGCAAAAAAGAAGAAAACTGCTGAAGCCAAGTATGCCATTTTACTACAACGGCTTAAACTGTTGGAACATAATTACTTTACTTCTAAATCTCCCTCTGCTCTTCATGAATCGATTAATGCCAAATCTGCTCTTAACAAACTTGCCACGATTGATGCATGTAATTTTCTTCTTAAAATTAAGTCTAAATACCAAGGTGGTCAAAATAAAGCTGGTAAGATGTTGGCAAACTATTTAAAAATTAAATCTGAACGTAAAAATATAGGTCCTATTCTTAATGAATCCACTAGTAATTTGGCATCCTCCGATGAAGATATTGCTTATGCTTTTCATGATTATTATCAATCATTATATTCTGATGTAACGAATCCCTCTGCTCAAAAGTTACATACCTTTTTTTTCTGGCCTCCCGAATCCTCCTTTACTTTCTGATAAATTTGAATCATTAGAAAGTGAGGTTACTTTTCAAGAGATAACAGAAGCCATCAAATCATTAAAAAATCGAAAGCACCAGGTCCTGATGGTCTTTCTGTTGAATTTTTTCTACTTTTTTCTCTATTTTTGCGCCCAAACTTCTGTCCCTTTTTAACTCATTCATTTTTTACTCCAAAGCATCTGGCTCGTTTATGGAGGGCTTGATTGTCCTTATTCCAAAACCTGATAAGGATCATTCCCTCTGTAAAAACTATAGCCCCATTTCATTAATCAATTATAACTGTAAGATATTTGCTATAATCCTCCCCACACGCCTTGAGAGTATCATCCCACTATTGGTTAAAACAGATTAAGCTGGTTTTGTTAGGGACAGATTGGCTTCGGACAATGCTCGCATGTTTGCTAATGTTATCTCCTTCGGAAAAAAAAGTACAAATCCCCACTTGCAGCATTGTCTTTAGATGCTGAAAAGGCGTTCGACCGCATAAACTGGCAATTCATGTTCAATACACTCAAATGGTTTGGTTTTGGTCCAACTTTTTTTTCTTATGTTAAATTGTTATATTCTTTTCCTCGTGCTAGTATTTTTGTTAATAACCATTTTTCTAAATCTTTTCCATTATATAGAGGCACATGCCAAGTGTGTCCCCTATCACCCTTGTTATTTGTATCATGTCTTGAACCTTTCCTTGAGCATATTCTAATTAATTCAGGTATTTCTGGCTTTTCATATAATTCTATAGAAACTAAATGGTCAGCTTACGGTGATGTTATCCTGGTATATATGTCTGATCCTAATTCCTCCCCCCACCCCCCTTTTTGGATGAAGTTCAGCTATATTCTAGTATCTCTGGATATAAGTTGAACTTTTCTAAAACAGAAGTCTTACCCTTAAACTCTCTTGGCTATCAATATGTGTTTAATAATACTAATTTTACTTGGTGTCCCACAAAAATTAAGTACCTTGGTATTTGGTTTTCATCTACATTATCTACCACCATTAGTTATACGTTTAATGTTCTAATTACCAAAATACAATCACACCTTCTTTCTTGGTCCCCCCTTTATTTGTGATGGTGGGGTAGATTAGACACTATTAAAATGATTATTGTACCCCATGTCCTTTATACATTATCCATGTTACATTTTCAAATTTCTGCTTTGCATTTTTCACAGATTAATTCTATTTGTACAAAGTTTTTATGGTATAATAAATACCCCTGCATTGCTCTTATGAAACTCAAACGTCCCAGAACGGAGGGGGTGTATGTTTTCCAGATTTCAAATCTTATAATTCTACATTTTTAATTCGTCAATTTTTTGCTTTAATTTATGATTTTGGTGATATCCCTAACACTCGTTCGATTGTTTTTGAGCGTTCCCTATTAAAAGACTTTTCTTTTCGAGATATAATATATGTCTAATTGCTCCTTCACATCAGATAATCCTATTTTTAAATACTCCCGAAAATTATTATATCATGTTTTTTCTGATGGTTTAGATTCATATCAATGTTTTGGTCTTCCACTATTTGGAAAAACAAATGTATCAAATATAAACGTAAATCGTTTTATTACAAGCATTGGAAGGAGAAGGGAATTATTTTTATTCATCAATTATTCCAACATAATTCTGTTATTCCCTTCTAGGAATTACAGTTACAATATAATTTACATGATTCATTTTTTTATGAATATCTTTTAATATCAACAGCTTTGCAGTCTTATTTATTTTCCAATAATTATCCTTTAGCCTCTCCATTACTTACTTCACCCTCACCGTTATACAGTGTTTCTCAGGAGAATAGGCCTAAGGCTGCTTTTATTTATAAGTTGTGGTTATCTCATGTTACTTAATGACCTAAATCCCCTGTCGAATTACTCTGGGAAACAGACTTATCTATATCACACCCTATTTCCTCTTGGGATAAATGATGGCTTAAGCTATTTAACATTTCTGTAGCTTCACGAATTACTCAAACCCTTTACTCAATTTATAGTGGAGTTGTTATTACCCCTGTTCATATATCCAAGTTTCTTCCTACTTCCTCATCCCTTTGTTGGTCTTGTTCTGAATCTACTGGGACTTTACTCCATTAGCTTTATGGTTGTTCGAATGTATTAAAGTTCTGGCAATCTATTTGGTCTAAATGTATGATAATATTTCAATGTAATATTCCCTTAACAATGCAAAATGTTTTTCTAGGTTCCTCCTCACCTGCTTTTGATGTTTCTAATCATATTACTTTGTTGTTTGATTTATTTATTGCTATACCATTTAAAGTGATTTTGTACTGTTGTAAAGATAACTCTAAATTATCATTATTAACTTGGTGGAACTTTGTTTACAATGAACACAGAATTGCTACTGTATCTTCTCCTACTCTTTCTCAGAAAATTAAATCTGACATACTTTGGTTACCCTTTACTTCCTATCTTTCTAACACATGCACCTGCATCTTAATTTCTTAATCTTTCCCAACCTCTAACTCTCTTTATTCCTCTTTTTTCTCTCTTCTTTTTTCTTTCTATCCTCTATATCTCTTCCTTTCCTCTTCTTTCTTGTTCCTCTATCTTTTTTCTTTTTTTCTCTCGTACCTCTTTTTTCTCATTTCCTCTTTTGAATTTTTTGCTCATATTTTCTCCTTAAATTAATCGTTATACTTTATTCATAATGTGTTCATATGATTATTATATGTTCTCTTTTTCTGAAAATGTAATAAACAATGATTAAACAAACAAAATCCCTTTTTTAGGAACATGGGAAGGAGGAGAACAAGCCAAAGGCGAGCATTTGTTGTTCACATCGTGTGGAATTGGCACTATTTTCCAGCTGGAAATGCGTCTACCCACCACAAATGGAAGCAAGGATAAATTTCGCTTTAAAATATAATGCAAAGTGCCACTACCTTTATGAGCGTTTTGGGTAATTTCTGCAAAGGATATTATGCTGATTTGTCCCAGGCCTACAGCTGACTGTAATATTTCGGTCCCTACCGCTCTGCTGCCGAACCCAGACAAAGTACTACTGTTTGGGTCTTTGCTGCCATTGCTCATTCAGAGAGAGGAAGTACCACTGCCAGTTCTCCAACTCCACTCTATTTGTTTGTGCAACTTTATACACTGAGAGGGCCTCTATCAAAGTTATGCTTGGATACTCCCTGGAACATGGATGATCCGTCCTCGTACAATGACTCTGGGATACTTACCTTATGTCCCTAAACCGAGTGGCTTATTTACAAGCCCCATGCGCCGCCAGTGCGTCGCGTTTTATCACGTAAAAAGTGATGCACCGGCGGCGCAAGGGGCTTGCAAATAAGCCTATTAATGTCTGCTGCACATCCCTCAAGGCTGATACGGTTTTCAGAAACGATCAACTGGTATAAGTTTTAACTGAATTCTCTGCAGTAACGAAAATTAGAAACCTAATCAGGTTCAAATGCTGTGATCCACTGCAGATCTGAACTGTCACTAAAACAAACATCCATCTCCTTACCTACTCCAGTATCTGACGAAGGAAACATTTTCTGTTAACTCTCTGTTCACATCTAATGGAGATCATGTTCTATCCAGGCCTAAATGATTCCATTACTAGCATAAGTAGGCTATCTCCTTGCAGCTCAAACCAGAGTGAGGCCCAATCAGCCATGTACAACAGCCAAGATAGACTCTGCTCTTATCACCTGGCTTCACATTAAAATCACTGGTGCCTTCAACACCCATTAAAATGTGTCCGCATTTAGTTTTATTTGTGATACTATATAAAATTACAGAAGTAAATCATAACGCCAATATTAAACAGACAACAATAAGGGTACAACGTATACAGCAGTACCTGCAATTCCATACCGACTTCAAGGTAGATAGTGTAAAGATAGCCCACAATACATTATGATGATACAGCAAAGGTATAGATCTGTGATGCGTAATAGACAGTAAAACATCAGTAGCTGGTTCATGTCATTGATATAAGTAGTTACAAGTGGGTCCCAGAAATCTTTGGGGTGTGCCCTTAGGTGTAGGTCTGCAGCATACGTCTCATCATCTTGGTCTCTGCAATAAATCATGTCACATATTCACTTGCTGCTTAGGTACAAGTGGCCTGCATCCATTGCATGGCATCTTTTAGCAGATTCATGGGGACACCCAGCGGAGCTAAAGACTGTGAGGGATCTAAGGGAGTCTCTATCATGCCGCTCAACAGCTCAAACTCTTTTGTCCAATACAGAGTTGTCTTGGGACAGTGCCATGCCACATGAAGGAACCCCCACATTCGGCATATCACATGTGTGACCACCCTTACTCCAGACTCAAACAGGAAACAAAGAGTGATCAGAAAACATTGGAAGATCGTCCAATCAGGCAACCTCAAAATCCTGATGCCTCGCTTCGTTATGAAATGAACAAGCAAACTTCAAAACATACTGATCCATACGCATCCAAGTCCAACACAAAAGCGCACTCACAGTACGCTTAGGAACACAACACCTGAGAGGGGCCTTTACCCTAGTGGTCAATGCGGGGTGTGCAGTCTACTAAACACACCAGGGAAATAACCCTCATGGACAATAAGGCATGGACACAGTGTACCCACACCAACTGTAATACTAAGAACTGCATTTACCTCATTGAATGCCGATGGTCACTTAGGCACGTGGGATTGACTCCGCGTCCAGTAAGGACGAGAATTACCGAGCATTGGAGCAACATTAGATGTCATAATAACACAACAAAAATGAGTTCTCACTTCCTTTCTCACCCACACAGGTCAGAGGACATGCACTGGACAGTGATAGAAAATAACACCTTGTGGAGCACACAGAAACTGTTCGAAATGGAACAGGGCTAGATTTTCCGCCTTTCATCCCAGTCACAAGGACTCAACTGCGACATACCCTGGATTGAGCTGAACACATGAACCACAACAGTGTGGCACTTTATCACCTCAGCCTATGCATAGTATCATCTCAGCCTATGCATAGTATCATCTCAGCCTATGCATAGTATCATCTCAGCCTATGCATAGTACCCTCACAGACAAAAACACCAACAGATGACACCATAGCTGTGTACACGAATATGGACTATGTCTAGTTCATCACCAACTTCATTCTCCCTCCAACTGAGAATCACCGCTCTAGATAACCACATTGATTAACTAATGCATACGTAAAAGAGAAAGGTTCATGCGAAATCGCACACATCTATACACATGTAGAATAACCATCCTGTAACAGTCTCTAAAATTTTATCTGAGATATTATATCTCAGGTTTAAACTTTTCTAAACAGTGTACTACCGCTCCACATACACCAAACCCTGTAGATTTCTCCACTCCAAGGTGGTTCCCACGGTCTCCGCCTTGCGGCATGCTGCCAAATACCAGTGGGCGTTGTCTTGGCCCACATGGCCCAGGCTACTTAGTTATCATGATCGCCGTCTCACCGCTACAATTCAGGCTGGACGGAGCAGAGTAGGTGAGACAGCAGTGTCCGATCCACTAACCAAGTATCCCCCATCGTGATTTGGACCCTCCAGTCCTCCTATGAAGAATCAAACACCTCAATTTGAGGTAAGTCACAGAAGGGCTACATGATACTGTTCTGCCCTGATGCATTGGACAAGGCGATTGCTTGTCTAACAATATTTTAACCAGTCCCTTGATTACTAGGTGTGCGCAAGCTCTATTCTCAGATTTTTAAAGTTCTTATGCAAAACCTTGACAGATGTCTTGTACTTCGTCAAGAAAGTTCAGTCACACTTGTGACATTGAGAGTACCCCTGGTAACAAGGGGTGATGTCCTGTCCGTAATCTCTGAGAGCTCGATGACACCCTGCCCCGCAGTACTTTTTAACACACGAATTGCTCTTGTATTGGTTGCTGCACTCACTATGATACACAGAGTTCTTATGTTGCTTGATGTTTGTTTTTGTTTTTCTACCACCTTTGTCTCACACTTTCTTAGGTGGAGTACTTCACTGGCTCCCAAGCAGGGGATACCGGCATGCATAACTAGGTTAGGTGTAGTGGGGAGACTACCTCCCGCATCACGGGCCTTCGCTGATTACCAAGGTCTTGAAGAAGTGCCGTACGATGTTGACCGCATGAAACTAGCGCTAACCTGGTACCTAAGGACCATACAATAGCACCACTGTTTTTACTTGGTCCTGGGGCCCATATCTGAATAAATAGATTGCCTGTGGGTTTCAGAGCCTATTTTAAGTCACTTTTTTATACACTAAAACTTACCACTCATACTGCCCACTTGCACTCATCAATTACAGCAACCTCAGATCTCCGTCAAAGCAGCCACCGGGCCCGTCAGGCATTGCAGCGCAGGCCTGACGAGGAGCGCCCCATGATGAAGCATGACACCCCAACAGGTGTGTGTAGGCATTACAATCTGAAATACAGATCTCCCAGCGACACATACTCTGGCATCATAGCTCACCTACGAGTGTCTGTCTGCCAGAGGAACTACTCCTCCTTTCTGATAATCATGGTATTGGTCCCTGGAGGAGCACAGGAGTAGGACCTCTTTTCCCATATGCTCTTCCGTCTCCCCCTTTGATTTAAGAACCCCACATTCGGCATATTACATTTAGTGCATTTTAATTCATCGCATTGAATCATCTATACTATATGCTGAGTGTCAGTTAAAGTGATGCAAAAATTAAATTGTATTCATTTGTGCCTTTATGTGAGTGGAGCATCCTTGACCTGCGCAAAGCTGCAGCACCAACATTAATCTTACATCTGGCATCCTAATTCTGCTTATCATTCCAGCTGGGCTTTTGATGGAGTGCCCAGGATACTCGCTATCAATTTGACACATAAAAAAGAGGTGTATTTGGCTGAGCTGTTGTGAAGTATGTATTTGGTGAGCAACTTGAGTTCGAAAAGTGGCCTGGGAAAATCTATGAATTCACGCTGGACATGCCATCCAAATAACATCTATATCATCTGGTTGGACTGAATACTTCTTACAGAACCATTATTTGATATAATGTGCCTGTGCCATTAAGCCAAGTATATGGAAGTCCGGCACCGATGGGCAACAACTGTGCATTGGTCCTATGAGGATTGGCCACTACACACAGTGCCGTGCACCACCCCATATCAACCTAGCCAAAGTTTGCCACAGTTAGTTGAAGAATTCTCCCAAGGGTACAAGTAGGGATCTTGGCAAAAAGATATAGGAACTTGTGTATTACCATCATTTTCTTATGCAAGATGCGGGTTGACATACAGACCTGTAGCTATAACCAGCATTCAACATGCATTCTAAGAGAATCTAGTGCAACACTGAAGTTGCGATTAGGAAGTACTGAAGATTCATGCGTAGCCTGAATGCCCCATTATATTACACCATCTATTGTTCATTTTAGGGGGTACTCAACTGGGAACGGTTCAGTGACATCTGTTTGTCATGGCCTTCTGCATTTACAACTATTCCACACTGACACCTGATCCCACTCTCTGCGTAGCAGCCCCAACATCCTCCTTCACTGCCTGCAGGACTCAAGTGTAGCAACTGTGCAGCAAACTCCATGGTCGAGGAGATCGCAGATGGTGGTCTTGTTGGCGACCATTGAAGTAAAGATGGCTGATATGCTCCTCCCATGCCTCTTACATGGGTTGTTGCACTGTTCCAAGATGGCCCCCATTCCTGAATCTATCGCGAGGCATGGGGGGCCTCGCAGGATTGCACAAACTCTTGTGGCAATCTTGAATTTGGCTGCATCCTGTGCCTGCTATTCTAAGACTTTTGGGACATCAGAGGAGGCAGGACAGCAAGCAGGACCCTTAGAGGAGCAGAGGTTTCTGGAATCCCTAGCCTCTATCCCAGAGAGCAGTGTAAGAAGCTGGCCACGGGTAGGAAATCGACCTTGGGTGATTTATTTCCATATATATTGAGAGCATTCACATTGGAATCGCTACAGAGTGCTGGAACTCGGGAACTCATTTGCAAGTTATCAAGGCTGGGAACTTAACAGCAACCACTTCCTACCATTCAGAGACTAACTCAAGGGATGATTCGAAGGCAAAAAGCCTGATGTGAGTTAATGTGTGACAATAACACTGATGTATGCTTGGTGCAAACCAACCAATGGACTTTCATATGAGAACTAACTTAGGGGCCTATTAGCATTTTGGGTGGATTTCCAACGCCGGGCCGGCGGTGGCCACGGCCCGGCATGCGGTGGTGATCCGGCTGCCAAATGTCCCTGGTTCACCCCCGCCATATTAGTATGGCGGGGGGCACCGCGGCGGCCGGGCTAAAAAGGGACACAAATTTAAGTTACATGTTCTGGGTTGTCTAATCATTGGTAGCTTCGCTGTAGTACAGAGAACTAATGAGCCACTGTAGCTAGTCGGATAGGGATTTTGGGCACTAAGGTGGGTAGTTGGTACACCACTATACACCGAGGTCCTGGTTTCCTGTGCATAGTTGTAAATGTGCAGAATCCCTGCAACACTTTCTCACCTCTTACCCCATTTATAGGGAATGCCCGTTTTCCACCAGCACTGCATGGAGCGGCAAACTCCCAGTGGCAGGAGGCAAATTGCAAATGCATAGGAGACTTCTTCGATGCACAGGGTTTGTTAGGATCCAGCAGGACTTCGGGCTCCCGGACTCTGAACGCTGGCACTATGTCGCAATTCGTCATTGGGTGACTCATCCTTCAATACGGAAGTAGACTGCTCACCCCATGTGAATGCTGGCTTTTGTCAAGGCAGGATGACCAACGCCTGCTGTTGGACATTAATGACTTCTTGAATATCTCTGCCAAGCCCTTGAATTCACCAGCCAGACCTCGGTGGGAGATGGAGTGTGAGCGCCGATTCACGTACAGGGAATGGACCGACATTTTGCATCAAGCCCGCACTTTAACCAGTAGCGCCTCAGGGAGTGAATTTCTCTTCAACATCACTGCAGCCATTCCAGAACACTATCCCATCTACTATGGCAATGCCTGAAGTTGCATTGTTACTGGTTGGAGGTTCGTACAGCCATTGATCACATGTTCAACATGGAATTGCCCCGCTTCCCTAGCTACATCCTACTGGGACTGCCCAATCCCTTAACGTACCCACTATGGGCCCGATTCACAGAATGAACTTAAGACTCAATCCTAAACTTACTACATTTGGTATTCACAGAATGCACTTACTACTTTTGGCATTCACAGAATGAACTTACTACTTTTGGTATTCACAGAAGTTAGGATTTTGTCTTAAGACAAACTTAGGACAGACTTAAGACAGACTTAAGTCAGACTTAAGTTAGGATGTTGTCTTAAGTCAGTCTTAAGTCTGTTTTAAGACAAAATCCTAACTTTTGTGAATACCAAAAGTAGTAAGTGCATTCTGTGAATACCAAAATAGTAGTAAGTTTAGGATTGAGTCTTAAGTTCATTCTGTGAATCGGGCCCTATGTTCCTCCAGTGGGAGGAAACTGTACGGGGGTTGTGTGGAATGCACTCCTGTTCATTCCTACTGATTCAGAATTAATCTTAATATACTCCTATGTGCGTGCTACTTGGTTGCAGTGTCATGCCCATGAGACACTGAAATAGTTACGAGTAATGCATAAACTAAAAAATGAATTTAGAACTAAAAGATTATCAAAAAATAGCTTGTTTGGAAATGCGTGATGCATGGGGTGAACCCTGATACATAGTGTTTACTTTATTGCTGGGATTGATCAATGGTTGATGGATTAGGAGAGGGAGGGGAAGTTACCATTTGAAGGCTAAGCATTCATTTCAACAATGGGAAAGGGAGACGAGGGAACAGTCGAAGGGAAAACTAAAATCCTTATGAAAGAAATGTTAGTGGTGTTTTAACCTTGTAAATACAGCACAATGTACATGAATGGAACGCTATTATATTGTATATATTTTTATTTATTCACAGTGACCCCCGAAGAAGGGCAATTGCTAGCCCGAAATGCATTGGGTATTAAATAAACACTGCTTTTTCAGAAAACCCTGCTCTAGTCATGTTCTTTAAAGAGGCCCGAGTGGCACAGGCAGAACAGAAGAAACTTGGGAAAAGGCAGACAAAGTCTTTAGGGGATGACAACAGAAGAAAGAATCGGATTAAACAGATGAGAACATGTGAAAAAAAAGTCAAAAAGGATTATAAAAAGAAGCAAGCAGCGCTGAAAGTAGCACATTTCGCAGTGCATTTGGACTGGGGCGCAGAGACGTCCCTTTTTCTTGTCGTCCTCCAGTGGGAGGGCCATACCCTGGCATTATGCGCTGTGAAGCAAGATTTGCTGTCACGATGGGGAATGGATGTTATACCCAGGCACACTGATTGGACACTCAAGCTCTGGGACTTGCTTAATACGGAGAAATTGACAGCGATTGTAAATCATACCTTACCTAAGTTTGAGAAAATGTGGGGTCCTTGTTTGAAATATTTGTTCACCACTTTCCGAGAACTTTCTTGTCCAATCTATTTGTCCTACGCCTTACGTCAAGCTCACTGACCGTAACTTAATACCCTTGCACGGTAAGGGGTGGGACAGAAATTGATAATTGCAGCATTATGTGGGAGCATGATTTATTTTCATGGCTGTTTATTGTTGTCAAAACCCTATACTCTTTACCCCCGTCCTTCCCTCTCCTCTGCGCCAGCCATTGGATGTAGGCGAATGATTACGCTGTATCCTTAATCTAATGTTTTATTGAGTCATAACTATTGGTTTCAATTTCTAAACAATTTAGGAGTTCTCAAATCTAAAGTGATATAAAATTTTAGCTACATAAAGTAACATAAAGTTAGCCATGCATCGTTGTAAACGAGCAACAGGGATGTACAACGATGTACAGAAACAGTAATTTAGGTGCAATTCTTTAGATATGGAACATCATCCCTATTCATACTGTTGTTCTCTTGTGATCAGGAGGCTGCAGTGTGGCTGAGGGGCGTACAGAAAGGACTTTGTGGTGGAGGAGATGAATATTGTATGTTAGGTGGTCCTTGAGGAGGACTTCCAACTGAACGGGTCTTCTGACCAGGAACTAGTCCTTGACAACTCTAGTTAAACTCTAGTACACTGCAACGGGGATTACCAGAAGGAAGTGCTGGGATGTTAGAAAGAGATGGTAGGACTACTACCATTGATCACGACTAGAACAGCTTGAAATCCCAGGAAGGTCATCCAAGGTCAAGAGACAAGTTTGTTTCTAGATCATCCTGAAAATCTAGGCGAAGCACTTGCCCATGCACAGGATCAGTAGTAGAGCACTGACTGCCATTTATTTCTGTTGTATTTCTAACAATTGATTTACTGTTGGATATCCAAAGTAATTTCACAAGTGAGCACGATAAGCATGTTGGAAGAGCAATACTTGAGGAATGTAGGCCATCAAATATTGTTTGTTCGTACCTGCACCCCAAATCAAAAATATGTACTACATTGTGCACTGCTAGTGCCTTTTGATCACTGCTATAACAAATGCATGATGTTGCTATGTCCAGTGTGACACAAAAACTAGAAGCCATGTGTCCTTCCCACTTATCCTACAGCAGCCTGATTATCCACATTATGAGTAATTAGATTTAGGAGATAACAAAATGGGAGCAATGACTGATGCACTATTGCAATTGTGTTGCTTTCTATAGTGATAGTGTCTATGTCTGTTGTCACAACTAATGGCATGTCTTATGGTTTGCATATATTTATTTATGTATATGTTCACTCACAAATATTCTTAAAGTCACTTTTCCAAAACACAAAGAGTTCCAGCTGGGGATATGTGCCCAGAGGACTTGGTTGATGATTGAGGACTAGGTGGGGTCACGGCCCTTCTGGACTGCCAGCACAGGAGTCACAATTGTATTAGGATTCTGCATATGTTACTCGCTTGTATGGGATTTACAGGTGGAGGTGAGTATCTTGAAGCACCCAGTGTTTGAGGTCACAAGAGGGATGAGGCACTTCATCCACCGAGGCTGTCTCACAGATTTCTAGCTTGAACCATGTTAGGTTCCGGAATATTACTGATCCCTTCGCTGTCCCTGTCTCTTGGTTTGTTGTCCAAGCATTTGATCCTGGAAAGAATCAGAGTATCAAAGTGTCATAGTCCCGGTACATTGTTGGTGCCCCTCAGCCTTTTTTGCACGGCTGCCCATAGTTGCTACCAAATACTCTATTCCTGTGTGAAGGTGGGGGCTATAGGACCCTCTTTCAGAATGCTCCCTAGCTGACCTTGAAGAAGGCAAGCCTTGCTACCTAAATAAAGAAATATCCCACCATTTATGTGGTTTAAAGAGCTGGGGTAATGTGGCATAGATCGCTCTACACAGACCCCGGGACATAGGAAATGTGGATTTTTCTTCTCCGGAGCAGGTGCCCCCCCCAATTGGGGAGTGGCACCCATAGTTACACAATGGCTGGAGCCCTGGCTTGCACAGGAAGTCGAGATGTTGGAGGGTTGCCCAGAGACGTCATCAAGAGGCGCAAGGAAGCCTCACAGCAGAGCACAAGTCAGAAGTACGCGCAGGTACACGGCGTCCACTCACTATTTTTACAGGGTGGATGCCGCCCCCCTGCCAAGAAGTTGCGCTCCACAGAAATATGCTGAACATGTCCCGGTGTAAGTTACCGGGACACGTTCAGCAGCGCCTGTACGTTGTCTGCTTTCAATTCCCAGTAGCAACGTGCAGGCAGCGAGGGAGGGTTTTTTTGTACCTCTAGCTGGGCCGAGATTAAGGGGCCATCAGGCCTCCTTTTGTTTGATTATCCTGTCTGGAGACGGCCTGGAACTTCCCACTTAAATGTAAATGCCACTGAGGGGGAACAAAGGCACACAGCTACTTATCTCTTCACAGGTAAGTACTTAAGAGAGGCAGCTTTTACCTTTGTTCAGTCCCTGTATATAAGAGATGCATGCACTGTAAGAATGTCAAATGTGTTGGTCTGTCCCAGTATTTACACAAATAACAATTTAATAGCACTATTTTATTTCTTTTATAGCGCTATGCAACCCAATGCAGGGTGTCAGAGCTCTTTACGTGATATACACATTATACATTGACAATAAATCATGTACATGTGTAAATCAATGTACGAGATGAGTTACACAAGACAGGGTTACAAGGTGTAGGAGTCACATGTCCTTCATAGCTCACTGTGCTATATTACAAGGATCACAATTTATGAACTGCAGGGAGCAAAAGGATCTCTGTGTTAAAAGCAGTAACCCACTTTACTATCTACATAAAATAAAAGTTTGTCATCTGCATGTTTGCAGGAGACACAATAATCTTATATTACTTTGATTCAAATATGGTACTTCACAAAACATAGATCTCTCCAACAAATGCTTTAAACTCCAGAGGTATCTCACCATTCGTGTATTGTCACTGCCAGTGAAGTCACTTCCTCTGATGTCACATGCAATGTCATGCGTCGTGACATCATGCGCTGTGATGGCAGGCGTCATGATTTCACTTGCATACTGCCTAACCTGGTTAGTCACCCCACTTCTTTTTAGGTCGAGGACCGTAGGCTGCGCTTGCGCAGTTCGGTCCAAAGATTTCATGTTTTTTAGTTAGGGGGCTTGAACCCGCCCCTCTTCTCCATTTTAATAAACAGACAATATCCCAACTGGTGTAATTCATTTGGACAGTTTGATAGGATATGTAACAAACATTATCAACTAAAGAATAAAGAGACTCAATCCATCTATCTGTATGTGCCATAGGCATCATATTTTATGCAAGTAAAAAAGGCAACAGTAATATCAGCACTGTAGGTCAACAATACAACAACCCAAGTTGTACTTGGTGCAAACAAGGTGCAAGTGATGTGCACAGAGTCGACGCAAGTGACAAAAGTGCTCAGCGTGGTCGGCGCAACAGAAAGTGAGTGTTCAATATATACAGTGATAGAGTACAAAGTGGCTGTATAATGATTGGATACACAAGTTTTTGACTGATGAAATTAACCACATTGTAGATAGTGCCTTTGAATGGGCTGGGGAGTCGACGATGTTTCGATCCGGCTAAGTTTGATTCATCCTCAGGACATGGTTGTAAGATGATACAGTGCTGGAGGGCATCTGAAACATGGCAAGTCAAGCGGCGGCTGAGTCGGACAAAATTGAAGTCGAGGGTCTGGCAAGCAGCGAGAAATCAGCAGTCTGGGTGGAGAAGCAACGAATCCACGGGGGGATCGGGGCAGTGAAGAATCAATCTGTAATAGTCGATTAGCTAGTGACTGAGGTCCAGCGATTAAGGACGCGGTCGGGGAAGCCTCCTCCACGAGGGGATCGGGGCAGCAGAGAGTGAATCTCTGGGAGTCAGGGAGCTGCTCAATGGCGGTCTGGTGGCTCGGGATGTAGCCTCTTCTCCATTGGCTGGCCTCGTAAATGCTGGCCAGCCATTGGAGGAGAGGGGCGTCACTCCCTTTAAGCCTCGTCTTTTTTGGATTCGTGGCGTGTTTTTGCGTTCTTTCTCACCGTGACGTCATCCGTCACTCAACAAAAAACACTCCCCCGATTCCGAAAATGTCGGAGCTTTGCGGCAGCCATTTCTACCCGACCGCGTCCGGCTCTTGCATCCATCTGCTTGCTTCCACGAGCCCTCATTTCCGTTAACCGCCCGGTAGTTGTGTTCATCGCTCAAAGCCAACTTTAACTATACAGTAAGTATGGGCGAATTTTGTGAATTTGCGATCCGCGAATTTGCGGATTTGCGAATTTGCAATCCACAAAATTCGCGAATTTGTGCGAATTTGCGGATTTTTTATTTTTGCGTGTTTGCTGGTGTTCACGGGGAGCTTTGCGTGTTTGCGGGGCGCTTTGCGTGTTCACGGGTTTTTTTTGCCTGGTTCATCACTGCCACCCTCTCGTTTTTTATGCCCTTCTGCCCTCTGTACCAATTCTTTTTGTGCCTTTCTGCCCTCTGCCCCACTCTTGTTTGTGCCCTTTTGCCCTCTGCCCCACTGGTTTCTGTGCCCTTCTGCCCTCTGCCTAACTCATGCCCTCTGTCCCACTTTGTGCCCTTCAGCCCTCAGCCATAAGTCAGCTTCAACAGGAAGCACTAATAGATAAAGTAAAGCAGGTGCTCGAGTTGAAGGTCAAATTAAGTTATTGTATTCTCCCTCTGCTAAATTCTTCTCTCTCTTCTGGGACGGTGCCGGCTCCCTTCAAGGAGGCCGTGTTGGTACCTCTTTTGAAGAAACCGGGGGCTGACCCCGCCGTCCCGGCTAACTACCGCCCCATCTCTCTCTTACCTTTCTTCTCAAAAATCCTGGAAGCCCACGTCACCACCTGTCTCTCACAGTTTATCGAGAGCTCCAACTTCCTCAAGGGCAACCAAGCTGGCTTTAGACCCGGCCATTCAACGGAGACAGTGATCCTGGCCGTGCTGGATGCCCTGAGAGACGGTGTTGACAAAGGTACCCCCCAGGCCCTGGTATTATTAGATCTGTCAGCCGCTTTCGACACGGTGGATCACAACATCCTTCTCCGCCGTGTCGAGCAGGCTGGCATCCAGGGCCCGGCTCTGGCCTGGGTCAGATCCTTTCTGACGGGCAGGTCCCAGACCCTTAGCCTGGGTACCTTCAGGGCCCCTAGAGAGCAGTCGCTCTGTGGGGTCCCCCAGGGTTCTTCTCTGTCCCCTCTTCTCTTCAATCTTTATCTCCGCCCTCTTCTACTTTCTCTGAGGCTGTGGGACGTCACTGTGTTCAATTACGCGGACGACCTGCAGCTCATCTTCTCTCTCAACTCCCCTTCTGCTATTCCTAACTTTCAGTCAGCCATGTCCCACATTCTCCAGTGGATGGGCCATAACCAGTTAAAACTGAACCCCGGTAAGACGGAGCTCCTCCTTCCTGGTAGGAGCCCCACCTTCTGGGGGCCACACTTCTGGCCGGCGGAACTGGGCCCGTCTCCCACTCCCGTGGCCTCGGTGAAGAGCTTAGGGGTCACTATTGACTCTGCTCTATCCCTAGGGCCGCAGGTGGGGACCGTGGTCTCATCCTGCACTTACCAACTGCGCAGGATCAGGAAAGTGGCATACCTCCTTACACCTGAAGCCCTCCTGCAGGTCATCATGGCCCTCGTCCTCTCTCGCCTAGATTTCTCCAACTCGATCTACCATGGTTGCCCAAAACATCGATGGGCAGACTACAGGTGGTCCAAAATCAGGCGGCGAGATTGGCCTTAGGGATCCCGAAGTGGCAATCTGCCAGGCCCCTCCTCGTTAAACTCCACTGGCTCCCTGTCGCTTCTAGGGCAGCCTTTAAGATCGGCTGCCTCATCTTCAAATCCCTGGCTGGCTCCTGTCCCATCTTTGTAAAATCTCTTATCCTACCCTACTGCCCGTCCCGCAACTTGAGATCCTCCTATCTTCATCTCTTAACCGTCCCCTCTTATAAGCTCTGCAGATCTGGAGGCCGGAGATTTGCTTACCTGGCCCCCAAGTTCTGGAATTCTCTCCCTCTTTCTCTTAAAACTTCTCATTCTCTGATTCTTTTTCGCAAATCTCTAAAAACTTGGCTTTTCCCTCATTCTGGTTAGTCTTTCTGTCCCCTCTATTTCCAACCAGCGCCAGGAAACCCATGGTGTCAGTGCGCTATATAAGCACCCCTTACGTTACGTTACGTTAAGTTACACAGTCATTAATCACCCCAAGTTTGGGGTGATTAATGATTGTGTAACTGAATTTGAGCTTCAACTCTAGCACCTGATTTACTTTATCTATTAGTGCTTCCTGTTGAAGCTGACTTTTGTAACTATTTTAGAGGCTCTGGCAGCTTGCCGGCGCAATTCTAAAATAGTTACAAAAAGTCAGCTTGAACTTTTGACCCAATCCGTTCCGCTCGTGGATTTTGCGGGAAATTTGCAAATCTCGCGGATTCGCAAATTTACTGAAAATCCACAAAATCCGCGAGCGGAACG
The DNA here is from genome assembly GCF_964263255.1 of Lissotriton vulgaris. Classification (NCBI taxonomy): domain Eukaryota; kingdom Metazoa; phylum Chordata; class Amphibia; order Caudata; family Salamandridae; genus Lissotriton; species Lissotriton vulgaris. Next base: position 136,032,095 of record NC_141697.1, on the reverse strand, counting down.
GATTTTCCGCTCGTGCTTACTATACAGTGCTTGTCTGTAACCGCTAGGTGTGACTGCTTGCAACTCTCCGTACATCCTCAGGCACTTTGAAATGTATACGCTTGCAGTACGGCGGGTGCTTTGTCCACATTGTCTCTACTTTGTTTGTACAATGAGATGGATGTATTTAACGTGTCTTTCTTAACTGTGCATACTGTGAGTCTGACTTTACCGTGCGCTGTGAGGCAGCGCTAAGGACCGTACGCACATGCCCGGGCGGCAGAGAAAACAGTTGTAGGTATTGAATAAACTGGCGGATTATTGTCTCATGCAGCGTACCATGAGCCTCAAGTGTCTTTTTATGCTAAAAAACATAAGTACAGAATTACAGGGAATGTTCCCTAAATACCACGATGGACATACAAAGTGTGCTCGGTGTGCGCAGCCACAGGTACCAGAGCGAAGTTGGAGCGTTACAGCCAGGGAGAGATGCAGCGGTCCTGCCGGTGCCTCTGTCTGTCGCGCACTAGCGGGGGGGAGGTGTAATGTGCGTGTTGGAGTAGGAGAGCTTTCAGTGTTGAGTGAGAAGTGTGCACGGCCCTTGTGCGCCACAGTCGGTGTCTGGCAAGAACCTGCGCGCACGGAGGGAACAGCCTGCGGCTGGGAGGGGAGGTGCTAAATTAGAGCGATGAATGCGCCCTTTGATCCTGGCCTTCCTGAGGCTGGGGGCACAGAACACAGCTACGAGGTAGGATGTGCCAACCAGAGGCTGGGTTCACCTCCGCAGATGTACGGCAGTATAGGAGAGGCGCACTGAGGGGACTTTGAAGGCAGGGTAAACTGGGGACGGACTGTACTCGTCCGCTGCCGTCTAAGCACAGGCCTCTCCATATATGTACACTCAACACGTGTTCTCTTGTAAAAACATTTTTGCTGCTAGCTCTGCTACCTGTGCTAAAACGTATTGTGTTTGGAAGATCCCGAGCCATCCCGTGGTGCAATTGCTCCAACTCACCCCAAAACTGTGTCGCCTCATTGGTGGGCGCACATGCTAACTTTGGCATGACACTGGAAGCCTCCGGCAAGTATAAAACTTCCGACCCTCACATACCATGACACTTATAGTGCTCTCCCCTTTACACCTTAAATCCTTTTAAGAGCAGTTCAGTTTGTATATCATTCATCTCAAACTCTTATTTATTTATTTATTTTATGTAGCGCATTTATCAGTTTTTGTTATGCACAGAGAGATTAACTGATTTCCCTAAAATCACAGGACAATGAGGCCATGCCAATACTCGAACCTGGTTCCCCAGTTCCAAAGACCGCAGCTCAGACCGTTACACCACATCCTCTCAGTTGCCATCCTGCCCCGTGGGTTGCCGATTGCACTCACTGCAATCAAAATGCAGTACCACAATGAAAACGCGCTTCAACGCCTCGCCAGGGGATAGTAAGTGCTGCACTAGGATTGGCTGGGGTGCTCCTAATACTAAACTGCTAAATGACTTTATACATTGGTAGTACCGCCCATTCCCAGGCGACTACTGGAATACTTTGAGCCTTGAGATTTTCTGTTAAACGTGACCCGGAAGTGCTAAATTTACGGACAAATGACATCCATTGAAAATTAGCTATAACCAGTGGATAAATACATTGTTGGTTCGCCTAAGTAGCGGACGGTTGGTGGTCGTATTTGGGATCCGCTTTCCTTGTTTCGAGTGACACGTTCTTTTCCGATCCCTGCACAATTTGCGCAGGGATCGGAATTACAAGTTTTGTGGTAATTACCTTATAATCTGCAATTTTCCTTAGGTAAAAATTGGCATCTATAACCTGCCCACATTTTCCCAGAGGGGGGAGTGGCCCCATAAATAGCGATACATGCATATTTTGAAATGTGAAACACCACATTCGGCATATTTAGTCTCGTTTAAAGAACACAACTTTAAATTGGTTTGTTCCAGCTTGTAATAGCCATGGAAAGGAATGTGGGATCTGCCCCTTACGGACACCAACTGCTGGAGTCGGTATCAAAGGGTCGCCTCTTCCCCGCTTTCCAAGAAGCAGACTCAGTTATAGGTGAGACTCTATGTGTTGGTGGCTCTGTGTGTGTGTGGGGGTGGCTCTGTGTGTGTGTGGGTGGCTCTGTGTGTGTGTGTGTGTGTGTGTGTGGCTCTGTGTGTGTGTGTGGCTCAGTGTGTGTGTGTGTGTGTGTGTGTGTGTGTAGCTCTGTGTGTGTGGCTCTGTGTGGATAGCTTTTTTTGTAGGTGGCTCTATGTGTGGGTGGCTCTGTGTAAGGGTGGCTCTGTGTAGGTGGCTCTGTGTGTGGGTGGCTCTATGTGAATGACTCTGTGTGGGTGGCTCTGTGTGGGTGGTTCTGTATGTGTGTGTGGGTGGCTTTGTGTGTGTGGCTCTGTGTGGCTATAAAAGCAATAGGTCATGCATTTGCAAGCGATTAAGCTATTGGCATTGTAAATGACAATGCCATTTATTTAACGATTAAGCTATTGGCAATGTAAATGACATTGCCATTTATTTATGATTTTTTTTTAAAAAACACACAAAAAAATGTCATTAGCCTTGGCAATAGCTCTACCTTTTTTAATGCCGAGACCATTGCATTGTAAATGCTTGTTTAGGATTTGTGTCCCGCTCGGGGGACTACTTAAGCCAGCACTCCGCGGATACCTTCCCCTTTGTCCTTTTCATCACACCTTTGGTGCGGATATGAACATAGTACACTTTGCCACCAATTTTTACCAATTATCACATGCTGAGGAGATCATGGTCGAACTGGCCTGAAGGGCAATCTTTCAATGCACGATGGCCTGGTCTTACAAGTCAGTGTGTAGTTCGTTGTTTAGACTGTTTGTGGACTTGTTTTATGGGCAGGTGGCCCATTTTTCCTGTTGATTTTCCTTATATTAACACAAGCATTGCCTACAGCAAGCACAAATATATGGAAGTCTCCCACACCTTAGAAAACTCCTATACAGCTTGTCTTCAAAGTTAAAAACTGCACCGGTTTGCAGAATGCGGGCCATTTCTGTAGCTACCTGATTGGCTAATCGGGGCGGGGCGTTACTTTTTTTATTTTAGTGCCCGGATCTCTTTCCTGTCCCGGTCCGACCCTGGCGGAGATACCACTCCCTATATTGATCTACGAATTGCGTTTTAAACAAATAGGTACACATTACCACATACACATTACCACATACACACACATTGACTTACATGGCTCCACCGTGTGTTATCTATTGTGTATCTCATGAACACCGAGATAACAGCAACAGATGGTCAGCAACGCTGCAAGACACGTGTGTCAAACTAACTTTGTAGTAAACATTTTACAAGATGTAAATCTTAGAAACTCCAATGACAACTTGCCATCGTAAATGACTTTGGTCGTCATTCTGACCTGAAACGGCTTTTTTTTTAATGATCCAACAAAATATAATGTATACCTTTATTCGGCACGTGAGTTTCAGGGTTTTCTTCGATAGTGCTACGTAAACAGGGTGTACCGCGATGGGCAAGCATAGTGTAAACGTCATACTTCCATAGATAGCAGCAAATCGATACGATAATTAACGAGGCTGCACCACACCCACGTAGCTTCGAGGTGGTTTTCATTCTGACGCTGGAAAACCCAATCTACAAACATAATGCTATTTTCTCATGAGACATGACCAGTGTTAAACATCTTCCATTGTGGCATTTTACAGCATCAGTAACTGGATAAAACGCCACAGCACACAAGAAAAAGCAGGGATCTGTCTTGTTAAGATTCTGCCCAAATAGAATAAACATTTCAAAAAGCAGTGCTCTATGGAATGCACAGAAACAAATGTGGAAGAGGAGACACTGTTATAACAGGTCTTACCTCATTTTACCCAAAATAACACTAACTAGGATTTAGAACCCTGCAGAAGCATTCATTCCACTTTCTGGATATCAATTCCAGTAAATAACTGTGTTTTGAATGATCACCACTCTGTTCTTTTAACCTGGGAGTATTATGTAAGCATGTGAGAAATTTAAATTGCAGCAACAGAATTGTGTCATTTTGGGAATTTTGCGTAATGCTATTTAATCGAAGTTCCTAAAATGATGCCATTATGCCACGCAACGTAATTATGCCGCCATCTGTCGCAAAGTAATAGCACTGGAGCGCTGGAACTAAGCAAACAACCAGAACACAGTAGGAGTTGTTCACTGCAGGGCTGTCTTTTGCGCTACTTATTTAGTGCAAAATGCTTCCTCATGTCAAAATCTGATGTTAGGACACATTTGACCATTTAGTGCTGAAAAATAGCACTTAGGGCCAGATGTACGACCATTCTGTTTTGCTGGTTCCAAATTGTGATTTTTTTGCAACTCACAATTTGCAACTCGACTTTGCCCTGAACACTCTCATTGTCCAGCTGCAACTCTGTATTTTTTTTTTTTTTTGCAAAACACATTGCAATCTGGGGCTTGTATGTTTCCCACTATATGTAGAGGCAAACGTTTACACCCAAAACTTAGAACTGGCTAAGGGTGTCACATATGGTATGGTGCACTGAGGCAGTTTAGATCGAGACTCATCCTTTCTGTCACAAAGTCCTCTCCACCTGTTCCTCATTCTCCTCGACTCATTGACCACCCACCACGCCCCCTCCCATATTTGCCCTCAGATTGCCCCCTCCTGTAATTTGTTTTATTTATATTGCACTTTATTAGTAAGCCTTGCCAGTTTCATGCATAGCATGCCTGGTCAATTTAAACATGTGTCTGTGTCACCACAAGTTTATTGTATGACCATCATATATAACCCTAGGTATCACTTCCTTTTTGCATCCAGTTTTTTTATAAACTTACTCAGCTACTCATTGCCATATTACTTGTACTTCATCTACGCCTCTGCCCCTTGAAACAATCACATTTAGCAGCGTGTATGATGCAAGCAAAATAACCAGAAACACAAACACCAGGCCTCATGCAGCTATAAAGGTGGACACTCAAGAGCTTGGGTGGCTTATTGTGGGTTGACAGCTCTACACACGTTTCCTTTCCTGTTGCCTATGTATGATGGTGCTAGTGCTAAAAATGCATTTTAAATATAGTATTTACCAATAACAGTGTGTTCCCCTCCAAACAAATCAATGAAATACATTGGAAAGAAAGACTGGAATGCACTTCGTTCAGACCTTACCTGGTCCCAATTATTTTGTCTTTCAATTCTGGTACTTGTAATCCTTCGTCTATAATAGTAACAAGTAATTCAAACCCTACTATTCATGGGAAAAAACAGGTCTCGACGAATTACTGATGCATAATGAGACATCTTAAAAACGCTCTAATATCTTGTCCGCCACTACTGCACACCAGCTTATGCCCCTATTGGACATTGCAATGAGCTGTCTGCTGCATAACCCCCCGTGTCTCCATAATATACACTCTTGTGGTCCTGAATTACTGAGGCATAATGAGACATCTTAAAAATGCTCTATCATCCTGTCCACCACACCAGCTTATGCCCCTATTGGACATTGCAATGAGCTGCCTGCTGCATAACCCCCCGTGTCTCCATAACACACATCATTGTGCTCCTGAACTTAGATCAGCCAGTGCCCTGCATTTGACCGGAACCCTGACGAAGCACTTATCTTGGTATGTGTGTCTGTATGTCTGTTGGGCTTTGTGAAATAACTAATTTCACAAAGCCCACCAGACATACAGACTCACATAAGATGGCTGAAGGTGTGCCAGTCTCTGTGCATGATCTGTGAGTCCGCGTCAGCCAGCATGGTCTGTGGTTCTATGTTCGTGCAGGATAGAAAAGCCAAACCTCTTGGCTTTGTCAATGCGCTCAGAGAGCTGCTCGCGTTGGAAAGGTCGCTTGATAGTACCAGAGAGCCACGCGACCTATATAGTCCGCAGAAGCCCTAATAACATAACAAACAACCCCTTCACAGAGCCCATCTGCTCTTCACACTGATACCACCAAAGGAGATTACACATTTACACATTAACGCCCTGCACGGGTGGTTCCTTCTTTTCGGTTCAGAGGGCACGCGCAGACACTCATCCCTTGGAGAGAAATGAACTTTAATTCTTTACATCATGATAGGGGTGAAGCAGCAATATAAAAACCTCTGCCAGCAACTGGAATTAAAGAACAAAGGTCCAATATCCCTTGACTGCTGCATCACGCAGGTAATATCAGCTCTTCAGTAAAGGACGGCGTTTCCAGGCGCTCAGAATAAGACCCAAGGTGGGCTCCTCCTTTTAACATTTGCCAGGCTAATCTCAGAAACAAACTGGTGAATGAAAGCATCTGCCTGACCAATCAGAAAATAGAAGCCCCTCCAAGTCTCACTCTTTGTGCAACAGGTGAGTGATACATTTTTTTTAACACGCCAGAATGTCAGCTCATTTTTGCAAGTGAAATTAACAATAACGGTAAAATGTTATATCTGCAATCTTCAAGGGTGACTCCCCTCTGAACAGACAACGAATTTTCATGTGCATCACAGAAACACATTTAAGTAAAACTGTTAAGGATGGAGAGGGCGCAGTTTGTCGTTTTCTAGATATATGCACCAGCGCAGATTTGACTCTGATGGTCTCAGACTGGCAATATTTTCAAAAACATATTATTGGAGGAGCTGTTTCAGTGCTATGTGGGCCAATACACATCAGGTTAAATAAAAGTGAGAACTTAGTGTAAAAAGGGAAAGTCAGACAAAGCTATCACAAGATTGGTTCAAGAGGTAATTGTACCACATGCATTCACAGAAGTAGCATTCCCAGATGATGCCAAACTGGTATTTTAAGAGCTTCTGTCACAAAACATGACTTGTTACCTTGTCTTTTCCCAGCTGAGCAATAAGGAATAGATCAAGAAGGTTTGTGGTGATATATACCAAACATTTTTTTACCATGACAAATTGAGGAAATTATTGTGAAACAAATGCACAAAAGGTAGAAAAACAGATGCAGAAATATGCAGCATGCGTGTTGCCTCCGATTCATTTTAGGAGTGGGGTATGGTTTTTTACTATGAAATAAGTGTTCTAAGAGTAACATTTGTAGAAATATAAATGAACGAATTTGGCATTAGTTATGCTGCGTTCGTAATAGGAAACGTAGCAACTTGATATTGAATCAGACTTGGAATCATCTTTTCTATTTCAAAAGCTTTTAGAGCAAATTCATATTTCTCATTTCCTCCCCTTATACAATCACCTTTAAAACTATCCTATTCAAGCATGAACTGCTTGCTCCATTCCCTGCTGCAAAAGCAACAACACATGACAAAGAGCACTTGCACATTCCTTTCCACCAGTGTCAAATAAATGTAACCGGGCCCTGCTGTAAAAGTTCTCAGACAGTTTACTGGCGCAGCAATTCCGATTATAGTCGTGATATCTGTAGACAAGTAATCCTAATTTCAATGACATCAGTTACCCTGAATATGACTGGTTGTAGGATTGTAGGGTGTTAAAACGAGATTAGAAAGGATCCTTTCGCAGAACATGACATTAATTTACACTTATTAAATGTGGGTAAAATGTTGGTGGGACATTCCTCTCCACCTTCTTCTGCCTAATGCTATCTAAATATGGGCCTGCATTCCAATACCAAGGGGATATTTAGATTAAACCAGGATACATTCTTGGCTATAATCTGAATTTGGCAAAAATGACAAAAGAAAAGGAAACCTTGCCTGTGCAAACAAGGTACAGAGAACATTGTGTCAGTCTCTCCAACAGACAGCTTTAGCTTCAGCTTTTGTATCTGAATTTAGACAGTAGTGTCCTGGGAAAGTATGTACCAATCTCCACATGGCATCTTTGTATGTGTCTGCCAGGGCAGCATGCCTGAGCCAACCCTAGACCGGCTTTGCCCTGATTAGGGCTCACCAGTTCGGATTAGCTTGGTTCCAGTGGCACAGTTGGAATGGGACAAATGTTTGGGAAGAGCCATAGGTACATCATGTCTATTTGAGTATGCTTGGAGAATTCTGAGATTCTTTGGATTATTTAATATACAAATATATGAAGACCTCAGCGTCATAAGGATTGTGATTGGAGCATCAGTTGTGCATTGCATCATTAAACTAAGTCCTGTTTGTGTGGAGAGAGATAGCGGTTGTAACGCTATCCATCAACGCTATGCAACGCTATGCATCAACGCTATGCAATCAATCATAGACATTGGTATGTGCTGTAACATAACAGTAAAAAACGTATGAAACCAAATTTAACTCCCCAGTTGTGCTCTCCTAATACTCATCTTTTGATATGTCAGTGACCCACCCACCCACACTGATCTTCCCAGCCCTTCAGCAAAACTCCTTATCCACAAGACAAAATCATTAGAAAATAAACAGTAAAAAAAGCATGTTACACAATTAGGCGCGTCCAATCGTGCTGAGATCTGGGGCAAGAGGAAGGCAGTGATATCGCTAAGTTGAGAACAGCATCCCACTCAATCCACAGACATATTATCCCAATGTTGTAGGGCAATACACCGAAGTATTAGTCCTACAACAGACATGCAGTGAAGAACAGCCAAGTGTCCCATAGTCCCACATCACCATCAGGGTCTTCTACATCTTGATGCTCATCACGTGTCTCAGATAGGAAGCGGCCTGGAGACACAGAGTTCCCTGTCATCCGATATTGTTTAGCAGAGGTCTAACCAGATTTGTGATCCATGAAAAACATAGGTTTTCCCTCATTTTTCCAAGGGAAAGCATAGCATATTTAACCCCTTTCGTACTCGGAAATTTTTAACATTGATGAATTTCCTTCAAGCACCTTGAACAGCTATTGTGAAGTCTGGAAATATGGAACTGTTAGACCTTTGGTATTGCAGCTGACCCTGTTTTCTGGCCAACTGAAAAACCTTGCTTCGTTCTCAATAATTTAGCAAGTGAGCACTAAGGGGCTGCCGAGGCGCCCCTGGCACAGGTCTGAGGCCCAATGAGCAATGCGCCCACTCAACAAAAAAGTTGCCTTGAAGCTGTCATGATGAAACATTTCTAGCAGCATTTTTTCCACAAATATTTCCAGTGTGCCCACTTGTGGGATCTCTGCCAGACCTAAAATTCTAATGTTATTGTGACACGGTCTAGCATCCAAATCCTCATCTTCAGCCATTACTCCCACTATTGATTCTTCCAATGTCAATAGCTTAGTCGCCTGTGTAGTTCCATCATTCCCCAGGTCTGATATGCGTCATTAAGCACCATCGAGGCACATATTGTGCCCATTCAGCCACTCCATGAGGCTAGTCTAGTGGTCACTGTGTCAAGTTTCCCATCAATTGCCTCTGTGCACGCTATTAGGTCAAGTAACAATGATTTGGTATTGTCTACTATGTTCCAAGAAGGAGGGAATGAGAAGTGATACAGGGTTCATTCACCTTCCTAAATATCTAACCATACAAATCAGCCGGAGGAAACCCCTCCTGTGCTTAGCCAATCTCACCATACTAGCCCAAAGGGATAATACTATGGTAATAAAAGGACTCTCACCCACTGGGATTTCAAGTAGCATGATTCATCATAGAGTCCTCATCCAGATACCTACTCTATGTGGATGGTCTCAACCTTGGTAGCCCAGGGAGCTCTTCGATTTCTGGGTGGGATCCTATATTTAAAATAGTCTTGAATGTCCTGAGAGTTAATTTTATTTTCGAAGCCTTTGCAGTGCCAGCCAGTGCAAGCTTAATTCAAAAACATGGAACAAGTCTGGCACTGCAGGCTCAGTGCAAGCTTCATTAAAAACATGGTACGAGTGTGGTACTCAGGGGAAGTGCAAGCTTGCTTCAAAGACATGGAACAAGTGTGGTACCACAAGGCTAGCCGTGCACGCTTCTTTCAAAGACACAGAACAAGTGTGGTATTGCAGGGCCACTGCAAGCTTCCTACGAAGACGTGTAACAAGTATGGCACTGCGCAGCACACTTTTAACGTCTCCCTTTGACACAATAAACAAGAAGAATATCAGATTTGGTACAGGTGCAAGGAGCAGCAGAGGGGCGAGTGAATGAGTGAGAACTTGGCTCACACACATTAGAACATTTTCCTACACAAAGCAGTTACAGTACCAGGTAGGAGTACACATTTCCCTCACACACATAGAATACAAATCTATTTAGTCAGAAACAATGCAAGCTTCTCTCGCATGCACAGAACATGGACAGCATCTGCACCAGCAGTCCAAGCCTGTGTGTAAAAACACACACAATGAGGATCATCTGGCAGCATTGTAAGTTCTACACACATGCAGCACAGGTACAAGATAATCGGCAGTGGAAGCTAAAATATCCTCACATACAAAACAGGCTTCTCAGTGGCAGCAGCTTCTAAGTTCATTTAAGGCACAGGATGCCCAGAATAAAGTAAAATGGTGGGGGAGCCACTGAAGGCTTGAGTCAGATGTTAGACTCTGGTTCAGCTCGAGGTCCTCTTGAGTTCTCAAGTCCAAAATGTTGCTGAGCTTTCTAGTGGCTTCTTCTGCTACCCAATACTCTAACCTGATTCACCAAGAATGATAGACAAACAATTAAGCTTCGATGTGAAACAGGAGCGTGAAAAGGGTAACAATTCCGTGGCTGATTTACACAATGTGTAACCAGATAACCTGGGATCAATCCTGGCTTGACCACATGACCAAATTGTGTGATCCTAGGCAATTATTGTATTTATTTGTGCCTCCCATTTTTTTCAGTGCTGGATATTACAAAACATTGAAAAATGTGAGGATGTGTGCTGTACAAAAATCACTCGTTTGTTTGGCATGATGGACTATAAAGTTGCTCTGTATAAAAAAAGAATATAGCCCACATAAATGGAGAAAATGACAACTTGCATGCCTCTTAGTTCACTAATGGTATTGTCGTCAGTGTTGGAGCATGAAGATTTCTAAGTTCATCTTTAAAAATTATAACTTTAGGCAAACCCCTTTCAAAACAGTGATTCAATCTGATGCACTAATGTAAAACGCTCGTCAAAGAAATATACTTTTTTGAATTTTGAAGACACTTTATCACATTTTAATATAATATCTGTTGCATAATTTCCATGCCAAGTGTTCCCATCGCTCAGCCCATGCTTTGGCTTTCGGAGGCAAAACAGACCCTTTGCTCGTCTCTCCCTGTTAATTTGTTTATTGAAATCAAGCTTCTGGTTGGTATGCACCCTGTCCAATCAGGAACCATAATGCTAGTCAGAGTAAGTGAGTTACACACTAAAGGATCACCTGTACTCACCCTCTGGTAGATTAGTACAGAGCAGTCAGGTTAATGTAAAGAGGTAATGTGTAAAGCATTTTCTACACACACACAGTAAAACAGTGAAAGCACCTCAAAAGACTCCACAGCAGTTTAGAAAAATAGATTATTATATTCCAAACAAAACAAGACCAAAAAAAAAAAAAAATTCCAATAAGTACAAGTCAAGATATGAATTTTTAAAGAATAAGTAAAAATATTGCTTAGAAACAAATAGTGCTTTGGGGTTACTGTAGGTCGCACTGGACAGGGACAAAGTATCTTAATCCTTGATGCAGACAGAAATACACTTGTGGCGAGGTGTCGGGTCCGTGAATGAAATGCAGAGTCCGGGAACGTGAGGGTGATGCATCAGGTTAATCCATGCTGGAGTCGATGTATTGATCTTCTTCGTGCTCTGGCCGCCATGTGTTGATCCCTGAATTGGTGACTTCAGAGATGCTGCTGGCGGTGCAGAGTGCAATACGCTGGGTCCAGACCACACAGCAGCATTGATGCGACAATCCTGATGTCAGGGTATGTGATACATCCGTGTCCAATCAGTGCAGAGATGTCAAAGCACAGCTTCTGGTAGATGCAGCACTTTAAACTCACATACAAGGGCCCTGGACTGGATTGCCACTACTTGGAGGAGCAAAAATTAAAGCAAGTAAAGTCCAGGTGCTGGGATGAAGTTGAAAGCTGAAGTCTTTGATATCCCTGAGACTTCAACAACAGAAGGCAAGCCAACAAACCCTTGAAGCAATGTAAGTCCTTAGGATGTAGAGTGTAGGTCTGGTCCGTCTCACTTTCAGGCAAGGAGTAGCAGGCAGCAGGCCAACACAGCAAAGCAGTTAGTAAAGTGCCAGCCCTTCCTACAGCACAGCAGCTCTTCTTCATGGCAGACTGTTCTTAGTTCCAGCAGTGTTCTGAGTTGGTGAGATCAAATGCCCAGTGCTTATACCCAATGTGACCTTTGAAATAGGGAGACATTAAAGAAAGGTATTTGTAGTGCACAAGACCCTGCCTTTCACTCTCCTGTCCAGAGACCTACTTCAGGAGGGCATGCAATAGTTTGTATGGGGACATGAGAACGTCTTTTCACGTGCAGAGTGTCAGCTCCTCCCTCCCTTCCTGCCCAGGCAGTCCTATCAACATGTAGATTACTAGGCAGTCAAACCCATGTGTTTGGCTTTCTAGAGTGAATGCAGGAAGCTAACTGTCACCCAGCCCAGGCGTGCATTCCAGAGTCAGGCAGCAAGCACCAAATGGTTTAAGTAAGAAAATACCAACTTTCTAAAAGTGGCATTTTCATAAATTGTATTTTTTAAATTGTGATTCCAGAAACACTAAATTTAGTTTTCCAACCTTTCCCAATTGGAAACTGTACTTATAAAATGGTATAAGTCAGTCCCAATGTTATCTTAGGGAAAAAATATGCCTTACTTGAGTGAAAAACAACTTTTGGAGTATTTCACTACCAGGACATGTAAAACTTAAAAGCACATGTCCTACCTTTTTTAATACACTGCACCCTGCCAATGGGCTGTCCAGGCCTTCCTTAGGAGTGACCTATATATGATAAAAAGGAAAGTTTGGGTCTGGCAATAGGTTAACTTGTCAGGTTGACATGGCAGTTTAACACTGACCGCACAGACACTGTAGTGGCAGGCCTGAGACATGTTTAAAGGGCTACTTAAGAGGGTGTCCCAATCAGTGCAGCAGGCCCCCAAGTAGCATTTGATTTCTAGGCCCTGTGCACATGTGGTGAACTTTACTAGGGATTTATAAGTAAATCAAATATGCCAATTGTGGATACGCCAATGCTACCACTTTTTAGATAAAGAGCACATGCACATTTAGAACTGGTTATCAGTGGTGAAGTGCTCTGAGTTTTAAAACTAGCAAAAATTAAGTCAGCAAGTATTAAAAACAGAAGATCAGAAGGCAAAAAGTCAGGAGAAACCACACCAAGGATGCAAGATTTAATAACAGTTTCCCTAGTTCCCCCCCTCTCAGTATCTCGCTCTAGGGAGCAAAATCATGTTTACTGAACTTCTGGCCAGTTTCCATTGGTCTCAGAAGGATAACTATTTCAACTTCTGCTTTTCTTAAGGACGAATTGTGTGTTAGTTACGCCAGCAAGTTGTTTTTATAGTTATCTGTACATTTTTTAACATAAAATGAAACAACACTCAATGTATTAATTTTCCCAGTTTCAGTACCCTGTCATAGGTGAGTTTATGTTCTTTTACCAATTGCCATCATTTGCCCTCCACCCATCAGGCTGAACATAGGGATTACAGTGACTGTTTTGTCTTCAGAAGTCGCCCATTATGGCCATAACATTTTCTTTGATCTCTGTTGGCATCAAGTAGCCAGGCCGAACGGCGCACTCTGCCTTTGCAAAAGTAAGCATGTACACTGCTTGGCCATTCAGCAAGCCCACAAGGGCTTTGCAGTGGCCCCACAGGTGCTTCAGTAGATTCTGCTGTTCTGAGTCTGACTCCTGTAGCTGATGTTTTCCCCAGCTCCTTTCTCCTCCCCTGAATCTCTTCCCCTGCCTGCTTTTCCCCTTATGTATTTGTGCTTATTGTTTATCTCGACATTACAAGTAACTATGTTGCCATGCTTTAATAACTGTGTAACCTTTGTAACGATGTAACCTGTAACTATGATCTGATGCTCATGTAAAGCGCTCTGATACCTCCGGGTCTGTCCAGCGCTAAATAAAACCTTTAAAATAAATAAAAATAAAACCAGTGTTGTAAGAGCTTCTGTGGCCCTAGTAAGCAGTGAACTCCTAGGTATTTGGAAAAATCCACGCATTACACAAAGAACAAGTGTCATAAATGTGCCATGCCCATTTAGAAGGAAAGTGCGAACAATGTAGTAGGTAGCTGGTGTTGTATATATGAACAAACTTTCACAAATATATAACTAAAGCATGGTGTGGTAGCTGCTGTCATTAACAGACAGCACATTTTCATTTGAAAAGACAACACATTTTCACAGACATACAGATTTACTGATAAACCTATATAGCGCACAAACAATAGTGTGTGGAAATTTGGTTTTGGTAAATATTTGTCATTTGTGCATCACCAAGTAATGTGTTGATATGTTTTGATCCTATTAAAATGTTTGATTCTATTACACTTTAGAATAAGAGAAAAAAGTGCTTAATTTATGCTTTCCAAAATGTTTACTTATTTTGAAATATGTTTACTGTTCTACTTATTTTGAAATATGTTTACTGTTCATTTATAGGTATCTTAATACTGTTGTATTAGAAGAAAAAACCATCATACAACCTTTCATTTGACCACAGCAACATTGTCACATAGTTCACTTTACAAACTATGCCGTGAGCGAAAAGAGAATAAACACCAATGTCCATGCTAAAAGAATAAGCAGCACTTTGTCAGAACGTAAGATTGACCCTGTCTTTGAATGCACAGCAAACGAGAAAAAAAAGAAAATGTAAATTCTTCTTTAATGCTCATTCACTCTCAGATCTTCAGTATAATTAATTAGGTGCCCTCTCAGGGTCCAATGGGCTGCTGTAGTTTGGCCCCTCACACCTTTGGGCCCTTATACATTGCACCGACTGCATCACTGACAGCTACATCCCTGGAAAGGACCTCCTGATCTCCCTATATGACTCAATGTCATCGCTGTTCTCCTTCCCACATTCAACTGTTGAAAAGTCTTGCACCAATAGCAAAGGTTCTAGCCACACCATGAAATGTGGGTTAAACTAGTTTTGATTAAGCAAGCTCTGCATCGCGTCCCTCCCTAGATATGTAGGACCTTGAAAATGTCTTACAGTTGGTAACAGCAAACTGTCTGGCAGAACAGGACAGGTCTTTCATCTTCAGAAACCCAAACCCCTTCCTCATTCTTCACACAAATTGGTTAGACCCATCTCTGCTGCTTGTTCTCCAGTGCCTCTTCCTGCAGCATCTTAGCCTCTTTCCATGTATATTAGCAACATTCAACACATGTTCATAGCAGTCTCACTTTTGAGATTAATTTTAGTACTCCCTATTGAAGGCACAGGACTGATGAGCGCAATATGGGGCAACTTTGCAGCATACCAATTTCTGGCAGTCACATAATCATTTCCACTATTGTGAACTGCGCACTTCACGACTGCTATCTTGATAGGCAATTCCAAGGCCTCGAGGAGTCTCATGGAATATTTATCATTCCTTATTTGTACCCAGAAGACGTCATAAACCCTCTTTATGACTATAACTGGCCAAAGTCATGGACCACACCAAACCATACTATCATTGTGACTTAGCCACACTACCATGCCACCAGCACATGCCAACCGATGCATGCCTAAACCTCTAACCTCCTGCCTGCAAACTCCTCCCTCTCTCAGGGTTACCTAAACTCCTCCTAGGACTATCGACTCTAGCCAAATTAATCCTTCTACCTTGCTACCAGCTCATGCCAACAGAAGCGTCTCCAAACCTCTAACCCCCAGCCCAAAAATCTTCCCTCTTTTACGGATTCTGAAACTCCTGCAAGGGCTCATGGCACTGGTTGATTTAGCCTCACTACTAGACTACCTGCACATCCCTTCAGAATTGCCCCCACTCCTTCTGCCCTCAGCCTGCAAGAGAATCCCTCTCACAGGGATATTGATGCTCTCCACCGCAGAGCTACTGGATTAACCTCAAGCATCCACAACTCAATACTGGATCTGAAGAACCTCCTGGACCGCACTGAACCCTCCTTCTTGAATCTCAAGCTCTCGCAGAACTCAACTCCCTTGCTTCCTTTGAGTTCCTCCTTCATCCTTTACCACTATCCCTGAGACACCTGTGCCCTCGCAAGCACCCTTGCCACCTCCCAGAGGAGGAAACTTGGGCCCTCCTCCTTACCTACAAACCTGCCCCTGTAACGCCTAACCCTCTAGACCTCACGGAGGAAGAAGTTGCAGACCTCCTCATCGGGTACGATTCGGGCATGATAACCCATGCCCCTCAGATCTGATAATCAAACATCCTATCCGTACTGTTGCAACCTACCCCAACAGATCTGCTACCCTCCACGACAGAGGAGTGATCACTAGCAACCTAGTGTGGGTACCCATCTTTGCCCGACTCACAACACACACTCTGACCCCCCACTGTCCGGCCTCCTAATTAACTGCCGCTCAGCAGTGAAGCATGCCTCTGATGTTACCGATCTTATCTTGAGCCTAAACTCCGACTTAGCAATCTTGACCGAATCTTGGCTAAATGAATCTGCATTGCCCTGCAGACATTGCAAAAAAAGGGGGAGGCATTGCCTGCATCTACTGCTCTAAGCTCCTTGTTACTGAACTTCTGGCGGATCCTACTGACTCTTGTGAATCCCTAGCACTTTCCATGTGCAATAACACCACCCAACTGTGCAGACTACACATCTTTTACCACCCCTCAGGCATGAACACACCTTCACTGGCCTCCTCATGGAAATCATCACAGCCAAAGTTTCCCCTAACTCCACTGACATTTTCCTGGGTGACTTCAACTTGCACTGGAACGACCACAAGGACCCTCAGGTCAACGCCATTAGAGACTTCCTGGCCAACCAAGCCCTTACCCAAGCCCGCCAATTCCCGAATCACTCGAAAGGTGCCACTCTAGACTGAATCATCGCTAAGGAATCAGCGGTTAAACTTATCTCTATTGACCCTTGTAATTGGTCTGACCACCACGCTTTCACCTTCCTTCTGCCTGGCTCCAACAAGACTTGGTTACCACAACCCGTGATTCCCAAACGTTGGGTTAGAGACACCAAGAACCTTGATCTGGCTTCCCACTGTGAGACTGACCTCCCCCACCCTTCATCTCACTATGGTCAGCAAGCTCACTGATCATTATTCCACAACTGTTTCCAACATTCTCGATGACCTTGATCCGCTAAAACTAAAAAGAACCCAGATCAAAGACAGGAACTCCTGGTTCAATGGATCCCTCAACAAAGAGAGGAGATCCCTCCGGCATACAGAACGTAACTGGAAACAGCACCCATCAGCAGCCCATCTCAAACTTCTGCGCCAGGCCAGAAATGCTTGCAATAGGAAAATCCTCAACTCAAAAAAAGAATTCTTCAGAACAGAACTGGAGAACGCCAAGAACAGACCTCACAAGCTATTCGATGTGGTCAAACACCAATCTAATAAACTGGCTAAAACTTCTTCCTCCTTCTTCTGTGACAAAATCACTGCCCTAGGAAACAAACTTAATTCCGCAGCACACTCCCAAACTATGCCGACTCTACCTCTTCTCCCCACGCTGCCCTCCCAGACTTCACCCAAAAACCTAGCGCACTGATCCAACTTTAAAGTCTATGGTGAACAATCTGTCTCGAAAATCCTATTCTCCTTAAACCCGAGCAATCACTACAATGATCCTCTCTCCTCTACCTACCTAGCAACCATCTCCCAGGCAATCATCCCCTTTTGGACTGCAATAATCAACGCATCCCTCCTACAGGGATTGATACCAAACTCTCTTAAAGCTGGCCAAGTTGTCCCCATCTTAAAAAAAGCTACGCTGGATCCGGCTTCCCCTGACAAATATAGACCAATATCTAATATCCCACATCAAGCGAAATTTCTGGAGAAATGTGTGCAACAGAAGTTGAGCTAACACATCACCAACTACTACCTACTCAATGACTTCCAATCCGGGTTCAAACCAGGACACAGCACGGAAACCACCCTCCTCCACAATATGGATGATACCCTCCAAGGTCTTGACCAAGGCAAAATATATCTCCTAATCCTCCAAGACCTATCCTCAGCTTTCGATACGGTCAACCACAAAACTCTCATTGAACGTCTCAAACTCAAGATGGGACTGGATGGCACTGTTCTTGAATGGTTTAAGTTCTTCCTCCAGAATCGCTCACAGAGAATCCTAATCAACGGGAACTTATCTGCTCCCTCTCTGATCACGGTTGGAGTTCCTCAAGGTTCAACCCTATCCCCCACCCTCTTCAATCTTTATCTTGAACCGCTCTCAGAGGTGCTACGCACCACCAACATCGCCTACCACATGTATGACGACGACACACAGATCTACATTATTTAAAATCTCTTTTCCTGAGGACGTTCGGCCCCTGAATGAGGCCTTGAAGCAGACCATGCATTGGCTCACATCTAACCAGCTCTAACTGAACGCAAAAAAATTGAATTTCTTCTTATATCCTCACCCAAAACCAACCCAGACATTCAAGAATGGATCAAGGCTGTCACAGCGCGAAACTGCCCTCCTACCATTGTGGACTCTGCTAAATCGCTTGGAATAACCCTAGACTGAAGCCTGAATATGCGTGACCATATCAACTTGATGGCTAAAACTGACAGATTTCATCTGAACTACTTAAGACACCTGAAACCTTTTCTCGACAATCCCAACCTAAAAATGTCAACCCAGGCACTAATCTGCAGGCCAGAATTTGCTTGCTCTACCCTCTCAGGCCTCCCGAAGAACTCTTTGGCCCCATTGAAAGCCTGCCTTAACGCTGCCGCCAGACTCCTAACAGGTTCAAAGAAATTCGACCACATCTCTCCTCACTTTAAAGCTCTAAACTTGCTTCCTCTCAAGGCCAGACTCCATCTTAAGCTGGCTTGCATCATGCACAAGGCTCTTTACTCCAATTCTCCAGCATACCTCTCCTAGAAACTTGGGTTATCCGGAGAAACCAGAAACTCACGGTCCTCCAGAAACATGTTGCTCTAACGAGCACGCTTGCGGAAAAAAATAGTACAATCACATCTCTGGGGCCGCCCTAAGAATTTGGAACTCACGCCCGCCCGCCATCAGAAGACTTCCGTCTCTGGCACACATCAAACAGGAGACCAAAACTTTCTTAATGGGCAAATTCCTCTCTTAACGCTCGTATTGTAATCACCTCAGTGACTCTGTTTCACATATGACTACGACATTACCCACAGCTTTTGCGGATGATATTTGCCAGGCACTTCTGGGCATCCCACCCGGGAACTAAGACTGCCTCTCTTGCATGATGTTTTTATCTGTTTTATCCCACATGTATCCAGAATTTGTTACTGCTTATTCTTTTCTGTTGTTGTTTAATGCAGCTACCTGCTATTCCTCAAGTGTATCCACCCTTCATAAGTCTTGTATATCACCTGTCAATCCTGTAAAGCGCTCTGATACCCTCACAGGTCTGGTATACACTCTATGAAACTCAAAATAAATAAAATAAATAAATAAACATTGTAAATGGTAATCTTCAATTGGTCAGAAACACTGCAAGCTCTACTAAGAGTGACCAGTTTAGCCACCTGGATAGAGGTTACATCACACAAACAAGAAGCTTCCACTACCCCTTCTTAGGGATAAATGGCATAAGCAACTCTCAAATTCCCTCCCTCATCCCTTAAAAAAGAGAGGTTCACAAACAGTACATAATCAGGCTCTGTAAGGGGGTCATCACTGATGTCGGGCCTGGTTTTGTACACAACTCAGTTACATCAAGACAGTCATGGTCAACCTCCTCCCCATCTTCTTCAGCTTCAGGCAATGACAAAATGGGACAGAGTTAAGGCATAAGCACTGTTTCAATGTAATATTGTCCACCAACAGTATGGCTTTTCATACCTGGTAAGGCTAGTTTTAGTGATATTCTCCATCAAAGTATGTGTCAATAGGACCTGCACCAAGTGGGGAGCCACCACAGTGAGAGGGTATCTCATTACAATACCTTCCCTTTGCTGAATGCTCATACCAACTCCTGCCACCACCTTTAGAAACCCAGCATCCATACCGCTACTCAGGCAAGAGTGGCTGAAATGGACTCCTCAAATCACCATGGGTTTGTGCGAGCACTGAGAGAGCACACTCTCTCACTCAGTGCAAAACAAAATGAAATCTTAACTGTAATCTGGCATTCCTAGAGCTGGGCGCAGCAGAGACTTCCTTGCAGCTGGATGAAGGCATTCATGTTTTCATTGTCTCAAGGTTACAGATCAGACACATCGTTTTGTGTAAGTCTTTGTAGAGGCTTTGCCACTAAAAACAAGCATTTGCAATGCACTAGGTCTCGCATTTACTCAAGTTTAAGTTATTGGCATTGTAAATGACAATGCTGTTAATTTATGTTTTCAAAACCAAAACATAACTAAAAGGCATTGTCATTTACAATGGCAATAGCTCAAACTCACATAAATGCGAGACCTCGTACGTTTCAAATGCTTGTTTTACCAAGCCTTGTGATGTTCGGCATATAAAATTGCAAATTTTAAAGAGCAGGATAGCTTCTGCCACTTTTTTTCCAAACAAGCAGGAGGAATACATTAAAGCTCGTTAATTGAGCATTTAGCTGTTAACTAAAATGTTGTTGGGTAAAAACCTACTAGTCTAGAAGGTTTTAGCCTAATTAAAGTGTCTGAGATGCATTCAGAAGATGTGGGGTAGAGTCCTGCAGGTCTTATTAAAGACTAGATGATTCCTACTTCTGCTGAAGGCTTGAAGGCCTTTGGTCTTGTTATCCTAAGTCTTTAGTTTGTTATTGATAGTGCTGGAGTGATTGGTATTATTATCTTGGAAAGTATAATTAGGACTGGGATAGTTTGTGATTGTTTACCTTTTTTCGCCAGGTTAGGTTTGAGTTTGAAATGTTTAGTGAATTGCGTATGAGAGGCGCAGGGGAAAAAAATGAGCTAAACAAGGCAGACAAGGCTATTGTGGTGAATAATGCTCCACGGTGATGTTTTGATATTTCTTGGAGGATTAGCCATTTTGGCAAAAATCTTGATGTTGGTGGAAGCCCTTCAAGGGATATTAGAACAATTATTATAGAAGTTGCTAGTGTTGGTGTTTTTAGTCATGAGGTTGAGAGTTTATTTACGCTTGTAGCGTTTAAAGTTATTAATATTATAAACATAGTGGAAGTTAAGATGAGGTAATTTAGCAAGTTTCATAATGCCAGATTTGAGGAAAAAGAAATAACATCACAGACAATGGGAGGGAGAGCGGAGAAGGTACAGACAACAGGAGAGGGGAGTGCGGGGGATTTTGAAAGCACAGACAATGGGAGGGAGGGCGGGGGAGGTGGGCGGAGAGACAGCACGGACTGCGGGAGGGAGGGCGTTAGGAGAAGGCACAGACAACGGGAGGGGGAGAGAGGTGTATTTTTAAGGCACGAACAACGGGAGGGGGTCGGAGAGACGACACGGACAACGGGAGGGAGGGCGGTCGGAGAAGGCATGGACAGCAGGAAAGGGTAGGGTGGGGGTAGGTGAGTAGGTGGGTAGAGAGACGGCACACACAGACAACGGGAGGGGGTAAGAAGGCACTAAAGCACATCGTGCCAGCAGTAAGAGAAACTGCATAACGAAAGTAGAGCTCATGGTCTAAATAACACAGACCGTGTAACATCCGAAGTAAAAGGTCCAGTCCTGATGGGAGGTGACAAATGGAAAAAAAGGCAGTACAAAGGAGGGATTAACAAGCCTGTTTACAAATCAGAAGGCAGCATTTATGAAGGACAATGACACAAGCAAATAAAAAATATGAGCGGAGAGTGGACGGAGCTCCAATCCCTACCCTAATACAAGCATGCCTCGCAGGGCGAGCAGCGCATGTGCGCTGCCACTAGGCTCGACCTAAATAAACGTTATGGAGTCCCAAGCGCAAACTACCCTAATCTTCAAAAAAGTGCTCTGAGAGGGGCTAGGGATAGCAGTTAAGGGGTTAATTGAGATGCATGTCTCCAAACAGATGCTGATAAACACTGCTGCAAGAAAATTGAATGATGGAGTTTGGGCGTGAGGCAACAAATGAAATAAAAGAGTGCCAAAGGGGTGGAAGTAGAGAGATGGATGGATGGAGAGGATGAGAGATGGGTGGATGTGTGGCTAGGAGATTGGAGGCATGGAGAAGGGTAGAGGAGTGGAGAAGGATAGAGAGATGAAGAAAAGTATGGAAAGAAGAGTGGAGGATAGCTGAAAAGAGGATACACAGATTGATAAATAGAGAAAATGATGGGGAGAATGAAGATGGCTGATGAAGAGAAGGGTTGATGCGGAAAAGGATAAAGAGTGGGGGGATGGTCAGAAGGAATGAGACAAGAAAAAAAGAGAAAGGATGTTTGGAAAAAGGTAGACAGGATAGAGAAAAAAGGGTGGGTTGATAGCTGAAGAGATGAATGAAAAGATTGCTGGGCAAAAGATAGAAAGACCTGATATGTGGAAAATAAGAAAAGAAAGATGGGAATCCGCCAAATGAGTGCCGGGTTTGCTGGCATCACTTAAAGGTAGTACTATTTTGGATATGGTTCAAAGAGTGATCATTTTATTTTTCTGACTACTTTCGTATTTGCATTGGGGCCAATTGCATCCATGCTACATCACGGTATCTCTAGGCCACACCTAAAAAGGCTTGATGCTACTAATGGCTAGAGGCCCACTTGTTACACTGAAAGGTCAGACAACAGGCTAAGATCTGGAGGGTCCCTGACTCAAACTAGGAAGAATTGCTAAGCAACCTGTAATACATTCTCTTAAAATGAGTTTACCGAGGCAGCAAGAGGGCTGTATAAAAAAAAAATAGAAAAAGAAGATAAGATAAAATGGCTCACTAGCACCACTAGAAATTGGGAGAGCAAGTCTAGACGCCTATCTATCTTAGTAAGAGCCTGACGTTCTCTCAAAAGTAAACAACATAAGTGGACAGAACCTGCTGACTTTGGATGCTGGAAATACATCTAGCAAAATGTAAACCCCACCAATGAGATGACTCTCAAGGAAGTGATGAAAGGGGACTTTAAAATACCTGCATATCAGTGTTTTAAATGGGCAGGGACTATCCGTTACTGAGTACCGGGACTTCGTCAATTTGAAATGGGGAGTATCTGCACTTCTTGGGAGCAAATAGTTACTCTAGATAGTAAGTCCCAAAGCTTCTATATTTCCATTTAAAGCACTGTTGTATATTACTGCTTTACAGAAGAAAAGTGTTATAGGCGCTAGCAAGCTTAGTGCTGTCCAGCTCGGCCCACTTGTCCTCAACAACACTGATATAGTACAGCATAACAGCTGGCACCTGTGCAAAAATTCAGGCAAAGAACGTTTATCGAGCACAACCCTGGTGTGGAGGCCAGGGGTTGCAAGAACGCCGCAGGCCCTAATGCAAGAAATGAAAATAGGCCCTCCATCATGACCTGGCAGCACAAAATCAGCCATGGTAACTGAAAGCAGACATCTTATGCTCCTGTGCCCCAGTGCAACTGCACCTGCTGCACTAATGAATGCTAAGCCTGTGCTGCAGGCAACAGGTGTGTGTCGTCATGGAGGACTGGACATGGAGCACCTCGAATCCACACACGGGCTTCTCGCCGCCGTCGACGTTCAATCCCACAGATTTGAATTTGCATGTTGCTGCATTCCAGAGATACAGATAGGTGGTGTGTCATGTCATTTAAATCACTCAGTGTAGAGTCATTCATGGTGTGGGGTAAGGGGTGGGGCGAAGGGCAGGGGGAGCTGCGAAGGGGTGGAGATTGAATGTACATAAAAATTTAATCAACCACAGCAAAAGTTTCCATTAAAATTGTAGATAAATGATCTCTGTGTCCTTCTCCCCGGGCTGCCTGGGGCACTGTGCTATTTCTATGCAAAGAACAACCTTGTGGTTTCTGACCTGGGAGACGTGTGCGCGAGGCAGACAGGGGGAGTGGAGAGAGAGCATGCGCCAAAGAGTGGGTGAGCAGCCAAGTGTGAAAAAATATTGTCAAGAGCGAGCACGGCGAGAACACAGCCGAAAAAACAAGCATTTGCAATGTAGTAGAACTCGCATTTATGCAAGACCTATTGCATATTGCACCACGGACAATAGAAGGGAGGGGGGGCATGGCCACGGACAACAGTAGTTCTGGTGGGGGGATAAGGGGGCACAAAGGAGTGCTCACAGTCCACGTACAGTGTAATACTCGAAGTAAAGGGGCCAGTAACCATGGGAGGTGACAAATGATGACATACCCATCATAAGGAGGAACTATGAAGCCTCAAAATGAGTCAGAAGACAGCATTTACGGAGGACAAAGACACAAGCCAATGGGCAGAGAGTGGACAGAGCTTCCACGAAGCTTCCACTCCGACTGAATAATGCATGCCTCGCAAAGCGAGCAGCGCATGCGCGCTGCCGCTATAGGCTCAACCTAAAAACTTGGGCATCCACTGGTGACAGTAGCTCACGATTCCTAGAAACATCCTGACTTTTCTCTGCTTAGTTGGAGGTTTAAAATAGCTGATATTCTTTCTTGTGACAGTTTCCTTGCTCCTTTCTCAATATGATGTCCTTGAGACAGCACTTCCTTCGGACAGTATTGCAACTTACTTGGGGCAACTTCATGACTGGTGTCAACCACATTTTTCAAGAGTGCAATAGTGTCTTGTTTGCAGCTATTATGTGACTTCAACACCACTAATAGGTCATCAATGCACTGGAATAGGCTGGATTGGACTGTCACTTCAGGGTCTCCAGATTCTTTTTCAAGATGTGGCTGAAGGCCGAGGGTCCCTGTATACCCTTGTGGAACTCTGCCCCTTGCCAGAATTCTAATTTGTCATTGGAATGGGAAGGTAAACTGGCTCTATTTATGCAGTTGCATTGAAAAGTATGCTTGGCACAAATTAATCCCTGTAACTACTCGGATTCGCAGGATACCTGAAACAGTACAGCAGGTTTCCGTCCCACTTGTAATGTAGTACAACAATATGCATGATATTTCTCACGTCCTGAACTATCTTATATTTACAGTTGTTCAGAGAATTGAATGGACTCCACAAGATCTCTTTCAAAATCCTTCGCCCTATCATGGATTGACTGGTGAGAAATTGTACTGCGGCATTTGGCGATATTCTGCATTCAGTTTGCACTAGTTTTACTACCTTTATAAGGTTATTCTTACCAGAGATGTTCCAGGCTTCGGGTTTACCAGACACTTTCAGATCAAGAGGAAAATCGTCTATGGTTATCATGGGAAACAATCCAATGGTAACTCACTGTTTGGTCAGTTTAAAGTCTACTTCTTCATTGTGTGTCTGAAGAGTGGCATCCCCTGGTGTGCAGTAGATCACATAATTGAGTTTGCAGAGTACATCCCAGACCAATAGATTTACTGGACTTGAATAACACACTGCAAAATGATAATACTAATTTTAGGGGCCTATCTTTACAGGCACCCTTGCTGACTTCGGGTTTACAACGTGTTTATTAACAATGCCTACAACTTGGACTTGTTTTCCCGAGCGGGGAAAGTTTGAAACTTTCACTGTCCTGACAGTAGAATGGGTAGCACTGATGTCAATCACAAATGACACAAAGAGGCCATCCATCTCACCATCCATAAATGGATCACACTGGTCTACCTTCAAGGCTTTGTCAAATACGCAATCTTCCTTCCCTCTCAAGCATGGTCATTGAGACTGATCAGACCCATGTACTCCAGAAATGTTAAAGACTGAGAACTGTTGGAAGCTACCATGATTCTCAAATTAATTTGGGTTAACTCTAGGAGCTGGGTTCACACTGAACTTTGAGTTTGCCATACTGTGCGACGACATCAGGCCTGGGGCATCTGAATCGTTGGAGATGGATGTACTAGGATTCTGAAGTCTCTGCATCTACATATTTTGCATTGACATTGTATTCTTGTTTTTCATTTGCCATAACCTGATATTCTGTTGGGATTAAGCCAACATTCACGTTTCCTTTGGCCTAATTTGTTACAATAATGACATGGATTAGACCGCTGGAGAGTCGCCACATTTATTCCAATGTTCAGATCAATCGGCACATCATGACCTCTACCTTGCGGAACACCATTCCCATTGGGCATCATTTGTCCTCCACCTTAATACCCGGCTCCGTGCATTCTACCACCAACACCATGATTGTTACCTGCATTTCCCATGTATAGGCCAGTTTGAAATCTCTTCCTCTCTCAAGGTTTTCAACACCACTGTACTGTTGGAACACCTGTATGAGGCATTCATAGCAGACATGCTCCAACTATTTAGCTTCTTGTGTGGTTTGAATAATCTTGAACCAATCACTCTCCTTCTGTGGGAGCTTAGTTTTCCAAAAATGGATTACTTTATCATACTTCAATGTGAACTGGACAGAAATATATGTCTGCATGCAGATTTGGCGGAATTTGGGAACTCTGTGCTCCATGTGTAACTCAGAGTTCCTGCTAAATTCCACCATCGAGAGTGTTGCAGAATGAATTTTCTGCTGGCACGTGCGAGGCTTGCTATGGTGCGCATTGGCGAGTGCAACGAGATTTTCACGGGTGCTAGCAAGTACATGCAAGATTTGCTGGCCACTAGCGCAGCTTGACGTCACCACTGACGCTTCCGATGCCATTTTCATGATGCTGGCAAGCAGTCGCAAATGCATCTCGAGCAGATTCTGTTTTTAAGGAGCAGCTAAATCTAAAGAACACTTTCGAGTTAATATTCTACTCCAAGTTCAAGTTGTTTTTTAGTATGAAAAGCATTTTTTCTATTTTACTTTTTTTTCAATAAGCAGGAAGTGCCACAGGAGCTCCAACTTCCTCTTCCTGTCCAACAGGCTCCTCCCAGTGCTTTCTCCATCTCCTGGTCACTTTTCATTTGGATTACGAGGTGGAAGGATCACTCTCTTTGTCTGCTACATATATACCTTTGGAGTAAAGGACTTTGTGTTTTTGATATCACTAGTAAGTTGAAAACATTTGCATAAGGGTGTTGTTTGTTGTTTGATAGAGGGCACGCACCAATGTTTATTAGCATCTTTATTCAATTTTTAAATTTGATTGTGGTGGGTGGCCAGGTGTTTCAGTGGGAGCCTAGTTATTTTATTGCATTTAATTATTTATCTTTTATAAGGGAAAAAGGTAGCACAGTTCAGTACATTTTCTCCATGATTGTTAAATTTGCACTATTCATTTGTTTTAATATGTGGCCAAGTCTGCCCACGGTCCATCCAGCCAGTAGGTCCAGTACTAGTCATGGGTACATGGAACAACTGTTTCGGTGGTATATGTTCTTTTAAAACATCAATAGGGCGGGTATGGTATTGGATTAAATAAAAAATGTGGTATTTTTGTTTTTCACGTTTTTTTCAGCAAAAAGTGTATTTTGGTGGGGTAATATTAGATGTCTTTGGAGCATGTGTGTTGTTGTAAAATGTGTATGGCTCACTTAATTTTCATTTTTTGCATTGCTGAATTAATGGTAATGTTACCATGCCTCCTTTGTTTGGCCAGTGTGTGCGTGTTTGTTTGCCATAGGTAAGCATGGGCGGATGTTGCGGATCCACGATCCGCGGATTTTGCGGATTTGCGGATCGTGGATCGTGGATCCGCAAAATCGGCGGATTTTGCGGATTTGCGGATCCGCGGATTTGGGGCAAGGCTTCCATGCGAGTGCACATGCCTCTTGTGTGTTTAAAAGGTCTGAGAAAGATCAGTTCAGCAGATGAAGAGAAAGAAGCCCCTGGTCACAAGAACAGCACGGGTATTGTGCTCGTGAAAGTCAAGGATGCAAATTCCTCTATCCAGCATCACAGCTGATGTTCCACAGTAGATTTGGGATAAAGGCACACCTGCCCAGCCTCGACGACGCTCACGATTGTTTTTGGGCTAATGAATGAGTCACTGAATTTGAGCTTCAACTAGTTCGAGTGACCATGTGTGTGTTACTATGCAATCGCCCCGAAGGGCGCAGGGGTCCCTGAGTGAGCTGTCCATCATAGTGGGTAAATGGCGGGAAGACGGTGCAAACCGCGAGTGTGTGGGCGGGGCCAAACAGGCATGGCTTCAATCTGAGTCCACATGCCTCTTTTTTTTAAAAGGTCTGAGAAAGATCAGTTCAGCAGATGAAGAGAAAGAAGCCCCTGGTCACAAGAACAGCATGGGTATTGTGCTCGTGAAAGTCAAGGATGCAAAGGCCTCTATCCAGCATCACAGCTGATGTTCCACGGTAGATTTGGGATGAAGGCACACCTGCCCAGCCTCGACGACGCTCACAATTGTTTTTGGGCTAATGAATGAGTCACTGAATTTGAGCTTCAACTAGTTCGAGCGACCATGTGTGTGTTACTATGCAATCGCCCCGAAGGGCTCAGGGGTCCCTGAGTGAGCTGTCCATCATAGTGGGTAAATGGCGGGAAGACGGTGCACACCGCGAGTGTGTGAGCGGGACCAAACGTGCGTGGCTTCAATGCGAGTTCACATGCCTCCTGTGTGTATAAAAGGTCAGAGAAAGATCAGTTCAGCAGATGAAGAGAAAGAAGCCCCTGGTCACAAGAACAGCACAGGTATTGCGCTAGTGAAAGTCAAGGATGCAAAGGCCTCTATCCAGCATCACAGCTGATGTTCCACGGTAGATTTGGGAAAGGAAATTACACCAGCCTGGCCTGTTGTAACTATTTTACGATGGCGCCGGCAAGCTGCCAGCGCCATCCTAAAATAGTTACTAAATTAGCTTCAACAGGAAGCTCTAATAGATAAAATCGAGCACCTGCTTTATTTTATCTATTAGAGCTTCCTATTGAAGCTAAATTAGTAACTATTTTAGGATGGCGCTGGCAGCTTGCCGGCGCCATCGTAAAATAGTTACAACAGGCCAGGCTTCAACTTTTGCCCCCGGATCCGCCGCTCACAGATTTGCGAATTCTCGGTAAATTCGCGGGAGTTCGCGGATCGCGAATTTACCGAAAATTCGCAAAATCCGCGAGCGGAATGGATTTTGAGCTCATACTTAGCCATAGGCCACCATTTGTCTTTGTTCTCCATACCATGTGGACAGAGTACATTGTGAAGAGAGTGTGTACATAGGCCTACATGTGTTCTTTGTTGTCCATGCCTCCTTGCGTGTTGCTGTTGTTTGAACATGTGGCTGGTGGCCATTTTGTGCAGCCTGCTGTTGTGTAAATCATTTATTTTCCCATTTTTCAAAGCCATTTTCTAGTGAGATTGATTGTTTGGACCCAGCCATATGTTAATCAGTCTTGACGAGGGGTGATATGCTGAAATCAGTCCCAGGATGCTTGTTTCCAGTCCAGGGAAGACCTGGTTTGGCAGTTCGGGCTGGACTGTTCCCATGGGGAGCAGGGTCAAGACTAATTTGCATATTGCTGAGCACAAAGTGGAATGGCATGGTGAGCGGAAAAAAAATCAACCCATGGATTTAGGCCCAGATCTCTCCATTGGGGATGAGTGTTCCACAATATTCAACATTATGTCCATCAGATTGTTTGTGTTGTTATAGTTGCCCTAAGTGGGAAGGGTATTCCCAGACATAGATCCCTTGCTCACTATGCCATTGAATTCAAGCTAGCCTGGCTTATGAGGGGTAAGACCCAGAAACCAGTCCCGGTCCAGGGAGGACCTGGTCTGCCAGTTCAGGTTAAACTGTTCCTATGGGGAGCAGAATCAAGACTGATTTAAACATGGCTGGTTCCAAACTGGAATGTTAGGATGAGCAAAAAAAACTATGGATTTAGGCCTGTATCTCTGTAAAGGGGTGACTGTTTGACAATGTTCAGCATTCCACCCATCTTCTTTTCATGTTTCTATATTCACCCTAAGTGGGGAAGGGTATGCCCAGACGTGGGTCCCGTGCTTACTATGCCATTGGATTTAAGATAGTCTGGCTGATATGAGGTGATACCCTGAAACCAGTCCCAGGATGTTTGTTTCCGGTCCAGAGAAGACCTGGCCTGGCAGTTCAGAATGGACTGTTCCCATGGGGAGCTGGGTCCAAACTGGAATGGCATAGTGAGCAAAAAAATGAAGGATTTAGGCCCAGATCTCTGTACTGGGGTTGAATGTTTGACAATTTTCAGCATTCCATTTATCATATTTTTGTGTTGCTATAATGGCCAGAGCTCAGCAGACTGGCAGAAAAGTATATGGCTTGTCTGATAGCCAGTGTGTCTGCTGAGCGTGTGTTCGGTGCAGCTTGCACAGTTGTCACAGTGGGAAGGATCACTCTCTCACCTCAAAATGTGGAGAGATTGACCATGATTAAAATGAACCAACCCTTCATGCCACACAATTACACTGTCCCTGAAATACTACAGGAGGTGGAGGATGAAGGCGATTGGTCACACTCAAGTGTGTTAGCTGACCAACTTCTGCGCATACCACCCATGTCTGAGAATGAACTAAACTTCCCTTACTGAGAAGACCACCATATAATATTTTAGTTATTTATAAACACACTGTCTTGCCTAAAACAAAATGGATATAGTTAGAGGAACATTATATATTTGGTTTGTGTTCGACTTACACAGCCCCACCATTTTTAGGTACATGTATAGCCGGATTTGAGGTGGACCAGTGTGCAGTGAAGAAGCCTCTCCATTCCCCTCAAGGACATTGGAGACAATGCCTACCTCTGTACCAAGGAAGCGACTTCAAAGGGAAACCAACATGATGATGCCTTTAAGTAGCCTACTCAGCTCTGTGGACTGGAGCAAGGTGCGTTGATTTGGGGAATGCTCCTGAGTGTGTGTGCTGGCTCAAATGTGAAACTCCTCTATTATGTGGTTGTTGTAAGTGGGGACTGTTGGAACTGGGACTACCGGCCCACTTAGGGTAGCATGGCACAGAGTGGGAAGGCTAAATCAAGAAGGCAATTGTGACATGCTTGCACAACACACACTACAACACCCCAGCGCAAACCCACCAAAAATGACACCACACCGACTTTGTTAAATAGAAAATAGTGAGGCTTTATCTCTTTGTATTAAAAAGGGGGGATGAAGGTTCCAATGTTTAATAAATTAGGACTTTGGACATTTCACCTTGGAATTAATTACATGAATTAGACCGTACATTGCATTTCCTCACAATTGTCAAAGTACCAGCTTTCTAAATACATTTCGCTAGGCAATTAGCAGGTAAGTACATCACACCTAAATCAATAGGAACATGTTGCAGTTTAAACCAGTTGGGTAGGTACATTAATTTCTACTTTAGTAGGCATAAATATCCACTTGGGGCAAGCAGGTTAATAAATGAAATTAAGAATTAGCAGGCTTTCGCATCAATCTGAATTAAGCTAGTAAATATATTGAGATTAGGAGAACAATGGTTTTTTATATAGAGTGTGCTGTCTCTTCTTCACTCCTGCGCAAGGATGTATTCATTGAGACTTTACTTCAGAGGGGGAAATTGAAGTCTGGGACCCACTCTCGGAATATGGGCCAGTCACGATGTTACTAAAGAGGGGATTTGCTTAGGGGCTTAGTTCTTGGCACCCCCAGTCACTACAATTTGCCCCCCTCCTTGTATGTCCTTTTTCCTTCAGCTCTTCCCTCCTCTGTACTGCCCTCAGATACCTGCGCGCCCGTCTGGTGCCTTTGTTATACCTTCCCTGGAGCGAGTTGGTGAGGCCGCAATCCCCCCATCCTCCCATTTAGGTCCTTTGACATTTCACATAAGGCGGGGCGAGGGCCGCAGCCGAGCCATGGCGTAAATCCCCCCGAGGCCCCAAAGCGGGTGGGCCTCCGTGCGCACCCTCTCCCGACTACTGGAGGGACAGTCTGAGGGTCAATTCGGCCTTCCGATGGGCCGTGGCAGCTTCCGCTCTGACGAAGAGCTCTGACTTGACTGAATGAGGTGACACGCTAGGTGGTAGTCCGGTTGCTCAGCGACCCCGCCCAGCGTCTCTCTTGGAGCTTTGCGTCGCTCCCCTTTCCTCATGCCTGGCGCTGGAACCGCTTGGCTCTTCTCAGCACCGAGGCCAGTGGGGTAGTATCCCTTGGCAGATTCAGCACCAGAGAGCTTCAGAAAGGGCGGAGAAGGGGGGGCTCTGATTGATACAGCGCTGGGAGAACCAGGCAGAGTACAGCGCAGGCAAAATCAGCGCTCCTCAACAAGGCCAAACAGGGCAAGGGCAATGGTAAAGACCCCGCTTCACTTCAGGGGTCGTGGTAAAGGTCCCTTGTTCCGCGTTGACTTATTAGCCCACAGCACCACCACCCAAGGTTTCTGGGGCTGGGGCTGGGGCAAGGTCACTCTCACCAGCTGTTGAAATAAATTAGTTTTCTTGATGGGGGGCCGCACTGGGACGTGGTGCTCACAAATCTTCTCACAGGCAGGGCCAGACCAACAGGACGGAGGGCAGCACCCACAACTAACTTGCAGCCCCTAGGAGCAGTCAGATTAGCCTGAGACACAATCCCCCTGACTCTGTAGTCTGTAATAACAAAATGGCTACCCAGTGTCCTCCGTTATATAGCCTAGGCCCAGGTCACTAGAGTGGACCGGAAGGTTCTGAAACCCCCTAATGCTATCCTATGGGCCAGAGCTCAGAGGTAATTTCTAGAGGCGTCCATCTTAGGAAACTCTTCCACCCCACCATTTTAGGAAGGTGCACCTGTGCCTCAGCACTGATTAGCAGTGGTGAGGCACTCGGAGACCTAAGGCCACATAAAAAGAATTGGTGGTAAAGAAATGTGAGGCAAAAAGAGAAAATAAATTAGGGGGAGACCACCCAGAAGCTGACAGGTCCAGCTGAAAGTGGGGAGAGCTACCCAATCCCTTGGGAGTTCTCGTCACTAAGGCGGAAAAACCTTGAGCGACCATCAGCATTGGTGTGGTCCACTCCAGGCCATTGTTCCACCCTAAAGTCCATTCCCTGGAAGATGGACCACCTTAGCAACTTGGGATTCTCACCCCTCATTTGCATAAGCCACCGGAGGGGCCGTTTGTCGGTCTGAACGAGGAAGTGCGAACCAAACAGGTATGGCCGCAACTTCTTCAGGGCCCAAACCACCGTGAAGGCTTCCCGCTCAATCGCACTCCACCTCTGTTCCCGGGGGAGTAGCCTCCTGGAAAGGAAAACCACTGGTTGGTCGAGACCCTCTTCGTTGAGTTGCGATAGCACTGCCCCAATGCCATGTTCAGACGCGTCTGTTTGGACAATGAATTCTTTGGAAAAGTCTGGGGCCCTGAGCACAGGAGCTGTGCACATGGCTTGTTTTAAGGTGTCAAAGGCTTGTTGGCACTCCTCGGTCCAGAATACCCGTCGAGGGTGTTTCTTGGATGAAAGCTCAGTCAAGGGAGCCACGATGGTTCCATATCCCTTGGCAAAGCGGCGGTAGTAGCCGGTGAGGCCCAGAAAAGCTCGGACCTCAGTTTGTGTCTTGGGGGGTTCCCAGGTCAGGATGGTTTCAATCTTGGCCTGGAGAGGCTGCACCTTACCCTGTCCCACCAAGTGGCCTAGGTACACTACCGACCCCTGCCCGATCTGCCACTGCTGACCTTGATCGTCAGGCCTGCTCGCTTCAGGGCTTGGAGTACTTCCCGAAAGTGACACAGATGGTCCTCCCAGCTGCTGCTGAAGTCAGCGATGTCATCAAGACAGGCAGCAGAAAAGGCCTCCAAAACGGAGACTACCTGGTTCACCAGCCGCTGGAAGGTAGAAGGGGCGTTCTTGAGCCCAAAGGGCATCACTCGGAACTGGTAGTGACCCTCAGGCATGGGCGTCCGCAGAAATTTTTCCAGGGGGGGGCAAATGTTAAGGTCATCACCATCCTTTGACATGATGTGTGCCTGGTGGGGCACAAGAAACACGGGGCGCAGGAGGTGCCATGGGGGGCAGGAAGCAGGCCACATATTATCTCATACACCATAGGGTTGTTGTGCCACAGCCATCTTTCTTTTGTGGCTCCCCAAAATCCATACCTTCACTGGTCCCTAAAATGACCCACTAGCAGCCCAAAACCCATATCCACCCTGAACCCTAAAATTACCCCACCCCCCTAAAAACTCATACCCTCCCTGAACCCTAAAATTACGCCCCTGGCACGCCAAAACCCATACCCACCCTGAACCCTAAAATTACCCCCTAGCACCCTGAAACCCATACCCACCCTGAACCCTAAAATTACCCCTGCCCCCCAAAACTCATACCCGCCCTGAACCCTAAAACTACCCCCCCGGCACCCATACCCACCCTGACCCATTATTGTCCCCCTGGCACTCCAAAACCCATTCCCATCCTCAACCCTAAAATTAACCTCACTGGCACCCTATAACCCATACCCGCCCTGACCCCTAAAATTGTCCCCCTGGCACCCCAAAACCCATACCCACCCTGAACCCTAAAATGTCCCCCCTTGCACACCAAAACCCATACCCGCCCTGAACCCTAAAATTACCCCCTGGCACCTTAAAACCCACACCCACCCTGAACCATAAAGTTGTCCCCCAGGCACCCCAAAAACTGAACACTACATTCTGATTGGGTATCGAGCCGTCTCCCTGCTCAGGGAGGATCTGCTGGTCCGGATCGGCTGGCCCTGTTCTGGTTCTGCTCGCCCTTCTCTGGAGCTGTTCTGCCTGCCCTGTCCCTCTTCCGGACCCACCGAGCCTTCCTCCGTGTACACTGCCTGGACCTGGTCTGTCTGGCCTGGTTCTTTCTCCTTTGGACCCGCTGTCTTCACTGGTGGAGTTAAGACACAGGTCTCACTTCTCTGAAGCTGCTCTCCCTCACCCAGACCCCCCACTCCCTCTCCACTTGCTCTCTCATCTTCCTTCCTCCCTACTTCTCGGTCTCTCTTTCCCCACTGCTGCTCTCTCTCTTTCGCTCGCCCCTCTTCATTCACTCTCACCCCCCACCGTATCCGTCTCCCCAACTCCAAGTCTTCCTCTGTCTCCCCTCTCTCTTCCTCCTCCTCATGTCGGTGATAGGGAGCCCGGGGCCCTCTCTGAAAATGCGAGCTGGAGGTGACGTTAAGTGTGAAAGCACCAAGGTGTGAACCGGGAGAAGAGGCGGGGAAGCGGTGGCCGGCAGACGCTCTGCAGGGAGCCCGGTGTGCACTGAAGAAACGTACACTTCTTAGCACTACAAAGCAGCCGAAGGACGCCTTTCACTAGAGCCAAGAACCTGACCCATTGCGAACAAACAGCAGCCGCCGGAGAAACCAGCGGTATCATGAAAACAGAGTGACAGACGACTGCCGCCGAAACCTGGAAGTACAACTTACACCTTTAACAAAAGGCAATTCCTGATGCAAGCACCACACGCCAGTACACTATAAATATATAAATCTCCCATCAATGCACACCTGAGAGTGAATAAAATGATAAGCAGCAAATTAGGGCAGTGACTGACAGACACTATGCTGGTCCTCTCGTACTGTGCCCTATTGATACTTACTATGTCACCAGTCACTCCAGCGCAGAAGAATTCCTTATTGATTGTTACTTTGACTGCCCCCATGTACCTCACTGTCTTGTGTAGACTAATATGTTTTGTCCGACAAAATGAAAAATATTTTTAAAAAATCAGTGTTTTACGTTATGCAGCTATTGTCCTTGTAAGTTTCTCCCATAGACAAATGGTGGATTCCTTCCACAAGGATGATATGGGCTGTGTGCAGCCACATCCGCTATCTGCAAAGCTAGCCCCTCCTCGACCCGACAACCACCAGCCCTCCAGGATACAACAGCCTTTTTACATGTTGTGATCAGCTGGTTCCTCGGTCTCCAGCTACACTGGGAAATGGTTTTTGTGCGCGACACTGACCCTGAAACATCTGATTCGTTCCCTCACAGACCTGAGGTACTTGAAGCACCTGCTGCGCTTCTAGGTTAACTTAATGTTGGATTCTACAAGCAGAAGGCAGCAGAGGGGCCAGTGGAAGCAAGGAAGCCCCTGAGGAGTGCATATTTACCAACCAGGGCATTTCAAGTATTGAAGGAACAGGCTGAATATTAAGCGCTACAAACCGACTAGCTTGACAGAGGCTTTCAACAGGGATCAAGGCACAACATTTCCTATTCTCAGGGCCCCAACGCAGTTTTAATCAGTAGTCCATTGTGCTGCTCTTTACTTCGGGTACTGGACCAGTACCTGTGCTATCCTGGATATCTTCCTGTCCGGAGGTTTGGGGTGTTGGTTACAACCTGTGGTGCCCCCTGCCTAGAAGGTCTATGTATGCGAAGGATCTCGGAATAGGGGTCCTCAATTATGCAAATCTCAAAACCACTAAATTTATACCCTGTATTCTTCTAAGCACCTACTGGCTATTTAGTTGGCTGCCTGCGTCAAATGTATACAAAAATAAAAACACGTGTTGTGGCCATTTATAACGCTTTACTGTGATTAAGAACAACTGTGAACAGATGGACAGAAAAAGAGATTCAGCCCAAAGTTGAAAAATGATAGAAGGATGGCCTTTTTTGTCGCGTTACAAAGTACCTAATTATGGATTCTCGACCTTTTGTACTGTATTTTTAGTAATTAGGGATGGGGATGATACATGAAAATGTAACGGATGTTTCTACAACCATTTTTACTCTATACCTCACAAATTACATTTACCCCTTGTACTGGTGTTACTTAACTTGGTTACCCTGCAGTCTTGGAGCTCGTATGGCAATTCTTAAATTAGGTCCGAGTGGAAGTTCGAACTGCTTGGTCATCGCTGCCCCACTAACCCCTTGTTTTTGAAGTCCCCAGATAGTAACTTAGTGCATGTGAGGAATTCAGACATCTTTTTGGCAATATGCTACGGAAATATCTTCCCCAGTCTACTCAAGAGCACCTGCTATGCTGAGTTTGTGTTGTTTTCATACTCATTTCTGTGTCATTGCATGACTGCCCTAGTTTTACTGTTTTCTCTCTCTGACCGTCTCATTTTGACGACAGCGCGGGCTCAGACTCTAGTGCACAGGTTGGGAGACCCTTAAGTGTGTATGAGGAACTGCCCTAGTTTTGGGGCCCGCCAGTGGTGAGAGGTAGCTGCAAAAAGTGGCTCTGCCGTCGGCAGCCAGGTGCTTTCCTCACTTTGACTGTCTACGGTCCTCACAGAGGTCTGAACTCCCTGAGGCCACATTCATCACACAAGCGCAGCCACAGGATCTTAGTCTAGAGCACTTGGGTAAGCAGGCCCAGCCTTAATCCACTAATCACACTCTACGCTGTGAGTAGAATCTGAGGCACCCAGTAGGGATACCCTAACAGCAAGGCCACTGTAATTATGAGGCAGGGAGGGTCACATAAAACGGCAGGGTTGAGTGAATTATGCGTCAAGAAAAAGCTAATTATGTGGAACATTTTGTGACAGTATAACTACATTTTATCATCTTTAAACTTGTTAACACTGTTTGGGCATTAGTTGCACCTCATTAGTACTAGTTAAACACCCACATATAGCATCAAGCTACAGAAAGTTGTTCAGTCAACCTTTGCAAAGGACTTTCAACTGCCCAGCAGCATGTGTCGCTGCGTTTTTACTAACTTTTGAACCGTTTGAGCTAGAATTTTTTTTTCTTAAACTCTGCAGATTATGCGGCATATGTTGGATTATGCAACAAATGCAGCAAATATACAATTATGCAAAAATCGCCACACAATTGCATAATTCCAGTGGCCCTGCCTATCAGTCACATGGATGTAAACTTTCTGCTGTTTGGCTATCTATACCATTGGGCGGAAGAAAATGTTAAGGGACCCAAAAATTATTTTTAAAGATACATCCCTGATTTGCATGAGAAATCTGTAATGTTGCGGCAATGCGGGCAAGTGCCCAGAATGAGTTGCTCTAACCCTCAATGAGTAAGACTCGGAAGGGGTATGATCATTTCTACTCATGGATACATCTTACATATGCCTGCTCGTTGCGCCTCCTCCCTGCTCTGGACTACAGTGGTGACTACACATGTACTCAGCCACTCTCCTCTTAGCATCCACGCTTCCTAGCCCATCTGGATATCCCCCTCTGTACTGACTTATGTCTAACACTTAATTTCCATTCGTTTTCTGTTTGTGCTATCTTTCTTGATAAATGCAACTTATTAAATCAAAAATCATCCATTGATGTCCACCATTTTATGTCAGAGCGGTGTCTACGTTAAAATATACTCTTTTATTCAAATGTGACTATTCTTTCTGCTTAGTAAATTACTTAACAGAAACTGTTCTAGGCAGTCCATCACTATAATCCAATAATTATTTGAAAAGACTTTGCCTCAATCTTGTTATTGTGTCAGAGCGCGCTATAAAGTCCGAGGTCTCCTGGCGCTTCTGACTAAATGAAGTACAATGAGATGCACAGGAGTTCACCTAGAAGAGAGTGCCAAAGGACAGGAGCAGGACAATGAAGCCCGCGTCTTGTACTACTGAGCCCTGGGATGCAGAGGAACTTCAGACTAGAACAGAGAGTGCGAGTTGGAGAGGAACAGTGGCTGGAGCACCATGTGAAATGCATAGTGGCATGGGCGTCCACAGGGGGCAGGCCAGGCTTTAGCGCTGGTGGCACCCAGTGCCCCAATGACCACCTCCACCACGGATTCTCTCACTAGCAACCTTTAACAGTGACCAAGTCTCCATAACCACTCTCTCTCAGATGCATGGAATTCGTTATATAGTGCTACTCATACCATTAAAGTATGTCAGAGCACTTTATATCACACACACATTACACAGACCATCAATCATACTTGTGTAAATCAGTTTATAGAAAATGTTACATAAGCCAAAGGACTAAGGCCCACATGCATCAACAATGCCATTTGCGATTCCTTATTAGCGAAAAATAAGGAATCGCTAATAAGGAATCGCAAATGGCTATGCATGAAGAAATTGCTAAATAAATTGCGATTTCTTAAAATTCCTTCATTGCGACTCGCAAATTGCGAATCACAATTAAGGAATCCCTCCCCATTCATTCCTATGGGCCTAGAGGCCCATAGGAATGAATGGGAAGACATTCTCAATTTGAGATTCTCAATTAGAGAATCGCAAATTGAGAATGCAATTTCAAGGGTGCCAGGGTGTCAACAGGAGACCCTGATACACCCCTGAAATTGATCCAACCACATATGTTGCGCACACACATGCCCTAAGGGCATGTGTGTGCGTAACATGAAACTTTGAAAAATGAACAAATGTGCATTTTTCAAAGTTTTTGCAAATTACCATGAAGTTCAACTTCATGGTAATTTGCTACCCCAAATTGCGAATTCGCTATTTTTAAAACTTTCACGCATTGCATTTGAGGAATCGCAAATTGCTGTGGAGAAACACAAACTCAGAGTCGAAAAAGAAACAGCATAGTTGGGAGTTTTCTTTAATAATAAGAATCAATTTCTACCCGAATTAACCCTTGTTGCAACATTAATCTATGTTCTATACTTAGCAGAGTGTATGCACTTCTATGATGAAAATTAATACCTCACTATTCTATATTAGGGGCCTCATTTATGAAGGCCTTGCGCCACTGGTACACTTTTCCCCATTTTAAAAGTGACGCACCGGCAGCGCAAGACCTTCATAAATAAGGCCCTAGGATTTTAAGTTATAAATTGCAAGTAACAAAAGGATGGCTCTTTTAAAAGCAGTAACCTGCTGATCTATTTACATTAAATGCACTTTATCTACTTGGTACACGTTCTTTGCAGTAGGCATATTAACCCTCTGTACTACCTTCACATAATTCAAAAACCTCAACTACACAAACCTCTGATCTCTGGCCAGGAAGAACATTAATCACAGGAGTTATCTTACATGTTTGTGAGGCCCCGTAATTGCAGGAGGAAAGGAACACGCAGCAGCAGGTGCTTTTAAAATCATAATTCAGTTGTAAACACTAAGCCCCCAGAAAGGCAGCACCCGGTGGGATGGCACCGATCAGAGCAGGCCCTGGCAGGGGGGCAAGGAGGGGAGCTCCAGGGGGGGGCAAGCGCCCCTCCTTGCCCCCCCCTGCGGACGCCCATGCCCTCAGGGGGGGAGAAGGCAGACCTCTCCTTCAACCCATCTGTCAGAGAGATCTCCCAGTACCCCGACGTGAGGTCAAAGGTACTCAGGTATTGGGCAGCTCCCAGCTGGTCAATGAGCTCATCTGCCCTTGGGATGGGATGAGCGT
Organism: Lissotriton vulgaris; assembly: GCF_964263255.1. Lineage (NCBI taxonomy): Eukaryota > Metazoa > Chordata > Amphibia > Caudata > Salamandridae > Lissotriton > Lissotriton vulgaris. The sequence goes on along the minus strand of NC_141697.1, from coordinate 135,991,938 downwards.
CAGTCTTAGTCACTGAGTTCAGCCCCCTGTAATCCACACAGAACCTGAGTTCCGGTGTGGTGCCCGGTGGGGCAGCTTTTGATACCAGTACCACCGGACTGGACCAGGGGCTGTCGGAAGGTTCAATCACTCCCAACTCCAGCATCTTGGTGACCTCACTGTGGATGCTGGCCTTCACCTTATCGGACAGCCAGTAGGACTTGGACTTCACAGGTGGGCTGTCCCCTGTGTCCACATCGTGGGTACACAGGTGGGTTCTCCCCGGGATAAGGGAGATCGACGAGGAGTACTGCTCCAAGATTTGGCGGCAATCCCTCTGCTGCTCGGGAGTCAGGGATGGTGAGAGGACCACTCCTTCCACTGAACCATCCTTCTCCTGGGACGCAAACAGGTCAGGGAGCGGCTCCCTTTCCTCTTCCTCTGCCCATCAGTCACCATCATCAAAGTGACCTCGGGCCTCTCATGGTGTGGCTTGAGGCGGTTGACATGGGGCACCCGATGGGGCTGCCTGGGGGTCTTAAGGTCCACCAAATAAATGACCTTGCCCTACTTTTCAACCACTTCAAAGGGGCCTGTCCAGAGAACCTGGAGGGCACTAAGCTCTCCAGGCTCCATAACCCACACCTTCTGTCCAGGCTCCAGCTCCACGGGGTGAGCATTTTGGTCATACCACTTTTTCATGACTGCCTGGCTGGCTTCGAGGTTGTCAGAAGCTTGCTTCCACAACCTAGCCATTTGGCTACGGAAGGCCAGCATGTAACTCACCACATCCTGGGGAAGTCTCCTGGGAGTCTTTTCCCATCCGTCTTTTAACAGGCTGAGAGGTCCTCTAACAATGTGCCCATACAGAAGCTCGAAGGGGCTGAAGCCCACTCCCTTCTGCGGCACTTCCCTGTAGGAGAACAACAAGCAGGGTAGGAGGATGTCCCATTTCCTCCACAGGCTCTCAGGGAGACTTATGATCATTCCCTTCAGGGTTTTGTTAAACCTTTCCACTAGACCATTGGTCTGGGGGTAGTAAGGGTAGAGACCCTGGAAGTAACTCCACATTCCTTCCACATAGCCTGCATGTATACTGACATGAAGTTGGCACCCCTGTCGGACCCAACTTCTTTGGGGAAACCCACTCGGGTAAAAATCCCCATCAGGGCCCGAGCCACCGCAGGTGCAGTGATGGTCCTCAGAGGAATAGCCTCTGGGTACCGAGTGGCATGATCCACCAGAACCAGGATAAACCTGTGACCGGCAGAAGTTGGTGGATCCAATGGCCCAATAATGTCGATGCCCACCCTTTCAAAGGGGGTGCTAACGACGGGTAGTGGTTCCAGGAGAGCATTCAGCTTGACCCCAATTTTCCCACTGGCTTGACAGGACACACACATCCTACAAAAAGTGTCGGACACGACCCTCATCTGATGCCAATAGAAGTGTGGAACAAGCTAGGCAAAGGTCTTGTCCTGGCCCAGGTGTCCTGCCAAAGGAATTTCGTGAGCCAACTCCAAAAGAAAGGCTCGGTAACGCTGGGGGACTACCCAGGCCCAGGACAAACCGTGCACCGGAGCCTTGGGCTCACTGTAGAGTGATATGAAAGTTCCCTGAAGCATAACCTCCTGCCTGGCCTTCGGCCTGTCGCCTCAGACCCTCAAGGGTAGGGCACTCTGGATGCGCCCGACAAAACTCCTCCCTGGTAGGTCATCCCTCCACCTGCCACTCCGCAGGGGTTGGTAAGTCCTCCAGGGAAACAACATCCCCCTCCGTGGGCTCCGGGACCACCACCTCAGATGCTCCATCTATCTCACAGGGTGTGGATGCCGGGGCAGGTTTCCCCCGTCCCCGGATCTTCCCTTTTTTGGCAGCTGGCTGTGCCTTTGTTCCAAGCTCCAGCCCTTGTGAACTCCCCCTCCGGGCAGTCACGGACCGTGTGTTTGCACAGGTCCAGTCAGGTGATCCCAACATTTCCGTATGTGTCTTGAACTCTACCTCTTTCCAGGCATTGTGCTCAAGGTCATTTCCCATCAGACAGTCAACTGGCACGGCAGGGCTCATCGCAACTTGTAGAAGGCCAGTGACCCCTCCCGAATCAAAGGGAACTTCAGCCATGGGATAGTGACCTACTCTGCTGTCAGTCATCACAACTGGGTGGAGTACGTTGGGAATCACCTGCTCTGGAAACACCAGCTGTCTTCTTACCATAGTCATGCTGGCACCTGTGTCCCTCAGAGCTTCCCCCCTCTGGCCATTGATGGTGACCCATTGCCTATACTTGGTGGTATTAGGGGGCACATGGATCTTAGGAACCATCTCGCTGTCTCGCAGGGACACTAAGGTCAGCCCTGCCCACTCACCCCCTTGTCTAGGGGCAGCTCCTCCCCGAGCACTACACTCGCCACCCCGGGGGGTTTTCCTCCAGTGGGAGGGTGCGCTCTCTTTGGACACTTGGGATCTCCTTTATAATGTCCAACTTTGCCGCACTTCTTTTTATCTCCCCCCTCTTTCTTCTGGGAAGAACCCTGACCAGCTTTTTGGTAGTCTTCTCCAGATCCCTTAGAAGACACGCTGGTACTAGCCCAGGTGTCCGCCTCCTCTGCAAGCTTCCTAGGGCTAGTCAGCTTGCTGTCCATCAGGTGTTGGTGCAGCTCCGGAAAACATTTCTCGAGTAGGTGCTCCCTTAGGAATAGATTGTATAACCCCTCGTAATCAGTAACCTCGCTGCCCCGCTCCCAGCCCTCTAATGCCTTACCCGCGTAGTCCAAAAAATCCACCCAGTTTTGCGTGGGAAGCTTGTGGCTGTTCCGGAATTTCTGCCGGTATTTTTCGGGGGCAGCCCAAACTTCCTGACTATGGCAATCTTCATGTTGGGTTAATTGGTTGTTCCTCCTGTTCTAGAGCTAGAAGGGCATACCTCCCCACCGGGGGCATGTACTTATACGGGCCACCCCCCCCCAATGACTTTCAGGAATCCCATGGGCTCTCAAAGAGACCTCATAGCCAGCCAACCACTTGCCAATGTCATCCCCTATGCTAAAACTGGCTACTACATCTTTGGGCAGGTAGAGTCTGAGCTCCCTGGTAACTTCCTTAGGTACGCTTCCACCAATGGGATTACTGGGGGTCCCCATCAGCAGGGCATTAAGATCCAGTTCCCTTAAAGTAAGCTCATGGATAAACCTCCTCTCCTCCCGCTCCTTCTCCAACCATACTAGCTCCAATTTTAGCTGTCTCTTCTCCCTCCTGTCCGCTTACTCTACTGAGGTCAGGCTCCTCCCGGAAACACTACTGCCCGACCTAGAAGATGTCCCAGGCCCTGCTAGCAGGTTGCCACCTTCATTTTGGAACAGTGGGTCTAATTCTTCGGTGGTGTTAGGCTCCATTCTTCCCTCATCCTTTCTCCCATCCGGGTGGGCTGCTACCCATGCTCTCAAGCTGGTTTGAAGTTCCGCCTTCTTTGCGCCACGCTTAAAGAACACCCCTTTTTCCTTGCAAAATTCTCTAAGCTGCGTCACTGAGTAACTTTCCATCTCAGTTAGCTCAAACTGAGGGCCAGATGGGCCCTCAGACATTTACATGGAATTAATGTGACACTTGATAAAAAGGCGTTAAATAGGAGCTACCTACAACCACCACTTCAGGGAGAATTTTGGAAAAACCAAAAATTCCAATTGAAGAGATTAACTCTTGGAAAACAAAATTGCCAGTCAGAGAAAGAACAGAAATTAGGTGTACGGTACCTGGTGCACACTAAGTTGCTGTAGGGTGTACACAAGCACAAATCCAATCCCACCGCTGAGCACCAAATGTTGGAACCGGGACTACTGGCCCACTTAGGGTAGCATGGCACAGAGTGGGAAGGCTAAATCCAGACGGCAATTGTGGCGTGCTTGCACAACACACACTACAACATCCCAGTGCAAACCCACCAAAAATGACACCACACCGAATTTGTTAAATAGAAAATAGTGAGGCTTTATCTCTTTGTATTAAAAAGGGGGGATGAAGGTTCCAATGTTTAATAAATTAGGACTTTGGACATTTCACCTTGGAATTAATTACATGAATTAGTCCGTACATTGCATTTCCTCACAATTGTCAAAGCACCAGCTTTCCAAATACATCTCTCTAGGCAACTAGCAGGTAAGTACATCACACCTAAATCAATAGGAACATGTTGCAGTTTAAACCAGTTGGGTAGGTACATTAATTTCTACTTTAGTAGGCATAAATATCCACTTGGGGCAAGCAGGTTAATAAATGAAATTAAGAATTAGCAGGCTTTCGCATCAATCTGAATTAAGCTAGTAAATATATTGAGATTAGGATAACAATGGTTTCTTATATAGAGTGCGCTGTCTCTTCCTCACTCCTGCGCAAGGATGTATTCATGGAGGCTTTACTTCAGAGGGGGAAATTGACGTCTGGAACCCACTTTTGGAAAATGGGCCAGTTACTAGAGAGGGGATTTGCTTAGGGGCTTAGTTCTTGGCAGCCCCAGTCACTACAATTGCATCCCCTTCTTGTATGTCCTTTTTCCTTCAGCCCCTCGCTCTGTACTGACCCCAGATACCTGTGTGCCCGTTCGGCACCTTTGTTATACCTTCCCTGGAGTGAGTTGGTGAGACCGCACTCCCCCCGTCCTCCCGCTCAAGTCCTTTGACACTTCACCTGAGGCGGGGTGGGGGTCGCAGCCGAGCCGCGATGTAAAGACTCCCGAGGCCCCAAAGCGGGTGGGCCTCCGTGCGCACCCACTCCCGACCACTGGAGAGTCAGTCTGAGGGTCAACTCGGCCTTCCTATGGCCCGTGGCTGCTTCCGCTCCAATAAAAAGCTCTGATTTGATTGAATGAGGTGACGCGCTAGGCGGGAGTGCAGTTGCTCAGGGACCCCGCCCAGCGTCTCTCTCGGAGCCTCGCGTCGCTCCCCTTTCCTCACACCTGGCGCTGGAACCGCTTACCACTTCTCAGCACCCAGGCCAGCGGTGTAGTATCCCTTGACAGATTTGGCACCACAGCACTTCAGAAAGGGTGCGAAGTGGGGGGGGGGCTCTGATTGATACAGTGCTGGGAGAACTAGGCAGCACACAGCGCAGGCAAAGTTAGCGCACCTCAACAAGGCCAAACAGGGCAAGGGCAAGGGCAAAGGTTAAAATCCGCTCCACTTCAGGGGTCGTGGTAAAGGTCATTTGTTCTGCGTTAACTTGTTAGCCCACAGCACCACCCTCCAAGGTTTCTGGGGCTGGGGCAAGGTCACTCTCACCAGCTGTTGAAATAAATTAGTCTTCTTGATGGGTGGCCGCACTGGGACGTGGTGCTCGCAAATCTTCTCACAGGCAGGGCCAGATCAACAGGAAGGAGGCCAGCACCCACAACTAACTTGCAGCCCCCAGGAGCAGTCAGATTAGCCTGAGTCACAATGCCCCTGACTCTGTAGTCTGCGCTCCAGCCAGCCCAGTAATGACAAAATGGCCGCCCAGTGTCCCCCCTTATATAGCCTAGGCCCAGGTCACTAGAGTGGACCAGAAGGTTCTGGAACCCCCTAATGATATCCTATGGGCCAGAGCTCTGAGGTAAATTCTACAGGCGTCCATCTTAGGAAACTCCCCCACCCCACCATTCTAGGAAGGTGCACCTGTGCCTCAGCACTGATTAGTAGTGGTGAGGCACTCGGAGACCAAAGGCCACATAAAAAGAATTGGTGGAAAAGAAATGTGAGGCAAAAAGAGAAAAAAAATAGGGGGAGACCACCCAGAAGCTGACAAGTCTAACAGGGATAGACATGTGATGTCACATCATCACATGATGCACACACTCTGCTAAATGTTATGATGACAGCTGTGAGATTGTTCAGCCCGGCACATACAGCTCCTGTCCATGATTGGTTATAAAATTACTCTCCCTTCTCAGTTAATTGCACATGAGTCATAATCAAAGTTTGCAGCAGCCTATGCCTCTGAGTCTTGGTACACTCTTGATTAAGCTTACCTTCTGTCCTTCTCCTTGTCTCTACAATATTGTTTCTATTTGAAAACCCACAGGCCTTCTCTTTTCCTACATGAAAGGTGAAAGCTCCATAACACTCCTGCTTACCTTAAAGGACCAGTTCAGACAGGTGCTCAAGACAGGCATTCCAAGAAGAATGCAGATGCCCCTCCCAATTTGGCATTTATATATCTTATATGCAGTATCATTTTTCTTTTAACAATCATCATTTTTAGAACTGTGTGGCTTTCCTCCTCTGAAATACATTTTTTTCAAACTTAGATGACAGAACATTTAGATATATAATAACTTGGGTCTCTGGGGCTGAAGGACTGTTTGCAATGCATTTAACTGAACTGTCACTCCTTCAAATCCTTCCACAACCGATTTGATAATAATGATGTGCTGCTCATCACCCTGAGGAATGTTGTTGTGTAGTGTTTGTCTTTATCACACCTTTCCCCAAATCCCTTTCTCATCCATTCATCAAACCCCTAACCCTCTTCCCCTAGGCAGTATGATTTATTTAGGTGTGACTTAATTTACACCATATAGAGATTGCACACTTGGTGGGATGGATGAAGTGAAAGTGACACCAACTCAGTGTTCTTTACCTGAACCATAGCCCAGACCAGGCCTACTTACCCACCCACGAATAAAAGAGATCCAAAATTAAGATATATAAAACAATTAATCAACATCATCATTCAGGCCTTGTGGTGCATAAATGCTTCACCTTGTCTACTCCTAACTCTGAGTCCACTTCTCCTGACTTGAGGATTTTATAAGTTTAGTTTTAAATAAATACTAGCTCACCATTGTTCAGAAGGTAGCCTAGTTTCCTGTTAGTTTATAATGGAGAGGTGAAGTTTACTATGTATGAACTCACAGTGTCATAACACATCTTTCTGGGAAAGTGGTTTTGTTACTGTGTGTTCAGAAACCATTGTTTTAGAAAGTGGATGAGTTTTGTGCTTTAAGCCCTTCTGTGTGTCTCTGATGAATGTGGACTGACTGTCTGGATCTGAGAAGTGAGAGGAGCTGGGAGAGGTATTGACCCACGGAGACGTTGAGATGGCACTAGGCTACCCAGCATCTGGAGCAGGCATCTCCAACCGGTCGATCGCGAGCTACCGGTAGCTCTCCGAGGTCCGGTGAGTAGCTCGCTCCAGCATCCTAGTTTTGTAACCCCTTTTGGTCATTTTACGTTTTTCGGCTTTTTTTTAATAGCCGTTGCCCGCCCTCACCAAAATCAGCTGCTCCGATAGGCTGAATTGAAGTTAGCTGGGCCGGGCCTAGGAGTACGACGTAGTTCGTCATCTGCTTGATCTCTGCGCCACCTGCCTCGCCCTTTTGCAGTCTGGCACCACGCTATTAACCTGCACAACGTGTGCTAGAAGGGGCCGGAAAGTTTGGTAGCGTGTAAGTAGCCTACCTTTTCAACTCACTGAGGCCTTGGCGAGCGGTGATCGGCGCTGGCCCGCACCCCCATGCTCCTCACCGCACTGTGGACATCACTGATGCTGGGCAGCTCTCAACCACCCGCGCCTCCGTAGCTCACCAAAATGGAGCAGCTACTCCCGGTGGAGGGTTTAACTATGAGGTAATGTAGAGCCTGGAAAGGCGTTTCAGCACTATACAATCTTCCACCGCACCCGACCTCGCCCACAGAGCACCCAAAGTGCTCCTTTCAACCTCTGCAAGCAGGCAGCAGTTGTTGAATTCGGATAGTACAAAGAAACCGGGAACAGGACAATAGTCAGGAAGCAATAAATAGCTGGGCCGGGCTTAAGGTACGACATAGTTCGTCATCTGCGTGATCTCTGCACCACCTGCCTCGCCCTTTTGCAGTCTGGCACCACGCTTTTAACCTGCACAACGTGTGCTAGAAGGTACCGGAAAGTTTGGTAGCGTGTAAGTAGCCTACCTTTTCAAGTCCAGCACCACGTCTCTGATTTGAGTGAGGAGCAGCTGATCAATGGGTAAGTCCTGGCCACAAAAAGTTGTGATTTCTTAGTTTGTTAGTTTGCGAGTAGTGGCAGATGGAGTGGCAGCGAGGGGGAAAAAAAACAAGAGCAGTCTGCCTGGCCTGAAAGGGTAATTTTCCCTGCTTGATGTCTCCTACCCCATGATTCTTACACTCATAATAAAGACTGCTGTCAATAAATGGTGTGCATTTTAACAATCGAGCAACAGAAATATACATTTACATATTTTAGGAGACAATTATTCATGGATTCGAGGCAGCTTCTTGTGGTGTGAATGCTGGTGCCTAGAGACAGCTGGAGCGCTGCTGGGTTTGTTGCCGAATACCTCGGTTGACTAAAAAAAAAAACGGCTGGATTTCTCCATCAGGAGGGGATAGAAACACCCTAAATGGAAAAGGATTGGAAAAGCAACTTCAGCTCCGCCCTTAGCGGTGATCTAAGGTTGCAGGTTCAGTGCTACATTAAGAGCACTGCAGACAGCTGTCTGACAGCTCTGCTACAGTATTCCTCAAGAGGACCCCAGGCTGTGTGCTGCACCGCGGGTACAACTGGTGGAACAGAAGTAAACTTTCCCCTCTCGCATTACTGCAGGACAGAGTCCATGTGGCACCTAAAGTTACCACGAGGAATGTATTTGGTTAATACCTACATGCCCATGCTGTCAGAGGTTATCAGAGATGCCAGTTCCAATGCAAATGTTATATAGAGCGGGAGGAGTGAGGTGTGCCAGGGGCGGACCCTCACCCTGGAACACACATGTTTGGAGAGGTACAAATCTGGATAAGATGTATCTGATTTTGGCAATGCCATCAGCAACAGGTCCAAGGTTCCTCTGACTAGTTAGTAGGCCGTTCAGTGGACAAAAAGCCATCGAATAGTGTTGAACTAATTGCAAGTGAGCAGCGCAGTGCTTTATGAAGAACATTTATATTGGAGAAGGAGGTGATTATGGTGCGTGGAGTCCAGTTGAGAACCTGTTACATATATCAAGTTGTGATGGACCCTGGGAGCGAGTACATGTACCAAGTAGAATGCTATATATTCTATTAGGTGTTTATATTACTTCTAATTACAGATGGGTGTGACAGCGTTGCCCTTTAGTGGTCAAGGAGTGGTCAGTTGTCCATGGTGCTGCCTGTACTGATTGTATGATACCACATTCCTAACCAGGCTGAGAGCTCTTGCGAGGGTGTCGAGGGGGGTCTCTTGTAAAATGTGCTAGCTGGTTGGCTTTTAGTAGCTCACGATGGTTTTCTCTGATCAGAAGTAGCTCTCACTACAGAAAAGGTTGGAGACCCCTGATCTGGAGAGTAAGGGGAGTAGAAGCCTGGGATGTGAAAAGGCCTGGGCCTGTACTATAAACTAATTGACCCATCTCCTGCTGAGTAAATAAGGATCCAGACCCCCAGTATCAAAGGCAGAAAGGTGACAGTGGGAGGGAGACAACCAGAACTGATTTAGGGAGGGGTCAGAGACCCCTGAGCACAACAAACTAAAAAGACAGTAAGGGGTATAACTATGAGAGGTGAAACCCCTGAACGTTGGAATGAAACAGAAATGGATTGCGACTGAAAAGGCTTAAACGCATTTCGTGGTCAAGCGGAACCTTTGCTGAGGAAGGAGCAACTGAAGAGACTGCTGGGGAAAGACCAATCCTTGCTTCATGAGCTGTGGCTTGTCTGCAGTTTTCTGTTCTAACCAAGGAAGAGGTTGTTTGGACTGTGCTTTGAGGCACTGTGTCCTCCTGCTTTGCAAAGACTGTGGTTTGTGCTGTGTCTTGTAATCCCAAGGGCACGAGTTGAGTTGGCTCCCTGTTTGGAAACACAGGAACATAAAAGCTTCCAGAGAAGTTTCAAGCAACTCAGTGGGCGCGTGTTGTGACAGCTTGAGACCCTCGGAAGGTGTTCCCTGTGATCTTGGACACAAAGAGGAGAAGTGAGAATCAGATGCGTTTGGTGCGTGTCGTGGTGCACAGGAGGCGTTAGTGAAGAGCGTCTGGTCAACGTGTGCACCAAAGCTGAAGTGAGTCTCTGATGCGCTTGGTGCGTGTTGTGGTGTACCACAGGCATTAGTGAAGAGCACCTGGTCAACGTGTACACGGAAGCTGGAGTGAGACTCGTATGCGCAGTGTTCGTGTTGTGGTGCACCGCAGGCGCTGGGGAGGAGCGTCTGGTCGGCATGTGCATCGGAGGAGGAGTGAGTTTCGGACCCGCAGGGTGCATGTTGTGGTGCATCGAAGGCGTGGTGAAGAGCGCCTGGTAATCGAGTGCACCGACGGAGAAGTGAGGCTCAGACACTGTGAGCGTGTCGAGGTGCGGCCGCAGGTGAAGAGCGTCTGAATATCGGGGTACCGGAGTTGGAGTAAGTCTCAGTGAAGCAGCATGCGCGCTTTGGCGCAACCTGGGACTGTGGAGGTGATCGGCTGATCATCATGTGCCCTGGAAGAAAGTGAGTCTCTGCAGCGCGGTGTGCAGGTCTGAGACCGCAAGGAGAAGTGCCTGGTGAGCGTACACTCAGAGTCGAAGTGAAGTCCCATCAGTGTTGTGTGGTTGGCTTTGTGCCAGAGGAGACGCGGAGGGTGCGATGGTGAACGAGCACCTGGAGTAAAAGAAATCTCGGGGGCATGGGGTATGTGTGCTCTGTGACCGCCTGAGACCTTCCTAACAGTCGCGGCCCAGACCAGCATCCCCAGAAGAGCTGAGCTGAGCTGCCAGGCCAAGCCGCTGACACCCGTTGAGAGAGTTCTGCACAGAAAGCCCAGTTCCAAGAAGGAGGAGAGGAGAGTGGGGTCGCGCCACCAAGTAATGTGGATTACTACCTGGGCAGGGGGCGGGCTTGGAGGGGTACTCTCTCGCCCTCTCAGTCCTTTTAATGATGTGAGCCTTGCTTCGGCTCAGAGTGGGGCCCGCACTGACAAAAGGAGTGGCAGTACAGGGGCCAGAGTAGTAAGCTGAACTCTGTGTCATCGTTGAGCCGTGTGGGGGGCAACTGTTATCAAAGAGGCTGATTGTTGCAAAACACATTGGCAATATTGCTGCTAACGAACTGCCGGACTATCTTATGACGCCTGACATTATTATTGCATAACGAAGTACACGATTGTAGCGCTACGCATCGCTTTATTTTTCCCTTGCCAAGTACATGATTGTAGCGACCTGCATTGCATTATTTCTTCATTGCAAAGTACATGATTGTTGTTACGCATTGCATTATTCCTTAATTGCAAAGTACATGATTGTAGCAGCCCGCATTGCATTATTTCTTCATTGCAAAGTATGTGATTGGTGTGTGACGCATTGCATTATTTCTTCATTGCGCAGTACATAAATGTAGCAGTAGGCATTGCATTATTTCTCCCATTGCAGGTACCGGGGTGTTTCTTTACGCATTGTATTATATCTCCTTTGCCCAGCACATATTATCATTACGCAGTGCACTATTGTTTCTCCATTACAACGTGTCTGAGTCTAGCATTGCGACCAGTATAGCATTTTGAAAGCGGTGGTTGGGATTTGAACCTACCAGTGAATATTACTCTTTATTCTATGTTGGCTTATGTATTGTGTGGTCTGATTGTATCTTTTTTAATAAAGTTTATACTAATTTTTATCAAACTCGTGTGGAGTCCATTTGTGATGTCACCAAGAGGTTGCTGTGGGCGTGGTTGCAAATACTGAACACTCATGTCTTGGAGATAGGCCTGGCTGCTCGTGCCAAGCTACTAAGGGGGTGAGCAGAGCCATCTCAAAGGGTGTCCTTACTTGGCCTAACGTTGAGTGGGGAGCTCCGGTTCTCACACTTGGTGACAGTCATGCAGGACTGGAACTCCGGCTTCCAACATTTGGCGGCAGAGCGTTGGAATAAGATCCTAAAGTAATTAAAACGCCTATGTTCAAAACCACTCACAATAATTGGTGTACATCATAAATTGATTGCAGACCACGTCGCATCAACATATTGTTTTGATTGGGTGGTTCTATTGTTGAGTAACCTTTAACCCACACATCATGTCTTGGGAGAGCCTGATAGCCGGTGAGGCTGAGGCAGCAGAATTAGAGTTTAACATTGAGGTATTGTTTACAGACAAGGTTGATCAGTTGAGGAAATTATGCAGAGCTTTGGGATGTCACATGAAGGGTAGTGCCAAGAAGGAGGAGCTGCAAGTGGCCTTAAGGGCCTGGTGGGAAGCCGAGGCTCAGGAGACGGGTGATGTTGAGGAGGATGATGATGACCCAGGGAATGGATTTGGTCCACAGGATTTGCCAGTGGAGGGACCAGCTGCAGGGGCTTGTAGTAGCCATCCAGGGAGGAGTGAAAAGGCTTTGACCCATTTCGTGGTCAAGAGGAACCTCTGCTAAGGAAGGAGCAACTGAAGAGACTGCTGAGGAAAGACCAATCCTTGCTTCGTTATCTGGGACTGGTCTGCAGTTTTCTGTTCTAACCAAGGAAGAGGCTGTAGGGTCTGTGCTTGGAGGCACTGGGTCCCCCTGCTTGACAAAGACTGTGCTTTGTGCTGTGTCTTGTAACCCCAGGGGGCCCCAGGTGAGCTGGCTCCCTGTTTGGAAACACAGGAACATAAAAGCTTCCAGAGAAGTTCAAGCGACGCGGTGGGCATGTGTTGTGGAAGCTTGAGACCCTCGGAAGCTGTGCCCTGTGATCTTGGACACATGGAGGAGAAGTGAGACTCAGACATGCTTGGTGTGTGTCGTGGTGCACAGGAGGCATTAGTGATGAGCGCCTTGTCAACGTGTGCACCGAAGCTGGAGTGAGTCTAGGACGCGTTTGGTGTGTGTCGTGGTGCACTGAAGGCGTTATTAAGGAGTGCCTGGTCAGCGTGTGTACCGAAGCTGGAGTGAGACTCGAATGCGCAGGGTGTGTGTTGTGGTGCACCGCAGGCTCTGGTGAGGAGCGTCTGGTCATCGTGTGCATCGGAGGAGGAGTGAGTCTCGGACGTGCAGGGTGCGTGTCGTGGTGCACAGGAGGCTTTGGTGAGGAGCGCCTGACCAACATGTGCATCAGAGGTGGAGTGAGCCTCAGACGCGCAGAGTGCGTGTCGGGGTGCATCAAAGACGTTGGTGAAGAGCGCCTGGTAATCGAGTGCACCTGAGGAGAAGTGAGGCTCAGACACGGTGAGCGTGTTGAGGTGCATCCGAAGGCATTGGTGAAGAGCGCCTGGATATCGGGGCACCGGAGTGGGAGTAAGTCTCAGTGAAGCAGCGTGCGTGATTTGGTGAAACCTGGGACTGTGGAGGTGATTGCCTGATCATTGTGTGCACCGTAAGAAAGTGAGTCTCTGCAGTGCGGTGTGCATGACTTGGTGCCAACTGAGAGCGCAAGGAGGAGTGTCTTGTGAGTGTGCATTTTGAGTCAACGTGAAGTCTCATCAGCTTTGTGTGGGTGGCTTTATGCCAGAGGTGACCCGGAGGGTGCAGTGGTGAACGTGCACCCAGAGTAAAAGTAATCTAGGGGGTGTGGGGTACGGGTGCCCTGCAGCCACCTGAGACCTTCCTAACAGTTGTGGCCAGGCATGGCAGTTCCAGAAGAGCTGAGCTGCCAGGCCAAGCCGCTGAGGACCATTGAGAGAGTTCTGCACGGAAGGCAGAGTTCAATGAAGGAGGAGAGGAGAGTGGGATCCTGCCCCCAGTTAACGTGGATTACTAACTGGGCCGGGTGGGGGTTCGAAGGGACACTCTCTCGGCCTCTCAGTCCTTCTGATGACGTGAGCCTTGCTTCGGCTCAGAGTGGGGCCAGTGCTGATGAAAGGAGTGGAGTACAAGGGCCAGAGTAGTAAGCTGAACTCTATGTCATCGTTAAACCGTGTGGGGGGCAACTGTTATCGAAGAGGCTGATTGTCGCAAAACACATTGCCAATATTGCTGCTAACAAACTGCCGGACTGTCTTATGATGCCTGACATTATTATTGCATACGAAGTACACAATTGTAGCGCTACGCATTGCATTATTTTTCCCTTGCTAGGTACATGATTGTAGTGGCCCGTGCTGCATTATTTCTTCATTGCAAAGTCCATGATTGTCGTTACGCATTGCATTATTCCTTAACTGCAAAGTACATGATTGTAGCGGTCCGCATTGCATTATTTCTTCATTGCAAAGTACGTGATTGGGGTGTGACGCATTGCATTATTCCTTTATTGCTCAGTACATAAATGTAGCGCTAGGCATTGCATTACTTCTCCCATTGCAGGTGTTTCGTTACACATTGTATTATATCTCCTTTGCCCAGCACAGGATATTATGGATATTATTGTTACAGAATGTATGATGATACCACGCATACCATCGCAACGCGGTATTTTACATCACGGTTTTGTCAACGCAAGTCGTTAGGAGGGCGCTGGATTTAGGAATAATGTAAATTACTATTTCAACTCCAGTCTACATACAGTAGGGAAGGTGTTGGAATAGTAATTCACTCTATTCCTTAGTCTAAAGCGCCCTTTAGTGCAAGTCGATGTAACAACTTGTGTTGTTAAAACCACAATGTAACAATTACGCGTTGTAATGGTTTTGTGTAAAGGATGTTTCCCATCGTTACGCAGTGCACTATTGTTTGTCCATTACAACGTGTGTGATTCTAGCATTGCGACCAGCATAGCATTTTGAAAGCGGTGGTTGGGATTTGAACCTACCAGCCAGCCGGAACGAATATTACCCTTTATTCTATGTTGGCTTATGTATCCTGTGGTCTGATCGTATATCTTTCTGTATAAAGTTTATACTAGTTTTTATCCAACTCGTGTGGAGTCTATTTGTGGTGTCAACAGGGGGTTGCTGTGGGCATGGTTGCACATACGAACACTCTTGCCTTGGAGATAGGCCTGGCTGCTCATGCCAAGCTACTAAGGGGGTGAGCAGGGCTATCTCAAACTGTGTCCTTACTTGGCCTAACGTTGAGTGGGGAGCCTCGGGTCTCGCACTTGGTGAATGTCGTGCGGGACTGGGACTCCGGCTTCCAACAATCAGACTTTGTGTCACGGTGATGGGCTGGTCTCAGTCTTTGTAAAGTTATGATATACATATAACCCACTAACTCTGTGTTTTCTTTCAATCTAGTTGCCTGTGATGAATAATCCTTCTGATTAATCCTACAGCTGGAGTTTACCTAGGTGGGAGTGGAATCTCTCTTGTGATGCCTTCACTGTCAGCCCTAGCCTGCAACAACTATCATCTCCATTAATAAGGCATATTGGGTAACCCTTCAGCGAGGGTTTGGAAGATTGAGAGAGGTAGCAGCCATCACTTTATCTTTTCAGGTAAGAGAATTATGGAGTGAAGTGATTAAGCATGGGCGGAAAATCCGTTCCGCTCGCGGATTTTGCAGATTTTCGGTAAATTCGCAATCCGCGAACGCTCGCGAATTTACCGAAAATCCGCAAATTCGCACGCAGCAGATTTTTTTTTCTTGGTGAAACAATTTTGTGGCGTTCACTTACCGTCATTCAGCGTTTGCCGAGTTGTTTTTCTCGATATTTTGCGAGTGCTGCGCCATTTTGGATCTTGCTGCGGGATCCCGCGGGAGTTTGGCGATGCATCGCGAGAGTTCGCAATTGCGAACATGTAGGTGCGGCGGGCAGCAACAATCTCGCACTCGTGAAATTACAAAATTTGCAATTCTGCACAAGAAATCCACTAGCAAGCAGCATAGACCTTCTGAAAATGATGATTTTTATCAGAATAACTCCTCAGGTTGACATTTGCCTGCACTTTCTTGGATTTGAGGCCTTTTGACTCTCTTTGGATCACTTTTGGATTAGAAATCAACTTTCATAAGTAAGTTTGTTTGAGGCATTACAGTTGCTGTTCTGCAGAAAGCACTCAGCAGGTGCAAAAGTTCACTCATCATTAGTAACCATTCCCTGTAGTACTTCCTGAGAGCCCCCTCCAGAGTTCAGTTGCCTATGTTTGTTTGGGGCATTACAGTTGCTGTTCTGCAGAAAAACGAATTTTGCAAAACTGAAAGCACTCAGCAGGTGCAAAAGTTCAAACTCATCATTAGTAATAGTAACCATTCCCTGTAGTGCTTCCTGACTGGGGCCCCTCCAGAGTTCAGTTGCTAGTTGCAACAATTGTATGACCCTGCTCTGACCCTCACAGCAGGCTCATAGAATAGCTACAAGTTGGCCACAAAGGTCCTGGAAAATTAATTGCACTGCAACAGAAAGCAAATTACAGATAAGGAAGCAGGTGCCAGACTGGAATTTTAAAACAGTGACACATTAATAAATCAACCCCAAATTAATTCATGTCAGTTGAAGCAGGGCAGGTGTGCTTGCTTTCCCCCCCCCATAATCTACAGTGATGATGAACCAGAGGGTGGCATTGATGTACCAGAGGGTGGCATGGGCGAAACAGAGGGTGGCAGTGGTGAAAGAGAGGGTGCTGGGAACCTGTGATGATGAACCAGACGTAGAAACAACATAGTCACGACCGTTGCGAGCCGACAAGTAAGTTCACAATTGCAAACTGGTACAAAACCCTCGTGAACTGGCAGAAACCCTTGCGAACACACAAAAAATACAAATCTGCAAATTCGCGAGAATTCGCAGATTTTGCGGATTGCGAGTTCGCAAATACGCAAATTCGCGAACGTCAGATTCACAAAATTTGCCCATGCTTCGAAGTGATCTAGTTTAGTTAGGAATTAACTTCTACTGAAGATTAAGATGTTGTTTATCTATGTTGTTGTAGGCAATATAGACAATGGCAGCATAGCCCTCTAGTGGTCAATATAGTTACAGAGGGTAAAAGGAAAAGGGTATAATTAAATGGTATAAACTTTGATAAGCGGATTTAAAAAACCAGACTGTGCTGAAGGGCAGTAGTGCAAAGTAAAACACAAAAAAACAATTTCAGGGATAAAGTAAAAGAATAATTTCCCCTTACTTTTTCTTAGCAATATAAAACCCACCCTCGCCACCCACAACAGGTCCACCCCTCTCCCCAAAAAATATCACTCAGCCCCTACCAATGTCCAAAATGTCCAAAGAAAAACCCAACGTCCCCTTCCCAATTCCCACCCCTCCCACCAAACCAAAAATAAACAAGGGTATTGTGCTGCATAACTAAATACATATAAGGTCCCAAAAGGGAAATCTAATGGCTATGCCAATGCTTGTTTCCAGTAAGTATCAGTAGGTTTGATCTGACCAAATGTATCTGAGGATGAAGCTCTTATTGCACCCAGTATGTATTGGGGAGAGGATGTTGCCTTACAGCTAGAGCTGCCGACGTTGGAGCTGAGGAACTGGGTTCGAGCCTCTGCGTTGGCTCAACATTCTGTGATTCTAGGCAAATCACTAAATCTCCCACGCCTACCAAAATAATGAATGTGTCCTTGTGTAATGTAACTGGTGCTCATCTAAAGCCCTTTGGATCGAGTTTGGGCTATATAAATCTGCAACAACAAAAAAACGCAATTATTTTATATCTGGATAACAGGAATTATGGCATATATGGGACATTATTAGTCAGCTAGTAACGTGTGCCGCTAAGGAAATAAGCTCCCTCTTGCTCCCTGGGTGAGTGCAGGGCAGCACCTCAGTGGGGCAAGTAGGCAGAGCTGGGCCGATCAATAATTTAACTTAGAGGCGTCATGAACCCCCGTGTTAGCAGATGAAGTAGGGGTTGTCACTGGACTCCATGGCCTAATAAGTTGATTGGACAAGACAGGAAGGAAGGAAACATGAAGGAAGGTGAAATGGAGGACGAAAGGGACGACTGAAATGAACAAATGAAGGAAGAGTGCAAGGACGGGTGGATGGATGTGCAAAAGAAGAATGACAGGGTGAAGGGATGATGGATGAGCGAAAGGGTGCTTTGTGGATGGATCTATTTATAAACAGAAGCATTGTGGCTGGCTGGAATGGTGGATGGAGGGATAGACGGGGAAAGAGGGAATAATTGGATGTGTGTGTTAGTATAAATGAACGAAAGAATGAGGGACTGAATTGATGGTTTAAGGGATGATGAACTGGGAGAGGATGTGGCCTAATGGTTAGAGCTGTCGACCTTGAAGCTGGAGAACCAGGTTCGAGTCCGGGCAGGAACGCTCAACATCCTGTGATTCTTGGCAAACTGAACGTGTCCGTCTGTAACTCAACTGGTGCTCGTATAAAGCCTTCGGGTCGAGTTCGCGCCATATAAAACCCTCAACAAACATGTATACAGTGTTAGCTGTAAAGATGAAGGAAACCTTTCCAGGATGACTCTGGCTAGTTTATTTTACCTGCTCCCGCGTACTTAGGAGTTTGGTTCCGGGGGCGGGGGTGTTAAATGCAACAGCCTTGCATGGACTTTCATAATTGAGTCATTTGTTGTTAGCGCGCAGTTAAACACTGTGCAAATGGTCACTATTTGAACGTTCATCTACTCGACTCTCAAGTTTAGTGGCACCATGGCTCACAGAGACAGTGGTCTCCAAGAGCCGAGAGAGAGAGAGAGAGATAAGGCTCCTGTGATACAGACTAGTTGCGCCCCTCAGCCCCTTTGAGTTGCTGGGAGAGCCTGGGGTCACCATCGTCCCCCATAGCTTCAGCAGCAGCGCTAGCGCACAGAGCCTGAGCCAGTCAGTACTGGTCCTGTGCGCGCTGCACCTTGTTGCTTGACAGAGACAGGCAGAGAGGCTTCTGCTGCTGAGACAAACCAGAGGGTACAGTGGGGGGGGCAGCGAGTGGAGGCCGCCACAGTTTGTGACATGCCACACCAGGTATGGAAGTGGTAACAGGAGTTCAAGTTCGAGTTCAGAAATTTGTATAGCGCACTACTCACCCAGAGGGTCTCAAGGCGCTTGAGGGAGGGGGGGTGCTTTACTTATCGAATATCCAAGTTTTTAGTTGCTTTCTGAAGAAGAGGTGGTTCTGTGTAAGGCGGAGGTGGGTGGGGAGAGAATTCCAGGTTTTGGCCGCTAAGTAGGAGAAGGATCTTCCCCCCACGGTGGATCTATGGATGCGCGGAATTGCGGCGAGTGCTTGATTGGACGATCGTAGTTGGCGGGTGGGGGTGTAGAAGGACAGTCGCGTGTTGAGGCATTCGGGTCCTAGGTCGTAGAGAGCTTTGTGTGCGTGGGTGAGGAGACGGAACGTTATTCTCTTATTGACGGGTAGCCAGTGGAGGTCTTTCAGGTGACCGGAGATGTGAGCTTGACGGGGGATGTCTAGTATGAGTCTGGCTGAAGCGTTTTGGATGCGTTGGAGTTTTTTCTGTAGTTTGGCTGTGGTTCCGGCGTAAAGGGTGTTTCCGTAATCCAGTCGGCTGGTGACCAGTGCATGGGTGACCGTCTTTCTTGTTTCAGTGGGGATCCAACTGAAGTTTTTTTGAGCATGCGTAGGATGTTGAAGCATGATGATGAGACGGCGTTGGCTTGTCTGGTCATCGAGATGGAGGAGTCCAGGATGAAGCCCAGGTTAGGTGCATGATCCGTAGGTATGGGTGCGGTTCCCAGGGCCGGTGGCCACCATGAGTCGTCCCAGGCAGAGGGGGATGACCCTAAGATGAGGACTTCCGTTTTGTCCGAGTTTAGTTTTAAACGGCTGTTCTTCATCCACTCGGCTACTTCTTTCATTCCTTCGTGTAAGTTGGTTTTGGCGCTGTTTGGGTCTTTGGTGAGGGAGAGGATCACCTGGGTGTCGTCTGCGTAGGAGATGATGTTGAGGTTGTGTTGGCGCGCGATGGATGCGAGGGGACTCATGTATACGTTGAAGAGGGTGGGACTAAGTGATGATCCTTGTGGTACGCCGCAGATGACTTTGGTGGCCTCTGATCTGAATGGGGGAAGGCGGACTCTCTGGGTTCTTCCGGCGAGGAATGAGATGATCCAGTCCAATGCTTTTCCTTGTATTCCGACGTTGCTGAGGCGTTGTATGAGGGTGCTATGACAGACTGTGTCGAAGGCTGCGGAAAGGTCAAGTAGGATGAGGGCGGCTGTTTCTCCGTTGTCCAGTAGAGTTCGAATGCCGTCTGTAGCTGCGATGAGGGTGGTTTCGGTGCTGTGTTTGGCTCGGAAGCCGGACTGTGAGGGGTCGAGGCATTTGTTGGATTCAAGGAAGGAGGCGGTGAGAGTGAGAATGTGGAGTTGGGGGCACATGTAGGTTACAGAGAGTTAAGGTTTGGCTGATCGAAGGAACCCCTTGTGGTGAGAGCTGAGCCACCGGAGGTATCCGGTGGCATATTCCGAGCGGATACAAACACTTTTATGTACCTACCCAACGACAGCCACTCCAGGGTAAAATTACGCAGTTATGCGCATTGTAAATTAAAATGTTGGAAAAAAAATTCGGGTCAACATGCGCACCCCTCATCGACGATGTCACCTCAGTCACACAATATCACCTGCCTTCCAAGGTGCACACCTACCTCATCGATGCCACCTTTTCAGAGACCCCTAGAGTAATCACTGCCTCTCCAAGTACACATCACCTTAACAACAACGCCTCATGGATACACAGTATCTCCCCGCCTCCTCAGGTACACACAACTGACACTAGCCTCCTCAGGAACGCACACAATTAACACCACGACCACCATCCAGGAATTTCCCGGGGCACACACCATCCATCGCCCTTTTCGTCTGCACCCCCCTGCAGCACAGAATTGAGCTTGGATGCTTGGAGCTCCAACTTTAGGACTGAAGTCCCAAGTTCACACTCACTTTGTAAAATGTTCACCAACAAGGCTCTGGTGAAAAGTGTGAGTAAAGGGGGCCCACTTGCTTGTTGGTGCATCTCCCAGGCCGCCTGGAGGGGGTCTGCTTTCTGTCGGGAGTCTCTGCATGGCACATCTACACTGAGACTAATTGGTCTATATGTAGTCCCTTCCCTCCCCCAAACTATTTCGGTGTCACACATTTTACATAAGTAACCAGCATCGCGACCTTAACCTGACTCTTATCTACTTGCAACTGTTTGGCCAAAGCATCGTTTTGCCAAGAATTCTCCGCACATTTTGTGATGAGAAAACCAGATAACTGAGCTACCATCACTACTACTAACGACCATATTCCGCATATGAATAACACATGATTTCTAAGCGCTGTAAAAGTCCATCTCCTGAAGGCGTTTCAAAGAGGAAAGCCTCAAGTGATTTCATGGAGTCATCGGGGGGCCTTGGACGAGGGCGGCGGAGAAGCTTTGAAGTGGATGGGAATGCAGAGTCTTTCCCGCCTTGAAGGAGAAAGGCCAGCAGACAAAGTGCTGTGGGATGGCTGAAGTACGACGGTTAGCTGGTCAGGAAGACAGTAGATTGAGCTGTAGCAGTCAAGGTGAGAAGTATTTGTGGTGCACAGGGCTAAGCACTGATGTGGGAAGGGGGTGGGGGAGGGGGTGACAGAACTGCTCTGCTATTCACACTTTAAAATGGCACATTTGTCTTTAAAATAACCTACAGGGTTTGTGGTGTGGGCGGTGAAATTGCATAAGACTTCCTTTTCTGAAGCAAGAGAGGAGTGGTGCAATACTATGTACTTTCTGTTTCTATTCCAGCACAAAGGCAGTGGTGAAAGTGCAGTGGATTGGAGTTTGTCACTGGAGTAATCTTCAAATGCTGCTCTCCTGTTCCAAGGCCACAAACGCCTCCTCCGTTGTCCTCTCAATGCAGGGTGCAACTGTGCTCTTCCCTCTGCTGCCTGCACGAGCAGTACCACACAAGGGACAGTCTGCAGGGGGATATTTCAGTAGAGGAAAGGCCTACATGAAATCAAAGCATTTATTCAACACTCGAAACTAGCCTGTTGGAGATACCTGTACAAAACCTATGTGTGGCTTCACGGCTAGAGCGACCGACTGTGGAACTGAGGACCCAGGCTCGAATACAGTAGGAGACTTAAACATCCCAGGATTCTGGGCACATCACTTAATGTGCGTGTCTGTCTGGAATGCAAGTGGTACTCATGTAAAGGGCTTTGATACCTGCTGGTTGAGTTTTGGCTATATAAAACAGGCAAACAACACCCTTTACCCTGCACCAAAAAATGTCCGCAGTTAGTGACTAGTACGGAATTCAGTAAAATGTTGGCTAAAGTCGATGATTAAATGACCTCTAGCGCCACCAAGTGTTATGAGAGCAGAACTTCTACCTCTCTAAGGAACAAAAATACGTGTCACAACAGAGATTTTCTAGACCAATACAACGTCTTCACCAAAAGTTGTGTGCACACGCGCAAGCTATAAGCAGGGGGGAGGAGGGGGCCTGCGCGATTTACTTGCGGGAGCTATATGGTGGTGCTCGCTCCAGCAAGTAAATCGCCTCACGTGCAAGCGTTGTCATTGAAGGCAATGGAACGCGTGCACGTGTTTGGCTGAAAAGCCATGGCGAAGGGAAAAAGTATTTTTGCCTATGCAGCGCATGCGCGCTGCGTAGGCGAGACCCAAAAAAGGGCATCTGAGGGCATTATCTGTGCAGTGTGAAGGCTTCCTAACTCTTGGCAAAGACTTGCCACCCCCTGGCAAAGCAGCACCAGCTTGCAAAGCACGCAGCGTGGGAAGTGCTCTGGGTAGGAGGGGAGCAGCAGAGTTAGATCGGGAGGATCCCAGCTGCTGGTGGTGCTGGCAATGTTGTGGCCAAGATGGAGGCACTGGTGGCTCGCTAGAGAAACAGGGGCCCTGGGAAGTGACAGATGCCTCCGCCTCCTCCTCCTTCAGTGCCACTAGCTGACAATATTCAATCTGGATGGCCTCTATCCGGTGCTAATGCAGACAAGCAACTTTCACCTGCCAAGATGGTGGACCAGCAGAAGTAGCTATATCAACAAAGAAAAAAAGAAAAAAGGCAAATGTTAAACAATGCTGTCTGCAAATACTTGTTTATTTAGTGACACCGTAGCTGTACATTGCTGGTCCGCTAGGGCCATTGGAATTGTTGATGTGATTAGTCACAGGGCCAAGTTTTCCCCACATGCCTAACATAAAGCACAGACTGGCTGCGACGAATTAAGTCAGAATACCGCCAGATTAAAACTAAGTGATATTTTTCTTTTAAAGGATTTCCTAGTAAAAAAACTAAACAGACACTTTGTGTATAAAAATCCAAATGAATTACCTCACATGGATTATGCATCATGCAACACAATATTCTTGTTGCGCTAAATTAATGAAGGAATGGTAGCCCATTGGGTAATTTGCTACTCTCTGCAGTCTGTAGCTGGGGACGTTCTAATGGACAATGTATTACCTTATTTTAATTCCAATAGCCCTGCTCTCCTACTGCCTTTCAATTCTACCTTGACTCCAAAGAGGCATATGAATAATAGTAATACTACATCACACATGGCACATATAAAATGTGGATATCCTTTCTGCTGTAAGTAGACAGTGGGTAAAATGATGCACTGCAGTAAAGGGAAAGTAACAGGATATAGATTTTATTTGGCACATTGTCCACAGAGTTACCCATACTTCATTTCCTTCCAAAACAGATTTGATAATGATGATGTGCTGCCCATCGCTCTGGGGAATATTGGTGTGTAGTGTTTGTATTTGTCACACCTTTCCCCAAATACCTTTCCCATCCATTTATCAAACCCCTAACCCTCGTCCCCTAGGCTGTGTGATTTACTGAGTTGTGACTTAATTTACACCATAAATAGATTACGCACTTGGTGGGGTAGATGGGGTGAAAGTGACACCAAATCACTGGGTGATCTTCTATTACTTGAACAATACCCCATTCCCACTTACCAACTCACACATATAAGGGGTCCAAAATTAAAATATATAACATATTTTGTCAACATCAGCATTCAGGCCTTGAGTTGCATAAACGCTTCACCCTGTCCACTCCTAACTCTGAGTCCACTTCTCCTGAATTGAGGATTCCGTAAGTTTAGTTTTAAATAAATACTAGCTCACCATTGCTCAGAAGAAGTTACTGTTGCTAGTTTTTGTTATAATATCAGACTTTGTGTCATGGTGGTGGGCTGGTCTCAGTCTTTGTATGGTTATTATATAAATATAACCCACTAACTCTGTGTTTTCTTACAATCAAGATGCCTGTGATGGATAACCCTTCTAATAAATCCTACAGTTGGAGTTTACCTAGGTGGGAGTGGAATCTCGCTTGAGATGGCTTTCCTGTCAGTGCTAGCCTGCTAAAACTACAACCACCATTAATAAGTCACATTGGGAAACCCTGCAGTAAAGTTTTGGAAGACTTATAGAGGTAGCAGCCATCCTTTTATCTTTTCAAGTAAGAGAACTATGGAGTGAAGTGAACTAGTTTAGTTAGTAACTAACTTCTGCTTACGATTAATATGTTGTTTATCTTGGTTGTTGTAGGCTGTATAGAAATAGGCACTGGCAGCATAGTCCTCTAGTGGTCAATATAGTTACGGAGGGTAGAAGGACAAGGTATAACTAAATGGTAAACACTTTGATAAGCGGATTAAAAAAAGGCTGCACTAAAAGGCAGCAGTGCAAAATAAATCACAAAAAACAATATCAGGCATAAAGTAAAAGAATAATTTCCCTTAAAATGTTCATAACAATATAAAAATAACTACAGGCGTACCCCTCTACCCAAAAAAGATATCACCCAGCCGCTATCAATGTCCAAAATGTCCAAAGAAAAATCTGACTTCCCTTTCCCGTCTCCTTCCCAATTCCCACCCCTCCCACCAAACCAAAAAATACAAAGAGCATCTGAGGGAATCATCAACGCAGTGCGAAGTCTGCCCAACCCCGGGCAAAGACTTGCCTCCTCCTGGCAAAGCAGCGCCAGCTTGCGAAGCACACAGCGTTGTAAGTAGCCTACGTAGGTGGGGGCAGCAGGGGTAGATCAGATGGATCACAGCTGCTGGCTGTGCTGGCAATGTTATGGCGAAGATGGAGGCCCTAGCGGTCAGTTGGAGGAACTGGGGCACTGCCTCTGACTCCTCCTCCTTCAGACCCACCAGCTGACGATATTTAATATGGATGGCCTCCATCTGGTGCTGCCGCCAGCAAGCAGGTATCTCCTGCCAAGTTAAAAACTAAAGCCTGACAATGGACCCTTCCTACTAACAGCACCTGACCTCCTTTCTCCCCATAAAAATGTATCTTCCCCTCAAATTACAATTGGGGTTTGTGTGCACACTGACTGGCACCCACCGTTACTGTGCCTATTCCCTAGGGAACTAGATTCAAATAAACAACCGTAAAGGTGCACCACAAAGTTCTTCAAACAACAATATTATTAATATAATGAGTCGCGAAAAGATGATGTTTTCTTGTTTTTCAAAGTTCTTTATTTTCAATCATTAACACCATACAGCCGACGCTTTTCGTCCCGATGGGACTTCATCAGGGCTGTTAATAAAAACATATATACAATAAAATTTTGTTAAAAAAAGAGGATTACAGACGACAATTTACATTACATACATATACTAAGTGCTTGAACAAAACAAATATACTATGTAGACATTGTTAAAAATAGGCCTACATCTAAGAAACAGCCAATACAAACATGGACAAAAAAAGGCCTAATTCCTATTTAATGAAACATTACTAATCAGACAGCAAGAAAATGATGTCAATTGAGGGGGCCTCGTGAACCACCAAGTCTGCATTTTTCTAATGTCTCCAACCTTAAGATTCACATATGAAGTCTTAAATCAATGTAAGGTATATGTTACACGTAGTAATTGAAAAGAAGGAGGAAAGAATGGGAGAACTGGAGCTGAGAGAACAGTGAACGGAAAGCCATAATACTTTAAAAATGAATACCTTGGGAGGAGCCAAGATGGCGGACGGGACGGACGTGTGAGCGCCCGGCTCCCCGAGCCGTCCGACTTTACATTAAAATCCTGGACTGTATCCTTCCTACACCGCGCTCAGATGGGGACACGAACGCGCTGGTGACAGTCACGTTCATTTGCGGCCTGCGCCGGCCGTTTTTGATGGAAATTGGCGGACTTAGCTGACCACCGGGGCTCCCCCTGAACCCTGCGCCGATTGACGCCGCTGGACGCTGCTATCCTTAACCGGTAGGACGGGCTGTGGAGACACCGGTGCTTGGGATTGCTTGCTGATTGCCAGGGGACGGGGGAGCTCCCACTACGCACGGCCCCTGCGCTGATAGCTGCGTGCTCCTTAGTGTTGGGACGAAGGCTCTTTCTAACGAGCCGCCCCCCTCCCTCCAGGGTGGTTCCGAGGAGGAGATGATAATGGCGCCTGCCTTTCAGCATGAACAGACGGCTGCTCCCTTTCCCCCAGCTTGCGTGGACCTGCCTGCACTAGACCCGGAGGCTGCTCGTAATGTGCCACAGTGCAGAGCGGATCGGCAGGGGCTGCAGAGTGTTCTGACTTGTGGGGATATCCTTGATGCCCTTACAGACTTGCGGGCAACATGGCGGCGCAATGCTCAAGAGCTGGGGAGAAAGATCGAAGAGGCTACTTTTTCCACTATGCGACTGGGGCTGCCTATCTCCCTGCTGCCCACGTGTGTTTCTACACTGGATACAATGTTGCAGCATGTACGAGCGGTAGATCGAGGTGTCCCTGGCTACAATGTTGCATGTCTCCCTACTGACGATGCCATTGTTACAAAGTCTCCCCTCGCTCCGAGAATTGTGCCTCTGCCTGAACAACTGCTGCCAGAGCTCTGTTTGTCGCCCTTCCAGCTGTTTGCCCCCTACGAGGATATTGCCTTCGGAGCCTTTTTTCTGCGCTGCTGGAGTGTGTGTCATCCTGCACGGCAGGGGGGGTTCGCCATTTTGTCCGCGGCAGCTGTTGGAGACTGGGACCACTCGTCTTCTTCACTTCTGCCCCTCCCATGTCGAGAGCGGCCATCTTGCTCCTTTGTCCTGCCTGCACAGTGTCCGCGGAGATGGTCATGCCTGGAGAGATTTCGTCGTTCTGGCCAGGGTTGAAGGTGCCCCTCATCTCGATTTTGCTTGACCGGCTGGCGGAGACCCGGACTGTACTGTATTTTGCTATGCTTAATTGTTGCAATTTTAGCCTTTTTCCCACTTGCGATTGCGATTAGTATGCTCTTCTGTGTTTCTAGCTGATGGGGAGGCGGTTCTGTACGGGACCGGGGTTCTAAGTGTTAATGTTCTATTCACAGGAGCTGGCTTGTTTTACACCCGCTACCAGGCCGAGATTGGGCTGATTCATAACAAAATGGCTTCCCGGGTGGACTGACCGGGGATTGGGACTGCTTGTGTGTACTGTTAGCGCACATGGCGAAATGACTTTTTCCATCTATGCTATTGTTGCAATTGACTACAGCACTGTTGCTTTTGGAGTAGGAGGTTTTAGTGTGTGGAAGCTGTGGATGGCCGGGGGTCCCGGGTGCTCTGATGATACGTAGGCTCCTCCCCACCTTCTTCTTTTTGGGAGTTTAGATCAGAATAGTGCATTCTTTTCTCACCCCCTATATCATAGGTGTTCACGTTTTTCTTTCTCTTTCTCATTCTTCTCTTGCTCTTCTTTCTCTTCTATATTTCGGGTTTACTGGGCGACAGGCACTATGCTGGGGGGGGGGGTAGGCCGTAGCCTCCGCATTGGTGTAGGGTGGGGGGGGGGTAATTTAGTATCTTTATTGGTTCTATGGGCCTTTATTTCTTTCTTTGTTTTCTGTGCTTTTTCCTTGGTTTGATTCTGGGTCCGGGCTTGGGGTTGGCTGAATGGGGACGGCGCTGTAGGGGTGCGTACTTACTGGTGTGAATATCCTGCTGTTGATTTGCACCGCCTCACTGCCTGAGATTTTAAATTTCCACAGTTGTTTTCCGAAATACTGCCGCTCTCCCGTGATGTGAAGATAGTATGCGGACTTGAATCTCCTTGGACTTATTCTTCACTGCCTTTTTCCCTGATAAACTTATAAAAACTTTAAAATTAACCTTCATTTCTCCTTCCCCCTGGTGTCATGGTTCCCCTCAGTGTAACATACACAAATTGTCGCAATTTTTTGTCCGTTGACGCTCGGGGGTCACAATGTTTGTATTAGTGCTCAAAAGTATCGTGGCCGGCCTGATGGTTGTAGGCCCGTATTTGTTCTTTTTACATGCACGAATAAAGGTTTTCAAAAAATTAAAAAAAATAAAAATAATGAATACCTTGTAAATTGGAAGAGAATGCTTCCAAGTTAATCCTCAAAGGAGAAATTCCGTACGGCTCCTTTCACAATATTGATAAATCTTAAATGATGAAAACCTGGACTGAATCATCTAATACGACTCTGTAAGAATCCAAAAGAAGGATAGGAAAGGAAAAAAGAAAAGAGAAGAAAAAAGGAAGAAAGGCTAATTTAGTGACACTGAAATAACGCCTGAGGGCATAGCAGCCTTTTGGGAGTAATACTAGGGACCACAGAGGAAGAGACGGGGACAATTAATGAAAAAAACGTACTGTCTACGTCTGGTATTGATGCAAAGTTGGTGGACTAGCAGAAGTACCTATATCACGAAAAAAAGGAAAATGTTAAACAATGCTCTATGCAAACATTTGTTTATTTAGTGGCACAGTAGCTGCCAATTTCTGGTCCTCTAGTGCCATTGGAATTGCTGATATGATCATTCACAGAGCCAATTTTTCCTCACACATGCCTCACATAAAAGCACTGACTGGCTGCAAGGAATGAAGCCAAAACTCTGCCAGATTAAAACTAAGTGATATTTTTCTTTTAAAATATTTCCTAGTAAATAAACTATACAGACACTTTGTGTGTAAAAATACAAATAAATTGCCTCACATTAATAAGTATGGCATTATGCACTATGCAGCACAACTATTCTTGTTGTGCTAAATTAATGGAGGCATGGTAGCGCTTCTGGTACTCTTCTACTCTCTGCCGTCTGTAGATGGGGAAGCTGTTCCAGTGGCCTTGCTCTCCGACTGCCTTTCAATTCTACCTCGACTCCAAAGAGGCAGATGAATAATAGTAATACTACGTCACACATGTCACATATAAAATGCGGATATCCTCTCTGCTGCAAGTAGGCAGTGGGGAAAATGATGCATTGCAGTAAAGGGAAAGTAACGGGAAATAGATTTTATTTGGCACATTCATCACAGAGTTTCCCATCCTCCAAACTCTAAATCAGGCACTTAGTCCCACTACAAATTATTTTCAATAAATACCTTTACCTGTCAGTAAGGAATTTATTTTACAGCAGGGTAAATTAGAGGGATTAGGGTAGGTAGGAGTTTTGCTATAGAACAATGGGGTGTCACTGATTGTCATGTGCTAAGCTTTGGCTGTAGCTGATGACCGAAGAAAGGGAAAAATTTGAACAGGCACAATTCCGTTATGGATACCATCAAATTACAAAAATCACTTGGCCAGAAAAATGTGGCTAATGCCAAGAATGTATTTTTCAACTTTTTTGGTAGGCTGGAACAGAATTTAGGAAAGAATAAGAGTGCAGTACTAGGAGGTGACTGAATGTGCACTGGGAAACGCACCTTGTTTTTGGTTTGTGATGCATTGAAACATTTGAAAATGCTGCATTAACTGTAGCAGATGCACACTGCACAGCCAACACTGCAGTGCCAAATTGAAGCATGCTACACTTGGGTCAGAGGGAGTTAAATGCCATTGGCAGGGAGGTGATGACTGGGTGGGATATCTGCCTCGCTTAACTATTACAGTAAGTATACTTAATTTGTCAATAAGCAAGCAATGTGAATTGCCACCAACCATTCCTACCATCCCTGAGATTCCCCCTCCAACCACCTTCTCTGACAAGACGGGTGCACTGGCGCTGCCTCTGGCCCCTGCACTGGTGGTCTGTGTGGCTAGATAAAACAGTGCACATTTTAGATGCCAGATATGCCTCTCCTTATTATTTTAACAAAATACAACTTCAATATCTCACTACAGTTCAGTTAGCAGTAAATTCTATCAAAACTCCCACTTTGGGCCGTTTGTTGGTTGACAATGTTAGAAAATCCAGATAGTCAAGTTACTAAAGGCTTTATGTAATGCAGGGGCAGAACTATGATGACTGTAAGTCATTGAAGTGTGCAATGAAGGGGGTGTAATAATGCTCAATGAAGAACATATGGTCAAAGGCAAATGCGCTGGGACCTCATACTTTCCTGCCATGCCACACTGACATGGAAACTGTGGAAAACTGTATAAATGTATGATAACACAACAATGAGGTGGTCCACCATGACCATGGCAACTCTCGCCTTTTAACTGTTTGAGCATGAGCAGGAAAAAGAAAAAGTAAGCCTTTTCAAATAACATGCCTGTGAATAATAGCTTACTTGGACGTGCAATCTTCACAGTAGAGTACCAAAAATCTGTTCTCTTAGTCGTGCAGTACCACAAGACTATAAGGGGAGAGGGAAAGCTTACTAACAAAACAGATGGAAGCTAGAAGCTACAGACTAGTAAAGACAGGAGGAAGTCAGATACTTTAAACATGAACTATAGAAAAAAAGGATAATGCGGGGATAACAAGAATTAACAACCATGACCGACTTTTGTCGTGGATTTCGGAGTTAGGCATCCAGGGAACAGCCCTTAAATGGCTCATGTCCTCCCTAACGGACCGCTCACAGAGAATACAGCTGGCCGACCAGGTGTCGGACGCCGGCAAACTCACTTGTGGGGTCCCACAGGGCTCGGCTTTGTCTCCCCTCCTATTCAATGCCTACCTTCAGCCCTTGGTGGCCGCTCTGAAGAACATGGAGTGCCAGGTATATAACTACGCGGACAATACCGAAATTATCATCCAGATAGAAAACTCCCCTTCTGCCCACACACTTCTGCAGAACATTCTGAAATACACTGTCAACTGGATGACGGCCAATTCCCTAAAAATCAATCCTGATAAGACTGAGGTACTAGCATTCACCGCAGACACCAATCCCTGGAGGAACCTCTTCAGGCCAGAAGAGTTGTGCACAAAACCTGAATCCGCTCAGGCCGAAATAAGCTTGGGCATCAAAATTGATGCCAAGCTCTCCATGACCCATCATGTATCGGCTGTAGTAGGAATGTGTGTTGGTCTGCTAAGACAGCTTCGGAAACCAGCACCCCTTCTCTCCTTCACGACACTTAGAATGGCTGTATCGGCCATGATAGTGTCACAACTGGACTACGGAAATTCTCTGTACATTGGCCTCCCAGAAAAAGTGCTTGCTAGATTACAGGTGATTATGAATGATGCCGCTAGACAGATTTTAAGACTCCTGAGGAGGGCCCACGCCACCTCCCTCCTACGCCAGCTTCACTGGCTTCCGGTCAGGCAGAGAATCAAGTTTAAGGGCCTCTGTATCGCACACAAAGCCATATATGGTCAGGCCCAATCTTACATCAAAGATCCCCTAGTAAGCTACACACCAAGCAGGCTACTCTGTTCCTCGGAGGCTGGCCTGCTGGCCTGCTGCCGCTTCAACTTAGCCTCCAAAGGAGGTAGAGCTTTCTCAACCTCCATTCCTAAACTATGAAATAAGCTGTCAGAGAATTTGCATAAGGAACAGACCCTCCTCCCTTTTAGGAAGAAGTTAAAAACACACCTTTTCGTAGAAGCCTGGAGCAAAATTAATCAATCATTCCCTCGCCATGCGCTAGGGTGGGGCTCTCTCTCACAGCGCTTAGAGACCTGACGGAGATTATGCGCTTTACAAGCTACAATTACAATTTACAATTTACAAGGAGTTGGAAAAAAAGGAAACAGTATAAAAAATAAACAAGGAAAAATTATTCAAATAGTGGAGAGAGGTCAAAGTTAGGGAAATATAATAATAATAGGTCTTACTGGGGCCAGCAGAACCATCATTCCCGGCGCTGGTGTTGGTGTTGGTAGTTCCACCCACCACAGCACTAGTAGTGGCTGCCCTTTCATCCGCCTTAGTTGCCCTCTTGCCCTTGGATGCTGATGTAAGAAATAAAAAAGATCAAAAAATAGATTAGAGGTACAGTTAAGCTCTCCAAAAACATTTTCGCAGGCAAACGCAGTAGCTTTGTAGTTTTATAAATCAGATCGCCTAAGGTACTAGTATTGAATTGACCTACTCCTCATTGCCCAACACTAAGCCCTATTCCTAATTTCCAAAACCAAAACTACATTTAGAACTACTAATGTATTGCAAAGAATGATGTCTGCATCTCAACCCCCTTTGATGGGCAAACTCAGTCTCCCTTTTCAATGCATAGATTTATACTACACATCACTGGGAGATGGGGACTGTATGAGCTACATAAATAAAGACATAGAGAACACTAACTCACTGATATTATTACCGTTCAGTTCAGTTAATCAGTTCATTAACTTTATTCGGATAAACATTGTATCTATAAAAGTACAAAACAGTAAAAACAGAATAAATGACGGGAGAAGAGTGACGATACATAGTAATAAGGATTTACGATTGCAAAACACAATATTACAAACTCAGGGTTGTAAATAAGTGACAATTCTAGACTTGACCATTCATGTTTTAAAAACTCAAGGATTAAGCATTGCCTTACGTGCCCTAGTAGCAATTCTCAAAAATGTACTTAAATAATATTATTGCCATTATCTTAGTGACAGGAGAGAGGAGTCTGCATGACTTCTTAAATAATTAATCAGCCCAAGCGAATGCCGATGAGTGCGATTAGGTAGCGCCGAGCACCTGGCTAGCTAAAGCTGCATCATATAATATTTGTGATGTCAAGTAAACTCACCTCTGAGTGTGAGTAGCATGCTATTTGAGAACAACTATTAGCATTCTAGTACATAAAAAAGGAAATAATTACTTATATTGATGCCCAGCAGGTTGAGCAGGTCCTGTTCCCTGTCCAGCAGGTCGGTCCAGAGGTGCATCAGCTGCTGCATTGTGCACTGAACCCCAGTGCTCCAGTGCACGCACCAATGCACTCTCCCCCACAGCAGCTGATGCTCCAGCATGGCATACCCCCTCTCAGGCCTGATGCCAGCATGGAGGGGAGGTAGTGCTGCACATAAAAAACGTGTGCAGCCACCTCTGCCTTGGAAAAAATGGGGGGGTCTGCAACCCCTGGTGATGCTGGCGACCGCAAGGTGTGTGGCTTGTAGAAACTGCACTGGTGCCGCCCCTTGCTGACTGTTGCTCCTCCAACATGGTGCTGGGGTGGAAAAAAGCTGTAGGAATAAGGAAAAGAAGCAGTCAGTAAGAATTAAGGATGTAGAAAGAGTAAACAAAACAAGTACAAAAGTCACAGAAAAATGGGAGGTGGGTGATTGGGATAGGGGGAGAATTTAAATAGATTTGAAAGGGATGCAAAATCAGGACAGAAAGCAGGTAAAGCAAAATAGCAGCACCCATGTGGAGCACGTGGTGCCGTTCGTGAGGATTTTTCAGCGTGAAATGTACTGCTGGCATGAAAAGGCAGCAGAATTGGGCGGGCAAGACTTCTTTCATCCATTCATGAAGTTCTGCGGAATCTCGCTGAGTTTTTTGGAACTCTGCAGAATTCTGCAGAGCAAAACGCCACAAGTTTTGCCCAAGCCTAACTTCAACATGACCTCAGAAGCTGGAGCATTTGTCCGAGGTACTCTTGAGGGTTCTACAGTTGGCCACTGTACCAACACTTTACATTCAGCCAACAAATCAATAGTAACCACAATATCGAAAAAGGTAAACCTTACCACAACACGTTTGCAATGTTCATAAACCATTGAACCTGAGTGTGCCACAAACCAGGATTCGCTTTCAATTGTGGAAATTGGCTCATCTAAGTAGCAAGATCCCTGCGGCTTCAGGGCACATGCACATACTCCCATCCATGCACCTCTCTGAGGGAATAAACTTCACTTTGACCCCACCAAATCCTTCTTGTCTATTTTTGTCTTTTTTCTCAGAGTCTACGTATCCCTAATGTTCTCAAGATTACTTCATTTCTGTATATTGATCTCTTGCTCCCTTATATGTGTTTTCAATCTAGGTGTTCTCATACTATTTAGTGTATCATCTTTTATGTGCATCATACCATTCTTTTGCAGGATTTGGCTCTTAGGTAAGTCAACATTAAATTTGGCAGCTGTCCCTTCTAATATTGCATAGGCTCGAATAGCAAGTCAGGTAACTTCTTTGCCTAGGAACAGTAGTTCGTCTTCATGGTATCCATTTACACATCTCGCATTTAGGGTTCCTTTGATAAATATCGTCCAATTCTACATTTAGCCTATCAGTATCTAGGGGTCTTGGGGCAGCTTGCACTATTTGACTATCACCAATCTCCTGTGTGGTTCCACTTCTACTTGGTGTCCACTCTGACTGGGGTCGAGCTCCCAGTTTTAGGAATTCAGTAATACCTGGCGTAATTGGCATCGAGAAGACTACTGATGGATCAGGTGCAGTAGCACTTCCTTGCTTACATGGGACCCATACAATCATTTGTAAACCCAGTGCTCTGGTGACAGTAGTAATTAATAGGGTCCTGCTGTCATGAATGAAACAAAATGGGGTAATCCTCCTATTTGAGTTTGGGCCTGATTAACAGACATAGTCACAATATTGTCAACACATGATTGACTTCATCCAGCTGGCTGGACTACATTATATGGAGGTAGCTCGGAAGCCAGCAATTACTCACAAAAATCAGCACTAGAAGTGCTATCAATGCTTGCCATGGACTGTGTACCTATGTCATCCCTTCTGCTTTGTTCCTCAATGCTTTGTTGTTTGTTAATATAGGGTACATCCTAACTTCTTCAATCATATCTCATCTACATGCTTGTTGTTCGGCATCCCATTTTGCATCCAGCCAACTATGAACTGTCCTCTTAGGGTGGGTTAGATATTTCTCTTTGTCATTTGCATATGAGGCACACTCCCACATCTGCTGTGCTGTGCTGATCGAGGAGTTTCCTAACCCTCTTGGACAGGCACTCTTACATCACTTCTAAAGAAATCCTTTAATGTCTTAAATCATTTAAATTTTACTTTGAGTTTGGTGTATCAAAATAAACAACTTCAATTTAACCAAGTGGCAGTTCTCAGCGGATCACAGTGTAATACATAGCAATATCAGTGTCCAATACTAGTGCGGCACACATATCAATTGACCAATACCAACTCAATGCCTAATGACATAGCTTGCAGCACCTCATAGAGGCTTTCCCCCTTTACAATTAACTTTGCAGAAGCAATATTTTACAAACACAAAATGAAGAACAAATAAATCTTGTCTGTTCCAATAAAGAAATTTGAGCAACCACTCACTATAGGGGATAAATGGGGAATAACGCTTTCCAGATATAGGGCCATATGAATCAAGTCTTTTTCCCGTTTGCAAACGGGCAGATTCTCAGAATCGGCCTGTTTGCTAATTGGAAAAAGCCTTTTGGGATGTATCATCCCAAAAGGCCAGCGCAAAATAGAGAATTGCTAAATTTGCGATTCTCTATTTTGCAAATGCAATTAAGGAATTGCTAATTGCGATTCCTTAAATGCAATTCTGGGCGGGCGTGGCCAAGATGGTGGAGTGAACGGACGTGTTCCTCCCGAGCTCCCGCACCCGACCAGGCCCTGAGCCCTGAAACATCGCTTTTCTCCCCCCTCGCCAGCCCGGAAGACCAGGCGCGGTTCGGAGAGCCTCTAAACGCGGCTGCGTTGAGCTCCGGTTCCCCCGCCGGCCGCGGCATCAGGAGCGGTGAGCCCGGTCGCTGGAGCCCCGAGCAGCGGTGGTGGTGCGGGCTGGAGGTGGCGCAGACCCGGGGGATCGAAGAGAGAGGTCCTGCGAAGTATCGATGCACGTCGGCTGCCCAGCGGAGCTGAAAGCCTGAGGCCGGGGTGGGCTGGCCAGATCCCCGGTGGCGCGGTGAGCCCCGGACCCGCCCCGGAGACTAATCGAGGCCGCGGCTGCGGCCTGGCCGGAAGAGAGCGGAGGCCCGGAGCGCCGACGAAGCGGCACTGGTGGAGTGGCGAGTCACGGCGGGAAGTCCTGCGGTGTACAGGAGCACGTCAACGGCCCAGCAGAGCTGTAAGCCTGGGTCCGGAGAGCGCTGACAGGTTCCCCGGTGACGCGGTGTGCCCCGGACCCACCCCAGAGGCTACTCGAGGCTGCGGCTGCGGCCTGGCCGGAAGAGAGCGGAGGCCCGGAACGCCGGCGAGGTGGCGCTGGAGGAGTGGCGAGTCTCGGCGAGGAAGATCCCAGGCGCTCCGCGGTTAGCACTTAGAGGCTGGAGCAGTGCTGGTCCGGAGTATCGAGGCCGGACTGAGGCGGAGCAGTGCCCTGGATGCAAGATTCCCCCCCCCCCCGATTTCGGCAGAGAAGGTGAGGAGCTAGCTTGGGGGGCGTAGGGCGACGCGGAGCTCCCAGAGATATTGCAGGTCGCCCATGCAAAGAGCAAGTGTCTGAAGAGTGCCACACCGGGGAGGACTTGAGGCCGCAGCGGCGTCTGGCCCATGACACCTAGCTGGGAAGGGGAAGTGGCCCCTGGGAGCAGTGACTGAGCAGGGGAAGGCTTCCAGTGAGTGCGCGGACATTGAAGGCACGGTGGGTTCCACCGGATGGCGCAGTAGACTTTGGGGAAGTGGCGCTCTGGTCCTGGGCTGCTGCGACGTCACCGCTCCGGCAGCGGTGGGGGACCGCCTGACCTGTGGAGGAGAGGCGCTCGCGGAGCGCGGAGAGGCGGCGGCTGCTGCTGGTGCACCTATCTCGCTGTCCGGCCGGGCGGCTTGTAGGCCCGGGCCTTTGTTACTGCGCACATCTGAGGCGATCAGCGGCAGCGGAGGCACACGGGGACGGGCACTGGTGCCCTAGGCCTGGCATTGAGCGTCGGCTTGGCTGGGGTTGCGGTTCATAACGTGCGCGTTGCAGGAGCACGGGACAGATGGCTGGACAGAGGGGCGGCAAGGGGAGTAGTCGCACACTCCCGGAGATGCTTAACAGATCCCAAGGTAAAGGGGACAAGACTTCAACGCCGCCGGGAGGTGCTAGCGGTTCCCAAGTGGTGGGTGGCGGAGAGCCCCCGGTCACCAGATCATTTCTGGAGTCCCTTTTTGGGACGCTGAGGGAGGACTTTCAGGCGTTAAAGCAGGAAGTGGCTGGCAAAGTGTGCGAAATACGTAGAGAAGTGGATGGACTCGGCGAGAGGGTGGCCACGGTCGAAAGCTCCACGCAGAGGCAAGACGAGGAGATCACGCACCTGCAGCAGGAGGTGCTCCGCCTCAGAGACCAGCACATAGATCTACAACTGCATAATGAGGACTTGGAGAACAGATCCCGGCGGAACAACATAAGGGTCCGGGGAGTGCCGTCCTCGGAAGAGAACACTGGCATAGTGGACTACCTGCAGGGGCGGTTCCGTGACATCCTGGGCGAATCTGTAGACTTCCCCATTAGGATAGATAGAGCCCATAAAGTGGGACCGCAACGACGGACGACAGGGCCCTCCCCAGACATTCTGGCATTCCTTCCAGATTATCCGCTGAAGGAGCGGATCATGACCGAGGCGAGGAGGAAGCAAACGATCGTTTTCCGAGGTCACCCAGTGGCGCTGTATCAAGACCTGTCCGCGACCACTCTCCAGAAGCGGAGGGCGTTTAAGATTGCGACGGATTTCCTGAGGCAACACGACACGCCCTATTCATGGGGGCACCCTTTTCGCCTCATCTTCCGATGGAATGGAGAATCACACCAGCTACGATCCCTCCTGGACGTATGCGAAGTGCTGGGGATCACTGTGGAAGAGGAGGACTCCTCCACGCCTAGGAGGGGAGATCCTACCAACAGCGGTTGGCGGAGAGCTTCGAGGCGCAGGTCGTCTGCCGCTTCACGGAGGCCGGGCTCGCCCACCATTAGGGCGGAGATGGCGAATGCAATCCAAACTGTTTCCAGGTCTTCAGCGGCCGAGGATGAAGTGGCACTGACCGCATAACCTGGCTCCGGGGGGAGAATGACGACGCATTACTGTTGGAGCAGGCTCGGGGGGAGGTGGGGGTGTGGGGGCGGAGGAGGGATGCTTGTGGCAGGTCGCCCACTAAGGTAATCTACCACAGACTTGTCCGGTAAGGGCAGGACTTTGATTATCAGGACTGAGGGTCATGGGGGGTTGTGAGAGATGGGTGAGTGGGGGGAGTTTGGGGTTCGAGTTGGGGAACGGGAGGGGGAAGAGTTGGGGAGTTGGGGATTGGGGGTCTGGGGAACTGGGAGGGGGGAGTTGGGGACAGATCTGTCCGGTGCTTTAGTTGAGTCCATTCAGCATTGCCAGAGCTCGCAGGCCGCTGAGGCGAGGTGACTCTGGTTTGGTATGGCAGGGCTGAAAGTAGTGACCCTGAATGTGAAAGGGTTGAACAATCCCACGAAACGTAGAGCTATTCTCTCCTTATTAGAGGGTTCTCAGGCGGACATTTGTCTGCTTCAGGAAACACACCTGCTATCCGGAGACTGCCATAGGTTGCGGTCCCGCTCCTTCCCCACACAATTCTTTTCCTCCAACACCACGAAAACGGCTGGGGTGGCTATCCTAGTGTCTAAATCCTTTAGAGGGGAAGTCATACACAAACTCGTAGAGCAGAAGGGGAGGCTGCTGGCATATAGGTTTAAATTGGGCCCCCTGCAGTTAACCATAGGGTCAGTTTATAGCCCAAACGAGCACCAGGACTGATTCCTCCACACTGCTTTAGTGGATGTCACGGCGTCACCAGAAAGGCACATCATTTTGGGGGGGGGCCTGAACTTGGTGTTCGATTCCT
The DNA here is from genome assembly GCF_964263255.1 of Lissotriton vulgaris. Taxonomy (NCBI): domain Eukaryota; kingdom Metazoa; phylum Chordata; class Amphibia; order Caudata; family Salamandridae; genus Lissotriton; species Lissotriton vulgaris. The sequence continues at coordinate 135,953,364 of NC_141697.1, read as the reverse complement.
CTCTGGATAGGTCAGCACAGCGGTACCCACAGACTGGGGAATTGTCGAATGCGGTGAGAACACAACTAGCTGATTTGGATTTACATGACCACTGGCGGGGGTTTCATCCCTTAGATAGGGACTACTCTTATTACTCACACGCACACAAGACATACGCTCGGTTGGACTATCTGCTGGTCTCTGCTTCCGAGGTGGGGGTCATCTCTCTTTCGGATCACGCGCCGGTCTCGGGGACCTTCCTCCCCCTGCCGATCCCGGCACAACGTGGGGTCTGGCGACTTCGGGACACTCTCCTACACAAAAAAACTGTGGTGCAGCGCATAACAGAGTCCGTGCAGGAATTTCAACTGCATAACTCCAACCCCGACACCAACTTAGCGACCCAATGGGGAGCACTCAAAGCGGTCTTGCGGGGAGACTTCATAGCAATTTCGTCAGCCGAAAACAAAGAGAGGAAGGTTAAGCGGGAGGAGCTCACGCAGAAGGTCAGGGAACTGGAGCAAGTACATCGTCGCACTGGGGCTCCCAGAATTTGGAAACAGCTGAAAACGGCGAGGAAACTCCTTTCAGCCTTGGATTTAGACAGGGCTGAGTATGCGGCACTGCGTCTAAAACACGCATACTATACAGGGGGGGATCGCTGTGGCCGATTACTGGCAGCCAAGCTTAGGGTTGCGCACCAAAGCCGTCGAGTAAAGGAAATAGCGGTGGCGGGGGTCAATCAGTCACAGACGACATTGACATAGCTGAGAGTTTTCGCCAATTCTATTCTGAGCTTTACGCGGGGGATGACTCGGTGATAGGTGAGCCCGATGAGTATCTGGACTCGGTGGCTCTCCAGTCCCTGGCTCCGGTGCAGGCCGATTACCTGGAACGGGAGATTCGGATTGAGGAGGTTGTTACGGCAATTTCCAGGCTGAAACTCGGAAAGGCCCCGGGCCCGGACGACTACACCTCCCTTTTCTACAGAACGTTCTGCACGATCTTGGCGCCCATACTGACTAGCTGTTTAATTCCTTTGCTTGCCCTGGTGCCATCCCGCCAGATCTCCTGCTCAGTTATACCTAAACCGGGGAAGGATAGGACTCAGTGTAGCTCGTATAGACCAATCTCCCTTCTAAATGTCGATCTTAAAATATATACAGGGATCCTGGCTGCGAGATTAGCGCAGTATCTCCCTGGGCTGATTGAACCGGACCAATCCGGCTTTGTACCTGGCAGGCAAATGGTGGGTAATACTAAGAGGTTAGTGCATGTACTGGAAAAAGCCTCACGGATCCCAGGGGAGAGGATGCTACTTTCGGTTGACGCCGAAAAGGCGTTCAATCGGGTGCACTGGCCGTATCTGGAGCGGGTGATGGCACGGATGGGCATAGGGGAGAAATTTAGGAACATGGTGTTTAACTGTTACAAGTTCCCGTCGGCTACGGTGCGCGTCAATGGCTGCGGTTCGAGGAGCTTTGATATTGAACGTGGCACGAGGCAGGGGTGCCCATTGTCCCCTCTTCTTTTTGCTCTCTACATGGAGCCCTTTGCCCAGAGAGTGCGGCGGAATCCGTACGCGATCGGGGTGCAGATGGGCGGGTACACTCACACGGTCAGCCTATATGCGGACGATGTGATATTCACGCTAGGGGACCCGAGGCGGGCCTTACCCGCATGTATGGAGGAGCTCGATGCCTTCGCGGGAGCAGCTGGGTTTCGAATGAATGTGGGGAAATCTATAGCATTGGACGTCTCCCTGACGCCTGCGACGAGACAGGACCTGCAGCGGCGTTTCCCGCTTCAATGGTCGCGGCACCACGTGCCATACCTGGGTATCCAACTAGCTCCCACGTTACAGGCGATGGTGGCGGCTAATTATGAGGGGCTGAGCAAGAAAGTTAAAGAAGAGCTGGGGAGATGGGGCAAGGGGACGATATCCTGGCTAGGCAGAATAGCGGCGATTAAGATGACAGTCTTACCCCAGATTCTGTACTTATTTCGTGCGCTTCCGCTACAGCCCCCTCGGGCTGGATACGGCAGATGCAGACTGACCTGTCCCGATTTGTTTGGCAGGGCCGCAAGCCCCGAATGATAAGGGCATTGACGACTCTAGCGCCGGAGGCTGGTGGACTGGGGGTCCCTGATCTTCAAAAGTATTTCCAGGCGTCACAGCTAAGGTACCTGGTGGAATGGAGCAGGTGGGAGTCAGACAAGCACTGGCTCTTCCAGGATCAGGCGGTGGCGGGCCGGCCCCTGCAAGAAATACCGTTCCTGCGTAGACCACACCGTCCCCCGAACCTTTAGGCATCCTATATCACGAGGGTGCCACTGAGGATTTGGGACGCCAATAACTCACCTTTTGGCCTCACCACGTTCCCTTCTCCGTTCACGCCCATTGTAGACAACCCAGACTTCAAGCCGGGGACGGACCCGGGAGCCTATACACACTGGCGGGGGAGGGGTTGTAGAGCACTCTTTCATGTATATGGTGAGGACGGGGTCCTCCCCTTTGAGGTTCTCAAAGAGACTTACCAGTTGACAGAGGCTGACAGGATGAGGTATTGGCAGGTTAGACACTGGGCCCTGCAGCCGCAGATGCGGGAATCAGCAGACAGGAACCTGTTGCCTTATGAAAGGTGGCTATCGACGCGTACGGCGGACGCCAAACTGATATCGGATCTGTATAAAATGCTGCAACCGCCGCCCTCTCATTTTTATAACCCCGGTCGAGAGAGGTGGAACAGAGAACTGGGGAGAACACTCAGCGACAAGGAGTGGGAGCAAATCTCGTACAGAGCACGACATTCCGCATATCATGTGGGGCTCACAGAAACCTTCACCAAGGTCTCTACGTATTGGTACCACACTCCGGAGCGCCTCCATGAAATGAACCGGCTCCTAGACACTGCATGTTGGCCTAATTGCGGGCACGTTGGCACACTAACACATATTTTATGGGACTGCCCACTGCTGCAGGATTATTGGACGGAGGTGATCAACGAGATAGATGCATGTTTTGGTATAGAGTTGCCCCGCTTCCCGGCCTATACCCTGCTGGGACTCCCCAATGACCTAATGTACCCACTGAAATCTCGGAGGGGGAGGCACATTGCTATTGCGCTGGGCTCGGCGGTACAGAACATTTTAATACACTGGCGTACACCCACCATCCCCTCCATCACGGGTTGGCTACATAGGCTGTGGCATGTTCTGGGAATGGAAAAAATATCACTTACACTGGCTGGGGACATAGATCAATTCCAAGAGCTGTGGCTACCCTTCCATACGCTACTGGCAGCCGAATTCAAGGAGCTTACCTGCCCGAGATACCTGAGGCTACTGAGACTTACACCTCCCATACAGTGAGAGGTCAGAATGGAGGGTTGAGAATCGCACACCGGAAATGGGAGCGCATGCAGATGGGAGATGCGAGTGTCTGCGTTCTACTTGGTGCAGAACCGGACAGATGGGGGGTGGGAAGGGGAGTGGGGAGGGTGGGGGGCTGTTGGGATGTTTGTTCCGTTGAAAGAGAGGTACAGCGGGGTTGTTATTCGCATACAGTCCAACGCTTGAGTGTGCTGCGCGAGCGAGCCACCCGGGGCGGCTTTGACAAAGCTGGGACTATTGAACTCTATAGGTAGCGGCAAGCCCCGGAGGAAGCGTTGATTTATCTTGTCAGTATTTGTCTTTTATCGCCTTTTACACTTATGCCTCCATTGCTGTACCACTGTACTTAATAAAATACTTTAAACCTAAATGCAATTCTGGAAGCACCAGAAATGTGCTATTTGGCCTTAAGGAATTGCAAATTACCACCAACTTGAAGTTGGTGGTAATTTACGATTTTCTCTAAAAAAGCACTTTTTTTTAAAAAGTACCATATGTCGCACATACATGCCCTTAGGGCATGTATGTGAACAAACTGGGCACACATGCATATTTCAGGGGTGCAACAGGGTGTCCTTTTGGCACCCTTGCAACCTTGAAATTGCATTCTCAATTTGCGATTCTCTAATTGGTAATCGCAAATTGAGAATGTCTTCCCATTCATTCCTATGGGCCTCTTAGCCCATAGGAATGAATGGGAAGGTATTCCTTATTTGCGGATCTCAATTTGCGATTCGCAAATAAGGAATATGTAGGATTCGCAATTTTTTTAGCAAATCCTACATACATTGCATTTTGCCATTCTCTAATTGCGATTCGATAAAAATCGCAATTTGAGAATCGCAAAACTCTTTTTTGATACATATGGCCCATAATCACATACACAATTGAAATCTCAATCAGTGCGAAATCACCCTGACTAGTGTAATATCCCTTCTGCACAATTGGATTTACCAATACTAATCTCTATTAGTACAGTTTCACACCAGAAATTTAATACTGCTGACAATATTTTCATACGCCGATGACACTCAGATTGTTTTCTCCCTTTCCAGCAGTGAGTGCAACAGTATATCGGTCTTGAAGACCGGACTGTTGCGTGTCGCTGAGTGGATGCAGAGGCATCTCCTCAAGTTAAACGGTGACAAGACTGAGATTGTCATCTTAGGGAAGAACAAAGATCTCTGGGGCCCCCAGCACTGGCCTAGTGATATGGGACCTCTCCCCCAGCCGGTCTCTGAAGTTCGCAACCTCGGATTTCTTATAGATGAGAAGCTCTCTATGAGGCAGCAGGCCACCAAGGTGGCCTCTGTTTGTTTTGCCACCTTTAGATGGCTTCAGAAAATCTTATGGATGCTGCCGCGTGCCACCCAGAGAACCGTTGTCCAGGCGCTAGTAATCTCCCGCCTGGACTATGGAAACGTTCTTTATCTCGGTGCCGACACTCTAACCATCAATAAACTTAGGTGGTGCAAAATTCGGCGGCCCGACTTCTTTGTAATGTACCAAGGAGATCTTCGGCCTCACAGGCTCTTCGTGGTCTACACTGGCTTAGGGTCCTGAGCCGTATTAAGTTCAAAGCCCTGTGTTATATTTTCAAAATTAAACATGGCTCGGCCCCTAAATACCTACAGAGTCTTGTTCAAACCTACAAACCCAGTCGCACATTGAGATCTTCTGCAAATGGTGATTTTGTTGTTCCGAGATTTAAACTTATAAAGATAGGGGGTCGGTCCTTCTCCTATCTGGGCCCCAAATCCTGGAACGCACTACCTATCGCCCTGAAATCAGAGACTGATCTATTCTGCTTTCGGAAAAGACTTAAGACTCTGCTCTTTCAGTAGATCTGTTCTTTTGCATTGGTTGGCTCATTGTACTGTATTGTGTTTCTTTTCTTCTTGTGTCTATCCCTGGCACCGGGAAACTCACTGCGGGTAGCTGTTGCGCATTATAAGTTTAAATAAATAAAATATTTCAAGATGCAGCCTATGGTACTTCAGGGACTGACACCACAACTCTTAACAGTCATTTTAAACCACAATATACTTAGGCCTATATTTATCAAGGTTTTGCATCACCCTTGCGCCACACATGGGGGTGCAAGGGTGACGGAAAACCTGAGTGAGATTTATGAAACCACGCAAGGCCACCTTGCGTGGCCCTGAATCACTTGATTAATCCAGAGCAACGTAATGCAGCGCAAAACAGTGCCTTGCATTACTCTGCTCCTGGGAAGTTTACCATGGGTGGAACATGGGTGTTCCTATGCATCCACTCATCGATTTTGGCACATTCCCAGAATTACCATTGGCGTCAAAATGCTACGCCTCTGCCAGTGAATAACAAGGAGAAATAGCTTTATTTCTCCTTGTTCTTTCATCTTTCTAAGTGTGGAAAATGCCTCCCAGGATTGCTTTTGTGCAGGAAGGTGTCCCTCCTGCACACAAACAATCCATCCTGTAATGCAGGCACCCATGCACCACGACGCAATGATGCCTGTGTTGGCGCTTGGCAGGCGAGCACTAGTAAAGGACAGGAATGCACCATTTAATGTTAAATAATGTGCATTCCTACCTTATCACGCAGCAAGCAAGGGGGCTTGCTATGTTGTGCTGCGTGAAAGATTGATAAATCTGCCCCATAATATCTATTGTGGAACTTAAACTACTACAATTCTGGTAACCAACTTCAACTTCTTAGCAACAAGCACCTATGCATTTACATGAACAATCAATATACACAGAGAGGCACAATAATTCTTCACAGCCTTCTGGGATCCAAAGTGAACACTACACCACAAGAAACACAACATCAGCACTAACGCTGTAAAGCTTGACAACACCAATTAGCGACATATAGCCCTGCTTACACTCATTCCTGGAACACCACCGCTACTTTCAGAAACACCAGAACATCATTGCTAATCCGAACTGGACCAGGGACTTCAGGGACATGGGCTGGCCTCGGGCAAGTTCTAATTCTTTCTGGATTGTTGCTAGCTCCCTGTAGGTTCGACCTGGACCTCTCTGCAGGGTCACCCCCAGATTTTGTTGTCTTTACCCCTCATGATTTTTTTTATGTATTTTTGTTCGCTTTAGGACTCTGCACACTTTACTACTGATAACCAGTGCTAAAGTGCTTGCACACTCTCCTCTAAAAATAGTACAAATGGCTTACAACCAATGATGCATTTAATTTCTTTTATAAGTCACCAATAAACTGGTACTACTGGTACCCAGGGCCTGTAACTTAAATGCTACTAGTGGGTCTACAGGACCTATTGTACCACCCACTTAAGAAGCCCTTGAAATCATGTCTCAGGTCTGCCATAGCAGCCTGTGTGGGCAGTTTTAAAACTGCAAATTTGACCTCACAAAATAAACCTTTTCCAGGCCTAAACCTTCCTTTGTTGATACATATACGTCACCCTTAGCGTAGGGCCTAAACAGTTCATAGAGCGGGTTGCATTGTATTTAAAAGGTTTGACCTGTACTTTTAAGTTTTACATGTCCTGGTAATGAAAAACGCAGAAATTCGTTTTTCACTATTGCAAGGCCTAATTCTCTCATAGAATAACATTGTATTACCTTATTCCATTTAATAAGTGATCATTTTTGTTTGGGAACTGGTAGGAGTGTCATTTTTGTGTCTGAGGAATTGTAATTTAAAATCCTCTTTTGTGGTAAAGTCAGATTCTATGTGACAATTCTGAAAATGCAACATTTAGAAAGTTGGAATTTTCTTGTCCTAACCATTTGGTGCCTGCAACATTTTTTTTCTGGGTCGCATGACTTGGTGTAGTTGTCAGTTGGCCTTTGTGTATTCCTCTCAGACAGTATCAGAATAGAGGGCTTTGATGTTGGCAGGATGGAACATCCTGACTTGATGGGAGGGCCAGAGCTGTCACCTGTCACACTCGCACTCCCTCAGCTCACTCACACTGGACCTATAATTGGACCTGCCTGAGCCCTGCTGGTCTCTGCTGGAGTGAGTTCTTGATCCCCAAGAGGTGCTTCCCAGGTCCTGGACCTTTGGCTGACAGCAGAAAGAGGAAAAATCCAGACAATTTGGGCTCTTCATGAATGCAAACATGGCTGATCTTACCCCTGTGTTGACCATCAACATGAAGCTCTGGGAAACCAGACTTTCTTCACGCTACAGTGACGACCGGCAACACACGATCTGCAGACCACCCTGCAGCAACAACAGTCAGCGGTGAACACCAGCGCGAAGCTACAGTGATAACCAACCGTGTCACCCAAATGGATCTTTGTGCTACAGCAACTGCCGTCCACCATTCCTGAGCTGCCCTTCGCGCCAGAATGACGACCATCAGAGATGATCTTCCTGCTTCTCACAGCCTCCTTCACTGCAAATGGAACTTTTCGAATCAGACTTTGGAAGGTAACCTATTCAGTGGGACCTGTTCATTGTATCTGGCCTGCCCTCTATCGCTGTCAGTCTACCATGACCTGATGACCACAAGTGGCGCTTTGTGCTTTTAGGTGCTATACTTACCAAACTCTTTGAAACTGCATATCTTTGGTACTAATGATTGGATGTTTGTCATTTTGATGTCAAATAATGTATTAAAGTTGTTCCATTTTTCTAATTCGGTGTGGGATTTTTCTTGTGTTGTGTTTTATTTTATTACTGTTTGTGTGCTGCATACATACCTTGCAAATTGTTGCTAAATTAAGCCAACAACCCAATTTCTCACACTATACTTCAGTGATAAACCAGCCTTCTTTGCTACCAATTAATACATCACAGATTTCTATACCTTTAGGCTCTGGTGTAGTCATCCAGATTGCGCAACTGTTAATATGAACCTTTAGATATCAACGAACTGTGTAGTCTAACTCTAACATTGAAATATAGTGAAACCCATTTGTCTCAAAAGAACGACAAAGAGGATTGTTTTCAAATCAGAAACGTTTATTAACAAATTAAGCAAAGTTACAGGTGTTGTTCATTCAGTTAATAATTTGTCAGATAACCATAAAATTAATTAGACTTAATCAATCCAACAGCGTATTTTCAGTAAACTGTACCATAAATTCTTTGCATGGTACAAGATGCAAAAGAGAGAAATTATCAGTTCCATAAAGTAACTTCCCTAAACTAAATAAATCATCTAAGGATAAAAAGAGGAAAACCTAAAGAGAAGGTGTTAGTCTAAAGTGAACTGAATAAAGGTACAGAGCACAGGAAGGCATCAACATTCAAGAGTTTAACTAAAGAACCAGGGATATTAAATCTCAGGTAGGATAGATCAGCAGAGTTAGGGAAAGGTCTTCCCTCGGCAAAGTCAGGACAAGATCCACTCCTCACTATTGTGAGACACACAGTTAAATACTTTGTTTCATCCAGAACTTCTTCCCACCAACTCCTCTGAGCTGGGCCCAATTAGGTTTCGCAGTCTCCTCGAAACAGGTAAACCCCTCTTTTTTTCATAATCGAACAAAAGTGCACACAGATGCACAACTTTGGCTGTATCATCAGTTCGGACTGCATGGTACAGGAGACACTTTCTCATCCACATGCATGAAGTAAATCACAACTAGCTGTCAATTAAAGTTCTCTAAAAGAAAACAATAAACTCCACTTCTAACTAAGCTTGTTATCTTGCTCCTACAACGAGAAAGAAAACGTGAAAGCACATTTCAAAATCAACATTACGTTTAACAGTGAAAAGGTTTTGAGCAGCTGAGGCTTACTCACAGTTAGGCATACATTTAGAATGTGCATTTTTAAACATACAAATACTATTAGTTACTGATTACTCTTCTGTTTTTCATATGCAACCACACAATAACACACGGATTAACACATGACTATTAAAAATTATAAAGCATACATTTTTCATTGCACCATACAGGACCTTTCACTTTGTAGAGTTTATTAGTTTCAAAGTGGAAAGGTTCTATGTTGTATCAAGTTTGCACTAACCCAGCAATCCTCATCCAACAAGAGTGATGTGAATCTCCTCACTTCCCAGAACTCACTGCCAACCATACATAGGATATGGTGCTGGTTAACAATAGACACATGGTAAGGGAAATGGGACATGAGAGAGAGCAGATGCCCTCCAGTGCTTAATTTGAGCCAGTGGTTTCTGGTGCTCAGCACCAGCACTTAGTTGTCAACATCGGCACTTATGACAGACTGCCATATGGTGGTGCTGTTTATCTAATTTCTATTCAGAAAGGGGGTGGTGATGGACAGAGTATCTGAATTAAACAGAACACTCGTACCCAGTCAAAAGATCAGGGCTTGATCCATCACCGTTTTTTAGCTCACTGCTCCATCCCAGCTCAGAACCTGGCTACATGCAAATTAGTCTGTCCCTGGCCCAGTGCATCATGGGAACAGGGCAGACCAAACTACCAAGCCAATTCTGCTTAATTCAGACACTCTGTTCATCACCACCCCCTTTTCTGAATCGTTTTTGGCCACTATAGGTGTGGCAGGGTATACTCAGAAATGAGTCCCTTGCTCACTGCACCATCAGGATTCAAGCAAGCCGGGCCGACGACGGCTGAAATGCCAGAAACCGGTCCCCGGAAGCTTGTCTCCTTTCCAGTGAAGAATTGGCTTGATAGTCTGGTCTGCCCTGTTCCCATGATGCACTGGGCCAGGGACAGACTAATTTGCATGTAGCCAGGTTCTGAGCTGGGATGGTGCAGTGAGCTAAAAAACGGCGATGGATCAAGCCCTGATCTTTGGACTGGGTAAGAGTGGTCTGCTTAATTCAGACACTCTGTTCATCACCACCCCCTTTTCTGAATAGTTTTTGGCCACTATAGGTGTGGCAGGGTATACTCAGGCATGAGTCCCTTGCTCACTGCACCATCAGGATTCAAGCAAGCCGGGCCGACGACGGCGGAAATGCCAGAAACGGGTCCCCGGAAGCTTGTCTCCTTTTCAGTGAAGAATTGGCTTGGTAGTCTGGTCTGCCCTGTTCCCATGATGCACTGGGCCAGGGACAGACTAATTTGCATGTAGCCAGGTTCTGAGCTGGGATGGTGCAGTGAGCTAAAAAACGGTGATGGATCAAGCCCTGATCTTTGGACTGGGTAAGAGTGGTCTGCTTAAGTTAGCCACTCTGTTCATCACCACCCCCTTTTCTGAATCGTTTTTGGCCACTATAGGTGTGGCAGGGTATACTCAGACATGAGTCCCTTGCTCACTGCACCATCAGGATTCAAGCAAGCCGGGCCTACGACGGCTGAAATGCCAGAAACCGGTCCCCGGAAGCTTGTCTCCTTTCCAGTGTAGAATTGGCTTGGTAGTCTGGTCTGCCCTGTTCCCATGATGCACTGGGCCAGGGACAGACTAATTTGCATGTAGCCAGGTTCTGAGCTGGGATGGTGCAGTGAGCTAAAAAACGGTGATGGATCAAGCCCTGATCTTTGGACTGGGTAAGAGTGGTCTGCTTAATTCAGACACTCTGTTCATCACCACCCCCTTTTCTGAATCTAATTTCGACACAAGCATAACAACAGTTGTTTATTAATTCAATATACATTAATATGCACAATACCTGCCAACAAAGCCATTCCTAAAGTTTGTGGGACTGGACTAGTCAGAATTGTTACAGTTGTAGGAGAGAGATGGTTAGTAGTTGTGCTGTTTCTGTAATTCAGACAGTTGCAGTGGGGTGGTGCAAGCTGAAATGGCCTCCTGACGAGGACCCTGGCACTTATCTTTATACAAATTAAGAACGGATGCCTTCTTGATATTACAGGTGGGCTCAATTTGCAGTGCAGAAGCACTGATATCTAAAGACAAGAAATAGTACTTTCGAACTTCAAAAGTTTGACTCCAGGTCACTGTTACTATAATGACATAGGCTATACCTTCTCAAAATCTCTGTATCTCTATAGTTGGATGAAACTCTGTATCTTTCTGGATGTGAATTAGAAATCACATTTCTATCACATGTGCTAAAAATAATATGAGTGGTAAAACATGTTTCAATGTAGATAAATACCTATCTTTTAAAAAATGGTAAATACAGTCTACGTTCTGAATAAATCTCACTAGAATACAGTTGTAAAATTGCAGCATAATATATGCATATTTGAATCAAAAGGTGTTGACTGACAATAAACGATCACATCCCCAAATATATTAATACAATAATAACATACAGGAAAAATAAAGAAAATACATTCTGTACAAGATTAGTAAATATAACAATTCATAATCTTTGGAAGAATGACTGTAGATACAGTATATAATCATCAAGACTACATTATTGGTCTCACTTGAATAGAATACTTCTCTGTATCCGGAAAGTCTTTGTTAACTCCAGGCAATGGTTCTTTCAACTCTGGTCTCTGGTAATAAGGGTCCGTCAGCAGCAGGATATTAATTGCAGAGCAAAGAACGCTCTGAAACACGAGCAGCTTATTCTTCATGACTCAAAGATGGCAAAGACCCTTGCAAGTTTAGGGAGAGTTCCGTACATTGTGGGACATGTAGTATGTTTTGTCTCCACCAAGCTGTGCCCACACTCTGCAAGCACTGATGACTGCTTCCACCGTAGAAGACTTGTACCCCAAGAAGTTCTAAGTAGGATGTCTCCAAGCCAACCTTGTGTATGTATGGGCCACAGGTACTGCCATCTTGCGGTGCATGGACAGTGTTTTGGGGGGAGAGTTAAATAAATCATTTAGGGGTTGTAAGCTGAGGCAGCTTTCTAATTGACAAAAGATACATAGCATTACTGTCTGGATTTAAGAGAATAGATGATGAATAAACAGCGTGTGCAATCCTCTACATGTGGAGTTATGGCTTCAGCTACCAATTTGTTTTTAAATTCGAGAAGAGATTGGGAGTGGCAGCAGGAGATGTGGTTTTGCTGTACTGTTCCTTCCACTTATTATGTTGTGTTTTATGTTAATGGATGTGTATACTTACCCAGCAACTGGTCAAATAGTACAATATCTCTGCTATTTACCCAGAGGCCGGAAAAACAGTACATAATCTCTTCTGTGTAGACAGCCATGGACGAAATACTAGAGATGATGTACAATTTGAACAGAAGCTGGATAAATACTGTGAAAGAGTGCTTTATTTAGTTGGGCATAAAAAACAGGGCATGGGATAAGGAGGATGGTTAAGACAACAGAAATAAAAAGAACTTAGTGGAGATTCGCGTAGTTCAAGTTGACAACTTACCTCAAATGCTGAAAGGGCACGGCTCAGCTTGGTCGATTTGCAGATAGGTGAAAATGTTGCCCTAAATAGTGAAGAAGAGACCTACACATGACATTGGCAGATGAAGACTAGAGCTACTAGTTCACAAGATAGTGCCCCGACCGTGGGGCAACCAGGAAGTACATAAACAGTAGACCAGAGAGTTTTTAAAATGCAGAATAAAATTTGTGATGCTTCAAATGTCCTTGTTCCATTTACACAAAAAGGGTGTCTCGTGAATCCCTTTTGGTTGTTTCCTGTGTGGTTTTAAGGAATAATGCCAGTGGCAATGGAGGAGTCTTTTCTGCTGCCAGCGAGTCCAAGGTTTCTAGTACGACCAGATGGGGAAGACCATCTTCTAGAACATCATGAGAACCTGAATCTTCTTGTTTTGAAGATATCAGGGAATCAAGTGTATACAGAGATATTTTACAGCAATCCAGTGGACTTCATAGGGAGTCAGGGGAACTTGGTAAAAGAAACAGGTATCAAGGATCTTATAATATTTAGGCAAAGTGGTGTATTGGACATGTGTCACATATCCTTTTGTGGATTTTTACAAAGGGTTTTAGCTACAGACGGTTGAATTAAAACAGATATAGGATTATTAATCTGCTGACTAGAGAAATGAAAGCTATGATAACCATATCTTCTTTAATTGTTTTCTAATTTTCACACTTATCCTGAATTAAGTGTGGTGAGGTATTAATAGAGGTAAGAGTTAAAAGTGTTTGAGATTCGTCCACATGGAGAAAATAGCCTGTTGATTTCTTTTGAAATATTTTAAAATGTCCTTAGGTCAGCATTAGTCAGATGGGTGAAATATTTATGAGTGAAGCTGGTGTTGATAGGAGTACATTTTCAACTTATATTCATGAGCAATGATATTTATGTTGGGAGGAAGGATGGGAGTCATAATGACTACTGATGACTGGCTAAATTTTCTAACACTGTCAGGTTTTTATTTCAAGCCCAGTGAACATTGTTTCTGCAGTGGCTTTCTAAGAGCAGAGGACATACATAATGGCAGACTTTGGTCTTGAAGTAAAACATGTATTCCACATAAGAGTGTTAGGAGAATAAGGATTTCATGGAAGATACAGTGGCTAGCAATAACCATCCCTGTTACAGATGAGTAGTACAAATGTGTTTAAAAAACAAAAAGAGAAATAATAAGTGAGGAAGAGCTGAAATATGAACATTTTTATACTGTTCTGCTTTTTGGTTCTTTCTTTGAGGAATTTTGAAATATATTAGTAATTTGCCCAGTGGATTTCCTAGGACGATATCTGTAGATAAAGTTAGAAGGTTGGTGTCTTTTATAGCTACAGATGGATAAAGAGTTTATTGTTGTCTTTGGAGATTTTAATCAAATCTATCTGGTTTTATATCATCGTAGACATACTTTCCTAGTTATAATGTCAAAGGTCTTTAGAAATTGTGGCATTATAGAGTCTAATACAACATGCTGTTGTTATATCCAGATACTCGCATTATTTATTAATCAATATTAATTTCCTATCAGTATAAAAAATTAAACAAAAATGTTGAGCTTCATAAAGGTGGTCAACACTATCTCCTTTATCCAAAATAGTGCCTTATCCGCTTTACACACATAAAACGCCTCATTCACTGCAGAGGATGCACATCACGTAGTTTAGGATGTTTCATTACAGGGATTCAAATCCGATGTGCTTTGACATTAGAGGCATGTTTGTAGAGTGCACCTTATTAAACATACTTTAAAACAGGATACATTTATAACTGTTATGTTCCTAGCTCTGTCTATTATCAAACTGTTGTTTTTTATTTCATTTTGTTTTCAGTTAATTCATTGTATCTTATCTACCGTACTGTAATATCCCAAATGCATGTTTTCCATCAATTGAATTAACAATTATAATACATACGTGTATGCCCACTGGTTCTGTGAATGGAGTTGGAAATGTATAAGCTAAATAATTTCATTTTCACTGCATGTTTTTGGACTGAATACTGAATACTAAATCATGTTCATCCAACCAAATTTGTAGATTTACAAACACTGACAATCTAAACCTAAATTTCAATAATTAATCTTAGTTTTAAATACTTCGGACCGATTCACAGAACTAACTTAAGACTAAATCCTAAACTTATTACTTTTGGTATTCAAGAAGTTAGGATTTTGTCTTAAGTTTGTCTTAAGACAAACTTAAGACAGACTTAAGACAGAAATAACTTAAGTCTGTCTTGTGTCTGTCTTAAGTTTGTCTTAAGACAAACTTAAGACAAAATCCTAACTTCTGTGAATACCAAAAGAAGTAAGTTTAGGATTTTGTCTTACGTTAGTTCTGTGAATCGGTCCCTTCGAATGAATGATGTATGTGCTTATTAGCTCTGTTTGAAAATTCTATTTCGGAAATTGAAATTATGAATTTATGTAATCCTCAAGTTGTCTTGACTGGTTTACTTCAATTTGCACAATCTTGAAATGTGTCTGGGAAACCATTACACCGGACTATTCTATGCTGCTACTACCATGACAGAGAAAGAACCCAAGAAGATACTCATTGCTTATTTACTTATGAGCTCTCTTTGGAATTTCTTGTTTGGGAATTAAAATTATGAATTGATGTATTCTTGAAGCTGACTTGGCTGGTTTTCTTCACTTTGCAGAACCTTGTAATTTGTCTTGAAAATTATTACGCTTGACTCTTCTATGCTGCTACTACCATGATGGAGAAAGTACACAGGAAGATGTTCATTACTTTTCTTTCTCTACTGTGTTTTGTCCTTGCATTTTACATTGCTCTGCAGCCCAGCCATCCAAAGATCTTAGGTAAGTAATTTCTTTAAGGTGGAAGCAATGGGTGTCTTGTTATACAAATCATAATCTTTCCAAGTGTATTGGTATACTGGCTGGGTTACTTTCTGAGGACAGCCTATGATCCACATTTTACAAGGTAGATGGGGGTTCTCCTTACAAAACACATAGGCAAATTGGCCTATTGATTTTAAAGTAGATTATTGGATGTAAAGGCATAGACTGCTTACCTGGAACAACTATGTTAATTAAGCATATGCATTATTGTATGTTACACCTGTTTACCTTTTCCACAAATTAATTTGGGGAAGGCATGCATGACAAATGCATTTCGATAAAGTGAACCAGTGCCTAGAATTCATATATATCGCACATTTATGCTTGAGATCATATCCTTACTGACACGTATGCTACTAAGCCCCTTAAATATCAATGCATTTTCCCAGAGAAGTAGAATCATTAAAACCTTTTGCTACTTCAGACCCTGGAGCACCAATCAAAGACTCGTTCCCAAACCTGGAGGTACAATTAGCACATCAACAGGTTTGTGAAGGCTTAGGCAATTTGTGATGAGACCTATGTACTAATAGGTTGCATCGAAAAATGTTACATTTTCAGGTGGCCACAAAACGATGCCTATAAAGATTAGTTAAGTTGGTTACAATTTAGAATTCCATGTGAATATGTGGCCTGCAAGGGTAAGCAGGCTAAAATACTTGCATTTTTTTCCCCAAATTGAAACGTTTTATTTTAAAAGGATCCCCTGTTCATTAAAGGGACAGATTCTGTTTAAAAAATATTTCCCTTTTGTTTGGTGAATAGGTTGAGGACGCAATCAGTGGACCACTTATCCCCCACATGCTAGTCAACTCGATTCCTAAAGTGGAACCTTTCTTACTGGGCCAAATTACCCCTGTGTAAATCAGATTATACACAGTTTGCGATGTCAGTATATGATCAATAGTTTGATGCCACAGCTGTGGTGGCAAAACATTGATACATTTGAATACAACTCTCAAATAAATCATAAGGAGACGCTCCTTTCACGTCCACCCAAATTTGCAATTTGTTATGGGTCGTGCAACCCCTTTTGTAAGACAGAATGACATTCTGGTAAAAAGAGTACAAAACACTTTGAAGCACCAGTCATCAGTCTCTGATGTTTCCATCAGATGTTTGCATTTGCACATTTATTTAAAATGTGTTTGTCTAATTGCAGTCTCTGCAAATTAATGAGTAATATATTAATATATGTGTACATTAAGTTGATATGAGAATGGATGAGTTATGCTCATTGTACAGTACTTGTACATTATATTGTAATTTGGTGAAACTGTCAACGAAATGTATGTATGGAAGAAACAAGTGGAATACAACAAATGAAACTGAAATGTTTAGGTAGACAAGTCCATGAACAGTATACAGGTAGTGATTTGATAAAAGATAAGAGGAAAGTGTAAATACTTGCTCCAACACATGGTATGAAGCAACACTGAAACTGAGGAGCCTATTCACAAACTGCAATAGTAGTTTTTGTACAACTACAATAGTACTACTAAACCTGCTAATACTAATAAAATACTACTTACATACCTACACGTGGCGGTCTCTGCCTCCGACTTGCCTATCTTTTCAGTATGAAGATCCCCACCAGTGGCGTAAAAAAAGGTCCCCGCAGGGGACCCCTTTAGCACAGTACAATAGCATGACGGCTCCTGACTGAGTCCGGAGGGGGGGTCTCAATGTAGTTTGTAGGGGGGCCACTCAAGTTTCGTTATGCTAGTGATCCCCACCCCAAATGTGTGGATCTCAGCAAAGGTAAGGATTTGTTTTAGAAGTAAGAGCGGTCAGACAAAGGACAGTGGTTGGACAATGGAGAACACTACTACTAAAGAGTAGGGATTAAGAAAGGAGTAAGGAGGGCTTTAAGGAGGATTAGGGAGGAGTTTAAAGAGAGATCCTCCACCCAAAAAAAAGTAAGTCCATTGCTATTCACAAACTGGCATTCTATAGTTACTACTGCCAAAAGGACCCAAAACAGAAGTAAATGCAATTCAGCTCAGAGCTGGAATAAGCCCAGAACCCTAAATGGCAGGCCACTGATACTGCAACATCTTCCCATAAAACTAAAACTCATAGCAACTAATGCTAAAATAAATGTAATTATTTAAACTATTGTTTTATTTTAAAATAATTTTTCATTAACCTTAATTAATTGAAAAATGAATGTAACATTAATTGTTATTAAACATCATTAAAATACTTTCAATTAATTGTATACATTAAGTTTTATATGTATTATGCACATATCTATATCTATATATATAGATAACATTATATATCTATATACATATACTAGCAGCCCGTCCTGACGTTGTTCGGGCATGAATTGCTGCCGGACACTAGTATATTGTTTTGTAGGTTTTCGTTTTGATAGCATTTCTTATCTGTGACAGGTCTGTGAAACGCTCCGTAAGTATTTATTTATTTATTTATTTTGTAATTTGTACAGCGCATACAATTGCCCGTAGGCATCTCGGCGCTAGAAACTGTGCATGTATTCCCGAAGGCTAAGCCATTAACTATTCTTGATCAAACAGCCAGGTCTTTATTTTTCTGCGGAAATGCATCAGGGACGGGCTGTCTTTGATAGAGGCTGGCCGGGAATTCCATAGTCTGGGCACTGCCACTAGAAAGTACATTGGTGGCACGGCGGCCCACATCTCCAGCAACATACTCATTTTTTTTCACCACCCATTTGAAAAATGCACAGGTCTCTCTCATTGATGGCCAGCACCGACATACACTTTTAGACACATCTCCCGCCACAAGTTCTAGAATTGCGAACTTTAGAGCTGGGGAGCTACGTTCGAATCTCGGCATCAGCTCAACATCCTGTGATTCCAGGCAAATCGCTTTGTCTCCCCGTGCCTACCACAAATGAATGTGTTCTTCTGTAATGTAATTTGTGCTCATGCCATGTTGTCGAGGCCGCGCTACATAATATTGCAAGGAAAAATAAAGTAGGGAAACTCGAGTTCACACACTACTGAACGCGCACTCTTAAGTGCATCAGCAGTGCACTGTGAATTGGAGCGTTTCACAGGCTTGTCACAGATAAGAAATGCTATCAAAACGAAATCCTACAAAACAATATACTACTGGCCGGCAGCAATTCATACCCGGACAACGCCGGGACGGACTGCTAGTATATATATAAATACACATATATACAAATATATATTTGATATTTTAATAATTTACTTTTAAAATGTATATGACTTTACCACACATGCATTTGCGTTATAATGGCATGCGTGATAAATTCATATGCGTTGTAAAAGTTTTAGAAATGATATCTTTGCGGAGTAATAGTCCCGCGTTATAAAAATTGCGCAGTGATGGTATGCGGGATGTTGGTTTGCGGAATATCATCACATATTCCCGGGGGAGGGATAGTCCCTTTCTTGCTATTTCCGTGGAGGCGGGCCTTGTGTCCAGAAGTGCGTGGCCCGAGGCCTGTGCGCAACAGAAGTGGAAAATCTCCAGTGTGCGCATCAGGCGTCACCGGAAGTTAAGGCGAGATTACATTTCCTGCACAATGGCCCCTGTTTGCGCTCCTTCCGGCCCTTGGGAATAGCGCCATGCCTGACCTCCATACAGTAAAGCAGGTGCACGTCACTGGGAGCGCGGGGCAAGCACACCCGGTGCTGGAATGTACAGAACCTGGGAAGAGAAAACAATGAAATATTGGGCATAACGCTCATTTTTTTCCGTAATCCCGCGCCCCGCACACACCCACGCCCCTAGCACACGCCCACAGCACACGATATGAGACATGGCATGAAGGGCGGAATGTACCACACGCCCCAGCGCACGCCCACAGCACAACACAGACACGCCCACAAGAGACTACTTTGCTGGCACGGTTCTTTTACCTTTTAAATGTATATGGTGGGCGTCTGCATAGCCTATGTCCTTCTGCTGCAACTGCCCTTTCCAATGCTATATTGGGTGTTGTGATTGGTGCTGTGGTTCCTGAGATTACCCGCCTCAAAGGTTTGGGCTCTCTCTTTATTATATTAGTATATATATATATATATATATATATATATATATATATATATATATATATATATATATATATATACCATCTTATGCACCATTTCTTAAGAGCCTCAGGGGCCCCGGCCTGGGCCCGCACCATTTCTTAAGAGTCTCAGGGGCCCCGGCCGGGGCCCGCGCACCATTTATAAGTGCCTCAGGCCTGGTGTGGCAGCACCTGGGATTTGGTGGCCCTGTGCAGGTGCACAGCTTGCACATGTCTAAGGCCGCCCCTGGACAAGGAAACTATTAGTGTTGAGGAGAAGCAAAAAGATAAACAAAGACAGGGACATAGGGGCAGATGTGCAGTCAATTGTTTCAGTTGCAAACACTCTGCAGTGGAGTGGAGTTTGCGTCTACAAAAATAGATTCTCCAATGGACAATTCACAAAGTGATAGTGACTGGATACCAATTTGATATTTGGAAGGGGTGACTTTGGGCGTCCTGTCCAAATACAAACTCGGTATTGAATGTTTAAATGTTTTTCAACTGTAACTCCGGTCAGTACGCAGTGAAAAGCATTGATAAGTTACGACTCCAAGCTGGGCTGGTAACACATTTATTATATCATTGGATTATATCATCATTATCGAATATTCCTAACATTTAAAAAGAATCATTGAAAAGGAGAAAACAGGTTAATACTACACTAAGGCTACGAAAAAAGGAAAAGTACATCCCAGAAGCCAGCCTAATAAGGGAATAATCATTAACTACATAGTACGGTCTAACTGACCTTAAGAGTTTGCCGTCTCAAGGCCCAGAACCAACATAAAAATTTCGCCACAGCAATAACTATGTCTGGGCGAGTGTTTGAGACCAAGATACGGAGAGCTGTTAGGCATGATCTAGTACTTAAGTTAGAACACACGGGCCTTAGCCACCTACGGCGAGGGCCCTTGTATGCTGGGCATACAAAAAGTACATGTGTTAATGTTTCTTCCCTTAGATTACATGAGGGGCAGACAGTGTTTGAGGTTTTGTTCCATTTAGCAGTAAAGGATCTTATGGGGAGACTCCCTACTCTGAATTGGAGATAGAGTTTTTTATCACCTGGGATAGTAATTAGATTCCAGTAATCCTCTGGTTCCGACGTGAATTTATGTTCCATAAAAAGAGCTGTGAGCGAACTACTATCTGCTAAAGACAGAGTTTTCCTAGAAATCATAGCCCAGTATAATTCTTTGTATTCATTTTTACTGGGAAAAGAATTCCCAGATGGGTCTTCCCACAAGTGTCGGAGCCCCATATCAGTCAAGTTGCTCTTGATCTTCTGTAACCATATGATTTTAAAAGGCTGAGCAGTTTGTCTGATATGCTTAAGGGCGCAGGCATATGGTGCCAGTTCTGGTGTAATCCAGATACTCCTCCAATAGGCTAGGGGTCTAAACCCTGCCACTTCATCAATGGATACACATCCTAAATCTAACAATAAGGGCTTGGTAGGGGTAGATTGGGCAAAGAAGTCAGTGATCCCAGGAATTTATTTTGCGCAGATACAAGGGGAGTTAAATTTTCATACCCCCATAATTCTGCGACATATGTAATGGAAGCTCTAACCTTTCCATTATAAATCGCTATATCAGGGCCTACCGGTTTGGTATTAGAAAGTTTATATTTTTTAAGTAGGGCTCCTGCTAACTGATTGTGCCTGAGTACTAAGACATCTAGCTGTGGTGACCAGTTCATCCTCCTACCCATAGTCACGCCTAAATAAGTGAATGCATACATCTGCTCCAGAAGCACGTCATTCATTAAAACTCTGCTTTTAATATGTTTATGTTTATGCAACACCATGAACTTGGTTTTGTCAACATTTACTAAAAGGTCGTGGTCGTTGCAAAACTCTGTAAATCTATCAAGGGCACGTTGCAGACCAGATAGCATTTTGGATAAAATTAACGTATCGTCTGCAAACATTAACAAAGGCACCCTTGAACCAACAAGAGTTGGCGCGTCTGTAGGAAAATCAAGATAATATGAAATTACCTTATTAATAAACAGGGAAAATAGTGTAGGTGCAAGGACACATCCTTGCCGCACCCCCTTATTTGCTTAAGCCTAACCAATCGGTAGACAGAGTCTTTGTCAAGAGGCCGGCTACATTCCAAGAAATCAAGGAAAGTAGAGGGGGTAATGCCCAATGGAGAAGCCTCAGATGGAATAAGTTCCAAACCCACCGGAATCACTGATACAAATTTCTGGGAACCCTTTTCCAAACTTAATATTGAGGTAGAAGGACTTTCATGCAGTTCATCTTATTCAGCGGGTATCTGGGGAAGTCAGTCCCACTGATCTAGGCCAGAAAGAGGAGTATGTCTGTGGGTCAAGGGGACCTCACGATATTTAGTCATATGGCTTTGTGGAGCCTGGAGGCGCCAACCCTCCCCATAAAAACTCCAGCCAGATAATGGATAAGGGCCAGATTTATAGAAAAACCCTAGAGGTACAAAAAATACCTTAGCCCTATGTCTGCCGTCCACCCCTCCCAAGTTATCCAGTAAAAACCTAGGCATGTAAACATAATTAAAATTTACAATTACACAGTCACCACCACCTTCTTTCAATGAATGGCCAATCCAAGATGTGCGTCTAACCATAATCAGGTGCCTATTCAAGCCCCCCTCCCAAATCCCAGCATTCTTTAGGTTGGCGGTAAGCCAATGCAAAGCCTTAGACATGAGCTGCTCGGTAGATTCTGTCTGCTTTGTAGGTAGCGTGACACATTCGCTAGGACAACCACCAACGTGCAGCTGCCGGAGGTAGATTGAGGATCGGGCTCCCAGAGTGCACAACATTATGCCCCCTATCTCCTTGTCGGTGAGTATCTACAGGTACAGTAGATTGCCTAGATCGGGGCCAAAATCACCAATAGGAGCCTTGGCTGGAGCTGGTCTCATATCCAAAATGCCATCGGCAGCGGGGCCTATAATCGGCTGAGCAGACTCATACGGCAAATATCCTACTGTTGCTGAGCTTGTAATAGACTCCAATACAGATAGATGTTGAGTTTCCCGGATTGAGCATTTGGGTTTAACTATAACCTGGGCTTGCGTAGAGTTCGCTGGTTGGGTAAACGGAGTACCTGAGAAGGACTTAAGGTCTGCGGCGAGGCCCTCAAGTGCAGAAGAATTCAGTTTCACTTGGTTTTCAACAGTGCCTAGATGGTCTTCAATCCGAGTCAATCTATATGTTATAGGTGATAACAAAGTTGACAAAAGATTTTCTAGCCTTCTCCACATATCTTCATTAGAGTTCGAACCATGATTACCCAATGCTGCAAACTCAAAATCCGGAAGAGTTGTTGCCTGTGTACTATAGTACTTGACACAGCAGTTGATACAGTGGTTGGTATGAGGCCTCCCTTTTTACAGATCCTGGGTGCTTTAGCTGTAGCTGGTCTCTGAGATCCACCCCCTCTTTTCCTTTTAGTTGTGGGATGAGGTTTTATGCTAGTAGTTACTTTGTTCTTTTCCAGAGACCTAGCTGATGTTCGTACGGGTTACACTTGGCACTGTCATTGTGGCTGTTGATGGCTTATTCGGGTTCCCTTGTAGGCTTGGTGAGGAGGACCCCGAAATACTATCCTCATTTATAGATAAGGACATAGATTTATTTACTTGATGATTAACCGGGGAAAGAGCTGCAGCAATTAAGCCTAAAGATGATCTTTTCGTCAAATACGGGTCAAGGGACAGGCGGCGCTCCATTAGCATTATCTCTTTCTCAAGAACTGAGGCTGCCCTAATTATAAATTGGTCTAGAGTCCCCGTTATGCTTTCTCCACTGGGAGCTTCTCCCCTCCTCCCATCACGCTTACTCATTTTTTTTATATTGGGATTTAGTCACAGATTTAATCGAGCTTTCAGTCCAGCAGAATTACAGTAGAATGCTAAACACTAGGACACTTGATAACACTAACCTTGAAGTATGTTGGGGGTTAGAGAGGGGGCCCAGCCCGGCCTCATCCGGTCTCAGACGGGCTCAGATGGGCCCGCCCTTGGCCTGGGCTTCACCCGGCGCGTGCCCGCGCGCTTGCCGCGGAGCGGGATCGGCGAGGTAATTTATGGCCCCCTGCCCCCTGCAGGCTCAGGTGAGGCCGGATACTGCGGGCTGCCTCCTGGGACTTCGAGTCCCACGCTGATCCTTCTCTGTCCCGGTGCTTGCTGCCAAAGACGCGGCGAGATAATTTATCGCCCCCAGCAGGCTCAGGTGAGGGCGGTTACTGCGGGCTGCCTCCTGCCTCCTGGGACTTTGAGTCCCGTGCTGATCCTTCTCTGTCCCAGTGCTTGGGAAGTCAGTACAGCATGTGCTCCCAGTTCACTCGTTCTCTTGTGTGGACAATATAGAACACTTATCAAGGTTGCTTATAACCAGGACATTTGCTCCACTGCCGTTTGGCTAGGTTTGCACTATACAATTGCCACACAAGTACACACACACACAGCATACACAAGGTTGATCCTCAGCTTCTTCTGGGGGGATCAGCAAGCAAAGTCTGTCTGTTACCACTTCCTTTGCATGCAGAGTTTTAATTTCCCAGGCACTGCAGAATCTTATGACAATGTGATAAATGGCATTGCACATGTTCAACATTTGGCCACAGCCATGTGGTTTTAGACCTTCCAGATCTGTTTTCCAGGTTTGTCCTGTTTGTTTAGAGCCCTTGTTTGTCCTTGTGTGTGGCCAAGGGACTCTAACTTCCTGTAACCAATACATAGAATCGGATTACTCTCTAGATAGATGATAAACAGCATCTCATCTGTGTGCACGTACTCTTTACACTCCTGATTTTATTAACTCTTTAATTCCTTGGTCACATGCTTCACTTGCATAGCATCTGAGTATTTCCTTCTGGTCATTTACACAGGCTTCTACAAACAAGTAGTTGTCCATAAGAGTGTCTCATCTTGTTCCGGGTTTAACCAACACAGAAATAAGTGGGCTTTGTCCAACCAAAACACTCATTTATTTTAAATCTATGATGTTCTTGAATAGTCTTTAAAGAGCACCTGTTATGGATGCACCTCTTTTGTGCCTGCCTGGGAACCTTATGTACCCCAGGACTTCCTGTCTTGTGCCTTTCTGGTCCTCTATGTCTTTATTCTCCTGCTCCATGGGATTGCATTGGCCCTATACCAATTTCAGGCGGTAAACAATGCTACTTGTGGACTACCACACTTGGCTATTTTTTCTGTACTTATGGGAGTCGAACTCCTCACATTAATAGATCTCTACCATGACTGTCTGTTTCCAGCGCAAATTGTTGACTGCCTCTCTCTTGTCCATGAGTGTAAAGACCTCCACAGTCCGTTATTGTCAGGCAGAATCAACAATTAATGTGATGTAATGCAAGTGCTCTCTCTCTCTCTCTCTCTCTCTCTCTCTTTGGCATCTTCAGCCACGACTGCCAGGAGAGATCTACATTGGCTCCCTGTTCAGCATAGAGTCTTTTTTAAGATTCTATGTCTTACATACAGAGCTCTTGCGGCTGGCACGGACGATGCACTTGGGTCCCTGCTTACCCGCTATATCCCTACCAGATCTCTTCGATCTGCTGGGTTATTTCAACTGGTAGTGCCCCGCACAAGGCTAGCCAGATGGGGAGCGAGAGCTTTTTCTGTCGCCGCTCCTAAGCTCTGGAACTCTCTCCCAATTGAGGTCAAAACCCTACCCTCAATCGATCTGTTCAAAAAGGCCCTTAAGAAGTGGTACTTTACCAAAGCCTACCAATGAGAGAATGCTGATTTGATTTGCGAGCTGTATTATTTGAATTAGGCGCCTTGACGCCCATTGGGCAAAGTTTGCGCAAGATAAAACTCATTTCATTCATTCATTCTCTCACACATACACCTCTTCCTCGATGTACAACAAGTCTAGGGGCAAAAACCTTCCGAGACAAGATCAGCCAAGTTCACCTTACTTGGCCCTGAACCTGAAATCAAAGGAGAACACATTTAAAAACTCAATAAACACCTTTGAACACACACACACACAATACATATTGACCATACAGTCAGTAACCAGGAGTAAAATAGATAAATTCAACTAAGGCCCCTCTTTACACATTTGGCAGAATTTGGTGTGGGGATAGCGAGAGGGCAGAATCTTTGAACCTAATTGGTATCCCAACAACAGTTCAAGTTTTGACCCCAGACTAGGAAATACCCACACAGAGTTGAGATTACCAGTTCCTTTTCTATACAGTTTTCCCCAATTCATGCTGCAAATCTGCTGTCATTTAACACCTTCTGATAAGAAGCAGAGTATGTGGCCAGGAGGTCAGTAGGCATCAGGGTCTTCGAGGGACAGGGGAGGCTACAAGAGTCCTGGGCAGCACTGTAGCAGTGCCTGTTTCCTACATGAAGTGCTCTGGACAGGGAGAAATTGGGAACGCACCCAAACTTCCACTGCTATTAGCATTAGGCTGTTCTTTACCTTGTGGTGTAGTAGGTAGGAGGTGCACACAGCTATGGACATCTCTGTTGGGCCGGTGCTGTCCTTTTTTAAGGAGCATGGATGGAGGCGAAGGGGATTCAGGGAAGAGCTGGAGCTGCTTGTGGAAGTGTAGGTTGCTGCACCCGTGCAGGCGTGGGCTTGCTTGGGGGCCCTTGCATGTGGTCGGGAGCGCTCTTGCACCTGATCTTGTGACTTTTTGGGTGAGGTAGATCTGGGACTTGATTGGGGGATTATAAGTGAATCCATGGAAAATGGGGGCTGGCCTGAACTCCTGACCTCAGCCTCTGCCTTTGTGAGCCTCTGCACATGTGAAACCAGGTCGCATGTCTCCAGACCCACAATATCAGGTCCAGAGTTTGCGGCTCTGGAATCATCAGGTTTGGAATTCCCTCTGGGTGGAATACTGCCACTTGTACTGAGGATCCAAGAAAGAAAAAACAAAACACAGCAAAGTATAAGATGAAAGGGAAGCTTGGAACCTTAACGTACTGGTCACAGGCCAGCCCTTATGTATCTAGAAGAGGTCAGAGACACCAAGATTAAACTTTAGTGAAAAGAGAAAATAGAACTGCATGCTACACTGTTGCCTGAGAGAAAAAGTTACATGGACCTGTGAGCATGAACATATCTCCTTACTTGTAGTAAAACCTGCTAAAGGTCCTTGTTTGTGGTTCTGCACTCATTCCAAGTGCCACACATTAATATATATGGGTGGATCTGTTGTCACAGTGTCCAATGCAAGCACTCATTACTCTGTCCAATCTTTCATCCTTCATGGAGAATAAAATAAATATCATTGAGTTGGGTAACAGACACATCTGTTTTCAGTCAATAGTACCAATTGACCTATTTACTGCCATATTATTTAATCTCCAGATGAATGACACCACACGATCTACATTTTAATTTGATCCTGTTCCTTTCTAGTTCTCCCCACTCTATTATTCTTGTAGTTATCTTCTTACTTTTCTCTTGGAAAGCTTTGTGAATTATACAAAATGTGCAGTCTGCATCAAGGAAGTAACCCTATAGATGCAGATATCTGAAGTTTGTTATAAATTCTCCACTCTGTTCTGTTTCTCCATCATGGCAGGAGGAGCCGGCAAGAGTCGGGTGTAATGGTTTTCCAGGCTTAGTCTTACCCAGTCTTAGTTAAATATGAAATTCCCGAAACTAATTCTTAATTAAATAATTAATTAATTAATAATAGTAATGAATAATAATTTATTATTAATTATTTAATTCTTGATTCTGACATTGGAATATATCTGTTTCTAAACACTGCCCTGATCTGCCAGTATATTTAATGCCCCATACATGCTCAATTTTTGTGCTTATGAAAATAGTCAATAACTATTTAAAGGAGGTCACAAACACAGTGAAACATTTAGCATTTTGATGTAAGTTTATTTTCACTGATAAGAATTTTATTTTATTTCAGTAATTGTTCAGATCCATTATTAGTTATACCCATTCCGGTTCTTCACTTCACTGATGTCTGTAGATCAACCTTTTGTGTCACCTGTGTTCTGTCCCCAACATTTTTTTTTAATGATGAAGGGGTATTTCACAGTGTTTTCTTTTCTTTAGGTCTAAAGCATGCCAAACTACTGGCAACTTTGGCACCATTTCCATATAGCCTTTGTAGGGACTACATATTGTACCTTACTGACATCCTTTCCTGTAATTAATGTATTATTTACCAGCTCCGTCCCCTCACGACCACAGCCCCATGTGATTGCAACTTGTCATTTGAAAAGAAATGTTCAATAATGGATGGATTTTATAAACATTTTCAGAAAGATAAATAGTTGTTTTTGTACAAAGGCATCTTCATTTAAATCATAATGTAAAGCATTAGTTATATCATTAACTACCAAGAGGAGTGTGTAGTCATGTGTAGGTTTTCACACACATTCGCGCACACACACACACATGCTTGCACACATACACACATGCTTGCACACACCCACACACCCCCAACATTGGAGACTCAAGTTCTCTCTTAAGGGCCTACCCACAAAGGAAAATCTAGATGTATACACTTACTACAAGTAAATTTACTCTTAGACGTTAGAATAAGTTCACTGCTTTTGGCTATTGACCGTTTGCACGTGTAAAGTAACTCCAACGGGGTAGACTTATATGTTCCCACCCCTGAAATAGGAAATTGATCCATTAAAAACCTCACATACGACTTAAAAGTTACTACTAGCAGTGATTTTAGGATCGTATTTGCTGTTCCAAACATTAGTTTAAAGCTAGCAGAACACCTCAGTGCCACATATCCAGCATATCTAAAAAGAAAGCTGTTGGCCCTTAGATTCGGAGTCTGCCATCTTCGGCTGACCAACCCGTATGGAGATACAAAGGTTCAAGTTCGTGCAGACTTTGTGATGCACCGAAGGAAGACAAAATCCACCTAATTTGCCTTTGTCCGGCCTTAAAGCAGCCCCAAACTCTATTACTGAAATCTGCATTCAATGAACAGGGGATTTGGCCGTGCTGCATGGCAATAATTAAGAGCCCCTAGGGATCCCAAGATCAATTGCAAATTGCTGAGATTTTTGACATTGCATGAGAAACAAATCAACCCTGTTGGATTTCCTAGAATATAGCACAACTCCTGAGACTCCTGGGCAGTTCAACCATAGAAACAATACCTCTCAAACATAAAACCAAGGGGCAAATTATCAAGCAGCAGCGATAATTATCGCTGACCGCACTTAGCGCGCATTTTCCTATCGCTGGAACTTATCGCCATGTAAGCGCTGTATTAACAACGCTTAGTGCTATGGCGATAAATATTCAAGCAAAAGCGGGGATATCGCCGTTTTCCATGGAACAAACCTGGCGTCCACTGATGTTCCATGGCAAACTGCGATATCCTTGATTATAGGGCCTGTGGTCTTAGCCACACAATCTACCTCCATGTTAGGGATGCCTTGGTCTGGAATTAAGGCCTAGTTAGCGTGAAAAAAATCAGCAGCGCAAACCAGACGGGGCTTCGTTGTAAATACAGCACCGTTAGCGATATTTTATAATGTAGTTGTAAGGTGCACGCCTACTTTGCATCTCATTAGCGATGCGAAGCGATAGGAAACCAGGCGCTAAGGCAGGGAAACACGCGCTAGAATGTCCTTGTTAATAAAGTGAAAAAATTATCGCCCCTTTTTGCCCAAAAACGGACGCTAAAGCGGCGGTAATGTTATCACCAGCCCTTGATAATATGGCCCCAATAGTGGTATTTTAGTCAAAGGAACGCCTTTCGAAACCTTGCAACAGCTTTCAACAATTTATAGGGTATAATGTGATCACTTATAATCACGTATGTATGGCATTACTCACTTGACAACCGAAGGTTAATCTTTGTAACCCATACATTAGGCAGCCTGGGAACAATGATACTACTATAAATACAAGGCCAGCGAACATTACTAGAGACAGCGGGAACCTTGGCTGCCATAGCAGCATAATCAATGCAAAGTAGAATCAGCACGCACAATGGCACCTCACTTATTCTAATTACGATTGCTTTTAGAACACTTGGCACCTTAAAATGAATTTTAAATAGTAAATACAGTGTCAATTTCATTCATTGTGTTTTGCATGCCTCATGACATTTTTGTATTTAATATTATTGTGATGGTTTCTATTAACTTATAAGAATAAAAAAGATGGAATTGCATTGCATGCCAGATTATTACACTTGCTGCATATTTTCACATGTAACATTTGGACTGCACTTTCATAAGATTCCTCAGTGGGTTATTTGGTGGCAGCAGAGAGATGTGTGTCATGTAACAATCACAGTGAAATAGAGCAAGTTGTCAATGTGCAGAAAGCGGGATCTACTTTACTCTGCAAGTCAGGTAATGTGGCTACTTCACACATTTACTTGTAACATGCAACATAATATAGTTCTGTATTGAGCTTGTTGCCCACATCTGTGCGTAACATGAACATCACTGATTTTAATTCCTGCAGAATCAGCCTAGCCTTTTGCACCATTCTGAAGTCAAGAGTCAACCAAATTAATACATATCTAGGACGGGCATCCCAATTACTTGAAATGTAGTGTTGAAGGTCAAACATAAAATAGTCCTTATCCTGCTTCACTACCTTCTAGCTTCACATTTTCTTCTTCTATGGGTTCTGACCAGTGTATTTAGAGAATCTGTAAATAAATATGAGCTAAAACGGTCCATTTCTAAATGTCTACTTTCAGTCTCTCCATTTTCGATCCCTCCTTTGTTTTTTAACATATTTTTCTCCCTAACCCCTGATCCCTTTCTCTGATAGATGTCAAAGGTAATTCCACTATGTGCTCTACAGCTACATTTTGAATGTTCCCCATATGGAAAGACATTTTTTAAATATGTGTGTAGGTATCTCTGCTGCATTAGGTTGTCTTGAAGAATGTTTATTTAGTACTTTTTTAGCTGTGGCAGAATATGCATTAGCCACTTTGGTCCTGAATTTGAGATGAGTAGTAATGCGAAAAACTCTGATTTGTGGAGGAAGTGGTACATCAGTTTTGGAGGGTTTACCAGGGTAGTGAATCCTCTGGCGGAATCATCTCCACTGCAGTATGGTGGATCCTTCTGCCAGTGCATTCTCCAATGATAAATAATCATTCGACAGAGAGTTTACCACTCACTCCACAAGATGGAAGATTTTCCAATTCCAACTCTAAATCAGACCTTCTTTCTACTGGGGCATCTGTTTTGATGTTTACAAATGTCAACAGATATTTAATAACAGTGAGTTTAATTTCTTTATTTTTTTTCCTTATAAACTTAACTCTTGCAGACCTTGAACAAAATTGGCATGATGTGCAACAGCAGCGTAAAGCCATTTTAAATTATACGTGCACAAAGTTCAGACTCTACCGCCATAATGGCATTCTGGATCCAAGTGTTGCCAAGATGCTGTATGTGGAACACACACATAAATTTATATACTGTGAGGTGCCTAAAGTAGGCTGCACCAGTTGGAAACGGATCCTTCTTCTCCTCAAGATGAATTTGAGTAGGGATTTCTCAGAGTTGTCACAGGAAGCCGTGCACTCAACAAGACTGTACACAAAACTGAGCTCGTACTCTCCTGGCAAGCAGAGGCAACTGCTCAACAATTACACCAAGGTGATGTTCAGTCGGCAACCCTTCGAGAGATTAGTTTCCGCATATCGTGATAAGTTCCTTCGCAATCGGACAGATCAATACTACATAAAGTCGATTGCCGGCTTCATTAAATCAAAATTCAGAAAATCCAATGACTCTAAACGACCTGTGACCTTCATTGAGTTTGTCCGCTTTATCTTTCAAGAGAATCCAAAGCACAGCGACATTCATTGGAGACCAATGTCGCTCCTCTGTGACCCCTGCAATATTCGTTATGATATCATAGGAAAATTTGAGAAGCTGAAACAAGAGTCTAATCGTGTACTTATGGACATTGGTGCTCCTAAAGAGTTTTATTACCCTCATATTATAGAACATGCAACAGACACTGATGATGAGGCCACAAAGACATATTTCAGAAACCTGACCAGCGATCACCTGCAAGGCCTTGTTAATAGATATTACCTGGACTTCAAACTGTTCGGCTACCCTGTCTTCTAAAACAAAAGGGGCTTGTAAACAGTAATGGCAGATATCGTTTGTATTCGGAGTCACTGAGCTTAAAAATTGTGAAAGGTTTATGCATATCCATAATATTTACCTCTTCAGTTTGCAGGTGCTGAACTTAAGTGGGGTTCTGTAGAATCTGCATATTCAATTTGGACAGCTGTACTGTTTCCTGTGTGTAGTGTTTTGACAGGCAAGTATTGCATGTTCTAGTGTTCTACTCTGGTATATGATGGGAGAGTCCTGGGTTTGACAATTGCTCACTCTACCTAAACCTGAAACGTTATATCAGAGTTTGGTTCCTGGAATAAATTTACTATGTGCACGTAATGCTAAGGTGTGAACAAGAACAAAAAATTAACTTTCTCAAATTGCTGCAAAATTAAAGGTCTAATTAGTTAAGTAAAGAAGTTCTGTAGGACTTCCATTACCTAAAGTAGTTTGTTATAGGTGTGGGTCTGTTGTTCATATATCCTACTTTAAGTATGCATAAAAGATGGATGAATTGAAACAAGTTTATAATTAAGTGCTACAAAACAGATTTGGCCCTTTTTGTGCCAATTCCAAGATCTGTATACGTGCTTTATTTGTGTTTGAGGTATAGACACACATTCATATTCAATGTAAATTTGAGAGTCTCATCCACATTTTAACATTAAGGATGCAAAAGATTGTTTCTACACTAGTGCATCACAGCCAGTTAGTAAATGAAAGGTTAGATATTCAAACATACATAGATATATTGGATTTGCATAATGACATACATATCCAGACATATAGAAACATTCATACCTAGAAGATATATTTGATTTGCACAATAATTCCAAAGTTGCAGTATGCCTCAATGGTGACAAGGCATTAAACAGGGTAAGGTGGTCTTTTTTTTATAATTACACAATTGCAAGAAACTTCCTTGAGGATAATATTCAACTTTTCATGTAAATGGATCTTTTAAACTTATTTGTATTGAATAATGTTGCTAGCATAATGGCCTTTCAATATATATTTTTCCTTTTACTACATAATTTGCCACTACCCAAATGCTGTTTTGGGTAGAGTCCCCAAACGTTTTTGTAGATTTGTATTCCCATACAACAAAGTTTATGCTATTGTTATTGTCCTAATGTAATTCATAATTGACTATATGACAGCAAATGGCCCAACAATGTATGGGGAGCGCTGCTATCTCCCCTGTAGAGAACTCCATCCAACTTGGTGCAGGATTTGTGGCCCAATATCATTTAAGATTCACAATTTCACATGATCCCAAAAATCCTTGACTGGAATCCATGACAGTTGTGAAATAGTGTTTAAATTAGAATGTTAACACTCTCAGTACACTACATTGCACCTCATCACTGGGTATGACTAAATTGTCA
Source organism: Lissotriton vulgaris (assembly GCF_964263255.1). Lineage (NCBI taxonomy): Eukaryota > Metazoa > Chordata > Amphibia > Caudata > Salamandridae > Lissotriton > Lissotriton vulgaris. Next base: position 135,920,406 of record NC_141697.1, on the reverse strand, counting down.
CACAGATTATAGTGGAGAAGTGTGGCTCAGGGGTTAGAGGCGGCAGACCAGGAAGCTAAGATCGGCCCTGCACCAGGGTTTAATTCCCCGCCTCGGCGGATCTTGGGCTAAAAACTCCCCGGTCTCGATAATTCTCGCTCCGGTGCCTTCTCGACTCACGGGTTCACGCTCTGCGACTCTGGGCAATAGCTTGCTTAATCTCCACAACGGCCCCTCGTGGCGGGATGCCTGGCTTTCACCTTGTGGATACCCTGCCGGGTCCTCTCACAGGGGAATACCAGGACGGGTTCCCTAGGCAAGCGCCAGGATGCCCTTTGGGTGACAGGTTGCGCTATATAAGTACACCTACATTTACATTATGGTAGATAACTGCTAATGTTAATTAGATATGGATATTATTCTCATTACAATACTAAATCATGCATCAATTATTTCACCATCAATCTATGTGATTATGTTCCTCTGTATTTTGGATGACATTCATCCTTGTGACTGGCACACAAATGTTTCTCATTGCTTGCAAAATATTGGGGATCCCAGCCCTATTCATACATTTTAGAAATGATCCAGCGCTGAAAGGGATATCTCCTGATAATGTAAAGTACTAACCTATGCTGATTGGGATGGGTGTGTCGTGTAAGCAAAAACAATTCCCAACAGGTATCATGCAAAGACAATTTCAATGATGTATGCAATATGCATTACACAAAGGAAGAAACCAAGGAGTCATTTGAGTTTTTTGATAAAAGGCAGTATTATTCACCAAGAGACAAGGGGGAATGGTCTTTCTGGAGCTCCAGCATTTACTGCTTGCAGCCACCCCCAGAAGAGCCCCAATTGCCTTCAACAGCCCTGATTCACTTCACTCAGACGCTGAAAATATCCCGCCTGCTGATCAGATACAATCTACGATCAGTTTTCGACCTTTTAGCGACCGCTTGGACTTCGGCTACCCACGCCTCCCGGCCTGGGTACCACTCACTGGTTCCATTGACAACCCTGTCCTGATGACGATCCCGACTGAAGGGGATCGAAACGCCGTCGACTTCACAGCTGGAATTATATGACGCATTTCACGTTTTGTGCTCCTGTTCAAATTTTGAAAAATCTTAATTTAAAGTGATTACAACTTGTTTCTGTGGAGCTATTATTTGATGTAAATACTTCATTTCCATGCATCAATCACGCTGTTCACTTTAGCACTTGCACCTTCACCATCACTAATTGTATATAGCACCTTGCACCAAGTGCCACTGTGTTGTCACATGATCTGCTCTGTACAGTGCTGTTTTAACTGTATTGCCATGTGAAAGACCATTCCCCCTTGTCTCTTGGTGAATAATACTGCCTTTTATCAAAAAACTCAAATGACTCCTTGGTTTCTTCCTTTGCGTAATGCATATTGCATACATCATTGAAATTGTCTTTGCATGATACCTGTTGGGAATTGTTTTTGCTTACGCTTATTCTCTCAAAGCATTGTTGAGACATATAGCCAGTGTTCAGGCTACAAAGTCAGTTTGTCCCAATCTCTAAAACTTACCTAGAGGGGTATGTGGAAAGCTTAGGCATTAAGTGGGGTCACATAGGTATCAGGTATGTGCTTATACACAGTCTGTTAGAACCTTTAAGGATCTTAATTGTTCGTTTTTAATCTATGGATGTTATGAAACGTAAGGACAGCGTGTGATAGATTGGCTAACCAAAATTGCAAGAAATGTTCTTAAAATGCATTTACAGCACAGGTTTTGTTACGATTTTGGTTGCATAGCACATTTAATTAAATAAGAAGGGACATCTGGAAAGCTTAGGCATTAAGTGGTGTAATATAGGTATAAGGCATCTGGGTATTTCCATACTGTTAGGACCTTTAAAGGTCTTAAGGCTTGATTTAGATCTTGGCAGATGAGTTACTCTTTGACAACAGTGACGGATATTCCATTCACTGAAATATAAATGCCATAGGATATAATGGGGTTTATATTTCAGCGGACAGGATTTCCGTCACCGTTGTGATGGAGTAGCCCGTCCAGTAAAATCTAAATTTTAGTCTTGCCAGAATCTGGTTGGGAGGCTGATTATCTCTATGGGTAAGCTAACCTTCTGCAGTACTGAAATGCTGAGCTAGAGATGGAAGATTTTAAGAAACAACCTAGCGGTTCACATCATGCACCCTCAGGTTAGGTATCTACCTACGATGGGTGCCCCATCTATATCTGGCACTTAGTTTTTAGTCTACAGGACAATATAAAAAGTAAGGACAGAGTATGATAGACTGGCTAATCTCAATTAATTATAAGGAATGTTATTAAAATGCATGTACACCTCAGCTTTTGATATCATTTTGGTTGTATAGCACATTTAATTAGAAAAGGTGGTTTAAAGCCAGCACATAAATTGCTTGGTATGTTTCTTTGAGGTCAGAGACCAAAGCTAAATGTTCATGGGAAATACTAAAAGTGGCTAAATATGGGGTTGTATTGGATTCCCTGATTTATATAACTACTAGTTTTCTTTCACTTTGGGTCAGTTGTCTATAACTCTCTAACTGGGAACACAGACTGACCAATTCTGTTGTTGCATGTATTTACCTGTATGAATAAGCATTGGTATTTGTTAAAGCAGAAACTATATCTTCATAAGGAATGTACAATCTGGTGACACCCAGCCTTTAAACATTCATGAATAATTATTTTGTGGTCCTTTTAGATTTCTGTTGGTATAACAAATTGGAATAATGGATGTATGTTGAATTATGACCATTTGCATTTCATAAACAAGGTGCAATATTTGGAAGAAAGAAAATATAATCATTTGAAAGGAGCAATTGAAAATATTACTGACACACATATATTGGGCTCTCCATCCTCACTTTTTTAGATAATAAAAAATAAGAAAATATCAGCTTCGGCTATTCACAAGCGTCTGTAAATCTCTTAAGGATAAACCATTGTGAGCTTTATAATGCATGGAATTTAGAAATGGAGGAATAAAGAAGAGACATTGTTGTTAATAAAGCACATGAAGCAGGAAAAAGTAAGAACAGTCTTTATTCCATCACCTGACTCTCCAAATTGCCTGGAGAACCTCAACATTCCAAAGCAGACTCCAGCAGAACACACCAACAGGTATGAGTCCAAGGGGGGGGGGGGAGGAGGCGGAATGTGCCATTAATAAATACATAACAGATTAAGCAGATTGCAACACATCTCCCTCCGCTAATAAGGGGAACATAAGGGAAAGGAGGGGATAAGACACTAGGAGAAGGAAGGTAGGAGGGGAAGAGTGGTAGAGTATATGCGAAGACAGAGGCAGTAAGACGGGGATGCAGGAACCCCCCTTGAAGAACGCCAGCACGAGGGGCGGGTAGGGGTAGAAGGGTCCCATGGACTAGAGGGGAAAGGAGGGAAAAAGATAGTTCTGGCATTAGCAAGAAAGTAATATAATATGTAGCAGGCCCAAGGAACACATGCACCTTAGTGACCACAGAAAAAGAACTAAAGTCACAGGAAGAATGTATAATGGCTAAAGTACTAGGAATACAGCTTTCCTAGAACACAACATTTGGAGTACGTTCATCTTCACTGTGTACCACCTTTACCTGATCCATTTCCCCATCTTTGCACACTCTTGCAAAATGGCCCCTTTTGTTGCACTTAATGCAAGTGGAATTACGTGCAGTGCAATGGACACTATTGGCTAGGTGGTTGCTGCTCCCACATCTGAAGCATTTCAATCCTTCTGTAATACTAACAGGTTTATCACTCTTAATATCCCTAGATTTGATCTTAAGCACTTCCCCATCTCTATTATGCTCACAAACATAACCTTTGATTTTGTTCACATCACTAACAGGTTCTTTAGGTTGGTTCATTTCCAGAATACACCTCGCAGTGTGTTCGATGGATTGAGCCATGGTGACGGCTTCTCTCAAAGAGGGATTCTTGGCAAGTAACTTCTCCTTTATTCGAGGGTTGTTTGTACACCTCACCAGCTGATCCCTGATAAGGGAGTCATTCAATTCTCCAAATTTACAAAACTGGGTGAGACCTCGGAGAGCGGCTATAAGTTGGTAATTGACTCATGCCTGAACTCGCGAAAGAAAATTATGCCCCTCGAGAACAACATTAACTTTTTCCCCGAAGTGGGTTTCTAGTTTTATCATGGTAATTTTAAACACATCTAAGTCTATCTCATCTTCCTCTAAAACTGGGTCAGGAAGGGTGTCATAGATTTTTCTTTCTTGAACTCCTAAATTATGGAGTAACACATGTTGCTTACATACAGCCGAAAATGTCTCCCCCCTATGGCAATGAGGTATGAATCAAATACATTGATCCAGTCCTTCCAGTGGATAACTGGATCCCCGATATGGTTTAAAAAAGAGGTGGGTTGGTTCATGGATGATGCCGCCATGAGAACAATTTTACAACTATACTTATTATATGGATTTTGATTGGGATACAGGGTACTCACTATTATAGAACGAAAGGACTTACGCACTGTACAGACACTGCAAGATGTACCTAGTGTACCAGACTGTCACTTTAAATTACTAAGTCACAAATGCACAACATCACATGAAACAGGGTCTGTCTATACCAAGGGATAAAACATCCCAACCCCAATCAATAAATGCACTTAATTCCTATTTGAAGAGATAAGGATTACTATCAATTGTGGCAACAAATTACAGGGGTGTTGTAATACTTTTTTAAAGATGTCACACACAGCACGGTACACCGAGGAATGTACCTGAACTACCTGACTATCACAACTTCTCAAGAAGTTAAACTTCTTAAAATTGCACAGTATAACGTCAAAACTGATTCGTAAATTACCCGTACTGAGGCACAAAAGTTGGGAGCCCTACGAATATCTCCTGCTTACACCTGAATAAAAGATTTGAAAAAAACAACCAAGGAAGGGCGCCTAGAAGATCAAAAAGGAGCAGAGACTTTTACAAACATTTCATATTGCCAAAATGCCAATTTGTGAAACCTTACGCAGTAAGCACATACATTTTCAGATACACGCAGATAGATTGACGTATTACTAATAAGTCTCAGCACCCAAGTTGAATGTAGAGATCCCCTAATGCAATGTAAATATGAAGATGAGATTAGGTACAAAATTTTCGGAATGTACTGCCCTTGGCAAGGTACTGGAAAGTACAGTAAATAGTAGTACTCTTTTATAAGTTATAATATGGCCGTCGATTGGAGTCACCGTGGATAGATTACCACCCTGAATAAAAGTCTTGCCTGGAGGTGTGGAGGCTTCCGACGTATGTTCCCCTGGAAAGGGCGAACACGGTGTGGCAGAACAGAGGATGATGGCCGGAAGGCAGGACCGGTGCTGAAGTGGCTGGGGCGTCAGGAAACTAACGAGGTGCGCACAGAAGAGAATTGACGAGCGCTGTTCCGCTGACAGGAACACTTGAGGATTGACACGAGGATGATGATGTCCGGAAGGCAGGACCGGTGCTGAGGCGGCTGGGGTGCCGGGAAACTGGCGAGATGTGCACTGAAGAGAAAAGATGCACGCTGTTCTGCTGACATGAACCTCGAGGATGAAGAGCTGCCTCCTGGAGGATTTGGTGCGCACCGCTGGTGTACCGGACAAGAGGCACGCTGAGGGAGAATACATTTTCGGCACTGTTCTGACCAGAGCCCACGGAACACTTGAAGAAATAGGAGCTGACCCCTTAGGGAATTGGCGCCCAGTGCTAGTGCCCCGGGAACTTGACTGGAGGCGCACTGCGGGGAACAATTTATCGGACTACAATATCGGCGCTTTTAAGTCAGGAACCACAGAGTCAATACCAAAAGCGCCCAGTAAGGAAATGTAGAGCGGAGCACAGGCTTAGAACGGTCCAGAAGAAACTTAAACTTTGAACGGTGTGTCGTCTGAGGCAAGGGTCTTAAAGCACTAAAGTACAGAGGACTTGAGACATAGCATTGTAGGTTTTGAGGCAGAAAGTGCAGTCTGAGAATTGGAAGGCACAGTTGGACCAGGAACCAGGGAAGGAAACTTGACACGCAGCTGGTGCACTAGAGAACTGACAGAGGCACTCTGAGGTAAACTGGTTTGCAACGCTCCAATGACAAGATCCTCCGACACTTGACAGCAGCGCCCAGTGATGAAATGACGAGCAGCGCTCAGGGGCAAGGATATAACAACCAGTGCTGGCAGCCGCTGACAAGCGTACTTCACGGCACCACACCTAGGTCGTCACCCCTCATGAGGCTTAGGATCCGGCACATGCAGGGAATTACTCACGCTTCCTTCCTAGTGGTGTGGTGTGGCTCACTGGTTAGAGGCGGCAGACCCGGGAGCAGAAGTCGGCCGGGACCAGGGTTCAATTCCCGACACGGCAGGGTCGTGGACTTGGGTCAGTGGGCTCGATAATTCTCGCTTCCGTGCCAACTCTAATCAGGGGTCCCACTCAGCAACTCTGGGCATTAGCTTGCCTAATTTAAACAACGGCTCCATCAATGCCGGGGATGCCTGGCTCCACCTTGAGGACTCCCAGCAGGGACCATCCCACAGGGAAAGCCAGGACGGGTTCCCCAGCGTTATACAGCACCAGGAAGCCTACGGGTAGCAGTGCGCTTTACAAGCTCAAACATTAACATTATTAATTCCTTTGGCTCTTGAGAGTTGGCGGTGGTATCCCACGTTTCCACCAGGATCCTCACCATAAGCTTGAAATAGCACTTTTATCACAGAAGTACTGGTCACCAGGGACTATCATTCCGATTCACCAGGAACTTGAAGCAAATGGAGAGAGTACTGAAAGGGGAGGTGACAGCGTGGCCCCCTTCGCCAATTTCGTCGCCAGTGTTGTGAATAAAGCACTTGAAGCAGGAAAAAGTAAGAACAGACTTTATTCCATCACCTGAGTCTCCAAACTGCCTGGAGAACCTCAACATTCCAAAGCAGACTCCAGCGGAACACACCAACAGGTATGAGCCCAGTGGGGGGGGGGGGGGGCGGAATGTGCCATTATTTCTTTTTTTTTTGGAAAACCTTTATTGAAAATTCAAAGCACACAACTATTCAGCCTTACATCCCTGAGGCTAGGCAGCATTATAAGGAATGGAGAAGAGGTGCGCACAAATCAAATCGAGGAGCACATCAGGTTTAATTTTATATTATATATATGAAAAAACTAAAGAATCAACAAGAAAGGAACATGAAAAGAAAGGAAGTGGCAAGGTACAACACATGAGCGGCAATGCACTATTCCAGGGGGCGGGTGGGACCATTTAGCTCCCTGTAATACCCATACTGGAAAGGCATACAAAGTGGGGGGGGGGGAAGAAAAGCAGGATTCCATTGTAGTAAAAAGTTGGGTGGAAGGAAGGGCTAGGGAGAGAGACGAACCTCCAGCTGACCTGCATCGGGAGGCACACAAAGATCACCCCTATATTCATTCCAGGCCCCCCAAACAATCCCCCACCTCCTGGGCTTACCCCGGGCCACATACACAGTCTTCTCACGGAGCATGCACCAATCCATATTGGTTTTCCACAGTTCCACGGTGGGGGGAGTCGGGGCGCCCCACTTCTGAGCAATATCTCGCTTGGCCACCATGTTCCCTAGTGTAACTCACTGGGTTTGGGCGGTAGTGTAGTCAGTCGGACCCCACACGTTCAACAAGCAGCGCCGAGCTTCTGCAGGCAGATCCACACCAGTCACCTCACGCATAACCGCATGCACCCGTTCCCAATAAGAAGCAACAACCTGGCATTCCCAGATGGTATGCATGAAAGTGGCCAGTGCACCGCACCCACGCCTACAAAGACCGTCCACTGAGAGCCCCATGTGAATCAGTCTAGGGCCCGTTACATAGACTCTGTGGAGTATCTTCAATTGGACTAAGCGAAGCCTAGCCGAGATTGCCACTTCTTTGGGGGAAGACACCGCACACTGCCAATCCTCATCATCCAATTCAATCCCATCACGCACCCACTGGTCTCTCACATTCAACAACAGATCCGTCCGGACATTTATCAGCTTTTTATAGGTCAGGGAGATGGCACTGTCAGGCATATGGCCATCCAGCACCCTGTCTTCCAGCGGGGATGATTCGGGAACATTCTCACCAACGGGCAGGGCAGCCGTAAGGGCATGTCGCAATTGGGCGCATCTGAAATACTCTGTGGCACCCAGTTGGAACTCCGTTTTCAGAACCTCAAAAGACTTGATTTCCCCCCTTGGCCATCACATCAGCCACCTTGGAGATACCAATGAGGTCCCACCGGTCAAACCCCTTCGAGTGCCACAGCCTACCCAGCAAGTCAGACTCATAAAGTGGAGTGGCCATAGTAAGTCTACCCTTCCACCCCAGTGCTTTCGTGATGATCCTCCAAAGGTGCACAGCAGTCTTAGTGGGACCAGTCATTTTCCCATCCAGAGATCTGGAGTATAGCGCTCTGTAGTACATCCCGTCATTCAAGAGCCAACGATCCATGGCGTACCCCGGACTCTCCGCCGGTCCATAAAAGCCGTGGTTAAGAGCGGCCAATTGAGAGGCCCAGTAGTACCGGGCAGAGCAATGCCGCCATCATACCAGGGGATAGTCAGTTTAACAACGGCGATACGCGGCCTGCCCTCCCATAAAAGGGTCCGCTGCAGATCTTCAATTTCCTTGACGTATTTGGAAGGGACGGGATCCTGCGTGTTTTGGAGCGTGTATAAGAATCTCGGCAGGGACATCATCTTGAACAATGCCGCAGGCCCAACAGGGACAGCGGCAATCTTTTCCAGCCCTCCACATCATGCCTGAGGCGCGCAAGAGGGGGAAGTAAGTTGTTAGTGTATCGTGCCCGGGCATCCGTTGATATATAGATACCCAGGTACTTAAAACCCTGCTGCGAGACCTGTATAGCGCAACCCCTAGGAAGACGTGGGGTTTCTCTACTGAGCACATAGTGGTAGGATTTCGACCAATTAATGACTAGGCCCGAGTACCCACCAAAAGTGCTCAACACGTCAAAAACCACAATCAAAGACCGACAGGGGGAAGTTAGGTAGAGCAGGATATTGTCCGCGTACAATGAGACTCGGTCCTCAAAGGCCGGCGACCACTTGATCCCACAGATGTCAGGGTGGGCGCGTATCCAGGCAGCGAGCGGCTCAAGCGCTAAAGCAAAAAGGAGCGGCGACAGCGGACAACCCTGTCTGGTACCCCTGCGCAAGGCAAAGGAAGCTGACACCCGGCCGTTGACCGTTACGTTGGCCAGCGGGGAGGCATAGAGAAGCCTGACCCAACCAATAAAATCAGGGCCAAACCCAAACTTAGACAACACCGCCCACAGATAATTCCATTCAAGGGAATCAAACGCCATCGTCTCGTCCAGTGAGGCCAGGACGGTCGGCTCGCAGAGTTTGTGCACCCGCGCCATGACAGCGTGAAGCCTCCGAAGATTGAGAGCGGTGTTGCGGTGAGGTATAAAGCCCGACTGGTCCGGATGAACCAAATCGGCGATCACCCCCACCAGCCGGTTGGCCAGTAACTTAGCCAGAATCTTGGGTTCAGCATTCAGCAGGGAGATCGGGCGGTACGACCTGCAAAGGTCCCTGGGCTTTCCCTCCTTATGAATAACCACAATGGTGGCCAATCGCTGGTCCAGCGGAAGCTCACCAGCCTCACGAGCCTCCAAAAACATACGCCGCAGGGGCACTGCGACGGTGTCAGCCTTAATCTTGTAAAGTTCCACCGGAAGACCGTTGGGACCGGGAGCCTTGCCAGAGCGCAAAGATCGTATCGCGAGCGCTACCCCGTCAGCCGTAATGCCCCTGTCCATGTCGTCACGCTCAGTGTCCGACAGGCAAGTGAGCTCAACTCCCTCCAGAAAAGAGGCCGAGTCCGACTCAGTCAAGGTGGAGACCGAGGTGTAGACCGTCTCGAAATAGTCGGCAAAAGCCGAAACAATAGCGCTGGGGTCAGTAACAACTACCCCGTCCTCGCCCAGAACCTCGGGCACCACGCGGGAAGCCATCTCCATCCTATCCAACCAGGCAATAAGCTTGCCCGCCTTGTCCCCCGCATCGTAGATCCTCCCTTGCTGTTCCCTGCCCATCGCCTTGGCAGCGTCAGTGGCAGTGGCTCGGTACTCCGACTGCTTTAAGGAGAGGGCGTGCAGCAAAGCGGGTGTCGGGTCCGTTTCCAGTAGAGAATCAAGGTCCTCAATTTCCGACTCCAACCGCACCATTTCCTCATCCCTGCGTCTGCGCACCTCGGCTATTAAGGAGAAAGCTTCTCCTCTCAGGACAGTTTTGAAGGCCTCCCACAGAGATAAGGCCGACGATACCGAGCCCGTATTCTCGGAGAAATACAGGTCGATAGCTTTAGCTAGGAGATCACGAGTTTTGGGGTTGCGAAAGTACCAAGGATTGACTGGTGTTAGTCTAGAGGCTGCCACAATACCAAAGTCAAACGACACCCAGACCGGGGAGTGGTCCGATATGCCTCTGGCCATCAGGCGGGCCCCGGAAACGGTCGAGGCCTGGACCGCCGGAGTCAAGATATAGTCAATCCTGGAGAGGCTTCCGTGCGCGCCCGAATGAAAGGAGTACTGCCGCTGGGCGGGATGGAGAAGCCGCCAACAATCAATAGGACCCATGGAGCTCAGGAAATTTGGGAGCCATGATTGTGCACTACGAAGATCTCTGGATGGAAAACGGTCAAGGGTCCCCGACACCACCGCATTAAAGTCCCCACCAATTATGAGCAATCCCTCCGGCAGGCCCAAAATGGCGCCCCCGAGATCCTGGAAGGTAGTCGTCTGCAGGCCTGGGGGGACATAAACAGAAACCAAAACCAGGGTATGCCCCTCCCATCTACCCACAACGGCAACATAGCGGCCTCTGTCATCAATCACCCTAGTCTCCACCTCCAATGGGAGAGACATGCGCACCATGATCCCCACCCCTCGGGACCCCGAAGAGAACCCCGAGTGAGCCACCATCTTAAACCCTTTTCCTATTGAGTGCGTGGCACGTATTGCCAATGAGATGCGTCTCCTGTAGCAAAATGACATCGGGTACACACTGTTTAAACATCTGCAGTACCACCCCACGTTTAATGCGATCCCCCAGCCCGTTCACATTCCAACTCAATACATTTAGCGTCTTACCCCCCATCATCAAAGAAGCACCGTCCCAACCCCCATCCCCAGAAAGCAGCTACCGCAACACAGTAAACAGGAGAATAAACACCTTGCCTCAAGAGAAAAGAAAAAGGAGAAGCATAAGTAAAACACTCAAACCAACCACCCCCCACCCTGCACCCCTGCATTAGACTAAGAAGCCCCCCTAACCAGCAGTGTGCCTGTCGCCCCCAAAAACTAATCTACGGAAAGCCCCCCGAGGAGAAAGGAGACATCCTATCACCCCCCGTTATCCCCCAGCCTTGAAAAAGCAGCATTAGAAAGAAAAAGAAAAACAATAGTCTGTGACTGATTGCATTTGCAGGGCCATCCACCGAAAGAAGTCCGAGGAAACATTGTTCATTCCTGAAGATCAGGACCACCCGACGCCTCTTCCGACTGATCCTCAGGGGCATTCCGACGTTGAGGCAAGGTGTCCAACCAGTCCCCAGCAGCCTACGGCAAGTCAAAAAACACCACCCGGGTGCCATGTTCTATCCGAAGCTTCGCCGGGAATAGCATAGAGTACTTCATCCCCATCTCCCTCAGCCTACGCTTAACACCCATAAAGCTTTGCCGGCGTTTCTGAACCGCTTGAGTGAAGTCGGGGAAAAAGTTCACATCGGCATTCTGGAATTTCAACGGACCACCTCTTCTCGATGCCTGCAGGATCGCATCTCGGTTCCTGAAATTGAAAAGTCTGGCAATGATGGGGCGCGGAGAAGCTCCCAGTTTCGGTTGCCACCAGGTAGTCTGTGCGCTCGCTCTACTGAAAAGAACTTGCTCAGTCCACCGGGAGCCAAGTGCTTCAACACCAAGTTCTCAACAAAGAGATCGGCAGCATCTTCTTCGGCGCCCTCCGGCACACCGATAATGCGGATGTTCTGGCGCCTTGCCTGTCCTTCAAAATCGTCGAGCCTGCGGGCAAGCAGCGTGTTCATGGCTTTCAGGTCCCGAACCTCTGACTGCAGGTCGGACAAATCAGTAGTCAAACTCGACATCTTAATGTCAAGCGACTTGACTCTGTCGTTCGTCTTTCCGAGGTCGGCCCTGATGAGGTTGACTTCAATCACCAACGTATCGACCTTGTGCGACAACACTTTGTGCTGCTTATGCATTTCGGCCTTGACACCCGCAATGGCCCCCATAACATCCCGGAGGGTAGGTTCAGCATCTTCAGGAGACACATCGCGCTGCAAGTCTTTAGTATGACCTGAAGCACCAGGCGATCCCTTTGGGAGGGAGAAATGTTCAGAAATGGTGGTCTGCGAGAGGGAAGGTTTCCTGCTGACTCTTGGGGGCTTCCCTTTGTCCGGGTCACCTCTGCCCGCCATGATGGGCGACGGGGGTATCACAGTCAGAAGAAAGGTCCAGCCGGCACTACTGCTTCCAGGCGGCAGAAATCAGTAATCACCTCCACCGTCTCATTAGAACGTCAGGCCGCCGAACAGTCTGATCTGGCCATCAGCGCAGAACGGGGCAGCTCCAACCCTCTCAGACTGCCACCGTGTGGAAGCACAACCGTCACCCTCGTAATGCCGGACTGTTATGGCGTCGTCGTCACCAATCTTCACCACAGTGTAACTCAGCACAGGAAACCCGGATCTTCGATCGGAGAACGGGCCCCACCTCAGCAACAGCACCGCAACAGATTCCCACTACTGTGAGACAGGATAGGTAGCAGGATCAATACGGAGGATCGGAGGGTCTTCGGAGCTCCGAGCTCACGCGGCCATCTTGGTTGCCCGCGAAGCTCCTCCCCCGGAATGTGCCATTATTAAATACATAACAGATTAAGCAGATTGCAACAGACATGTTTTATTCTGAGATGCTGCATACAAACTACAACAACACTGATGATCTAAGGATAACCTTTATACAGCCTGGCTGATGATCCACACTGGTGGAAATGAGCTGATCATGCCTGCGAGTGGCTTCAGTATGGGAGAAGGCCTTCCTTTGCTCCTCTGTGGGCTGAGACGCTGAGCTTGCTTGCCTGTATGACATTGCTTTCTAAGACAAGGCATACTGGCTCCTGATGAGTGGTTTCTTCAAAGATCAGTTTGTAAGAGGATTGGAGACGGGAAAGGCCCATTAAGTAGTTGTTGTGGCAGCATTCACTCCCAAAAATTCCTCCTAAGCTAACATGGTTTTAGGGGTTTGGTGTGTACAGCTTTTTAGTATTTCATGCTTTGGACATAGTGTTGTTGGAAAAAATAACACCTCTGACCTGGGGTTGGGGAGCTGGGGACAGTTATATTGTTCATACCTAGCTGTGGTTTACAAATGCACTAATATACACTTGCTTGTGTATTGGGACCCTGGACCTCAGTAGGTTGGTTGTGAGGTGGAGGGATAGTGCTGTTGGGGCTTGGAGGGAGTAAGAGAGAGTCGAAAACCCACACAACATGATAGGGAGGGTGCTGAAAACTCCTTTCTCATCTGGAATGTCCAGAGTTTGGTGTCCTTAACCTAGCACTACAAGATCTTGTCCTTACTGAGTCACAGTTGGGTGTATGTGGCCCTTCTCCAGGAGACTCACCTAGTGGGTGCAGAGGTGACCACATTTCAAAGTAGTGGAGGGAATAGATGTATGCCACAGGGTACTCTGCATTTTCCAGGGGGCACTGATATGGGTGAGATATGCGATTCCCTTGGACGTTACGCAAACGCACATTGATAATGAATGAATACTGTCATGTTGTTATACTAGGGAGATCTAACAGGCTACAGATAATGCCTGACAGTGTCTATGTCCCAAATGTGGGACATGCACACCACATTGAGACCCTCACTCACATATTTTCACATGAACCTGACACCAATGTTACTAGGGAGTGATTATAACTGCTTTGCTGACACCCCATTTGCCAGGTCTGACCCCCCCCCCCCCCCCCCCCCCAGTGGATTTCCAAACAGGTTGACTGGTGCTCAGCTTCAAGGACTAGTTGGGCATTGGGACCTATATGATGTGTGGAAATTGAGGATTATGAGGCAAAAGGAGTACTCATTCTACTCCCTGGTGTATAACGTATATGGTATAAAATAGTGTGCTCCTTCGGGATCATTGTGCAGGTTACACATACACACGCTGTTCGACCATAACCTACTGCTTGTGAATATCCAGTGTGGTAGGCAACTGAGCCCATTTCCACCTAGCGAATCTCACCCAACCATTTACACAAACCCACATTTAGGGATTCCCAGGGAGAAATGATAGCAGACTACTTTCACACAAACTCACACACAGCATCTCACATCAATATTAAATGGGAAGCTTTTAAGGTGGTGATAAGGGGTTACTAACTCATTGAAATATCTTTATTCGGCAATTTTATCACCATAAAAGAGCACATATACATATACAATTCACATTACTAACTTAATCAATTGGTGCGGGTTGAGAGATCGCTCTGAACTGAACTGTCCAGCCTGGACGACAACATCCATCAACTTGAAAGGAAAGTTCACGGCCACCTGTGGGTGCTCCTGCCAGCCCTGAGGGAGGAATGGTAAAGCACCCTGTCACCCTGTCATGCTGGAGAGGTTCCAGGCCCTGACCACTCACCGCTTATACCGAGGTTGGGTGTGCAGGCAGACTGCTGTTGTGAGGATAGGGGTGTTTCATCACTCAGCTTGTGATCTTCATGGGACACTATGTGGGGTTATATGGGGAGCATGACCCCATGCCGGTGGAGAAACTAGACACCTTCCTTGCCAGTGCAACATTGCTGTGATTGAGGAAGACTGAGCCATGCTTGGAGCACCCATTTACAAACCCGAGATTAGGGAAGTCATTAAGGGGCTCGCACAGGGTAAGACCACCGGGATGGGCAAACTGCCAGTTGGATTTTACCAGACATACACCTTCCACATAGTCCCAAAATCATCTGAATATGTATGCCAACTACCAGCCCGTCCCGACGTTGTCCGGGTATGAATTGCTGCCGGCCAGTAGTATATTGTTTTGTAGGATTTCGTTTTGATAGCATTTCTTACCTGTGACAGGACTGTGAAACGCTCCGATTCACAGTGCACTGCTGATGCACTTAAGAGTGCGCCTTCAGTAGTGTGTGAACTCGAGTTTCCCTACTTTATTTTTCCTTGCAATATTATATAGCGCAAACTCGACAACATAACATGAGCACAATTTACCTTACAGAAGAACACATTCATTTGTGGTAGGCACGAGGAGACAAAGCGATTTGCCTGGAATCACAGGATGTTGAGCTGATGCAGAGATTCGAACGTAGCTCCCCAGCTCTGAAGTTCGCAATTCTAGAACTTGTCAGCGGGAGGTGTGTCTAAAAGTGCATGTCGGTGCTGGCCATCAATGAGAGTGACCTGTGCATTTTTCAAATGGGTGGTAAAAAATATGAGTATGTTGCTGGAGATGTGGGCTGCCGTGCCACCAATGTACTTACAGGGGGAGGGTAAACGCCCATTATTCCGCAACTTTCTTTCCGCATACCATCACTCCGCATACTTTCATTACGAAAGTAACATGACTCCGCAATGCCATTATAACGCATGGCATTACATTTTGATATGCTTTTACCACGCATACATTTACAACGAAATTCGTTGTAAATGCATGAATGGTAAAAGCATGTTTTTTTTTAATGTTTGGATAAGGTAAGTATGGGTATAGGGGTATATGTTTTAGGGTACTGAGGTATGTGTTTTGGGATGTTGGGGTATTTTAAGGGTTCAGATATAGTTTTGGGTTATGGGGTACAGGGGTAGTTTTAGGGTTTAGGGATAGGTATGGGTTTTGGGGTACAGTGGTATTTTTAGGGTTAAGGGCTAGGTTTGGGTTTTGGGGTATAGGGGTATTTTTAGGGTTCAGGGGTAGGTTTGGGTTTTGAGGTACAGGGGCATTTTAAGGGTTCAGGGGTAGGTTTGGGTTTTGGGGTACAGGGTTATTTATTGGGTTCAGGGCTAGGTTTGGGGTTTGGGGTACAGGGGTATTTTAGGGTTCAGGGGTAGGTTTGGGTTTTGGGGTACAGAGTTATTTTTAGGGTTCAGGGCTAGGTTTGGGTTTTGGGGTGCCAGGGTATTTTTTTTGGGTCAGGGGTAGGTTTGGGTTTTGGGTTAAAGGGGTATTTTAAGGGTTCAGGGCTAGGTTTGGGTTTTGGGGTACAGGGGTATTTTTAGGGTTCATGGGTAGGTTTGGGGTTTGAGGTACAGGGTATTTATAGGGTTCAGGGCTAGGTTTGGGTTTTGGGGTACAGGGGTATTTTTAGGGTTTAGGGATCGCTTTGGGTTTTGGGGTACAGGGTATATTTATAGGGTTAAGATGGGTTAGTGTTTAAGGGTGTTGGGGTATTTTCAGGAGTAAGGGTGGGTTATGATTATGGGGTGCAGGGGTATTTAAAGGGAGCAGGGTGGGATTCGCACACGATATGAGACATGGCATGAAGGGCGGAATGTACCACACGCCCCCAGCGTTTGTCACGCCCCCAGCACACGCCCACATCACAATGCAGACACGCCCACAAGGGACTACTTTGCTGGCACGGTTCTTTTACCTTTTATATGTATATGGTGGGCGTCTGCATAGCCTATGTCCTTCTGCTGCAACTGTCCTTTCCAACGCTGTATTGGGTGTTGTGATTGGTGCAGTGGCTCCTGAGATTACCCGCCTCAAAGGTTTGGGCTCTCTCTTTATTATATTAGTATGGATGCATTAGACTCCGGGTTCCTTCCTAGCACGACCAGAGAGGCCCTCATAGTCTCTATCCCTAGATCATTGTGAGAGATACCACTGGTATGACAGCCTACTGCCTCTGTCTATGTTGAACTTAGACTATAAAACCCTCAGCAAGGTCCTGGCTAGCCAGTTGCAGCCCCATCTTCAGGCTTTGGTGCAGGAGGATCAGATTGTTTATTGCCCAAACGTAACACCTCTAATGACATAAAGCACCTATACCACATTATCTATGGGACTTCCCTGACCCAGTACCCTGAAGCAGTGGTCTTACCGTTAAAGATTTGAAAAGAATTCAACACCCCACAGTGGAATTACTTTTAGGCGGTCATGTCTTGGATATCAGGATATATGGGAGGTGGCTGGAACAAATGGGTCACTTTTAGATATGCAGGTGTGTTGGCGCAGGTACTTATGGGTCGTTGCATTGCAGACCCCTTCCAATCTACAGTGGCAGCAGGCAGGGTAGTCCTCACTAGTCCATGCTCTTTGAGCAGTTGGTCGAACCGTTGGCCAACATACTGCCCATAGAGGGATGCAACAAGGGGATTCCGTTTCATGACAGAGGGTTTGTGATCTCGCTATATGCAGACAACAAGCTCCTATATTTTAGAGAGGCCCAAACGGGAGTTCGGTGGTGTGCTGACTTGCTGGGGGATCTTCAGTGGGTCTATGGACTGTGAATTAACTGGCAGAAGTCTTTGCATTCTTGGTGTCAGTGGACCTGTTGGAGCCCCCTGCCTCAGTATGGCACCCAATGGGAACCCAGAGTTTTTATATATTTGGGGGCTAAGGTGGATACTGATGCTGACACAAATAGTTGCTGGAGAAAAAGACAGAGCCTCTAAAAAGGCCACCACTGGTAATCCAGCTCATAGGACAGCCCTCCCCCCTGCCCCTGTAACGTTAGTGCTGGCCCTGAGGCCTTACTGTTGTGCTGAATAGATAGATAGAGTGAAGGCGATAGATAGATAGATAGTTAGATAGATAGATAGATAGATAGATAGATAGATAGATAGATAGATAGATAGATAGATAGATAGATAGATAGATAGATAGATAGATAGATAGATAGATAGATAGATAAAGAAATAAGCATTACAAAACATAACATAACGCTAAAAACAAATTACCTTGCCATCGCTGCGCTCCGACACCGCCATCCTGTGCAAGCATCTCATTGGTGATTCAGAAAAGGGGGTGGTGATGGACAGAGTCTCTGAATTAAGCAGAAAACTCCTACCCAGTCAACAGATCAGGGCTTGATCCATCACCGTTTTTTAGCTCACTGCACCATCCCAGCTCAGAACCTGGCTACATGCAAATTAGTCTGTCCCTGGCCCAGTGCATCATGGGACCAGGGCAGACCAAACTACCAAGCCAATTCTTATACTGGAAAGGAAACAAGCTTCCGGGGACCGGTTTCTGGCATTACAGCCATCTTCGGCCTGGCTTGCTTGAATCCTGATGGTGCAGTGAACAAGGGACTCATAACTGAGCATACCCTTCCACGCTTATGGTGGACAAAACGATTCAGAAAAGGGGGTGGTGATGGACAGAGTCTCTGAATTAAGCAGAAAACTCCTACCCAGTCAACAGATCAGGGCTTGATCCATCACCGTTTATTAGCTCACTGCACCATCCCAGCTCAGAACCTGGCTACATGCAAATTAGTCTGTCCCTGGCCCAGTGCATCATGGGAACAGGGCAGACCAAACTACCAAGCCAATTCTTATACTGGAAAGGAAACAAGCTTCCGGGGACCGGTTTCTTGCATTACAGCCGTCTTCGGCCCGGCTTGCTTGAATCCTGATGGTGCAGTGAACAAGGGACTCATGTCTGAGCATACCCTTCCACGCTTATGGTGGACAAAACGATTCATAAAAGGGGGTGGTGATGGACAGAGTCTCTGAATTAAGCAGAATACTCCTACCCAGTCAACAGATCAGGGCTTGATCCATCACCGTTTTTTAGCTCACTGCACCATCCCAGCTCAGAACCTACCTACATGCAAATTAGTCTGTCCCTGGCCCAGTGCATCATGGGAACAGGGCAGACCAAACTACCAAGCCAATTCTTATACTGGAAAGGAAACAAGCTTCCGGGGACCGGTTTCTGGCATTACAGCCGTCTTCGGCCCGGCTTGCTTGAATCCTGATGGTGCAGTGAACAAGGGACTCATGTCTGAGCATACCCTTCCACGCTTATGGTGGACAAAACGATTCAGAAAAGGGGTTGGTGATGGACAGAGTCTCTGAATTAAGCAGAAAGCTCCTACCCAGTCAACAGATCAGGGCTTGATCCATCACAGTTTTTTAGCTCACTGCACCATCCCAGCTCAGACCTGGCTACATGCAAATTAGGCTGTCCCTGGCCCAGTGCATCATGGGAACAGGGCAGACCATTCTTAATTCAGATACTCTGCCCATCACCACCCCCCTTTTCTGAATAGCATCTCATTGGGGCACATTATAAGACCGGAGCTGGGGAAAAAAGAAAGAAAGGAGCACTACAAAACATAGCATAGACAAATCTGTACTACGAAACATAATATAGCGCTAAGTACAACTTACCTTGACATCGCTGCACTCCACCACTGCCATTCTGTGCAAGCATCTCATTGGGGCACATTATAAGACCAGAGCTGGGAATAAAACAAAAGAAATAAGCATTACAAAACATAACATAATGCTTAAAACAACTTACCTTGCCATCGCTGCACTCCGACACCGACATCCTGTGCAAGCATCTCATTGGGGTACATTATAAGACCGAAGCTGGGGGAAAAAAGAAAGAAATGAGCATTACAAAACATTACATAGACAAATCTGTACTACCAAACATAACATAGCGCTAAGTACAACTTACCTTGACATCGGGAAAAGGGAGGGGGCAGGCAAAAGCATTGACAACAACAAATACATTCTTAGCTTTACACAAGAAAACACGAAGCAAGCGGAAATGGAGTCGGAAATACTTCTTAGCTTTACACAAGAAAACACGAAGCAAGCGGAAATGGGGTAGAGGAAAGCATTCACGCGCTAAATGAAAGAAGAAGCATGCCAGCTGGGGTTAGAGATCAAAGCAAAGAGACAAAGGGAAGCATTCACGTGCGCACTGGATGAAAGAAAACGCATGTCAGCTAGGAGTAGAGATCAAAGAAGCCGCTACAGCTGTGCACATTGAGCGTACGCCTGTGCATGTTCTAGCAAGGTGATCACCGGCAAAGTAGCATTTCTGAGAGCCCCAAAATGTCTCGGCCAAGTCCAGCGCATGCGCTGGCTCAGGCCGAGACCTAAAAACACAAGGAAAATGAGGCTATTTTATTATGCAGAGGCGTCCACCATCCTAAAATGTGCATTACCTCTCAAGGCCCATTATATCACAAGGACCTGTCTACACCCTCCCTGACTTAAACGCCAGACTATCAGCGACAAACAAACAATATTTTTTTTAAACTGAGAAGGAACAAAAGTAGTACTGATTGCCATTAAAAAGAAGTTTGCAAATATCTCCACTGAAGGTATATGATTTAAAAAATAAAACAGTACAGATTCCAACTTCCAATAGTGGATGACGCAGCAGAGATGCAGAAAAAGGAAGAGCGATGATTTCCCTCCAAAATAAAATGCCAAAATATCAAGGGATGGACAAAGCACAGGGAGTAGTCATCAGGAAAACAAGAAGTTGATACCATATGTAAAGTATCTTCATATCTCTACAACAATTCCTCAGTGTTACCCAAAAAGATGCATTGCATGCTCAAAATGTATCTGAGCAGTCAGCATGGGTACAAAATAACTTTTAGCGGTACTTTGTAAATGCAAGCATTAAAGAAATGCTGCCTGCTTCTGTGTCAATTGCGTTGTTTCTGTGCTCCCACAATACTTTTTTCACATTTACGTTAGGCAGCTTAACGGTGTAGTCTATGGGTCTTATTAATAGTTTGGAGGTGCAGGAGCCCATGCTCCTGCACCACCAAGCTCATGTAAGAACTGCCCACCAAATCAGGAGTTTTCTCCTCTCTGGCAGGTGGTTCGTATTCCCAGGGTGGTATCTATGAAATAGGCACTGCAATGAAAACGTCAAAGGCACTCCCTGCACGACATTGACTGCTCCAGCCCATGCCATTTGTGCTTTGTCTGTGCCCCCTTGTGTACATTCACATGACGTGAGGCACAAGTAGGGCCCCCTTTTTATCCTCACTGCCACACTTTTCATGGCGGTCGCACCGCCATGAAAATTGTGGCAGTGAGGAAACTAGTATTATGCTTGGCAGGGCTGCAGCAGCCCTGACTAGCATATTGCAGCCTCGTGGATGCCCCGCTACCGCCAGGGAACGACAGTTGTGGTGACCCTAGGCCGGCCCAACAGCCCTAGCCGTAATAGGGCAGTTGGGAGACCGCCACAGTGAGACTGGCTGTCTGTGGACCACCAGACTCATAACAAGGACCTAAGGCATTACTGCCCACATGCATCAAACTCCCGTTTTGCGATTCCAAATTTGCGATTTTTACCGAATCGCAAATAAGGAATCGCAAAACGGGATGCATTATTGAAAGTGCATAATATTTGCGATTCGGTAAAAATTGCAATTTTTACCGAATCGCAAATATTATGCGAATTCCAATTTGCGATTTCGCAATTCCCATTTATTCCTATGGGCCAAAAGGCCCATAGGAATCAATGGAAATTGCGATTTCGCAAATTGGAATTCGCAAAATGTTGATGCATTCCATGGGTGCAGGGGGGGGTCCTAAGGACCCCTCCCTGCACCCCTGAAATGTATTTTAAAATGGATGTTTCGCACACAGATGTCCTAAGGACATGTGTGTCTGTAACATGACAGTGTTTAAAATGCTAATTTAAGCATTTTAAAAAAAATTCGCAAATTACCATGAAGTTCAACCTCGTGGTAATTTGCACTTGCAATCTTCAAAATCGCAATTTTTTTAAGAATGATGCATTGCATTAAGGAATCGCAAAATTGTGATTACTTAAATGCAATCGCATTTTAGAAAATCGCAAAATTAGCGATTTTCAACAAAAAAAAATGATGCATCTCAAAAAGCATTTTTGGAGTCGCAAACGGCCGATTTTAAGGAATCGCACCGTTTGCGACTCCAAAAATGCTTGATGCATGTGGGCATTAATCTTTTTTTTTCTCTAAATGATGTAGTGTCAGGCATTACATCTCATTTTTACAACATGAAGTTCACAGAGTTTGTGACAGCCGCCCCTTAATTTCACTACTCCCATCAGATACTTCCCAGCCAGCCTTCTTGCTCACCTTATTCTCACCCTCCGCCATTTGTATATAATAAACCAACAAACAGCCTATAATCCGCAGCTTCCACCTCCACACTAAAGTGCTTGTCAATGTATAAATAATATATAATATAATTGATTCGTATTGTGGCTGAATTTCTATGGTGCATCATATCCTTATCAAGGTGCCGGACCACTTAGCAGATGGTTAGCACACATGTTGTAGGATGTGCTTGGTTCGCCAGGTATGGACTTGCAGTATAGCCTATATTAGTTTGTTTCTGAGTCATGCTTCATGACCATATATAAATTAAATATGCGTTCTTTGTAGACAGATGATATAGATCGGCGCTCCCTGAGGAACCGTCATCCCCCCTGGTACCAAAAGCTGCCTCGGCCACTGTCCAGAAGGATTAAGAAAGCTTAAAGATCTACAATTTAACTAGGGATAAAGGGATATTCATCCCACAAACCACCAGATTAAATATGTTGGGGAAAAGAGCACCCTGGCTAATTTAACCTGCTTATATAGACAATGAAAAATGGGGCCCAGTGAGTGATACAGCTGAATTATTGAGACAAGAGGGCATACTTCACCACTCGTCTACAGTCATCTATGAGGGAGAGAAACACTTATTTTGGGTATATTAGCCTTGCCTAAACCATACCTGAAAAGTGTCCAGTAGTTGATGATGCTCTACAAATGCCTAAGACGAGACTGAGATCAAACAAGGTTGACCAAATCCTTATGCTCTAATGATGTCTTTTACCAGAGAGATGTCTTTCCCTTCAGGTGAGATCTTTCGTAGCAGCATATTGGTTTGAAAGGTATCAGAGCTCAGAGGTGGAAGATCTTACAGAACCTATGTCTTGAAAACTGATTCCATTTGGTCTATTGCGGGAACGGATTATGCCTTCCAAAGCCAGAATTGTTGTTAATATCAATGCTGTGATTACAGTGGTCAAAAGTACAAATACCAAACAGTGTAACAAATGTGTAGAGCATCAACTATGAAGAATGGTCAAACTCACTTTGTGGCCTGCTAAGGAGATTGTCAATTAGAATTAGAACCAGATACTCTGTTGTATTCTGTTAGCATGGAGGGATTTCCCCATCTCAGCATCATTAAAGATTTGCAGGGGTTCTTTGCTTATACATAGGTCACTTCCACCAACTTTAAACTGGTTTCTGCTCAGCACAATGTGTACATGTTTATGCAGTCTTCCTTCATGCCCCATCATCTTCTTTTACTTGCCCTACTGATCGGTAGTCAAACCTATCTTTTCCCATCTCCTTAGGTCCTGATTGCAAGGTCTGGGTTAAATTCCGAACTCAGTGCAAACAGAGGTTTGCACAGTGACTCAAATTCCGAGTTATGTGATAATTGTCATACCCTTGCTGTCTTTACAGATTTCGCAGATTAAAGTTGTTGAAATTTATGGTGAGATGATGCTCTTAAACAAGGTTAAACATGCAGAATGAGGTGTGTGACTGTGAATACCAATGATATAAATTGCGCTGCATTTCGATGTTCAAACCTCAGAATAGGAGGTACTTACCACACCGAGTAAATACCTGACCAGAGAAATTGTAATTCCCGCTGTGGAAAATGCCCTACCTATTCCTGACATCTCGTACTGAGGAACTACATTTATCTGATACACTGATGACACAAACAGTAGCGTGAGGGATACTATATTGTTTAATTCTGATAGTCTTACTTGTCTTTAAATTGTTATTGGTTTTACTGTTTACAAGAATATAAATTACACACAAGTTACACAAAAAGACCTAAATCACTCTATAGACATTATATGCAAATTACAATTTGTAAGGATCACTTTAGATAAAATACAACATTATACAAATTCAGTGCCACATAGTTGTACAGTGATATTGGATATGAAAATTTGGTTCATAAAAGAAAAAACGTGGATTAATATTTGGGGTGGGCAGTCGCCCACCTCAAGAAATAATTAATTTAACTTTTCAGGGTGTACCCCAAAGTCACTAAATTAATCTGAGCACAATACCCTATTAGCAATAGTACAGAGCAGAGAGGCTTGTCTAAGGACAATGTGTAAAGTAGTATGCAGTATCAAAACAGTAATAAAGTCATAACAACAAACAATAAAAATACCAAACCTAACTAGTAGCATAGAGTAAAATGAAATAAACAAAATGACACCAAAACAACAAACATTCAATTGGGCACCTTTGCTGTGAGTTCCCTCTGATGGCTCCTGAGGTCTAGGAAGTCCAAAATGTTCTAAGTCTCAACTTTCCAGTGTTTCTGATGCAGCTTCCCTGGGTTACGTCCCAGATCTGCAGGGACAGCATTTAAGGGCCAGGACTCACTGCAACAAAGGCTACCACTGTAGTCTTGTCAAGGTCCAGATCATACCAGTTGTTAGAAATAGGGTCTCTAGTTGGCAGTGATTTGTACCCTTTCCAAGTAATAGCCCTCACTCTAGCCAGGATAAGGGAGTCACACAGCTAAGATAGCCCCTTGGTAGCTTGTCACGAGCATTTAGGCTTATCTCAGATGCAATGTGCAAAGTATTTGTACACACACACACACATTAATAAAGTGAAAACACTACTAAAGAAGTACACACCAGTTTAGAAAATTGCCAATATTTTTCTAAATAAACCAAGACCAAAACAACAAAAATCTAACATACACAAGTCAAAATATCACTTTTAAAAGATTAGGCAATTTTAGTCCATAAAAATCAATGGATGCGTTTGTTTAAGCACAAAGTACCTTTGATGTGTCAAAAATCAAAGACAGTATGTGGTGCAAGGGAGGTGAGGTGCCTGAAAAGCATGCGTCAGTTCCTTACTGGCAAGGGTGGTAATGCATTGTTTTTTAACTAGCAGAGGAGGTGATGCGTTGGTTTCTGGACATGCATACTCAGTTCCTTATGGTGGTGCTGTGTTGATGGAGAATCAGCGCACCGGGACAATGCACTAAAAATCCAGACGTGCTGCAGTGATTCCACCGCTTCTGTGCTGGAAGTGGCGATGCATTGAAATTTGTAGCAATGCATTGATAAAACAGACACTGGTAGTGAAAACGTGGATTATCTCCTTAAGATCACCAGGTTACACTTTCAAGGGCCCAGGAATTGGATTTAGCACCCTTTTGCAAGTCAGGGATCTCAGCAGAAGAGCCCAGGCACTGTCAAGTGAAGTCTTTGATGGCCCTGAGGCTTCCTAACAGGAGGCAAGCTCAACTCAAGCCCTTTGAAAACCTTGGAAGCAGGATGCAGAAAGCAAAGTCAAGTATTTTCACTCCAAGGACAGAAACAGCAAGCAGCAGGCCAGCACAACAAATCAGATTTAGAATCAAGCTATTTAAAAAAGAAAGACGGAGATAAGATCTAAAGCATGGGAAGATTTGGAACAGGCTGCCTGTTCAAAAGATAACAAGGCATTCTGGGAGATTGTAAATCGACCTTTCTTTAGTGAAAAATCCCCTACAGGTATAGAAGGCCATATATTGGAACGCAATTGAGTCCGACACGTCACAAAAGTGTTTAACAAAGAAGGTAATGAAAGAGTGCCTTCAGCACCAGTTGACTCCAGTGTTACACCCATGGCCCTTGTAGGCTATAGTAAGACTATCTCAGTTGGGGAAGTGCGAAAAACTATCCTGAGCTTCGCGAATGGTAAGGCCTCAGACCCAGAAGGGGTCTCAGCAGAGCTCTTTAAATTCAACATAGATTCTGGGCCATCCTGATAACAAATGCTTTTAGGGCCATAATTATAAGGGGCCAGATTGAGTTCTGGAGAGAAGTCAGTTACAGTCCATATTTATAAGAAATAACCCACTATTTGTAAAGCGCAAACTAATCACCCCTATGGGTCTCACGGAGCTGGAGACCATCGAGAAGATTAAGCAAGCTATTGCCCAGAGTCACATGGTGCTGGGCTGAGCTACCCCCAGCGATCGAACCATTAGCCCCGTAATCCAGAGTCAGCCACCTTGGCCACTGCGCCGACCCTCTCCCCAGAACGAAAAAAAAGGAGACAAGAATGACCCAGCAATTTCCCGGCCCAATTCCCTGTTTGACTCTTCCCTAAAAAAAAATTGGGAGGGTGATTCTGGGAAAATTTGAGGCACGGGCGGAAGTAAACGACTTTTTTACAGAAGTCTAATATGGGTTTCGCCCAGGCCGAGGTACTATCAAGCAAGCGTTAAATCGGTCCCTGATTTTGGGCAAATACTTCAAGACCAGAAGAGGGGCCATTCGGATGGCTTTTATGGACCTCTCCTGCACCTTGGACTTATTGGACAGAGACAAACTAGAGGACATCATGGAGGTAGCAGGGGTTAACCCCTTCCTTTATTAAAAGCCTCCATCGACACACCCGCATGAGGGTTCGATACACTCAGCTTGGAGATTAGACGCCACCCATTCAAGTCACTTGTGGGGTGAGACAGGGCTGTATATTGGCCCCCTTCTTATTGCCCTTTAATAATAATGTAACTTAATCAACTGGGAGGGATGAGGAATTTACAGTGTCCGTTTCTTTCCCCGAAAATGTTCAGTTTGTAATCAACAAAATTGGACACTTGTTACACTGTTTGACTTTTGGTTCAGTGCAAATAAGGAAACCCTCATAGAGGTCAGTGTATATTTAAGATTAGCGGTATATTAGCTTCATCCGCCCCACACTGACATTCATGCAGTTATCATCGGGTTTTTCCTCTTGGTGTGTACTGCTAGCCTCATCCAGAGGCACCTCCAGTCTCGAGTGCAGTGTCCAGAGACAAAAAGGATTTTCCCAAAAGGATTGGATAAAAATGAAAAAGAGTGCCCTAAAATTTTTTTAATGTTGGGCAAACTTCACATTATTAAAAACTTTGAATACTCATTCATAAGCCAAGTTACGGGACTATATAGTATTACTAGGGTGGTATTGTCGACATGTTTCAGCTCTATTGGGCCAGGCGGTCTGTAGAGCTTTCGTCAGGACTTACAAAGGGGTTGGTACAAACAAACATATAAAAAACTACTCACACGAATTGTGCGGTAATCCCACAACTCAATGCATTGATTTGAGTATTGTATTCTTCTGGATCTATGAAAGAATATACATATAAAAGCTATGTTAAGCTGTGAGCAGTGAATCCTTAAAAAGGGGGGGAGTGCAGTAACATAGATAGTGATTAATAGTGACACTAGTGTAGTTCATGAAAGGTTTTTTCATGAAGGTGAGCATTTTGAATTTTCGGGAAATGATTACTTTCCACTGAAAATCGCTCGTGAACTATGGAAACGGGAAAGTGGCTATCGCTATTAATGCTTTTACGTTTATAGGTGCAGGCGCTGATCAATATTGTGGCTCAACCGGAGAATCATAGATAGTCAAAATGTTTTCTCAGCCTCGCATCGTATGTCATAGTGCAGATCATTCACATTCAACAAAGTTACCCTTTCATTCATTTGTAATCTTTGTTTTAAAACAATAGTTGATGTTAAAGCTCTCGCTAGAGTGAAAACGGCATCATGGCTAGTATTTACGGGAAGGCGCTATGAAAAGGTCGAAAAAACACAAACCGGCTATTACGGCATTCTGTGAGATCTTACCTGTCGTGATTACGACTTCTACTTCCTACAGGGGTACCTTCAATCGCCACAGAGCTGGAGCGGAGACAGGGACCACTGTCAGGACAGATTAGCTGTTAATGCTTACCCACAAGGAGAAAACGGAGGCTTGTTACATCGCCATTACCCGCATGGAGTCCTTCCTCCTGCCTTGTGCTGACTCTGCCCCCGGAGTGATGGGAGCCGGGTTGTAGTTTCTTTTTAAAGGAAATTGGCCCTTCCTCCTGCCTTGTGTTAACGAAGTGATGGAAGCCGGGTTGTAGTTTATTTCTAAAGGAATTTGGCACTTCAAAGTGATTCCTGCTAGGTCAACGCTACTAGCGCGCTGACGGGGAATTGTAGTTTTTGGCGATTAAGCATCTAGTAGTGGGAGAATTCAATTATTGCGGGATGCAATTCCCACTAATTTCAGGGCGGTCAAAGTATTTGATCTGCATTTTGGATGGTAGAGTACTTATATCCTAATGTTAAAATAATTCCTGAAGACTTTTTTTATAAAGACAGGGATGGATGCTTAGATATTTTCATCGTTTTACTTAGCAAAATGGTGCCAGGCCACATTATCATTCAACCCAGAGTCGTAGGTACGTAGGCGGTCCACCCACCTTTGCTCCTTCTCATACAGGATCTTTTCTGCATTACCGGTTCTGTTGGTCAGCATTTCTATTACTGTCCATTGCATTTCTTCATGTGTGTGGTTACTTTCAGTGAAGTGGGCACATAGCTTAGTGGTATTCTTTTTCAGCTTGATGTTGCTCCTGTGTTCCCCTATCCTGAGTTTAACCTTGCGACATGTCATCCCGATATATCTCTTTTTACACAGGCACTGGATCATGTAAATGACATGAGATGAGTTACAGTTTGTGAACTGTTTTTGCGTCCATACAAAGTTCTCTCCCAGTTGTAGACTTTTTGTGGCTGTTGTTGTTTTGCAGGCTATACATGTCCCGCATGGGAAGTGTCCTGAGAGTGGTGTCATATTCACGCTGTTGGTTACAGATGCTACAGCTCCCAGCCTGGGGCGTGTATGTACAAGGGTGTCTTTCAGGTTTTTGGTCCTTCTATTAGCGAATCTTGGTCTTGGCAAGTCGAACTTGCCCGTGTTGACTATGTGCCAGTTCTTCTTGATTAATTTTTGAACAGCATATGTTGCTGGATTGTAAGTGGTCACACACGTGGTTAAATCTTTCACTGGTTCTTTTGGATATGTTTGCAGGAGACATTCACGGGGTTGGTTATCAGCCCTCTTCTTGCATTTTTTGATAACTTTCTCAGTGTAATCTCTTATTTGCAATTTTTTACTTAATTCCGCTGCCTGTGATTGATAGTCGCAATTTTTGCTGCAATTCCGTTTCAGTCGAAGGAATTGACTGAAAGGCAAATTGTCTCTTAGGGGTTTGGGATGGTGGCTCTTGTGGGACAGCAGGATGTTTTTCGCAGTTGGCTTTGTGAAAGTTTTAGTTTGTAGGGTGTTATTGTCATTGAAGATTGTTAGATCCAAAAAATCAAGGTGGCTATTGCTAGAGGTGTATGTGAATTTTAACCAAGGGTCCAGAGAGTTAAGCCATGTCATGAATTCCGGCAGATCTTGGTTGATGTTCCATATTAGGAAAATGTCGTCAATATATCTCTTCCAGTATATAATACTGGAAGAGAAAGTGTTGGTTTCATTGAAAACCAACTCAGTTTCGAAATGGCTGACGTATAGTCCCGCCACCGACGGCGCGAAGGCGCTGCCCATGGAGGTACCATGGCATTGAAGGTACAGTTGGTCATTGTACCTAAAGAAATTCTCTTTAAGTGCCAATTTGCAGCACTCCAGGATGAAGTGTCTGGGTGTGTTGTAATGCCACGTCGTTGAGTATAGAACATCCTCTAGCATCTGGAGAGTGGTATCTTGGGGCAGGCTGGTGAAAAGGGATTCCACATCCAAGCCTACTAGAAGCATTGTGTCTGAGTTAAAGGGCATGTTTGCAATTTGTACCAATAGATCCTTGGTGTCTCTTAGGTATGAGCTTGTTTTCTGAACAAGAGGTTTCAAAAATTCATCTGCGAATTTTGACAGGGGCTCTAACACAGACCCGATTCCGGACACTATTGGGCGTCCCGGGGGCGGTGTTCTGTTCTTGTGGGTTTTTGGGAGCGAGTAAAAGTAGGGAGTGACTGGTTCCCTAACCATTAGAAATTCCGCCTCTTTTTTAGAGACCCATCCTTTAGTTTCGGCCTCGTACACCCTGATTGATATGGTGTTCTGCAGTCTCTCGGTGGGATCCATTAAGATTCGCTGGTAGAATCTGGTGTCGGAGAGGAGAGCAAGGCATTGTTGGTGGTATCCTGTTTTTGTGAGGATCACTATTCCTCCCCCCTTATCCGCTGGTTTTATCACCAGGTCTTCATTTTTGCTGAGATTTTCCATTGCTAGGCGTTCTGTCTTAGTTAGATTTTGGAAGATTTTGATGCCTGTTGTATCCAATCAAAACAAAGATTACAAATGAATGAAAGGGTAACTTTGTTGAATGTGAATGATCTGCACTATGACATACGATGCGAGGCTGAGAAAACATTTTGACTATCTATGATTCTCCGGTTGAGCCACAATATTGATCAGCGCCTGCACCTATAAACGTAAAAGCATTAATAGCGATAGCCACTTTCCTGTTTCCATAGTTCACGAGCGATTTTCAGTGGAAAGTAATCATTTCCCGAAAATTCAAAACGCTCACCTTCATGAAAAAACCTTTCATGAACCACACTAGTGTCACTATTAATCACTATCTATGTTACTGCACTCTCCCCCTTTTTAAGGATTCACTGCTCACAGCTTAACATAGCTTTTATATGTATATTCTTTCATAGATCCAGAAGAATACAATACTCAAATCAATGCATTGAGTTGTGGGATTACCGCACAATTCGTGTGAGTAGTTTTTTATATGTTTGTTTGTACCAACCCCTTTGTAAGTCCTGACGAAAGCTCTACAGACCGCCTGGCCCAATAGAGCTGAAACATGTCGACAATACCACCCTAGTAATACTATATAGTCCCGTAACTTGGCTTATGAATGAGTATTCAAAATTTTTAATAATGTGAAGTTTGCCCAACATTAAAATTTTTTTAGGGCACTCTTTTTCATTTTTATCCAATCCTTTTGGGAAAATCCTTTTTGTCTCTGGACACTGCACTCGAGACTGGAGGTGCCTCTGGATGAGGCTAGCAGTACACACCAAGAGGAAAAACCCGATGATAACTGCATGAATGTCAGTGTGGGGCGGATGAAGCTAATATACCGCTAATCTTAAATATACACTGACCTCTATGAGGGTTTCCTTATTTGCACTGAACCAAAAGTCAAACAGTGTAACAAGTGTCCAATTTTGTTGATTACAAACTTTAATAATAATGCTCTAGATATCTCTTTAAGGTCTGAAACCCCTGACATTCCCAAAATCACTCCACGCTTGGTTCATATTCTCTTGTACGCGGACAATGCTATCCTTTTAGCTCGTATTGCAAAGGGACTGCAAGCACCTTTAGATTGGTTTCATCATTTTATGCAGAGTTGAAACTCAAGATTAATCATAATAAGTCTATATTTTAACTTATGGCCAAAGGAACATCCGCTCAAGAAAATTTTTAATTGAAGAAACTCCAGAAAGGAAAACAATTAATTTTAGTTATCTGGGTATGTTATTCATCTCGAATATGAGCTGGGAATGCTTAAAAACTCAGAGGTCCATTTCAATGGAGGCTGTGTGAGAAACAATATTTAGGTTTGCTAGGAAACTGGGACATAAGCCCTCAAAGAAATGACCATGCTTTATAAAAGCAAATGCTTATCCATGGCCTCCTATGGAGCAGACGTGTGGGGACATACATTTGGTAAGCCTTTACAGTTGGTAGAGAACAGGTTTCAATAGGTTTTGAGGACTCCCTAGATCTAACACGAGCTTCGTCTCCTACAACAAATTGGGCTTAGGTTTTTAAGAAGACCTGGAGGGCCTGGCTCCCTTTCTGTTATGGATCAAAATTTGGTCCACACCCAACTTAAGTCTCACACACATCATAGTGGAGGATTGCTTGAGCCAAAGTAGTAGGCTGGCTATCCCCTGGATACACTATGCCCAAAACACTCTTCGAGACCTAGGATTGAAAAGCATCTTTGAGATCAAGGATAATATTAGTTAATCTTCCAAGAAGTTTATAAAAGAAAAGTATTTTGCACACAAAAGAAAAGCTGAGACGTATGAATCTACTTGACAAGGGAACTGTCCAACCTTAAATACCTCTTGCAGCAACCAATAGCATAGAGCCTTTTTTAATGTGGATAAAAGCATCAGTACATAGGTTTTATTCAACACAGTTTGGAGTCAACATTATTTAGAGACGTTCCTTATCAGTCGGTCTTGGTTCTAGTTATTGCCATGCTGTCCTTGTGATGGAGTTTGCACTCAGTTAACGAAGCACTTTATGTTTGTTTTTACTCTGTATTCCTTTTTTAGGTTGCGTTTCCTTCGACCCATTCTAAGTGGAAAATCTTTTAATTCACATCAAGAGGGTTTGCTTGCTTTACAAGACTTGAATCCCCAACAATTTGTGTCTCAATCCTGAATTTTATTACACAGGCACTAAATGTAATGAAAAATATGCATCATGATTTGTGATGATGATGGTTGGGTGACAGATGGTTCTAACCACAAATTGATTTGCACTGATTTTGATATTCTGAGACGTTTGAATGTTTTTTTAACAAATGTGCTTCTATGGTCACATTTCTGACCAAATGAAGATTTTTTAAAGGATTGATTGCGTATTTTTCTCATTTCCTGTCAAAAGTTCAGCGGCAGCCAGCACGGATCAGAGGTAGGAGAGCTGGGGCAGGGGCGGGAGGGGGGAAGGACATGGGGGAAGTGTGTGTTAAAATATACATTTAAAAATGTACCTTCTCTCAGCGTCTCTACTCTACAGTCCTCCCGCTCTTGGCATAAACAGGAAACACACCCGGACTTCCAGTCAGCCAATCAAAACGCTACCTTAGCAGCATTGTGATTGGTCTGAGCACCTTGTTTCGGAGCTCAGACGCTGACTGGGATCCTGGCCTGGGCATGTTCCCCAAGAAGGCTGTAATGCAGCCTTCATGGAGAGCTTGCGAAGTGCGTGAGACTGTTTGGTCGGCCCAAGATGGCAGGCCAACCAGTCAGTGCACTCTTAGGAGGGTGCTATCACTCCTCCCATGCCCCCACCGCCTCACGCAAAGCTGCGAAAGTAGGAGGAAATAAAATGATAATGAAATGAAATTAAATGAAATTGGATTTATAAAGCGCATGGCTGCCCGTAAGCGTCCCAGCGCTACCATGCGAAAATAAGAAGCTCTGAAGGGGGGCAGGGAATTTAAGAGGCTTTGGGAAAAAGAAGGAATTTAAGACATTTGCAGAATTTGCTAAGGGATGGTTCAGTGCGAATGTGTCTCGGGAGGGCGTTCCAGGTCTTTGCTGCATTTACCGAGAAGCGACGGCCTCCCGAGCGAGCTTTCCTAACTCTGGGGACTATGACCAGGTTTTCAAGGTCCGATCTCAAGGCCCGTGAGGGTCTGTACGGGCGTATCAGGCTACTTAGGGCCTGGGGACCTTTACCTTGAAGAGCTTTGTGGACGATGCATGATGATTTAAAGGAGATACGTTCACGCACTGGGAGCCAGTGCAAGGTTTTCAGCAATGGTTTTGCTGATGCTCTTCTTGGGGCACCCAGGAGCATCCTGGCAGCAGCGTTTTGTACTCGTTGTAGGGTGTTGATAGTGGCTTCCGGGGCTGCCAGGAGCAGAGCAT
Organism: Lissotriton vulgaris; assembly: GCF_964263255.1. Classification (NCBI taxonomy): domain Eukaryota; kingdom Metazoa; phylum Chordata; class Amphibia; order Caudata; family Salamandridae; genus Lissotriton; species Lissotriton vulgaris. The sequence goes on along the minus strand of NC_141697.1, from coordinate 135,886,827 downwards.
TACTATAATCCAGTCTGGACAGGATCAGTCCCTGAATTAGTAGTTTTCTAGACTGGAAGGGTAATGGTGCAAGTTATTTTATTTTCCCTTTATTTCACTGCTAAAAAGCAGTGGGTGACGCTCCTCCGCCTTAGTGGAGAAGCTGCAGCGGCAAATGTTACAGAATATGGTTTAAAATCTGTGAGTTGACGTTTTCTAGGATCCAAGTACTGCCCTGGCCAGTGAAGATAGCGTTTGGGGTCTGGGTACTGGAGGGACATTTCAAATTAAATTTTGCACATGTTCTAATTTTAAGCGTCAGACACTCAACCTTGTGACTGATGATGAGGACTTAGGAGCACTTTCAATCAATCGTAGGACCCTACGATCTGCCCAGCTCTCCCACGCTGTGGTCCCCCACACCAGAAAGGCCAGATCAGGAGGCCGCTCCTTCTCCTTCTCCTTCCTCGCGGCCCGAGCCTTTAAAGCCCTGTCCCTGCAGGCACTTTTCTGAGGAGACCAACCTTTCCACCACCAGCGTCCAGTTAACACAGGTATTCTACAGAGGAGTGATGTAGACCCTATCCACTTTGACCATCTGGAAGTACTTTAAGGAAACTCTCAGGAATCATCAACTTTCCCGCTGGGACCACCTTCCAAAAAAAGAACGCTATGGTATGCTCTACCCTCCGATCCTGGGAATAATCTCCCCTAAGCACTAAACCAGCTACCTCTGTAGAGTGTCCTCTAGTGAGTGCCTACCTGGGTTGCAAGGCATCGCCCTCCCTTTACCCTGGATGATGACAGTCAAAGCACCTGCCCCTGTTGAAGGGCTTCCTGCCCTCTTACTCCCCATCCCTGCATTTTGGCCTTCCAGCTTCCCTGAAGTGAGTTGGGACTCTCCCCTCTGATCTAACGTTTAGGTTCCTAAGGGGTTCCCACATTTTTACTTCTATTGGGTGCCTGACCACCCTTCTTGTGGCCACCACCTGGAACTTTTTTGGACACTCTGGTATTGAGCCAGACTCCCTGGGCCGGGTGAGCTTGAAGTCTAGTAAGCAGTTACTTGAGATGTGCTCCGTACAAACAAATTATAAAGCACACTGTAATCATTTACTTTGCTGCTCTTCACCCAACAATCCAATGCCTCGAAAATAAACCACAAAATCTTCTCAAGACTGGTGTTACAGTTTCTGGGAATTCCTCAACTATGGGTGATACTTTGCTGGGGTTAAACCAAATGTGAACGTGATGTCCTCTTTTATGGGGGCACACTTTACCTAGTCAGATGCATCTAAGACCAACAGTGAATCTCTTGTGAAAATCAGCAGGTGCTTCCAGAGGCTAATCCCCAGTTCTCATCTCGGATTCTGTACATACGAAAGGCCACTGCAAAAGCTTCAAACCACTTAACAATGTCGTCCCCCCATCACATAACTAGGCACTAGGGCCTTTGGGATGAGTTTACATTTCCTAGGCACTTCTGAATTGCTAACACCATCATCGCTGGAATTAGATGCCCTTCTGGACCTCATATCCATTTTAAAGCCAAGTTCAACGTTTTCTCCTCCAGTGAGAGGGATGCTGAGCAGCCATGGTCAACTTTTTACCATCAAGGGCAAGGGTAGCCAGTTTCAACTTTACAGCCCTCTCAACCTTCCTGATCAGGACAAATTGCAATTTTATACACTGCTCCTTGCCGTGGACAACATAGAGGATGCCCCTTCTTGTATTTAATTAACTATATACTAGGAAATTATAGGCAGATTAAATATGTCAACCAGGGGTAAGCTAATTTAACCATTTTTAAAGGGGGGCACAGGCTCTTCGCACCTGTTTAGCAGGGGTAAAGTGCCTAGAGATTTAAGAAAACTGCAAAACCAGGGTCCAGAAAAAAGGTGCTAAATCTGGGGTGACCATCCAGAAAAGCCAGATTTGCTGCATTCATCTTTTATCCTGTTCTATATTGCATCTGGTAAAGTATTAACACGGTACACTGACGAAGATCCGAAGGTCTGAAGATGGGCATCCTAACAATCTGTAAAGATTCCATATCAAAGACTTATTCCCATGAAAGTATTGGGTAAAAAAATAAATCACGGAATCCCGTCAAGGGTTCCCTTTATGCCCTTACTGAATTAATGGTGCCTGTGAGTGAGAACATGGCTTGGTGGATTGGCAACTACTGTGCCTGGTTTTATATTCCACAAATGAATGTTTCCTGTTTATATTCTAGTGCCATAGACTCAACAAGGAAAACTATTAGCATGAGAATAGCATTTGCATAAATACAATATAATTCATGTGCCAACTAAAAGGGGAAAAAAGTTGAAACATTGAAACATCCTAAGTGTACAGTGACTTTCCACGTTTCAAATAGACATATAGGACATGAACACCGTCAGCAAGAAACAAGAACTCCTGTAGTCAGGAGTACCGCTTAAAGGAGGAAAGTAAAACGTATTAAGAAACTGACATTGTTCTTGAAGTCTTTCTTCTTTTAGAATACTGGGTAGTCGAACAACATGAAGTCCATGTGGTATTTCTTCATAAGGCTCAGCACATCTTGAGTGGTCAGATTACTGAAATAGGTCTTTTTAATGTCACTCCTCGTTTGTGTTGATGGTTCTAAAATAAAAGGGTAACGAAAATCTTTAGAAGCCCCAATGCTCCTGAGCACCTGATCAGAGTCTTCTTTCAGCTTCTTAAATTTGCCTATGATGTCATAATGAATGTTGCAAGGATCACAGAGCGAGGACATTGGTCTCCAGTGAGTGTCACTGTATTTAGGATTCTCGTCCAAGATAAAGTGGACAAATTCCAGGAAGGTGACCGGTCCGGTTGACTTTTGAGATTTGCTGACTTTTGATTTAATCAATTCTGCCATTGTTTTTATGTAGTATTTATTTTGCAGATTGCGGAGGAACTTGTCGCGGTAGGCAGAAACAAGTCTCTCAAACGGGTGCCGGGTGAACATCACCTTGGTGTAACTACTGAGCAGCTGTCGCTGTCTGTCCGGCGGGTAGGAGCTCAAGATTTCAAATGATTCTCTGGAGTGAACAACCTCATTTGACAACTCAAAGTATTTGTTGGTCATGTTCATCTTAAGGAGGAGAATGATCCGTTTCCAGCTGGAGCAACCAACCTTGGGCACCTCACAGTAGATTAATTTATGTTTGTGTTCTACATACATCATCTTGGCAACACTTGGATCTGGAAGGCTGGAATTCCGGTGAAGTTTGTACTTCTCGCACATGTACTTTAAAACGAGCTTCCGCTCTTTCTGAACATCTAACCAACTTTCTTCATATTCTGCAAAGAGTAAGGATTACATTAAAGATTACGTAAAATGAAATACACATCACAATAACTTTCTTACTCATCAATAGAAAATGGGTGACAGGCTAGATAGAGCACCATATAAATGCTTGTACTCATACCTAAAAACAATAAGTGTCATAAAAAGCTGGGGTATTTTATATACATGTTTTTTTAAATGTACCAAAGACAACAAGCATAGACTATTGAAGGTCTACATTTGTAAAGACTAAATATGGCCTGGTACTCCCCCAAGTCCAATTTTTTTACTTGTTACCTACGGCCAGCCCTTGCCCGGATGGAGTCTCCCTCCCTCCTTCAAGTCAAGTATTGAGACCATACCAATTTTGGGAATTTTTGGATTAGGGGGAAGTTACCCCCCCACCCCCGGCCGTATTTATTACAAAATTAAAAAACATTATTTATTAACATTATTTACAATTACGCAGAAAGGCCAGATACATTGTTAGGCTGATGATGTCACATGGCTAACCTTAACTCTAATACACATGACACTCCTACTGTAAATCTAACAATGCATAAATACACTTTCTGCATGTCCCCTCTAGAGCCTACGGCAAGGTCAATGACTGGCAGTCTCCTGAGACCCGTAAACTACGAGAAATTACTACGCCGGAGTCGGCTTGCGCAGGGGGTACAGCTTATCGGACAGATACTTTCCACCGGGCCCCCCTACGGCCTGTGCCTTAAACTCCATAACGTGGGCTGCAGAAACTCTGCATACTTGCGCCCTTCTGCACATGCGCTTGCGGGGTGGCCACAGGCCCACTGGGAAGAAAGACTCCCCCGGCCCCCGCACCCCGACAGCCTACCTACCGGCTGTCACTGCCCCTGGAGTTACATGTTTGACCGCTAAGGACCGAAGACTATGCTTACCAATCATGACCTTACCACCTGACCGGAGACACAAAACTAAATACAACATTTTTAACTGATATAAAATAACATGTACTGACATTTTTTCAACATTACATACTTCAATTAGATAACTCTGTCCTAACCGATCCTGTTCTTGACAAGTTTATACATATGACACTTTTATTATAAATGCACCAAAACATCGCATTCACATTGAATATCTCCTGGGATATCTGTAAAGAAGTAATAGAACAAAGCAAACATATCACATTTACATTACTTCTATCTCCTGAGATACCTGCAATAAAATGTAAATGAACATAGTAAACTGGTTACTGACAGACATCATTAACAGGTACCCACTCATCAAGCTTACACTAATGCTATCAACCAAGATTTCTGTAATAAAAACTTTTTTAGAGAAACGTCAAAATAGATTCCTGACCAACGCATTTAAATTACATGCCTTAGGGGATGGTGGGTGGGAAAAAGAAATTACGGGCCACTGGTGGCCCGGGTGCTGCGCATGTGGGGAGCGTAAGAACAAGAGAATGTTCTGCTCCCCACACCCCCTTTTAACAGGGGGGCACTGGCTAGTCTAATCTGGTCTGGCCCCGCTGTTGTGTGCCCGTGTGAACCGGAAGCCCATAAGTCCTTCCGCTTCACGCCTGCCGTAACCGCCTACTGTATGAAAATATGGGAGGTGGGAGTGCTCCCCTCTCCTCCTATCCCCCGGGGACAGGCTCGACTGCCAAAAGGGCGGCCCGTACTATTCTAGCGCTCTGCCTGTTCCATATGGCCCGGTACTCCCCCAAGTCCCCTTTTTTACTTGTTACCTACGGCCAGCCCTTGCTTGGATGGAGTCTCCCTCCCTCCTTCAAGTCAAGTATTGAGACCACACCAATTTTGGGAATTTTTTGATTAGGGGGGAGTAACCCCCCCGGCCATATTTATTACAAAATTATAAAACATTATTTATTAACATTATTTACAATTACGCAGAAAGGCCAGATGCATTGTTAGGCCGATGATGTCACAGAGCTAACCTTAACTCTAATACACATGACACTCCTACTGTAAATATAACAATGCATATAAACACTTTCTGCGTGTCTCCTCTAGAGCCTACGGCAAGATCATTGACTGGCAGCCTCCTGATCCCCACAAACTACGAGAAATTACTACGCCGGAGTCGGCTTGCGCAGGGGGTACAGCTTATCGGACAGATACTCTCCACCAGCTACCCCCCCTACGCCCTGTGCCTTAAACTCCATAACGGGGGCTGCAGAAACTCTGCATACTTGCGCCCTGCTGCGCATGCACGTGCGGGGGTGGCCACAGGCCCACTGGGAAGAAAGACTCCCCCGGCCCCCACACCCCGACAGCCTACCTACCGGCCGTCACTGCCCCTGGAGTTACATGTTTGACCGCTAAGGACCGAAGACTATGCATACCAATCATGACTTTACCACCACAGGACAGCATAGTTGCCCGACTATCTGTCCTCCCCCTCAGCCCACTAGGAAGGTCATGCCCTTAATTAGCCTGCCCCTGGACTCAACAACATCCCTTCACCCTAGGTGTACGTCTACGAAACTGTGCTCTCGGTGACAAAATTACGCACCATGGCCTTGGGAAACTGCAAGCGAATCTAAAACTAGCACATCCGTCGGTGCATTTCCCTACAGAGAGGCTAAAAACTCACACTACTCTTCATGATACTATGTAACAGCGTAGTGATGCAAACTTCTCCCTGAATCACAGGATAAAGAAGCTTGCAATTCACATGAAACAGAAACCAATGGGCAACAGCATGTGCAGCCGCACGTAGTGCTCACAGCACAAATGGTTAGTCCCGGCTGCCTAGGTATGATACTGTGTGTCACCACATATACGTCTAGCGCGTACAAACTGTACAAACCGGGGTGCTTAGGTATTGTATGTTCCGACCTAGGCATCTAATGCCGGAATGCGCCCAAGCACAGGCACCGTGACACAAACACAGACATCTCCTGCATTCGTGTTACCAGGGCGCTGAGGTACCGCGTGGCACAATACATTAATGGTATAAGTGTAGGCGCACAAAGGGGGTGACTCACCCCAGGCATGTAAAGCTTGATGGTGCATGGGTACCGTGTGACACGGACATCCCCATGCTTCAGCATTCAGGCACCAAAAACTGCTGAGATATTGCATGCTACCATACATAACTCATCATAAGTGTATGGACACAGGTATAACTTACGTGGACCAGTACATACGGTGCAGAGCTATAGGGTGACTAGATGATACTTGATAACAGACTCCTAATACATATTCATAACAGCACCCACGTGCCTATGGCACTCTCGAAGGTGTGACAACAAGGCCTAGTATATGGTGACTGTATGTAAGTAACCGCAGAGGCAGGTGCCTCTCGGGGCTGACCTCCAAGACTTGCAGTATAATGACGTGACAATAACCTGGTTTGAAATGTCTTGAAGTAATGCCCCGTAGTCAATGGTTTGACCATTCAGTGGCAAAATAATGGACCTTCCATGGAAGCGCAGCATTGTGCTCCTCACGCCTCATACTGACCAGACACATTCGTACCCCCGAGTAAGTTGTAACCCAAAAAAAGTGGCGTGAAATTAGAGTGAGCTAACCAGGCTGTCTTCACGCAGTAACAAGCATGGATATGTTCGCATTCGCTAGGCTTTGTTTGTGGAACTACACGAATAACGGGTAATATACTGTATATATACCTTGCTGCCTGACCTGAAACAGATCTTTTTTAACTTTACAGTGACATCAGACTTTCAATTCTGACCGCTTAAAATAGCCTCAGTTGCACTACATAAGGAACATTGCATGCGACTTTCAATGAGAGCGTCCACCATAGCGCCATTTGCATTAAGTGAAGGGACATAAAAATTCATATTACAAATAAAGAGCACCTAGCATAGCACCAGTTGCGTTTACCTGAGGAACATTGAAATCAGACTTTCAACTCTGACCGCTTAGCATAGCACCCTTTGCATTAGGTGAGGCACAATAAAAATCATATTACCAATTAAGGGCACCTAGCATCGCACGAGTTGCTTATACTTGAGGAAGCCTGGAATCCAACTTTTAATTCTGCCCGCTTAGCATAGCCTACATAGGGAACCTTGCACATGACTTTCAATGAGAGTGCCTGGCACCCACACAGCACTTTTCAGGGTGTTGCCAGTAGATCCCATATGGCAGCTATGGTAAAAACCAATCCCTGTCACCAGATAGAAGGCATATGCCCCATCAGTACTGCCCAGTATTGCCCCTGAATCTAGATTTGAACTCTAAAGTATACCTCCATTGAGACTTGTGAGACTTGTGAACCTATGACTCAATCTGTTTACAGTTGATCCCCTCTGGAAGTTGTTTGGCATTGTCGATGATCCTAGGAAGTCACTGGTTGGAACTGTGATGCAGCAATGTAACCCTCCACTACAAAACCCCATTGATAAACATCTTTGGGAGTTTTCCCACCCTTTAAGCCAAACCTGCAATTACAAAGCTCTTGTACACCAGAAGGCGTGTCGGCGCTAAATCACAGATGTTTATTGTTACCCAAATCAATGGTACACAGTTTTTCAACTTCAGAAGGATAAAGGCTGAATGCTACCCACCAAGTTCTGAACCTGGGACCATGAGGTCGAACACCCTTGTAGGGGACACATTAGTGAAACAGGAGTTCACCCAGGAGTTCCAGCAAGTGGACATTGCTTAGCTTTTTGAGCCACTCTAGGCTTCGAGATATCTGCTGTTATCACACACATTAGACTTCAAGCAGTGCCTAGGCAAGAGCACCATGTGTGCACCATGCTTGTGTACACCTTGGGTCTGTTTCTGCCCTGAGGTGCCGAGAAATGAGAGGAGCTCAACATCCGTGCGGTTTCACCCCATATGAACACTTTTTACCAGTTTGGGTTTAAGTTTGCAGCTCTTACATCTGAGCTTCAACTGCTGTCTCACCAGACCAAGCTGCCTGATGATAGCCTACATGGGCACACGTTCCAGCACGAAATGACCACAATACTGATGTCAATGCTGACCCACAGCGTTGGCTTGTAGCCAAGGCACACATGCCAAGAGGTGTGCATACGGAATCATATTTAAATAAGCTAAAACAAACTTTGGTCAAGGGCCTGGCCCGCGTGCACATACAACGCCTCAGTAATTACGCAGAGGCAGACTATTATAGGTGCAACCCCATTTGAATCAAACTTTCAGGAAATTTAAACACAGCTTATGAAGCAATGGCTTAGTAAAGAAGAGTCAAACCCCTACTGTGCGGAACACCATCACACGCAAAAAAAAACAACCACCATGGCGGCAGTGCTGGCCCACAGAGCTAGCTTGTAGCTGAGGGATGCATTGGCAAAACGAAACGGCGGTGCAACTGTGATGTAGCCATCCTCACTCTTGCGCAGTTATGGACTTGTTTGTGACACGGCTAAATTATTTGTTTTTTTTAATAAAATATACTGAGTGATTTCAAACGGCACGCCTACTCCGGGGCTTGAACCCTGGTCCTCTGGACCCAATGTGACCGCCCTAAATAGGTGCTCCACCCCCCATCACCACTGCAAGTACCCTGGCATCCGATGTCAAATAGTTAAACATGCCACTACATGCTTCACTAGAGATAACCAAAGGAACCAACTTAACTATTTGCGATGGCTGAAGGAGACGTTGCCTCGTGCTCAAAACCCTTGAGAGATGTGCGCTAACACTCTTTAAAACAAGCACTGGCGTTGCCAATAGGTCTCGCAGTAGGAAAGTTTGAGCTATTGGTTTTCTAAATGACATTTTTTTTTTTTGTTTTGTGATTTACAATGCCCATACTTTTAACTTTTCGCATTAGGAAAGTTTGAGCGATTGGTATTGTAAATGACACTTTTTTAATTTATGTGTTGGTTTTGAAAATAGCAAAATTAATAGCTTTGTCAGTTACAATGTCAATAGTTTTAACTTTCGCAAATGTGACACCTATAGCATTTGTAATGCAATGTGTGTTGTATTTACGTGACTTAGATGTATTGATATTACAAATAACAATGGCTTTTAATTTTGTAAATAATTAATACTTAAATAAAAGTTATTGTAATTCATAATGGCAATAGCTTAAACGTTTGTAAATACATTTTGTGAAGATTATGTTCAGTGTATTTTATTGTGACGAAAATCCAAGAACATTGCATTTGCACCTACACACACATATGTGTTGTAGCACTGAGTGGTGTGAGGGTGAGGGGGTGTGAGGGTGAGGGTGAGTGGGTGTGTGAGTGTGTGAGGGTGAGTGAGGGGGTGTGAGGGTGAGAGTGTGTGAGGGTGAGGGTGTGAGGCTGAGTGAGGGTGAGAGGGTGTGAGGGGGGTGAGGATGAGGGGGTGAGTGAGGGTGTGAGGGTGAGGGGTGTGAGACTGGGTGAGGGTGGGTGAGGGTGTGACGGTGGGTGAGGGTGAGGGTTTGTGAGGGTGAGAGGACGTGAGGGTGTGTGATGAATAAAAAAAATATAAAATAAAATACATTTGTATGCGCTTGCACAATAGCAATACAAAAATGCTCAATGCATAATGGCACGTTTGCATAAAGCAGAAAGTAAAGTCAGACATCAGCGAAGTAGCCATCTTTAAAGCAATAGGGAAGCCCATTCTTGTGTTCAGAATGACCAATAAATATGCAAATAGTCTCAACTCAAATGCATAATATGTAAATTAACCTCATACATATTCATCGTGGTTAGCCTGAGAACCTGACTGTAATGTGCTACTCTGTTGCTCCGTTAACCTAGTTTTAAATTCCTACGAATGAGGTAGAAAAAGACATGAACAACTATGTGTCCGGTTTTTTCACAACAATTTGAACGTCACCCAATAATGCTGTGGAAATCTGCAGAGTGAAATGCTTCAGAATGTCTGCAGGCAAGACTCTAAAGGCCTTTGCGGATAGTTTTGCAAAGTCAGTAAATCTGTATTTTCCTGTACAGGATTTCATTACAAGTGCCAAACGGAGCGCGTGAGTTGGAATGGAACAGGACAGGATGCGGAAATGCGCTTGTGCGCGAGAGAGGCAGGGAAGAGGAAGCAGCCGCGAGTGACCCGGAATAACCCTGGCGCGGCACAGAACCTGCTGCGTCATCTCTTTATGCACTGCTTCTGGGGTGGGCTGCAGTACTGGTTCTGTGGTTCCAGATTCACGGGGTGTCGGGTGGTGGCTGCAGTGGCACGAGGCAAACAGATGCGCCCCACCCCAGAATGTGTGAAGGACTCCCCGCGTCTCAGACAGTTCAGAGATATTCATTGAGAATTTGAGATTAAGCTAAAGTGTGTCCCCCACCCCCTCAGTGGTTGGGCCCCCCTGGAATGCTGGGGGAAGGGGGGGGTCTATGCCACAGGGACCTGTGTTATGTCCCTGGGAAGCTTCAGTTCACTAACTTCAGTTCACTATCGTTCCCCGGCCCCGGCAACGCTTAGAAACTTCGCACCAGGAAAATTTGTCATCTGGAGACATTTCTCCTTTTATATAGAAGCGCCTGAAATATAGTTATTTTAGCGTATTTTTTAAGCCATTTTATTTTAAAATTCTTTCAAAGTCTATTAAATCCGAAAGATTTAAACAGTACGTCATGCACTTTGCAGCAGCACAAATGTGCTTCTTTGTCGACTCTTGAATATAATTTCAGGGTGCAGTGCTGGAAATGTAACAAAAAATACTCTGAGGCAGCGCCTCTGGGGCCTGGTGGACAGGGCTGGAGCGTGGTAAAGGGGCGGCCCTTGGAAGCCAATAGATCAAGATGCCAACAACTGAAGGGCTCCCAAGACGGTGACAAATCTGCATATGCAAGAGCGAGAGATGGAGGGGAGGAGGAGGAGGGAGTAAAGGGGGCTGGAAACGAGGGGCATATGAACAGGTAGTAGAGGAGACAATGGGATGGGAACTGGGTAAGGCAGGAATGGGGACGCAGAAAAAGAACACCAGGGAGAAAGCGGGAGAAGGAATATGTCGAGTATTGTTTACGTAAAGACATGAAAGGTGAGGGACTGCAAATGGACGGATGAGGCAAACAAAGAACAAGAGCGGCCGTGAAACTGAAAGTACGGCCGGCCACCGGCCAGCCATGAATAATTAGGGGAGGAGAAGCCGCAGAGCACACGCTGGGAGAAGCCCTTTGATGTGGTGGCGGCCGTGAAAAAATGCAATTAGGAGGGAGGCAGGCTGATGCGCGTGCTTGTTTGGTCACGTGATTCACGTGAACTCAAAGAAAACCGCACGAAAAAACCCTTGGTTTCACGAGTATTTTGAGCACTTGAATTCTCGCCATTTTCCATTCCTTCGGAATGGAAAAGGCGAGACCTAAACAGAAGACAGGCTGTGCAACAATGCAATCTCCGCAAACAGTATCGCATCCTTCCATCTAATACCCCCAAACGAAATTAAGAACGGTTAAAACTTGGAACGGAATGCTTTAGGTGCTCACTGTCGGGGGGGCGATACTCCGCTTTCTCACTCCCTATCTCGTGTCCCCACGATGTGAAACGCTAAACCTTCCAGTGCTTTCGCTTTCTTCAGTGTTGTTATTTTTACACATGATACGGTCTCCACAAAGTTTCCTTTTAATAACAAATTGCTCATTTGAATACAGCAATCATCAGCAAATGAAAGGAGACCTGCCAGCCTTTAAAAAGCGGGGGCACTCATTGAGCAACTGTCGGTCTATTTTGAATCAGAAGCCAAAAGCAAATAATGCAGCAATCATGCTGTCATTCCTACACAAGATACGGTCGCCACAAAGTTTCCTTTTAATTACAAATTGCTCGTTTGAATACAGCAATCCTCAGCAAATGAAAGGAGACCAGCCAGCCTTTGAAAAAGGGGGCCACTCATTGAGCAACTTTCGATCTATTTTGAGCCAGAAACCAAATAAAATGCTTGAAATCTGCGGCAGGCTGCTGGTTTTGGGGCAAGTTCACTCAAAACGTAATTACACAGATATTACCACAGCCTTCCATATTTCGGGGGTCCAGACTATAAGCCGCCCAAATGACAAGCTGGCAGCAATCTTTAGGCATGGGAATTTATATTTATTGCGTTTATATGCAAAGAACCGATGATGGCATTTAATATTACGAATTGCGTATGTATTGTGCTTAAGACTTTTAATCACGTGAAAAGGACCATGTCAGTAATCGTCCCAAGGGGGTGTAAAATTCGAGGTCTCTATAACTATGCATACAACCCCACAGGATTGGCGACGCGAACCTCGAGAGCGCTGGTACTCAGCCTGTTAGTCATCTTCCGGGACCCCTGGTAATAGGGAGAGAAAGCAGCTCCATTTCTCGAATTCTTTAATAAATCCTATACCGTGTCTCTGGTAAGGCATATGTCTAACAATATATCAAGCGTATGGTTGATTTATATATGCTTCCCATCTACTCATTTTATATATAGCACACAGTTTTACTTCCCATCTTAAAGCAGAGCCGGGAGACCGGCTGGGGCACGAGAGTCTCAGGGACTCGAACCGCGGTCTGTGGCACTAGAAGGCAGGGCACTGCCTGGCTGAGCTGTGACAGAGCTGTGCGGTTTTTCACAAAACAATCCCCTAGCCACTCCTCTGCAGTCTACTGTCTTAACTGTAATTTTAACTTAAAGAATGCAACAACTTTCTTCGTTAAACTCTTCTACTCGCAGCTAAACAACGCACAAAATTAATCTACATTCCTTATGATAAAAACGAGGCATAAATGACTGCCATGCCTAAAGCGTTCACAATGCTTTCAGACACACTGCTGCCTGTCGACTCACCTGTGGAGTGCGGGGACTGGGCCTCGCACGTGGACTGCTCAGCGGACAATGAGACACAGGTACACTTAATTCAATGGTGCCGGAAAGACCCCGAGCGGTCTTCCGCTTTTTTTTTATACCGCGGAGAGAGCCAGCCCCGGGGGTGTGGGGATGTGTGTGAAGATGGATACAAAGTATAGAGAGGCCCAGGTGGCTCTATACATCCCTCCTTCAATTTAGTCTGTCTTTATGGCTGGGGACTCATCAGGGTGAAGTCCAGGCAAAGTCTCTCAGTCTCTGGCTCGGACCCGGATTGGGCCTCAGGTTGTACTGGCGACTTCGGCACACCGGGGATGCCACAACCCCAGCCGGGGTTGTCTCCTCACTCATTGCCGGAGGGGCAGGGCACGACGAGGTGGTGTTGCGTGCGGTAGTGTGACTAGCCTCTCCGACCAGACTTCCTCCAACTTGTTGAGGGGAAGGGGGGCCGAACCATGGTCCTGCAGCTTCTTGAGTGTAATCTTTCTCTGGCTCCTGACTGGTGACACTCGCGGGGGAGCCGGCCGGCCCTCCCGCCTTTTTGAAGCATGATACGTTCCGGGTCACTGTTTGATGACCCCGACGAACAGTGACCATCGTTCCTTGAATCTTCTCTACAATCCATCACTCGGGCTCATAGGGTGTTCGGAATTTCCACCCTGGATGACGATCTCGAACCACCACGGTGTCTCCTTCTTGTAGGCCCGGTAGTTGGGCATGCCGGGCCTCACTCGCTTTCTGGTTGGTGGTTTGTCTTCAGGTCTGGATGGCCTCACCATCTCTTGCCTCGGGGTCCAGTTGTATGCAGTCGGGATGTTGCCTCGAGGTGCCTTCTTGAATAGCACGTGCACTGGGGCACACTTTGTGGTGCTATGTGGTGTCTGCCGGTAGGAACCCAAGAACTGATCCAGAGCTGCTTCTGGGTCGTTTCCACTGTCTACAGCAATCCTGAGGGCCCTGTTGAGTGTCCTAATTAGTCTCTCTACTTTCCCGTTCGCTTGGGGCCACAGCAGTGTGATCTTTCAGTGTCTGATCCTGAGGTTCTCTAGATAGTTTTGGAATTCTCTTCCTTGGAATGGCGGTCCGTTGTCGGATTTTATCTCCTCAGGGAGCCCCATTGTGGCGAAGATGTGGTCGAGGGCTTTCTTGACTTGGGGAAAAGCAATTGATGGAATTACTTCTACCACTGGAAATTTGGAAAAAGAGTCCACCAATATGAGCGTGTGTCAGCCATCGGGGAAGCTCCCAAAGTCAACGCTAAGGTGGGTCCACGGTGTCCGAGGGGCATCTTCCGTTATGACCGGCGCTGGCGCCGGGTCTCCGCCTGTAATGGTGCAGGCATGGCAGGAGCGTACCATCTCGTCCACCATGTTGTCCATGGCTGGGAACCAGACCTTGTTCCTTAGCCATGCCTTGGTCTTGGCCATTCCCTGGTGACCGGTGTGTGCGATCGCCAGCATATGGCGCTGAAGACTCTCAGGCACGACAATCAGATCCCTCGGAGTACGACTCCTTCGTCTCCTACGCTCACTTCCTCCGGACTTGCCAAAGTTGCTGCCGGGCATGGCTGACTTCCGGCCGCAGAATCTGGATCCCGTCTAGGAAGTGTGCCCAGCGATTCTCCTCGAGAGCATGCTTGACTCGGGATAGCGTGCCATCATTGGCGGTGGCTTTGCCTATCTCCTGCAGCGTCATCGTGTCTGGGCACGCAGCTTGTGAGATCATGTGGACAAACTCCTCCACACCTGGTCCATCGGCGAGGGGAAGAAAGAGCCTGTTTCGTCATGTCCGGATGCCGGGAGAGGTAATCTGCAGGGTTGTGCGCTCCCGGTCGGAACAAGAGTTTAAAGTTGTATCCTTGCAGCTGAACGGCCCAACGCTCTATCCGTGGGGGCGCGAGTCTGGATGATCCCGTAAACAGAGGCAACAGAGGTTTGTGGTCTGTCACTACGTTGAATTCTTGTCCACATAGGTACAAATGAAAGTGTTGGCATGCCCACTTTATTGCCAGGGCCTCACGCTCAATCTGGGCATACCGAGTTTCCGTGTCGGTCAGGGCCTTACTCGCGTATGCAACTGGATTCCACCCATTCACGCCATATTCTTGTAGTAGCACAGCTCCCAGGCCTACCGGGCTGGCATCCACGATCAGTTCTGTTTTCCGGCGCGGCTGGAAGTATGCCATTACTGTCTTGTCGAGAAGGCTTGCTTTAATGTCTTGGAATGCCTTGTTAGCTGTGCCGGTCCACTCCCAATCGTGATCCTGTCGAGTGAGTGCCCTCAGGGGTTCTGCCAGAGCCGCTAAGTTTGGGATGAACCGGCCACAATAGGTGGCCATGCCGAGAAAGCTCCACACCTCGGTGGGGTTTTGCGGAGTGCTCGCGGTCCGGATTGCTTCCGCCTTCTTGGGGTCAACCTTCAGCCCCTCTCGAGTGAACGTATATCCAAAGAAGTCGATGGATTCTTGGTAGAACAAACACTTTGACCAATGCAGGGTCAGTCCATGCTCCACCAGCCTCTGCAGTGTGGCTCTCAAGTGGGTGTGATGTTCCTCGAGAGTGTTGGAGTAAATGAGTATATCGTCACTGAGGCTGATTACCCCGCTCAGCCCTGACAACACCTCTCGTATGGGGTTCTGGAACACTTCTGCTGCCGAGGATACGCCGAAACTCAGCCGCCGATATCGTCGGAGCCCTACGTGGGTCGAGAAAGTGGTTATATAGCGGCTCTTGGGTTCCAGTTCGAGTTGGTGGCACCCCGAGTTGAGATCTAACTTGGAAAACCACTTCGCCCCATTCAGGTCCCCGACGATGTCGTCCATGGTCGGGGTAATATGGCGTTCTCTCTTCACGGCGGCGTTGGGGAGCCTCATGTCAACGCACAGCCTGATTGCACCTGGTTGTTTGGGTTTGGGCGCTACAACCAGTGGAGATACCCATGGGGTCGGACCTGACACGTTTTCTATGACTCCGAGATCTTCTAGCCTTTTGAGTTCAGCCTCCACCTGTGGTCGGAGGTTGAATGGAACCTGCCAGGGCCTGAGAGCGACCGGGCGCACGGAGGTGTCTATGTGTAGGCGAACTTTCTTCCCTTTTAGCTTCCCCAGGCCACTGAATAGCGCTGGGAATTCCTGCAACATATTGTCCGCATGCGACTGATTTACTTGGTTTGCAAAGAATACAAGTCCTAAGTCTTCTGCTGTGTGACAGCTCAGAAGAGTGCCCTTCTTTCCTTCGGTAATGTGGAAGCGAGCTTCTGTCGAGTATTCACCCTTCACGACAGTGGTGCTGATTACTCCGCGCAGTGGCTGCGGGTCTGTTCCTCCGTAAGTGTAAATGCGTGCGCTTGAGGGTGCAAGCACAGGCTTGGGTGACATTTGCTCATATTGTTCCGAGTCCATAACATACACAGACGGCCCCGTGTCTATGAGTGCTCGCATTTCGGTGCCTTCAACGGAGACGGTGCACATGGGCGGTAGTCTCCTCTTCGTGGATACCCTGCTGACATACGAGATGACGTATACTTCGTCGTCATCGTCATCCTCATACAGTGGTCTTCTTTCCTGAGCTTTGTTGTCGGGGGTGGACGTTCAGACTCTAGAGACAATTGCCTGACTCGCTGTGTCAGTTGTCTGGGTCCATATCCTGCGCGGGGTCTTGGTGCATTCGGCCTGTATCTCCCTCCCTAGCACACTGCTGCAAAGTGGTTCAGTCAGCCACACTTTAGGCATGTTTTCCCTTTTTCACTGCATGTCGCAGTCGCCGGGTGGTCTTCCCCACAGTAGGCGCACTGCGTGCCCCGGGAGGACATCTGTCGCGGACGGTTGGACTGGGGTCTCCTTTGTATCGCGTCTACTCTTTCTTCTTTGATTGGCGCCATTTTGGACACTGTGGGAAGTGCCATCGGTGAGCGTAGGGCAACCTCCATTTCTTCGGCCCGCGCATCCGACAGCTCGTGCGAACGAGTGAGAATCAGTATTTCATCTAGTGTTATTCCAGGCTGCCGGAGGATGAGTTTTCTCAGCAACTTTGAGCGACACCCCACGATGATCTGGTCTCTGATCTCTTCTCTCGGATTGAGGAAAGGGCAGCTGCTGGCCAGCCGGCGCAGCCTTGCATAGTACATGTCGACCGATTCTGACTCTGTTTGCCACGCCCTCTTAAACTTAAACTTCTCGAAGTCATTGTTTAGTTGGGGGTCGAAGTGGGCGTTGAGCGCGTCGCTTGCCGCCTCATAGTCGTCCTCCTGTCCGGTGTTAGGGAGTGTTTTGAAGAGGTCGTATATTTCAGGGCCTCCGTATAGGATGAGGAGAGACCTCTTGACCGTCCCGTCTGTTTCTCGGGTTCCCTTGAAGTATAGGTTGAGCCTTCAGAGCCACGCCATCCACCTCGGTGCCGCCGCCGCGGGGTCAGCCGACTCGCTGAATGGGGGAAGGGGCGCAATGCCTGTGTGGGCATGGCTGGCTACTTGGGGGCCTAGTGCTACAGCTTGGTTCTGGGCGGTTCCTGCAGGGCCGGGTGGTGGCGGTGCAGTCGCTGCACCCAGGTTCTGGCCGTTGCCTGGTTGGCCAGACCCTGTCGCAGGGTCCGTCATTGTGCTCTCCTCCACAAGTCTTGTTGCGGCCTCCTGGGGTTTTGTAGCCCGTGTATCGCTACCCCCTTTGTGATGTTTCCCAAAACCACTCCGGCGGGTCTTCTGCCCCACGTCTCTGTGGGTGTGTGAGGGTCACAAGAGAGGATTGCAGGCGGGGCGGGGCAGAGGTGCGTAGTGTGTCTCTGCTGTTCACCTTTGAGGCGTAGTTTCAGTGACCCAAGGAGCTGTCCTTGCCTAATGCCCCTTTTCAGCTTCTTGCATTAGTCAATGCTTGATTGCCTGTGTATGAGGCTGGGGTCGAGATGCGGTGTCCCACGCTGGCTGGGAGAGATGGGGGGGGCGCTGGCAGGATGAGCAGAGAGCTGACGTGCAGCGTCGCTCTGATTCACCCCTCCCCCTTGAGGCCGCGTGTGTGTGTGTCTCGCACGCCTGGGAGGGGCTGTGCGCCACGAGGGGAGCACGTGGGGCCAAGGCCGTGCAGGCCGCAGATGCTTGGCGTGGGCGGGGCTGCTTGGTAAACCACTCACCCGTCGGACGCGCTTGGCGAATACCACCAGCCAAAAGCGCTCCCTAGAGGGAGACGCTTGGGCGGGCCTCGAGCCGTAGCGCGAGCAGTATGATGACACGGGAAGGCTTCTGGCCAGAGCGGGCTGGCTCCGCATCGATCCTCTTCCGGCGCTGGCAGCGCGCCGATGTGTAGACGCAGGAGGCGTGCCGATGCTCCAGGCAGGAGGCAAGGCAAGCACGCGCGAGGTCTATACCGGCCTCGTCGCCAATGTGGAGTGCGGGGACTGGGCCTCGCACGTGGACTGCTCAGCGGACAATGAGACACAGGTACACCTAATTCAATGGTGCCGGAAAGACCCCGAGCGGTCTTCCGCTTCTTTATTTTATACCTCGGAGCGAGCCCGCCCGGGGGTGTGGGGATGCGTGTGAAGATGTATATAAAGTACAGAGAGGCCCGGGTGGCTACCTACATCACCTACCAAGCTCAAATTATGCAGTGGTGCTTAAACGGAAAAAAGGCTCCAGTTCCCACATGTTTGCACCGTTATCCTGCAGGGAATCAAGGAGCTGGGCGGCTTAGCGGAGGGCTGCAGCCCGACTTTGCAAATCCCCGAATACAAATCCCTGCATACCTCTATCCATTGACCCCCTACACAGCCTGCCATATCGTTAGGGCAGAGAACGATTGCCTTCTCCAACAGCACCAATTAGTCTCTACATACAGCGATGGCTATACCGTCACAATCTGCCGATCTCGGTCTTAGGCTGTCCTCGCTCCTCCGCAGATAGGGCACTCCATTCCCGCGGCAAATCCTTCCTCCGCCTGAAGCTATTCTTCATGCTCTCCAGCAAGATCAACCTCGAGACCAGGAAGTGTTCACCGCCGAGCACCATCGCGACGCCTCACTGCAGTTCTCCTCGCCCTCGAAGCCGCCTCATACCATCCATACGACTTCGCGACCTGCAATAGGAGAAAAAGAAAAGAAATTACGGGCCGCTGGTGGCCCGGGTGCTGCGCCTGTGGGGAGCGTAAGAACAGGAGAATGTTCTGCTCCCCACACCCCCTTTTAACAGGGGGGGCACTGGCCAGTCTAAACTGGTCTGGCCCCGCTGTTGTGTACCCGTGTGAACCGGAAGCACTACAGTGCTTCCGGTTCACGCCCGCCGTAACCGCCTACAGGATGAAAATGGGGAAGGTGGGAGTGCTCCCCCCTCCTCCTTTCCCCTGGGACAGGCTCGACCACCATAAGGGCGACCCGCACTATTCTAGCGCTCTGCCTGTTCCATACTTTGTGTAAATACAGAGAACGTAGCATAACATAACATATGTTATTGGCCTAATGGCTAGGACGGTCGACCTCAAATCTGGGGAACCGGGTACGAGTCTCGCCAATGACGCTGAACGTCCTGTGATTCTGGGCTAATCACTTAATCTCCCTGTGCCTAACAAAATGAATGTGTCTTCATGTAACGCAACTGGTGCTATATAAAGCGCTCTGATACCCGATTCGGGTCAAGTTTGCGCTATATAGAACTACGTTAAATAAAAAAATATAAATGTATTTGTAAAGCGCACGTTCACCCATGGGTATCTTGCCGCAGAATAAAACAATTTTATTGTTGTCAACTCAATGGTACACATTTTAACGACCACAGATAGATGAAAGGCTGAGTGGACCTGTCAGGATGTGAACCTTTCAACATGTGACCATAAGGTCAAACACAGGCCCCTGCAGTGGAAACATTAGTCCACTGAGCACCAGACCCTGCGGAAGCCATGTTAGATATATGATGGAGCTAGAATGGGAGGCATGAAAGGGAAGCATTTGGCACTAGATCCTCAGCTTCATTAAGTAAATGTTTCAACTTATCAGAAGCCACACTGTCTGCCCGTACAGAAACATTTGTTGCAGAATGATGGCCCATGAAAATAAGTGCCAATAGCAACATAAGCAAAAATCACAAATACTTCTGTGGACAAGACAGGCTCTTTTAGCATAATCGTGTACCTTGTAAATATTGGACTTTTGTTGAAGGGTAAATGTTGGATTTTCAGGTTTATAAATGTGGACAGTAATTGCATGTCACCCACTGACATATCTGTCATTATGAAGATTGGAGCAACATATACTAGAGCCTTGACGTGCTAGGGACGTTGGTGAGTTTCAGCAAAGTTATGAGAGAGAGGGAACCACAATTGGAGAGGGGCCAGATGTGGGGAGAAAGAGAAATAGTGAGAGAACAAAAAAGGGAGGTGTAGGCTGTGTAGAGAGAAATATGTTTCAGCAACAGATAAACTGGATAATGGAGACAGAGGAAAGTAGAAGAAAATGGCAAAAAGGGACATCTGAAAGTAGGAAAGAAATTAGGAGAAGGGGGAGAAGTAAATGGAATTGTATTGAGGAGGGTCTCTTAGGCCTGAAAATAATGGTGAATATGTTACAAGGATAGAGACAATTTGTATTGTAAATAAATACATTAGATCAGTCTTGCCCAACTAGGTCTCCCCAATAGCAGACCAGCTCAGAGATATGCTCACCAATTCAACCAAGGTGCTTTAAAAATAATTGCAGGGGATTGCAAAACTTGACTCTCTAGGATGGGATGAATATGGCAAGACCAGCAGAAGCTGAGGGCTTAGCATCTCTAGAGGGTGTCAGGGGTCAAGTAGCATTGAAACAAATAGCTGTCGCCTCCCAATTAGAAGAACTGATGGTTGAATATGACCTGAGAATTGCCATTGCCAACCCCCGCTCCGACTTCCTTCCACCTCCAACTTTTAAAAGAGGTGTTTCAACTAGCCGAATTGATTAAATATTTATTGACCAGGCACTCTGGCCAGCGCTGGTGGACATGGTCATAATCAAGAGGTCAGACAGGGATCACCAGGCATCATGTGTCAGGTCCGACCTAGCCATATTCATGAGTGATACCCTGGTGCCCTTAACTTTTTCCAGCTCAGTCCAGACAGTTAATAATAGGCGTAACATAAAAGGGGCAGACGTTTAATCTAATGTGGTATTCCAGAGGCAAATCTATAAACCCCTATTTATATTTTTTCGGCCTATGATGCACCTGCCTATGCTCATTGTCAGTTTGACTTTGTCACCGCGCACTGACCATTCTTGGATTAAATAAAGCCCCTCTTCCTTAAGGCTAGAACAAGGGCAAGTATCATAAAGAAACAACCTCGCTGGTTTGGTAAAGATTGTAAAAAGGAAAAAAACCTCCCTGATAGAAATATTTTAAAAAGGCAGCAAACCTGAGATATCTATGGCCAGGAACAAGTATACGTCCACTCTGCTGGCAGCAAAAAAAGAGATGGGAGTGGGGACAGTGGGCTGACCTTACAGAGGCATTTGATAGCAAAAACATCAAGTCCTTGTGGGAGCTAATGGCTGAAGGTACACGCACCACTGATGATCAACTGGAGGCTGCTATACAGCCCTATAAACAGGTTACCCACTTCATGACACTTTTTAAGGAGGAGGCTCCAAGAAAGCGATTTGATAGGCTCCAGGAGACAGTGGGTGTTTTCATGCCCCCCACCCTCCACCAAGAAAGGAAATGCTCCAGGACTGGATGATATTCCAGGAGATTTGTTTCTATCTAAACCTGAGGTCTGGGTCCCTTACCTCAATCACTTGGTTAACACCAACATGAAGGGCAGCAAAATTCCACCATCCTGGCAGGGTGCTACTATTATCCCAATCTATAACAAGCATTTGCAATGCAATGTGTCTCGCATTTGTGAAAGTCAGAGCTATTGGCACTGTAAATGACAATGTGTTTTACATATTTGGTTTGCAGTGGAGTGATTATGTAGGAAAAAAGTGCACGCTATACCAAATAATAGTAAAAAAATGCACAAGCTTCACGAAAACAGTGTTTATAATTGTATCTTTTTGCATGCATTAGAGAACGTTCTCTGACAAACGAATACCTGTATTTTGAACACGTATTTTGAAATGACTGGGTTAAAAACAAGCATTGACAAACATGCATTTTTGCAAAGTTATGTAAAAGAAAATAAAAGTATACAAAAAATAGTAACAAAATTAAAGGAGAGACTAGCCCTAAAGCCCTGAAGTGCACTACTTCTCACTTGTAATCCGGTAAAATGGTACAGGAGAGACAATGGCTGAAGCAGGCTGGCCTATTGCTCAATGCCTTATGCAGAAGTATGTGGAAGAAAGATGTCATTGGCAATGTCACAGACCAGTGAATGAAGAGGAAAATCTAAAGCCCATCTATATATTTTTCTATGTATATATTTCTAGTTATGATTTTTATTTAATGCATGTCGGTGGCCAGACAGGTAAAACTTTTTCTCTCTAGGCTAGACGCAAACCAGGATCTATCTGATGGAGAGATCTAACATCCTGAGATTTTTCAATCACATGATGCTTATGAGAAGGGCAAATCCTAAAAGAAAGATATGTACCTGTTAAGATGACTGCACCATTTCCCACACCTTTCTACATGTTTAAAAGGGGCTATATGTTTGACGCATCTCTGTGACTCTCACAAGCTACACCTAGCACTTCCCAAAGAGATCACACCCTTCTAACGAGGTACTCAAGAAGGTCTTTACAGTTATACTTTCATCACCAAAGTGCTTTACAACATCAACAGGAGTGTTAAGTGCTATAAAAATGCAGCACCACAATTTACTTTCAAATAAATCTAGCCTACCTCAACATACTTTTCTTAAATAAAATATTGTGGTCTTGTTGACAGACATTTGCAATCTGAAATTGATTTGCAATTATATGCCATATTAGCAAATAGTTTGCACTGGCCGACATTTGAATATTGGTGACAGTATTCATCGTGCACACTTGGTGCTGCTAGAAGCCCTGGGGAGGCACTGAGGTGACACAGAGAGCCACATGTGTGTGCAGGGTCAATGCAGACTGATGTACTCAGTAGAGCAGGTCCAGAGATAGAGCTAAGGGAGCAACCATGGAGATCCAGGCAGAGATGGGAGGTAAAGGGAATATGTAGAGGGCCATAAGAGGCTCAGAGGCTGAACAGGCAGGCAGAATGAATCAAGAACTATACAGCAGAGAAAGAGAACACAGACCACCAAGGTGGGAGGAGGTGTTTAAAAGCAGCAACTGGCTGAGCAGACACAGCCAATGGCAAGCGAAAGGATGAGCATGAAGTGGAATGAATTAGTACAACGCAGAAAACCCATGGCCTATTTCAGTATAGTTACTGGCACGAGACAGAGCAAAATATGTGAGTTGGTAAGAAAGCACACTAGCAGTGGCCGCGAGTAACCACAGACAGCATGGCAAAGACAAAGGAGGATCATGGGACGGAAAGATAAGCCACCATACCACACACCCCAAGGCAGAGTCTGCCAAGTACCACAGACACGAGGTGCACAGGGAGAGAGTGTGAACAGTAGAGAGCGCATGCAGAGAGGACAGACCATGCAGTGTACAACAGTCTTTCACCGCTCAGGCTCCATGGAGTAGGCACTGCCATTTCTTTCAATAAAATCCTGCATTCTGGTGCACGGGACCTGCGTGGAGCATCTCAGGGACTCACTGCAGCCTTCGCTCGACTAAGACCTTGTGCCCCGAGGGGTGCTGCTACCAAGAGAAATTCATGTTTTGAATTCCGTCCGGGCACCAGATATCTCCTTGACAGAACCAGGTCCTCAGTATTCTTTTACAACAATATTATTTAAAAGCCATGATCAACATGACTGTGCAAGAATCGGTTTCTTTTCAATATTATCAAGGCGCCATATTTAATGAACACTAGCATTCCATAAACGTTAGCAACGGTCACTGGGTGTTGCACATCCTCCAACAATGGAGAAAACAGCATTAAAGTGACAGCAACTCACCTACGATCCAAACTACAGGACCCATTGATAAAACAGCCACGAAAACGTGGTATCCGTCCATTAGGCCTTTAGTTTTGGTGAGCTATGTTTGATTGAGCTGGAATTGACGCTATTCTAAAAGTTACTTCCTTCACCATAATGATAAGCCATATAAACCAGCAGTGAGTGCAGCGCACAGCTGATGGGGATAGGCGGAGCGACTGGAGATGGTGGTGGAGTACACCACACGGAGAAGGGGTAGCGACAAACAGGGGCACGAAGACACGCAGCTGCAGCCATGTGGATAGGAGCAGCGACGGCGCAATTAGGTGCTGGTGAGCAGGGGCACCGAACACACAAGATAGGCTTGTAGTGCAGGGAAGAGCAGCAGTACAAAACAAGGAAGTAGTCCCGAAATAAAAAGATAACAGCCCAGCAGCGGAACTAAACTGTAGTTAGTCAGTGCTGCTTCCTACAAAACTGAAGCAAAACGGAAGTGACATATCGGACCACCAGACAATCAATGAGCGAGATAGTAAGAGCAATGCCAGATGTAACCAATGGCAAACGAAAAAACAAAGTTTTCACCACTAATACTGATTACTTGATGCCTCAGAAAGGCAGCGCATGCGCTGCCTATGCGAGACCTAAAAGAAGGAGGGCAGCAACAAGCTATCAAACTACAGGCCTATTAGCTTGCTGGATAACAGCCGAAAAAAATTCTTCAGACAGCACAGGCTGCTAACTTGGCTTGCCAACAACCATATCCTGGAACATGCCCAGGCAGGTTTCAGGAACAACATAAGCACCACTGGCCAGGCCTTTCGTTTTAACGTTCTGTGTTGGAAGTTTGTCACCCAAGAGAAAGAACACTTATATGTTGCCTTTATTGACCTTTGGTCAGCTTTCCATCTGGTCCCTAAGAATAGGCTAAAGAGGGAGCTGGGAAACTATGGTGTTCCATAGGATCTCCTCTAGATTCTCAGAATATTGAATACCAACACCTTTGCTCAAGTAAGGTGGAACAGAAAAGATCTCCATCAGAAGGGGGACAAACAGGGCTGTGTACTTGACCCAACCTTATTTTCTTTGTATAGTAATGGAGCGGTGAACTGGGTCTCTGCATTTGAACATGTTGCTCCACAACTTGCTGGTGTCCGGGTCCTAATCTTAATGTTTGATGATAACACGCTACTTATTTCCAGAATCCCCATGTGACTCCAGAAGGCACTGGATTCGATTGCAGTTTCTGTAAAAACAGAGGCTTTGAAATAAACCAGATTTATGAGGATTAATCCTCAAAGGTCCTTTAGAGGAAAAATAACAATTAATGGTTCCCTGACAGAGCAGACTGCTCACTTCGACTATTTGGGCACAAGGATGTCAGATTCTCTAAAATGGGGGATTCAAATAGATAAGAGAAAGGTCGGACTAAACCAGCCCACACTCTAAATCAGAAGGAAACACAAGTCCGCAGCAGGAGGGGCTGTGTCCCCAGCCCTAAAATTCTATCATGCCACCACAGTGTCAGCTGCCTTTTATTTTATTTATTTAGCTTATTTAGCTGTTTTATAGCGCGCTCTATTACTACCAGAGTACGCTGGTGCGAAATGGCTTTTGTGGGACAGAGATTTGGGGCTATACTGATGCATCCATATTATCCATTGAGGAAAACAAATTTATGAAAGGTCTTCTCAATTTGCCACAACGAGCCCCATTGGTTCCGTTGAGATTTGATCTAGCCCTTAACCCCATCCACTTGGTGTCTTTTCTCAAACTATTGGGATATTGGGTGAGGGTTTAACTATTTGCAGAGGAGCACTCAGGGACCTGCTTAATTGTCACAAACTCATCCCCACCCCATGGTTGAAGCATGTTAAAAAGCAGTTTGAACTTCTTAGTTTTGGAAACCTATGGATTACTCCTGATGAAGTCACTAAAGGTTATAAGCTGATCTTAAATCAAATCTACTGGTATCAGGCTTTGACTAGAACCTGGGCCAAGCACAGGGTGGGGTCCCTAACAGGTCAATTCCTGCTTCACAAATGCTCCCCCAATGTTTAAATCTTTTTGGACAAGATTTATCCCACCGGGGCTAAACGTCTGTATTTCCAGTTCATATCTGACTCCCTACCTTTAAGATCCTTTACCTCGAGATGGTGCAAAAATGGAGTGTGATCTAGAGACATGCCCCTTTTGCCCATCATCAAAGGAAACATGGGCCCACTTTCTGCCCTTTAGCCCCAGATATTCAATTTTATGCAAAAAAATGATAATTGCATTATGAAAGTTGGAGGGTGTAAGCCACTATTGGGAGGCACTGCAATTATTGAAAAGCAACATGGAAGTTTCAGTAATATTTGAGGTCTCACGTTTCGTTTGGGGGTTTGGTTGATTCGAATGAAAAGTCGACCATCAGGGAATCTGAAACCATTATTCCTGCAATTCATGTATGAGGTATACGTCTACCAAATCCTATAACAATAGCCCAAATTATTTTTACCAATTGATTTTAATCTTACCTCTTTTTATGTGAACTTTTAAAATGATTTAATAGCAGGTCAAGGTACTTAATATGTATGGACATTATGAGAGAGATAATCCTTCTCTTGGAATGGTCGGGGTACTCAACATGGTAGACCACATTACAGCCTAGTCTTAGGTTACTATGGAGGTTTATGTTGATAGAGGTAACTGTTTCCCTGGAGGTTCCCTACCAGGCTCATTGCATTGCTTACTGTTTTTCATAATGTTTTTTTAATATATTTGTCTGATCAATGCTTTATTTATTATAATGTATTTATTGCAACTGCACCTTTGTTGTCATCAGACCGAAATAAAGTATATTGATGATGCTGGCTGGGGAGGAGGGAGTTGCAGGAAGTGAGGGAGAGAGAAAACAAACATTACCAAAACAAATTTGTATTGCCTTCAACATCTGAGCAGGGGCATAGCTTAGTCAATAATGTTAGGAGGGTGTGGGTCTCAGATTTCCCAACAAGCAACCTTGAGTACCCAACTAAAATTGGTAGAGCTGGCCAGGTTAATGGGTAGGGTTAGGAACTTTAGTTTTGAGTTACTTATAAAAGCAGGGTAACTTCAGAACATGGATAGATTGGAATTCTTGAACTGCTCTAGTCAGGTTCTTCCGCACAGCAATGTAGGAGAGGGAGGGCAAAGACAGTAGGCCTGGCATCAGAACAGGTCTAACATAAGCAGACCAGGCTTGGGGAGAACAGCATGAGCTGGTCTAGGAGTAACCCATGAGTCCTGTCCTGCAGATCTTCAAGGAAGATGAGGACACATACTGGATGCTCCCAGTCAAGATCACCTGCTTAGAACCCATACCCAGATACACATATTTGGCACCAACAGGCCGGTACACCATAGCAAGTATGCCTAATGCTTCTGAGAAAATGGAAATGTAATAAGTACAGCACATCATCTACTGTGTAAGCATCCCTCATATAACAGGTACAGCTGGGCATAAACAGTGCAAGTTTCCCTCCTTCACAGAATAAGTACAACACAGCAGCTTGAGTTCGAGATTCACTCTCTCTCAGAAAAGGTATAGCACACTATTCACAGTTTTAGCGTCCAATCCTCAGAAAATAGGCACAGCAGCAGAAGTGCAATCATCTGTCTCAAAGAAAAGCTACAGTCCACTATCATCAGTGCAAGCTACCCTCACATAACAGGTACAACAGGGCCTCAGCAGTGCAAATCTCCCTTTCTTCAAACAGGTACAGCATGATAACAGCAGTACAAGCTTGATTTATCTCTGACAGATAAGTTCTACCACTACATCAGCAAAACAAGCTTCCTATATATAACAGGTACAGCTCAGTCTGCATCAACAGTACAAACAACCTTTCCTATTTGACGTGTATGCCTCAGTATGGTTGCGTGGATTGGTAAGTGTATGAATGGATGAGTGGGTAAATGTTTAAATGTGCATTAGGTAAATCAGGTGAATGGCTGAATCGCTATATGAGTGGATAGAGGTTTGGGTCGTAGGATGATGGAGTGAGTTGGTGAGCTGTTGGGGGAGTCTGGATGGCTAATGAATTTACATTTGGATGATTTTTGAATTTGTGTGGATGGATGAAGAATGTGGGTTAAAGTATGATGTATGGATTTGTGCGAGCGATGGTCGTTCGTGTGTTTATAAGTAGATTAACGATCACTTTGTGTATGACGTATACATGCAAGCTTATGGTGTGTGGGTGGATGTATGTGTGGACAGATCATGTGGGAATGCAGATGGATCCATGTACCTTGGAGCTGTTCTCTTTGGCGCATGGTGAGATGTAAAAAGGGCTTGTGACCTTGATGGGTAACAAAACACGGTGAATCACTGTAATAGGACAGCACATCATCTAATACCATTGGAAATACTGATAATACAAAATGACAGTTGCCCTGAAATTACTGGCTTACAGATTGGGATATTACACAAAACTCATAATATAAAGAATAAAAGTGATCCATCTCAGAATGAGGCATAAGGTGTGATAGCGCTGAAAATAAAAGGGTGACATACATATTCCAAGAAGTGAGCCATCTCGAAATGAGGCATAACATGCGGTATCACTGGAAATAAAGGGCTTGACATGCACATTCCAAGTGAGCCATCTCAGAATGAGATATAACATTCAGTGGTACTGCCAATAAAGAGGTTGACATGAAAACTTCAAGAAGTGAGCCATCTCAGAATGAGGTGTAATATGTGGCAAAACTGAAAGGGGTGACATCCACATTCCTAGAAATAGCCATCTCAGAATGATGTATAACATGCAGTAGAACTGGCAACAAAAGAGATGGCATACACATTCCAACAAGTGAGCCATCTCAATGAGGTATAACGTGTTAGCCTGTAATAAAAGGGTGACATGCACATTCCAACAAGTGAGCCATCTCAAAATGCGGTTTAACATACAGTGACACTTGTAACAGAGGGAGTGACATAAACATTCCAAGAAATGTGCCATCTCAGAATAAGGTACTACATGCGGTCACACTGTAAAACAAGTATTGGCATAGCCAATAGGTCTCACCTTTGGGACCTTATAAGTGTTTAGCCATGCAGCAGTTAATGTTGTTGCAGTAAGGAGGTTGTGCTGCAAAACTAAATACTTATAAGGTCCCAAAGGCGAGACCTATTGACTATGCCAATGCTTGTTCCTAGACGCTAGGGAGATTATAGTAGAAACATTTGACTGGTCAATGTGATGTGGTAATCTCAATAAAGTGCCACAGGCCAACTCTCTGATGGATTTTCCTACATGTGGCCATCTCGCACCAGCCGGAAGTTTTCACAGAACACAAAGCGCCTAGGTGACCAATCTCAAAAATATTGAGTCAGAAGAAACGTGGCAGCATTATGCAATGAATCGCCTCGCCAAATACTTTGCATTTTCTGTTACATAATTCTTATTAGCGAAGACTCAATAACACACACCTAGGACAGGCACAAAAACATTCACCCGGAAATGAGACTTTGTTTTCTGATCTCTAAACTAGAGGTCGGGCACTAAAACTAGACGTAACAAAGCTAACCGCCGACCACGCTATCTCACCAAAAACATTCTTCAGTCCACAACTGAATTGAGAATGTGCGAAGCTCAGACCTGCAGATGTGTGCTCGCTCTTTGAGAGTGTGTACAGTGTTTGTAAACATGATCCTCACTCACTAGCATAACTGCTGTCAATCGTTGTAGTTTTCAAGGCAGACGTACCGTAACCAGTTTAGACGGTAGGTGCCAATGAGTGCAGACTGCATGCGCAGTATCACACAAGGCTGAGCTCACGACAAAGGGAAAACGTGATGGGGTGGATAAATGTTGCAAAAGAGACAAGAGAGAGACGTTGGCCAGTCTAGCTCGCTCACATCAGAGAAATGCTGTTTCAAAAGCAAATAGAAGAACATACTCGTAAAGTGGGAAAGTTAGCATGATATGACATTACATGTCAAGTGGTAAGATGAAATTTCCTAACGAACACTTTCAAGAAAGGCAAGCCCGGGAGTTTTTAAAAAAAGCATGGCAAAGGTGCGTGCGCGCGCAGCATGCTCTTTTTCAAAGCACATACTTGTGCTCATGGTGCGCAGCTGCGCACTCCCGCAAGCTGTATGCCACCACAAGCATGAGTATGTGCTACGAAAAAGAGCTGTATGACGGCTAAAGGTCTCCTATGCATCACATGCGTGCTGCGTAGGCGAGACCTAAAACGTGAGTGACATACACATTTCAAGAAGTGATCCATGTTAGATGGGGTGAACAGTCGCAATATCAAATTTTTTATATCGAAATGGCAAAATATTGAGTTTTAAATATCGAGTGGACATAATATCGAGTTACAAAAATATAATGGTGCAGAATATTGAAATTCAGATAAGAAATATCGATTTTTATAATATCGAAGTTAGTAATATCGACAGTCATAATATATTTGTTAAAAATATCGATTTTTTAGAGTATTTTAATATGTGTTAAAAGTATGTATTATTTTTGTAATGTATGTTTACATTTTTTTTAAGTAATACATTTTATGTTATTTAATTTTTGCGTAATTTAATTCCGTAGCGGGTTGTGAGTTTATTGGGGAATAGGGTGGGAAGTAATTTAATTATAGTAAATTAAATATTAATTTTTAGGAATTATTAATTATTTTTTATTTAATTTTGCGTTTTAGTTCTGTAGCTGGTTGTGGGTTTATAGGGGAATAGGGTGGGAAGCAATTTAATTGTAATTAAGTAAATATTAATTTGTATTTATTGGTATTGTATAATTAATTTATTGTTAATTAATTATTAATTGGTAATTCGTTTTTATTAATTGGTAATTAATGTGTAATAATTGATTAATTGATAATTATATTAATTGTATTAATTTATTATTCTGAGAGGGTTGTGGGTTTATAGGGGAATAGGATAGGAAGTAATTTAATTGTAATTAAGTAATTATTTATTTTTATTTATTGGTATTGATAATGTATTGTTAATTATTAATTGGTAATTAATTGTTAATAATTGGTAATTCATTTTTATTGATTGATTAATTGATCATTATAATAATTGCATTAATTTATTATTTGGAGCTGGTTATAGGTTTAAAGGGGAATAGGGTGGGAAGTAATTTAATTGTAATTAAGTAATTATTGAAATTATTTTTGTGCATTGATAATTAATTTACTGTTAACTAATTATTCATTGGTAAAAGAGGTATTACTTATTCATTTTTGGTATTGAAAATCAATTTGTTGTTAATTAATTATTAACAGGTAATTACTTTTTTATCATTAATATTTATTGGTATTTATTATTAATTAATTATTAAATAATTTGTCATTGGTAATTTATGTTTATTACTTTTTTATTGGTATTGATAATTAATATATATATATATATATATTTAATTATAAAATCATTACTTTCCCTACTGTTGCACTCACTGGAGTGGGAATAGTAAATTATTCCTACCCGCTATCCAACACTTTCCCTAATGTTGCACTCACTGGATTGGGAATAGTAATGTTTACCTGTATGCTATCCAACACTTTCCCTTCTGTTGCACTCACTGGAGTGGGAATAGTAATTTTTACACCTACGCTATCCAACACTTTCCCTACTGTTGCACTCACTGGAGTGGGAAAAAGTAATTTTTACCCCTACGCTATCCAACACTTTACCTACTGTTGCACTCTCTGGAGTGGGAATAGTAATTTTTACCACTACTCTATCCAACAGTTTCTCTACTGTTGCACTCACTGGAGTGGAAATAGTAATTTTTACACCTACGCTATCAACCACTTTCCCTGCTGTTGCACTCTCTGGAGTGGGAATAGTAATTTTCAACACTATGCTATCCAACACTTTCCCTACTGTTGCACTCACTGGAGTGGGAATAGTAATTTTTACCCTCCCACTATCCAACACTTTCCTTACTATTGCACTCACTGGAGTGGGAATAGTACTTTTTACCCCTACGCTATCCAACACTTTCCCTACTGTTGCACTCACTGGAGTGGGAATAATAATTTTTACCCTCCCGCTATCCAACGCTTGCCCTATTGTTGCACTCACTGGAGTGGGAATAGTAAATTTTACCCTCCAGCTATCCAACACTAAAAATATTGAATATTTTGTAATATTATTAAGTTAACATATATATGTAATAACAAATAAAAATGCATGGTTTTTTTAAATTTACATTAATTATACATTAATTTTAAGGTTAAGTATTTTTAAGTATGTTTTACTTAATTATATTCATTATTTAATTATTTTACATTACTTTTAAGACATTTAAAAAATTCAATATTTTAACAAACTATATTATTTTCAACGATATTTTGGATTCGATATTTTTGTACTTACCTGTTTGTAGATAGGAAGTCGATATTCTATCATTATAGATTTTTTCATCTATATTTTGGCAGGTCGATATTTTGCTCCTCAATATTCTGTCAGTGATCCGTTAGATGGAAGTATAACGAACTTTGTAGCAAGCTCCGGCAGTGAGGGAAGCGGCGGCGGGGCAACTCCGTGTCTCTGTGGCTTTCGAGGCACCGTGAGGGCAACGGCAGAAAACCACATCCCCAGGTGTCCCAGCAACTACCGGCGCACCCGTGACGCCACAGCCAGCGCCCGGAGGTGCCATTTAACAGCCGAGCGTTCCGGGGTGTTGACGAACTTTGCAGCAAGCACCGGCCGTGAGGGAAACGGCGGCGGGGCAACTCCGTGGCTCTGTGGCTTTCGAAGCGCCGTGAGGGCAACGGCAGAACACCACATTCCCCAGGTGCCCCAGCAACTACCGGCGCACCAGTGACGCCACAGCCAGCGCCCGGAGGCGCCATTTAACAGCCGAGCGCCGAGCGCTCAGGGGGGTTGACGAACTTTGCAGCAAGCTCTGGCCGTGAGGGAAACGGCGGCGGGGCAACTTCGTGGCTCTGTGGCTTTCGAGGCGCCGTTAGGGTAACGGCAGAAAACCACATACCCCTGGTGCCCCAGCAACTACCGGCGCACCGGTGATGCCACAGCCAGTGCCCAGAGCGCCATTTAACAGCCGAGCGCTCAGGGGGTTTGACGAAGTTTGCAGCAAGCTCCAGCTGTGAGGGAAACGGCAGCAGGACAACTCCGTGGCTCTGTGGCTTTTGAGGCGTCGTGAGGGCAACAGCAGAAAACCACATCCCCCATGTGCCCCAGCAACTACCGCCGCACCGGTGACGCCACAGCCAGCCACAGCCAGCGCCCGGAGGCGCCATTTAACGGCCAAGTGCCTCCCGTCCCAGGACTAAGCCCGGGCAAAGGGCAGGTCGTCTGTGGCCGTCAGGGGCAGGCAAAGGCTGGGCTGGGCCCCCCCTTTTAGCTCCTGAGTGAGGTGAGTGCAAACCAAGTACTATGGGGAAACGTTTAGCTACTACAACCACCTCGGACCCTAAGAGTTCCACTATAATCACCTCCTCCTTTGAAAGTATGCTTGAAAATGCCGTCAACATGGTCACCTCGGAAATTGAAATTACTGAGAGGAGACTCTCTATGGGCCAACTATTATCTAATCCGCACATGGTTGATGAACCAGAGAGAGGTGGTCAAATGGTGCCCCCGTTATCACCTACTGTAATAATTAATAATTCTGCCCATCATGCAAAGCTAACTGCGGGCACTGTGATTGATAAAAATACAGTAGATACCTTAGACCCCCAGCAGGGGTCTCAAGTTAATACCAGTGTTCCCAAACCAGCTTTAATTACAAAAAATGTGGGGGAGAAAAGGAAGAGAGGACCATCAAAAATGACTAATAGTAAGAGGAAACAACCTACCCGCAATAAATCTCTACCTACCCCTCTGAGTATGTGGTCACGAGGAGCGACTGGAACAAGTGGGACATCAGTTAGTCCGACTGTGCAATTAAATGACAGCACTGTAGATTTGACCACAACGGAAGCTGTATTTAATTCTATCTGTACCCAAACTGAGACAACATCTGTAAACGGCGTACAAGGAAGGCCAAATGGAAATTTAATTGACACTATAGTGGACTCTACTTTTCCTCGTTTGAAAAGTCTAATGGATAAACAATTTAATGCTATTTTTAAACGCTTGGATAGATTGGAAAGCTTGGTGAAGAAAGAGGATGCCAAAAAAAATGGGTTACTATTATTGACCAAATTAGGGGTGAACGGCTCTTAAAAGACATGGAAGCAATTAATAAGGGCATTGCGGGGGGAAATGGTACTCGTATACCTTCTGGTACTAATGATGTATGTGAAAAGTGTGATGGTAAAAAGAACAGCCTATCACCCAATCTCACGTCCAGTACCATGGCTAGCATGTTGCTTTTGTTAAATGTGCCCATCGAGAACAGGTCCTCCAGTAATCATCACTCACATTAGCCCCACCGCATTGCCTGTGCCAGCCTCCACGAAATCGATGACGGGCTTAAATTTTAACCCCATTCCCGATATACAGGTTAAAAAATACGCTGAGGCTGTTCTTCATTTACCCCCGGAAGCATGCCCCTATGTCATGATTTTAGCTGGTGTACCTCCATTGAAAGAAGATCAAATCGAGTCCTGGGACCAACTTAAAAATAAGTGTATTGATTGGTCATCAAAGTATAAGGGGACAGGGTGGGAGATTGCTAATGAAATTCTGATGGTGAGACGGGTGGAATGGGTAGGACCTTCAGTTAAGAACATTATGGGCTACTGTATTGTTGTGAACTTTAGGTACCCTTCCCTAGTGAAATGGATACTGAAAAGCCAAACCGACCACATTAGCACTCCAACTCTCATAACTTCGTTACCATTGGGTTTTTTCTACAGACCCCCCAGAGAGCTCGCAACTTAGTCACCCCGACATATTCTACACATAACCGGTTTACCGCTCTGTCTGACCTGGAGAGACAGGACTGACTACCGAATAAATCTTTGACTACTGTAGTAGGGCCAATGGATTTACTAAAGGCCCGTCCGGCTGATACCGAACCTAGGCCCACAGATATCCTTCAAAAAGATTCCCCGGTAGAACCACCATCAATTTGTCCTGTCATTATGGAACCCAGACTTTTAGACCATAACTTAAATATACTTAGCTGGAATATCGCAGGTCTAAAATCTAAATTGAATATAGCGGAGTGGATTAACTTGGTTGGTAATTTTGACATCTTAATGTTCCAAGAGACATGGTGTACCGGTGGTTTGTTTCTTGAGGGATTTGTTTGCCACAATAATATTGTACCCAGCCCTGAATTTGGTCGACCAAGCAGGGGATTATCCACATGGATAAAGATTACAGCAGGAAGTAGTATAAAACCCCTGGAGACAAATGATGGAAATTTTCAAGCTATGATCTATTCACATGGGATTATGCTATGTTTGTTCAATTTTTATAACAATGATTTTACATCACATTAACTTGTTTGAATTTATTGACAACTTGGTAGATGAACAGAGGTATGGCAAATTGGACGTAATCTGTTTAGGGGGGAATTTCAATGCATATTTGTTCAACGGAATTGATAACCCTGTTGCTACACCTGTTCGGGAAATTCCGTGCAAAAGAGGGGAAGAACTGCACAATCATCTATCCACTCGGGATTTAATCAATGTAATGGATAAGGTTGGATGTGTGTCAGACAAAGGCCTATTGCCTACCTATAGAGGACGTGGCTGTTCTTCAACCATTGATTATGTTTTTATATCCTCCTCTCTTGAGAATTGTCTAGTCAAGGCTGAAGTTTTAGGCACTAGTTATAGTGATCACAACCCAATTTTCACAACTATCAGATTTCTTAACAAATTTATAAAATGGAAGGAAATAGGGGCAAAGAACCTGGTAGCATTGACTGACAAACTTAAAGTGATCTGGAAGGGCATAGATAACAAGGCCCTATTTGCACGTATCATAAAATCTTACCCCCTCTTGGTGGAGACATGTTTGTCTAGTAGCTGCTCAGGCACAGAGATTGTCCAGGCCATTACTGGGTTATGCGCTGGCATTAAATACGAAATCGCTAAACCTGTCACGAACCTGAGTAAGAACCCTAGATGGTTAAATGGCACTTGTTCCTGGGCCAATAGAGACCTTCGTGAAGCATTAGCTGGGGAATCCAGTGACATGACTTTGGTTAGAGCATATAGAGAGCGCTATAAGAATGCAACTAAATTACGTTCAGAGGAGATACTGAAGTAACGGTGGGACTCTCTCGCCTGCGCTGCCGCACTTAAAGATGTAACCTGGTTTTGGAGTGAAGTAAAAGCTATGAGGTCAATGGGAATAAATATCACTCCTATAAGCTGCAATATAGCTAGTGAGTCATGCGAGGAGCATTTTTCAAGAATATACACAGCTCCCATAACGTCTGTTGATAGTTATCTCCCAGTTACAAATGTTGCTATATCAATAACTGAAGTTGAAGATGCCATACATCAAAGTGCAGGGAATAAAACCCCGGGTCCTGATGGACTGTCAATCGATCTTATTAAATCTGAACCCGACTTTTGGTCCCCTCTTGTATGTAATTTTTTTAATAATTTGACCAATACTACAATCCCAACAACTTGGTCAACTAGTATTATTGTGCCCATTTTTAAGAAGGGCGACAGATCCAACCCTAGCTGTTATCGCCCAATATCTCTGATAGATAATACCCTGAAGATTTTGGGCAGGGTTGTTTTTAATAAGATTAGGAACTGGGCAGAGGATAATCAAATTTTAAATTGCTGTCAGTTGGGTTTTAGGAGTAATGTTGGAACTGTGGAACAGTGTCTGAACTTAAATCTTATATTGGGTAAATACACCATTGCTAAAAAAGTTCCACTATATTTGGGTTTTATGGATTTAACTTCAGCCTTTGATTTTGTTAATCGATCACGTTTATGGGAGATTCTTTTAAATTATGGTTTGGATGACGCACTTGTTCACTTCTTGGCGTTTTTGCACAGAGATCTGAAAGCACGGGTGCGGATAAGCAATGAAGGAGAGGTCTCCGGGGACATTTTAATCGGTAGAGGGGTTAGACAAGGTTGTGTCTTGGCCCCTCTACTTTTTATTCTTTATATAAACGAACTAAATAACTTTCTGTCCAAACTGACATATGATGTACCTAAAATTAATGGTAAATTGTTCCCCGTACTTTTATATGCAAACAATTCGGTCCTTATGGGCCGCACACCAAAAGCACTTCGCACTTTAATTACGGGTTTTGTATCATTCATGGCAGATTTGGACCTTTGTACTAATTTAAAAAAATCATATATTATGTCCTGTGGGCCTAAAAAGCACTGCATTAATCATATAACGCCGGGAAACGATTCCCTTAAAAAGCACTAGCACTTTCCCTTATCTGGGTTTAGTTTTGCCAGATTCAGGATCATGGCTAACACATGTATCCCATGGCAGAAATAAACTTGGTAATGCGGTTAATTCTATCATTAGCCTGCGATAGCCTAATCAGGTAGAGGTGGTGATACCCCTATTACAAAATTATAAATCCCAATGTGTACCAACGACAACTTATGGCGCCGAAGTGTGGGGGTATGCAAATTGTAGCATGATCCAAACTGCGGAAAATAGATTTTGTAGAAAGGTACTAGTGGCACAAATCTCATCGTCAAATTATATATGCTATAAAGAATTGAATTTACATTATGTGAAGGATTTTTTCAAATCCCGGCCAGCATTATTCTGGCTAAAGATATGGCAAAACCCAGCTGCAATTTTAACACAAGAGATAATCGCAGATTGACTTAAGTGTGATAGGAGTAGCAGCATACCTTGGCTTGGCGCAGTTAAAAATAGCCTAGCCAGTGTGAAGCTGGAGCACACCTTCCTCCACCCTGTAGCCACAGACGGTATAAATCTAAAAACAGGGGCATTGTATGATTTATACCGTAAGGAAAGAGGAAATATTGAGCTCTGTAAATCATCAATTATTAGATATATCCCTATTCTGGTGTTATCAGGCATTGAATATCATATGCCACAGGAATATCTCAGGAAAAACATTGAAAGATGGAATAGGAGTTTACTTTTTCGTCTCAGGGATGGCAGCATAAAATACTCACTTTGTTTTCTGATTGGTTTTTATAATAATTTGGAGAAGTTGTACTGTCCATGTGGCATTGGTAGCAAACAAACTGCTACATTTTTTTTTCTTTTGTAAATTTGATGTCAGATACACCAAACAGTATTTAATTCCCTACTTTAAGATACATGCCATTATCGATTTTAATTTGGCATACCGTGAAATATTACGGTTAGGAAGTGGCGATATGATTTTCCGAGTAAGCTCATTCTTGCAATCTGTGGTACGCTCACGAGCCTCTATGAATACACCTTAAACAGGTAATATATTTGCAATCGCTTTTGAATCAGTCTTTTATACTGCACGCTGTAGCACTTTATCTACAGAATGTTGCTATTTTTGCACATGTAATGCCTGTCTAAAAGGATTCAATTAACATGTAACTGCCTATTTTGCACTTAGTCCAAAGTTTACAACCTACGATTTTGCACAATGGTACTCCTAGTCTTGCTGCTTGTCAAATGTATATACAGCACTTTATTTGCACTTTATTGCTATCCTTTGAACCTTGGCTGTATGTTATTAATGATGTTAGATCTGACTTACCAAAACCTATTTTTATTACTTTTAATGTATTTTGTTCCTGATATTTGTACATTTATGTGCTATTGGTGGTGATGATTTGTACTTTTATGGATATTTTATATCCGAATAAAGATCATTTGACTTGACTTGACTTGGAAGTATAACATGCGGTAGCACTGGTAACAATAGGGTTGACATACAGATTCCAAGAAGTGAGCCATCTTTAAATGAGGTACGACATGCAGTTGCACTGAAAATAAAGGGGAAGACAAACATATTCCAGACGTGAGCTATTTTGGAATGAGGTATAACATTCAATGGTGCTGAAAATATGAGGGTGACATGCATATTCAAAGAAGTGAGACATCTGCGAATGAAGTACAACATGCAGTAGCACTGAAAATAAAGGGGTGACATGCATGTTGAAGGAAGTAAGCCATCTCGGAACGAGATTAACATACAGTAGCTCTAACAATAAAGGGACAGTCCACTCATGAGGTATGAGGCATAACAGGCAGTGGCACTGAAAATAAAGGGGTTCATATGCACAGTCCACGTATGAGATATGAGTTATAACATGCAGGGGTACTGAACATAAAGGAGTGACCCACACATTCCAAGAAGTGAGCCATCACAGAATGAGGAAGAACACGCAGTTGCACTGAAAATAAGGGGGTTATATGCACTTTACAATTCTAAGATTGGATATACATAGATGTGACTCCAACTAGGGTGTTAACCAAGTGACCAGTTATCAGAACACTTCACCAGTTACTACAGGCGTCTGCGCCCGACTGGCACTGCACCTCCCTGCATAGTTTCAGCCATGTCTGGAAGCGCACTTCCGTAGTCCTTATGATTATAAATGCTTCCCCTCACAGCTCGACAATTGTACATACTTTTGCACATAGTTCTATCCTATCCGCTGTGTAAAACGATGTTATTATTTACACATAGTGTAATTTATTTTGCGCCTAACCTACTCTTATTGTAAATTGCTCTGACGACTTTGAGGTATACTTATGTATTATATTGTTTTCATCCACATTCCCAATATAGCGCTTTGACACGCTTTTAGAATCTGGTCCATGGCCCGTGCTGTATAAAGTCCTCATGCTAGTCAGCAAACGTTCTATGTGAATGCCCCCGAACGAATGTTCCAGATGCTCTGTTTGGTGACTAATTTACAAGACTGGTAAGGAACAGCCCTATGATTTTGGCAGGAAATATCATATACTGTTTCTGATATTTTCTGGGAGTGGTGAACCTTTCTCTCCTCGGATTGGTAGGTTCAACCTACTTGCCTGGCTACTGGCAGATTTGTGCAATTGGCCAAGCTGATGGTAAGGATGAAATAGCAATGTGAAGGTCTAGAGCACCGCAACTACATCGCTAGTACTGACTAAAGCCCTGATTATGAGTGTATCGGTGTTTTCCGGTTTCCCTGTTTTCCGGTGTTTTCCAACCACTTTGCAGACTCCTGTTTGCATAGGGCTTGGAGTTTCGAGTTGGGTGTTATTTACCACACTGATCACTGGGCATGTTAAATCCCTCACTATTTGATAAAAATCGACAGGTCAAAACTGTAGAAATTTAACAAGGGAAAAGCATACATTATTTACCATACTATGTAGACTTTGGTGCATTAAGCACCAAAATACCCATGTTATTACCCAACAAATCCTAATAGACTCTATTCATGGCACTCGATAAATATTGTACAGTGGAGTATCATAATTTATGAGGTGCAATAAATATCACCTTGAATCAATGAACTCAGAATCAGACTGACTCCTAAGAACACCAATAAAGAACAAACTACCGTAAATAACACATTTTGGGGAATATTATCAAGACAGGTGATAAAATTATCGCCATTTTAGCGGCAGAAAACTGCTGCTAAAACGACAATAATGAGCTTGATAATATGCTCCATGGAATTCCAATTAAAGCCCATGTTAGATGTCCTTCACATCTAACATGGGCTTCAGTTAGAATTCCATAGAGTATATTATCAAGCCCATTATCGCCGTTTTAGCTGCAGTTTTCTGCCGCTAAAACGGAGACAATTGTATCGCCTGTCTTGATAATATGCCCCTTTGTTTATTTTTCGATTACAAAATATATAAAATCGCTACATAGTATATTTGTATTTAAATATCCTAATAAAACAGTCGAAATTATTAATCAGACAACCGAGTAAAACTTTATATACAGTAATGAAAACACAAGCATATTTGACCTTCATATTGAAAGGTTGATTTTCAAAGTCTGAGTAAATGAGATGGGACCCGATTCACAGACATAACTTAAGACAAAATCCTAAACTTACTACTTTTGGTATTCACAGAAGTTAGGATTTTGTCTTAAGACAGACTGAAGACAGACTTAGTTAGTATTCTGTTTTAAGTCTGTCTTAAGTCTGTCTCAAGACAAAATCCTAACTCCTGTGAATACCAAAAGTAGTAAGTTTAGGATTTTGTCTTAAGTTAGTTCTGTGAATCAGCCCCATGATGTGTAAAAGAACATCCTATGTTTAAGGTGCTCTACAGGGCAGTGGCATAATCAGATTTACTCACCAGAGGCCCTTGGACGGGTGTGCCACTGTTTCAGAGGAATGTAGTACACAAGGAAGGAACACAGGAGAACAGGAAAGAAAATGAGCAGCTTCCGGAGGAGTCTTCCCATCGCGATATTCACAACGTGGACGATTTTTCTGGACCAATCACGAGGTTCTGCAAACTGAAAAACACAGCCTTGTCAAGCTGAAGATTTCATTATTCCACAACAATGTTTGTCTTTTGTAAATGTCTACAGTTTGTAGATAATCGATAAGAGATTTCATTGTGCTTCGGAGTCTGCAGTGGGTGTGCCAAGGACATATGTTATTGGAAGCCCACCTGTTCACCTGAGGCAGAGCCGGAAGCAAAGGTACAGAGCAAGCAGGCGACAGTGATGCCCCTGACTACACCCATGCTCATGCAAGGTATGGGAAGCTGGTTCACATCAGGCCAGTGCCTTCGACTCATACACGCACATCTGGAGCCACAAGCTGCTGTTGGCACAGAAGGCTTGTGTCCACTAGACCAGGACCGTGCTACTATTGGGATAGAGAGCTCGAGGCCACTAGACCCGGACTGTGCTACTGTCGAGACAGAAGGCTTGTGTCCACTAGACCCGGACTGTGCTATTATCGAGATAGAGAGCTCGAGGCCACTTGACCCGGACTGTGCTACTGTCCATACAGACTGCTTGAGTCCTCTAGACCCTGACTGTGCTACTGTCGGGACAGAAGGCTTGTGTCCACTAGACCCGGACTGTGCTACTATCGAGATAGAGAGCTCGAGGCCACTTGACCCGGACTGTGCTACTGTCCATACAGACTGCTTGAGTCCTCTAGACCCTGACTCTGCTACTGTCGGGACAGAAGGCTTGTGTCCACTAGACCCAGACTGTGCTACTATCGAGCTAGGGAGCTTGAGGCCACTAGACCCGGACTGTGCTACTGTCAGGACAGAAGGCTTGTGTCCACTAGACCCTGACTGTGCTACTGTCGGGACAGAAGGCTTGTGTCCACTAGAACCAAACCGTGCTACTATCGGGATAGAGAGCTCGAGGCCACTAGACCCGGACTGTGCTACTATCGAGATAGAGGGCTTGAGGCCACTAGACCCAGACTGTGCTAATGTCAGGACAGAAGGCTTGTGTCCACTAGACCCTGACTGTGCTACTGTCGGGACAGAAGGCTTGTGTCCACTAGAACCAGACCATGCTACTATCGGGATAGAGAGCTCGAGCTACTAGACCCGGACTGTGCTACTGTCGGGACAGAAGGCTTGTGTCCACTAGACCCAGACTGTGCTACTGTCAGGACAGAAGGCTTGTGTCCACTAGACCCTGACTGTGCTACTGTCGGGACAGAAGGCTTGTGTCCACTAGAACCAGACCGTGCTACTATCGGGATAGAGAGCTCGAGGCCACTAGACCCTGACTTTGCTACTATCGGGATAGAGAGCTCGAGGCCACTAGACCCTGACTTTGCTACTATCGGGATAGAGAGCTCGAGGCCACTAGACCCGGACTGTGCTACTATCGGGATAGAGAGCTCGAGGCCACTAGACCCGGACTGTGCTACTGTCAGGACAGAAGGCTTGTGTCCACTAGACCCTGACTGTGCTACTGTCGGGACAGAAGGCTTGTGTCCACTAGAACCAGACTGTGCTACTATCGAGATAGAGAGCTCGAGGCCACTAGACCCAGACTGTGCTACTGTCAGGACAGAAGGCTTGTGTCCACTAGACCTGGACTGTGCTACTATCGGAATAGACAGCTTGAGGCCACTAGACACCGACTGTGCTACTATTGGGACAGAAGGTTTGAGCCCACTAGTCCCTGGCTGTGCCACTGTAGGAATAGCCAGCTCGAGGCCACTTACTAGGACTGTGCTACTGTAGGAATAGACAGCTTGAGCCAACTAGACCCTGACTGTGCTACTGTCAGCATAGACGGCTTGAGCCCACTAGGCACTGACTGTGGCACTAGACTCAATGGCCATTCATAAGAAAGAATGTAAATATTAGGACCAGCACCCAGGTTCAGCATATCTACCACAGTCTCATTCATGCAAAACTCAAAGGAATGAACATATGCAGTCAACAAGGCAGATGACTCAGAAAATAATTTTTTTCAACTTCGATTCCAAAATTTCCCGGATATTGGCCTCCCTCCCAATTACCAGTCCACCCAACCACACGGACATAGAGGCTCCCACTAACCCTATGGGTAACAGCCTACACCCTCGGCTGTCTACATTTAGAGCAGTATCCCTGAACGAAGTAGTCTCTACACTGGCCAAGATGAAAAGCGGCTCCCCCCTCGACCCGGCCCCGGTAAGATTCTTAAAAACAGTGTCCCCTAGCATAGCTCCCTCTATCATGGAACTTATCAACATCTCCCTTTCACAAGGCTCTGTTCCTCCGAACTGGAAGAGTGCTGTTGTCAAGGCTCTTCTCAAAAAACCTCAACTGGACCCTGATGACATGGCCAACTACAGACCGATCTCGCTTCTTCCATGCATTAGCAAGATGGCCGAGAAATTAGTCAATGTGCAACTATCCCAGTACCTCGA
Source organism: Lissotriton vulgaris (assembly GCF_964263255.1). Classification (NCBI taxonomy): domain Eukaryota; kingdom Metazoa; phylum Chordata; class Amphibia; order Caudata; family Salamandridae; genus Lissotriton; species Lissotriton vulgaris. The sequence continues at coordinate 135,843,121 of NC_141697.1, read as the reverse complement.
AGCTAACAAACTCCTGCGTCAGTTCCAAACAGGATTCCGTCCCGGCCATGGCACGGACACCGCACTCCTCGCTGTCATCGAGGAGGCAAGGTGCATTCTGGATTCAGGAGGATCAGTGGCAGTGATCCTCCTGGACCTCAGTGCAGCCTTTGATACGGTGGACCACCGTGTCCTTCTCCATCGTCTGGCCAGGGCAGGAATCGCGGGTGCTGCGCTCGCTTGGATTGACTCTTTTCTATCCGGCCGCTCATTCCAGGTGTGGGACGGCAACTCATGCTCTGCCCCACTACCACTCTCTAGTGGAGTCCCCCAGGGGTCTTCGCTTAGTCCCACCCTGTTTAATGTTTACATGGCCCCCCTTGAGGATGTCGTTACCCCTTATGGGATAAAAATAGTGAACTATGCGGACGACTCGCAACTTGTCGTCTCACTATCCCACCTTGACAACCACCCAGACAACCTGTTGAATTGCCTCCAGGACATTTACACCTGGATGAGCGAGTCCTCCCTGAAGCTCAATGGAGCAAAAACCGAAATCATGCTCATGGGCAAGAAATGGACTTCCATTCCCCCGTCGGTCTGGCCGGACGTTTTCGGTGAGGTGCCAACCCCGAAAAAAGAAATTAAGACACTGGGAGTATGGCTTGAACCTGACCTGACCATGAAGACCCAGGCAGCCAAAACAGCAGGAATCTGTTTTGGACTCATGCGATCCATCCGCAAGATCCTTCCACTCCTTCCTCCCCTATCCAGAAAACTACTGGTTCAGGGTCTTATTCTTGCCCGGCTAGATTACAGCAACGCCGTCTACCTCGGCGCCCCCGTTTTCACCTTGGCGATACTCCAACGTACTCAAAATGCGGCGGCGCGGCTCTGTATGAATCTCCCCCCCAGAGCTTCGGCCAGGCCTGCCCTCAAGGCCCTACACTGGCTTCCTGTGCGCCAGAGAGTAGAATTCAAGGCCCTGTGCACTGCCCACAATCTCATCAACGGTGTAGGCCCAGCCATCCTGAAAGACATGGTCACCCCCTACAAAGCTCCCAGACCCCTGCGCTCGGACAACGAACACCTGGCCATTGTCCCCAAATTCAGGAAGGTACGCACCGGTGGGCGACGCTTTGCGGTCAAAGCTTCCTCAGGATGGAACTTACTTCCCCGCAGCCTGCGTCTGGAATCCTGTCACACCCTCTTTCGTAAAAAATTGAAAACCCTCCTTTTCCCCAAATAGTATCCCTCCCCTCTGGTCTCCACTGATTTTATAGCGCGGGGATGCCTCCGGGTCACCAGGCGCTCAATAAATCGCAATAAAAAAAGATGTCAACCATTCATTATTCATTAATAAACAATTCTTTGTTATTTCTGTTGCTTATTTATTTGTTTAAATAATACTTATGCCCCTGTATCGTACTGTACTATTTATGATGTAATTTGTTCTTTATGAAGGAGTTTTGTAAAGTGCTGGGCTTTTCTTTTCGGTTACTTAAAGAGCTAGAAGAGAAGGAAATACAACTTGCTATTTCAAAAGGGAAGTCATAGTTCAGTAGTTTGGAGTAAGTAATCATGCCTGATATTCTTCAATCACATTCCCTCTAAAGGGAAGGGATCAGTTGAAGTCTCCTGAACCTCTTGTAATTTTGTTCAGATGCAAGATTAGGGTTAAAGGTATTGCAGTCTCAACCAATAACCCAATAATCTGCACCTTTGTTCCATTGACTTGAAACATATTTGACGGTGCCATTAGGTTGTATAAAACCAATATTCATTCCACCGAGCATTATTAAGGGGATATTAATTTACCTTAAAGGATATAATGCATCAGACAAGACAAAATTGACAGAACCAGATATGGAGGGAAGTTTAGAAGTTTGTCCCACTTCAAAGGCTGGCACCAGGGATTCTATTCTATTCTATTTGGTTGTTCTTGTAAAGCGCATGGCTACCCAAAGGCCTCCCAGCACTAGAACAGTCATCATAGATTACCATATCGCCACGGAAGAGCAATTAGTTACTATACAGCCAGGTTTCAGGGCCTTACGAAAGGAAAGTTTGTGGGTTAAATGACATAGTTCAAATGGAAGGGTATTCAATAGTTTGGGGGCCAAATATGATATTGAATGGCCTTCCCAGCGAGACCTACAAATCTTGGGAAAATTTAGCAGATGTACTGAAGAGGATATAAGAAACCTCCCAGAAATATACCGGGTGGTTAAAGGTATTAGGAATATAGGGCCTATCCTATGATCTATGCAAAATACATAACGCCTTGAATTGCACATGCTGCTCCACCTGGGAGCCAGTTTAGATCTTTCAGGGCCTTTTTGGTAGACTGGTGCCTTGGGAGGTTCATAAGAAGCCACAGAGCTGCATTTTGGTCGACCTACAGCCTTATGATCACATGTTGAGGTAAGCCAATGTTTAAGGCATTAACATAATCCAGCTGTGACATTATGGGAGTCTGGACAGTTAATCTTCTAGCTAAAAAAGGGAGAGAATTTAACATGGTACCAGACTGAGGCGGCTTGAACTGGGTTCAGAGGAAATTGATATCACCAGCTGAGTGTCATCAGCGTAAAAGACCAATGACAACCCAAAGGAGTACACAATTTCAGCCAGGGGCTACATATAAAGAATAAAAAGAGTTGAACTCAGGGAAGACCTCTGAGGCACCCCACAGCTTAAAGGAAAACAAGATTGATCTAACACCTGGAACGTTCAATTCTCCAAGAAGGAGGAAAGCCATTTCAGTGCTCAGCCTTTGATATCCATATTTGATATCTGCTGGATAAGTGTGACATTATCTATGGTATTGATGACTGCACTAAAATCTAAAAGGATAATGGACACCACGCTACCTTGATACAACAATCATCTTAGTTCCTCAACCACTGGTATACATATTGGACCCTCAGATCAACTCTCCAGTTGACTCCTGGAGCTGCAGTGGACTGCCTTGTTCCTCAGAGGATGGCCTTGCTGTTTGAGGCTTGCTTTGCTGATTGATCCCTGCACTTCCAGAGTGACTAAAAGAGCTAGTTGGCTGGACTCCTGTTCTGAGCTACAGGGACTCAAAAAACTCCAACAACATTGTACCTGCACCTGGACCCTACTGAAAGTGAGAACAGGAAGGGGTGAGAGCACACTGCTTCACCTCCCAGGACAGTTCGCCTATTGGCATTATGGTAAATGCAGTTCTTAATACATGCTTACTTGAGATTTTACTGGAGTTTTCCACCAAAATTGGTGCAGGTTAGTGCCGTACATCTCAAGACATGTCTTTCTGGATTTCATCCGTCATCAGTACCTATCACAGGTGCACAGGTGCATCTCCACAAGCTCACACCACTAACATGCACCAACCTTGTAGAATACTCAAGCGAAATTTGAAGTAAGCATGTACCATGAACTGCATTGACTAGAATGCTAAGGTGCAAACTGTGCTTAGAGGTGAAGCAGTATGCTCCCACCCCTTCCTGTTAGAAAAGGCTCCCTTGAACCATTGAGCTGAAGATCTTGTGGAGATGCACCTGTGCGCCTGTGAGAGGTACTGAGACCTGAAAAGATTGTGGCAGCCTGCTCAGCAACCCCAAATTAAATTTGTTTTTATCTGTACTGATGCCAGATGATATCCAGAAATACGTGTCTACAAATTTACAGCACTAACCTGCACCAACTTTGGTGGAATGCTCCAGAAAATTTGATGTAAGCTAGTACCATAAACTGCATTGACCAGAATACTAAGGGGCAAACTGTGCTGGGAGGTGAAGCAGTGTGCTCACACCCCTTCCTGTTTGAAAAGGCTCCCTTGAGCCATTGAGCTGACGAGCTAGTGGAGATGCACCTGTGTGCTTGTGAGAGGTACTGAGGCCCGAAAAGATTGTGGCAGCCTGCTCAGCAACCCCAAATTAAATTTGTTTTTATCTGTACTGATGATATCCAGAAACACATGTTTACAGATTTACAGCAGTAACCTGGACTAACTTTGGTGGAATACTCCAGTGAAATTTGATGTAAGCATGTACCATGAACTGCATTGACCAGAAAGCTAAGTGGCGAACTGTGCTAGGAGGTGAAGCAGTGTGCTCCCACCCCTTCCTGTTTGAAAAGGCTCCCTTGAGCCATTGAGCTGACGAGCTTGTAGAGATGCACCTGTGTGCCTGTGAGAGGTACTGAGACCTGAAAAGATTGTGGCAGCCTGCTCAGCAACCCCAAATTAAATTTGTTGATATCTGTACTGATGACGGATGATATCTTGAAACACATGTCTACAGATTTACAGTACTAACATGCACCAACTTTCGTGGAATACTCTAGTGAAATTTGATGTAAGCATGTACCATGAACTGCATTGACCACAATGCTAAGGGGCAAACTGTGCTGGGAGGTGAAGCAGTGTGCTCACACTCCTTCCTGTTTGAAAAGGCTCCCTTGAGCCATTGAGCTGACGAGCTTGTGGAGATGCACCTGTGCGCCTGTGAGAGGTACTGAGACCTGAAAAGATTGTGGCAACCTGCTCAGCAACCCCAAATTAAATTAGTTTTCATCTGTACTGATGACAGATGATATCCAGAAACACGTGTCTACAGATTTCAGCACTAACCTGCAACAACTTTGGTGGAATACTCCAGTGAAATCTGAAGTAAGCATGTACCATGAACTGCATTGACCAGAATGCTAAAGGGCGAACTGTGCTGGGAGGTGGAGCAGTGTGTTCCCACCCCTTCCTACTGAATGTGAGCCCTGCCATCTAAGCGGTGCCCATCCAGTCCTGGACCCTTGTAAATGGTGCTAATGGTGCCAAAATCTACAACTTGAAACTTTGGGAAACTTTTCCATTGCAAAGTGGTCTGAGAAGTGACAGGAGACTGGGACCCACCTACTTGCCGGTAAGCCTGTCTTCATGGTAGCTCCCACTACGTTTTGCTCAGCAGTAGCAAATCTTGTTCAGCGACTCCTTTCACGAAGGGTATCTGACCTTGTGTAGCAGTTGTCAGTTGCAGCGTACAGGTTAGTTCAGCTGGATATGCTCACCTTACAAAAAACATGACTAAGTTCAAATGCAGAAATCTTCACTGCGATCTCCTCCATCGGCTCCCTGACCATGACGACGTTTTCTCCTCAGACCCCGCTTTCTGCTTTGCCTCACTTTCTTACACTTTTAAGACTTTTTTCTTCAAAAATCTTCAAAGTCTGATGATAAGCTGAGATCGAGCTCAATCCACTTCTGGTATCCAAAGCACGCTACATTACTGTTGGCCATATCTTTTCAGCTGTTTGTGTCTTCCGGGACTAGATGTCTGCAGGAGGTGCTTTGATCTTTTAAGTGCTAGTTTTTACAAAAAATGTAAAAACTCATAACTCTGGTTCTACTGTTTGGATTTTTGTAGTTTTGTCATCAAAGTATTCATTACATTTTCCTCTACCTTGTATTGTGTTTTCACTTCATTACTGTTTATGTGCTGCATAAATACTGTACAGATTGCCTCTAAATGAAGCCTGACTGCTTTTGCGCCAAGCTACCAGAGGATTAAGCACAGGTTATTTGAGTGACATTTGTGGTTCACACTAGCAAGGACTGTTGTTGTTGTTCCAGAAGGGTTTTGACACCCTCCCTCAATCAATAAATTGATTTCCTTTATTGGTACTCAGTGGTGGGATCCAGTATGTGTATTTGTGCAATGTCACTTTGTGCTTTTGTGTACCACTCAAATCCCAGAAATATTCTGGCATCAAATTCAGCTTTTTTGAATTCCCCTTAGATCTTGATTTGGCTATTTTTTCTTTTTCTAAATTTAAGTAACCTCACCGACATTTTGCTCACAATGGAGGTGAACAATGTGAATAACCTCAGCCAAGCAGAGCAGCAAAAGCTTTGAAAGGAGAGGGGGCTGAATGTGAGGAAGAGGGCACAAAGGTGGATGTCCAGGAAGCCCTCAGAGCCTTTGAGGAAGTCAAAAGGATGCAGTCCACCTCAGCATCGGTGGCCGGCACAGGTAAGCACGGTGGGATGGGGTAGGGGCGGAATTGGATGGGGGAAGTAGACAGCCAATTGAATAGGTATATTTAACTAAATAAATAACACCTATTCCGTTGTCTGTTGGCTTCCCCCTGCTGCTCCCTGCCCTGCCCCACCATGCTTACCTGTGCCGGCCACGGCTGCACCTCAGAGGAGCAGGAAGAGGATGTTTCTGAGTAGGAGGAGTTGGACTTGGAGGAAGAGGAGAAGGATGGCCTGGCCACAGACCCTGAGCTGCAGTAACCTGAGGAGGATAAGGAGAGGAGCGACCTGGTCACTGGAATGGACACCCTGTCAGAGCAGGGAGCAGTATGTCCTCCAGCAACCTTTTTTCCTGAGGAACGGGCAGATAGGAAGGCTGAGACAGGGAGTTCAGGCTGCAGCTGGCCAAACTCAGGATAGAAAATACAGCAGACAAAAGGGCCTTACAGGAGGAAAAGTTGGCCCTAGAAGAGAGAAAAATATCTAATGAAATGAGTCTGAAGGAGCTGAACTTTAAAGCTAAGCAAACAACAGAATCCAGTAGCAATTGTGACAGCAATCTGGTGCGGGTCTGCATACCCCAAGTACCTGGTGCCCAGCTATGTGGTGCAGGATGATGCAGACAAATGGTTTTTGCCTCTGAGCTAGCCCTGAGGATGCATAGGGTCCCAGGGGAGGATTAGGGGGCAAGCCTGTGAAAACACATGCACACATTGGGGAGAAACACTCTTCTTACATTAGAGGTTGGGGTTCAGATGAAGTATGCTCCCATGAAGACCATTTTCTCACCAGGTTTGGGCTGACTCTTGAGAATAACCACATCAGGTTCAGGGACAGCGAGAAGTCAACAAACCAGTCTTGGGTGGATTTCTTAGACTTCTCCAGCAGGGCACTGAGTGATTGGGTGACGGCAGTAAACTGAGTAATTCTAATGGGCTGTGTAATCTAATTTTGAGAAAGCACATGCTTAGTGCTTCATTTACAGAGTTGTGCGGACACCTGATAGATAGCAATCTAAATGACCCGAGGGAACTTGCAAAGGAGGCAGACATCTGGGTCAACACCTGAGCATCCAAGGAGGCATTTGCGTGGAATTGCCAAAAGGCTGGTCAGGGACCCCAACAGAAGAAAGAGGGAAGATGCAAAAATACAAGTAATGAGTAAGGAGCCTCCCAAAATAGTTCACAGATGAAGGAAACCCAGCCCCAACCTGACCAGAAAAAGGTTTACTGACAAATAGACAGGAATGTTTATCCCCAAGTGTTATGAATATAACAGGAATGGGCACATGGAGGGAGATGCCAGTGTCCCAAGAAGGCACAGACCCCCCTAGTGGGCAGACCTAAGGGTTGGGCAGTGTAGAGCATGGGGGAGTTTGCCTCAGTTAGCATGGGGATCAGTGGTGTAATAAAAGTTGAGGGGGGCCCCCTGCAAAGTACACAGAGGGGGCCCCCTCCCCGGGCCACCACCTACCACTTTTGCAGAGGAGGCCCCCTGGAGCTTGATGGGTAACCCTGCACCAAGTGGGCTGTGGGGGCTTATCTTACGCCACTGTGAAGATGCCAGAAATGCCTCTTATTTCAGTTATGGAGCTATCTCATTAAAAAAACAACAGACCTACAACTTCGGGCCATAAGACATCTACTTTAACACCAGGTAAAAAACAGAACAAATTCATTTTGCACTGACATAGCAACAATAATTTGCCCATAGTAATCTTATTCTATTTTGGCCACAGCACAAAAATAGAAAAACGTTCACATGTGGCAGGATTTTGTGCCTGGGGAGGTTTGTGGGGCTGGCAGGTTTCTCTGCCTGGGGAGGTCTGTGGGACTGGTAGGTTTCTGTGCCTGGGAGGTCTGTGGGGCTGGCAGGATTCTGTGATTGGGGAAGTCCGTGGGGCTGGCAGGTTTCTCTGCCTGGAGAGGTCTGTGGGGATGTCAGATTCTATGCTTGGGGAGGTCTGTGAGGATGGCAGGTTTCTGTGCTTGGTGAGGTCTGTGGGGCTGGCAGGTTTCTGTGCCCGGGAAGGTCTGTGGGACTGGCAGGTTTCTGTGCCCTGGGTGGTCTGTGGGGCTAATAGGTTTCTGTGCCTGAGGAGGTCAGTAGGACTGGCAAGTTTGGCTGCCTGGGGAGGTCTGTGGGGCTAACAGGTTTCTCTGCCTGGAGAGGTCAGTGGGACTGGCAGGTTTCTCTGCCTGGGGAGGTCTTTCGGACTGGTAGGTTTTTCTGCCTGGGGAGGTCTGTGGGATTGGCAGGATTCTGTGCTTGGGGAGTCCTGTGGGGCTGGCAGGTTTCTCAGCCTGGAGATGTCTGTGGGGATGGAAGATTCTGTGCTTGGATAGGTCTGTGGGGCTGGCAGGTTTCTGTGCTTGGGGAGGTCTGTGGGTCTGGCAGGTTTCTGTGCCTGGGGAGGTCTGTGAGGCTGGCAGAATTCTGTGATTGGGGAGGTCAGTGCGGCTGGAAGGTTTCTCTGCCTGAAGAGGTCTGAGAGGATGGCAGATTCTGTGCCTATGGAGGTCTGTGGGACTGGCATGTTTCTGTGCTTAGGGAGGTCTGTGGGTCTGGCAGGTTTCTATGCCCGGGGAGGTCTGTGGGACTGGCAGGTTTCTGTGCCTGAGGAGGTCTGTGGGGCTAGCACGTTTCTGTGCCTTGCGAGATCTGTGGGACTGGCTGGATCTCTGCCCGAGGAGGTCTGTGGGACTGGCAGGTTTCTGTCTCCTGGGAGGTCTGTGGGGCTGGCAGGTTTCTCTGCCTGGAGTGGTGTGTGGGAGTGGCAGGGTTCTCTGCCTGGGGGAGGTCTGTGGGACTGGCATGTTTCTCTGCCTGAGTTCTGTGGGACTGGCAGATTTCTGTGCTTGGGGAGGTCTGTGGGGCCGGCAGGTTTCTGTGCTTGGGGATGTCTGTGGGGCTGGCAGGTTTCTGTGCCTGGGGAGGTCTGTGGGACTGGCTGGTTTCTCTGCCTGGGGAGGTCTGTGAGGCTGGCAGGCTTCTGAGCCCGGAGAGGTCTGTGGGGCTGGCAGGTTTCTGTGTCCATAGAGGTCTGTGGGACTTGAATGTTCCTGTGCCTGGGGAGGTCTATGGGCCTGCTGGTTTCTCTGCTTAGGAAGGTCTGTGAGGCTGGCAGGTTTCTGTGCCCAGAGAGGTCTGTGGGGCTCGCAGGTTTCTGTGCCCAGAGAGGTCTGTGGGGCTGGCGATTTCTCTGCCTGGAGAGGTCTGTAGGGCTGGCAGGTTTCTGGGGCAGGATGCTTGGTGATCTTGTTACACCAACAGAGTCAGGGATTTGGACCCATTTATGGACCAGAAACATGCGGAGTACGACGGCTTCAGGGTGGAAAAGTGCACGGAGCGCCCCACAGTTCGAAGGTCGCAAGTGAGATAGGTTGTGCTGTAGGTAGAAAAAAAAGTCCAGAAAGAGCAGTGAGTTACACGCACTGGTGCCTGTTTCCACGGAAGTCATGTGCAAACTCTGGTAGAACATGCTTCGTAATGTAGAAAGGCTGTACATGTTATTTTTTTCCTTTCATATCTTTGGGGTAGGATTGGTGGCTCTTTACGACAGCAGTAAACAGAGGGGAAGTACATGGTATGCAGTGCCATGAGAATTATGCTGCAAGTACTCAACTATGCAGCACGAAAAGGCAAATGATGCGGTCTAATGCCGCACATTTTGTGATTCCTATACTTATTTTTTTGTAATTTTTGCACCTTTTAAGACTGTTCTGGCAAACGTTTCACCTCAGTCTCAGTTTAACAACCAAACAGCAAAGAGTAACTGAAAGGTGGCCTGTCAATTTGAGCGAAGAGCATTCAACTGTGCAGCAATGCATGCTGCTGTATTTTAGTAACTTTTATCTGTTTCAGCTAGAGACCATTTTTTCTGCAAGCTGCAATTTATGTAGCACAAGTGCCACCACAGCCCCAAGCCTCACCCTCTCTGCCCCAACCCTCCCCCCACTCCACCCCCTCATACCCTGATGTCCAGATCAGCTGGACCCGCCCCTTCAGAACTGATATCACTCTGCAACTAGAAATAAGAGACAAGAAATCGGGTCAGTTTTGGGGGGAAGTGGGTACCACTTTGCCTTGACAAAGTCGGGCGAAACCGGGAAACTTCTCCCAAAGTCACAGACGAAGGTGTAAATTCATAGGTGAAGGATACATTTTCTTGCGCCCACAAACTGCAATGACAATTTTTGTGTCTCCTGTAAAATACGCAAATCAACATAAATCGCAGGTTAAACTGATGACACACACTTTTAATCTTTAATGTGTTACATAACCCCCCCCTCTTTTCCAAACAACCTTCATGTACCAAATGCGCCTTTCTTTTACTAAATGCCTTCACTCTAAACTGGAGACCTTACGCACACAAGTTGTCGTCGCAATGAATTTTGGGTGGGGTGCACTTTTCTACAGGGGAGTGGCATAGATTGGGGGAACAGACAGGCTCATCTGCGCGGGCCGCAGAAGACAGGGCAAACAAGGCTAGCCAGAGAAAAAATTAAATTATGGCCAGTGGTCGCCGTCGTACATTACCTCTCAATTGTCTCCAATCTGGCCTCTGGGATGCCTCCTTGGTTCACCAGTCAGCAATGTGCATGACAATTGGTCGCCAGCCCCACCCTAAGGGTGAAGAGTAAGACCGCGCAGACACCGCGCCGGAGACATCTGCACACTGTGCAGTGTGCCCCATTACAATTTTTTAAAATTGTATCATTTCATTTATGAAGAAAAGTCTAGAGCGAGCGTAAGTAACATAACCTACCTATTTTAATTCATTACCTAGCCCAGACGGTTGCGGATGTGTAGTGCTTGCTGGCACCACTGAGGGGGTCCCTGGAGCGCAGTGCCCCCCCCCCCCCAGCAACGCGGGAGCTACGGGGGCCTGTGTTACGCCCCTGGGGCCTGTGTTACGCCCCTGCTAATAATTCCACACTGCACAATTCAACTATAAATAATTTAACCCTACAACATTCTATACCACATAATTACAATCCTAAAAATACACATATTTCCACTTCACTCCATACCACATAATTCCACATCACAGAATAACATTCCACACAACTTAATACCACTCCCAACCATATAGTTACACTCCACACAACACATAATTCCACTTCAACCTATTTAATTACACTTCACACAACATATTTACGCTCAACTCCAAAACACATAATTTCCCTCCACAAAATACAACTCTGCAACATACTGCATAATTCCACTCTGCACAATTATACACCACACAATGCCACATAATTCCACACGTCACACAATTCGTCCCCACACAATTCATCACACAACATAATTACACTACACATAATACCACTCAGCACCACATAATATACCTCCACATAATTATGCTCTACTCCATATTGCATAAATACACTCCACATAAATCCAGTCTATGCCAGGTAGCAACATTCCACATAACTACACTTCACACGATGCCTCATAATACCACTCAACATAATTTTCACTCAACAGTGCACACTTCCACGTCACACAAATTGAACTCTACACATTTCCATTCCACACCACATAATTCAACAAACTACGTAATTCAAACCAAAAACACAATTACACAACACACCACATACATCTAATCTACACCACAAAATTCCATATCATGCTACAATATTTAACAGCACACCATATAATTAAACACCACTACACTCCACAGCACACAATACCATTGCAGATAATCTCTCTCCAAGACACACAATTCCACTCCACATAATTCTATTACACTCAATACCACACAATTACTATCCACATAATTACACTGCACACCATGCCACCTTATTTCACTACACAGATCCAATCCACACAACACAATTCCACAGCTAACTATTCCAATCCAAACCATATATGACTTGCATATATGCAAATGCATATATTGCAAAACCATATATTGCAAATGTTTGTTTACCTTCCAATGCGTGCCAGCAGATCCTGTTCCTGGGGGAGCTGCAATCCTTCTCCTGCCCCTGTCAGCTCTCCTCTGTGCTGCCTTGTCCAAAGTTTCTCAGAGGCTGTGCCCTGTGGAGAATTCTCTCTCTGAGGGCCCCCACCCCCAATCTTGTCAGGGTCTGACTCCTGAGTAGTGCCCTGCCCTGTGGTGAGTGCTGTCTCTGGGGGCCCCCACCCCATCCTTGTCAGGGTCTGACTCCTGAGCAGTGCCCTGCGGTGAGTGCTTTCTCTGGGGCCCCCCTGAGGCCCCCACCCTGGTCCTTGTCAGGTTCCTGAGCAGTGCCCTGCGATGAATGCTGTCTATGGGGCCCCCACCCCGATCCTAGTCAGGGTCTGACTCCTGAACAGTGCCCTGCCCTGTGGGGAATGCTATTTCTGGGGGGCCCTCCCCATCCTTGTCAGGGTCTGACTCCTGAGCAGTACCCTGACCTGCAGTGAATGCTGTCTTTGGGGGCCCTCACCCCCATTCTTGTCAGGGTCTGACTCCAGAGCAGTGCCCTGCCCTGCTGCAGTGAATGCTGTCTCTGGGGCCCACCTGGGGCCCCCACTCCCATCCTTGTCAGGCACTGACTCTTGAGCAGTGCCCTGTGGCAAATGCTGTCTCTGGGGGCCCCTACACCCATCCTTGTCAGGGTCTGACTCCTGAGCAGTGCCCTGCCCTGTGGTGAATGCTGTCTCTGGGGGCCCCCACCCCCCTCTTTGGTAGAGTCTGACTCCTGAACAGTGCCCTGTGGTGAATGCTGTCTCTGGGGGCCCCTACCACCATCCTTGTCAGGGTCCTGAGTAGTGCCCTGTGGTGAATGCTGTCTCTGGGGGGCCCCACCGCCATCCTTGTCAGGGTCTGACTCTTGAGCAGTGCCCTGCCCTGCGGCGAATGCTGTCTCTGGGGCCCCCACCCCCATCCTTGTCAGGATCTGACTCCTAAGTAGTGCCCTGCCCTGTGGTGAGTGCTGTCTCTGGGGCCCCCCTGGCGCCCCCACCCCCCATCCTTGTCAGGCACTGACTCCTGAGCAGTGCCCTGTGGTGAATGCTGTCTCTGGGGGCCCCCACCCCCATCCTTGTCAGGGTCTGACTCCTGAGCAGTGCCCTGCCCTGTGGTGAATGCTGTCTCTGGGGGCCCCCACCCCCATCCTTGGCAGGGTCTGACTCCTGAAAAGTGCCCTGTGGTGAATGCTGTCTCTGGGGGCCCCTACCACCATCCTTGACAGGGTCCTGAATAATATCCTGTGGTGAATGCTGTCTCTGGGGGGCCCCACACCCATCCTTGTCAGGGTCCTGAGCTGTGCCCTGCCCTGTGGGGAATGCTGTCTCTGGGGGGCCCCACCCCCATCCTTGTCAGGGTCTGACTCTTGAGCAGTGCCCTGCCCTGCGGCGAATGCTGTCTCTGGGGCCCCCACCTCCATCCTTGTCAGGGTCTGAATCTTGAGCAGTACCCTGCCCTGCTATGAGTGCTATCTCTGGGGGCCCCCACCCCCATCCTTTTTCCAGCTTGTGGCTCTGACTGAAGAAAAATAATATAAATTAATACTTTGTTTCTCTTCAGTCAGAGCAAGGGGCTCAGAGCAGGCTGCTTCAGAGGGAGGGAGGCTTGCTTTAGAGCAAAGCAAGCCTCTCTTTTACAGCTCTCACCGAAAAACTGATGGGGCCCCCTTCCTTTACTGCAGAGAGGGGCCCCCGCACCGCGGGGGCTACGGGGGTGTTTGTTACGCCCCTGATGGGGATAGAGCATAGGTTACCCCAGTATCCCTTGGTGAAAAGGAGATAGTGCTGAAAGCCCACATGGCTGCTAACACTTGCAAATATATTTAGGTGAACATCAATGGAACGAGGATAGAGGCTCTGAGGGAGTCAGGAGACAATATTACTATTGTAAGGTATATTCTGGTGTGATCAGAGCAGGTAATCCCCAATACATTCCACCAGGGTGTAGTAGAAGACAACTGTGAGAGTCACTTCCCAGTGGCTCTTGTTCCCTTTGAGTGGGGGGAGGGTCCTCAGATTCTCTAAAAGTAGTGTGAATCCTGACATGCCTATCGTTTGCTTGAGAATGACTAGGAACACACTGTTGGGAAGGAAGTGGAGCTCAGGTCACACCTGGAGATGCTATGGTTGCCTGAGTGGGTGTGCTTGACCACAATGTCCATGGCAGCCCGAGAGGGACATCAAGAGGTCTGGAGCCTCGAAAAATGGCCCAGGCAGTTGCCAAAAAGATGAAGGGCAAGGGATGTGGGAAACCAGCCCCTGAATTTCCACAATCCAGGAGGAGGCTGAGCCTGAGGGCGCTGCCCTGGAATCCACTTGTGAGGACATTCCAGCCCTGGGAGACCTGCCTGAGCTTGCTGGATGGCAAGCTGGAGGTGGACACACCAGTTAGAAGTTCTGTAGAGCTTAGAAAGACTGTCCAGCTCTAGTGGGTAGCAAGCTGAGGCCAAGGCAGCTCTCAACACCTCTGAAGTTCACCTTGTATTTTGGGTGAATGACCTCCTGTTTAGTGATCCTAAGGATCCTGAGCCTGTGACATCTCAAGTGTTCATGGTCCCCGAGTGCTAAAGAGCCTTCCTATTGAGTCTGGCTCATGATATACCCCTTGCAGGACATCTGGAGCAGAACAGGACCTTTGCCAAACTTCTCTCCCACTTTTATTTGCCAAGGATGTAAACAGCCTGAGACGCTTTCTGCAGGTCATGTTCAACATGCCAGGATAGTGGGGAGTCAGGGAAGAAGCTCAAGGCTCCCTATTTCTCTTTCCTGTCATTGACACCCCATTTGAAAGCGTGGGCATCAACATTGTTGGCCTCCTGGACCCCAAAACAGCCTTAGGCAACAGGTTCCATGACATAAGATACCCAAAGGCCATACCTGTGAGGCCTGTGACTACACCACAAGTAGCTTTAGTCCTGGTAGGGATTCATACCCAGATGGGGTTTCCCAAAGACGTAGTGTCTGACAGGGGCACAAACCTCATGTCTTCATGCATGGAGTCAATGTGGAATAGGTTCTCTACATCCTAGCACACACAGACCAATGGGTTTGTTGAGAGCATCAGCGAGACCGTTATAGGCAGGATTATGGGCCTACCTCAGCTCATGGGGAGGGTTTAGGATGTCCTTTTGCCATGTTTGCTTTTTGCCTACAGTGAGGTCCCACATAAATTAGATGGGTTTGCCTACTTGAGCTCCTGTATGACAACCCTGTTGGCAGACCTCTTACTCTGGTGGAGGAGGGAAGAGCTAGCTCTTAAGTAGCCTCGCCCAGAATGTAGTTAGCTACATGTTGGCTTTCAGAAATCAGATGCAGTGCTTCTGGAAGAAGGCCTCGGAGAATCTGGATGCCAGCTAGGAGGTAAGGAAGTTCTGGCAAAACCAGATGGCCACTCTGGTTAATTTTCAAGCTGGACAAAAAGAGTGGGTTATAAAGCCAGTGAAGCCCATGGCCTTTTGACATAAAGGAGAGAAAGGGGGAGATAACTTGCTAGGTAGACCTTAAAACCCCCAGGAACCCAAGAAATGGGACAGCTGGATCAAACTATATAATAATCATCTGGTGGCCATGGACTAAAAAGGATTTGATAATGAGAGGAAAAAAAGGTTTACAATTGAGCCTGCTTGGAAAAGAGACTCTAAAGTGTTTTTACCATTTGCCAGTTTTACACACGACCCAAGGATTAGCTACAAGTGACTATGAGGAGTACTTAGAAGCAATTAATAAGCTAAAAGCCTGCTTTATTGGTCAAACTTAAATAGTCATGGAGAGACATACGTTTTACACTAGAGATCAATTTTCAAACGAATCAGGTGACTTATACGTTATGAGAGGTCTGAAGTCACCATGCTCCTGATGACTGATCATGGAGTGGAAGAGGAAAATGAACCTCTCGCTGACCTCCTATCTTCAATGGCGCAGGATAGGTCAGTAGAAGGTGTCAACCTCTACCCTACCCGGACTCCAGGACAGCGGAGTAAGTGTGGGCCGCAAACTTTGCTCTGCAGGCGGATTTTACTTAGTTTTGGGCACTCCGTACTCCGCTATGAGTGCGAATTTTGGAGAAAAAACTCTTTCATTCACTGGCGGAGCGGAGTTTACCGGCACACGCAGCTAATTACCTGTAAAGTGCAGCAAAACATCACCCTGCCACAGTCACTGCAGGACAGGCAACAGGTGGCAGTGCATCACTATGTCACTGCCCATTTTCCCTTCATGCTAAGATGAACTAACTACAGTACAGTAGCACTTCTGTCACCCCGGTATATGCATGCCTTTTCTGCAATTAACACTGCTTGCATGCCATCAATGTGCAATCTGTGATGCTATGGACTCCTTCGTGCATGTGTATGTCACCTTTCCTGGTGCAACACATTCCACATTCATCTTCCTTCACTCGTTGATTGCATTTCACTTGACTGTCCAGAATTACAGTGGCATGTGCTTGCAAGGACCGTACAGTAAGACAGTCAGGAAAAGCATCTGCACTTCACAATGATGAGTACTTGTCACTGACCTTGATGTCTCTGCTTCATGCCTGTGACAAGACATCCCGGTGCAGGAACACCCCCATCAGGGCTCTGCCTCCCACCCTACCTGCTTCTCGCCAGCCGGGAGCACCGCGGCGTCTGCTGGTGAGGCCTGAGGGCCCAGCCTCGTCTCCTGTTGTTCACCTGTTCGGCTCTCAGGCTATATTGCAGCTATTTTGCATAATGATGCTGGTAGTGAAGCTACTCGTTCTCGACCCGCAGAGCACCAGTCCAGAGCTGCTTGCCACTTCCTCCTGCCGTGTCAGGAGGCCGATCCCCCCGGTTAGAAGGGGGATCACCTCCTTCTGAGTGGATAGATGGAAGGTCATTTGGGCTGCCATGGTGTCCAGGCCAGGGAGGTCTCGAGACTCGAGAGCAGCAGCCGGGAGCCTGGTTGGAGACGAGGGAGGCGGGGCTCTGGTGTAGGAGTCATACAACAACCAGATATCCCAGCTGCACCACCCGGAAGTGCATACTGGTGAGACCCCAAGAGCAATGAGGTCTGCCCTGTACCAGTAATGGAGGTCTAGGGAGGAGGGAGATACTAAGGAGTGCAGTGGACTCACTGGATTTCTTACATTGAGAGGCGTGCTCTTGCGCGGGCTGAGCGTAGTCCCAGTGGGCGTCATATTGGCAAACTTCTGACAGGTAAGACCCACGATATGGATCCTTCAGCTGGGTTTAGGAGGGTTCTGTACAGTTGGGGAAACATGCTTGTTTGCACTGTCATTTTCCTCCCATTACGTTTGTCTTCAATAAGCTGTGTTTAGGAGCGGCAGAGCAATCTAATAATATACTCCGCCATGACAAGGAACTCCGCGGAGTTCCATAGAGTTTTTCTGTAACTCCGTGGAATTCCGCAGAGTGGAACTCCGCGAGCTCTGCTCAGCCTTACATTAGAGGGACTACGGCCAGTTGCTGGGGAAGTTTTCCTGTGTATTCTTCCTCACCCCTGGGCTCACACATTTGTGTACCTATGACATTGACACGGGGGACAGTATGGCAGCCCACAGGGGTTGCATGGCAGATGGGGACTCGAATATGGGCTGCAAGGTTCATAAAGAGGGGATCTACAGGAAGTGTGGGCACAAAGAGGAGCTATAGTGGGGCCGAAAGACTCAAGGACAGGCTTCCGGGACAGGTTAGGGTGGTAAGAAGGGATGTAGTGGGGCTTAGGACACAGATCAGGGGCAAGGGGGTGGTGTCACTTTGATGAAATGACAACAGTTGTAGTGGAGTGCGGGGCACATAGAGGGGCTAAGGGAAGCACACAGAGGGTTTTAGGGCAAGTGGGTGTCACATAAGGGAGAGTCAGAGGGGCACACGGATGACCTGCAGGAGTTGTGGCAGGGGCAGAGAGGCACACAAATGACCAGCAGATGGAGCAAAGGGCTGTAGGAGGGACTGGGGGAATTAGCGGCTATGTAGTAGAGATGAGGTATGTACAGAGGGACAGCAAGGGTAGGGGGCACACGCACCATTATGAGCCAATGCCTACACCAACAAACCAAAAGTCAATATACCCACCATCATATGCTAAAACACTCACCATCATAAGTCCACACAGCCAACATCATACCTGATCTATGATTTCAAAATCCCCTATGAAAACTGGAGAGCCACCCCTCACCTTGCTTGCTACAGCGTCCAGCACAGACCTCCAGGTAAAGGGGAGAAGGGTAAGGATGCCATCCCTCTTTAGGTGTTTAGGCCAGCAACTCTGCCTAAACTGGCCACTCTCCTTCAGGTTTCCTCAGTCACTAGCCCACAAGTCTGCTACAATCACTGCCCTCTTAGATAGAGGCCCCAGGTGCTCTACCACTCCTTTCAGTCACTCTTTGGTGGACGCCACACACTCTCTACTGAGGTATCCTGTCACTCTGCTCTTCGATCTCCTGAGGGCTCCTTTCCCTCTGTTTCTTGGTGAATGCCATAGACCCACTACTGACGGCTCTTCTAAGTCTGGTCTTGGGTAGATGGCATATACTAGCTTCTGGGGGCTTCTTTCACTCCACTCCTGGATTAAAGCCATAGTTCTTCTACTCCAGGGTACTTTCCATCTGGCCCTGAGTGGCCCTCATTGACCCTTTACTGAGAGCTGTGCCTACTTCATGCTTGGCAAACCTTACTGATCCACTACTGTGAGAAAGTGCAATATTTCTGCATGGATGCCCCCACTTTTTGCTGAATTGCTGATGTGCTTTGTCTGAGTGTGCCCTGGGTTCCTGCTAACCAGGTACACAGGGCCTATGTTCCTTCCTTAAAACTGGATTGAAGCCTAAACCCAATTGGCATCTCTGGCCACAGGTCAGCCCCTGGTAAATGGTACCACAGGTACCCAGGGCACTGTATTTATTTATTTATTTTTAAAGTTTTATATAGCGCGAACATGACCACCGAGGGTATCAGAGCGCTTTACAGATTATGCATCACTAAGGGTATAAGCAAACAAAACAGAATAAACAAAGTGACAAAGTCAATGTCTAAGATTGACCAATATTCTCGTGAGGGAAAAGCAAACACAACAGAATCAACACAGTGACAAAATCATATTCTAGAATTGTCCGACAAACTCGAAAGCCAGGTGGTTTGTCAAAGTCAAGTCTATGGACCCAGAATCAGATGAAGGAGACAGGCTAAGGCAGAAATGTCTTCATCAAGAGCCAATTGACTTCTTTATTGAAGAAGACAGTGGAAGGGTTCACCCTGACTTCGGGGAGAAGGGCGTTTCAGATCCTTGGAGCCAGTCGGTTATATGTCTTTTTTTCCTTGAATTTATGTGTTTTTTAGCAAAAGGGTACTGGCGCTTTTGGAGGCTCTAGAACCACAGGAGAGCTCCAGTTTCTGCACGAGGTACAGCGGGGTCTTGAAGTGGATGGCTTTGTGAGCCATGCATGTAATTTTTAACTGTTGCCCTACCATAGTCCAGCTTTGAGATCACTAATGCTTGTACTGCTACGAAGCTAACAAGAGGAAGATGCCTACTCAATTGGCCCCAGCCCTACCGGCCTGTCTCCACCCCAAACCTGCTCCTGCGAAATACCAGTGTGTCCCGCAGCCAGCAACCTCAAGAAACCCAAAGGACCTGCCTGCCTTCAACCCCAAAGACTTTGTCTCCCATGAACACCGGATTTATTCATCCTCAACCTCTGGCCCCGGCCGGAAACAGCAAATCTGCCCCACTCTGCACCCGCTGTCCACAGCCCGAGCTCGAGTGGGCAAACACCCCAAGGAGGTCTCCCCGGTGATCCTGACCTGATTGAAAAAAGCCTAGGTCTACTCATCCAGATCTCAAGTGAGATCTGACTGAGCGGCTTCCAGGTAAGAATCTACCCATAAATGCTTTTGGTCGTTGGTAGAACATTTCCACTCTATCCATGAAAGAGGGGCAACTAAGTTTCTGCTAGTCAATAATCTGCCTTCCAATGCCCCTCATCTCTCGCGGCCAAGTGTTGGCTACATAACACTAATTTCTCACACTGCTTAAAAGTTTGTAAGTGATGCCCAATCAGTGCTCAATTTGTACACGAATGAGTGCTGTTCCCCAAAGCTCTGCTCACAAGGCAGCAGCCAGCGCTATTAAGTGTCACCAAAATTGAAAAGTGTTTATTTGGGACACAAATGTGTGTACTTGCAGAACTGATAAATTGATATTGGAGGCATATGGTTAAATTTCTAAAGCATAATTATGGTTAATTGAGTGATAAACCACGTGGCATTCGGGGAACGTATTACAATTAACTTAGTTCCATGGTCATTGCAGATATTTGATTTTGTTGAGGAGTTTTAGGTTGTAGAGAGCGCCTTTTGCTGTGGATTTGATGTGGGAACTCATGTTGAGGCTTGGGTCTAGAGAGATCCCTAGGGATTTGACTGAGTTTGCTGGAGTGAGTTTACAGTTTAGAGCGGTAAGGTGGTTTAGCCATTCTTGGATTTGAGCGGGTTGCTCGTGATTTGAGAAGACAAGGATTTCGTTTTTTTCTTGGTTGAGTTTGAGGAGGTAGAGAGTTAGCCAATGTTCTACTTTTGAGAGAGTGGAGTTTAGGTGGAGGATGTCATTGATGGAAGAGACTTCGAGGTACAGCTGGGTGATGTCAGCATAGAGATGATAGTCGATGCTTGCTCGTTTTAGAATAGCAGTGAGTGGTTCCATGTAAATGTTGAAGAGTGTGGGGGAGAGGACTGAGCCTTGAGGAACACCTCGAGTTGAGGGGGAGGTGTCGGACATTGATTTTTTGATTTTTATGAGTTGTGAGCGGTTATGTAGAAATAAGGAGAACCATTTTAGGACTTTCCCATCAGCTCCTACGCGTTTTTGAAGGGTGTCTAAGAGTAGGTTGTGATCAACCGTTTCAAAAGCAGCTGATAGGTCGAGGAGGACAAGTAGTCAGCATTTGTTGGAGTCAAGGGAGATGTAAATGTCGTCTGTAATGCTCAGTATAGCGGTTTCTGTGCTGCATCCTTTTCTGAACCCAGATTGGTGTGAGTCGAGTAGGTTATTAGATTTCAGGTGTTGGTTCTAGTTGGGAGAGAACACATTTCTCCCGGATTTTGGCTAGGAAAGGGAGGTTGGTGATGGGTCTAAAATTTTTGATGTCATTTGGGTCGGCCTCAGGTTTTTTTAGGAGGGGGGTGACTTGTCCTAGTTTGAGGCAGTCGGGCATCAGTCCGTTGTTTAGAGAGCTGTTGATAATCTTTGTCCACAGTCGGGTTAGGGTGAGGTTGAGGTTCTTGGCTAGGGAGGCGGGTAGAGGGTCTGCAAAATGGTTGGAGGGTTTGGAGTTAGCAATCCCATTAGAAATGTCCTCTTTGGAGAGAGGGTTGAAGTCTTTCCACTGCTTGGGAGGGGGTGGGGGGCAAGGATGAAGAGTGAGTTTTGGGGTCGGAGGAGGAGTGGTCTCGGCTTCCTTGAGCGTGTTGTGGGCTGGTGATGGGAGAGGTTTCATAAGGGGTGTGGATTTACTGTGTTGGGATTGAGGGTGGTGATCTAGGGAGAGCTCAATATTGGAGTTTTTGTCAGCGAAGAATTTAGCTAGGTTGTTACACTGCAGTTTGGAGGCTGGGGGGTTAGCTTTGGTGGGCTTGGAGGTCTGACTCTGGATGATGTTGAAAAGTTCTTTGGGGCGGTTTTTGGCTTTGTCTAGTGCGTTCCGAAAGAAGGAGGCTTTCTCCTTGATTATGTGTTTTTTGTAGTTGTTACGTTCTTTCCTGAGTTGGAAGAGGTTGAAGGTGGATGGGTTCCCTCTCCAGAGTCTCTCAGCTGCTCTTACTTTCCTTCGTTCGGAGTTAAGGTCGTTATCGAACCAGTATCGGGAGGGGATGTCTCTAACTCTTTTGAGTTTTATGGGGGCTAGTTGGTCAAGGGCAGGTGTCATTGTGTTGTTGTACAGAGTGGTGAACTTGACCGTGTTGAGGTTGTCTGAGCAGGTTGGGAGCAGTGATGTTATGGTTTCTTGAAGGTCAGGGAGGGGGATGTCTTTGAAATTTCTGGACCATTGGTGGGTGGTTTGAGACTTGTTTGGAGAAGCTACTGTTTGGTTGAAAATGAAAAGGATGATGTGGTGATCTGACCAGTCGACTGGGAGAATGTTATTTATGGTTGTAGTTTCGCTTCTGGCTATGATAGCCCTTGTTGTGGGCTTGACCCTTGCAGTGTTGGGTGAGCTAGTTTGTGAGAAGGAGTTCATTTAGGGACTGTATAACAGTGTCATTATCATTGTTCCAAGGGAGGTTAAAGTCACCTAGGAAGATGTTCTCAGAGTTTGATAGGGAGCACTGAGTTAGTAGGTCCGAGATTTGGTCACTGAACGCCAGAAAGTTTCCTGGGGGTGGATGAGATGGCATTTTGTTGTTTTGTTGTTTGGGCGTGTTATGATGGTGTTAAGGTATTCGAAGGTTGAGAAGGTGTGTTTTGAGTTCAGTTATGTTTATGTTGTTCTTGTGGATAATGGCAATGTGGCCACCACATTGGTCAATTCTGTCTTTTTTAATGATGGAGAAGCCAGGGGGGACTAGGAGGTCAAGGAGCGGGTAAGATGTTTCTTTGAGCCATGTTTCGATGCGGAACGCAATGTCAGTGTTATTACACAGTATGGCATCAGCCAGCTCTATAGCGTGTTTGGCTCCAGATCTGCAGTTTATAAGCATGCAGTTTATCATGTAGCTGTTGGAGTGGGCTTGAGAGGGGGTGGTCTTGGGGGATGGTTGTGCGCTAGGAGGGACGTTTTGTGGGCCTAGGTTGGGGGTTGTCTCTACCTATACCGGTGATTACTAGGATGTGAGAAGGGGGGGTTAGGGTTTTTCTGTGGTCATAGGTTTTAGTGAGTGTCAAAGCCTCACTCGGAGACATATCAGGGGTCGTTCTTTTTGGTCTGGTGTATTGGGAGTTGCGAGGGGAGGAGCGCTAGCTGGACGTCATGAGATTAGGCTGTTGAGGTGGCTCACTGGTGTTTGAGAGGGAGGGGATCGTTCTTTTTGGTCTAGTGGATTGGGAGTTGCGAGGGGAGGAGCGCCAGCTGGGCGTCACGAGATTAGGCTGTTGAGATGTCTCACTGTTGTTTGAGAGGGAGGGGAGTGTTGGATGTTTGGAGGGGGAGGAGGGCGCAGTGGTGTTGAGAAGGATTTTGTTGATGGCATGGGTGATAGTGTTGAATTGGATGTGAAGTAGGGACGGGTTTTCAGTTATGGTTGAGAGGTGAATCCAAGGCAGAGGTAAGAGGCACTTGAGTTGTTTTTCTATGCGTGTGAGGCGCTCGTTTATTACATCCAATGTCTCTGGGGATTGGGGAGGAGTGGGTTTGGGAGGCGTAACTGACTGGGGCTGTTGGTTGCGACAGGGGGTTTGAGTGTTGTTGCGGTGAGAGGGAGGGGAGGGGTTAGGTGGAGGGTTAGGTTTGGGGTGTGAGTTGGGGCGGGGGGTCTGGGGTTGGGGGGGTTAGGTGAAGTGGAGAGGTGTGTGTCTTCCGATAGGGGGTGGGGGGGATTGTGTAGGGTATTTCTCGAGAGAGCAGGACTGGTTTTGTCCGATGGTCAGGGATAGGTTGGGCAGGTGCTTAAGTTTGTGTGAGGAGGGGGTTTGGGGAGGATGTTTTGGGGGGGCTTGGTGGGTGGGGCAGGGGGCTGGTTTTTGGGGTGGGTGGTGTGGTTGGGGGGTGGGAGTGGGGGATAGAGGGCAATCTTGCCTGTGAGGGGGGTGAGTCTACGGAGTAAGGTAGGTCCAGTCTTTCTGGGGACAGGATGGAGTTTAGCAGCTTGGGAAAGGTGAGTTTGAATTGGTGCAGGTTGAAGTCGTTGGCTTGGACCATGATTTTGCCATTTCTGTATAGGGTTATGGTGGCGTTAATTGGGTGTGGGGGAGACTTGGAGATACTTAGTCTTTGGCCGTGGGGGATGTTGGTGGCTTTGGTAACTCACAGGTGGTTGGCTAAGTTATTTTTCAATTTGGCTTGGTGGGTGGTGTAGAAGATAAGGTCAGTTTTTGTCTTGCCTTCAGAGGAGTTGTGGTAGACGTCGGCTATGAGGGTTTCAGGGTGTCGCTTGAGTAGATTGTGTTTAAATATTTTAGTGGCGTTAGGTGAGAGGTTGGGGGGTAGATGATGGAGAAGGAGTGTGGGCCGTAGGGTTTCAGGTTGGGTGCGGACGTTGGGTGGGGGATGACGGGATGGTCTGGTGGGGGTTACGGTTGGTTGGCATCTTTTTAACTGAGGGGTAGGGAGGGTCGGGTGGGATGGGGAGGGGGGTTACGGGATGTGTTAGTGGGATGTGTATGTCAGGGGTAAGCTGTGTCTTGTTGCATACTGCATTGTCTGAAGAGGTATGTGTCAGTGGGGGAGGTGGAGCCATGTGGAGATTGGCTAGGGAGGGAGTAGGCTCGGAGATTCCTACTAGATATAATGAGGAGCGGTGCCAGATGATTGGGGACGGGGGAGAGGCACCCAGTGAGCAGCCTGCAGTGAGCTCGAATGGGGGTCGGGTTAGAGGTTAATTTGCAGAGAGGCCTAGTTACTGCTGCTGTGGGTGGGATGGGGGGCACTATCTCACTTAAGGTGCCGTTGTCGTAGGACCTGGGGAAGTTGAGGAGTTAAGACTGGCGATCTTAGGATGGATGATGTCTTGTCTCACTTAGCATTGCTCCATAGTTGGGCAGATGATGTCTTGCCTCTCTTAATTCAACAGTATGTCCATAGAGATTTGAGAGATATTTGTGATAGATCTTGATATTGTGCCATCCTTGAGTATAGTGGGGGCGTTTAGGGGTGAAATAGGTTGAGGGCCGATGCCAAGATGGCTGCTGCTGGGGATCTGTTAGTCCTCTTTTTATTACTATTTGGCATAGCTCTCTCGGTTACAGTCTTGAGCAGGAAAGCATTACAGGACTCACCCAGTTGTTGCGGGGGTGGGTTGTTCAAGATGGGGGATCAGTAGCTTTTTTTCTTATGTATTTTTTCCTCTTGCAATTTCCTTTATTCAGTCTTCGTGGGATTCAGGAGCGCTGTGGAGAGCTTCCTGGTTGAAAATGTCACAGCCGGGCGTCATTTTAAAGTCAGGCGCCCGACTTCAGGAGCTCCCGCCTCGCCCAGCGCCCAATTCCGGTCATGTCTTCAGCAACAGAAACTGCCGAGGTCGGACCCCTTTCCTCCACTCTCTGGGGTCGGATCTCTGGGGCAGATGTGCGGCGCGATCCGCCTCGGCCGCCTCAGGCTCTCGCACGTCGCTCTCTCGCGAATGTGAATGCGCATTCACCCCATCAAGGGGGGCATAGCCCGGGAGCTCGGAGGCAAAATTTGTCCGGCAGGCGACTCATCCTGTGGCCGCTGCAACGTACCTCAGCCTTCGCTCCAGGCTGGCCACCCTGTGGCAGCTGCAATGCTACTCTGCTTTCGATTACCACACGAGGCAGCGACTGACCACCGGGAACGACAGAGTAGCAAGCATGCTTCTGGTAGGTTTTCACTGGATGTTCCGGATGTGCTTCTCTGCCTTCGATTACCACACGAGGGAGCAACTGACCACCGGGAGCGACAGGGTAGCGAGCAGGCTTCCGGTAGGTTTTCACTGGATGTTCTTCATAACGTTGCTCCAATTATCAAATCAGAGGCTCTAAGAATATGGTTGCGTTGCAGCTGCGTCCTGCATGCTGGGTTGTCCGATCGGAGGGTGGATGGGGGGCATGGGCATGGATATTCACCGAAGTGTGATCCCAAGCCCCGGAGCTTCGTTGGGGAGCTCTAGCTTGGCGGCCAGTCTGTGTAAGACTATTAGTGTGTCAGAGGTGAGCTACAGAAAAGTAAGAATGCAAGCTGTGCAATCATCTAGCCGACAAAGTGCTACATTTATTGATTTCCTTACGTTGGCCTCAAAAAATTCTGATAAAAAGTATGAATGTATCCTCGTCTAGATATCTTGACAAAATTGTGTAAAAATATGTTATGGCTCATGCAAATTTCGTTAGGGGTGAGATATGATAGAAATTACCTCAACTGTGGGTATCAGAAAAAGCCTATTTTAGGAAGGCGATTACCCCTACTGATATCTGAAAAAGAGCAGTAATTGCCATTACTTTAATATAAAAAAACTCCTCTCCTTAACAATCCATAAATTGGATTGATCCCCAGATTAACAATCAATAAATCCACTCCACTAATACACCATAAATTAATTCCAAATACATAAGAATGATAAGAATAAAAGAATATGCTTATCTGCTCAGAAGCAAAAGAGGGAGAAGATGGAATGCCATTCTGTTTTATGGACAGAATGTTCTGAAGTTCTTTATGAGGCATGCAATGTTCTTTCTTTGGAACTTTGAAGTGTTTGCTCCTTGGAAGTAATGAATATAATTTAATGCATAATGCTAGCCTCCTTGTCTTTAATAAAATTATACTTTCTCTTGTCACCCAGGCTTTGAGAATCGTCATTCTCCACCTAATTCCCACTCCTCTAGTACGCCCCCAAACTCACTACATACCCAACTTCACCTGCACATTCTCTACACTTTTTGCAAATCCGAGATTGCCTCTCTGAGCTTCCTAACTCTAACTGCTTCCCTCCTTTCACTCTCACACATAAACCTGCCCTGCAATACATCAAGCATCACATTAAAATTCACTCAATCCACCTCAATTCTTCTTTTTCCTCTCACCACTTGCCTTCAACTCCATCCAGTTTTCTACAGTCTTCTCCTCCTCCATATATCTTCCAACACCACCTTCACTCCTCCTCTTAACACCACGCCAGCCAACATCTCTAGTGTCCTGGACTCTTCTCCATCTCACCGCCTTCGCCAATCCGATAAAAATACTACTAAGTATACTTGACTCTGACCTGAACCCTTTGTTACATAAGACTGATTTGCCTCATTCCTATTCCTAAACCTATCAAACCTTCTCCTCAATCCTCAAAATCTCCTCAGCACCTCTATTGCCAACTCTGGAATGTCAGATGAAAGAATTAAAATTGTCTCAATATTTAAGACCTTATATTGGAGGCCAGCCAGACCTACTTTTTAACTAAAACATGGCTTAGAGATGATACACACCCTATCTTGCATGACATTGTCCATACAGGATATAAAATGCTTCAAATGAACCATCTAGTCGACAAGACAATAGTTGTTATCCACAATGAAGCCCCACAGACCACACAAATGGAAGGTATTCAAGTCCTGCACTGTGGATCATTGTGTATCCAAGGCTATTGGTTACCAACTCTCACTTGTGCCTCACTTCTTATCCACAGACAACCTCCCTACGATCAGTATTTGCTGAATTCTTCTAGACCTCAATGCTAAAATCCTTAAAATCCTTCTATAGCAACCACACCTTTGCATACTTTGAGACTTTTACACAAGGGCCCAGATTTCTAAAGGTTGTGTGTCTAATTGCGTTGATGCAGACCCGATGCAAAATCCTTCTTGGGATTTACAAACCAACGCAAATATATTGTATATCTTGTTTCTTTTCCAACTTTGCACATGTGCTGCACTGCTCAATACACATACAAAGTGGAAAACGTTTTACAGCTTGTCCAGGCTTAATATTTTGTACTGGAAGGGTATCCTTCAAGAACAAAACTTATGATAGATGCACACAAACACCCTTGCATCAAGGTTCAAAGGTGTGTGCGTGGTGCTCATGAGCCTGATAGTGTGCCGGCACTAGGGAGAGGAGAGGAGAGTTCCATATTTCGGTAGATATGGCGCTCTCCTGCTCTCTCCTTGTCACGCAACACAGCTCATCAACTTTAAAGGATCACTGACAGAATATCGACGATCTAAATATCGACCTGACAAAATATCGCTGACAAAATATCGACTACCAGAATATCGAATTCCTATCTACAAACAGGTAAGTACAAAAATATTGAATCCTAAATATCGTTGTAAATAATGTAGTTTGCTAAAATTTCGACTTTCTTAAATGTTCTAAAAGTAATGTAAAATTAATGAAATAATAACTAGAATTAAGTAAAACATACTTAAAAATACTTAAATAACCTGAACATTTATAAAATATACATTTAAGTGAAAAAAACATGCATTTTAATTTTTTATTACATATATATTAACTTAATAATATTAAAAAGAAATTATTATTTGTAATAATTAGATGTTAAAAACGTAATCGTAAATATAATTACACATATACATATATAAATAAACCCATAACATAAATATAAAAATACATTATATATAATAAATTAAAACATTAGAATAATTATTTTTTTAATGTTTATTTTACAGTACATTACATATGGAAAG
The DNA here is from genome assembly GCF_964263255.1 of Lissotriton vulgaris. Taxonomy (NCBI): domain Eukaryota; kingdom Metazoa; phylum Chordata; class Amphibia; order Caudata; family Salamandridae; genus Lissotriton; species Lissotriton vulgaris. The sequence continues at coordinate 135,814,881 of NC_141697.1, read as the reverse complement.
GGGCGACCATTCGGTCCCCCCGAACGTATGGTGGAGTACCACGATCCCCCCGGGAAGCCATCTTGGGCGGGAGGCGAGTCTCGGCTGGTATGCCCGAAGCGGCGTAGCCGGGGCGCGCCTTTTTCCCGCCCTAGAGTGGGCTGGCCTAGACACCGACGCGGCCGGCCACGCCCTCGGAGGCAGGCGGGGGCGGGTTTACGCCCGCCCTGAAGACGGATAAAAGGAGCGGAAGCCAAGAAAGCATCCTCTTGTTCCTGTGCTCTGAAGCTGCACCTCCCCGCTGCACGTGAGCTCGAGACGGAACGAAGAGCCAATTTTGAGCGTTGTAATCTTTCTTTTGTCTTACAGATATCCCGTCTGAGAATGCCCAAGAAAGTCGGAAAGCGGGTCGGTACCGAGCAGATGCTCCGCATGCTCATGAAGGAGATAGCCGATCTGAAGAAAAAGGTGGAGGTTAAGGACGGAGAGGGAGGACCGAAACGGCCTTTGCAGGGAGCAGTCCCCGGTGGAAAAAGCAAGAGGCCCAGAAGGGGAGCACTTGGGGGAGACACCCCGGTTCCCGATACCCCACGTGAGGAGCCAATCCCGGTGCCGAAAGATGGGAATCCACTCCCTGTGGTGGTCACCCCCGTGAACAGGGAGGATATGCCCCCCGAGTTAGCGGCACAATTGGCAGCGTGGTTGGGAAAAGATAGCGAGGGCGCCACGGCTGACGACGCCCGGGCAGTAATGAGGCAACTGCGGGAATCGAGGGAGGCTGCGAAGGCAACATCTTCTGTTCCCCCACAGGTTCTGGCGGCTGGAAGTACGGCAGGCCCAAGTTCGGCGACAAGCGCGGGGTCTACTTCAGGTAAGCGGCCATTGCCGATTGCGGGGGAGGGGTCTGTACCTTCTCGAAGGGAGAAGATTGCCCAGCATGTCCCACTAGAAATTAAGGAATTGATTTGGGCGGATAAGTATGTAAACATGTTTTCATTGCTTACCGACCATTACGAGATAGAGCATGTGAAGAGCCAAAAGGAGCTCATGCATCCGAGTGTTTGGCGTGCAAAAATGGCCGCCTTTAAGGTTGACGAGAACATTGGTACTTGGGGCAGAGCGTGGGGCATATTTACCTCCATCATGGGCGAGCGCAGGCCCGAGTTGCTGACCGAGTTACCCATTTATCAGTCACGTATTATGGAGTATTTTGTGGCATATGGGGGCAATCAGTGGTTCTGCTATGACAATCTTTTTAGAAAAGCTAAGGAACACAACCCATTGTTGACTTGGGATTGTTACGACTCCGTGTCATGGCAAAAAATGTAGAGTACAGGAATGTTGAAGGTACCATTGGTAGGGAGTAACGGAGGAGAATCTTCCCGCCAAAACTCTGGGACGCCCTTTCAGACGGGTGTAGGTAATGAGTACCACTCGGAGCCGAGTGGCAACACAGGGAAAAGGGGGATCTGTTGGAATTTTAACAGAGGGAAATGTACGAGGCCCCAGGGGTCATGCAAATTCAGACATGAGTGTGGGGGGTGTGGGCAGCCATCCCACCCTGAGTCCTTGTGCAGAGCCAAAACGGGTGATAACGGTGGTAAGGGAGGCGCCAAACAGGTCTGATATAGTCCGAGGGGCGCCTTTACCTACCCCGATTGATACCATGGCAATGATTCCTTGGCTCAACGAATACCCGGATCATGCTTCCGCTGGGGTGTTGCGAAACGGGTTTTCATATGGTTTCCGCATCCCAGTGGGGGATTTTCAGGGTGTAGCAAACTGTAAGAATCAACTGTCGGTCTTGCAGCACGCGGCGGTGGTACAGGTAAAGATTGGGAAGGAGGTGACTCGAGGTCGTGTTGCCGGTCCATTCGATTTGCCACCTGTTGCTAACTTGGTTTGTTCCCCTCTTGGAGTGGTCCCCAAGAAGGACCCGGGTGAGTTTCGGCTGATACATAACTTGTCAGCCCCACGTGGTCTTTCCGTGAATGACGCGATAGACCCGGAAGTGTGTTCAGTGCGGTACGCATCTTTCGATGAGGCCGTAGCCATGTTGAATCGCCTGGGGCCCGGGGCGCTGATGGCAAAATCAGACATCGAGTCAGCGTTCCGGTTGCTCCCGGTACATCCAGACGATCAGCGTCTTCTTGGTTTCATGTTTCAGGGTCGCTATTACATGGATAGATGTATGCCAATGGGGTGCTCGATTTCATGTGCCTATTTCGAGAAGTTCAGTTGTTTTCTGCAGTGGGTGTTCACAAGGAAGACAGGTTTTCAACATGTTATGCCCTATCTCGATGACTTTCTGTTTTTGGGGGCGGCCGGGGATCCGGAGTGTGGACAGGCTTTACATGAATTTTGTGTCTTAATGAATGGATTTGGTGTGCCATTGGCGCCAGGTAAGACTGTGGGTGCCTCGACCTTGATCGAGTTTCTGGGGGTCGAGCTCGACTCGGTGGAAGGTTGTTTTCGATTACCCAAGGAAAAAGTGTTGAAATTCAGATTATCCCTTGAGACATGTATTCATGCAACAAAAGTAAACCTGCATCAATAGCAACAGGTGGTGGGTCAGTTGAATTTTGCCCTAAGAGTGATACCGATGGCGCGCCCCTTTTCCCGCTCGATTGCACAGTCCATGGTCGGCCTGAAGGAAGGACATCACCGCACGAGACTCTCGGCAGAGGTTCGCCAGGACATGCGCATTTGGTTGGCATTTCTGGCGGATTTCAATGGTCGAATTGTCTGGAACAAACCAGCGGTGTCCTCCGAGGAGCTGGGGCTTTGGACAGATTCGGCGGGGAGTATGGGTTTTGGCGCCATATTTGGTACACAATGGTCGGCTCAAAAATGGCCGTCATGGTGGCATGAGTGCGGGTTGACGAGTAACATTGCTTTTCTCGAACTTTTTCCTATTTTGGTGGCCCTGAAAACTTGGCCTGGGGGTTTCCGTGATCACTCTGTGGTGTTCTGGTCTGATAACATGACCGTGGTGGAGTGTATCAATAGTCAGGCAGCACGATGCAAATTGATTCTGAGACTGCTCAAGGAAATTGTGTTGTTATGCATGCAACTGAATGTACTGTTTAGGGCAAGACATGTGCCGGGGGTGATGAACCAAGCGGCTGATGCGCTTTCTCGTTTCCGTATGCAGGCCTTCTGGGGTTTTCTGCCCACAGCGGACCCGGTGGCGGCACCCTTTCCCGAAGCTCTCTGGTCTCTCGGTGCCCCGAACTACAAAACCTCGTGGGAGAGAGTTTAGCACCCAGGACGAGGAAGGCATATGAAGGGGCGTTCCGTTCCTATTGGGCCTTTTTGGGTACTGCTAGGGGGGAGCTTTGGGGTCAGGAAGAGTTTGTAGTGAAATTCCTGCTCTCTTTACATCAGGCAGGCAAAACAGTAGCTACGGCCCAGAGGCATCGGGCCGCCATTTCCTTTATGGCAAAGGCTCATGGGATCCAGGACCCGACAGCGTCTTTCGTTGAGCAGAAAGCGCTACGTGGGTGGCAACGCCTTGAGGGTCGCAGAGTAGATGAGAGGCACCCGATAGGTTTGGACAGGCTGACCCGGTTATTGTCTGTGCTCCCGACAACGTGCTCATCCCAGTATGAAGCGGTATTGTTCCGAGCCGCATTTGCACTAGCATTCCATGGGGCTATGCGGATAAGCGAATTAGTGGCAAAGAACAAGCGGGATACGATGGGGGGATTGTGCCGGGAGCACATTCAGGTCAGGGGGGGGACGATGACGGTCTCATTTGTTAGGTCCAAATCCGATCAAGGAGCAATCGGGGACTGCGTAATCATTCAGAGGATCCCCGGGTCTTCCATGTGCCCTGTGGTATGCGTAGAGGAATATTTGGCACAGAGGGTTGCAGCATGGGGGGGGACCTTCTTGAGACACGCTGACGCCACCCCACTGACGAGGTTTCAGTTCCAGAGGGTGCTTGCGATGTCTATTTCGGCCGCGGGCTTGAACCCCGGCGAGTTCGGGACCCATTCCTTTCGGATAGGGGCTGCTACTGAGGCTACAGCCAGGGGTCTGAGTGTGGAGCAAGTAAAACGTGTGGGGCTTTGGTCCTCTAACTGTTATAAAAGGTATGTGCGGTTGCACATGTTGTGAAGCTGTAATGATATACTCACGCTTCTTGTCTCTGTTTGATTTTCAGTTACGCAAGCTTACGAAGCGGGGCGGACTGTACAGTCGACCCGACTCCTGGGGACCAGCGGTCAGAAATCACCGTCTGCGAATAAGGAGGTGTGGGTCGTGGGCCACTCATATGTGAGGCGTGCCGCGGACGTATTCAAAGCAGGTGATATGTGTCACGTGGCTGGGGAATACGGGTACAGGGTGTCCTTCTACGGAAAGGGCGGGCTCTGTATTGACCAGTTTCAATTCTTTTTTGAGGGTTTGTTAGAGCGGACGAGGTCACCGCCGTCTATAATCATAGTCCATCTTGGGGGTAACGATCTGGTGGCCACTGGTAGACGACTTCTTCTTGAGGCAATGCTTTCCACAGTAAGTTGGTTGGCAAGAAGAGTTCCAGGGTGCACAATTGCATGGTCCCATATGATCCCACGGAAAGTGTGGCGGGGGGCTATTTCGGTTACTGCATTGAATCATTCAGTAAGGAAGATAAATAACAAAGTGAGTAGATTGTTTCGTTCAAATACACTGCATTCTGTTTCGCATGGTTGTATCAAAGGGGACAGTATGTATTTGGGGGACGGTGTTCATTTGTCCCGGGTGGGGAACGAGTTACTCATAGGAGACTTCATAGCCTGGTTAAGGAGTTTACAGCATGACCTTTAGGTAGGAGTGTTTTGTGGGGGGTCCGGATAGCCGGTCAACTATCCGCCCTGTGGCGGTAAGGTCATGATCGGTGAGCAGCAATTCGAAGATCCCTATGAGGGGGCGTCACCCATTACGGATGGGCGCGCTCGGGGGAGGTGGCCAATTGGCCCCTCAACGGGGAGGCGGTCCTGTCTAAGGAGAGGCCGCCGGAAGGAAAGGAAAGGTGGTCAAGGCCCCTTCCTGGATAGGAGGGGCTACGGCCCCTCCTGGGGAATTTCCCGGGGCCAGGACATCTGCGACGGCAGATGGGTAAGTTGTGTGGGGTGCGGGAGGGGGTTTACGCTACCTTTTAGACACCTCACACGAGTCCTCGAACGACCGTTAAATGGCGTCGAGTTTATTGGGGCCCCCGTCAAGTACAAAGGGAAATTGGTAGATGCACTTGAGGTACGCCTCTGTGCGGTCGCTCCTCTCACAAGTGAGGGGGGTATTTCTGGTTTAGGGATCTGACACCGGTTACGACCTTGCCGTTGGCCCTTAACGTTAGGATGTACAATTTCAAGTCAAATGTTTTGTAGGATGTTAGTTCGGCTAGGAGAACCTTTGTATTAGAGATCTGTTAAGGTTAGCCAAACATCGTAATGTGGAAATGAAATTGTACATAATATGAAACTGTTATTTTAATGTTTTATTTTTGTTTCATATTTTAATAAATACGGCCGGGAAGGGTAACTCCCTTCCCGCCTTCCAAAAGTTCAAGAACTGTTTCCGGTTTCCCAATTCTTGGGGATTGTGTTGAGAGGGGGTGGCGGGTATCTCAGCCATATGGAAAGGGGCGACCATTCGGTCCCCCCGAACGTATGGTGGAGTACCACGATCCCCCCGGGAAGCCATCTTGGGCGGGAGGCGAGTCTCGGCTGGTATGCCCGAAGCGGCGTAGCCGGGGCGCGCCTTTTTCCCGCCCTAGAGTGGGCTGGCCTAGACACCGACGCGGCCGGCCACGCCCTCGGAGGCAGGCGGGGGCGGGTTTACGCCCGCCCTGAAGACGGATAAAAGGAGCGGAAGCCAAGAAAGCATCCTCTTGTTCCTGTGCTCTGAAGCTGCACCTCCCCGCTGCACGTGAGCTCGAGACGGAACGAAGAGCCAATTTTGACCCACCCACCAGCCCCTGAGGACAGCGATTCGTTGTGAATACAGTTGACATAGTATCTGTTTTGTTTTCTCTGTTTTCTTACAGGTTGTGATGATTGTCGTGAAATTTCTTAAGATGCAATAAAGATTGGTTATTTTCAGTATGTTTTGCAAATAAAGTAATTTGGAACAAGGATTGATCAGTATTTACGCTTGGTAATAAGTGATGTTTGCTTTGTAATCTTAGTAACTTAGGTAGAATTGTCGTATTTATTTTGGTCGGGCGGTAAGGTCATGATCGGTGAGCAGTAATTCGAAGATCCCTATGAGGGGGCGTCACCCATTACGGATGGGAGCGCTCGGGGGAGGTGGCCAATTGGCCCCTCAACGGGGAGGCGGTCCTGTCTAAGGAGAGGCCGCCGGAAGGAAAGGAAAGGTGGTCAAGGCCCCTTCCTGGATAGGAGGGGCTACGGCCCCTCCTGGGGAATTTCCCGGGGCCAGGACATCTGCGACGGCAGATGGGTAAGTTGTGTGGGGTGCGGGAGGGGGTTTACGCTACCTTTTAGACACCTCACACGAGTCCTCGAACGACCGTTAAATGGCGTCGAGTTTATTGGGGCCCCCGTCAAGTACAAAGGGAAATTGGTAGATGCACTTGAGGTACGCCTCTGTGCGGTCGCTCCCCTCACAAGTGAGGGAGGTATTTCTGGTTTAGGGATCTGACACCGGTTACGACCTTGCCGTTGGCCCTTAACGTTAGGATGTACAATTTCAAGTCAAATGTTTTGTAGGATGTTAGTTCGGCTAGGAGAACCTTTGTATTAGAGATCTGTTAAGGTTAGCCAAACATCGTAATGTGGAAATGAAATTGTACATAATATGAAACTGTTATTTTAATGTTTTATTTTTGTTTCATATTTTAATAAATACGGCCGGGAAGGGTAACTCCCTTCCCGCCTTCCAAAAGTTCAAGAACTGTTTCCGGTTTCCCAATTCTTGGGGATTGTGTTGAGAGGGGGTGGCGGGTATCTCAGCCATATAACAATCCTTTAAAATGGTATAGCGTAAAAGGTAAAATTTCTATTTCCACTCCGAGAAGTGGTACTGTAGGGAAAATGTTGGATAGCGGGTAAATAAAAATTACTATTCCCACGCCAGCGAGTGCAACAGTAGGGAAAGCATTGGATAGCGGGAAGGTAACATTTACTATTCCCACTCCAATTAGTGCAACTGTAGGGAAAGCGTAGGATAGCAGGAGGATAAAATGTACTATTCCCACTCCAGTGAGTGCAACAGTAGAGAAAGCATTGGATAGCGGGAGGGTAAAAATTACTATTCCCACTCCGGGGAGTGCAATAGGGCAAAAACACTATTCCCACTCCAGTGAGTGCAACAGTCGGGAAAGCGTTGGATAGCGGGCTGGTAAAAATTACTATTCCCACTCCACGGAGTGCAACAGTAGGAAAAGCGTTGGATAGCAGGAGGGTAAAATTTACTATACCCACTCCAGTGAGTGCAACAGTAGAGAAAGCATTGGATAGCGGGAGGGTAAAAATTATTATTCCCACTCCAGGGAGTGAAACAGTAGGGAAAGTGTTGGATAGCGGGAGGGTAAAAATTACTATTCCCACTCCGGGGAGTGCAATAGGGCAAAAAACACTATTCCCACTCCAGTGAGTGCAACAGTCGGGAAAGCGTCGGATAGCGGGCTGGTAAAAATTACTATTCCCACTCCACGGAGTGCAACAGTAGGGAAAGCGTTGGATAGCAGGAGGGTAAAATTTACTACACCCACTCCAGTGAGTGCAACAGTAGAGAAAGCATTGGATAGCGGGAGGGTAAAAATTATTATTCCCACTCCAGTGAGTGCAACAGTAGGGAAAGCGTTGGATAGTGGGAGAGTAAAAATGACTATTCCCACTCCGGGAAGTGCAACAGTAGGGAAAGTGTTGGATAGCGGGAGGGTGAAAAATACTATTCCCACTCCAGTGAGTGCAAAAGTAGGGAAAGCGTTGGATAGCGGGTGGGTACAAATTACTATTCCCACTCCAGGGAGTGCAACAGTAGGGAAAGTGTTGGATAGCGTAGGGGAATAAATTAATATACCCACTACTTAAATATAATTAATATTAATTAAATATTTATCTCCTACCATTTCCCCCTATAAACATCACCTGCATTATTGTAACATATTAATAAAATAACATAATTAATTATCAATTAATTAATTCATGATTTACAATGAACAATATAACTAATTAACATACATACAAATTAATTATTATTAATTAATACCTACTTAATTACTAATTAATAAAAAAGATTCCACAGTTAACATAATTACCAATTAATTGTTATTAATCAATTTATGATTGATTATTAGTAAATTATTTTACCTAATTACCAAATATAAATTATTAAATATTACATTATTAAGTAATAACATAATACATTTATTTTTTTCAATTAAATTACTCTCTCCCTATTCCTCTATAAACCCACAACCCGCTACAGAATTAAATTACGCAAAAAAGTTAACATATAATTAATTTATTCTAAATAATGCTAAAAATATATATTATAATTAAATTTCTTCCCACCCTATTCTCCTGTAAACCTACAACCCGCTACGGAATTAAATTACACAAAAATTAATTAACATAAAATTCATTATTTTTACAAAATTCAAACATACATTTAAAAAAACGCATGCTTTTAACACATATACTAACAGTTAAAACACAGAAAATAATCGATATTAATAACTTCGATATTGTGGAATTCGATATTTCGTACCTGCATTTCGATATTCTGCACCAGTATATTTTTACAATTCGATATTCTGTCCATTCAATATAAAAAACTCGATATTCTGTCCAGTTGATATTTTTTTTCGACATTGTGACTAGTTAGCACTTTAAGGTAACGCAACAACTAAGTCATACTTAGGCCACCTTGCTTGGCCCAGCATGGCTTGATAAACTTGGAGTAACACAAGGCGGCACATGTCGCTGCTTTGCATTACTCTGCCCCAGGGAAACATTCCATGGGTTGAGCGTGGGTGTTCCCACACATCCATCCACCCAAGAATTTTGGCGCATTCCCAGATTTTTCATTAGTAGTAGACCTGGGAATGCATCAAAACGCGACTCTTCCCCAGGTGAGGTGTAACGAGGAGAAATAAACCTCTGAGAAATATCTTTATTTCTCCTCGTTACTTCCTCTTTCTAAGTGTCCTGCATTCTGCAGCACAGATATGAAGAGGGAAATGCCTTTCAGGATTTTTTTTGTGCAGGAAGGTGTTTTCTTCTGAATTCGTTTTCCCCATCCAACATCACTGATAATTGCTCCATCTTCGGGTGCCTGATCACAGTTTCTTGTCAAGACCTTATTGCTTCATTAAGCTGTTTGTCAGCCTGCTTACTCGTCTATTTCTGCATGTTACTAACTCTTCCTTGTTACAAAAGGGGCGGCACCGATTTATCAGCAGTTCGTTTGTGATATCCATGGTTTAGGCTTTTTGCTGCTTTCCGGACGACACCTGTATTGCAGCCAATTTTTTCTTTAGTACAATTTAATACTAATAATAAGAGACGAGATGTCTGGTCAGGAGAAAACGTGTGCTGCACTGAAAACTAGAGGCAGAATGAGATCATTTAACAACCAATTGAAGTAACACAGGGCTGAGAAACTCCCATCAGCCCACCCTTATGGCGGAACATCATCATGTGGGATACAGATAGTAAATCCAAACCTCGCCCAACCCATCAGTCGATGGTGCAGAGATGAATTTCTGAGGTGGAACTTTAGCCACAGTGTTATTCAATTGATGCTGATGGTGTGCAGTGCTGTGAATAAGTGTGTGAAAGATATTAAAATTAACTACTAGGCAAAAAATAAGTTTAACAAGCATTGTCCCAGTGTCAAAAAATAAAATTACGCCCAGTAGTCTGAAAGTATAACTATGTTGAGGTGCTGTGTAGTGAGGTCAACATGTTTCAGCCAAGCGAAACAACTGTCCGGCTTTCTTCAGGACCTAGAATGGATAGCTACTGCAAAAAAGTGCAAGTGGAAAAAATATACATAAAAAACCATTAATGTGCAATACATATTCAATTACTCCTACCAGGAACTTGGATCTCCAATGTAAAACTGGTGGGATTGAATTAGTTGTCCTTTCCTACAGGAGAAAAAGGAGGCAAGAGAGTTAGCCAAAGTGATAGAAAGAAGAAGAGAGTTCCAAAGTTTAGCTGCCGCAACAGAAAAAGAATGACCCCCCATTTGGAACGATAAAATCTAGGCAGGGCAAGCTTGTTCTGGGTGGAGGACCTCAAGGATCTGCCTGGGGTGTACCAGTGGAACAAGCTTGCAAGGTGTTAGGTTTTGGTACCATGCAGAGCCTTGTATACAAGATTCAGAGCCTTGAAGGTGATACTCTTCCTAATCGGAAGCCAATGTAAATTCCGAATTCCCTCCATGATGGAATGATATTTGGGGATGTTCAGGATAAGTCTTACTGCGGCGTTTTGAACAACCTGCAGCTTGTTCAGTGAGCCTTTACTGATATTAAGATCCAAGGCATTGCAGTAGTCAAGCCGTGACGTGACTAGAGCAAAGATAGTAGGTCGATGAAGCTCTTGGGGAATTTAGGGCAGCACTTTCTTTAGCATTTTAAGGATATAAAAACAGGTACTAACCGTACTGTTTACCTGGGCGCCAAAGGCCAGCCCCTTGTCAAAAATAACACCTAGGTTTTTGGCAGTTGTTACTGGAACAGGGAGGGGGCCACAGGTATCAGGCCACCAGACGGCAGACCAGATTAGAGTCTGAGTACCAAAAACCAAAATTTCAGTTTTCTCCGTGTTGATTTCAAGAGAATTGTCCTGCATCCAGTGTAGAATGCTGGTCATGCAGGTGTTAAACCTTTGAGCGACCAATTGCAAATCATCAGAGATGGAAATAATGATTTGCATGTCGTCCGCATAGGAGAGGACTTGAAAGCCAAAAGATCTCAGCAATGAAGCCAAGGGGGTCACATAACAATTGAAAAGAGTAGCGCTAAGCGAAGAGCCCTGGGGGACCCCATATAAAAGATCGAAGAAGCTCTAAGGCCTTCCCCATGCCACCAACATCCCTCAGTCGCTGAATCATGCGAACTGGGAATATGGTGTCAAAAGCTACCGAGAGGTCGAGCAGGACCAGCACTGCTGACCCGCCCTGATCAACCTGCATACGAATACAGTCAGAAGCTGCAACCAAGGCGGACTCGGTGCTGTGTCCTACCCGGAACCCATTCTGGGAGTTATCCAGAATGTTGTATGTTTCGATAAATTTCATGAGTTCTGAATTAATAAATGTTTCCAACATTTTGGCAGAGGCGAGGAGAAGAGAAATAGGCCTATAGTTCTTCAATACTAGGGGGTCGGCATTAGGTTTCTTAAGGAGGGGTGAGACAATGGCTTCCTTCCAGATAGCTGGAGAATGTCCAGACAAAAGAATGTGATTGTACATTTTACACAAAGACTCTGCTATAAGATCGGGCACCAGCTTAAGTGTGGAGACTCTGCAAGGAACAGTAGGAGACCAAGATTTGAGACCAAGAATGAGTTCCATAATACGTGGAACTGTAATATCTGGGAACAGTGCCAGGTTAGGCATAGACAGCAGGCCTGCCATTGCAGACTGCAGGAGTAGTGCAAACTGCTCGAACTCAACTTTGCCCTCACCATATGTGGTAAAGTCAATGTGCTAATTTTAATATATGCCAGTCACCCCTAAGGCAAGCCTCCTAAAGCACAGGAGGCAGGGTGCATCATATTAAACGCGTGGACATATAAGTCGAAGATTATATGTACCATAGTGCCCTTTATCATTAAAGGACACTATGAGTGGCACCCGGGCAATCCTGAAGGTAGCAGCTACATTATTGTATCACCTAAATATGTCATGTTTCGTATCTAGCAACATGCCTCCTCACCCCTGTATGAAATTCGTGTGGCCTGTACTTAGGTCACTACCTTAGAGGGTGCCAACCTGGTTGCCACAGCTTTCCTGTGCCCTGGCTGCCAGCCTACACTTGCTGCCACCAAGACAGGATTCTGCCTTCTGCCAGGAGGTATGAACTCTGCCAGGAGTCAGAAACATTGGCCTGTACGGAAAAGAGGTCATACCTCCCTCCCTGACAGGCTGGCTAGTGAAGAGGCACATCAAGGTGAAGAGCTTCTAAGGCTGCACTGCCTGTGATATGAAACCATATAAAAATATAAAATTGCACTGACGTTCATGGCTTGGTCATGGGACCCGCATCACCTTTATCCTCCTTGGGTTCCATGCACCTCGATCTGCAAGTGATCGATTGTCACTACCACTTTTTCCCATTGACCGCAATGCAAAGGTTCTGCAGTATTGAATTCCTGTGATTTATGTTTTCTTCTCAAATCTATAACTCTTTAATTTTGGTGTCTAAATTAAAATTAAAATTGCCTTTATTTTTATAAATTGGTTTTGGATTCCTTTCGAGCCATGTCAATTACTCATCGTCCATGTTGGTACTCCCAACTGTTTAACACATTTTCCTCTAGTAAAGCCTGACTGCTCTTGCCACTCTACCAGGAGTGAGCTAAGGATTTAATATTGTGAATTCAAGGACCATCTTTGGGGTTTGTGCGAGTATTATATGGTGAAGCTTAACCTGCATCATCACATAATTCTCCACCTTCCTACAGTTGCTCAGTATTTTTCAATAATAAAAAATGAAAAGCAATTACTTCATAACAAAAATTGTACTCTATATGAAACTGTGGACATTGTTCAAAGTGTGGAAATGTCAATGTGATTAATCAAGGAACTGTCTGAATCTAAACCATTTGATTTAGACATGTGTTTAGTTCAAAACAAAACCTCATAAGAATTCAAGAATTTACAACACAAAGTTAAAGTTACTTCTGATGGTAGTTCAAAAACCAAACATTTTCGTTGTAGCTCACCTTCTGCCAATTATACCTTTTGTCCTGCTAAAGGTAAAAAGTGCTCTAAATGCCATAAATTAGGTAATTTTGCCAGGGTAAGCCACATCTCCTCCAAAAAGCTCAACCTTGTTCAGGAATCAGACGATGTTCCATTGGATACTAAAATTATTGTTATTTAAGGGATTTCTGATTAATAAGAGTCTGATCATTTGGAAACATTTCAACAGTTCATGAATATTACCAAGGCAATGAATCATCAGAATGGGTTGCACCTATAGTTCTTGTCTGAAAAAAGTCAGGAGATTTGAGGTTATGTGCATATCATCGGTCTTTGAATAAGCAAACTTTGGCGGAGTATCATTCCCCCCACAAATTCAAGAGCTATTTGCTAAATTGTGTCACGCCGAATATGTTTCCATTTTGGACTTGCAGGTGGCATATTACCAGATTTAACTAACATACAATTGCAAGCACCTCACTATGTTTACTACCCCTAACGGTGCATTTAGTTTTTATCGCACATCATCTGGTTTATCCTCTGATGCATCCCTGTTCCAGAGACTAGGAGATTCACTGATGAGGGTCATGGATCGGGTTGATGCTTTTCAAGAGGGTATCATCCTTCCCCCCAGAGCTGAATTGAGTTTATTATTTATGAACATAAATGTATAATCAGGAAGTATACCTGCTTGTAACTTCTACACATCTTATTACATCCCTGTGAGAGCCCCTGAATATCACTAGTAACCATGGTAAAATGCTAATCATTCCACTACTTAACCTGTTGCAAAGTTGCAGAGACGTTCAAGGCTACAGAAGGGATGTTGTAAAGTGGTCAAAGTATTGCTGCACAGATCGTCAATTCTGGGCTGTTAGATGTTGTCTTCCCTAGGTTGGATGGCCCAATATTTTGTGCTGGAGATTTTAACACAGAAATATCTGGTGAAATGGATAAGTGGAATCCATAGATCATGTCTTCTCTCCTCTGTTGCACGACATTTGTAGATGGAACAGCAACCACATGAACTGATCAATTCATTCAGTTCTCCTCCAGTTGGTTCACACACCAGGATAGAGTATATATTTGTGAGCAGAGACATATGTAATAGATGTAATGATTCCTAATCACTGAGACACATTCTTTAAGGTCTCTCTCCCCAATCCCTGCTCTATACACTGCTTGGCAAAGACATAAAATACTCACCTGAAAGCTCAGAGCGGAGTCACTGTGAGACAACGCTTTTAGAAGTGAATTGAAAGAGTGTATATCTGGCTACATTATGATAGGTTTTCTGAAAATTCCTTTGGGAAGAACCTATATAGGGAGGATGATAGGTCCAAAAGATTACTGGCTTGATTTGTATACAGAGACAGATAGGCAACCTGTTCTCTGATTTATTGACTAAGATATGAGAACTCCACACACACCACAGTGATCAATGCCATTTTCAGCTAGTACTTACAAGACCTGTCTTCATCATGGGAAACAATGGAAGTCAGATGTGGCCCAAAACTAGTTCAACCAGGTGTACATAGATACACCTACCAAAACTAGCACTGAAATGGAGAGCATAATTAATCAGCCCCCTGGCCAGAAGAGGGTTGCTATCCTCACTGGAACACATGTAAGGGGAAACAAAAACAGACGCTGATGTACTCCCAGCAAATTTCTACTGTGAATTCCATGAACCACTTATACTAAACTAATGGAGGTCTGCAATGAACCTCGTAAAAAAGGACAACTCTCTAGTACAATGGGAGAGGCACTCGCAAACAGGAGTTCAGTCCGTTTGCGACCGCAAAAAAGGTGAGCCCCATGGGCAAACCATATTTGGTGATTCGCTAACCTATTAGCGACTTGCAAAATATGGTTTGTAACTTGCTATTAGGAAGGCCTACCCTTCCTAATAGCGAGTTCAAATGGCATGTAAGATTGTTTTGCAACCACATTTGCGGTCGCAAAACACTTGCAGTTTACCACCCTTTTCAAAAGGGTGGTAAGCCACTCGCAAACAGGAAGGGGTCGCTATGGGACGACTTCCACTTTGTGAATAGGTGTGAAAATGTTTTTTAAGAGCGACCACTTCCTGCCCTTATTTAAATGAAACTGACAAGTTTAATTTGTCTTTCTTTTAAATGCATCCCGTTTTCCTTTATTGAAAATCATCAAGCGAATGCCAGGCTTCGCCTTATCCAGTTTAAGTACATACACCATACAGACTTCTCGACTATCATGCATACTATGTGAAGTTGCCACACTGTGGAACATCAGGGCTTTGGGTGGAACACCAACAAGAATGTTCACCTGCAGATTCCTGATTACGCGACATGAGAAAGTGAGTGTATACTTTTGTAGAGAGATAGCACACATTTGAATAGTGCCCTTTGAATTGAAAGTTTCTAATTGACCAATTAATAGAGTACACACACAAGTCTAGTTGGAGAGATGCCGCACCAGATTATACACAGGGCCACTGGAATTATGCGACAATGGAGAGCAAAATTATGTGACACGGTTGACTAAATTATGTGTCAATAAAAAGCCTGATGTTGCACAGTATTACTTTTTTTATTTTGTAATTCTTGCACATGTACATTGTCTGGGCAAAGGTTTAACCTCATTAGTACCAATTTAACACCTAAATACAACAATAATTCGCTTGAACTTCTAAGCACGATCAAATCAGGTTCGCCAAAAGACCTGCTACCATGTTCCATCTTAAAACTACTTAGCAGAAAAGCCTTATCCACTGTCACAGACCTTCTAAATAAATCCTTGCAAGAAGAATGTGTTCCACCGGGGTGGAAACATGCCATGATCCACCCCCTCCTAAAAAAAGCTAATGCTGACCCGAAGGTACCCGCAAACTTTCGACCAATTTCTCTCCTACCTATATTTGCAAAAATTCTAGAGAAACATGTCCACCGCTGTCTCTCAAATTATATAACAACACATGACTTGTTACCTCCCCTTCAATCTGGCTTCCGAGCAGGTTTTTCAACAGAAACCACTCTCTTAGGTGTAACCGAAAATATTCGTCAAATGATAGACAGGGGTGAAACAGTGGCACTGGTGCTTTTAGACCTCAGTGCCGCATTTGACACTGTTTCACATGCGGTACTAATAAAAACCCTTCGGTCAATGGGCATCTGTGGCCCTGCTTTAAACTGGATCACATCCCTACTTGAAAATAGAACTTTCCAAATCTTTTCTAACTCTACGTACTCAGATACCTATACCTTTAAACATGGCGTCCCCCAGGGTTCAATTTTAAGCCCATTACTTTTTAATTTATACATGAGCCCTCTTGCTAAAATAGCTAAGGATACTGGACTGATAATGTTCTCCTATGCTGATGACTCTCAGCTTCTCTTTTCCCTTCCGCCAACAGATAACAATGATCCCTCGATCTTGAGAACTGGGCTTACAAAAATTGCTGGATGGATGGAAAATAATTTCTTAAAATTAAACGGTGAAAAAACCGAACTCATAATCCTAGGAAAAAATAAAGAACTCTGGGGACCCCAACACTGGCCCCCAGAAATGGGCTCTCCTCCTATACCAACTAACCAGGCCCGTAACCTTGGCTTTGTGGTAAATGACACTCTTAGTATGCACCAGCAGGCCATCAAAACATCAGCCACCTGCTTTGTCATCTTGAAGTGGCTAAAGAAAATCTGCTGGATGCTACCAGAGCACACCAAAAGAACTGTCATTAACGCCCTCATAACATCCAGATTGGATTATGCCAATATACTATACTTGGGAGCCAACAAAGCCACTGTCCGCAAACTACAAACCGTGCAGAATGCTGCGGCTAGATTGTTAGGTAAAATTCCCATCCATGCACCTACTACCAAACTTATACGAGAATTGCACTGGTTGAAAATTGAGAGCAGAATTAAATTCAAATCACTATGCTTTATGCATAAAATCTCAGCAAACAAAGCCCCTAAATACCTGTTAAATCTGGTACAACATTACCGTCCATCCAGGACGCTGAGATCCGCAACAGCGAACAAATTTGCTGTGCCTAAAATAAGACTAGCACGCATGGGAGGTGGATCCTTTGCCTACCTTGGCCCCTCCCTGTGGAACTCTATGCCACAGGCTTTGCGCTCAGAGGCTAATGGAAAGGGGCGACCATTCGGTCCCCCCGAACGTATGGCTGAGTACCACGAGCCCCCCGGGAAGCCATTTTTTGGGCGGAAGGCGCGAGCCTCGGCTGGTATGCCCGAAGCGGCGTAGCCGGGGCGCGCTTTTTCCCGCCCTAGAGTGGGCTGGCCTAGACACTGACGCGGCCGGCCACGCCCTAGGGGCAGGCAGGGGCAGGTTTACGCCCGCCCTGAAGACGGATAAAAGGAGCAACAAGCCAAGAACGCATCCTCTTGTTCCTGTGCTCTGAAGCTGCACCCCCTCGCTGCACGTGAGCTCGAGACGGAACGAAGAGCCAATTTTGAGTGTGGTAATCTTTCTTGTTTGTCTTACAGATACTCTGTTGGAGAATGCCTAAGAAAGTCGGAAAGCGAATGACTACCGACCAGATGCTGCGTGTTCTTATGAAGGAGGTGACCGACCTAAAGAAGCGAATGGCGGAGAAAGATGGAGAAGAGGGGCCGAAACGTCCGTTGGCTGGAGCAGCTCCGGGAGGAAAAGGCAAGAGGCCCAGAAGGGGAGCAGCTGGAGGGGGCATCCCGGTTCCCTGTACCCCACTCCAAGAGCCAACTACGGTGCCGGCGGAGGGGAATCCGATTCCCGTGGTGGTCACCCCTGTGTCCGGGGAGGATATGCCGCCCGAGCTGGCAGCACAATTAGCAGCGTGGTTGGGTAAAAATAACGAGGGCGCCACGGCTGATGACGCACGGGTTTTGATGAGGCAACTGCGTGAAACAAGGGAGGCGGCGAAGGCAGCATCGCCAGTTATCACGCCGGCCGCGGCAGGAGGAAAGCCACCTGGGATAGGCTCAGCCGCAGATACAGCTTCCGGTTCAGGTAAGCGGCCATTGCCGATTGCGAGGGATGAGTCTGCCCCGTCACGAAGGGAAAAGTTGGGTCAACATGTCCCTCTAGCTATTAAGGAGAAGATATGGGCAGATGAGTATGTAAACATCTTCTCGTTGCTTACCGATCATTATGAGATGGAATATGTTAAGAGCCAAAAGGAGCTCATGCATCCGGGTGTTTGGCGCGCAAAGATGGCCGCCTTCAAGGTAAATGAAAACATTGGCAATTGGGGCAAGGCGTGGGGGATTTTTACATCCATCCTGGGCGAACGTAGGCCCGAATTGCTGTCTGAATTGCCGATTTATCAGTCACGGATCATGGGGTATTCTGTGTCACATGGGGGCAATCAGTGGTTCTGTTACGATAATATTTTCAGAAAAGCGAAAGAACATGATAAAAACTTAACTTGGGATTGTTACGAATCTGTGTCATGGTCGAAAATGGCGGATACTGGTATGTTGAATTTGCCATTGGTAGGGAGTAGTGTGGGGGAGTCCTCCCGCCAATATTCTGGGACCCCCTTCCGATCAGGCGCGAGTAACGAATACCACTCCAGGCCGAACGGCACCACAGGTAAAAAGGGGAGTTGTTGGAATTTTAACAGGGGTAAATGTACGAGGCCCCAGGGGTCATGCAAATTTAGGCACGAATGTAGTGGGTGTGGGCAAGCGTCCCATCCTGAGTCCATGTGCAGAGCCAAAACGGGTGATAACGGGGGTAGAGGAGGCGCCAAACAGGTCTGAAATAGTCCGAGGGGCGCCTTTACCTACTCCGATTGATACCATGGCAATGATTCCTTGGCTCAGTGAATACCCGGATCACGCTTCCGCTGGGGTGTTGCGAAACGGGTTTTCATATGGTTTCCGCATCCCAGTGGGGGAGTTTCAGGGTTTAGCGAAATGTAAAAACCAAATATCAGTCTTGCAGCACACGACCGTGGTACAAGAGAAGATTGGGAAAGAGGTGGCTCGAGGTCGAGTCGCCGGTCCGTTTAACGTTCCACCGGTTGCTAACTTTGTTTGTTCCCCTTTAGGGGTGGTCCCCAAGAAGGACCCGGGTGAGTTTCGGCTGATACATAATTTGTCGGCCCCACGTGGTCTTTCCGTAAACGATGCGATAGACCCGGCAGTGTGTTCAGTACGGTATGCATCTTTCGATGAGGCCGTAGCCATATTGAATCGCCTAGGGCCCGGTGCGCTGATGGCGAAATCTGATATCGAGTCAGCGTTCCGGTTGCTCCCGGTACATCCAGACGATCAGCGTCTTCTTGGTTTCATGTTTCAGGGACACTATTACATGGATAGATGTATGCCAATGGGGTGCTCTATATCTTGTTCCTATTTTGAGCAGTTCAGTTGTTTCCTGCAATGGATCTTCACAAGGAAGACGGGGTTTCATCAGGTTATGCATTATCTCGATGACTTTTTGTTTCTAGGGGCAGCCGGGGATCCGGAATGTGGTCAGGCCTTGAATGAATTTTGTGTCTTAATGAATCATTTTGGTGTGCCATTGGCACCCGGTAAGACGGTGGGTCCTTCGACTTGCCTCGAGTTTCTGGGGATCGAGCTCGACTCGGATGAGGGTTGTTTTCGTTTACCAAGAGAAAAAGTGCTCAGGTTCAGGGCATCCCTGGAGACGTGTATTAGTCAGTCTAAGGTTAAGTTGCAGCAATTACAACAATTGGTGGGACAGCTGAATTTTGCCCTGAGAGTAATACCGATGGCCCGCCCCTTTTCCCGCTCGATCGCTCAGGCCATGGTCGGCCTGAAGGAGGGTCACCATCGCACCAGGCTCTCGGCCGAGGTTCGCCAGGACATGCGCATTTGGTTGGCATTTCTGGCGGATTTCAATGGTCGAGTTGTCTGGAACAAACCGGCGGTGTCCTCTGAGGAGCTGGGCCTGTGGACAGATTCGGCAGGGAGCATTGGTTTTGGCGCCATATTTGGCACACAATGGTCAGCTCAAAAATGGCCGTCATGGTGGCATGAGGGTGGGCTGACGAGTAACATTGCTTTTCTTGAACTGTTCCCCATTCTGGTGGCCCTGAAAACTTGGCCTGAGGGGTTTAGAGATCACTCTGTGGTATTCTGGTCTGATAACATGACCGTGGTTGAGTGTATCAATAGCCAGGCGGCACGATGCAAATGGATCCTGAGGCTGCTCAAAGAAATTGTCTTGTTATGTATGCAATTGAATGTCCTATTTAAGGCGAGACACGTGCCGGGGGTGATGAACCAAGCGGCTGATGCGCTTTCTCGTTTCCGTATGCAGGCCTTCTGGGGTTTTCTGCCCACAGCGGACCCGGTGGCGGCACCCTTTCCCGAAGCTCTCTGGTCTCTCGGTGCCCCGAACTACGAAACCTCGTGGGAGAGAGTTTAGCACCCAGGACAAGGAAGGCATATGAAGGGGCGTTCCGTTCCTATTTGGCCTTTTTGGGGACTGCTGGAGGGGAACTTTGGGGCCAGGAGGAGTGGGTGGTAAATTTTTTGCTGTCTTTACATCAGGCAGGCAAATCTGTGGCTACGGCCCAGAGGCATCGGGCAGCCATTTCCTTTGTGGCAAGGGCTTATGGGATCCAGGACCCGACAGCGTCTTTCGTTGTACAAAAAGCGCTACGTGGGTGGCAACGCCTTGAGGGTCGCAGAGTAGATGAAAGGCGCCCGATAGGTCTGGATAGGCTGGCCCTGTTATTATCTGTACTCCCTTCAACGTGTTCATCCCAGTATGAAACAGTGTTATTCCGAGCCGCTTTTGCGCTGGCATTCCATGGGGCTATGCGGGTAAGCGAACTAGTAGCGAGGAACAAGCGGGATGTGACGGGGGGACTGTGCCGAGAGCACGTTCAGGTCAGAGGGGAGACAATGTCCATCTCATTTGTCAGGTCCAAGACCGACCAGGGTGCGATGGGGGACTGCATAATCATACAAAGGATTCCCGGGTCCTCCATGTGCCCAGTAAGTTGCGTAGAGGATTATTTAGCGCAAAGGGTGGCATCATGGGGAGGGACCTTGTTGAGACACGCTGACACCACCCCATTGATGAGGTTTCAGTTTCAGCGGGTGCTTGCGATGTCAATTTCCGCTGCGGGCTTGAACCCCGGCGAGTTTGGGACCCATTCCTTTCGGATAGGGGCTGCTACAGAGGCTACAGCCAGGGGTCTGAATGTCGAACAAGTTAAACGTGTGGGGCGTTGGTCCTCGAACTGTTATAAAAGGTATGTGCGGTTGCACATGTTGTGAAGCTGTAATGATGTACTCACGCTTCTTGTTTTTGTTTGGTTTTCAGTTGCGCAAGCCTACGAGGCGGGGCGGACTGTGCAGTCGACCCAACACCGGGTCAGCGGTCAGACATCACCGGCTGTGAAAAAGGAGGTGTGGGTCGTGGGCCACTCATACGTGAGGCGGGCCGCGGACGTATTCAAAGCAGGTGACATGATTCACGTGGCTGGGGAATACGGGTACAGTGTGTCCTTCTACGGAAAGGGCGGGCTCTGTATTGACCAGTTTCAATCATTTTTTGAGGGTTTGTTAGGGCGGACGAGGTCACCGCCGGCTATAGTCATAGTACATCTTGGGGGCAACGATTTGGTGTCCACTGGTAGACGACTACTTCTTGAGGCAATGCTTTCCACTGTAAGTTGGTTAGCGAGAAGAGTTCCAGGGTGCACAATCGCATGGTCCCATTTGATCCCGCGAAAAGTGTGGCGGGGGGCTCTTTCAGTTTCTGCTCTGAATCATTCAATAAGGGAGATTAATAATAAAGTGAGTCGATTGTTCCGTTCAAGTACACTGCATTCTATTTCGCATGGTTGTATTAAAGGGGACAGTATGTATTTGGGTGATGGTGTTCATTTGTCCCGGGTGGGGAACGAGTTACTCATAGGAGACCTGATAGCTTGGCTGGGGACGTTAAGACATGACCTTTAGGTAGGAGTGTGTGGGGGGTCCGGATAGCCGGTCAACTATCCGGCCTGTGGCGGTAAGGTCATGATCGGTGAGCACTAATTGGTAGATCCCTATGAGTGGGCGTCACCCATTACGGATGGGAGCGCTCGAGGGAGGTGGCCATTGGCCCCTCAACGGGTAGGCGGTCCCTTCTAAGGATGGGACGCCGAAAGGAAAGGAAAGGCGGTCAAGGCCCCTTCCTGGGTAGGAGGGGCTACAGCCCCCTCCTGGGGAATTTCCCGGGGCCAGGATATCTGCGACGGCAGATGTGGTAAGTTGTGTGGGGTTTGGGAGGGGGTCTACGCTACCTTCTAGATACCTCACACGAGTCCTCGGACGACCTTTAAGTGGCGTCAAGTTTATTGGGGCCCCCGTCAAGTCAAGGGAAATTGGTAGTTGCACTTGAGGTACACCTCTGTGCGGTCGCCCCTCACAAGTGAGGGGGATATTTCTGGTTTAGGGATCTTGACACCGGTTACGACCTTGCCGTTGGCCCTTAAACGTTAGGATGTACAATTTCAAAATGTCAAGTTAATGTTTTGTAGGATGTTAGTTCGGCTAGGAGAACCTTTGTATTAGAGAATATGTTAAGGTTAGCCAAACATCGCAATGTGGTAATGAAATTGTACATAATATGAAACTGTTATTTTAATGTTTTAATTTTGTTTCATATTTTAATAAATACGGCCGGGAGGGTCACTCCCTCCCGTCTTCCAAAAGTTCAGAACTGTTTCCGGTTTCCCATCCTTGGGGAGTGTGTTGAGAGGGGGTGGCGGGTATCTCGGCCATATGGAAAGGGGCGACCATTCGGTCCCCCCGAACGTATGGCTGAGTACCACGAGCCCCCCGGGAAGCCATTTTTTGGGCAGAAGGCGCGAGCCTCGGCTGGTATGCCCGAAGCGGCGTAGCCGGGGCGCGCTTTTTCCCGCCCTAGAGTGGGCTGGCCTAGACACTGACGCGGCCGGCCACGCCCTAGGGGCAGGCAGGGGCGGGTTTACGCCCGCCCTGAAGACGGATAAAAGGAGCAACAAGCCAAGAACGCATCCTCTTGTTCCTGTGCTCTGAAGCTGCACCCCCTCGCTGCACGTGAGCTCGAGACGGAACGAAGAGCCAATTTTGACCCACCCACCGGCCCCTGAGGACAGCCAGTTGTTTTGAATAAAGCTTTGATGTGGTAATTCTATTTCTTGCAGGTTGTGGTGATTGTCGTGTTATTTTGAGTATGCAATAAAGAATGGTCAGCTACAGTATGTTTTTCAAATAAAGTAATTCTGCACTAGTATTGATCAGTAATCACACGTGAAATGGTTATGGTTTTTGTAATTGAGTGATTTTAGTTAAATTGTCGTATTTAATTTTGGTCGGGCGGTAAGGTCATGATCGGTGAGCACTAATTGGTAGATCCCTATGAGTGGGCGTCACCCATTACGGATGGGAGCGCTCGAGGGAGGTGGCCATTGGCCCCTCAACGGGTAGGCGGTCCCTTCTAAGGATGGGACGCCGAAAGGAAAGGAAAGGCGGTCAAGGCCCCTTCCTGGGTAGGAGGGGCTACAGCCCCCTCCTGGGGAATTTCCCGGGGCCAGGATATCTGCGACGGCAGATGTGGTAAGTTGTGTGGGGTTTGGGAGGGGGTCTACGCTACCTTCTAGATACCTCACACGAGTCCTCGGACGACCTTTAAGTGGCGTCGAGTTTATTGGGGCCCCCGTCAAGTCAAGGGAAATTGGTAGTTGCACTTGAGGTACACCTCTGTGCGGTCGCCCCTCACAAGTGAGGGGGATATTTCTGGTTTAGGGATCTTGACACCGGTTACGACCTTGCCGTTGGCCCTTAAACGTTAGGATGTACAATTTCAAAATGTCAAGTTAATGTTTTGTAGGATGTTAGTTCGGCTAGGAGAACCTTTGTATTAGAGAATATGTTAAGGTTAGCCAAACATCGCAATGTGGTAATGAAATTGTACATAATATGAAACTGTTATTTTAATGTTTTAATTTTGTTTCATATTTTAATAAATACGGCCGGGAGGGTCACTCCCTCCCGTCTTCCAAAAGTTCAGAACTGTTTCCGGTTTCCCATCCTTGGGGAGTGTGTTGAGAGGGGGTGGCGGGTATCTCGGCCATATTATATCAGTTTCAGAAAAGCCATTAAAACCTGGCTGTTTAACATCTAAGTCAGCTGTCCAAACTTCCTTCTCTGAATCACAAGCGCCGGGAAACCCTTTGTTGGGTAGCTGTTTGCGCTATACAAACTAAACAAATAAAATAAATAAATAAAAGGTGACCAGTCAACCTTGGCAAAGAGTCTACCAGTGCATTGCAACACGTATTGCGTGTTTTTTTCTTTTTTGTTTTTTTTAATGACATGAGGTCACATTAACAGCAAGGTTGAAAAAAGCAAAGCATAATCAAAAAAAAGAGTAAACGCCCAACCACATATATCAAACTATAGAAATTAATACATATTGAAAAAACAAGGGCATGATTAATTTCCAGTAACAGAATAAAAAGCCAATTCCCACAGGCATACATTACTATAAACAGCCTAGTCTGATTTTTATACAAATTAAACAGATTCTCCCCAGATTTTTCCAAATTTATGTAATGCCCTAGCCACCCCGAGTTTTAGCTAAAGCATGTTCCATATTATATGTATCTTTAACTATGGCCCACCATTCTGCCACCGAAGCTCGTGCAATCCATGCACGGGCAATAGTTAGCCTAGCACAAGCCACTATAACACTTAGAAGTTCTCTCAGGCTATGGGCACACAAGTGCGGCCCCAATAAAACATCTATAGCCGTAAATAAAACAGACTTTTTAGGTTTCTGAGATGTAATCCTTTCTATTCCACCCCAAAACAGTAATGATGATGGGCATGTATAAAAAATGTGCTCTAAGTCAGCTGCATATAGGTCACATTTCGGGCATCTAGTCCTGTCACTACTTGGATTGCTTGAGTTAACTACTGCCCATTTTGAGATACGTGCAGGAGTATAATAAAGAAAACAGATAGTTCTATATGATTGTAAGCTTAAGCTGGAGGAGTGAACTGATTTTCTAATAGTATCAAATGCAAGAATTATTGAGTTAACAGTAATAGTAAACCCCAGTTTCTAGCTCCAACGTATAGCAAGCTTCCCACAGTCACCTTCCTTTTATATACAAAATTAATTAATGATCTATCTTTTGTTGTATAAATACATTCCCACATACTGGAATTAGTCGGTTCAGCAAGTTTAAGGTTGCGTTGAAAATAATCTCTGATTTGATAATATTTTAAACGTATGCTCTCGGTGACATTATACAGAAGTTAGAGTTTAACAAAAGTTGGAAAACCTGTGTTAACCTATAAATCCCCTATTGATTTAATCACACATTGTGCCCATTGTCTCCCTCCACCATCAAGAAAAATTCCTGGGCGAATTGGATTATCCCATAATGGTAATTTAGGGTGATATATCGGTATTTGGAATTTATTAACAATAGCCTTCCAAATAAAAGCTATATCTCGTGCAGACTTAAATTTGACCCGCTTAAAGTAATTCGGATCGTTTATTCGGTATAAGAACATTTTAGACTCTGTTCCCAACATCAATGTATAACAGAAAAAAGGTTCTTTGTCAGGAAGTATCAGGCTACGGATACACCCTAAAAATGCTGACCAGAAATAGGTTTTAAAATCAGGAAAGTCCATGACACCATTTACATGAGGTAATTTAGGTGCGTCTATTGCACGACGTGCTATTTTATATCCCCAAATAAAGCTACTTAGTATGCTGTGTAAGCGCTTAAAGAAAGGGTTGTTAATGCATAGTGGGATGGATCGAAAAAAATAAATAAACTTGGGGAAAATCTTCATTTTAATTCAATTAATTTTGCCAATTAAGCTAAGTGGAACCTTATGCAATTTTTTAAAAGTAATAGCTGTTTCCTTTAATATAAATTCGTAATTCAGCATGGCTATCTCTTCTGGACATGCAGAAATGTTAACTCCAAGGTAAATAGTATTTTACATACCCTGAATTAAGTCCTTTGGTTTTTAATTCATTAATATTTGAGTTTTATTAGTGTTCAACCTGTAGCCAGAAACTGTACCGAACGTCCTAGCCTCCCTATCATTGCCTCTTCTGTATTTGTAGAGTAGACCACGATATCATCTGAGTATACCGTCATCTTGAGAGTATTTAAACCAGATGAGAACAGAATATATGTCCATTATTTTGTAATGCAACTATGAAGGGCTCGATAGATAGAGCAAATATAAGGGTGATAGTGGACACCCTTGACGGGTACCATGCAAGACAATAAATGTATCCGATTGTGCCCCTGCATAGCATACTTTGGCTCGAGAATTGTCATATAAAGCCTTTATCCATTGCATAAATAAACCCTTGATGCCAAACCTGATCAGAACAACCCATAAATAATCCGACCCCACTCGGTCAAATGCTTTCTCAGCATCTAGTAGTATCATACCGAGTGGGGTGGATCTAGCCTTAGCAACATCAAAGGCTATGAAATAATATTTATATGAGTTGTAGTGTCCCTGCCCGGTACAAATCCATGTTGTTGTGGTGATACCCAAAAACACAAAAAAGGGAGGTCCCCGTATTTTATCGAATCTGGGACAAGGAGAAAATAATCCCAACAAATGTCACAACAGTAATTACAAAACCATGGGTATCATTTCCAATATTAAGTAGGATTTATTTCATACAATTGTTACACAAATTCATTTAAAATTGAATTGGATCCAAACATATCAAAAAACATATAAAAACATATTATACATTCCCATGTCCAATTCAATTGGAATTTTTTTTTTAGATGGTTGTCGACGCAGCGTTTCGGTTTTCCGAGATTAAAACACCTTCTTCAGGGCAGTTCTCAACTAAAATCTTTCAGTCAGGGAAATAACTTCATTGACTTCTATTCCTTTCTTTATTGTGTCAGGACCCAAATGGGGATAATGGGATTCTGATCCTAACTAGGTTCTCAAATTGACCTGCTCTCTTAGTAGAGTGAAGATAAATGGTATCCAGAGGACACACCAACCGGGTACCTTGATCTTCCAAGTGTATTTCAGGGTGAAAGGCAGTTAGTGGCCTTGCATGGAATACTGCTTATTTTAGCGGCATAGGGTTTAAGGGGGTTGTCCTCCCTTGTGTGTTGATCAATCAAAACACAATCTGTATTGATAACTTTGGCCTCCCTGCTCCTTCTGGATCTTCACCGCACTCGTCCCTCACAATTCAGATGGAAAAGTGGGGATATCATCATAGAGAATATTGGGGCTAGTCGATTTGCCAGTATTTTAGCAAATATCTTTGCATCGGTATTTATTAATGAAATTGTTCGATATGACCCACACTCATCCGCCGCTTTGCCCTTCTTTAGGAAAAATATAATTTGCGTAATAGTCCAAGACTCTGGGTCCTTTCCCCCTTGTCCCGTAAAACCAATCACCTGGCTAATTATAGGGGCTAATTCCTCAATACAGTATTTATAAAGTTCTAGCAGAATAGAATCTTCCCCTGATAACTTACCAGAGGGCAGAGAAGAAACTGCCAATCTGATCTCTGCTATAGTAATTTCTTTGTTCAGCATATCCAGTTTATCCTCATTAATACGGTTCACTGCATTAATTTGTAGATATGAGTTAATATCCCCAGATCCTGGGTAGCATTCAGGGGTGTATAAATCTCTATAATATTTAGCAAACTGTTCAAGAATTTGAGGAGGACTATTGTATAGCATATTATCTGGACCTTTAATAGTCCAAACCATTGTTTTAGCCTTATTTTCTGCTACCTTGTAAGCTAATATGTTCCCTGTAGTTTCCTCACCCTCATACTGAGAGAGGCGATATTTGTGCAGTTTGATTAAGCTTTTTTTCTCCATCGTTTGTTTTAGAGCGGAGTTAAGATGAATTAGAGTTTAGCCTAATTCTTCTACTAAGCTGGACCCTTGTAGAAGTGCGGCCACCAGTTGTTCCTCTGGGTGTAGTATTTTTGCTATAGTATCAGATGTATTCTTTTTATTCTCAAAATGTTCTCCAAAAATATACTGCTGTGTGAAGCCCCTAATGCTAGCTTTACAAGAATCCCATACCATGTTATGTGAAGCTGAGTCAAGATTAAATTCCAAGAAGTCTTTAATATGAGCCTTTAGTTTGGTCATGAAATCTGCATTAAGGAATAGATACCTTGGAAACGCAAAAGAGCGGTAATTTAATGTTTTTGTAATTGTCTTAAAAGAGAGGATAATGGGGTTATGGTCTGATGTGACCCGCGGGCAGATCTCCACATTGCTTGTTTCCAAGATATTGTCGGATGCCCAGGCCATATCTATGCGGGAGCATAGTTTATGCACAGCTGAGTAGTAAGTATATCCAGCAATATCAGGGTATAGTATCCTCCAAGCATCTCTGATGTTATGAATTTGCCCTATTTCTCTAATAGCAGCACATGTTTTACGCATCCTCCTAAATGCCCCCCGCCTGGTAGTATCAATATCATATTTCATAATACAGTTGAAGTCACCGAATATCAGACGCTCTCCCTCCCACTCAAGAAGCTCCATATTAATTTTATCCATAACAGTGGGATCATCAATATTTGGGCCATAAACCACACAAAAAGTATATTTCTTACCTTCTATAATAAATTGGGCAATAGCCCATCTACCACTCTTATCTATGAGAGTTTTAGTAATCTCAGTTTTAAAAAATGTATTTTGTAATATAGCGACCCCAAAAATTGACACGTTTAGATCTGAGCTTTTAATAACATTCTACCCTAATTCTTTAAGGACTTTCCGGGCCTTATAACATATATGTGTTTCAGTCAGTAAAACTATATGCGGGTTATACATCCTTAGCTCCTCAAAAACTAAACGCTGTTTATTCCTGCTATTTAGTCCTGCCACATTCCATGCTAAACACCTTATTTTATCCATAACAATAGTTTCCCCCTTTTCCCTTGCCCCCTACACACAAAAAAATGAGAATAGAGAATAATATTGTCAAGTAGAAACCTTGCGGGTTGTTGTACTTCTTAGAGCTTGCCTCATGTCAATTTTTTTATATTGCGTGTTTTAGTAACTTTTATTCCGTTTGAGGTAAAACTTTTTTTTTCATTATATGGCAAATGCAGTCCATCCATAACTATGCAGAAAATGAAAATGCCGCACAATAGCATAAATCCAGTATCATTGGTTACACCTTTGTTTCACAATCAAAGTTTGCAATGGTTTATGATTTATTTATCTTCCATAGAGGCGATAGTGGCCACGCTCTTCAAACATTAAAAATACGCTGTAATATAAATAAAGATGACGGGTTTATAAAATCAGATCATAAAGCAGGACTTGCCAGTTAAACCGCATCAAATTGACTCCTACTGTCAGCTGTCAAGCGAAGTTGTGAAATGAGGCACAACCTACAACTAGCACCATATGTCTGGACAAACACACTGTGTTCGTAACAAGTGCCATCTGGTGCTCAGTGATAGAAAATGTTATCCTCCTACAGTAGAAAAACAAACTTTTGGGATCAATCAGTTTAGTAATGCCTGGTTCAAACAGGACTTCACGATAATAAAGAGGTTTTAATATATGGGATAAAGTACCCCCTGGCATAAATTATATGCCCATGACCAAATAGAGGAGCAAAGTTGAAGGTCAAGTTCTGTTATAACGTCATGCAACTCAGGTTTGACTCCTTACAATGTACAGTAGGGGGTACTTTATTCCTTACAATACATGGTCACAGCATAACCCTTTCCACAAACCACTTATGTGGGTTGTATGATAGAAGCCCAAATAGTTTCATAATATGTGCCTCTACCATGTAGCCCAACCACGAATGCGTCTTAACCACGCATTCCTTTGCCACGCATGCCTTTACCATGACATTTTGTTTATAGCATGAATGGTAAAGGGGTATGTGTGGCTAAGGTCGCCACTACCCTGCATCTCCCCACCACTCCCACTCCTACACCCCTGCCCCACAGCGCTGTTCCTTTAACTACCCCAACCCCTTCCACTTCCCTAAAACCTACCCCGACCCCCACAACACTAAAAACAACCCCAACTACCCATTTCCCTCCATGCCCTGAGGCCTAAAACCCTACACTAACGGGCTCCCCGCCGTCCCCTAAACTATCCCAACCCCTTTCACTACCCTAAAACCTATTACGACCCCCCTAAAAACTAACCCAACTACCCATTTCCCTCCCACTGCCCTAAGGCCTAAAACCCTGCACCCTAGCTTACATTAGCTTGACCTCATACCCCCTGCTCCGTCCCTTAAACTACCCCAACCTCTTTCACTGCCCTAAAACCTACTACGACCTCCTCCCAGCCCTTAAAAAAAAGCAGTCCCACTTACCTCACTGCGGTATCTTCCTGCTTCCGTCTTCCTGCAATGAATGCAAGTTGCTTGCAAGGGATTTTTTCTGATGTCTATTGATTTCAAAAATGACTTAGAAACAGGAAATTGATCAAGCTTGACTGACTTTGATTTTATGATCAACTTAAACTAATTCAGGAACCTGTTTTTGATCTGATTCCACATTCATTAATTTATCAAAGGAGTACCAACTCTCTATAGAAAATGCTACACGGGGAGTAATCTTCCTGCAGCTAAACTGTGCACTGCCTTAACCACGCATGCCTGGTTAAGGCATGTGCATGCCTGGTTAAGGCATGTGCGTGAAGAAGGCATGGGAGGTAGAGCATGCATATTCAGAACACGCGTGGGACAGACCACGGTGTTCTGACTGTTTCCCACTTATGTGTGGTGCACTATTTATATGAAAGAGATATGATGTTCATAAACATGAAAAATACAATTATAATCTCAAGTGCACAACCAAACACAGCAAAAAGCAGTTAGATTGCTGTTTAAAAAAATTATACACTTTAGATTAAAAAAATGATACTTCTAAATGTGTAAAAACATGCAGAGATTCTACCTTTCCTATATTTACCTAAAGGGTGGTGTCTGAACTCAATTGTAATAAGTTATTGTCCAGAAATATTCAAATTCGTAAGCAAACAACCTGCATTCGGGTGTAGAAGCTGCTTCAGAGGACCATGATGCTCTATACTCTGTAATAGTAAATAACATGAACCTCATTCGCACTATCTTCTGCCCTATTAGCTTGATAATGTTTGCGTATAGATAGTACAAGGCATTGAAGGGTCTATTTACTAGAATTTAAGGCCTTGTGTGCATCACAAAAGTGATGCTAAATCTTTTTTACTAATTTGGTTTGTTAAACTTGTTTAGCGCTTCAAAATATATGTAGCTATGCCCCTTCCCATCTACCTGACAGGGGAAGCATCTATTCTCTGCTTCTGGATATTTTTTATTAAGTGCTTTAGGTGTATAGTATGCAATCCACCGAGACAAAAAGTCCATTCTTTTAAAATCGGCAGCTCTTAAAGCCTTACTCGATAACTGAGATGTGTCCTGCCACTCTCGACTTGAAAAGGTATATTGAGTTTCTCAGGTTACTTTTTCTAAGCATTTCTCGACCAACGAAGATTCTCTTTGGTGGTATAAAAGACAGTACCAATTACCCAACCCTCTTACCTTTGCTCCAAATAGAGCGATCACCAGCTTTGTTGGAGCGCCACTAGATGAAAGATCATATCTGTTTAGAAAGTATATAATCTGTAAATATGCAAAGAAACCAGGTTTATTCCAGTCACTGCATCTGTTCTGAACCTCTTGCCATGTAATTACTCTGTTCTCCATTAAAAAGGGCCCCACCTCATCTAGTCCACATTCCCTCCAGTGTCTAAGGTGACTAGATTGGATTTGAAGATCCAAACTTTTACATTCACCTAATTTTAGATAATAAAACCCAGGAGAGCCAGCTTGCTTAAAAAAGGACTGTATTCTAAAGGAATATTCCCGCAGAGTTTTATATCTAGTCCTCTTGGGGATTTTGGATGTTTTTAAAAATATCGAAATCTGTGAACCGGTCTCCTGCACCCTTTTATCCATAAAAAAGTTGTCTAATAAGCCATTTGAATCCAGCAAATGAGCTGTTAAATGTAAAATAGGCAATTCATAATATGTACGAATTTGCAGTAATGCTAACCCACCCTGATTGATATCCAGTTGTAGCACCAAGAGTTTAACCCTGGGTGCCTTCTTACTCCAGAAAAACTCTCTAAACATAGGTTCTAGCTCTTTAAAATAACTGCTATTGATTTTTATTGGTATGTTTGTAAAAAGAAAGACGAGTAGAGGGAGAATGGACATTTTGACGAGAGTCACACGGCCTATCAGAGTTAGTGGTATAAGCAACCAGTTATCCAGCAATTCTTTTACTTTACCCCGCATGGCTTCATAGTTTAATTTGTATAGCTGCCCATATTGATTATGCTATGTTATGTTATTTTATTTTTATATAGCGCAAATTACCACTGGTCTCTAAGTGCTTAAGAGAAGGAGCAGGGGACTGCAAGACTGCGGGGCGGGGGGCTAAACAGATGTCAGTGTTGCTCTGAACAGATGTGTTTTTAGCAGCTTTCTAAAGGGGAGCACGGTTGGTTCCCTCCGTAAGCACTCTGGTAAGTCATTCCAGATCCGTGGCGGGAGAAACGAAAATGCTCTGCCCCCTTTGGTCTTGAGGTTGTATCTGGAAGAGGCTAATCTGCAGGTCTCTGAAGAACGCAGAGTCCGTCCCGGCACGTACTTTTTTACTCTGTCTTTTATATATTTTGGCGCATCTCCGTGTATGGCCTTGTGGGCTAGATGCAGGCACTTGAAATGCACCCGGTGTTCTATAGGCAACCAGTGCAATTTATGCAACAGTGCGCCTAGGGACGCTAAAGATTAACCTAGCTGCGTCATTTTGAACAACCTGTAGCCTTGTTATGTATGCAATTGAATGTCCTATTTAAGGCGAGACACGTGCCGGGGGTGATGAACCAAGCGGCTGATGCGCTTTCTCGTTTCCGTATGCAGGCCTTCTGGGGTTTTCTGCCCACAGCGGACCCGGTGGCGGCACCCTTTCCCGAAGCTCTCTGGTCTCTCGGTGCCCCGAACTACGAAACCTCGTGGTAGAGAGTTTAGCACCCAGGACAAGGAAGGCATATGAAGGGGCGTTCCGTTCCTATTTGGCCTTTTTGGGGACTGCTGGAGGGGAACTTTGGGGCCAGGAGGAGTGGGTGGTAAATTTTTTGCTGTCTTTACATCAGGCAGGCAAATCTGTGGCTACGGCCCAGAGGCATCGGGCAGCCATTTCCTTTGTGGCAAGGGCTTATGGGATCCAGGACCCGACAGCGTCTTTCGTTGTACAAAAAGCGCTACGTGGGTGGCAACGCCTTGAGGGTCGCAGAGTAGATGAAAGGCGCCCGATAGGTCTGGATAGGCTGGCCCTGTTATTATCTGTACTCCCTTCAACGTGTTCATCCCAGTATGAAACAGTGTTATTCCGAGCCGCTTTTGCGCTGGCATTCCATGGGGCTATGCGGGTAAGCGAACTAGTAGCGAGGAACAAGCGGGATGTGACGGGGGGACTGTGCCGAGAGCACGTTCAGGTCAGAGGGGAGACAATGTCCATCTCATTTGTCAGGTCCAAGACCGACCAGGGTGCGATGGGGGACTGCATAATCATACAAAGGATTCCCGGGTCCTCCATGTGCCCAGTAAGTTGCGTAGAGGATTATTTAGCGCAAAGGGTGGCATCATGGGGAGGGACCTTGTTGAGACACGCTGACACCACCCCATTGATGAGGTTTCAGTTTCAGCGGGTGCTTGCGATGTCAATTTCCGCTGCGGGCTTGAACCCCGGCGAGTTTGGGACCCATTCCTTTCGGATAGGGGCTGCTACAGAGGCTACAGCCAGGGGTCTGAATGTCGAACAAGTTAAACGTGTGGGGCGTTGGTCCTCGAACTGTTATAAAAGGTATGTGCGGTTGCACATGTTGTGAAGCTGTAATGATGTACTCACGCTTCTTGTTTTTGTTTGGTTTTCAGTTGCGCAAGCCTACGAGGCGGGGCGGACTGTGCAGTCGACCCAACACCGGGTCAGCGGTCAGACATCACCGGCTGTGAAAAAGGAGGTGTGGGTCGTGGGCCACTCATACGTGAGGCGGGCCGCGGACGTATTCAAAGCAGGTGACATGATTCACGTGGCTGGGGAATACGGGTACAGTGTGTCCTTCTACGGAAAGGGCGGGCTCTGTATTGACCAGTTTCAATCATTTTTTGAGGGTTTGTTAGGGCGGACGAGGTCACCGCCGGCTATAGTCATAGTACATCTTGGGGGCAACGATTTGGTGTCCACTGGTAGACGACTACTTCTTGAGGCAATGCTTTCCACTGTAAGTTGGTTAGCGAGAAGAGTTCCAGGGTGCACAATCGCATGGTCCCATTTGATCCCGCGAAAAGTGTGGCGGGGGGCTCTTTCAGTTTCTGCTCTGAATCATTCAGTAAGGGAGATTAATAATAAAGTGAGTCGATTGTTCCGTTCAAGTACACTGCATTCTATTTCGCATGGTTGTATTAAAGGGGACAGTATGTATTTGGGTGATGGTGTTCATTTGTCCCGGGTGGGGAACGAGTTACTCATAGGAGACCTGATAGCTTGGCTGGGGACGTTAAGACATGACCTTTAGGTAGGAGTGTGTGGGGGGTCCGGATAGCCGGTCAACTATCCGGCCTGTGGCGGTAAGGTCATGATCGGTGAGCACTAATTGGTAGATCCCTATGAGTGGGCGTCACCCATTACGGATGGGAGCGCTCGAGGGAGGTGGCCATTGGCCCCTCAACGGGTAGGCGGTCCCTTCTAAGGATGGGACGCCGAAAGGAAAGGAAAGGCGGTCAAGGCCCCTTCCTGGGTAGGAGGGGCTACAGCCCCCTCCTGGGGAATTTCCCGGGGCCAGGATATCTGCGACGGCAGATGTGGTAAGTTGTGTGGGGTTTGGGAGGGGGTCTGCGCTACCTTCTAGATACCTCACACGAGTCCTCGGACGACCTTTAAGTGGCGTCGAGTTTATTGGGGCCCCCGTCAAGTCAAGGGAAATTGGTAGTTGCACTTGAGGTACACCTCTGTGCGGTCGCCCCTCACAAGTGAGGGGGATATTTCTGGTTTAGGGATCTTGACACCGGTTACGACCTTGCCGTTGGCCCTTAAACGTTAGGATGTACAATTTCAAAATGTCAAGTTAATGTTTTGTAGGATGTTAGTTCGGCTAGGAGAACCTTTGTATTAGAGAATATGTTACGGTTAGCCAAACATCGCAATGTGGTAATGAAATTGTACATAATATGAAACTGTTATTTTAATGTTTTAATTTTGTTTCATATTTTAATAAATACGGCCGGGAGGGTCACTCCCTCCCGTCTTCCAAAAGTTCAGAACTGTTTCCGGTTTCCCATCCTTGGGGAGTGTGTTGAGAGGGGGTGGTGGGTATCTCGGCCATATGGAAAGGGGCGACCATTCGGTCCCCCCGAACGTATGGCTGAGTACCACGAGCCCCCCGGGAAGCCATTTTTTGGGCGGAAGGCGCGAGCCTCGGCTGGTATGCCCGAAGCGGCGTAGCCGGGGCGCGCTTTTTCCCGCCCTAGAGTGGGCTGGCCTAGACACTGACGCGGCCGGCCACGCCCTAGGGGCAGGCAGGGGCGGGTTTACGCCCGCCCTGAAGACGGATAAAAGGAGCAACAAGCCAAGAACGCATCCTCTTGTTCCTGTGCTCTGAAGCTGCACCCCCTCGCTGCACGTGAGCTCGAGACGGAACGAAGAGCCAATTTTGACCCACCCACCGGCCCCTGAGGACAGCCAGTTGTTTTGAATAAAGCTTTGATGTGGTAATTCTATTTCTTGCAGGTTGTGGTGATTGTCGTGTTATTTTGAGTATGCAATAAAGAATGGTCAGCTACAGTATGTTTTTCAAATAAAGTAATTCTGCACTAGTATTGATCAGTAATCACACGTGAAATGGTTATGGTTTTTGTAATTGAGTGATTTTAGTTAAATTGTCGTATTTAATTTTGGTCGGGCGGTAAGGTCATGATCGGTGAGCACTAATTGGTAGATCCCTATGAGTGGGCGTCACCCATTACGGATGGGAGCGCTCGAGGGAGGTGGCCATTGGCCCCTCAACGGGTAGGCGGTCCCTTCTAAGGATGGGACGCCGAAAGGAAAGGAAAGGCGGTCAAGGCCCCTTCCTGGGTAGGAGGGGCTACAGCCCCCTCCTGGGGAATTTCCCGGGGCCAGGATATCTGCGACGGCAGATGTGGTAAGTTGTGTGGGGTTTGGGAGGGGGTCTACGCTACCTTCTAGATACCTCACACGAGTCCTCGGACGACCTTTAAGTGGCGTCGAGTTTATTGGGGCCCCCGTCAAGTCAAGGGAAATTGGTAGTTGCACTTGAGGTACACCTCTGTGCGGTCGCCCCTCACAAGTGAGGGGGATATTTCTGGTTTAGGGATCTTGACACCGGTTACGACCTTGCCGTTGGCCCTTAAACGTTAGGATGTACAATTTCAAAATGTCAAGTTAATGTTTTGTAGGATGTTAGTTCGGCTAGGAGAACCTTTGTATTAGAGAATATGTTAAGGTTAGCCAAACATCGCAATGTGGTAATGAAATTGTACATAATATGAAACTGTTATTTTAATGTTTTAATTTTGTTTCATATTTTAATAAATACGGCCGGGAGGGTCACTCCCTCCCGTCTTCCAAAAGTTCAGAACTGTTTCCGGTTTCCCATCCTTGGGGAGTGTGTTGAGAGGGGGTGGCGGGTATCTCGGCCATATTATATCAGTTTCAGAAAAGCCATTAAAACCTGGCTGTTTAACATCTAAGTCAGCTGTCCAAACTTCCTTCTCTGAATCACAAGCGCCGGGAAACCCTTTGTTGGGTAGCTGTTTGCGCTATACAAACTAAACAAATAAAATAAATAAATAAAAGGTGACCAGTCAACCTTGGCAAAGAGTCTACCAGTGCATTGCAACACGTATTGCGTGTTTTTTTCTTTTTTGTTTTTTTTAATGACATGAGGTCACATTAACAGCAAGGTTGAAAAAAGCAAAGCATAATCAAAAAAAAGAGTAAACGCCCAACCACATATATCAAACTATAGAAATTAATACATATTGAAAAAACAAGGGCATGATTAATTTCCAGTAACAGAATAAAAAGCCAATTCCCACAGGCATACATTACTATAAACAGCCTAGTCTGATTTTTATACAAATTAAACAGATTCTCCCCAGATTTTTCCAAATTTATGTAATGCCCTAGCCACCCCGAGTTTTAGCTAAAGCATGTTCCATATTATATGTATCTTTAACTATGGCCCACCATTCTGCCACCGAAGCTCGTGCAATCCATGCACGGGCAATAGTTAGCCTAGCACAAGCCACTATAACACTTAGAAGTTCTCTCAGGCTATGGTCACACAAGTGCGGCCCCAATAAAACATCTATAGCCGTAAATAAAACAGACTTTTTAGGTTTCTGAGATGTAATCCTTTCTATTCCACCCCAAAACAGTAATGATGATGGGCATGTATAAAAAATGTGCTCTAAGTCAGCTGCATATAGGTCACATTTCGGGCATCTAGTCCTGTCACTACTTGGATTGCTTGAGTTAACTACTGCCCATTTTGAGATACGTGCAGGAGTATAATAAAGAAAACAGATAGTTCTATATGATTGTAAGCTTAAGCTGGAGGAGTGAACTGATTTTCTAATAGTATCAAATGCAAGAATTATTGAGTTAACAGTAATAGTAAACCCCAGTTTCTAGCTCCAACGTATAGCAAGCTTCCCACAGTCACCTTCCTTTTATATACAAAATTAATTAATGATCTATCTTTTGTTGTATAAATACATTCCCACATACTGGAATTAGTCGGTTCAGCAAGTTTAAGGTTGCGTTGAAAATAATCTCTGATTTGATAATATTTTAAACGTATGCTCTCGGTGACATTATACAGAAGTTAGAGTTTAACAAAAGTTGGAAAACCTGTGTTAACCTATAAATCCCCTATTGATTTAATCACACATTGTGCCCATTGTCTCCCTCCACCATCAAGAAAAATTCCTGGGCGAATTGGATTATCCCATAATGGTAATTTAGGGTGATATATCGGTATTTGGAATTTATTAACAATAGCCTTCCAAATAAAAGCTATATCTCGTGCAGACTTAAATTTGACCCGCTTAAAGTAATTCGGATCGTTTATTCGGTATAAGAACATTTTAGACTCTGTTCCCAACATCAATGTATAACAGAAAAAAGGTTCTTTGTCAGGAAGTATCAGGCTACGGATACACCCTAAAAATGCTGACCAGAAATAGGTTTTAAAATCAGGAAAGTCCATGACACCATTTACATGAGGTAATTTAGGTGCGTCTATTGCACGACGTGCTATTTTATATCCCCAAATAAAGCTACTTAGTATGCTGTGTAAGCGCTTAAAGAAAGGGTTGTTAATGCATAGTGGGATGGATCGAAAAAAATAAATAAACTTGGGGAAAATCTTCATTTTAATTCAATTAATTTTGCCAATTAAGCTAAGTGGAACCTTATGCAATTTTTTAAAAGTAATAGCTGTTTCCTTTAATATAAATTCGTAATTCAGCATGGCTATCTCTTCTGGACATGCAGAAATGTTAACTCCAAGGTAAATAGTATTTTACATACCCTGAATTAAGTCCTTTGGTTTTTAATTCATTAATATTTGAGTTTTATTAGTGTTCAACCTGTAGCCAGAAACTGTACCAAACGTCCTAGCCTCCCTATCATTGCCTCTTCTGTATTTGTAGAGTAGACCGCGATATCATCTGAGTATACCGTCATCTTGAGAGTATTTAAACCAGATGAGAACAGAATATATGTCCATTATTTTGTAATGCAACTATGAAGGGCTCGATAGATAGAGCAAATATAAGGGTGATAGTGGACACCCTTGACGGGTACCATGCAAGACAATAAATGTATCCGATTGTGCCCCTGCATAGCATACTTTGGCTCGAGAATTGTCATATAAAGCCTTTATCCATTGCATAAATAAACCCTTGATGCCAAACCTGATCAGAACAACCCATAAATAATCCGACCCCACTCGGTCAAATGCTTTCTCAGCATCTAGTAGTATCATACCGAGTGGGGTGGATCTAGCCTTAGCAACATCAAAGGCTATGAAATAATATTTATATGAGTTGTAGTGTCCCTGCCCGGTACAAATCCATGTTGTTGTGGTGATACCCAAAAACACAAAAAAGGAAGGGAGGTCCCCGTATTTTATCGAATCTGGGACAAGGAGAAAATAATCCCAACAAATGTCACAACAGTAATTACAAAACCATGGGTATCATTTCCAATATTAAGTAGGATTTATTTCATACAATTGTTACACAAATTCATT
Source organism: Lissotriton vulgaris (assembly GCF_964263255.1). NCBI lineage: Eukaryota > Metazoa > Chordata > Amphibia > Caudata > Salamandridae > Lissotriton > Lissotriton vulgaris. The sequence goes on along the minus strand of NC_141697.1, from coordinate 135,775,658 downwards.
TAAAATTGAATTGGATCCAAACATATCAAAAAACATATAAAAACATATTATACATTCCCATGTCCAATTCAATTGGAATTTTTTTTTTTAGATGGTTGTCGACGCAGCGTTTCGGTTTTCCGAGATTAAAACACCTTCTTCAGGACAGTTCTCAACTAAAATCTTTCAGTCAGGGAAATAACTTCATTGACTTCTATTCCTTTCTTTATTGTGTCAGGACCCAAATGGGGATAATGGGATTCTGATCCTAACTAGGTTCTCAAATTGACCTGCTCTCTTAGTAGAGTGAAGATAAATGGTATCCAGAGGACCCACCAACCGGGTACCTTGATCTTCCAAGTGTATTTCAGGGTGAAAGGCAGTTAGTGGCCTTGCATGGAATACTGCTTATTTTAGCGGCATAGGGCTTAAGGGGGTTGTCCTCCCTTGTGTGTTGATCAATCAAAACACAATCTGTATTGATAACTTTGGCCTCCCTGCTCCTTCTGGATCTTCACCGCACTCGTCCTTCACAATTCAGATGGAAAAGTGGGGATATCATCATAGAGAATATTGGGGCTAGTCGATTTGCCAGTATTTTAGCAAATATCTTTGCATCGGTATTTATTAATGAAATTGTTCGATATGACCCACACTCATCCGCCGCTTTGCCCTTCTTTAGGAAAAATATAATTTGCGTAATAGTCCAAGACTCTGGGTCCTTTCCCCCTTGTCCCGTAAAACCAATCACCTGGCTAATTATAGGGGCTAATTCCTCAATACAGTATTTATAAAGTTCTAGCAGAATAGAATCTTCCCCTGATAACTTACCAGAGGGCAGAGAAGAAACTGCCAATCTGATCTCTGCTATAGTAATTTCTTTGTTCAGCATATCCAGTTTATCCTCATTAATACGGTTCACTGCATTAATTTGTAGATATGAGTTAATATCCCCAGATCCTGGGTAGCATTCAGGGGTGTATAAATCTCTATAATATTTAGCAAACTGTTCAAGAATTTGAGGAGGACTATTGTATAGCATATTATCTGGACCTTTAATAGTCCAAACCATTGTTTTAGCCTTATTTTCTGCTACCTTGTAAGCTAATATGTTCCCTGTAGTTTCCTCACCCTCATACTGAGAGAGGCGATATTTGTGCAGTTTGATTAAGCTTTTTTTCTCCATCGTTTGTTTTAGAGCGGAGTTAAGATGAATTAGAGTTTAGCCTAATTCTTCTACTAAGCTGGACCCTTGTAGAAGTGCGGCCACCAGTTGTTCCTCTGGGTGTAGTATTTTTGCTATAGTATCAGATGTATTCTTTTTATTCTCAAAATGTTCTCCAAAAATATACTGCTGTGTGAAGCCCCTAATGCTAGCTTTACAAGAATCCCATACCATGTTATGTGAAGCTGAGTCAAGATTAAATTCCAAGAAGTCTTTAATATGAGCCTTTAGTTTGGTCATGAAATCTGCATTAAGGAATAGATACCTTGGAAACGCAAAAGAGCGGTAATTTAATGTTTTTGTAATTGTCTTAAAAGAGAGGATAATGGGGTTATGGTCTGATGTGACCCGCGGGCAGATCTCCATATTGCTTGTTTCCAAGATATTGTCGGATGCCCAGGCCATATCTATGCGGGAGCATAGTTTATGCACAGCTGAGTAGTAAGTATATCCAGCAATATCAGGGTATAGTATCCTCCAAGCATCTCTGATGTTATGAATTTGCCCTATTTCTCTAATAGCAGCACGAGTTTTACGCATCCTCCTAAATGCCCCCCGCCTGGTAGTATCAATATCATATTTCATAATACAGTTGAAGTCACCGAATATCAGACGCTCTCCCTCCCACTCAAGAAGCTCCATGTTAATTTTATCCATAACAGTGGGATCATCAATATTTGGGCCATAAACCACACAAAAAGTATATTTCTTACCTTCTATAATAAATTGGGCAATAGCCCATCTACCACTCTTATCTACGAGAGTTTTAGTAATCTCAGTTTTAAAAAATGTATTTTGTAATATAGCGACCCCAAAAATTGACACGTTTAGATCTGAGCTTTTAATAACATTCTACCCTAATTCTTTAAGGACTTTCCGGGCCTTATAACATATATGTGTTTCAGTCAGTAAAACTATATGCGGGTTATACATCCTTAGCTCCTCAAAAACTAAACGCTGTTTATTCCTGCTATTTAGTCCTGCCACATTCCATGCTAAACACCTTATTTTATCCATAACAATAGTTTCCCCCTTTTCCCTTGCCCCCTACACACAAAAAAATGAGAATAGAGAATAATATTGTCAAGTAGAAACCTTGCGGGTTGTTGTACTTCTTAGAGCTTGCCTCATGTCAATTTTTTTATATTGCGTGTTTTAGTAACTTTTATTCCGTTTGAGGTAAAACTTTTTTTTTCATTATATGGCAAATGCAGTCCATCCATAACTATGCAGAAAATGAAAATGGCACACAATAGCATAAATCCAGTATCATTGGTTACACCTTTGTTTCACAATCAAAGTTTGCAATGGTTTATGATTTATTTATCTTCCATAGAGGCGATAGTGGCCACGCTCTTCAAACATTAAAAATACGCTGTAATATAAATAAAGATGACGGGTTTATAAAATCAGATCATAAAGCAGGACTTGCCAGTTAAACCGCATCAAATTGACTCCTACTGTCAGCTGTCAAGCGAAGTTGTGAAATGAGGCACAACCTACAACTAGCACCATATGTCTGGACAAACACACTGTGTTCGTAACAAGTGCCATCTGGTGCTCAGTGATAGAAAATGTTATCCTCCTACAGTAGAAAAACAAACTTTTGGGATCAATCAGTTTAGTAATGCCTGGTTCAAACAGGACTTCACGATAATAAAGAGGTTTTAATATATGGGATAAAGTACCCCCTGGCATAAATTATATGCCCATGACCAAATAGAGGAGCAAAGTTGAAGGTCAAGTTCTGTTATAACGTCATGCAACTCAGGTTTGACTCCTTACAATGTACAGTAGGGGGTACTTTATTCCTTACAATACATGGTCACAGCATAACCCTTTCCACAAACCACTTATGTGGGTTGTATGATAGAAGCCCAAATAGTTTCATAATATGTGCCTCTACCATGTAGCCCAACCACGAATGCGTCTTAACCACGCATTCCTTTACCACGCATGCCTTTACCATGACATTTTGTTTATAGCATGAATGGTAAAGGGGTATGTGTGGCTAAGGTCGCCACTACCCTGCATCTCCCCACCACTCCCACTCCTACACCCCTGCCCCACAGCGCTGTTCCTTTAACTACCCCAACCCCTTCCACTTCCCTAAAACCTACCCCGACCCCCACAACACTAAAAACAACCCCAACTACCCATTTCCCTCCATGCCCTGAGGCCTAAAACCCTACACTAACGGGCTCCCCGCCGTCCCCTAAACTATCCCAACCCCTTTCACTACCCTAAAACCTATTACGACCCCCCCTAAAAACTAACCCAACTACCCATTTCCCTCCCACTGCCCTAAGGCCTAAAACCCTGCACCCTAGCTTACATTAGCTTGACCTCATACCCCCTGCTCCGTCCCTTAAACTACCCCAACCTCTTTCACTGCCCTAAAACCTACTACGACCTCCTCCCAGCCCTTAAAAAAAAGCAGTCCCACTTACCTCACTGCGGTATCTTCCTGCTTCCGTCTTCCTGCAATGAATGCAAGTTGCTTGCAAGGGATTTTTTCTGATGTCTATTGATTTCAAAAATGACTTAGAAACAGGAAATTGATCAAGCTTGACTGACTTTGATTTTATGATCAACTTAAACTAATTCAGGAACCTGTTTTTGATCTGATTCCACATTCATTAATTTATCAAAGGAGTACCAACACTCTATAGAAAATGCTACACGGGGAGTAATCTTCCTGCAGCTAAACTGTGCACTGCCTTAACCACGCATGCCTGGTTAAGGCATGTGCATGCCTGGTTAAGGCATGTGCGTGAAGAAGGCATGGGAGGTAGAGCATGCATATTCAGAACACGCGTGGGACAGACCACGGTGTTCTGACTGTTTCCCACTTATGTGTGGTGCACTATTTATATGAAAGAGATATGATGTTCATAAACATGAAAAATACAATTATAATCTCAAGTGCACAACCAAACACAGCAAAAAGCAGTTAGATTGCTGTTTAAAAAAATTATACACTTTAGATTAAAAAAATGGTACTTCTAAATGTGTAAAAACATGCAGAGATTCTACCTTTCCTATATTTACCTAAAGGGTGGTGTCAGAACTCAATTGTAATAAGTTATTGTCCAGAAATATTCAAATTCGTAAGCAAACAACCTGCATTCGGGTGTAGAAGCTGCTTCAGAGGACCATGATGCTCTATACTCTGTAATAGTAAATAACATGAACCTCATTCGCACTATCTTCTGCCCTATTAGCTTGATAATGTTTGCGTATAGATAGTACAAGGCATTGAAGGGTCTATTTACTAGAATTTAAGGCCTTGTGTGCATCACAAAAGTGATGCTAAATCTTTTTTACTAATTTGGTTTGTTAAACTTGTTTAGCGCTTCAAAATATATGTAGCTATGCCCCTTCCCATCTACCTGACAGGGGAAGCATCTATTCTCTGCTTCTGGATATTTTTTATTAAGTGCTTTAGGTGTATAGTATGCAATCCACCGAGACAAAAAGTCCATTCTTTTAAAATCGGCAGCTCTTAAAGCCTTACTCGATAACTGAGATGTGTCCTGCCACTCTCGACTAGAAAAGGTATATTGAGTTTCTCAGGTTACTTTTTCTAAGCATTTCTCGACCAACGAAGATTCTCTTTGGTGGTATAAAAGACAGTACCAATTACCCAACCCTCTTACCTTTGCTCCAAATAGAGCGATCACCAGCTTTGTTGGAGCGCCACTAGATGAAATATCATATCTGTTTAGAAAGTATATAATCTGTAAATATGCAAAGAAACCAGGTTTATTCCAGTCACTGCATCTGTTCTGAACCTCTTGCCATGTAATTACTCTGTTCTCCATTAAAAAGGGCCCCACCTCATCTAGTCCACATTCCCTCCAGTGTCTAAGGTGACTAGATTGGATTTGAAGATCCAAACTTTTACATTCACCTAATTTTAGATAATAAAACCCAGGAGAGCCAGCTTGCTTAAAAAAGGACTGTATTCTAAAGGAATATTCCCGCAGAGTTTTATATCTAGTCCTCTTGGGGATTTTGGATGTTTTTAAAAATATCGAAATCTGTGAACCGGTCTCCTGCACCCTTTTATCCATAAAAAAGTTGTCTAATAAGCCATTTGAATCCAGCAAATGAGCTGTTAAATGTAAAATAGGCAATTCATAATATGTACGAATTTGCAGTAATGCTAACCCACCCTGATTGATATCCAGTTGTAGCACCAAGAGTTTAACCCTGGGTGCCTTCTTACTCCAGAAAAACTCTCTAAACATAGGTTCTAGCTCTTTAAAATAACTGCTATTGATTTTTATTGGTATGTTTGTAAAAAGAAAGACGAGTAGAGGGAGAATGGACATTTTGACGAGAGTCACACGGCCTATCAGAGTTAGTGGTATAAGCAACCAGTTATCCAGCAATTCTTTTACTTTACCCCGCATGGCTTCATAGTTTAATTTGTATAGCTGCCCATATTGATTATGCTATGTTATGTTATTTTATTTTTATATAGCGCAAATTACCACTGGTCTCTGAGTGCTTAAGAGAAGGAGCAGGGGACTGCAAGACTGCAGGGCGGGGGGCTAAACAGATGTCAGTGTTGCTCTGAACAGATGTGTTTTTAGCAGCTTTCTAAAGGGGAGCACGGTTGGTTCCCTCCGTAAGCACTCTGGTAAGTCATTCCAGATCCGTGGCGGGAGAAACGAAAATGCTCTGCCCCCTTTGGTCTTGAGGTTGTATCTGGAAGAGGCTAATCTGCAGGTCTCTGAAGAACGCAGAGTCCGTCCCGGCACGTACTTTTTTACTCTGTCTTTTATATATTTTGGCGCATCTCCGTGTATGGCCTTGTGGGCTAGATGCAGGCACTTGAAATGCACCCGGTGTTCTATAGGCAACCAGTGCAATTTATGCAACAGTGCGCCTAGGGACGCTAAAGATTAACCTAGCTGCGTCATTTTGAACAACCTGTAGCCTCCTTAGTAGCTTCTGTGGGATGCCTAAATAAAGGGCATTCCCATAGTCTAGCCGGGAGATGACCGTAGCTGAAACAATTGATTGTAGGACAGAGGTGGAAAGAAGAGGGACAAGTTTCCGTAGTTTTCTGAGTAGGCCCATACATATACCCACCACTGTCGATACCTAACTAGACATCGACAGCTCAGAGTCGATCTTCAGACCCAGGCTCTTTACTACTGGTACTGGGGTTGGTGCCCCACCTAACTCTGAAGGCCAGAACAGTACGCACCAAGGGCTATTTTGAACTGGGACGATAAGCACCTCGGTTTTATCCGGATTGATTTTTAGCGAGTTAGCTACCATCCAGTTAACAGTGTACCTGAGAAGATTTCTCACAGATTCTTGAGCCTGGCTGGTATGGCCAAGACGGACTAGGAGTTGGGTGTCGTCAGCGTAGGTAAAAACCTGGCAATCCCTGCCTGTGAGCGCCTCCACCAAGGGCTGCAGATAGGTGTTAAAGAGGAGTGGAGACAATGCAGAACCCTGGGAGACTCCATAGGTCAGGGAGCCCGCAGTAGACACCTGGTCCCCCATTTGGACTCTCTTGGTACGGTTAGTTAGGAAGGATCTTGGCCACTGGAGTGCTTGTCCTTTTATGCCAAGATTCGACAACCGATTACAAAAAGGGGGTGGTGATGAACAGAGTGTCTGAGTTAAACAGACCACTCTTACCCAGTGAGACCAGATGTGAGACCCTTGCTCATTGCACCATCAGGATTCAAGCAAACCGGGCCGAAGACGGCTGTAATGCCAGAAACCGGTCCCCGGGAGCTTGTTTCCTTCCCAGTGTAAGAATTGGCTTTTGTAGTTTGGTTTGCCCTGTTCCCATCATGCACTGGGACAGGAACAGACTAATTTGCATACAGCCAGGTTCTGAAACTGGGATGGTGCAGTGAGCTAAAAAACGGTGTTGGATCTAGCCCTGATCTCTTGACTGGGTGAGAGCTTTCTGCTTAATTCAGAGACTCTGTTCCTCACCACCCCTTGTTGTAATTATTTTTGTCCACCCTAAGCGTGGAAGGGTATTCTCAGATGTGAGACCCTTGCTCATTGCACCATCAGGATTCAAGCAAACCGGGCCGAAGACGGCTGTAATGCCAGAAACCGGTCCCCGGGAGCTTGTTTCCTTCCCAGTGTAAGAATTGGCTTTTGTAGTTTGGTTTGCCCTGTTCCCATCATGCACTGGGACAGGAACAGACTAATTTGCATACAGCCAGGTTCCGAAACTGGGATGGTGCAGTGAGCTAAAAAACGGTGTTGGATCTAGCCCTGATCTCTTGACTGGGTGAGAGCTTTCTGCTTAATTCAGAGACTCTGTTCCTCACCACCCCTTGTTGTAAATATTTTTGTCCACCCTAAGCGTGGAAGGGTATTCTCAGATGTGAGACCCTTGCTCATTGCACCATCAGGATTCAAGCAAACCGGGCCGAAGACGGCTGTAATGCCAGAAACCGGTCCCCGGGAGCTTGTTTCCTTCCCAGTGTAAGAATTGGCTTTTGTAGTTTGGTTTGCCCTGTTCCCATCATGCACTGGGACAGGAACAGACTAATTTGCATACAGCCAGGTTCTGAAACTGGGATGGTGCAGTGAGCTAAAAAACGGTGTTGGATCTAGCCCTGATCTCTTGACTGGGTGAGAGCTTTCTGCTTAATTCAGAGACTCTGTTCCTCACCACCCCTTGTTGTAAATATTTTTGTCCACCCTAAGCGTGGAAGGGTATTCTCAGATGTGAGACCCTTGCTCATTGCACCATCAGGATTCAAGCAAACCGGGCCGAAGACGGCTGTAATGCCAGAAACCGGTCCCCGGGAGCTTGTTTCCTTCCCAGTGTAAGAATTGGCTTTTGTAGTTTGGTTTGCCCTGTTCCCATCATGCACTGGGACAGGAACAGACTAATTTGCATACAGCCAGGTTCTGAAACTGGGATGGTGCAGTGAGCTAAAAAACGGTGTTGGATCTAGCCCTGATCTCTTGACTGGGTGAGAGCTTTCTGCTTAATTCAGAGACTCTGTTCCTCACCACCCCTTGTTGTAAATATTTTTGTCCACCCTAAGCGTGGAAGGGTATTCTCAGATGTGAGACCCTTGCTCATTGCACCATCAGGATTCAAGCAAACCGGGCCGAAGACGGCTGTAATGCCAGAAACCGGTCCCCGGGAGCTTGTTTCCTTCCCAGTGTAAGAATTGGCTTTTGTAGTTTGGTTTGCCCTGTTCCCATCATGCACTGGGACAGGAACAGACTAATTTGCATACAGCCAGGTTCTGAAACTGGGATGGTGCAGTGAGCTAAAAAACGGTGTTGGATCTAGCCCTGATCTCTTGACTGGGTGAGAGCTTTCTGCTTAATTCAGAGACTCTGTTCCTCACCACCCCTTGTTGTAAATATTTTTGTCCACCCTAAGCGTGGAAGGGTATTCTCAGATGTGAGACCCTTGCTCATTGCACCATCAGGATTCAAGCAAACCGGGCCGAAGACGGCTGTAATGCCAGAAACCGGTCCCCGGGAGCTTGTTTCCTTCCCAGTGTAAGAATTGGCTTTTGTAGTTTGGTTTGCCCTGTTCCCATCATGCACTGGGACAGGAACAGACTAATTTGCATACAGCCAGGTTCTGAAACTGGGATGGTGCAGTGAGCTAAAAAACGGTGTTGGATCTAGCCCTGATCTCTTGACTGGGTGAGAGCTTTCTGCTTAATTCAGAGACTCTGTTCCTCACCACCCCTTGTTGTAAATATTTTTGTCCACCCTAAGCGTGGAAGGGTATTCTCAGAGTGAGACCCTTGCTCATTGCACCATCAGGATTCAAGCAAACCGGGCCGAAGACGGCTGTAATGCCAGAAACCGGTCCCCGGGAGCTTGTTTCCTTCCCAGTGTAAGAATTGGCTTTTGTAGTTTGGTTTGCCCTGTTCCCATCATGCACTGGGACAGGAACAGACTAATTTGCATACAGCCAGGTTCTGAAACTGGGATGGTGCAGTGAGCTAAAAAACGGTGTTGGATCTAGCCCTGATCTCTTGACTGGGTGAGAGCTTTCTGCTTAATTCAGAGACTCTGTTCCTCACCACCCCTTGTTGTAAATATTTTTGTCCACCCTAAGCGTGGAAGGGTATTCTCAGATGTGAGACCCTTGCTCATTGCACCATCAGGATTCAAGCAAACCGGGCCGAAGACGGCTGTAATGCCAGAAACCGGTCCCCGGGAGCTTGTTTCCTTCCCAGTGTAAGAATTGGCTTTTGTAGTTTGGTTTGCCCTGTTCCCATCATGCACTGGGACAGGAACAGACTAATTTGCATACAGCCAGGTTCTGAAACTGGGATGGTGCAGTGAGCTAAAAAACGGTGTTGGATCTAGCCCTGATCTCTTGACTGGGTGAGAGCTTTCTGCTTAATTCAGAGACTCTTTTCCTCACCACCCCTTGTTGTAAATATTTTTGTCCACCCTAAGCGTGGAAGGGTATTCTCAGATGTGAGACCCTTGCTCATTGCACCATCAGGATTCAAGCAAACCGGACCGAAGACGGCTGTAATGCCAGAAACCGGTCCCCGGGAGCTTGTTTCCTTCCCAGTGTAAGAATTGGCTTTTGTAGTTTGGTTTGCCCTGTTCCCATCATGCACTGGGACAGGAACAGACTAATTTGCATACAGCCAGGTTCTGAAACTGGGATGGTGCAGTGAGCTAAAAAACGGTGTTGGATCTAGCCCTGATCTCTTGACTGGGTGAGAGCTTTCTGCTTAATTCAGAGACTCTGTTCCTCACCACCCCTTGTTGTAAATATTTTTGTCCACCCTAAGCGTGGAAGGGTATTCTCAGATGTGAGACCCTTGCTCATTGCACCATCAGGATTCAAGCAAACCGGGCCGAAGACGGCTGTAATGCCAGAAACCGGTCCCCGGGAGCTTGTTTCCTTCCCAGTGTAAGAATTGGCTTTTGTAGTTTGGTTTGCCCTGTTCCCATCATGCACTGGGACAGGAACAGACTAATTTGCATACAGCCAGGTTCTGAAACTGGGATGGTGCAGTGAGCTAAAAAACGGTGTTGGATCTAGCCCTGATCTCTTGACTGGGTGAGAGCTTTCTGCTTAATTCAGAGACTCTGTTCCTCACCACCCCTTGTTGTAAACAGATTCGACAACCGGCACAGCAAGATGTCATAGCTGACCGTGTTGAATGCAGCTGACAGATCTAATAAAATTAGGGCATTCGGATGTTTGTTGTTGCACCTACATCTCAGCTCATCCAGAACCGACACCATCACCAGCTCAGTTCTATGATGTGTCCTGAAACCCGCTTGCTAGAGTGGAGGAGATGGTGGTCATCTAGATATTTTGAAAGGATTTCAGGACATGTTGTTCCAATATTTTGGCAAGGAAAGGGAGCTGTGAGATGGGTCTGTAATTTTTTAAGGCTGACGCATCCGCCCCTGGTTTCTTCAACAGGGGAGTGACCCTTGCTTCTTTCAGCATTTCTGGTAAATAGCCCAGATCTAAGGACTCATTAAGTAGATCCAGGGCATGCTTTTCCACTCCCGGCAGGGCCATTTGAAAAAGGCCCGGCGGGCAGGGATCCATTCTGAGGAACAGCATTTACAACGCAACTTTTACCACGCACTACCTTTACCACGCAAATTTTACAACGCAAGTCGTTACAGCGACTTGCGCTGGGGGGCGCTGTAGGATAGGGAATGGTTTAATTTACTATCCAAAACCTTCCCTACTATCCACGGGGACTGGAGTTGGAATAATAAATTAAACTATTCACTATCCAGCGCCCCCAACGCAAGTCGTTGTAACGACTTGCATTGTAAAAGTTGCGTGGTAAAGGTATGCGTTGTGAAAGCATGCGTAGTAACGACATACATCCAACATTCTCGAGCCTGATTTAGTCTGTTTGTCCACCGTGGTTAAGGTGAACTGGTCGAGTTTTGGAAAGCTGGCCAACTGACTACTCAGGCAGGAAGGGCGTGGTGGGGCATACTGGTCCAGGAGACTCTGATCTACGGGGTTTGAAGTGATTTCTGAGACAATATCCCGAACCTTCTGAAGGCAAAACTCCTGGAAGCTATCACAGGTTGGCAAATCTCCCTTGGCGTTTCTGTCCCCTAATTGTCTCAGTTCTTTTAGTATTGTAAAGATCTCTTTTTGTTTGTTTCCCGCCGAGCTAATTCTAGTTTCGTAGTATACTGCCTTCTTTTCTAGGATAACTGATTTATATGCACCAAGGATGGTTTTATAATTTATTAGATCTAAAGGATCATACCTAAGTCTCCACCTCCTCTCGGCTTGACGAAGGGTTTGTTTTTTTTCCCTTAAGGACTCGTCGTACCACTGGGCTCCTTTCCCTTTATCTCTAGCCCTTTCTTTCCGTTCAGGTGCTAAGGAATCAAAGGCCTGTACTAATCGGGTGAATAAGGCTGCACATTTATGGTCCCGATTATCCTCACTTAGTACAGGGACGGGAATAGAGTGGAGCAAGGCGACTAGGGAATCTGCCTCGACATTCTTCCATAGTCTAACTTTCCTCCACAGAGGTGGTGGTCGCAGAAGTGGACTATCCATGGGGACCCAGCATCTCAACAGCGAATGGTCCGACCAGGCACAAGGACTGATGTCAGTTATCTGTGCCAAGGGTTTAGAGGACCAGACTAGGTCTAACGTGTGCCCTTTAATATGGGCTGGTCCTTTTACTACCTGCACCATTTCCATAGAGTTCACGTTTGACTCAAATACAGATTCCGCCGGTTCTTTTTGCGACCTGTCCCAGTGATAGTTAAAGTCCCCCACTACTAGGAGGTGTTTATATCTGGAGCATAAATCAGACAAGAGTTCCAGAAAGCCCTCATTAAAGTCCAGGGTGGATCTTGGGGGACGATATGCTACTGTTAGTAAAAAGCAAGACGATTTCAAAAAGATTTTTAACGCCAAAATGTCAGCGCTGTTACAGTTATCCGCAAGTATTTTGGTCACTGTGAGACTCTTTTTGAACAAGACCGCTACTCCCCCGCCCCTGCAGTCGCCAGGCCTATTGTGCCAGATTGCGTCATAGTCAGCAAGCAAGGCTGTCACCATGTCCGGCATAGAGGTGTCTCCCAACCACGTCTCAGTAAGAGCCAAGATATCGATGTTACCTTTGTGTAGAAGGGAGAATACTTCAAGGTGATGCTTCTGCAAGGAGCGCGGCTTAAGGACCGCTATCTTCAGACCGTTCCCTAAAGGGACTTTGGGCTGCCTTAAAGACATATATCCAAAATATCGGATTGGATCCAAATTAAGTGCCTGACCTTTAGGATTTGCAGGAAGAAAATCGCTATCAGTATTTAAAGTTAAAATCTCTGTTTTATTTGATTTATTTTATAGCCCCCAATCAATTCAAATTGACTACATTTTGTTAAAACCAGGTCTAAATTCTGGCTCTCAGGACTGAGATATGAATAATGCCATCCGCAAACAGCTTTAATTTTGCCATACCCGGAATCGGAGCTCTAATTGCCACATGTCGTGGATTTTAATAGCCAAGGGTTCAATTAAAAAAGTAAATAATAAGGGTGAAAGCAGACACCCTTATCTGGTGCCCCGGTTTATATTTACTTTCCCTGCTTGGTTTGCATTTATCACCACCTGAGCCTGTGGCCCCTGGTAAATATTCCAGAGCATTTTTGTGACCTTGAAGGGGACACCAAACCTACCCAGACCACGGAAAAGAGTGTCCCATTTAACCAGGTCAAATGCTTTTTCGGCGTCTACCATCATGATGAGCGCCGGAGTACAGAGAAAGTCGAGGGCCTGCATTAAAAACCCTGTATTCGAAGACATCAACCTCCCGGCGATGAACCCAGACTGGTCTCTGAGGATCACTTCCTGTGCTATAGGTGTAAAATGCTGAGCCCAAATATATACAGCCCGTCGCTTCCACAGGCTTTCGCCCCCACGATTGAATTCAAGACTGCCAAAATTTCAGCACCTGATATATCAACTTGAATCTGTTCCACGGGGAAATTGGATAAACTCTGGAGATTTACACTCTCAAAATAATGTTGTATTGAGTCTTGCCTGACCGCATATTTAGTAGCGTAGAGCTGTTGGTAATGCTCCATGAATACTTGGGCAAACTGTAGTAGTTTCCCTTTAACTCTATGGCCATTACCTCTGCATGTAGTCCTTGTGATGTCATTGTTGCCTTGAGTGCTTACTTCACAAACCTATCCTCAGTCATCATCGTGACTCTGATCGTGGGATCTATGACCTCTGTAATTAAGGCCACTGCCTGTCTAGTCTTGGTTGACCAGGCTAACAATTTGCCAACCATTTTACTTTCTTCATATTCTCATTGTTGAAAAGTCCGGGAGCTATTGATTTCTTTATTAAAAAAAAATCTCTTAACGCCTTTTTAGCCTTTTCAAGCTGATTCACTGCTAACCTATCTCCCCATAGGGGGGCCTTTTTCTGAATCAAGGTTCTATCGACTGCCTGCTCGGGTTCTGCTATTTTAATACATTGTATTTTGGACTGAGCAGCCAAAAAGGTGATCATTTGCCCACGCACAGCTGCCTTCAAACCCGCCCATACTAAGAACGGTTCCGCTGTCCCCTCTTTGATCATGAAATAATCATGAATCTGCTCTCTTAAACCTGTTACCCATTGGTGATCTAGGAGAAGGAGACTATCCATCTGCCACTTGGTTCCCGTCCTCTTTCCCTCTTCGATTTCTAGATCTAACTTAATAAAGGAGTGGTCTGAAAATTAGTTAGCCCCAATTTCTGCAACTACTTAATTCAGGGAACGAGATGTAAAGATAAAATCAATAGGAGAGGCTGTCTGAAATTGACAGGGTAGCATGTATAATCACAAGCTACCTGATTGGCTTTACGCCATGGATCAATTAACTGGTAATCTTGTATTATAGCACATAGGACCTTTTTTGTCTTTGGCTTTAGTTGCTTCTTATTTTTGTTGGAAGTGTCTTTTCTCAGGTCTTGGATGTAGTCCCTTCAAAAAATGATCTGTCCCGAAGTCCTCCTGAGCAGATCATTAACCTTCATCAAAACTGAGGGGTCATCCATGATTGGGCCATAATAGTTAACAAAATTCAATGTAGTCCCATTTAATTTACTGAGTGAAGGGTCAGGCGCACTGCGTAGATTTGATAGTACTAGTTTTTGTTTGGTGAAATTTGAGAGTTCATTGATTTTTAGGGTGCTCCAACAAGTGACATATCCGTCCCATACGTCAGAATGCTAATAACTGGTTAAGTGCGTTACCGAGTGCGTAAACGCATCCTTGTAATAGGGCACACCTTTGGGTTCGTCAATCACTGAGAGACTCCGTGGATTTTTGAAGAAAAAATCTTTTTAATTTTTTTGATTAAAGTTTTTCATTGTTGTTCACATCGTTTTTTTATCCATGTGTAACCATATAAATTCATTGGGATTGAAACTCCACTTTGTTATATAACACAAATGCTCCGATGCATTTCGGGCTGGAATAGCCCTTTCTCAAGGAGCGCTGTAAAATAATAATATACGCTTTGGTAAAAAAGTAACCATGACATCAAAAAATCACATATAAGTATACATAACATTTTCTTTGACTACGTTCAAATAAATAAACATGCTCGTGTGAAACCCATGAGTGTATTGGAAAGTCACCTTATAAACCAGGGGGGTGGAGTTGGAACGGGGGATCAGGGTATGGGTGAAATGGAAAGGAAAAAGGATCTTACATCACTGGCGGTCGACGGTTAAGTAGGATACCTATTGGGAAAATAAAGAAATTGGTGAGCGTTTGAAGCCGAAATGGCGAGAACGGCGTCTTTTCACCCGTCGGGGCCCCGACTTACCTGTAAAGGTTATTGCGCTGTCATAGCGCTTCTGGTAAACTCCGTTGTCCAAAGCGGTAACCGGAATTGGATGCGGAGTATTCCGCGTAAAGGGCTTCTGGTTTAGCGTAGTTACGGTGAGTCATGTGACACAGTCACGTGACTCAGTGGGTGACATCGAAAAAGGACTAGTGGTGATTATGGAATGGGAGTTGCCATATTGGAATGGGTAGATGGTGAGGAAAGGGATCGGGGGCGGGTGGGACAATGTGTGGTTTGAGTGGATTACGTACTCATGCGGCTGATGAATCATACATTAAAGAATCATGTATGTACAAAGAATAATAAATGAATAAACACTCAAGCTGCACCTGGCAGGCAGTCAATGTGTAGAAAAGACAGGTACCACAGGGGTACTACAGGAATGCACTTAGTTCAAAGCGGTCATTAAGACCGTATGGTTTCATGGCTTTCAGTCTATAAATCCAGGCTAATTCTCTCTGAAGAAGCAATTTGTTGTTGTCTTTTCCTTCTTTTTTTTGAATAGTTTCTAGGACCATGTACTTCACTTGGGCTACATTATGATTGAAGTCATTAAAGTGAGTGGCAACACTGGACTTTTGGTTTTTTGTGCGAATATTTGATTTGTGTTCGTTGAGACGAACTTTAATTTTTCTAGAGGTCTTGCCCACGTAGATCATGCCACAGGGACATTTGAGGAGGTAAATGAGATTTGAAGAATCGCATGTAGCATCAACGTTGACTTTGATTTTAAAACCTTTCATAGGGTGGTTTATATAGTTTCCAAGAATGACGTTATTGCAACTGTTACAGTTGTGGCATGGTCGTGTACCGATATGTGACTTTTGTTCATCTGGGGGTTTCGATAGAAGTTCTTTGAGGTTTTCTGATCTTGTATAAGCAAATATATTGCCAAAGTCTGGTTCAGATGATAAAATGCGCCAATGTTTCAAGATGATGGCCTTGAAAGTTTTACTGACTGTAGAGAATTTTTTTGACTGTTCTAGTGTCAAAATTCCCTTGTCTTTTGCTGTTGTCTCCACGCTGGGTCTGCTGTGGCTGTAAAGTTTCCTTTGCCTCTTCTGGATACTGCTCGCGGTACCCGCTGCGCGGGTCCCGCTTCGCCTGAGGCCACCTACTAACAGCGCTATTGTTTGAACTTTGTCTCTGGGTGCCGGGACCTGCAGGGCTGCGAGCGTGTTGTGGGTGCAGGACTACAAGTCCCAGGAGCGCCCACAACTCCCAATCGTTACCAGCTGGGACGCTCTCCCTGCAGGCTCCTCCCCTTCCTTTTGAGATAGTATTTTATCAACTGAAGAGCCCCGCGGCACGGGAGAGCGCGGGAGCGCGCCGGGAGAAGCCCGGGACAAGGGCGGGACCGTCTGTGGCCGTTAGGGGCCGAAGGAGGCCGGGCTGGGCCGTCCCACTAACATCTTCAGAACTGGTATTTTAATACAGTTATTTGTGTAGTGTTAGTGATTTAACCTGTCCTAATATATTGAGGTGGTAAAAGGGTTGCTTATATGGCTTGTTCTACAAACACTTCCACCTTGCTGCCCTCCCTGAGTGAGGTGGAAGCTGCTGTTATGGGCCCCCTAGATACCTATTTTAAACGGCTGCCTCAGGATATTGATAGGGAAATCGCCTTGGCAGAAAGACGTGCAGGGCGCAGGTTGTCCATTGAGCTTTTGAAAACCCCTGTTGACAAACGTAAAAGCCAAAGTTTTCCCTCATTGGTCACCCCTTTATCATCTATTACGCTGCCTGCTGTACATGATATTCCACATCTTTCACCCCCAATAAATGAGTCATTGGTTACTTTTCCTTTAGAAATAGTAACCGCTACTCTGCCTGCAACCTCCCCTAGTGTTCTTACTAATCCACCCACTGGGCAACATTCTACATCTCAACCCAGTGTTTTAGCACATGCTACAAAACCCAAACCCTGTACCAAAAGGAAAAGGAGTGTAACTGTAAAGAAATGTCAGGTCCCAAAACCTCCTAAAAAATACAGGAAATTAGGGACAAATACACGACCTCGTCATACTACTGGGGATAACCCTACTGGGTTACCAGTGGGCGAGGGAGAAGTTGTTCCATCAGGCTTGGATCCCGTAATAATAGCATCCCCTAGGACACCATTACCATCAGGTCCAGATCCCATTGTTATAGCATCCCCTGGGACACCAACATCTAAGCCACAACTCCTCCTGGAATTGGAAAAATTAATACGGTCCCTCTTGAACCCCTTTGAAGATAGACTCAAAAAGCTAGCTGATCAATTGGACCACCTAGAGCAGGCTAGCCTAGATAATTTTTTTTCTACAAAATCTTTAATTAAGTCTTGTCTCAAAACGGGCGAAAATAGGAACAACCAATAAATAGCTGAGCGAGATGTAGGTGCCCCGTCGGTTGATTCACATCCTTCTGCTGCGAGTATTGCAACTAGCCATCGGGGGAAAGGACAAAGTAGTAAGACTACTAACGACCCACCAACTATTCTAACTAATAGCAATTGTGGGAAAACCAAGCCCCATAGTACTGTAGCCAAAGGTAGCAAGGAATGCTCAAAGAATGCCACCGCTGTTAGTAATAATATTCAACCCCTACCAAGTACTTCGATAACTTGTCAGGGTCCTTTGGCAAGCAATGACAGAAATTCCTGTAAAAAATAGTGTTGGAATAAATAAGTCCCATGCTCCACAAGTGCAAAATAGGGGTGGTCCTGTAAGTGATGGAAACAATAAATTTGAGAAAAATAAGGCTTCCATGGTACCAAAGAATGTTCCCCCACCATGCCCTGTTGTTCCAGAACAAAGCCGACCAATACCCTGTGTGATAAAACCTCCGACTAGGATACCCCCAATACAACTTACCCCTGATTCCTATCCCTATGTGGCTATCCTTACCAATGTTCCACCCCTATTGGTAGGGCAAACAGAAACCTACCAGATGTTAAAAAACAAGGTTATGCACTGGTTAAGGGTCAATAGACCTCTGCCCGGGGAAGTGGATCGTTTGATTATCGGGGTTAGAAGGGTTAACTGGATAGGATGCACCCCGAAAAAATTGGGGGGCGAATGTATTATAATTAACTTCCAAGATCCAAGGGTGGTAGGATTGATCACAAGACCAGGCTGGAGTACTAGCAGTGGTGGGATTGGTATTGTGGATCTCACTTTTTTCTATCCAAGACCAGTGGACGTTCATCTTGGTGGGAACAACGAGCTAGGGAGATTCAGTTTCTTTCCTCAGGCAGAGATCAACCATTTAACGTTCCTTGCCCACGACTAAATGACTGCTATGAACAAGCATATAACCCTCATGATGGGCTGGGAAATTTGAGGTGGGGATGTTGACGGAAACCGGCTGACCTCATTGATATAGGTGGTAACATGGTTAGGGAGAACATATCTGAGAAACCACTGGCAACAACTAGGGATGTAACATCAAGTCCAAATGGAGTGATTATCAATGGGAAAAATGAAAATGGGAGGGGGGAGAGTATGGTGTGTATGGAAATTTTGGGGGGCGAATTAAGACCTTTATCAAATACGGGTGTTACTGAGGGAAAGGATGTCAACTGTGTGGACACTGTCATAGGCGCGCATAAGGCAAGCTCGTCTGCGCTCGTCCGCGCCGAGGACGGGCCAGGGGCCACCCCCCTTGCAATACCAGTACCACGACTACCATCGAACACGGTGAGAATACAATATACATCATCTGAGTTATTAGAACTCAAGCATACTGCCGCAATACCCCATGCTCCTCCTTACCTAGAATACTCCAATCCCATTCTAGGTCCGACCCTATGTCCAACATGTACCAAAAGACCCCCGACACCTAATATAGCTGTCCCCTCAGTGGTTCAAGCAGCATTAATAAATGCCAGATCCCTCCCCAAACATAAACTAGAAATCGCCGACCTGATCGACGCATACAAGCTGGATCTCCTGTTTATCACGGAGACCTGGAGCGATGAAGCCTCTGGACCCGACTTTAGAGCAGCCACTCCTGCCAATTACAACGTAAGCAGATTGGACAGGCCAATAAAGAAGGGTGGCGGTATTGCGATAATTTATAAAGATCACTTCAAAATCACAACGAAACATTCAACTTGTCCAGAATATGAATCCCTTCTTTTTTCGCTATGCCTCTCTACCAAGTCTTCCTTCAAGGGCATATTAATCTACCGCCCACCCGGCTCAAGAGCCAAGTTTCTAGCAAATTTAGGCAACTTAACTGAAGCAGCTGCAGATTCCACTCATTTTACGATACTAGGTGATTTTAATTTTCACCTGGAAGCACTTGACAACCATGATACCTCACAGTTACTAACAGACCTGGCAGCAGTTGGCATGACTCAAATGATAACTTCTCCTACGCACCAAGCAGGCCATACTCTAGACGGTCTGTTTACTAACAGCCCCTTAGTAAAGATCACCCGAACTATCCCTCTCGTCTGGACAGGCCATTCAGCGATTTTCTTCACTGTAGAAACTAATCCACCAAAACATACAGTCACAGCCTCCTCCCTATCTTCATATAGAGACTGGAAAAACATCAACCTACCGCACTTAGCGGAGATGATGCAAGAAAATTTTACTCCTGAAGAGCACGACCCTGTCATAGCGTCCTCTACCTACTTAAGGAACCTAAATATGGCCTGTAATAAGCTAGCACCAACCAAATCCTCCTATCGAAACAGGAAAACACCATCAGCACCATGGTTTAATGAAACCCTTCGGCTGCAGAAACAACATTGCAGGAATCTTGAAAGGCACTGGCGACACAACTATAATCCTGCAGATAAAGTGACCTATAAAAATGCCCTGGCCATCTATAAAGGACTTATAGTCGCAGAAAAAAGCCGCTATTACACCTCTCAAATTGAGCAAGCAAAAAATTCAGCGGGAGAACTATATAGGGTGGTCAACACTCTGTCCAACCCCCCGGCACCTCGTTTAGAGGGCTCTCAGTCATTAGTGGATGCCCTAGCCACCTACTTTGAGGAAAAAGTCAGATCCATCTTCATCACCTTTACGAATTACGCCCCCCCTTCTCTCTCCGAGACACCCCCCACTAATACCCTGCCCTCCCTATTATCCTTTGATGCTGTTGACCAGATTCATATTCATCGCTTGGTATCCAGCATCAAATCTGGCTCCCCTCTTGACCCTTGCCCTCCAGCCATCTTAAACCGCATCCCTGACGCAATCTCTCCTGCTTTGACCACCATCTGCAACGCCATGTTTGCAACTCGCGTATATCCTTCAGTTTGGAAGGAAGCCATTATTAAGCCCCTCCTAAAAAAGCCTTCACTAGACCCTCAGCTTCCAGCTAGTTACAGACCCATCGCCTGTCTCCCCTTCCCAGCTAAAATCTTTGAAAAGTCTATTAACATCCAGCTTTCCAAATTCATCAATGATAACAATCTTCTTGATGAGACCCAGTTTGGTTTTAGACAAGGTCATGGGACGGAGACGGCACTTTTAAAGGCCGCAGATGAAATCAGAACCACCATGGACATGGGAGGAGCAGCAGTCCTTATACTTCTGGACCTTTCGGCTGCTTTTGACACGGTCGATCATGTCACTCTGATCGACCGTGTCTCAGCTTTAGGAATAAAAGGCAAAGCTAAAGATCTGATTGCCTCATTCCTAGCTAACCGCCCTCAGACCATCAAGATGGGCAATTTCACCTCTCACACCTTCTCCCTTCCATGCAGTGTCCCCCAGGGCTCCTCGCTAAGCCCGACGCTATTTAATATCTATGCGTCGGACTTGGCGAGGGTGATAAAATCTTATGGAATTGCCCTCACTACTTACGCCGACGACACCCAACTAGTGTTATCGTTGTACAATAACGGAACATCTGTTGCAGCCAACTTCCAGGAGGGAATGAAGGCGATAAGCTCCTGGATGTCATCAAATTGTCTCAAGCTTAACTCCGACAAAACGGAGGTGATGACATTCGGGAGCTTGCGCCCAGAATGGTCTCCTCAGTGGTGGCCATCTCAGTTGGGACCCCCACCCCAGCCGGTGGAAAAGGTCCGCAACTTGGGAGTCATCTTTGACAACAAGCTGACGTTTCACCACCACGCCAATGCCATTGTTTCATCGGCTTCTACACTCTCAAAAAAATAAAAAAACTGCTTCCTTACCTTCCACAATCAGCTGGAAAGACTCTCATCAGCACATTGGTGTTCTCGAGAACAGATTACTGTAACTCTCTTTTTCTGAATGCACAGGAAGGAGTTCTCAACAAATTACAAACAATACAAAATGCTGCAGCCAGAACCCTTCTGGCTATTCCTAAATTCTCATCCGTCTCCCCGTACATTAGAAAACTCCACTGGCTCCCCATCAGGAGCCGAATTAAATTTAAAGCTATGTGTATAGCTTATAAGACCTTGAACAATACTGGACCACAGTTCTTAAAAGAAGCTCTCCGCCCAGTTGAACAACATAGGATTCTACGCTCTTCTTCAGTCTTTCTGTTGAAAGTCCATCGAACTAAAAGGGCCAACTGGGGAGATAGACGCTTCACCATTGCCACGGCCAAACTGTGGAACACTTTACCCCTCCACATCAAAACTGCTCCCACGCTTCTAAAATTTCGTAAAAGCCTCAAGACATGGCTATTTTCTTCCTCCTACTCATCTGTCTAGACTCCCCTGACACCCTCTAGTGAGTTCTGTGAATTAGCGCCGAGACACCCTCAGGGGTATTTGTTTGCGCTTTAAAAATTGCTAAAAAATAAATAAATAAATAAAAATAGAAGAGGAAGGTACTGTGAGAGTTTGATTAACCTCCCGTCTATGCCAGTTATTGATGTGGGGACTTGTAATGGCAATACCACAGGGAGGTTCTTTTCGTGGAATATCGCGGGGCTGGGTACTAGATTGTTGTCACAAAATTGGATAGACTTTGTCAACGGGTTTGAAATGTGTTTATTCCAGGAGACATGGGCTTGCGACCCAATCTTCCTCCCAGGCTATTTAAACTTTTGTATCCCAGCGAGTATAGGCCCAAGGGGTAGACCCATGGGAGGTCTAACAGTTTGGATCAAGCAGAGTTTACAAGTTAAAATAAAAGTGCTTGATCTGGGTTGCAAGGATATACAATTGCTAAGAATATCATCAGACAAGGGGGGTGTGATAGACAAATTTCCAATATTTATGCCAGGGGTACCAATGCTGGGAATTCCCCCACCCTAGAGGCTCTATCCACCTTCCTAGAATCACAGTCCCTGGGAAATAGAGTGGTTGTGGCTGGTGACCTCAATAGGACCTTCGAACCGTTGGAAAATACGGAAATCCGATAGGGCAGGAGGAAGATGTCCAATGGGGTGTCCCAAACCTAAATCTTGTACCAGTCAAACGGTGGACAAAAGATATATTGCTACTGAATGCGCTATGTTTGGAATATGGCTTGAGGGCCCTTAATGGAAGGACAAAGAGCGACCAGGGAGGCAACTGTACATTTGACAATGGTCACAGTAAAAGTAGAATAGACTATGTCATTTGTAGCCTTAACTTATGGTGTGGGATAGGCGACATGGAAATCAAGGGTAGATTAGAAAGTGACCATAATCCCCTTTGTGTCAACCACTCCTGGTGGAGGGTCACGCCTGATAATCCAGAATCGCGTAGTGAAGTTGTACCTGTTATGGCCAATGATATGCGAAGAGTTAAATGGCCAAATGTGTTGGCAAATGTGGCATCCATGGACTACATAAACTCGGAGGTGGATAAAGCAATTGCCGAGATAGTAAATCCTGTAACACCTGGCTCCTCTTCAACAACAGCCATACATGATACGTTCTTTTCCCTTTTAAAACCACATTTTACTAGATTAAATAAGGTAAATAGAAAAGCCCCACTTAAAATGGCTAGGTGGTTTAATAAACAGTGTAGGTTAACCAGACTGGAACTGGGTAGGGCAATTAGAAGTAGAGATAAGGTTTTGATTAGTATAGCTAGGAAACACTACAATGTTAGTATTCGTAAGGCCAAGAAAAAGTGGGATGAGGAATATTGGGATGAATTGCTGGAAGCTTCTGGGTCAAGGGATTCCAGACTTTTCTGGAAAATTGTGAAGTGGGGCCGAGGTGGCACCCCTAACAATCCAGATAATAATGTCAATGAGGCATCATGGGTTGAGTATTTTAAACCCCAGTATGCAGAGAACAGGGATATTGTGGCCATAGAACCTATTCCAGTGGTATTTTGTAAGGGAAACCTGTTCTCAAATAAAGAAGTAGAATTGGTAATTTCAACCCTACAAGGGGGAAAGGCACCGGGCTTGGATGGGATTCCCTCTGATATATTTAAGAACGACAAGGTACGGTGGGCTAGGTATGTGACCTCACTGGGAAATGCTCTAGCTAAAGGGGCTAAAATCCGAGAAATATGGAAGGGGGCAATAATTATACCGATCTATAAGAAAGGTGATTGGTCACTCCCGGCCAATTACGGGCCGATAAGTTTGATTGCCACTATCCAAAAAGTGGTGGGGAAGATGGTGGTCAATAAACTTATGGACTGGGTAGACGAGAATAATGCCCTTTCCCCCTACCAGGCAGGCTTTATGTAGGCAACCAGCACAGTAGATCAAATATTTCGATTTACCATGTTGCGGTGGGGGACGGTACTCCTTGGCGAAGGCAGCCTATATGTCGCATTTGTAGACTTGAGGGCTGCCTTCGACCTGGTTCCAAGGAGCAAGCTTTGGGCAGTTCTGAAAAGGATAGGGGTCCCACCCGAGTTGCTCACTCTAATAATGCGTCTCCATGAATGCAACTTTGCCAAAGTCCAATGGGGAGGAACGGGGAATCTACTGTTAATTTTCCTGTCGAGCGGGGTGTACGGCAGGGATGTGCAATGGCACCCCTGCTCTTCTCCCTGTTCATCAATGGTATTGTGGATAGGATGTTGGATGCAAGTGTGGATGCACCTTCGCTAGCGGGCATCAGGGTCCCGATCCTGATGTTTGCTGACGACACCCTAATTGTGTCCAAAACCCCAGCAGGACTTCAGCGTGCCCTAAATATATTTGACATGTTTTGTAGGGAGCATGGCCTCGAAGTCAATGCTAGCAAAACAAAGCTGATGGTTTTCTATCAAAGACGCCGACCTCAACCAAGGGTATCTCTGAATAACACCGAGCTTGAGGTAGTAAATGTTTTTACTTATCTAGGGGTAGAGATATCAAGTAAGCCAGGTTGGTCACAACACATAGAAAAGGCGGTATTGAGACACCAGCAGATTTCAGGGGCGCTCCGGGTAGAGCAAGTAAAATCAAAAACTAGGCCTATAAAACCGGTCCTCATGGTTTATGATGCTAAAGCCTTAGGGGCAGCCCTGTATGGGGCAGAAGTATGGGGTTTTGAGAGGCTCCCTACTCTACAAATATCAGAGAATAGGTTTCTGAGGGGAATTACGGGTCTCCCCCAGAGTGCGCCATTAATACCGCTTGGCCTTGACCAAGGGAGGAGATTGGTTAGTGACCGTGCTCGATTAAGGCCTATCCTTTATTGGAGACGGCTTTGGACGACCCCAGAGATCCGACACTATGCTGATGGGTTTTTAGCCCTAGTTAAATCAGACATATTTCACAAAATATCATGGTTGAAGACGCTCAGGGTTGTTCTTGCTGAGCTCGGTCTTTCTAACCTTTGGGAAAATCCGTCTGGGGAAGTATTCCCAAGTAAAAACACCATCAAGGCCATATATTGGGATTATGTAGAAGACAAGCTCTGGAGGAGTACACATACAGAAACAATGGGGGGTAGATTCATGGAAATTAAAACGAGACCTGCACTGGAACAGTATTGGGACAGTATAACTGTCCCGATAGATAGAAAGTTATTTTTTCAGTTAAGGTCAGGTGCTCCCCCCTTGAGGTCATTGACGGGTAGGTGGAGGAGTACTAACATCTAGTGTTGCCCGGTATGTGGTGCCCCCAACGAAAGCATTATTCACTTCTTATTTCTGTGTGAGGCCTATGCAAACCCAAGGAGAGTATGGTTAGCTCCAGTTTGTAGAAACCTTGGGGTATCAAGCGGTGTTGAGGGGTTGAGAATTATTTGTACCTCCACCGAAATGCCTATTGTGCTGGGAACAGCAAAATACTTGGGGTGGGCATGGTCCATTAGGCGGAGGGCTTTACCTCCCAATATGAACTAAAATTTTACAGTCATTTTAAATATTCTTTTTGCTAAAGCTTGCACAACTACTTAAAATGTATTTTATGTGTATGAAATATGAATTTTAATTGTAATGTATTTTAAAATGTATGAATTTTAAAATGTATGTTGTGCTTTTATGAGTGTACAACTCGAAAAAAGCTTTTTCAATCAATCATCTGAACCAGACTTTGGCAATCTCTTCAAAGAAACTCCTATATTTGCTTATACAAGATCAGAAAACCTCAAAGAACTTCTATCGAAACCCCCAGATGAACAAAAGTCACATACCGGTACACGACCATGCCACAACTGTAACAGTTGCAATAACGTCATTCTTGGAAACTATATAAACCACCCTATGAAAGGTTTTAAAATCAAAGTCAACGTTGATGCTACATGCGATTCTTCGAATCTCATTTACCTCCTCAAATGTCCCTGTGGCATGATCTACGTGGGCAAGACCACTAGAAAAATTAAAGTTTGCCTCAACGAACACAAATCAAATATTCGCACAAAAAACCAAAAGTCCAGTGTTGCCACTCACTTTAATGACTTCAATCATAATGTAGCCCAAGTGAAGTACATGGTCCTAGAAACTATTCAAAAAAAAGAAGGAAAAGACAACAACAAATTGCTTCTTCAGAGAGAATTAGCCTGGATTTATAGACTGAAAGCCATGAAACCATACGGTCTTAATGACCGCTTTGAACTAAGTGCATTCCTGTAGTACCCCTGTGGTACCTGTCTTTTCTACACATTGACTGCCTGCCAGGTGCAGCTTGAGTGTTTATTCATTTAATATTCTTTGTACATACATGATTCCTTAATGTATGATTCATCAGCCGCATGAGTACGTAATCCACTCAAACCACACATTGTCCCACCCGCCCCCGATCCCTTTCCTCACCATCTACCCATTCCAATATGGCAACTCCCATTCCATAATCACCACTAGTCCTTTTTCGATGTCACCCACTGAGTCACGTGACTGTGTCACATGACTCACCGTAACTACGCTAAACCAGAAGCCCTTTACGCGGAATACTCCGCATCCAATTCCGGTTACCGCTTTGGACAACGGAGTTTACCAGAAGCGCTATGACAGCGCAATAACCTTTACAAGTAAGTCGGGGCCCCGACGGGTGAAAAGACGCCGTTCTCGCCATTTCGGCTTGAAACGCTCACCAATTTCTTTATTTACCCAATAGGTATCCTACTTAACCGTCGACCGCAAGTGATGTAAGATCCTTTTTCCTTTCCATTTCACCCATACCCTGATCCCCCGTTCCAACTTCACCCCCCTGGTTTATAAGGTGACTTTCCAATACTCTCATGGGTTTCACACGAGCATGTTTATTTATTTGAACGTAGTCAAAGAAAATGTTATGTATACTTATATGTGATTTTTTGATGTCATGGTTACTTTTTTACCAAAGCGTATATTATTATTTTACAGCGCTCCTTGAGAAAGGGCTATTCCAGCCCGAAATGCATCGGAGCATTTGTGTTATATAACAAAGTGGAGTTTCAATCCCAATGAATTTATATGGTTACACATGGATAAAAAAACGATGTGAACAACAATGAAAAACTTTAATCAAAAAAATTAAAAAGATTTTTTCTTCAAAAATCCACGGAGTCTGTCAGTGATTGACGAACCCAAAGGTGTGCCCTATTACAAGGATGCGTTTACGCACTCGGTAACGCACTTAACCAGTTAGTCCCATTTAATTTAGCCATAACACATAACCATCTCCCCTGAGGATCCCTCCGAACTTGAACAAACTCCCACACCAAACTTCTGCAGAAGTAAAAAGCTACTCCTCTCATTGCCAGCCCAGGTGACTTAAAAAAAGCATTCAAAAAAACTCTTAGGAGAAAGAGCTTAGGTGAGTTTGGTTTTTTTTAGTTCAAAATGAATTTATTGAATTTTTGACAGAGGAAAAACATAGAATACATACAGAAAGTTGATAATAGAATTAATTAAATTACATAAAGCGAATAATCGCAGTCAGAAATAAGCAGTCATAAATAAATCACATCGCTTAAAAACTAACGTCAATGAAAGGATAACAAAAAATGTAAGGGAAGAAGGAAGGGAAGGAAGGAAGGGAAGAGGGAAATATACAATTCATGTCATAATAAATAAACCAAATAGAGTTACTAACTAATAGTTACAAAATCAATATAGTAATCAATAAATAGCATAATAACATCAGAAAAACATAAGTCATAACAGGTGAGTTTCTTGGAGAAAGAGATCTTGAGGCATTAAGGAGTCCAGCCATCTTAATAGCCCTTCAAATGTTTGTTTGTTTAGCAGACCATTAACATTTACCAACATGATACAACATTTACTAACCATTTCTATGATTTATATAGCAACCATGATCATTCGAGTTCAAAACCCTGTTTTCCTCTTCCTTATCCCATTTGCTGCTGCTCTTTTTACTGCAATACAACCCACTACCTCCCCTACCCCCACTCAACTTCCCCAAGAGATGTGTGAAACCCTGTAGGCCCCATATCGCCCCCCTACTTTGCTGTGGGGTGACCTGGTGCTGCACCCTGGGTGACCCTCCCCCCCAGCCCAGTAGACCATTAACATCAAACTATGTACATTTTCATTTTGAGGAAGAAATCTCTCTCAGCAAACCTTGGGCTTCCTCTATATTGGAGAACATATGGAATGTTTCTCTCACAAGGACTCGTAGCTTGGATTGCTGGGCTATTGAAGCCTGCGCCGCATGAACTTTCAAAAGATATAGTTTCACAAATTCTTTGCACCTGCGTGCAGCTACCTCCGACATATCAGCAAATATCCTACAGCTAGAGACCTCATTGATTGGAAATTGCCTCTGCTGTATTGCCTTAGCTAAAATCTTCTCTTTAATTCGATAGTCAGCAAAGTATGTGGAATCTTTGAATTAGGCAGAGGGTGTGAGGGGACTTGATGTACCCTTGTTATGGTAAGGTCTCCAGTACATTCGGGCAAGACCTTCTGCTTGATGAATGACTCAGCCCATTGAAGAGTTTCAGACCCCTCACTCCCCTTGGGTACCTCAACTATACATAGGTTTGAACTTCGAGAGTGGTTCTCAAGTTCCTTGAGTTTATTTTCGAGGATGATTTTATCTTTTGCTGCCTAATTTACTCTCAGGAGCATAGTGTTCATGTGATCCTCCAAAATGGCGATCCTTGATTCAGCTTCTTGATTTCTAGCTGGCAAGCAAGCTACCGCCTCCTCGATTTTCCCAAGAAGTTAGTGGAGGGAGGCTATCTCATTCTCTTGGGATTTCTTTCATTTCTCTTATTTCCTCCAAGATAAGATTCAGCATGATCTTTATGTCCTTCTATTGATGATTCGGACTCACCCTGTTGTGATATTCCATCTTGCTTCTGGTTCCCAGCTAGCTGGTCTAAAAATTCCGAACAGCCTTTTCTATGCTTCTGCTGAACTATGATATCTTCCGGATGTAACTGAACCGATGCATGAGTCTGTGGCGTTGATGGTATAGTCTGACCTTGCAAAAGTTGACCAGACGTTTGTGATACCAGAGCGACTAGATAAGGTGCCTGCACCAGCGCCTGAGCCCGTGGAAATGATGATAATGTCTGTCCTTGGTTCTCAACTTCATCAGGGGGCTCCTTAGGTTGAGTGTGATTTTCTCTGACTCTCTCTCTTCGGCAACAGCTCCAGGTCAAGAGAGCATTTGCGTGTTTTGCAGGGGACTAGTTGGTACACCCTCTAGGCCTCCTCTATAGGTCGCTGCAATTTTGCCACGGATTTATCGAGAACCGGATGAGATGCTTTTGTATTGGAGAATAACGGAAAGTCTTTGGAGTTTTTCATCTCATCCTTGCTTGCCCCTGCAGAAGACTCGGCTACCTGTTTCTTCTCCAAACTGGTTGAATCGTCATTTTTCACGTGTCCATGGCTAGGGCTATTTAGGGACAAGATTCTTTGGGCCATAAGCCTAGCGATCCAGAAGAGGTTAGATCCTGAGGCAGACACAGCCCTCTTCGGCATTACCAGATCTAGGGTAAACCTGACAATGACAAAAGTGGAGGAGACTTTTTTAACTATTTCCTCTCTTGTTGCTTGCTCCCTAATACTTCGGATTTGAAGGTCGGCGGAGCACCTTCCTATTTGAGGTGGCTAAATAAGAGGAAAGGAACCAGGAAATTCGAAGAAGCATATGTAATGCGAGTGGGTGCTATAAATGAGTTCACAGCGGTTTGGAAATATTTAGTGAATCTCGAAACTACGAAAGAATAGAAGCCTTCACTACATCCCAAAGCCACACTATTTAAATTTTAGGTTTAGCGTTAATAAATTAACAAAAAAACACAAAAAAAACAACAAAATCAAGTACTATAATTTGGTATATCAGGTGGAGCTATTTCGTTTGGTAAAGGACAGTTTGCTCTGGGTTTTCCTGTGCACTTTAGCACATTAGAATTGCATATTTGTAAAAAGTTGGGATATTAACTTCTGCACTCTTGAAAAACGGGTATGCTGCCGGATTATTGTCGCAATATGTCTCTCTGCACTTTACTGTATTGGTTTTACTTGTGATTTGTATGTATTGGTCAAATTATGTTTCTAAATTCCCTGTTATTATTGTCGTTTTATGCCCCATATGCTCTGCTCAATAAAATAAAATTTAAAAATAAATAAATAATTGTTTATTGCTGGAAACACTCAAAAGTAACACAAAGCAGTGTTTTGCGCTGCTTTTCATTACTTAGTGCCAAGGGGGCGTGGCATGGGTGGTGCATGGGTATTCCTATGCAACCACCCAGGGTTTATGATACTAAACCCTATTTACTTAAAAAAGTAGACATGGTTTAGCATGAGAAAATAGCACCCATTTTAAATAGAAGCTATGAGGTAAAAATACATTCATTTCTCCTTCCTTTTCTGACTTTTTATGTGTGCTGCACTGTGCGGCACACATACAAAGTGGTAAAATGTTTACAGTTAGTCTAAGCATAGTATTTTGTACTTGAAGGCAATCCTTCCAGTACAAAACCTCTGCTAGACTCACGCCGGCCCCCTTGCAATATGGTGCAAAGGTGTGTGCGTGGCGTACAGCAGCTAATTTCAACGCTAGTGCTAGGAGAGGGGAGGAGGGTGCCATATTCCTGTAAATATGACTCTCTCCTAACGGGCAACACTGCACAGCTTTATTGTCTGAGGCGTTGCGTGAAATTTTATTAAATATACCCCAGATGTGTTATATGATTCCAAAATGAATGTCGAGAATTTGTTTAGGGCAAACTCAATAGTGCAGGATTCGGGGACAGTTTTGCTGATTTGTTATTCCATATGACCAATTTCTAAAGACTCAATTTCTTCATATAGATAGATCGACGAGGGGTTACAAGTTTTTTCTCTATCCAACAATAGGCCAAGGGCCAGATGTATGACCAAGAAAATAGCGCCTCGCAAATAGCAATTTGTGAGGTGCTATTTTCTATGCACAACAGTGTATTTCACACTGTTTGCAATTCCCAATGGGGTTGCAAATTGAGGGGCTCATGAAGTTTAATGAGCCTCTCGCAATTTGTGAGCCCATTGGGAATGGCAGGCCCTCCCAGGTATGGTGACCTGCTGGGCTCAGCAGACCAACATGTCTGGGACTGCTTTTAAATAAAGATTTTTTTTAATGCAGCCAATTCCTTAAAGGAAAGCGGGGTGCATTAAAAAAAATGAAACGTTTTTGTTTCATTTTATAAGGGCAGGTAGTGGTCCCTGGGACCACTGCCTGTTCTTAAAAAATGTTTCCCCCTGCATTTGCAAAGGGGAAGGGGTCCCCTGGGGAAAGGACCCCTTCCCTTTAGAGAGTGCATTACCACCCTCTTGAGGAGGGTGGTCATTTGCAAGTGTTTCGCGCCAGCAGTTGTGGACACAAACCATTCATACATGGGCTTGCGCTCGTAATCTGAAGGGAACGCCCACTCCTAACAGCAACTCGCAAAACACAATTTTCAATTTCAGGACTCGCAAAATAGGCTTCGTACCTGGCCCATGCTGTTTTTGCATGCGCAAAGGGGTTCACAAACCTGTTTGCACATGCAAAACCGGTCGCACATCTGGCCCCAAATATATACTTCAAGCTGCCAGGCTTTGCGCGAATGGCCTGGTGGCAATATTGTACAAAGTCAGCTTTGCACTGCAAGGTCCTTTCTCAAGAGGACTAGCTCCAGGAGTAGCTGAGCCCTAGAAGTGCTACTTGGCAAATAAAATCAGTTTAGAGAAGCTCTTTTTACAGAAATTGCACGGTCACATGCTATCATATTAAGATAAACACTTCAAAAACCAGTCATGGGGTCCATATATTTTTTGCATTATAATTAATTTCTTCTGGATTAATCTCGGGAGATTAATCTCGTAATAATTTATTTTGTATCCCGATTATGTCTACCTGTTATGGAAATTAAAATCAAATGAACTATTTTATTTTTAGCAAATGGTAATTTAGTTTTTTTAATCTGTAGATGGCAGTGTTATGGCATGTGCAATATTTGTTTTTTTACGTTTAACAATTGTTATATGCTGTATTGTTTTGTATTTTTGGGGGGGTTTGCTCTGGGTGTACATGAATAATTTGAACAAGGATAAGAGGAAGAAGAGGGTAATGCAGATTCGGAGAGCCCTCGGAAAAAACATCTTAAGCAAATATATGTTGTAAAAAAAAAGCGAAGCTATGATTGAGCTGCCCTTAAATTATAGCTCAGATTGCACCACGAAATGTGCCCCAGCCAGGTAGTGACTCTAATTATGGGATGCAGGTTAAATGTCATCCCAGGGCCGGGTGGCACACCAGCTGCTGGCTTCAGGGAAGATCCTGTTTACTTGGCGGGGTATTGTTTTCGCTATTTGCATACCGCCCCAGTCCTGGCAGAGCTCCGAACTACACGCACTTTTTTAAATAAAGGAGCGACGTCGAATCCCTTCAATTATCGCCTCATACAGGACTCATTTGTAAAAGAATAAGTGCTGGTGTCCAGGTGGCAGTGGACTGTCAGGGGTACCGAATGCCAATGCTGATTCTAGCTCATCCCTCTCCCATCCACCACAAGACATTCCCTGCCCTTTACCGCGCCCGTTCAAATTATCTTTAACCCTTGCATTCTTTCATTATCACTTCTCTTCCTTTTTAGGTTTCGACCTGGCGAGGGGCAAAGCCCCTCCCAGATCGAAAACTATTGTCTACAGTAGGGATGTTTGGACCGCCTCTGTCTATCATTGGCTAGCTCCATAAATGGAGGCTAGCCATTGGGAGACAGAGGCTGTCAATCGCGCTTTCTCCAGAAAACGCGATTCGGGGGCGTTTCTGGTGCTTTTTTTAAGCCCCGCCCCTTTGTCCCGGGCCGCGCTGCGATTGGCTGCCGGCCCGGGACACCCCCGTGACGTCATTCCCGGGCCGCGCTGTGATTGGCTGCCGGCCCGGGACACCCCCGTGACGTCAGCCAATCACAGCGCGGCCCGGGACCTGACTTGTTTTTGCCTGAGCCTACCAGTCAGGTTTGGGCTTATTTTACTGTCAACATAAAGCATTCCGAGACATAGGTAGAGGGTGCAGCCATCTTGGAGTGTTAGTATTTTCTGGGCTTAATATAGAGAATTGAATTACATGCGACGTCTCTCTTCCGAATCTGTTTGTAAATGAATGGAACGTTACCCTAAATGAATTTATGATGAATAATGTACGTGTTTTCAGCAAGCCGCTGCATGCGAAATCTCAATACTTTTTACCGCTGCTGTGCTAATCTAGTAGCATAGTGGTCGACGTGTTTCACTTTTTAAAAGTAGCACAGAAAATTCTTCAATACTCTTTTCCCCTATTGGAATAGTGAAAGCTGTCTGTTCACCACCAACTTCTGCTCGTAGTGGAACTATTCTGAGTTCCATGTTTCCGGCCGGACCGGATATGCACAACTCCACGCCAGAGTCTCTCCATTGCTTCACATGTGGGTTTCTGTTTCTGAAGGATGGGAGTGCAGCAGAACGAAAACGTGCTGCAGAAGTGCCTAAGGTAGCCAGTGCCCGACCCGAGAGGTTCCTAAGGTGAGACCTAAACGCAGTACTTATAACATATTTCATGTTTACAGTTCCATCAGTCAAAGTGCTGGTTAGGAGCCTATGTGTAGCACAACCAAGCATTTGCAGTGCAGTCGGTCTCTCTTCCGAATCTGTTTGTAAATGAATGGAAAGTTACCCTAAATGAATTTATGATGAATAATGTACGTGTTTTCAGCAAGCCGCTGCATGCAAAATCTCGATACTTTTTACCGCTGCTGTGCTAATCTAGTAGCATAGTGGTCGACGTGTTTCACTTTTTAAAAGTAGCACAGAAAATTCTTCAATACTCTTTTCCCTGCCGAAATGTTCCGTAAAAAGGAAGCGTTTTTCTCAGAATAAAAAGCATCAAATGATTATTAACGCTCTCTGCACCCCACCCCCTAGCCCTGCTCCGGCCGAGGTGTCCTGGAGTTTGGCGGCATTAATATCTGGAGTGCGCGGCGCACTCGGCTGCTCTTCATTAATTAGCCTCCCTGCAGCCTGTCATTAATCATATTTCCATCCTCCGGGGTCACTAGGGGTCCCTGCAGTAACAAATTGCAGTAATTAATAACACACAAAAGGCTCTTTTAACAAATAAATGAGGTGTGAAAGGTGATTCCATGGAACACGCCCCCTGATGATCTTTAATCACACACCTCCCTATCCCGCTCACACAATGGGCGCAGTATCAGCAACGAAAACCAATTGTGTATCTTCTTTTCTGAACCAGGATTTTTAGGTCTTGTGGCGATTACAGCGCAACCTGTAGACTAACGATTATGTTTTTTTGTTTTGTTTTAAGTTTCTCTGGTTTGTAACCGAGTCCAGTGCATCAAAAACGAATTAAAGTGGTACCCAGGGCAGCATAGTGGGGCCTGAGGCCCTGGATAATTAAACCAATTAAAACCATCTCCCTCCCTCGCCAACCAAAAATAGCACCTTTAATGTCGCAACACTAAACTTGTCAAGAAATTTCTTTCGAGCAAAAGGCCAACACTGCTTTGTCGTATTGTATTGCATGCGTGTGAATGAAATATGAAGAAGGTGGGAGCTGCTGCTGTACTGTGCTCGGAGTGCCATCTTCAACACTACCTGAGCTGTGGAAGTGTGCACCACCGCTTGCAGCTCTGGATTGCTCGAGGACCAGTCCCAAAAGCAAGGTACACTTCGTTGTGTGCATGTGAAATTATTCTATTAGCTGTGCACACATGTGGTTGAATATTCAGAATATGCCTATACAAATAGGGTTGGAATTGTGGATGGACGGACTTGTATAGGGCAGTGAAGAGTGGTGTAGTGGTTGTGGTTGATTGTCAGCTGAACCCCTTCACCGCAGTGATAGTTTGAAACATGGAGGTCAGTGGTTTTGCTTGGCTATTTTCTTGAAACTAAAAGAAGATTAACAGTGTGCGTTGGATCCAAAATATTTAATTCTAGCCCCTCATTCTCATGTGCGTATGGCAGGGGCAGCACATGGAATGCTTTGCGATATTATGTGCACATCCCTCACGTCAGCACATAGGTAGAGTTCAGCTCACTGACACGATATGCACATGATAGGCAGACTGTGATCCTTCAAACGCCTTCATCTGGCCTGCATGAAGTCAATCCATGGCAAGACGGGGATAATAGGGAAGGGGAGCAATTAGGGTGTGAATTTGATAATTCTGTGTGCTCTGAAACAGTAGGACTAGCCAGTTGAATTTACAAAGCCAGTAGATCTGGGATTGGCTGCCATCCTAGTGGCTTTTGCAATGCTTTTTTGTCGAGTTGGCAGACTCAGCTGAGAGGCCAACAACTGAATGGGTGCGCGCGAAGAGTCAGTTAGCCTGTACTTTTGCCACTACACCAATTCAAAGTTTACATTTTTTTGGGGATGCAATGCATTGTCATATACAATGCCAAAAACTCAAACTTTAATGCTGCGAAACCTATTGCATTGTAAATGCTTGTTTATTCTACCTTTTGCTTTTTTCTTGCTCTTGCTCTGGATCAAGGTCTGATGAGGAAATATCAGTGCCAGCCCGTAAAATAGGTTCCTGTTGGCCCCACCCAGTGCTTTGAATGGGCAGGTGCTGTCAGGCGCAGGGCACCTGCTCTTCTTTATTTGGAGAAGGAGAGTACCTGCATTTCCCAGCAGAGGGGCAATACTTTTAATTAGAGAGGACTATGGTAGAGGATACGTGGCCTGCACTTCTATTTTTTCTATTTCAAGCACTGGCCTCACCTGCAACCATGAGTTGAAAGTAAGCACTGGGCTCATAGTAACCCTGCAGAACACAGGGGCAAATGGTGATCCAAGGGGCCGGTGGAAGAGTTTTCGGATTGGTTACAAATAAACAAGTATTGCTTTGCTTCATACGGGATTACCATTGGATTATCCCATCCTTGACAATAGGCATGCTCTCTCAGTGTTCGTGTACTGCACCATACATTCTACCAAATTTCACCTGTATGCTTGTTTCAGAGATTTCCAGGCCTATTTTGAAGTAGTCAATGAATTTCTGTTTTGGTCCAAGTTACCCCTTTATTAGGGAGACCAATGTGAGGCGAGGTAGCCTCATGGCCAAAGCTGCCAACCTTCCAACTGGAGAACCAGGTTCAAGTCTGAGCCTCAGCTTAACATCCTTTGATTACAAACAAAACACTCGGGGGGTTATTTACAAGCTGTTCGCGCCAAAGAGTGCGTCACTTTTAATATGGAAAAAGTGACGCACAGGCTGCACCAGGGGGGTAAATAAGACCCTCAATTTCCATGTGCCTGAAAGAAATAGGTAATGTACCTAGTGTTCATGTCAAGCAATCTAAGGTCCTTGGGCCAAGTTCACCCTATATGGACCGGGGCAAAAACTCATGCATGGCCTATATTCTACACGAATTACGCTTGATCAGAACAAAACCTTACCCTTACAAAATCAACATAAATCAGGGATTGAAAAAATGGTGCGTGTTGGCACTCTTGCCATTTGGTTCATGCTTAGCAGACATTGACCCTTGAATGAACTAGGGGCCAGATGTAGGTGGCCATTTACCGACCGGTAAATGGGTTTTTGGGATGTAGGAGGCCAATTTTACCAATTCGGTAAATTTACCGAAAAGGTAAAATACCGAATCGGTATTTTTACCGATTCGGTAACTTCTAAATGTAGGTGGGACTCTTCTGAGTCCCAAAGGCCTTTCAGATTCGGTATTTTACCACCCAATCCAATTGGGTGGTAAAATACCAAATCCAGGTGTCCATGCACATGTGTGCATGCACACATATGCCATGTGACAGACAGACATGCCCTTAGGGCATGTCTGTGTGCCACATGGCACACATACCTGTATTTGGGGTGCTAGAGGGTGTCAAAGTGACACCCCCTGCACCCTTACTGGAATCGGTATTTACCGAATCGGTCTAGACTCCTAAATTATAACCATTTCCAAGCCATGCCAGCATCACTTGGCATTGCAAACTGTCTTGTTCTGCAACCTCACCTGTGGCTCTGGCTGGTAATTGTCGGCGGGGTTACTAACAGCTTTTATTGTTTAGGTGTGCTGGCATTATGAGTTCAGTAAACGTTATGTTTATTTGCGAATAACCCTCTATTAACTTAATATTGGGGTTTCAGTCATTTCCTACTTATACTAACTCCAGTTCTATGCCTCCTTTAAGACTGCTGCACATGTGTTAGCCTCCTCTGCATGGGGAAGCTCCTACTTATCCATCTTGCTCGAGGACACCCCTGTGGGCTTCTCGTGCCACTACTCCCAATTAGCATATCTATATCATTTCACATCTGTACCTGGCCTATTGACTTCAGTCACCTGTTTCTACTGTCAAATTCACTTTAGCTTCTGCTTCTCTGTGCAATTAGCTGCCTCTCCCTCTACTCCAGCCAATATTCTTCCACTACCCCCTTTCTTTTATAATATTCAGCTCATATCATACCCAAACCAAGTCGTGCATTTTTAATCTGCTTCCTCGTTATCATCCATGTCCTCATGCGCCAGCCTCATTGCCATCTGTGTGTCACTTTCCACGCTTCCCATCCCCTTTTCCCTCTCTACCAACCCAATCCCATCGTTAGGTCTCACCTAGCGATGCAGCGCTTGCGCTGCTCGCCTTGGCGAGATGTATTGTTGTGGATTTTGCATCAGAAGGGGGACCGGAGATGTGCACTTGCCCAGACAGCCGATGTGCACACTCACGGCGTGTCTTCTCTGGCGATCTCAGCTTGCGCCCGGACAGCAGATGTGCACGCTCACGGCGTCTCGCGCACTCCCACTGCGCTTTCACTTTCACGCACTCGAACAATGCTTCCACTGCACTCGTGACACAGAGTGCTGCCTGTGTAACCATGGACGCGAGGACTTAAAGGGTGAGAGCCGCTCGCACAATTATTTTTTTTTGTACTGTAGCAACACAGACCGACTGGACGCTTCAAGCCTCCCACTAAAAGCCAGTGAACGGCAGGGTGCTTGTTTTTCATACAGTGATCACTGGCTTACATGTCCGTTTGACCCAGCCTTTGAGTGTTTTCTGTGCAAACCCAGGGTGTAGTGCTGGGAACGCTATTATCCAACTTTCCTCCTAGCAGCAGGAGACGGGAGTCATTTGACACTCCCTCTCCCCCAAAAACCTTAGGGTCTCGTTAGTGTAGCCTTTGTTTTGAAAATACTGATCAGGACAATTTGAGCAGGTCCCTCTTGCATATAAATGTGTGGTCAGCTTTTCCCTGTACCTCACACACCACCCTTGCTTAAAAGTGTCCAGGTATCGATTGCTACAGCAGGCAATGGTAATTATTTCCATCTGGTTAAACCTTGCAGTGTAAGTTCGTTTCTGAAGTAGTAAGATTTCAGAATGCGCGGAAGCTTGAATGGCACAGTACGGCATAGTTAAAACAAGCATTTGCAATGCAATAGGTCTCGCATTTACGGAGGTTTGAGCTATTGACATTGCAAATAACAATGCCCTTTTTGTTTTGTTTTAGTTTAAAAAACATAAATAAAAGGCATTGTCATTTACAATGCCAATAGCTTAATCATGTGTAACTGCGAGACCTATTGCATTGCAAATGCTTGTTTATAGCTTTTGCAGATTTCAGTGCCTACGTCTGTGGCATGTGATAGCTCTCACAAACATGAGTGTAAAAAGGGTTTATCCAGAGGTGTTAGTAACAACATTTAGGATATGCTTTTTGAAATCAGTGCAATCAAGCAGCAAACAATAATCTAGTTAATCTCTGTCCTGGATTACTTTGTATTTGTGTATTATTTGTAAATCACATGGCTTTAGACACCTACCAATGCTACCACACGGTGTCAAAAAGGTTTACTGACTGATAATTAAATTGATGTATTTAAAAGATAAGATCATGACAGGTGATTCATCCCATAAAGAGGACTACAATTCTCTATACCTATGGTTTGTAATAAAGTAAAAGACGCTTCTTTCTTCAGAGGTTCTAGGTTAAAATTGGATCAGATCTTTTTTCGTTTTCACCATACCTCCCTTTGAATAAAGTTACTTGCCTATGTTCAGTAAAAACCCTCTCAACCCTATGTTTCCTGTGAGGGTGAAAGACCACTGAACTTATAAAATTATCGAAAGTCTCAATTTAGGGCCCCATTAGGATGGCGGGCGGATTGCCCCTGCCGGGCCGGCGGTGGTCACCGCCGGCCCGGTGGAAACAATCCGTTCGCCATCCCTGTTGAAAAGACCCCCCGCCATATTATTATGGCTGGGGGGTCAGTGGCGGACAGAAAGACCGTTCGCCGCATTTCCGCCCGTTCGACTTGCGACCAGGCGGAAAAGGCTGCAATAAAGTGGAGACGTCTGTTTGACACCGCCAGCCATATTACAATGTGCATTTAGGAATGCCTTTGAAGGCAAGCGGAGTCTGCTAGTGGGGCCCAGTGCGGGCCCCCAAGGACCCCGTGGGGGGGTGGGGAGTGCACATGGGGGGTACCTATGGTACCCCACTGCAGTTCTATGCACGACATGGCAGGCACTGCACGGTGCCTGCCATGTTGTGCATGGAAGTGCACAACATGCCTCCCTAACATTGTGGCGGGCGCATCCTAATAGCACCCACGGGACCCCCGCCCTTATGGCGGGCGGTCCATTTTCACAACAGGATGGCCGGTGGACAAAGTCCGCCCGTCATCCTAATGGGGCCCTTAGTATTGACTACATTGTAGGTTAAAAGTCAGAACTGCTATGGAAGATAGCTAAACATTGCTTACCAGTTGCACCAGTTGTGTGGGATTTTTGGGTGGTCACAGCTTTAAGATCCTTTTGAGTTGAATCTGAAGATAGGTACAAGTGTGGGAATCCCCTGGTTTGTGATTTGGAGGTGCTGATGAGGGAATCCTCTGATGACGGGTTCAGGCTTTGGAACACAGCAGTGCAAAGACAATTTGGTACCCCCTGAAGAGCTGATGCATCTTGTAGGACGAAGCAGTGAAGGGAAATAGCTGTGTTGGTCTTTTCAGCCCAGACGCGAGGATAGAGACTTTATTGTACTGTGGTGGAGGACTCTCGATGCTTTTTAGTACACGTGGAGGAGAGTGATGCAGACAATTTTATGGCAGTCCTGATCAACTGTCTGAGTCTCACCATCTAACAAACATGGTGCACAAGTTAATGTTTAATCATTTTTACTAGCATGGGTGAAACACTATATCATCGAACAGCAGAAGATTGTAAAACATATTTGCATGGTTAAGAACAATTATCATTAAAAAGTCACAAATGCTAGAAATAAGCTGAGTGTAATATCAAGCACAAAAGAGACCTATGAGGTTTGGATGGCTGGCTCGGGGGTCTGAAATTTAAAAACATGCAATAAGGGGAAATAATTAAGTATTGTGCTTTTTTAGATATTTTTTGCTAATGTGCTGGTGATATTTAGAAGAATGACAGAATTGTATTTTGACATATCAATATACTTTGTAGTGGCAGTTTTCAACCAAATGAACTAATTATTTACAGTTATTGCAAGAAAATACATATTTAATCTTTTGGGTCCATGAAAAGCCCCAGCCAAACAGCAGAATATCGAACAGCTAGAACATGCACCTTTTGTCCCTCTGGCAACGATCACCAGGTCTAAGTAGCGATGTCACTTGCTTATACAAATGCTGAGACCGACGGATTGTTATGATGCATGGTGTGTCGAGGTCTGAGAATAGCAAAAGGATTGGGCGTGGAGTGGATCTTAATAAGCCAATCAGAGTGCCGAAATATCTCTGGAATTCTTGATAAGGAGACCAGACACATCTCGAATCCATCATAGTCCCTAGATCCCAGAGAAAGCTCCATTTTTAATGGCACACGATATTAATTTATTTAGGCCCCACTTCATTAGAAAAATAGTTATTATACGTTTATTATAAATTTTAGTTAGTTTAGAAAATGTAAAAAAACAATGGGAAATCTACTGATATTCTTCCCTCTCCCTTAGGTATAATTTGCAATACTAATAAATACAAAATAAAGATAGATTGCAAATAAAATATGAAAATATATATTTAAATATATAGATTTTTTAAAGAAACGGTGGGGCGTGCCCAAATATAGGTTGTAAATTATTTTGACAAATTAAATGAAAAATGTATTTGAAAATTTAGTAAAATGAACAACAATAAAAACAAGTTCATGTAAAACAGTAAATCTTTAAACACTAGAACTAATTGCAATTATAATGAATTATATCAGGGATAAAGCTGACTATAAAAATAATATGAAACATTACACATAATTAAAAGAAAATAAGATCTATTAAAAGAAAATAAAGGGCAGCGTTAGAGGTAGCACACAATATTTACAAACCAAGACTGAAATTAAATAACTTACATTTATTTGAACCAAAACTATGAAAAAAGGCATGAGGAAATAGCAGGAACAAAGAGAGAGAGAAGAAAAAAGGAGTAAAATGAGGTTAACCTTCGCGCGATGAAATGTAGTTGATTAAAGAATGCGAAGAAACGGCAAGAGGTGATAAGGCAGTCAAATCAAATCAAATCAAGCTTTATTCGATTTTTATAATACAAAAAATCATAAAACCATACATGATATTGCAGCTATGAATATAACATTTTGACATAATACTAAAATTAATGTATTAAACAATCATAATTACATAGAAACTGAGAGTAAATAGTGCTATGTCCTGTCATTTTACATTAACACATTAAAATTGTTTCCTCCCCCTGAATGTACTTTTTAAAAATAGAACGATATCTCTTGTAAAGCATTTGTTGTCTAATATCTGCAGTGCGATGAAAGCTGAGCACCACTGCTTCACTCCCCATAGTTTGAAAATGGGAATAATCTGTCTCCTTCTATTTGCAATGTAAAATTTTCAGAATAATACTATATGCAAAGTGGTTTCCTGAGACACCTCATCACACGGGCAAGGGCACAGAATTTTAGACCAATCGTTTGTTGATGGAAAGCTTACCAAACAATGGAACATGCTAAGTCTGAAGCGAGTCAGAACTAATCTATCGTACCCGTTTGACGTATTAGTTAGATAAGGCTGAATGCCGTGGGTACTTAACAGCATTTGGTTTAGAAGTACCATCGGTAGTGAGGCTTCCCCAGCAAATCTGATTGCCTCCAGATGTGCCATACAGGACTTTTTAAAAGTTGTTCTTGAAATATTTCTCATAGAAAGGGGGTAATCAAAATAGCCCGCTTGCCCCATATCATTCGTGAAATTTTTAATTTATTTCAGCCAGATTATTTCAAGTGCGTGATCTAATTTAAGGCTGTCTCTTAGGATTTCACAATTAAATTCTGTGTTAGTTGTGGACCAAATGCGATGCCAAAGGAGGACCGGTTGTACTTTTATTATATCTGTTATATACGGCACTCCCAATTCAGAGTGACAAATATAGGTCGAAGTGCTGCGTGGGACTGCCAACAGGAATCTTAAAAAGGCATTCTCTGTCTTTTGAATACAATTTACGTTGCAATAGCCCCATATTCCAGCGCCATATATGGTCGTGCTGAAGCATTTCACGCTATAAAGGTGAAGCAGTTCAGCTGGGGTCTTTTTCCCTAACTTCTTAGAGAAATTTACCAGAGCTGACGTTGCTCGCATGAAATGCAAGTTTCTAGTTTTGATTGCTTGGTCTAAGATCCGTTGGAATCAAATACAATTCCTAAATAAAGATATATTGTGGTCTTGGCTACCTTTTTAAGGTCGATGTAAATGGCTCTGCTCTTAAGGCAGTCAAGGAAATACTTTGCTTCCAGGCACACCTGAGAGCTGGCCTATGTGTTCCTTCTGTCCAGCTCTTCAGAGGTGCAAGTCAGTCTGGCAGCAAGTGCCTCTGAAAGGCCGGTGAGATTAGGGAAGAGTCAATCTCTTGCCAAGTGACACACACCTATGCAATCATGGTTATTAGCCATTCCCTCTCCTAACAAGGCCAGGGCAAGATTGCAGTCCACATGCAGACCACACCCGGGTTTTTCACCTGAAGCCACACACAACCTAACCTATTGTTTTAAGTCCGTGAAGGCGTGTGCTGCCTCTTGCACAAGCTAACGCTTGATCATTTATGATATGAGCATCTGGAAAGAATGTTTCTGCTTACACAAGATCTCTGTTTACTTTGGGTATTTGTGATACACTTACTCCATCAAAAACTCATTTTCCTCTCCTATGCTCCATTTGTGAAATAAGCCACACTTCCAGCCAGTTAAGTTTTAACCAGAACTCTTTAACAAAGTTTAAAGTTGTTTTATACCTAGGTCATGTTATGACAAAAAATTAATCTTTAAAGATAAACAAACTGATATTTACCACTTATGTGTAACTGACCTAAGTAAATCTTTCACTGTGCTAGATTTCAGATGGCATAAGTGATGAAGTATGTGACCTCATGAGCAGTGCATCATAGCAGTGCAATTTACACTTAGGTCGATTATGTATAAATGGTGAATTTCAGTGCTTGTTTTTTAAATATTAGTTTTTTTGATTATTAGAAGACCTACGTATCATTCCACTATAACCTTTGTTTTTTCAGTGACATTTTTATGGTTTCTTTTTAAGTTAAAATCTTTTTTGCAGTAAATTTGTATGATTTATGTAACATAAAGATTTTATAACCATACGTCCGCAGCCAACCAATAGTCACGCCATGTGCAGCTGGGTTTTGGCCACAGGGCCTGGCCTGAAGCCATCCCCCATGGCCAACCCCCTGCGGTCAGCTAATACCACGCAAGTTGCCAACCAAACCAAACCTCATCTCAGATTTTCTTGTTCTTCAGGAGTTCCTACTTTTTTGTTTTTTATC
Source organism: Lissotriton vulgaris (assembly GCF_964263255.1). Classification (NCBI taxonomy): domain Eukaryota; kingdom Metazoa; phylum Chordata; class Amphibia; order Caudata; family Salamandridae; genus Lissotriton; species Lissotriton vulgaris. The sequence continues at coordinate 135,732,073 of NC_141697.1, read as the reverse complement.
TTGGGGTTAGGAGGACAGGGTACATTTACTCTGCTCCTTATACTGCAATTAATTTTAATTGTAAGGACATTCGTCCCAGTGTCCTGTAATGTGGGACAACATTTTCTTCATATTGCCGTAAGAGTTGAAAGATGGGGGGGAAGCCCTTGTGACTGATCAGAGCGCTCTATTTTTCCTGTTTTTGCGTTCCCGCAGGCTTAGTGATCTAAATATTTCTATTTTTCGCTTCCTGGCTACAGCTCTAGCTTTTTGCCAAATTTTGTGTAATTCTGTTAAACCGTTTAATCTTTATTATTGTCTGAAAAAATCTCCATGCAAAAGAGTTTTGGGGCTCTCATAGTTTTCTCAGTAACTGCTTGACAGATCACACCAAGCTCTTCCAGTAAAGAGCTGAGGTAGATGAACTTTTTCTTTGGAATGTTTGGGGAAGATTCGTCAAACGGTAATGAGGAATTTCCAGTAAGAGAGGTTGTTACAGTCCACTAATGGATATTTCTAACCACCGATTCCTCACCTTTAGAATTGATATCAAGGTAGTAGCACCCAATGTGGAGGTTCTGGTAAATGGTTTCATACCACAAAGTCTTGCTGGACAGAACCGTCAAAATGCTGTTCCCGTTGCGCCTGGCTGTCAAGACAATAATGCTTCGTAAACATTCAGGTGATCGCTCATGCCGTGGCCTGTCAAATATCGAGAGCAGGTCCTCTGCTTTCAGCACCTCCTTTATGGCCAATATATTGCACATCTTGATGTCATTTCTACTAGAGGAGAAGTGTGGCTCACTGGTTAGAGGAGGCAGACCGGGAAGCAGAGGTCAGCCCGGGACCAGGGTTCAATTCCCGGCTCGGTGGGGTCTTGAGTCCTAAAATGTCCATGGACTCGACAATTCTCACACCGGTGCCTACTTGATTCACAGGTTCACACTCTGTGACTCTGGGCAATAGCTTGCTTAATCTCCACAATGGCCCCTCGCGGTGGGATGCCTGGCTTTCACCTTGCGGATACCCTGTCGGGGTTATCTCACAGGGGAATACCAGGATGGGTTCCCTAAGCAAGCGCTTAGAAACCGCTTGGTGATTTGCGCTATATAAATTCCTGTACATTTACATTTACTCATCCTTGCCTTTCTTGGCCACAGAAAACCCTGTGAAAAGCTAATCCTCTACCCGATGGTCTTTAGTGCAATCGATGTAAAAACTCTTTCGGGGTTCTGCCAAAGGAATCTCTCTTCCTCTTTTGCAGGGTGAGGTAGAACAAAGAGTTTTGGAAGGGTGTTTGATTGCTCAACATGAAAAGGATATAAAAACAACAGTGCTTCCAGGAGGTAACATTCAAATATCACATAAATTAAACAGAAGAAAGAATAAATCTAAGAAACGGTGTCAAACACAGGATTATGCAAAAAAGTTAGGTTTATTGTTAAATAGTGTTTCTTACCAAAGCTTAATGTACTAACAAACAATAATATAATGGTTCTGCACTTTATACTAGGCAGACATATAAAGACAATATACAGGGTAAACAAGTAAACAGAGGCAAAGTGTCTCAAACTCAATTAAATGCACCACAAATAACGGAACCTAACACAGTCGATAAAACATTGTGTTAGGGTATGTTATTTGTCGTTTTTTTAGGCCCTTTGCCTGTGTTTCCATGTCAGAACCGGTGGAAAGTACCAGCGGAGATTTTGACATTGGTTTGGAAGTCTGCAAACAATGCTCCAGGCTTAAAGATTCCTTAAAGATGAAGAATGATAACTGCGTCTCACGAACAAGGCCTAACTAGGTCAACATGTATCTGAAGTTCTTGAATTACCTTAAGCAATGCCTGTTTTTGAGCACAGTGTGGTCATACCTGTTGCACTTTGGGTGCCACATGGAGAAATACAGAACAGTGGTGGGTGAATGCTTGCGCTAATCTCAGGAACTGGTAACTACTCAAGACCGCATCCCAGTCCTTCTTATTTTTGCCCACCATACCATCTCAGACTGAACTCATCCATATGCAAATCAGTCGTGGTCCTGCTCCAATAAGAACAGTCTAGCCTGAATTACGGGGCTAGATCCACTTTAGACACGAACAGAAGCAACCCCAGTTTATGTAGACAGCATTTTATGCTGCAGTTTTGCTTGAGTGTAGGTCAACTCAATGTAGGGCGACAAATAAAATAATGAGGCATTACATATTATAGTGATTTTCCTAGGATCACACCGTTAATTTAAATATGGACATCAGTGTTTAGTGCCTCCTGCAACACCAAGCTCCCCATAAATCCTCCACCGCTAACCCCCACACTACACACTGTCTCTCACTCTCTGACCACACCTTTTTGTCCCTTGTTTTGCTAGATTTTTATTTTCAACAATGGACCACTCTGGCCCTTCCTCTTCTTTTAGATTAATTTTACTTGCTTTTACTTGCTTACCTAAAATTCTACTGATTGGATTGTTTTGTTCCGATATTATTTCATTAATTAAAATGTAACCTATTTGACTAGAGTGGTGTGGGAACTTTCTTGTGTTGTGCTTTCACTTTATTACCATTAATGTGCTGTATAGATACTTTACAGATTGCCTCTAAGTTGATCCTCAATAGAATTTTTTTAATCTATGTCTATTAGATGGCTATCACAAATTTGAGTTTTTGTTTTCATGAGGAAGATTTTAAAACAATTGTAGCATTAGTTAGTTCCTTCAATACAGTGTGTGGATTCACATTCTCATAGTACACAGCCTCAATCACTTTAGCGCTGTGACAGTGTCATATTACAACTGTTTGTTCACAACTTTTAATATATTTTCATAATTGTTGGTGCAATCCAGCAGTAGCAATGTCTTCTTTCTTATTATCCATTGTGTTGATTTTATGTATTTAGGTGGTATTTATATAGAACAAATCTCAGTTAAAAAGGCAAGGTCAAAGGTAAGCATGTAGTCAGTGAAGGATAGGGGAAGTAGCGGAATTTTAGGTTGTAAAATAAATTGTGATGTACTGTTCTTTAAAGAGGTGTATCTTCAATTTATGTTTAAAATATTCAATTCATTGTCTGAGAAATCAATTACAAGGTGTATGCCTGCCTAAACCTTATGCTCCCCCTACACTTTAGTTTTGAACTCCAGTGTGGATTATGTTATTGCCTTACAGCTCAGGTAATTCTGGTAAAAAGTACTAACTTTCCTTTAGAAAGCAGTAACACTGGTAACAGGAGTGAGCAGTAAAACAGCCCATGCCTTCTGATATTTAAATGAGAGCAGGACACTGTAAGGAAATCCCCCTTTAACTAATTTAAAGAATACTTTTATCACTGGTGGTGGGCGATATTGCTTAACATTTGAAAATTGCATGTCTGTTGTGGTGAAATTCACACATTAACACATTTTACATAAGTGTAGTTGGATAATATTTTACAAATTTTATAACAGGGTTTAAACTGTTACCATGAATCCAGACAGCATCTCGTCCAATATGGAGCTGCTGTCTGCAAATGTCTTAACTTTCAGGAATTTGTTGAACAGAGGTAAGTATCTGCCAAAGAGCTTTTGATGGACTCCCTTACTGGAATTTTTTGCTTGAGCCTGACCGACGAAGACACATTAGCATTCAATTTCATTGTCTAAATCTCTCTCCCTCTCGCTGCCTACATCTACCTATGACTCTATTTCAACTGTTTTTCTGTTAAAGTTTGCCATCATATAGAATAAAATTAGTAGAATTTGGGCCCAGGTCTTTTCAAAGAGCAATGGAAATGTAATAACAATGTACCCCAAACTGTTCATCTTGGGACTACACCCTTGTTTAAAAAAAATCTTGCAAAAAAAAAAGAATGGCCTGAGCTTTTGCATGGTGGCAGTGGGTTTCTTGTTGGCCAAAGGTGCTCAGTCATACACTAGATGCTGAAAAGGGGTTAAGTCCAAAACATGGCATAGAGACATTCCAGAATGGTCAATGGTTGAAGGAAACCAGAAGAAGGTATACGGGATTGGAGAAATATGTGTGCATTATAAAGGAGTTTGAATGAGGGGAAAAACATTGAATAGTACTTCTACATAATGTCATAAATGTAAAACCTGAAGCCTGCTTTTGTCTGCGGTTGATCAAATATATCTATAATTCTTACTTCGTTGTAGTCTTGGTTATATTACCAAATTACCAAAAATGAATAAAAAATAACGCAACTGGTGTTAAAGTATGCACACATTTTAGCCATTAAGATCAAAATGGGTTTACTGAGGGTTTAATAAGTCTGGAATAACACGGCTATTGTCACAAATATCTGTCTTAATCCCATACTCCCGGACAAGAGAATTAAATTGAAGCAATTCATCTACTGTGTGGATGCTCTGTATGTTAAATATAATTACCACACCTTTATTGTATACATAGCTTTCAATGTAAACCTTGAGATAAGTGGCCCAGATAATTAATGGGTGGATCTCTGAACAGAATGTTTACAGGCAGGTTCCTGACATACTTGTACCAATTAGGAGCTATGAAAAAGTGGGTGTGCACATTTTAGAGGGATTGCACAGCTTTGGATAGTGACCTTTGACTGGAAAGTTTGTAAATGACCAACAGCGCCTTGAGCCCCTAACGAGTAAGTGGTGCGTTCGACAAATCCCTGATTGATTGGAAAACACCCACACGTCTATTTTCAAACACATAGTTCTATATTATACCCAGGTCCACTGGAGTCATGCGATAAATTATGAGGAATGGTTGACTAAATTATGCAGCACGAAAAGGGGTGAAGCTGCACATTTTGTGATAGTGTTACTTTATTATTTTGTCATTTTTGCACATTAACACTGTCTGTCTTTACAACAATGTTTTTACCATGCAGTGCCTTTACCACGCAGTTTATACCATATATGTCTTTACCATACATGCAATTCTGGTGCCTTTATCACGCATGCCTTTGCTATGCATGGTAAGTATAGGTAAAGTAAGTATAATATACACACATACACACAAACATATACGTTTTCACTAAAAATACAAAGGCTAAAGTAGCGTTATAGTTACGTGAGATTAAAAGATCGCTTTTTTTTTTTAAACCTTATGAATTCTCTGAAATAACAATGTTATAGTTAGGTGAATATATTAGTAACAACATTAACGTTTTTAACTTAAAAAATAAAAGACATCAATTCACCAGTTATAGTTAGCAGGGCCAAATAAATCTTGTGCCCCCGCCTTACACTGCTTATGACCTCACATATTACATTACTCACAACATGGTCTCTGTTTTATGGCACTCAAGGACCTAAACTGGCTGCCAATAAAAAGTCGTATAGAGTTCAAGAGTTCTATGTATTGTCTTTAAGACCGTACAGGTCTTGGGACTACTGCCTTCTCTTAAAAATAATTTTTACAACAATTCCCAAAGGGGAAGGTCTCCGTGGGGACCCCTCCCAATTTACGAATGGGTTACCACCTACTTGAAGTAGGTGGCAAAGTGCAAATGTTTCGCGACCACATTCACGGTCACAAAACATTCATACATACCATTAGGATTCGCTAATTGGAAGGGACGCCCTAAAAACACCCCTTCCAAATACTGAATTGCAAAATCCCATTTTGCTGTTCGGTAACAGGTTACTGAATCGCAAAAAGGGTTTTGATACATATAAAAGGCCTTTTTTTGCGTTCACAAATGGGCCGATTTGCGAACGCAAATTTGGTTGATGCATGTCCCCCTAGTTCGCAAGCACCAGAGCTCTAAACACAGTGCAGAGGAAGGAACGAGTCAGAAATGTATGTAGCGAGGCTATTAGAGCTTGAACTTTATATAGACTTTAGATGAGTGAATGACCCGCTCCTTGAAGAGAATTTGCAGCTCATTTCTGAAACATATGACTGGATAGTCGAGTTCTGTAGGGTATTCCTCCATAGAATTGGTGCTTAAACAAGTCTCACATCCTTGTATTTTCTTTTTGCCCTGCTGGTGTAATCAGCAGCGGTTTCTTTGTGAGGGCGAAGGAGCGTTGCCCCCCACCCGCTGCCGGCTGCGCTAAAGTGAAGTGAACACTAAAAGGGAAATGAAATTATTTGATTGCAATTTTATTATTTAAAAGCAGCCTGCAGCTGTCAGCTCGCCCTGCAGCTAGGATGAAAGAGGGGCGTGTACTCTGATGTTCTGTTCAGAGACTGGTGACGTGGCTGGCCTGACACTGCGGAATTGCGCAAGTCAGTTTGGCCGGCTGTCTTGAGCTGGCCAAAGTGACATGCGCACTTTAGAGGTGACCACCCGGCTATCTTAGACAGCCGGGTGGAGACCAAGCACAGGCCTAAATTGCCTGAAGGAGCATCCATCCAGGACACTCCATCCAATCCAGGTAATGCTGTCATGCAGCATGAGAGCAGCATCTGGATTGGTTAGGGAACTTTCCGCTTCCACTGGAGCCCTTCGGACCCACGGACTGCAAGGACACAGAGGACGCAGCACAGGTAAGTGGATTTATTTTATTTTTAAGTTAATTTTAATGCATGCAAGTGTTTTTATTTTGTATTCTTTTTTAATGTAAATGTGTTTTGAGATGCAGTGGGGCAGTTCGCTTGCCCCACAGCTTTAATATGTTACTAGCCACTTCTGGTGTAATGACAGTGTGTTTTGCTTGGTCTGCCTTGCTGCCTCTGCCGTGAAGAATGAGCTCGAGCAACGAAACCTTATTTTGTTTCTAATTCCTTAGACACCCCCCTCGCTCCCCAGGATATTGCGGCACTGAAATTGACATTTTGCGGCACATAGATCCAGTTTTTGCGGCACACGTATCCATTTTTTGTTATTTACATTCATTCCAGTTTTCATAGTATACTTTACGCACTGTTGCGGCAACATTTGTTTCCTCTGATGCTCTCCAGCATGGGAAAATCATCATTTTTAGGCATGACATTTTGTTTTTGAAGAAAAACAAATCTGATAAAATACATACATATATAAAGGAGCTTTAGGCTAGTGGTCTTCGCCTATTGATCTGTTAAACTGTCATTCACATTTTGCTTTCACTCACCGCAGTATACAGCATCAGACAGGTAATTAAAGGTCATTCAAAGCAGTGCAAAAGTCTTGAAAAGAGTATTCACTTTCCAGCGACTAACTTCTTTTGAGATAGATAAGTGCTCTTTTTTAGTTATTTGCACTTCGTTGGACCACTGCGTTTACTCTCCCTCCTGGTTATTGTCCATGTTCCATGCCTGCCTGCATCAACACGGCTTTATATGGTTAGTTCTTGCCTCGCCCACTATTCCATCCTAACGTCTTCCACCACCCACTTTCTTTTGCAATATTCTGCCCCTATTGCTCCAGCATCCAGTCTTCTGCCACCGCCTAGACTGCTTTCCTGTCTCCGACCACAAATGTCGCAAAATGAATCTCCTGCTTCCAGCCATTTTGACTGCCATTTTCAATGCCTGTTCCAATGCTCATATCTCACCTCCTACAGAGCAGATTTTTTTAATGCATTTATTTATTTATTTGCTGTTTTATAGAACCCAAACATGGCCCAAATGCATTGAAGCACGCCACATGAGAACCATTTACAAAACACATGGTCAGATTCATACGGCCACATGCATCAATCTAGGATATTGCATTTCCTAAATAGCGAAAATTAAGGAATCGCTATTTAGGAATTGCAAAATCCTATGCATCAAGAAATCCTAATTTTTTTTAGGATTTCTTAAATTTCGTAATTTGCGATTCCTTAATTGCGAATCGCAATTAAGGAATGGCATTACATTGATTCCTATGGGCCTAGAGGCCCATGGGAATCAATGCCGTTTTGCATTTCTTTTTTTAGGAAATCGCAATTTGTTGATGCATTGCAAGGGTGCAGAGGGGGGTCCAAAGGACCCCCCCTGCGCCCCTGAAATGTATTTTAAAGTGCATGTTTCACACACACATGTCCTAAGGGCATGTGTGTCTGTAACATGACACTTTTCAAAAGGCATTTTTGTGCTTTTTGAAACAATTTCGCAAATTAACACGAGGGTCAACCTCGTGTTAATTTGCACTTCCTATTTCAAAATTCGCATTTTTTTTAAAAATGATGCATTGCATTTAAGGAATCGCACAAATGCGATTCCTTAAATGCATTCACATTTTTAGGAAATGCAAAAAAAAACGAATTTTGAAAAAATGTTTCATGCATCCCAAAAACGTATTTAGGAAGCGCAAACGGCTGAATATGCACCCACATGCATCAAACTCCCGTTTTGCGTTTCCAAATTTGCGATTTTTACCGAATCGCAAATATGGATTCGCAAAACGGGATGCATCTTTGAAAATGCTAAATATTTCCGATTCGGTCAAAATCGCAATTTTTACCGAATCGCAAATATTATGCGAATTCAAAATTGCGAATTCGCTATTCCCATTGATTCCTATAGGCCCATAGGAATCAATGGAAATTGTGAATTCGCAATTTTGAATTCGCAAATGTTGATGGATTCCATGGGTGCAGGGGGGGTCCAAAGGACCCCCACCTGCACCCCTGAAATGTATTTTTAAATGGATGTTTCACACACACATGTCCTAAGGACATGTGTGTCTGTAACATGACATTGTTTAAAATGTAAATAAGAACATTTTAAAAATTTTCGGAAATTACCACGAGGTTCAACCTCGTGGTAATTTGCACTTCCAAACTTTGTTTTCGCACTTTGATTTCAGAATGATGCATTGCATTTAAGGAATCGCAAATTTGCGATTCCTTAAATGCAATCGCATTCTGGAAAGTCGCAAAATTAGCGATTTTCATTACAAAATAATGATGCATCTGAAAAACCATTTTTGGAGTCGCAAACGGCCGATTTTAAGGAATCGCACCGTTTGCGAGTCCAAAAATGCTTGATGCATGTGGGCATTACCGATTTCCACCGTTTGCACTTTCTAAATAGGTTGATGCATGTTAGTTATAGTCTTTAGGCATAGGGAGATTAAGTGATTCGCTCAGAATCACAGGATGTTGTTGAGTCAACACAGGCACTCGAATTTGATTCGCCTGTTCCAAAGTCAGCAGCTCTGGCCATAACATTACCACCCAAAACCTCCATTTTTGCTCTTCCTCCTGGTTATTGTCAATGTTCCATGCCTGCCTGATCGCCATCTTTGTTTTCCTTCCCACTTTTCACGTCCCCTTTTCCCTCTTTCCAATCTCCATTTTCAATAGCTTTTGCAGATTTCAGCACGTTTGTATGTGGCAAGTGATACCTCTTGCAATTGTGAGGGTTGAAAGAGGTTGCCTGAAGGTGTTAATACCAAAATGTAGGATGTGTTTTTAGAAGTCAATTCAATCAAGCAGCTAACAATAATCACCATGAACGTTCTAGTTCATTTCTGGGCTGAAATACTTTGTTTTTGTGGATTAATTGTAAACCACATGATTTTTTATTGAAAGATGCCTACCAATGGTACCACATGGTGATCAAAAAACGTATTGTCTGATACTAGCTTAAGTTAACTGTATTTTCTAGGTAAGGTTATGACAGGTGATTTGACCACATAAGAGAGAGAGCGTTCTCTCTAATAAAGTAGTAGGCACGTTCTATCTTCAGGATTTCTAGTTTAAAATTGAACCAGAGCTGCAAAATATTTTCATTAAACCTTGCCTTGAATCATGTTACTTGTCTATGCCCAATAAGGACCCACTCTACCCTCTTTCCTTGTAGGGTGGGTGGCCACCGTAGATATACAATTCTTAGAAGGTCTGAGCTTAGTATTCAATACAGAATAATGCACTTTGAACTGCTATGGAAGATAGCTTAGTATTGCTTACCAGTTGCACAGAAATTATGGGTTCCAGAGGATTTCCTCTTGTTTGACTCTCGTGTGAGATTTCTTGGTGGTCACATCTTTGAGATCCTTTTGAGTTGAATCTGAAGAAGGTGGAAGTGTGGGAATCCCCTGGTTGGTGGTTTGGGGTGCAGGTGAGGGAATCCTCTGATTGGGGGTTCAGGCTTTAGAACGCGCCAAAGGAAAGGCGGTTTGGAACCCGCTGAAGAGCTGATGCTTCTTGTACGGTGAGGCAGTGAAGGGAAATAGCCGTCCTAGTCTTTTCAGCCCAGACGCGAGGAGAGGGACTTTAAGAGTCTCCTCGGTTGTACTGTGGTGGAGGACTCTCAAAGCTTTTTAGTAGGCGTGGAGGAGAGTGATGCAGTTTCATGGCAGTCCTAATCAGTTGTCTATGAGTCTCTCCATCTGAACTTTATACCAGGAGCAAACATGATGGGCGTGTGTTAATGTTTAATCATTTTTACTAGCATGGGTGAATCAGTATATCTACGAACAGTGGAAGATTTTGTGGGGCAATAAAATCTACTCACGGTTCGATTCCAATTTCATCCAAACTTCGCAAATGATGGAAATAAGCTGAGTGTAATGTAGTATGAGTCTTCGATGGCAGGCTTGGTGGTCTGAAATTTAAAAACCTGCAATAAGATGAAATTAATAATTATTGTGTTTTGGGCATATTTTTAACTGGTGTACTGGTGAAAATTTAGAGGATTGGCGGGACGGTATTTTGGCAGATCAATGAACTTTGTGGTGGCAGTTTTTAAACAAATAAACAAATTAATTATAGTTCCTGTAAGAAACTATATGTTTGACCTTTTGGGTCTATTACAAGTAACAGTCAAATAGGAAGATACCGGACAGCTAGTACACGCAAAGTTCAAATCAAATCAAAATATCTTTATTCGGGTTCCATATATGAAAACCATAAAAGTACATAAAAACACAATAAATATTAAAAATCATTATTCATTCATTGTAGAAAAATTATTAAAACTATTACACATCATTACAGGTTCGTACGGTGCCTAATGCATAATTTTAGATATTGTGCCACAGATTTTGTCATCAAAGAATTTTCCAGAAGTTGCAGGGCTAAATAGGCAGGGCGACATCTACGGATGTTCATAACTTTTAGTAGTGGTAATATCCACCTCCTGCGTAGTTCCATATAAAATTTACAAAAAAATGTGACATGTATTGTAGACTGTGGGGACATAGAGTCACACGGACACACTGCAGTGTTATGAGTCCATACATTCTGAATGGGAAATAGAACCAAAAAATGATATATGTTAAGCCTGAAACGAGTGAGGAGTAACTTTTCATATTGCGACAAATGGTACTGTAAATAAGGTTGGATAGTTGGGACCAGCTGTATCATTAAGCATTGTTGTACTGAGGGTTTACCTATTTCACACAGCATTCGGAGTTCAGATAAATGTGACAGACAAAGTGTTTTTAGATCTTTTTTTGAAATGTCTGTTACAGATGGTGGGTCTTCAAAGAAGCTCGGACGGCCGATGTCAGTGAAAAAAGATTTTACATATGCCAACCATTTTATCTTATTCATATGGTCTAGTTTCATGCAGTCCTCTATTATTGTTCTTGTAAGGTGGCATTCTTCTCTGGCCCAAATTCTACGCCATAGCATGATAGGCTGAATCTTAATGATGTCCGATATATAGTGTACTCCGAGTTCAAGGTGACAACCAAATGTGGTGGTGCTTTTGGGAACAGCCAATAAAAACTTTAGGAAGGAGTTTTCGATTTTTTGGAGTTGCTCTACATTAGTTGTACCCCAGACTCCTGCTCCAAAAGTGGCTGTGCTGATAGATTTTGCATTGTATATCTTAATCATTTCGTTGGGTGGTCTTTTTCCCAAACGAAGTGAAAATGCTTTTAAAGCGCCGACTGTTCTTATGAGGGCTAACTTTCTGGAGTTAATTGCCTCTCTCCAATTAAACGCCTCATCAATAGTTATACCAAGATAAGGATAGATGTTAGTTCTTTCAAGAGGCAGGTTGTCCACAAAGATTTTTTTCTCTTTGTTCCCTCTGTTGCCGATGTGCATTACATAAGTTTTCCTTATGTTCACTTTTAGATCGAGACTGGTCATAAAGGTACAGTAATTATTTAGGGCCCACGCAAAGTTTGTCCCGCTGGCGACAATCACTTGCTCTAAGTATTGTTGTCACTTGCTTGTAAACACAGGCTGAGACTCACCGGGTGCCTTGTTGCATGGCTTATGGAGGTCAGCTATTCTGCAAGAGGAGGGGGGGTGCGGGTAGACCTTAATAAGCCAATCAGAGTGGACAACAGTCTCCCTGGAATCTCGATCAAGAGACGAGACAACTCTCGGATCAATCGTGATCTCTGTTGAAAGTCCAGTTTTCTGTCACACGGTGTAAAATAAACATTTCAAAAATAACTTAAAGTGTATAGAGTGTGACAGAAGTGGGAAGGTGGGAACATCCTGTCGCCTTTCAGTCATTTCTTCGTCGTACTCTTTCGTCTTGAATTTTCCCGTTGTCACATCAATATCCATTTGCCCATTCACCATTTCATCGTGTGTATCACAATTCCATAAAAACGTATGCTAGGATAGACTTATATCTATTTAATACCGAGTATTTCATTTAATTAGACCACAATGACATCATTACGTGAATAAAATAGTTCTTACACTATTATTAAATTATTTTGCTTAGTTTTATAAATGTGAAGAAACATTGTGGAGTCCAGGGTAGTTCCCCCGCACCCTCCCACCCCCAGGTATTATTTGCAATAATAGCATTACACAGAAGATAAAGATAGAATGCAATGAATACATTAAAAAACAATGAATTATATATATTTATTTTAAAAGCAAGGTCGGGCATCCTCTGATATACCTCCCAGGTTATTTTAACGAAGGGAATGACAGATTCATTTCAAAACAGAATAACAGGAACAACACAAATCTAATTAATGTAATGCAGGAAATCATTAAATATTACAATAATGTATAAATAATAGTATTGAGCAGTATTAGGGATACTGTAGACTATAAAAATCATATGACTTCATTAAAATGAAAAAAGAGATAATAAAATAATAAAGGTTAGTGGAATATTTAGGAAACAAGACTTTAATTAAATACATTACAAATACTCGAAATAAAACACTCGGGGGCAGATGTATCAAAATATCTATTTGCGATTCTCAAATAGCGATTTTATGAGAATCGCTATTTGAGAATTGCAAAATGGTATGTATATAAAAAATCGCTATTTTTTACCAATTTCTTAAAATTCTTTAATTGCGATTAGCAAATTGCTAATCACAATTAAGAAATAATTCATCATTCATTTATATGGGCCAGAAGGCCCATAGGAAGGAATGTGAAGTCATTCTCAATTTGCGTTTCGCAATTTGCTAATCACAAATTGAGAATAATTTCAAGGGTGCAAGGGTGTCTTAAGGACACCCTGCTGCACCCCTGAAATTTACATGTGTGCGCATATGGCGCACATACATGCCCTAAGGGCATGTATGAGCGCCACATGGCACCTTTACAAATGCCAAAAAAAGCATTTGTAAAAGAATTCGCAAATTACCACCAACTACAAGGGGTAATTTGCGATTTCTTAGTGTAAATCCTCAAAACTTAAATGCTTCTTACATAGCATTTAAGGAATTGCAATTTGTGATTCCTTAAATGTTTACGCAATATTAAGGAATTGCAAAATTTGCGATTCCTTAATATTGCGATGCGTTTTAGTTGATACATTCAATTTTCCAAATTTTTTTGTCGCAAGCGCTGCTTTTTACCGATTTGCAGCGTTTGCGACCAAAAAAACGTGTGATACATCTGCCCCTTAAACCACGAAGAAATCGCAAGAACAAACAGAGGGAAACGAAGAAATTATGGAAAGTAAGTAAACCTTTCCATGAGGAAAAGGCACTTGAGAAAAACAGCGAAGAAACGGAAGGAGAAGATAATGCAGGAAGGGTCTCCAGGAAATTTGGGAACTGGCAGGTGCGGAGGGCGTGATTAATGGAGAGGGGAGGGGACACCGGTCAAGCTGATGAAAAACTAGAGCATTCTGCAGATGTCTGCAGAGTCTGTCTCAGCGGAGTACTGAGAGGTGACCTATGTGTTTCGTCTTACCAGCTGTACAGAGGTGCTGGTCTGTCTGCCAAGCAGTGTCTCTGAGAGGTCGATAAGTCTAAGAAAGAGTGAGACTCAAGCCAGGTGACAGACACACATGCGATATCTAGATTATTAAACATTCATACTCCAGGCAAAGCCATGCCTATATTTTGCTCCACATAAGGATCAAACCTGCTTTCATACTGTTTTTTGTTTACCTGAATTCACACACAACTTCACCTATTTCTTTAGGACAGCCTGGATGGAAAATATATACCACCTTCAGCACTTGTCAATGTCAACCCATGTCCTCAGTGAAGGCGGGTGCAACTTCTTGTGTAAGCCAGCATTTTACAACATTTTAGAATTTATTGCCTGAGCATCTGGACATATAATTTTGCTGCTTAAATACTCCTTTTCCTCCGGCCACGCCAAGCCACTTACAAAATAAGCCATGATCACTTATTTGTGTCTGTGTGTGTGTGTATATGTCTGTGTCTGGGTACACACACATATATATATATATATATAAATATGTCTGTAGCTATATATATGCATATATTTATATATATGAATGTATATTTATATGTTATAACGTACTGGAGGTCGTCAGTAGGTAGTTATAGTTAGAACGATGTTTCCATAGGAAAAGCGTTTATTGTCTTGCCTTTATCTTTGGCGCCGGTTGACGGATCTTCACAACATTTTCCCAAAAGGGTGTCATTGTGATTCTTGTTGTTCAAGGAAAGTTTCAGGGCGATATGTCTAGCACGGCTGAGAAAAAGGGGGGCATCAAAAAACGTACTCTTTCCATGTCATTTCCCTTTAGAAATTTAGACACAGCTACAGCCCGAACATCTGAACGGAATTACAACAAATTTGGCAGAAAGGTAGATTTGGTCCAGGGAAGTGCCTTTTTGTTGTTTGATGTAAATCCGTTTAGCAATTTTAGATATTAACCGAAATCCAAATTTGTATATATAGGGATGCAAAAGTTCTGCAAACCCTCCCGATCTCGTGCTGAGATCTGAGTGGCTGCCAACACTTCATACCAGGAAGTGTTGGCAGCCATCTTGGGAATCCCACAAAAACATTAAACAAAAAGAAGGGACTAGGTAGGAATACCCTGATCTCTTGGGGGTGTCCCAGAAGGACCCTGCCAGGGCAACAAAATGTGTTTTAAAAAACAGTATAGGCGGCAGCCGAGCTACAGCCTTGGCACCTGCAGAAAAAAATAAAGAAGGTAGATCAAGTCCCAGGGGCATGGGGGAATTATAGGAGGGTAGTACCCGGGCCACATGGACCCCTCTGGGCCAACGGGACCACCGCCTTCCCAGGGTCAAAGTAACTTTAAAGGTGGAAGGAGGCAGCCCGGCCTCCCTCCCAGGCCATTCTCAGCACCAGGGACTGCCACCTCCTGGGCCGAATCCTGCTATGTGCCAGGGTGCCCACCCCTGGGACATAACTGTTTGCTGTGGCTTGGCGGAAACAGATTAATTGCTTTCAGACACAGGGAGCTGCATGTTTAGCAACTCCCTGTGTCTGAAATCAATCCCAGCTCCTGCAGGAGGAGGGGAGTCAGCAGGGACCACTGGGGCCTTGAGACTCCCCCCTGCGGTCCCAATGTTAACTGGGTGCCCTGGGTGCACGCAGGACTAATGGGCAGGCCCTTGGTCCTGCAAATGGCCGGGATCTGAGGGATGGGATCCCCAGGGCCAAAATCAGCCCGGTGAGGACCACCGGCCAATAATAGTTCCCTTACACTCGTAAGTGTTATGTGTTATTTGGGGACTACGTGTTTAATGCTAGTGTGTGTCAACAGTGTGTTTTGGCTGCAAGTTATATATGGACATGGAGGGCCCAATTCACAGAACTAACTTAAGGCAAAATCCAAAATGTACTACTTTTGGTATTCACAGAAGGCATTTAGTAGTAGTAAAGTTAGGATTTTGTCTTAAGTCTGTCCTAAGTTTGTCTTAAGTCTGTCTTAATTCTGTCTTAAGTCTGTCTTAAGTTTGTCTTAAGTTTGTCTTAAGACTTAAAACAGACTTAAGACAAAATCCTAACTTTACTACTACTAAATGCCTTCTGTGAATACCAAAAGTAGTACGTTTCGGATTTTGTCTTAAGTTAGTTCTGTGAATCGGGCCCTTATAGCCCTTATAGTATGCAGCATTTGTATTTGTTTATTAATATCAGTCAACTCCACTTCAGATGCACAGCTCTTGCCCCGCCCCATGGAGAATTAACAAGTCAACAAGCAGTGATGCATACTCTGCTTGTGCCTTTATCTTGTTTTTGTTTGCATCGACTCAGGGGCGGCTCTAGGCTCATGGCGGCCCTGGGCAGGGAGCGTAGGTAGGGGGCCCCAGAAGAGGGGGTGGGGTGGGTCGGGGCGGGGTAGAACCCCCTGGAGCTCAGGAACCAGGAGGAACGCAGGCGCGGAGGCCAGTGAAGAGGGGTAGGGACTGGGCTCTGGGTGTTTGGAAGTGGAACAGAGCCGGAGGCCGCCAAATCCCTGCCAGGGGCCGCCACGCAAATATGTATCCATCCTCTGAGGATTATTATATTAAGGATATATATTGGCGTGGAGGCCCCTGGGGTTTCGGTGGCCCTGTGCAGGTGCACAGCTTGCACATGCCTAAGGCCGCCCCTGATCGACTTGTGCTCAGCAGATGTGGCTTGACTGGGAATTAAACATACTCCGGCAATTTGTTTTTCTCATCCTCAGCATTCATGTTTAATTCTTTGGGGAAAAATACACTGGTTATTTCTTTGTTTAGGCTCTGAAACAAACGTGCTCCACAGACTGCATTTTTTTAACACATACGGCATTCACTTTTCATTTTAATTAACAATGGGGAGAGCTGATGCCGAGAACCTCGAACATACCCCGTTAACTATGGACGTAAAGGTGGTAGAGACTAGATGCAGCTTTCCACTCTCCCTGACAGCAACAACCTCCCCTTCTGTGCTCCTCCTCCTCCTACCTCATTTGCTCCAGACCCAAAATACCGGCCACGAAAGAGGACTGGCACTAGTGCCCACACCGCCATCCGCTCCCCCCTCCACATTTTACATTTGCCCATATAATGATTACACCGGACACATTGTTGATGGGAAAAGAACTGCTGCAGGTTTATTTTCATACAACAAAAGTATGCCGTTTTTTTGTGGACTATCTTACAGGCGATCCAGGGCAGGCAGCCTCCCGCTGCCCCGCCCGCCTAATGAGCCAGCCGGCACGGTGGGTCGACTCCCGGACAGTGCAGCACCTTTGTAGATCCCCTTCCGGATCACCTGATCATGTCTTATACTCCCACCCCTTTCGGGGCTGAGCCTGGTATGGCACACCCCCGGTTGGTCAGGCCCCAACCGCCCGAAGGACTAACGGGGCGCCGTCGCGGCTTTCCCGGAAACTCCCTGCGGCTCCAGGTCTTTGGCTCTGGCACCCTTACTGTGCCAGGCAGAGGTACCCTTACTGTACTAGTCTGCTGCAGAGGTACCCTTACTGTACCCGTCTGCCTCCAGATCGCCCTGTAACTCCGCCACAGCTCTGGAGGAGGCTGCTGTCGATGACAGAGCCCCCCACCTCCGAGTTCCCTATTTACATCCCGCAGCTTCCAGTACCTCCTGTACATCAAGGAGAAACATATCCATCCCGCCTTTGGATAAGTGCACACCATCTTTTTCATAGTAACCTTTCACTCTTGCCTGTATCAGAGCATGCCTGATGAACCCCAAGTCTCTCCGTTCCATGAAGTTCTGCATGGCCCTGTTGACCCTCTTGCGTGAATGCTCTACTGCAGCTATGGACCTGGCCCCCCGCCACTCCCTACGTGTAACAATCTCTTAACCACCATAGCTCGCATGACCCAAATCTATTGCTGATTGCCACGAGGTCTGTTTGCATGACCTGTATAAGTGCCCTCCTCCCCCTGGTTACCAAGTCATTGCCACCCAAATGGGTAATCAGGACATTGGGAGGGGGTCCCCCTAATGAGAAGTGTTGCTCTAGACTGCTTCTCGCACTGCTCCATCTCATCCCGGGGAAGCCCATCCATACAAACTGCGTCCGTGCGAAGCCCCGGGTCCAATTCTTGTGTGTTGCCCACTGTGCCAACCTGGCAACCTAAGAGTGTCCCAGCAGCCACACCTGACAACCTGATAAGTAAAAGGGATGCCATCTTGTAAAAACTTGTTTAATTGTTTAAAAACACTGCACACATTAATTATTGCACCATTATTAATACTCACGACACACATATTAACACTTCATAAGCTCCTTACATTTAGAGACGAATGTAATGCTGAAAAAATTTGATTGCCAGCGCCCCACGCTCTTAACGCCTTCTGGCCCCATGCCTGCCTTGAATGCAGCCGCGGCCGCACCAATCCTAAACGAGTGGCTTGAAAACTTCCTACCTGAACCAGCGAGACCCGCCTGAGACAAAGCAGCGGCCATGATGCGGTCCAGCTGAAACCTAGTCAGGGGCGCCCTGTTTGCATGTATAAGGAAGTGCCCTGGAGTCGCCAGCCGTATTATCAAGTACTCCCTTACCGTGGTGACAGGGCAGTATCTGGAGTCCCCCAAAGCGTGTAGTACTACTATCATACCCCGCCCTGCCTGATCTGTTTTTGACCTACGAATACGTACTACCAGTCTTTCCGCTACACAAACATCCTGGATGGCCAGGACCACCCCTGATGTGTCTGTCTTGGATTTGGCAACAAGCTCACTCACCCTGAAGGCCCCATAAAATGCTAGGCAGAATGCTATCGTGAAAAGCCTGGCCTCAAAGGGGGAGTTGGTGACCTGTGGCAACTCCTCTATCATGCCCTGCAAGGTGGGGAAATCTATCAGTGCCCTGACGTCTGGGATCCTCACCTCATCCCTGGCCCACCCCTTCAGTGCTGCCCTGACCTTGAACGAGCCAGTGGGGTCATAGCCCCTGTTAAGCTTTGTGTCATGCCTTGGAGCAGCCAGATGGCCGCACACCCATGAATGGCTCTTGCCGGTGTCCTTGGCCCATACCACAAAGACCTGCACCTGTTCCTCCAGTGACATTGTCTCAGCTTTCACAGACTCTATGATTGTCCTAAATGTTCGCAACTGTGACCCATATTTCTTCCTGGTTGCCGGAGCCAGCGAGCACTCACCCATCATCTTCAGTCGTTCGCCCACCGTAGTAGTCTCCATAGGGATGCCGGGAATGGAGTCATCTCCGCCCTCGCCCGCGGCCAGGCCTCTTGGAAACGGAGCCACTGAAAGCGAGAGAGAGCGTCAGCTGCCACATTCCTCACACCCTCAATGTGCCGTACCATAAACTCGATGTTGCGGCGCAAGCCCACCCTGACCAATTCTCTAAACAAGCTCAACACCAGGGGGCACGTGGCTGTCAAACCATTTATTGCTTACACTACAGCCATATTATCCGACCAGAACGCCACCTTCCTGTTGCCCAATGTTTCTGGCCACAAATAGAGTGTGACTATAATGGGGAAGAGCCCTAGTACTGTGATGTTCGAGGTTATCTTCTTCTTCCGCCAAGCATTGGGCCACCTCATCGCACACCACTTCTCCCCCAAGATAACACCAAAGCCTTCCCTACCTGACGCATCAGAGAAAATACAGAGTTCGGGGCTACCAGCCCAAGGGGCCCTCCAAATGATAGTCCCATTAAATTACTTCAAGAAGTCCGCCCACATCTCGAGGTCGGCCTTCAACCCAGGGCCCAGTCTCACCAAATGATGCTTCTTGCCTATGTTGGTCGTGGCCTTAGCCAACCTGCGTGAAAATACCCTGCCTGCTGGTATGACTCGGGAAGCAAAGTTCAACTTGCCCAAGAGGCTATGGATTGTCCCCAAGGTCACTTTATTCTTGCCCAACAGCGCCTGAATGTCCCGCTGCAGAACAAAAACCCTGTCATCAGGGAGCCTAGATTCACCCTTGATGGTGTCCAACTCGAGGCCCAAAAAGGTCAGGACCTGCGCAGGACCCTCGGTCTTACCTGGGGCAAGGGGAACCCCGAGGCACCCAACCATTGCCTCAAAGGCCTGCAGACCCTCTGCAGACTCCTTGCACATACATTTGTGTAATGTTGCGCGGCTCCCCTGCGGGGAGAAAGCCCCGTTGCGCTGCAAAGATGGAGGACGGGAGCCCACCCCGCCTCCACGCGCCACGGAATGTTGCGGAGCTCCCATGCGGGGGAGGGAACCCCGGTGCGCTGGCAAGATGGAGGACGGGAGCCCACCCAGCCTCCACGTGCCACGGAATGTTGCGGGGCTCCCCTGCGAGGGAGGGAGCCCCGGTGTGCTGCCAGATGGAGGATGGGAGCCCACCCCGCCTCCACGCGCCTCAGAACGTTGCAGGGCTCCCATGCAGGGGAGGGAGCCCCAGTGCACTGGCAAGATGGAGGACAGGAGCCCACCCCGCCTCCACGCGCCACGGTATGTTGCGGGGATTCCCCTGTGAGGGAGGGAGCCCCCGTGTGCTGCCAAGATGGAGGACGGGAGCCCATCCCGCCTCCACGCACCACAGAACATTGCGGTGCTCCCTGCGAGGGAGGGAGCCCAGGTGCGCTGCCAAGATGGACAACGGGAGCCCACCCCGCCTCCACAAGGGACTCACCTGCGAAGAGTGAGCCCCAGTGATGACGGAGGCCCCCACGCTGCCCTGAATCAAGGGCCGGAGCGAGGGAACCGGCCGGCGACCACTCGGTGAATGGGGCAAGGGGGGGACGGCACGTTGCGGGGCTCACCTGCGAGGAGTGTGCCCCGGTGATGGCGGAGGCAGTAATCATTTTTTCCGCGAGCATAGGCCGGCCGCCCCTGCGCCCACCCTTGGACAAATAAAAATTGGTGTCTAGCCAGTTTCAAACCGGGGACCTTTGGGACACCAGTCTTGCCGACATAAGAAGGGGGGAGCACCGCACCACCGCCCACAAAGCTGGCGCTTGACCGAGCACAAGGCTGCAAGTTGCTGACCCCGGGACTGAACTGGTGACCTCAGGCTTGGGCTAGGTGCAGGTTAGAGAGGCTGCCAAGGCTGCCATCTGCAAGGCCTGTAAACTGCACAAACACATCTGCGTGTGGTGGGGGAAGGTATGCAGCGCTGGCTCCGCGAGAAACCGGAGGGAAAGGGGGGCGCCCGGATCTTCCAGTGCAGCCCCATGACCACGTTCCCCGGCCCACCACCCCGGGCCACTCGCGTGCCTCCTCGAGGGGCCCGCCTACCAGCGCGTACATCTGGCCACACCCTGCACCCCACCCCCATGGAAACTCATACCACGGGCCCCTGTACAACCTGGGCTTAACCCAGGGACGGGGCAGGTGGGGGGAGAGATGTGCGCAGTCACACGAGGCAGTGCAGCGAGGCAGGCAGGCAGCAGGACGACCGGAAAAGAGGTCGACATGGTGGCGGCAGGGGCCTAAGTACCCGGCTCGCCCACAGGCATCCCCTCCCCTGGACGCACGTTACTGGTGCACTCGCCCACGGGGGGGGCTGGTGAGGCCGCCGAGAGCCTCCCCCTCCTAAGGGACAAGGGGGGGCTCTGACTAGTCGGCACTAGAGGGCTGTCCTGCTGATGTCCCCCTGCGGGGGACGATGGCAGCAGTATTCCTGGTGAAGTTCTGACTCCATTCAGAGTACCCTCCCACCAAAGCTAGTTCTTCCTCCAGAAAGTTCGAATAGCTTTGGGCTTCTCCAGAGCGCCCTTCCTGCAGCTCCAACCAAGGTAGGTATGCTATGAGCAGCTGCCTTCAAGTTACAAGAACAATGCACTGCAAAAGGGAGGCACATAGAGCCTGAGACCACATTTATTTCAGCTTGGGGGAGGAGCCATCTGCTGCACACAAACACGCTGTGCAGGGGGCCTCGCCGGCTGCTTAATTATCATTGCCAATAGAACTACAATTGGTGTGGCTCTAATCAGTAAGGCTGGGCCCCTGAATAACCGATAATTATCATTGCCAGCAGGAGTGCAGCGTGGGAGTCAGAGTTGAGGGGTCGGTGTGTTTCCAAAACTGAATCAAAGTTGTATTTTATTGTTATTACAGAGTTGAAGCGACTTGTTCCGCAAACTTCTGAAGGCAACTTCTAAGTCACAGGTATGCTTAGCTGATGTTTCGTGGCAAGTCATATCTGTACGTTAAACTATTGCATTTTAACCTGAACAAATAGCAGCAGTTTGTGCAAAAAAGTCATCTAATGCATGTAAAAGTTAATTAGAGGACACTAGAATATTATGAATGTCAGGTAGCCACAACCACATATTTACACTCTATTCAATACCACATAAATTCATCCCACATAAAACCACTCTATGACACCTAGCCACGATCCATATAAATATACTCCACACTATGCCACATAATCTCTGTCAGCATAATTTCACTCAACGCCATAAAGTTCCTTGCCACACAACTGGACACAACTGGACACAATGTTAATTGCTTCACACAACTGGACACAATTGTATTTGCAATGCAAAAGGTCCTGCATCTCTCAAAAGTTTGAGCTATTGCATTGTAAATGACAATGTCTTTTTTATCTGTTTTGAAAACCTGCAAGCGGTGCGTAAACACACACTTTGTACTTATAGCTGTTGCTTGCGTGAAGCAAGGGTGGCCATAACTGCGCCTCTTTACTGCCAGCCCTGCATTTGGTAAGCCCAATTTCAGCACCTGGGGGTCAATCGCCATTTGTATATTCCTACTTTATATCCTCACTAATAATACTAACATTTACATCTATCTGTGCAACCCACTCAATACCACGCTAAACCACACAGTGCGACTCAACTCCATAGCACAAAATGTCAAACAATCCTGCTCCACTCCAGTCCATGCTACACCACTACACTCCTCACCACATACATCCACTCCAAAACAAAACACCAGTAGCTCTAATTCTAGCAAATGCGAGACATATTGCATTTCAGGCTGTTACTCTTTGTGACGTTTGTGTGGGTTGCTCCTATATGTCTGTAACACATCTCCATTTGCCCTGCTTGCAAGTAGCATGCACAGTCATTTTTTTTCTGCAAATAGCCTGATTGTGTTGCTTCCCTGTGCCCCGGTTGCCTGCCCATTTACTCCATTGCTCACAGCCTGCACATGGGCAAGTTGTGCCTGAGCAGAGTTCTGTTAAACTGCTTTGGTTGGGAGGATACAATCGATTGTCAATAAGCTCAGTATGTTCACAGCAAGAGATTGACATGAGATGTCTGACTTCCCTGGAGATGGACACGTTTCTCCACCAGGTGGCGTAATCTTAGCTGCCATGGTACACCTTCAGCATGGTTTTTTTTTTATGCGACAGCACTTTACCATTCAAGACATATCGTTTTTTTTTGTTGCTATGTTGTATGGTTTTAAAAATCCAGGGTTTTTGGGTGCAAATCGAGGGCGACCTACAGTTGTCACCCATATCAGGAGGGCCTTTGGTGTTGTTCATTCGTGTTACTTTACTGCTTCCGCGTCCTAACAGGACTAAGGTCCAATCTCATAAGCAGGTAAGCCGTGCCCTCACCCCCCCCCCCCCTCAAAAAAAAATCAGGTCTTTGAAGTATGGGGGCCAGGAGTTTGAACGACAATATGTCACTGTCTTTTATATTGTTTTTTTCTGACGTCTTGCAAATTTGTAACACTGCATGAAACAGCTGTTTCAAAGGTTCTCGTTTTAGGGACTTCAGAAGGATGATAGGCAAACGCAGTCAAGCATAGAAACGTAGCTATTGCATTGTACACAGCATTCTGCAGAAGAGGCATGAACCTGCTAAGCTGCCTGGTCTTCTATAAGTTGCAGACCTCCTGCTTGTGGCTCCTCTTTTAAACGTAGAAAAGAGAATAGCTCCAGTAACACCGACTATGCATGTAAGCGGAAGAGCCAGAGGTAGTGCTTAATTTGAGTTGGTGGTTGCTGGTGGGGAGTCTGTATGATTGCACGATGAGTGGTGTGCCTGTTTAAGTGGGCTGCAACATTTTAAAGCCAGACCCACTGGTGTTGCCACTGCTTGTTTGTATACATTAGGGCAACATTTATTAGGTCTGCAGATCACTTTGTGGTAATTGTAGTTATTATAAGAGATTTTAGCACTCCTTCTGTATTGATTTGTGAGTTACGTTTGGTCACACTCCAATATTGTGAGGCTCAACAGGTATTGGAGGGACACTGTCACAGTTCTGCCTGGATAGGCTGTGATACAGTCCTTTAAAGTGATCAACAAGATAGTGAGATAAGGGAAAGAGTATAACGTTAGTTGTCCCTTCAGTTTCAGAGTCCTCCATTGGCCAGCATTATTTGACAGGTGTTTCTAAAGCATACCTACTTTGAACTCTGAAAGTCCAGTTTCTGCATGGTGATTAGTTACATTGTACAATTAGTATAGCTGTTATTAGCCCTATGTGGAAGGCAGAAGCACAAATGCACTTGGAATGCATACTGCACCCTCTGGTTGTGTGGTTGAAAGTATGTTCTCTTTGCCTTGAGTCTCTGTGGGAAGGTTTTCCATGTCATGTATGATCACCACCAAGGTGCAGTTACGAAGTTATCGTGTTATATGGCACAATGCTTGATGCTTATGGATCTGAGGTTGGTAAAAGTTGTGGTGGAGAAGGGGTGAGTAGGAATCTGAGATCTGCACAGAAAGACTGTTTCTCAGTTCTCCTTTGTATGAAAGCCATCATGAGGGTCAATGAAGGAGATATGCCAAGATGCACTATGTTATAAAAATCCTTTTGTCATAGTAGGATGTAGGTGCTCGGGGTATGTGACTATTTGGGACCTGCAGGGTGGAGTGCCCAGTTCACCAGTGATCTCTCCTGTCTTTGCAGAACTGTCTAGTTAGTATTCAGTGGTTAGCTAGGTGAGCTGGTATAGCCAGTAGTCAGTCAGTCAAAATTTCTTTATTCGATTAATTAAAATCATAAAAGAAGAACGAGCAATACACGGTAACATTTCATCATGACACATAGTAATACATACACGAAAATTTATGAATTTACAACATTTTTATAAAAAAAAATTAATTTTTTTTTTTTAAAAACCCTAAAAACACATTATACAAGATTAAAATTGTACCATAATCTAAAAAAATTCATTTAAATATAGATGGTAATCATTGATCAAGGACACAGTGCCTGGCGTTGAAACGATGCTTATTTATACGTGCGCCCGCAACCAAAAAACTAGCAACATGAAATGCCACTTTTAAACTGGATAAAAGTTGCAGAAATAGCATAGCTGGTTTAACTTGAGTAAAACCCATATTGCACAGTATAGGCAGCAGGAATTTTTTTCTGCACTCTTTATAATGACCACAGAACAGGATAAAGTGCGTTGTGTCTTGAATAGAAAATTGGTCACAATCACAAGGATCGGCATATTCAGGTCTAGACCACTTTTTAAAATTGCCCAGTATAAAAGGAATTAAATCAAGGCGGAATCTTGTTAGGAGGAAACGATGGTATGGTTTATGTACCGAACAGAGATATGGTTCCATACCTGGGACAGTTATTATCATACAATGTTTCCTAACCATATGTTTGTTCAACTCTGTGGCTTCCCTCTCCAGGACATAACGCTCAGTCAAAAGATTTTTGACTGTCTTTGTGTCTTCTAGATTTATCAAATGTGGGGAGGAAAAAAGTTCAGATCGGCCAACTAGAGTTAGCTGCGTCTTGACATATTTTAACCAAGGAATGTTATGAACATTGTCCAAGGCTAAGCAGTCTTTAAAAATATGATGGTTTAGAGTGAGCTCCTGATTGAGCCACACTTTCAACCAACCAATAACTGGGGCTGCCTTCAGGGTGTCGGTAATGTAGCCCAAGCCGAGCTCTGTATGTATTATGTAAGTAGAAGTTGACTGGGGGACAGAGAGCAGAGTTCTCAGGAATTTATTTTCAACTTTTTGAATTTTATCATGCTCATGATTAGTATGCCCCCAGATGACAGAGCCGTATTGGGCAACCGATAAACATTTAGATTTGTAGACCTTTATAATGCTCTCCATGGGGCGAGCACCCAGCTTTTTAGCAAAGCCAAGCAGCCCAGCAGCCGCTCTTGCTACTGCGTTGCTTTTGGCCAAGAGCTGGGGGCCCCACTTGCCTTTTTCATCAAAGATCACACCCAGGTAGGGGAAAGATGGAACTCTCCTGACCTCCTTCCCTGAGTAGAAGAAAGTTTTAGACTTTTTTTTCCTGCCTGCGGCTCCTACTATCATTACGTGGGATTTTTCTACGTTGGTTTTCATGTCCAGTGAGGACATGAAATCCCCAAAAGCTGACAGTAGTTTGCTTAGTGCCACTCCAGAGCGAGCTAAAAGGACAGCGTCATCCGCGTACAGGAGAACAGGAATCTTTATTTCTCCTGCGCGCGGAATGTCCATGTGGGACGCAGCCAAAACTGCCTCAAGACCATTTATATAGAGTGTAAAGAGAAGGGGTGCAAGGATGCATCCCTGCCTAACCCCTCTCCCTGAGTCAAAGTGACAGGTACATCTCCCTTCTCTGGTCACTCTGACAGACGTCTTGAGGTCTCTATGTAACTCTGCCAAGTATCCCACTAAAGGGGCATCAAAGCCCATGGCCAAAAGGACCCCCCACAGCTTAGCCCTGTTGACCAGGTCAAAAGCTGAGGAGAGATCCATAAAGGCCATGTACAGGGAGCCCCCCTTGGCTGCCACATACTTACTAATGATCAATTCTAAATTCAGACACTGATCCAGGGTTCCCCTTTTTGCTCTGAAGCCGTATTGTGCATTCGATAAAATGCCCTTTTCTTCTAAAAACAGGGTCAATCTGCCTAAAAGAACTCTTCCCAGAATCTTAACACTTGAGTCGATTAGGGAGATTGGCCTATAGCAGGCTGGATCTGTTCTTTGTCCCTTTTTAAAAATAGGTATTATGGTGGACTTTGACCAGCTACTAGGAAAAACAAAATCTCTTGTGGCATTAAAAATGTTGGTAAGAATTTTGGCGCTTAATTCAGGGGCGCTCTTAAAAAAGTCAGCGGGGACCCCGTCAGGCCCTGGAGCCTTTTTAGAATGTGTGTCGCTGATAGCTTTTTTTACCTCTTCTATACTAAAAGGAGAAATGGGAGGGACTGCTTGTGTGGATTGTAATCCACAGCCTGAGGTGTTATCAGGACAACTGTAGATATTGCTGAAGTGTGTGACCCATTGGTCGTCCGGAATGGTGCAATCTGCTCTCTGCTTATCTGAATCGACAAAAAAGGGATGATTTATTATCGCCCAAAATTTTGAGCTATCTCTCTGGATTTCGGGCGAGAGCAAATCGTTCCAGGCCTCAATTTTGATCTCTGATTTTCTCTTTTTGATGGCGTCGTTGTAATTTTTCCTTAACAACGCTATCTGTATTTTATCTCTTGGCTCCCCTTTTAAAGCCTTTAAGAGAATAGAGTGGGCCTTTCAACAACCTGTGTTAAACCATTTTTTACCTCTACATGTCCGACCCTTATTCCTTACAGTCAGATCCAGGTCAATCTGGTTGCAGATGATATTAAAAGCCTCTATCAAACTAGAAGACGAGTTGTTTTTATCTAGGCAGATTACAACCTCACCCTCAACTTTGGACAGGGTGTCCTGTATAAAAGTGATCGGTGTGACTTGATCCCACTTCAGCCTACGGTTCTGATCTCCCAGAACTAAATTAGTCGCACATGAGGCTGCAGCTTCTCTCTTTCCAAGAACTCCCTGGGATAAAATCTCTAAAATTACTGGGTTATGATCACTAAAAACTGAGGTTTCTACCTTATAGGCTGAGACCTCAGACAAAATACTAGACGACAAAAAAATATAATCTACTATTGTGCCAGAGTTGTTTCCCACAAATGTCGGCGGTAACCTCAAATCTCTATTACCGCTAGAGAATTCATAGAGATTAAAAGTTGCTAAAAGTGATTCCAGTGCCTCCCCACGCGGTGAGTGTTCAAAGTGCGGAATACAGAGATAAGGGGGAAAATCTTCATATTCCTCACGGCAATCCCTGTCGCATGGGTGGATATTGTAGTCTCCCATGAGAATCACGTCAAAGCCGTGGGCACTGTTTTCGCTGTGGGAAGACAAAAAATTCTCTAAGGTTTCCAAATGCTCGTTGAGCAGTTGACTGACAGGAGAATTATAAAAATTTACTAATAGGATAGGCTGTGAGTTAAAAGTAGTTAATTCTACTGCTAGTATGTTTGTTGAGTTAAAATTAATTCGTCTTGGCTTTCCCTGAATGTTTAAGGAAATATAAATAGCCAAGCCTCCCTTTGCCCTTCCGGATGTGCTAGGAATAGCAGGTACAGAGAACTGGGAAAAGCCGTCTAGAACAAATCCGTCGGACGTCTCCCAGGTCTCCTGGAATACAAGAATGTCGTGGGAACTAACCATTTCCAGCCAGACCTTGTTACCAATTTTTGAGTTAATGCCAGCGATGTTCCAGCTCAAGATACTACACACCCTGTTGCTTTTATTTTTTAGATCTAAATGTACAGGGGCAGGAAAAGAAACAGGTAAAAAGTCCTCATTGTTAGTATCTTCTATAGGAGCGAGTCAATCATTCTGGTCCATGAAGGACAATGGGGCATAGCGGTTAAATAACTGGAGAGGTTCGACAAAAGAATTTTGCCGTGATAGGAAGGGATATTGAGCTACAGAATTATGCCTTGTATCCTGCCCTTGTCTGGGGTTGGAATCCCAGGGTCTGTCCCACCCCAGCGCTGGAGTCCTTGGGTATGTGACATTTTGTTGCTCCCCATAGAAAAACTTCAGAGTAAGAGGAACAACAGTGCCTTTTCTGCGTTGAGGGGGGAATAGATTGGCCTGGATGTTTGGGAGAACGTCTTGGTTCGAGAGGGTCACTGCCACGCAGTCCCCCTTGAACTTTTTCGGGCGGTTTCCCAGCCAAGGAACCCTGGTCGCAGATGTGATAACATTTGCTAGATGATGTTTCCCCCCAGGGGCTAACCGCATATTGTTGGTTAGCCAGTGCAGAGCCTTACTAGTAAGGGAGGTAGGGCTTTCAACTATTCCCCCTTCCAGAGGGGGTACGTTTGCAAGCACCAGAACCACAGGGGTGGCCTCAACTAGAAATTGGTGAGGGACCGTTGTTTGGGTATTTGCTGGGGGTAGTCCAACAGAAGGGGGAACATCTGTTGGTATGGAAACCAGAAGGGGGCCCTCAGAGATGGTAGACAAAGGTATTAATGGCTGGGGCAATGGATTATCAACAGGTAACTGAATCCCTTCATTATCGCGAAAGACTTCATTAATCACATCTCCCCCTATGTTGTTGGGCATGATAGTGACTATCTTGGTGATATTTTCCACCCCATCTACTACCTTAGTGCTTAAACCACCCAGCCTCTTGACCTCTGCATGCAATTTGTCTAACTTAGATATTAAGGGTTTGACAATGGCATTGATTTTATGCTCAAGAAAGTCAGAGATCCTTTCGAAAAGAGCGTCCTCAAAATTATGACACTGATTATCCTCCATGACGTTTGCTTGTTTAGTCTTTGGGGTAGTAACCCTTTTCTTTCTTGCCCCTGTGCGCGGGCCACTCAGCTTCAGGGGGATCTTTGTGCATAAGCGTCTAGGTCTTGTAGCATGCCCTTTTGGTGTCATCTCCTTGGGTGCAGCTTGTGCATGTGTCTCTTGATCAGAGTCAGTGTCAGAAACAATACCACCCTCAGCCTGTGTGTTAGAAGACTCAATAGCCGTGACTACATTATCTGGTGCACTGCTTACATCCAGGAGAATGGGGCCGCTAATTACATTCTCCTGGCTAGTTTCTTGCAAGATGGTGTCATCAATCATGGTGGAAGCTGTAGGTGACAAACAGCGAAGGTCTGGGGATTGGCTTAGACCAAGAGAGTCTCTCCTTTGCATATTAATTTTCCTGACAGTCTGGACAAGAAAATTATCAAGGGTCTTCTGTGGGGCTTCCTTGGTTTTCGCAGTTTTCAATGTATTCACAGCCAACGTTAAAAACTTTAGATACGTGATATATGGTTAACACCACAATATAGCTTACTTGATATCAGTCCTGTAAGGTTTCTGGCCCAGCCCTGCCTCCTCGTGCCGATGAGGGCCGTAGAGGGCCCGCCCTTTGCCCGGGCTTCGCCCCGGGCGTCCCGCGAAGCTGGTCCTGGTGCGCTTTTGTGCGCCTCCCCTGGCGCCCTCGCGGTGTCACAGCGTGCGCCGCCGCGTAGGCTGCCGGGATTCGTAGTCCCGGAGCGGCGGCGCTTTCTGACTCCAGGGAAGGTGACTCTCGGCGGTGGCGGCGTGGGCAGTGGCGCCTGGCAAGCTGTGGCGTCCTGCGTGTTGCGGCGGCTTCAGGTAAGTTTTAAGGTATAGCCAGTAAAAGTACACTTGAGTTGCCAGTAAGTTTCCGGAGGACCTTTCTTCCATTTTACGCCTATCCCATTGAAGATGAGAGACCAGGAAGTCAATTGGTATATAGTATTACATGGTGACATATATTTTATCAGGATGCGACCAGCAGGACTGTCAAAAAACTACATTTACTGTCCTCCATCTTGAGGTTAGAGGCAGGGCAGCTATTATTTGTTATTCACTGGAGCCCAGAAACAGCAATCCTCCCCCTGTGGTTCTATATCGGGTTTTGTACTCAGGTGTGGTAATTTCTTACATCCTAGTTGAGGTTATCCCCTGTGGTAATGCGGTAATGGAGAGGCAGCATTTCAGGGCCTCTTTAAGGTCTAAACAAGCAACACTCTTAACCTATTGCCCTTTACCTAGACACCCATGCTGAACACCCTACCAGTCCTGCTTACACTAGAAGGGAAAGCCATAGTTATCAGTTAGCCTAGAATCAATAGGAATACTAAGCCCTAAACCTAACTATAAGGTGATCTAGATCCAAGGGGAGCCCAATCTTAACAGGCAGGTGACCCGAGGAGCCATAGGGTGGGAGAGCTATGTTGAGCCACATTTGAACCCACAATATACAGGTTTACCAATTGGCACCCTGTTGCTCGAAACCCTATGTGAAATGGAAGGGGCCGGAAGCAAAGGGCTGAAATTGATTCAAATCTGTACCAAAACCCCAATACTAAGCACAATAGCATCAATAAAATGTTTTTGTCTAAATAAACTTTACACTTTCTGACACAAAAGCCTTAGTCTGCACAGCGAAAAGAAAGTTTATTTCGGGTGAATCTGCAATCTCGGGATAGGGAGGCAAAGTTAGTCCTTTAGTCCCCTGCAGTTCAACGTCCCTTCTAATTGGAGTCTCCAGGGCTTAAACTTTGGGTTGCCTGGAAAGGAGCTATAGATGATTTTAATTTGTTTAATAAGTGGCATCCACAAAACATTTTGTCCGCAAATTTTCTATTTGAGTTCATAGCATGACAGGGACAGTGTTGTAGTACAACAGTTTGTTAACACCTATTAATATTTTCTTAAGAATGCTTGGAGTGGGGGGCGTGGCCAAGATGGCGACGGAGTAAGACGTGCCTGCGAGCTCCTCCGGCACCCCGAGCCTTTCATAGCTTTGTTTAGCTGCACTGGGGCGATTTCAGCCCCGGCTTTGACTCTCCTGGGGTCGCTAAGGTGTCCTGAATTAGTTTGATCCTTCTCCCGTCGAGCTACGACCTAGGACGGCGAACTTAGCCGAGGTGTTGGTGTGGTGACGCACGAGTACCGGAGCGGCCTACGGAGCTTCGCCAGGGTTGCATCGGCCCTTAGCACGAGGGGACCCTGAACTCTAGCAAGTTGACGAGTGAAGCGCTTGCTTTGCGGGTCTCCCCGACTGGGATTGTAGCGAGCCTGCCGGAGATCCCGGCGATCTATCTGGTTGTTGACGCCGGAGCGGAGGTAACGAAGAGGCGCCGACTTGTCTGGCGGCTGTTGGACAGCGCAGAAGGCTGAAGGAAGGAGAGGTGGTGCCATCTTGCCTCTAACCCTCTATGCCCTGGGGGCGACCCATCGGACGACCCAACGGACTTTGAGCGACGCGGCGAGTGCTGCCTTCTGATCGCATCGGTCCCCCGGTGTCTACGGAGCGGAGATAGCTGAAGGTGTGGAGAAGCGTAGCTTGCTATCCGGAACGCTCTGGGAGATCGCGAGGAGCCTGGACCAAGCTGAGGCGTCGCACCATGACGACTAGGAATCGCTTGAATAAGCCGGGGAAGGATGGACCTGGTAAGGGGGCGTCCGGATCGCCCCCCGGCGCTAGCAAGTCGCCTGCCAAGGACGACACTGAGGGCGCGGTCACGAAGGCCTTCCTGATAGAGCTTTTTTCCTCCATCAAGGACGATATCACGGAACTGAAATCGCAATTAGCTTCCGATCTCCGTGAGGTCCGCCGAGACGTGGACGGCATCGGCGAACGGGTGGCGACTCTAGAGGACCACGATTTGGGCCTCAGTGGGGATGTCCATCAGCTACAGCAGGACTTGCTCCAGCTACGCGAGCAAAATTTGGATCTTCAGATCCATTGCGAGGATTTGGAAAACCGGTCCCACCGTAATAACATTCGGATCCGAGCGGTGCCCTGGGACGGAGACGGTGGGAACCTGCGGGAGTACGTGGAAGCTCTGTTTCTGCAAATTCTGGCAGAGGACGATCGCACGGAGGTCCGGATGGACAGAGTACATCGGGTAGGCCTGCCACGTGGTGCGCGCTCGCCGCCTCCCACATTTTGGTTTGTGTCCAAGATTTTCAACTGAAGGAGACAATTCTGAGGAAGGCGAGGGACACCAATAACTTGCTTTTTCGTGGGCACAGCCCTCAGCTTTTTCAGGATCTGGCGGCTTCCACCTTGCAAAAACGATGGGACTTCCGCCCGATCACGGCCTTTCTGAGGGAGCACGGGGTGTCCTACTCCTGGGGTCACCCCTTTCGGCTCATTTTCAGGTGGCAAAACAGACTGGTGCAAGTGAGATCCCTAGCAGCCGCCAGGGAGCTGCTGGGCATGGAGGAAGCAGCCGCGTCGGCGGGTGCCAGCGCCTCCCCAAGAAGACGTCGCCGTTCCCGCTCCCCAGCATGGCAGAGAGTGGGCCGACATGGTGTGGCAGAGGGTCCGACTCCATCGGCAAGCCAGAGTGAAAGGGGAAAAGTTTTGGCCTCGCTTGCCCTGGTGACTGAGTCTAGCCGAGTGGACAGCTCCTCAGCGGCCTAGGCTCCCTCGATGGCGGCCCGTGGGGGGCCGGGGGGGCTCTACCATCTCAGGTACTCTGTGTGACAGTACTCCATTGGAGGGTTACCCTGACCCTGAACTCGAGGGGGGCATTACCAGGGTCTTCTACCCCCGACCCTTAAGGTCATGTCCGACTTTCATTGTTCTCTTTCTAGTTCTGACTCTTTCTTTTTTGTGTTTTATTTTTGAGGCTCCTTTTGATTGTGGGAGGGTTGTTTGGGAAGGGACCTGGTGGTGGTGGTGGCTGGGGATTTGGTATGACTGTAGTGTGTTTGATTTGGTTCTGCCGTTATGGGGTGCACTGATTGGAGCGGTGGGGGGAGGTGTTTGACTCAATGTTACCTGTTACAATAGGATCCTGGAATGTTAAAGGCCTTAATTCTCCTCAAAAGCGCCAGAAAGTGTGGAAGTATATTCTTGATCATCAGTTGGATGTGGTGGGCCTGCAGGAGACTCATTTGGCCCGTAAAGATGAATCTAGACTTAAGCACAGGCAATATCCCCTGATTTACAAATCCTCTGCCACTACCAAGCACCGAGGAGTGGCGCTTTTGTTCCGCTCTACACTTCAATTTCAACCTGTGGGGGTGCGGGGAGACAAGGAGGGGCGGTGGCTAATGGTGAAGGAGATGCTCATGGGTAAGCTTTGCACGTGGGTGGTTGTCTATGCGCCGAATGCGGGCCAAAATGGGTTCCTTGAGGCCTTTCTGAAGGTAGTGGGGGACTTTGGGGAGGGAGCGTTGATAGTGAGGGGGGACTTTAATTTGGTTTGGGACAAATGTCTTGATTGTTCACATCAGCAGAGGACGGAGGCGGGTCTCTTCTCCCCTGAACTGCGTGATACTTTGATCAGTCTGGGCCTTATTGATAGCTGGCGTTCCCTCCACCCCCGCACTAGGGATTACACGGTCTACTCCCATGTCCACCACACTTATTCCCGCCTTGACCACATTTTTTTGCATCAATCTTTGCAGGGCGACTTGCGGGACAGCAAAATATTTCCACTCTCGGTCTCCGATCATAGCCTTTTGGCGACATGCTTGATCTGGGCCCCGGAGTCGTCCCCTCACCGCAAATGGTATTTCCCTGCATCCCTTACGCGAGATGAGGAATCCTGCAAAAAGCTAAGGGTAGCCATTGGTGAGTTTTTTGAGCTCAACAAGACTGGTGACACCTCGGTCTTCACCCAATGGGACGCCTTCAAGGCGACGACACGGGGCACGTGCATTGCGTTGAACTCCGCCCTGAACAAGCTTAGGTGCCAGGAGAGAGAGGCGTTGGAGGCGGAACTGGCGACACTGGAAACTGCGCATAAGCAGAATCCTTCTCTGGCGACACTGGAAACTGCGCATAGGCAGAATCCTTCTCGAAAGACCCTTCGCCCTCTTGCTGCGGTGCGAGGGAAGCTCAGGGCGCACTATAATAATCAGGCTGAATATACCCTCTCGCGCTTACGGCGCCTCTCTTGTGCTCAGGGCAACAAAGTGGGGAAACATCTGGCACGGCAGCGCCGTGATAAACGTGAGAAGGAATATGTGGGTGGCATTCGGACGCCTTCCGGCGCCGTGGAACATAGGGATGCGGTTAAAGCCGAGCTTTTCGGCGACTTTTATGCCGCCTTGTACTCGCCGGACCACCTGGCGCCGGCCGCTCAGCGGGAATACTTAGAAGCTCTGTCACTTCCACAGGTTTCCAAGGATTGGAACAAACTTTTGGAGGCCCCCTTTACTAGGGAGGAGGTGTTGACCGCCATTCGGTCCCTTAAACCGCAGAAGGCACCGGGCCCGGACGGCTTCACGGCTTCCTTTTATCAGACGTTTGCTTCTGAGTTGGGGGACCACTTGGTGACTCTTTTCAACAGCATGAGGGAGGCGGGCCACACTACGGGCACTATGGCGGAAGCTATGATCTCGATCATTCCCAAAGCGGGGAAGGACCTCTCTAAATGCGAATCGTACCGGCCCATAGCCCTGTTAAACGTAGATGCTAAACTGTACTCCTCTATCTTAGCTGCCCGGCTCCAGGACCTCATGCCTGCCCTCATCCACCCCGATCAATCGGGCTTCATAAAGGGTCGCCAGACCCATGACAACACTAGACGTCTAATCCATCTGATCGAGAAAGCTAATCGCTTTAAGATCCCAGCGGTTCTGGTAGGCCTCGATGCTGAAAAGGCGTTCGATCGGGTGGATTGGGACTTCCTCTTTAGTACCTTGCAGGCCTTCGGTTTTTCCCCCAAGTTTATAGATATGCTTCGAGGGTTATGGTGAATGGTCATGTCTCACCCTTTTTTGCACAATCCCGGGGTACGAGGCAGGGCTGCCCCCTATCTCCTCTACTTTTTGCGCTCAGCATCAAGCCTCTTGCCCTTCGGGTGCGGGAGGACCCGGATATTGTTGGTCTCCCCTTTTCGGGGGAACAGCACAAAATATCTCTTTTTGCTGACGACGTCCTATTGTCACTAGCTGACCCGGGGACTTCCCTCCCGCGTGTGCAGGATGTGCTTTCCCAATTCGAAACGGTGGCGGGTTTTCGGGTCAATCCTGGCAAATCCTACATTCTCAATCTCACGCTGCCACCCACTGAGGTAGCACGCATCCGACCGCTCACGCCCCTGTCATGGTCTAGCTCCTCCATACAATATCTCGGGGTCCGGCTGACCTCGTCCGTCGCTACCCTATATGCGGCCAACTTCCCTCCTCTGCTGACCCAGATACAGGCCGAGCTTAATCGCTGGAAGCCCATGTTTATCTCCTAGTTGGGACGCATGCATGCCGTCAAGATGACGATGCTCCCCAAGCTCCTTTACCTGTTCCAAGCCCTCCCTATTACCTTGGAGGGGGGCTTTTTTCGGCGTCTTAAATCTATGATTCAACGCTACATCTGGCAGGGAGGCCGTGCTAGACTCTCCTTTCTTACGCAACGCCGGCCATTGAGGAAGGGCGGGGCTGGCCTTCCGGACATGCTTCTTTACTATAAAGCGGCGCAACTCCGGGTGCTGGCCGAATGGACCCAAATGGAGCCGGAGAAGCACTGGTTACATATGGACAGGAGTGTGGCGGGACGTTCCATATGGGACCTGGTTTGGAAGGCGAAGGGGGATCGGCCACGCAACGCCTACATTAGCACCCCTACGAGTACTACTCTGAAGGTCTGGGATTCGGTCTCTAGTGATGAAAGGTGGACCTCCTTTCCCTCCCCCTTCACACCTATTCACTTTAACCCAGCGTTTCCGCCGGCTCTTGTTGAGGGGCCCTTTGATGGGTGGAGGGCGGGGGGTTGCCACGCACTCACTCATTTGTTCCATGGTTATGAGCTGCTCGCCTTCCATAATTGCATGCGTGACTATGGGGTGCCACCTACTGAGCGCTACCGACACGCCCAGCTTCTTCACTGGGCAATGTCACCTGAGGTACGGGATGCCGCGACGAGGCCTACCACGGATTTCGAATCTTATATCACTCGCACATCCTCTATGAAGGGGGTGATTTCATTCCTCTATGATTTGCTATTGACCACTGCTATCTCACCTCGCCCTAGATACATGGGTTTGTGGGAGGAACACCTGGGGCGGGATATCTCCGACGAGGAGTGGTCTCACCTCTGGCGTGACCTACACAGATTTAACCATTCTCTTGATCTTCGGGAGGCCCATATGAAGACAATGCTGGATTGGTATCTGTACCCGACCCGATTGAAAAAGATTTTTCCTTCTGCATCAGACAGGTGTTGGCGGGGCTGTGGTTTCCTTGGGGACTTTCGCCATATCTGGTGGGACTGCCCCATCATACGCCCTTATTGGGAGGAGATACTGTCTCATATCAGGGAGATCCTGGGCTACCCAATTCCAGATTCCATAGGCTTCGTGCTCCTGGGCCTTCGGGACCTGCTTTTGGAGCACCAGACCAGGGCAGACAAACACATCCTTTGGCTTTGCATAGGTACGGCCAAGTTGACCTTGGCTGCAGCATGGAAGAAGAAGGAGGCCCCTGCTCTTTCCCTTTGGTTTGCTAGGTTGTGGAAGTTGCTGAGTGCGGAGCGTATGGCGGACATTTTCAGAAATGACTTTAAGAACTTTACTTTCAGATGGGGCCCATTGGTCCGCTTTCTCTCTCGAGGGTTGCCATCGGCGGTCTGCCCACCCACCATACGCGCCTTACATCTGTTTCAGGTGTGAAGTCTGCTTGAGCGAACCCCTGCTGCTAGACTGCCACCACTGGGGGGAGGGAAGTAGCTGGGAGGTTGGAGCCTCTGGGGGGGGGGGGGTTTGGTTTGTTTTTCTTTTCTAGAGGGCGATGGGGATCTTGGTTTTTCCATGTTCGGCCTTGCCGCACTGTCTTCCTCATGGCCAGGACGCTTGGAGGCGCAAATGGACTTGGTTGAATAAGCCTCTGACTTGGACAGCTTTGCCCGGTGCCAGTAAGGGCTTTTGCCCCTCCGGGTCTTCTCGGGGGGTTTGATGCTGTTCCGGACGGCCTTTTGAGCCTTATCTTGCCCTGAGCGATGACGCTGTATGACCCTTCATCACTATTATTGCTGCTTGGCCTTATTGAGTTGGCCCCTGCGAGGGCACTTTTTTTGCATTTCCTGTGATTCCATCCTTTCTCTCTTCTGTTAATTCTGTCCTTCTGTCTTCTCAATAAAAATATCTTTAACAAAAAAAAGAATGCTTGGAGTGACACGGCAATAGCAATCATCACCTCCTTTATGCAGCTTGTTGAGTTTATGTTTGGTATATTCAATTTCTTATCAGAGGTTAGTTGAATGGCACCTGTCTGCTAGTTTGGAACCTCTAACCCTTTTCCTTATATCACACCCTAATTTTGAACTCCACCGAGGGTTATGTTCCTGATTGAGCATTCATGTAATTCTGATAAAAATTACTAACATTTACCTTGGAAAACAATTACACCGCTAACAGGAGTAAGCACTAAGATAGATAAGCCCGTCAGGTATTTATATGCGAGCAGACTACAGTAATGAAAACACCTTTCTTTTGTTAAAGTATACATTTGTAGGTCGCGCCTAGACAGCGCTTGCGCTGTCAGGTGATGTATTGTATGTACTTTGTGGGGTTTAACTCCTTCTACCACTTTTGATTTTCTTTTTTTCTTTTGTATGTGTCATTCAAAAATCATAGCATGCAATGGCTAATGGTTGGTGCATGTCCGACCTTTTCTCACAAGATGACTGCCATGGAGTATTGCTGCAGAAGCGAGCAGAGGAACACACAGCGGTGGCGGCTGCTGTGGCTTGACACATGCTTTGCTCAGACAGCTCTTCTCTCTATGCGTATTTGTCTGGCGGGAACAATGCATTCAAGCTGCCGATTATGGATTGACTTGTTGACTCTCTCTCCTGTTTTGCCAGCGTGCTTTTAATTTGATTTCTGTGCTTTCTCGTTCCTTTCTTAATATATAGAATAAGACAGGGCAGTCAAGTAGCCCTGTCACATACATACCCTCAGGATTCTTAAGATTCGGACACCGTTCAATCAATCAATCAATCAGGGGGTTTAAGGTGCGCCACTCACCCGCGAGGGTCTCTAGGCACTGGGGGAGGGGTTTAGCAGCTCCAGATCAGTTGAAGAGCCAGTACTTGAGGTCCTTCCTGAACGTGTGCAGGGTAGGGGAGTGTCTGATGTTCACAGGGAGCTCGTTCCAGGTCTTGGCCGCGATGTAGGAGAAGGCTCTCCTGCCTGCTCTGGTTCTGTGGATGTGGAGGACCTCTGCCAGGGCAAGGTTGGCCAAGCGGAGGTTCCTCTTGGGTACGGGGAAAGATAGTCATTTGTTGAGGTAAGTGGGGCAGGAGTTGTTGTGGCATTTGTAGGCGTCGGTGAGGAGTTTAAAGGTGATCCTCTTCTCGACAGGGAGCCAGTGGAGGTCACGGAGGTGTTGGGTCATGTGTTCGTGGCGCGGAATACCGAGGATGAGTCTGGCTGCAGTGTTATGGATGGTCTGGAGTTTGTGTAGTAGGGTTCTGTTGATTCTGGATTAAAGGGTGTTGCCGTAGTCCAGTCTGCTGGTAACAAGTGCGTGGGTAACGTCTTCCTGCATTCTGGGGGATCCATTTGACGGTCTTACGGAGGACTCGCAGGTAGTTGAAAGTGGTGTAGGCGACGGCGTTTATCTCGCTTTTCATGGAGAGGGAGGAGTTGAGGATGATGTCGAGATTTTGTGCGTGGTCTGTAGGGATGGGGGATTTCCGAGGGCAGTAGGCCACCAGGTGTTGTCCCAGGTGGTGGTGCAAGGTCCGAGAAGGAGGAACTCGGTCTTCTCTGAGTTGAGCTTTAGGCAGCTGTCCTTCACCCAGTCTACCACGTTCTTCAATCCTTCCTGGAAACTGAGTCTGGTATCTTCGGGATTCTTCGTTGTCATTGTAGGATACGATGCTGAGCCCATGCTGTTGGATGATGGCTGCGAGGGGGGCCATGTAGATGTTGAAGAGCGTGGGGCTCAGTGATGATCCTTGGGGTACTCCGCAGATGATATTGATGGGTTCAGAGAGGGGGGAGTCTGATTCTCTGGGTTCCGCTGGAGCGGAAGGATTAAATCTAGTCGAGGGTAAATCCCTGTATTCTGGCATTGTGGAGTCTGGCTGCAAGTGTGCAGTGTAAGACGGCGTTGAATGCTGCGGAGCGGTCCAGAAGTATGAGGGCTGCAGTGTGTCCACGGTCGAGCAGCATGCGGATGACGTCAGTGGTGGTGAGGAGGGCGGTCTCGGTGCTATGGTTGCAGTGGAAACCAGATTGGGAGGCATCCAGGATGGAATTCTTTTCTATGAAGGTGGTCAGTTGGGTGTTTACATGCCTCTCGGTGACTTTGGCATATGGGGAGGAGAGAGCTGGGCCGGTAGTTTTTCAGATCGGTAGAGTTGGCCGTGGGCGTCTTGAGGAGGGGTTTAACCTCCGCCCACTTCCAAATGTCAAGGGAAATGCCGGACTTGAAGGAGGAGTTGATGGTGGCGGCTGCCCTGTGGAATATGTGAGGTGGGCAGAAATCCGTTGGGGCTCCTTAGTGGGTTTTCTTCATGGTCGCGGTGATGAGTTACGTGGTGGCGGGGTCCCAGGTCATGATGTTAGGTTTCTCTGTAGTTTCCGGGGCGGTGGTGTCCGGTATCTGTTGTTGTTTGCTTCAGTTGTCATAGAGGTTCTTTATTTTCAGATGGAAGTAGGCACTGTGCTTGTTGCAGAGTTCCTGGGAAGGTGTGGTGTCCGTGGCCTCACAGGGGCGTATTGTGAATTGCTTTATGACGTTGAACAGCTCCTTGGCGTGGGACGAGTTGGTCTGGATCTTGTCTCTAATGAAGGTCCGTTTGCTGTCTCTTATGCGCTAGTGGTAGTTCTTCAGGGTGTCCCTGTGGTTGTTCTGGACTTTTGTGGTTTTCTGGTGGCGACAACATGACAGCATTATATTGTGAGGTTTACGTGCTGAATGTGATGTAGTCCTTTGTTTATCTCTCACGCTTGTATTTATATGTGTTTTTTGGTGTCTCACTTGTGTCGAAAGTTGGACTTGCAGCACTATAGGAAACTCCGTACGGGTCCCTGTATATGCACCTAGTTATACATTTGCATGTTTCTCACTCCAGATTGGAGCTTAATATGGACTCCTGATGGCTGCCCACATCTACCAAGTGAATGTTTCTTTTTTTTCACGGTGGGCCAGCTTGGACATTTGAGGTTGCTTACTGATTCTGTGGGATGTGTATATTTCTCATGACTCTATGTACTAGTAAGTTTCTTTCCTTGAGTTTGGGTTTTGGAAATTCTCTAGCAGTGATTAACCCCTTCGATGCTGATGACGAGCTCAGCTCGT
Organism: Lissotriton vulgaris; assembly: GCF_964263255.1. Lineage (NCBI taxonomy): Eukaryota > Metazoa > Chordata > Amphibia > Caudata > Salamandridae > Lissotriton > Lissotriton vulgaris. The sequence goes on along the minus strand of NC_141697.1, from coordinate 135,691,157 downwards.
CATCAGCCACGGTGGTCGTGTGCGGATGACGAGCTGAGCTCGTCATGTAACGCGGCTTTTGGAAAAAAGCCGCGTAGCGCAAAAATAACCACTGCAGCGATGCGGTTAAGTCATTCATATGGGGTCTGAGCAAATCAGAAGCTGTACTTGGTCTGACTGCTCTTGGCTGGCTGAAAGCCCAGTGTAGGTGCTGTTTACCTCCAGTTTATCATCTCAGCCACCAGCAGCGTAATGTTTAATCCTGGCTTCCACACTGAGTTAAATGTTTTTCTGAAGTCAATAAAATAAGTGCATGTTCTCTCCATAGTTTTGTTTATAACTCTCTTGGTGATCAGTCTAGTGCTCAGTTAACTAATCTATCTTTAATGTGCAATGTTACTATTGTGTATCAGTTTCAGCATGCTTTGTTTATAGGGCAGCAACAACTGTATTTATGTCCCTGTTTAACCCATTCTCCTGTTGTTGTTTGAATTGAGGGCATCCCTATATTTATGTGAGCTTACCATCCCTATATGTGTAGGAAAGTAGGATCTGCTTTCAAGGTTACCCCCACTTTTTGCTTGGTGTCAGTGTGTTTTGACTAGTCTGACTAGAATCCAGCTAGCCAGGACCCCAGTATCTGTGCTTTCTTCCAAATTTGCAAGCTTGTGGCTGTGTTCACACTCTGCACAGCCTCTGTGGGGTTCCTGCGTACTTACCTTGGGTGGTTCCTAGTGTCCCTGCCTCCTCTGGGTCTTCTGATCCAAGTCCCTTCCTCCTTTGCAGTTCGCATTCCACTTTCCTAATATATGGTTTGATCTCCACCTGGAGACCACTTTATTTTGTGCTACTTACCTTATTGCAATTGAAGCATTTTTGGTGCATTGTGTTGATATCTCCGGCATGAGATATTCCAATGTGTTAGTGATTGTTGTGTAATAAATGGAAGTATTTTTATATAAACACTGTGTGGTTCTTTTTTGTTTACCCTACACTACATGATTAAACAGGTAAAACAAGTTGCTTAACACTCCTTCAAGATAATCCTGAAGGCTGCTCTCCATAGCTAACAGTTTGATAGCTGTTCATGGGTATCGAAGACCACTAGAATCACCATAGGGGTTGCCTGGATTTGTGCAATGTGCATCATAAGTGCATCATAAGTGTGCACCATATACTAAACCAGCCTATTACATTATGCCAATCCACCTCTGCCACTCGTCCACGCCATTCTCCATGGCTCTGCAACTCCCCTCCTTGCAGCCCTTGTCTTGCACAGCCCTGCTGCCTCAGCTACCTACAACTTTGCAGCTTCCCCTGCTCCTTTTTGCCATCCATCCCGCCCCCTGTACCCTACATCTAGCCATGGTGCACCTAGTTATATTACATTGTCTCCCTTTCCCCGCACCAAACATGCCCCCACCCGCCCCTCCCTGCACCCGTTTTCATCCAGCATCAGAGTCTTCTCCTGAAATCGAAAGTTTGCACCTTCTTATCAGAAACCAGAAAAAAGGGATAGGAGGAAGAAGCACAGAGATACATAAATGGTGGAAACGAGTAATCTCACCTTCGTTAGCACAGGCATACTTTTGTGCATTATTGGCATGATGCATCGTTTAAATTTGTCATAGAAACGCAAGTTTCATAATCTGTATTAAGGTTGATGTAGCTCTGATATTTAAAAAGAAAGTGAGTTTATATTCATTGCAAGTAAAGTAGGCCACAGTGGCTTATATCTTCTATGATATGGATGGCTTTCATGGATGTGGTCAGGCCAAGCAGCTCAGTGGTTTGAGCACCTGTGGGTAGCCTCCAGGCCATAAGTTTAAATTCTCTGCATTCGTCTACAAGTGTTTAGAGACTGTGGTCAAGTTTCAGGCTCTGTCTTCTGAGGGAGTTTGTTTTACCTGCGTTTATAGCAGGGAGCCAAGATATTGTTCTTGTGCATAAAAAATCTCAGCTCTTTTCCTAAACCAATTACTGCTTTTGGAGAAACGCAGTACATTAGAGAATTCGAGGTTTCCATGCATTTGGAAAACATAATGTTAAAAAATGCAGAAAAGTTTTCTTTTCTGCGTTGTTTTATAGGTTTATTTTCATTTCCCTTCTTGCATGAGCGACGCCTTTGTTGTAATGTGCATCTGTGCACAGCTAAAACATGCTAATCCCGCTATTTACCATTGTACAAATAATAGTTTGCATTTTAGGACCTATTTTGAATTTCTTTCATGACTTATGTTGCTGTTTACGTGGTGTAGCCATTTCTGTCTGCATTTTTAACAAATATTGGTTTACTCGTTTCTTCAGTTTTGTACACAAGTACCCAATGTCTCTATATATTACAGCCGAATTTTAGGAGAGAGTTCATTGCCACACATCTCATAATTCCTGGGAAGGCGGGATTTTTGATCTCTTATCTGATCACGCTAGATCTAAATCCCCAATCAGGTCGACTGAATCTTTGTTGCCTGTCATTGAGTAAAAGTAATCCACTACCAGGTTAATCAAACCAATAATTGGCACGACTCTGAAGAACCACTTACCACGAATCAGTTTTAAAGTTTTATTGTAAAGCCAAAGTTAGCTGAAGATACAAGCATCTCAATATTAGGTTCAAAAGGTACACTGGCATCAACAGAAACATGAATTCTCTGAATGATCTTAAACGACAGAAAAATACCACTAAAGCCAGTTCAAGGATTAGCAGGTTTGCCAATATAGACACAAGGTGTAACTTAGAAGTCATTTACAGAAAGGAAAAGATCAGATTAGACTGTCCCTGCACTAGACTAAGTGACATCCCTACTTAGCAGAATCTTAACCTAAAAAGGTGTCAGCCGTGGTGACTTCCAAAAAAGTTCACTCACTTTCTCTTAGTCTTAGGTGAAACCCTATGCATTGCAGTCATGCCCTCTCTGCCTACCCATCCGCTCTCTAAAGGTCCTCAGGCCATCTGCTCCAACTCCTCCCCAGGGTGCTGTCCCTAATACAAAATCACAATCGTAATTGGAACGCCCCTCTGAGACGCCCCTCACGTACACCTCTCACGTGGTTTCAGTTCTGGTTTCTTCCATGATGGCACTCCTCTGGGCCTCTCGTTAGAGTTGACCTTGCTTCCCAACTTCTTCTCCAGCTCGCCGGTACCCCCCAGAACATTCCTGAACCCTCCTCCAGGCCTGTGCCTGTCTCCCCGGACAGAGCTCTATTCATCCCTCTCTTGATTGGAACCCCCTCACACCTGCAAACAGATACCCATGAATAGGGCCCCAAATTCCACTCTCCAGTTATCTGGGTTCAGCCATAAACTTTGCACAAGAATGACAATTTATGCTTTAACGAGACTCGATTCTAACTAACACGTGCAGATCAAAGAAGCAACTTTATCTTTCCAGGCCTACTAAATTATCTTGCAAGCGGCCTGCACTCTATGAACCTTTATTGCTAAAACTAAAACAATTCTTGTTAATACACTTCTGATTATATGAAACACTTCTATAAAACATGACTCTAACATGTGAGCAGAAATTACTGAATAATAGTAAATCCATGTCATGTGAAAGATGTAAATGCACGTTTTCGTTCTTCATACATTGCCACGAGGCCTGCACATTTCTACGTTTTGCAGCATTACATTTTCTTCAGTAGCAGCTACATAACATGGAATCTGATTAACACTTCTAACATTTCTAAACATTTCCACACATTTCTACATTAGTTCCACACTCTATATATGTTTTCTATATTAACTAAACACTCATGAGTATATACGGTTATATATTTTCAACACTTTTAGATACTTTAACTGAATTCGTGCAACTGGGTTGTACATATGGTGCACTTATATATTTTATTCAAATTGCGCTCTCTCTGTTCCCCCCTTTGATGACCTCTAGGGGTCATCACCATTTATACACCAATTTGGACTTATCAAACAGAACTTGTTGCAAGGCTCCCTCTCTTGATCGTTTCCAGAGCCCTTAGACTCCTGTATTGATTATCTTGCGTGGCAGCTAACCTCTGCTCCTGCTCTCTCATGGATCTCTGCAACCTATTTGACCTATACCATTGGTACAACCTCACTAACCCCCACAGTATGATGACACAAATCACTATTATGATGATAGGCTTCAGAATGTACCATATAATACTTTTCCCTAGATTGGCGAACCAACCTCCAACTTTACCCATTCCATGACCCACTTTTCCCACACATTTACTCTTGTCAAGTCTTCAATTTCTTGGTGGATCTCAGTAATATTCTGTATACCCTTCTCAAGAGGTTTTGAATTGTCTGGAATGTAAGTGCAACATTCCTGGACCTTCAAAGCCTTACAGACTCCGCCCTCCTTGGCTAATAGAACGTCTAAAGCAAGACGATTCTGAAGAACCATTGCCCTTATCGATTGCATCTCTCCTTCCACCAGCATCAATGATCTAGCAGTACTGGCAGATAATCTATCTACAACTGTTGCTAATCTCCTAATCTTGACATCATTAAGTATCAATCCTAGAAGAGGGAACATAGCGCCGAATACATCTCCAACTACCTCGGCATCGCCTACATCCCTCCTCCCTCTGGCTTGAGCTTTTCCCTCAATGATCTCCAAATCTTTGGCATGATAAATTTTGGGGAAGACAATTGCCAAATAACATGATCCGTACCAATTGTCAGGTAGTTTCACGTAGGCATTTCTCCCACATACAAAATATACATTTGGAATCACTTGCATTCCCTTTAAGAAATCCTTCGTGTAGTATTCTAATCAGAAGGCATGTTCACAACTAACTTCACCTACAAACACATTTTCATAGTAGGTTTCACTCCTGTGAATACATAGCTTCCCTTTCTGTGTTCGATCTAAAGCTATTGGACCATTACTACCCTTCCTTTTGTGTGCCTTCTCCTCCTCGGTCCAATCTGTTTTCCATTGTCCTGACATTTTCCGAATCTTTTGCCTCCTGTAACGGTCATCCACTTGCCCTATAAACTTCTTCTCAATTTCTGACACTTTGCAAGTCAGATTATTTCTACTTGCATGTGAAGTATCTAGGGTATTCCAAGGGATGAAGAATTTCGATAATCTATCTTCACTCTTGTAATAGTCCCATTTATTCATTTGTTTGTAGTTCGGGACTTCTGGTAACACTGAATCGAAATTGGAGAAATAGTATTCAAAACTATATCGTCCATAAAATATGCTAAGCAATAAACTACATGTAATGCCATAAGTCAATGGAAGATGATGATATCTAATGCCTTCATCTACAGAAGCAGGCAATTTCATGCAGACGTAGCAATCCTTAGCCTCCATGACATCAATGTACTCATATAGTAGTTTGGCATAAGCGTTTGATTTGAAGTTGCCCTGTGACTCATCTACATGTAATCTACAAGCTTCTGCTGCTAGCAACGCTTTCTCCTGAATTGCATTGTCCTCCTTTTTACTAGCAATAGTAGGTTTTGATGTCACTTCAACCTTTGCTTCTGTAGCTTTCGTTTCGTTTTCATGTCCTACTATATATGATACAGTAACTACTAAAACTATAAGGAGAATAACTCATGCTAAAAGTGTACCTATTATGCATTTCGTTTTGCGGTTCGAGTTGCCGGCCTCCATGTTTCTCAGACAGTGTAGCTTCTTAATCTTCTTTTCAAAGCAAAGTTATTTCTCTTTATTTTCCTCTACAGTCTCTTTTTGTTCATTCAGTCTTTTGAACCACACTGTAGGAAGCTGGCAATCTCTTTTTGCAATCAGTCTTTTGAACTGTAACAACAGACAACCTTAGCCCTTCTCCGTCAACTAAATGGAAAGGTCCCTAAGTTTTCTCTTCTTCCACTAGGCGCTAGGTTATCTTCTCACTCTTGTTTATTTACAAAGTCTTTAAGTATCCACTATAATACGCGTTCCAGCAGCTCTAATGGCGTATTCCAATATTTCTAGGCGAAGAATGGTCTCCTCGTGTTCTGTTACCGTTGTTCCAAAGATTGGAAATTCCACTCCGTTCAAGACCATGTCCTTTATTCTGCTTAAGTAGGGAGGGTTGGGGATATTGAGTGTTAGTAACCCTTCGGCTTTGACTCCAGCCACCAACAACTGCACTTCCACTTTGATGATGGGGTCAATGCTGACTACTATCACTGCCCTCACTCTCCCGGATCTCTGTCCCCAAGACATCTGCCGCCAAGTAGGTCCACTCAGGAGTAGCGTACCTTCTGCAGGGCACACATACTCTCCTTGTTCTCCTCGGACCTTCCGCTTCTGAGCTCTGTGCACCTTCGTCCAAGTCTGAGTCCTCGGATATGGGAGCAAGGGTTCTCTCTGGGGTTGACTGTAGGCTCGACCTCCTTCTTCTTTCAGGCCACCTCGTCTCTCCCCGTCTTGCTCTCCTTCCTTTTGTCCTCACACCCGATTCTAGATCACTTGTAGCTTGATCAAAATCCATTTCGTACTCACAGCTGCTTTCTCCTTCTGTGGCAACGTCAGTTTCGCTGTCGTCTTGCCCTTCTTCCCCTTGGTCTGACACGCTCCCAGCTTCCTCCGACACCCCCACAGCTTGGCTGGTCCCCTCTGTGGCTTCTTCGTCCACAGCTGGATTCTCATCCGAGAGAGGAGCTGTTTCTTCCAGGGGTGCTGGAACTCTCCGCGTATGGGAGGCGTGAATCCAGTTGGGCAGCCCTCCGACCTTAACAGCAGTATTCAATGTTAGGATGATCTGGTAGGGCCCTCGCCAACGTACGTCTAGACAATTCTTCCTGACGTGCTTCTTCACCACGACCCAATCCCCAGGGCACAGGTCGTGGCACAAGTCTTGGGATGATGGAATTTCAGCAGCCTGCACCTGAAGGGACACAGAATGAATGGCGCCAGACAGTCCCTTACAATAGTCCAGGATCAGATCATCTGTGATATTCAACAACGCTGCAGTTGGAACTGATGGCAGTCTCATTGCCCTCCCCATTAACACTTCATGTGGAGAGAGTCCTGTCCTTCTGTCTGGTGTACTACGTATGCTCATAAGGACCAGTGGCAGGGCATCAGGCCAACTTAAGGATGTTGATGAACAAACTTTGGCAATTCGGGACTTTATTGTGCCATTGATCTGCTCCACAATTCCCGAAGCTTCTGGTCGATAGCTACAATGCAATTTCTGGTCTATATTCAGGGCTGAGCAGAGCATCTTCACAATTTCGCTGTTGAAATGCGTTCCCCTATCTGATTCCAAAGAGGCCGGCACCCCGAAGCGCGGTATTAACTCCCTAAGCAATAACTTTGCTACTGTGAGTGTGTCACACCATCTGGAAAATATGCAGACAACCACCAGAACGTATCGAAGGCTGTTGCATCTTGGCATTTCAATGAAGTCTAGTTGCATCCGATTGAACGGACCCCCAGACCTCCCTATGTGACTCAACATGACTGGTGTTCTCTTTCCTACATTCAGTTGCTAGCAGGTCACACAACATTGGCACACTGCTTCTGCGGCTACTCTAAACTTGGGGTTGTACCACGTTTGCCTGAATACCCGCAACATAGCATTTCTGCCTAGATGTACTGGACCGTGTATTCGTCTTGCCATTGGACTCACTAATTCATTTGGTAATACTGCCCTTCCATCTGCTGAAACCCAAAAATTCATCTCACTCTTCACACATCCTGCAGTTTCCCATGTCTTTTTCTGAAAGTCTGTTGCGTTTTCTTGTATGACTTTTAACTCATCCCAAGTATCTACAGTTTCTAACAACATGGTTAATTCTGTCTTTTCCTGTATCCCTCCCACTTCCACTTCTGTGAAAGAGTATCCTTGCTCTGCACAATAACGTGCAACTTCGTCCGCATACCAGTTTCCCTGTGATACAAAATCTGTAGTTTTTGTATGAGCTGTATATTTGACAACGGCAATTGCTGCCGGACCTTGTAAGGCTTCCAACAATAGGCGTACAAATTCCCCATTTCGGATAGGTGAGCCTGAAGAGGTCATGTAACCTCTCTGAGACCACAATTGCCCATAGTCGTGAACTACCCCGAAACCATATTGGCTATCGGTGTAAATGGTGACTCAAATTTTGCTACCTGCTAAACAGGCACGTGTCAATGCAATGATTTCGGCTACCTGAGCAGAGTGTACTCCTTCCAGGCAAGCGGCTTCCACAACTCCAGTAATGGTGCAAACAGCGTAAGCTGCTCTCAACTGACCAATATCATCCCTTACACATGAGCCATCAACAAAGAAAATTTCATCGGGGTCAGTCAATGGCTCATCCACGATATCTGGTCTCGGTTTGGTGCATAGTTCAGTCACATCAAGGCAATCGTGATCTTCACATTCATCATCTTCTATATCATTTGGAAGTGGCATCAAAGTGGCAGGATTCAAGACAGAGCATCTCTTAAGGGTCACGTTCTCTGCAGCAAGAATGACTTGCTCATAGCGCGTGAGCCTGCTATTTGTCAGATGCTGTGTCTTGGTCCTGGTCATTAACAGTTCCACAGAATGAGGTACATACACCACTAACTGGTGTCCCATAACAATATTCTCGCACCTTTCAATGCTGACACCCGTTGCAGCAATGGATTTGAGACATCCGGGCAACGCTGCGGCTACTGGATCTAGAGTAGCCGAGAAATAGGCAACTGGTCTACGGGCATTTCCATGGATTTGGGCCAAGACCGATAAAGCACAACCTTCTCTTTCACAGCAGTAAAGCAAAAATGGTTTGCCATAGTCCGGCATTCCCAGAGCAGGAGCACGACACAAGTCCTCTCTCAGCTGCAAGAATGCCATCAAACAGTCCTTGTCCCATGGTACCGGATCACTCACCTCCTTGTGCGTCAGTTTTTGTAAGGGTTTTGCTTTCAGGGAAAAGTTAGCTATCCACTCTCGGCAATACCCGACCATTCCTAGAAACATCCTGACTTCCCTTTGTGTCGTTGGCGAATTCATTTTCATGATCGCCTCTATCCTGTCTGGTGACACTTTCCGTTTCCCCTTTTCAATCCTGTGACCCAAGTACTGTACTTCTGTCAAACAGTACTGTAACTTGCTCGGGGACACCTTGTGTCCGTTCTCAGCTAAGTGATTCAGCAAGGTGATGGTGTCTATTTTGCAAGCTTCCTCAGTCTCTGACGCAACAAGTAGATCGTCTATGTACTGGACTAGAACCGAGTTCTGTGGCAGTACAAGACTTTCAAGATTTTTCTTCAGCAGCTGGTTAAAAATCGATGGGCTTTCTGTATACCCCTGTGGGATACGACACCATGTTAATACGCAATTTTCCAGCTTAAAAGCGAAAAGAAATTGGCTCTCCTCATCTAATGGGATTGAAAAGAAGGCCTGGCAAAGGTCTATCACTGTGAACCACTCAGCTTGGAATGGTATCTGAAACAATATCACTGATGGATTCGGTACCACTGGACAACATGAAACAACTATGTTATTAATCTTTCGAAGGTCCTGCACTATTCTGAATTTCCCACTAGGTTTCTGTAAACCCATAATCGGGGAGTTACATGGACTACCCACGATTTCTTTCAGTATTCCCTGCTTTATCATGGAGTCACTCACGGGCTTTATTCCTGCTATCGTCTCTGGGGTCAACTTGTATTGGGGTGTTCTCGGATATTCAACATTCGGTTTTACCATGATTTTCACTGGTTCCACCCCTTTGATCAGTCCTATCTCTTCCCCAGTGAAATCCCACACTTCTGATGACACCGCACCTCTTAAGTCCCATGGAAGCTCCTCCACCGTCAAGGTGGGATACAGCTCCACGCACACCTGGGAATTTGCAACTTTAAAGTCGGCATCATCATCGTTAGTCTGTACCTCCACTCCCTGAGGTGTGCAGTATATCGTACAATTTAGTTTGCACAATAAGTCTCTTCCCAACAGACACACAGGGCTAGAGTCACAGACCACAAACTGATGCTCATCGCTGTATTTCCCTATTTTCACTAGTACTGGTTCTGTCAGAGGGTTAGTCATTCTCCTGTTTGCAACTCCTAACACTTGTATTGTTTCCCCTGACATTGGCAGACCTGGAACCACTGCTGATCTCAGAGTGGATCGAGTGGCCCCCGTGTCCACCAAAAAGGTCGTAGGACATCCTGCCACTTCAGCCTCCACGTATGGTCCCCTTTGGTCCACCTCTAGAACTGCCCCGAGGGTACAGTCCTCCTCTCTATCCACCCGCTGTCCAGTTAGAGGATCAACATGGTAACACTCTTCTCCTCCTAAAAAAAGAGGCATTTGTCTATAGGTCTTTCCCCCTGCTGAAATTCTAGGTGGTTGAGGGAACTGAGCTCGAGGAGCCGGGGTCCCCCCTTTGACCACCTTTCCTTTGTATACCGTTGTCCCCTTTCCCGGACTGCTTTGAACCTCTTCCTCCTCTATTTCTAATTCTCCATTTTCAGGATTATAGGGGCACTCGCGTTTCCAATGTCCCACCTGGTTACACTGGTGACACCTGGTCGTCTTTTTCAATGTCGCAATGTCTAACCTAGGTCTCGAATTGGAATTTTCCTCACTGTCCCTATTCTGGTTATTTTGTCTCCTACCCATGGTCCCTGTTCCCTGTTGCTGCTGTCCACCCTTTCCATCCGATTGCATCTGCACCATCATCAGCTTCTCCTTAAGTTTCTTGGCTTTGGAATCTATCTCATCACTGCAGTACCTTGCGTATCTCAAAATTTCATCTAATGGTTTGTTTTGCCAACAAATCAAATGTTGCTGAATCATCAAGCAAATAGCAGGTCTCAATCCCAAGACAAATTTCGATACGAACTGTCCTATGTCTTTAGGATCCATTACATCTAGTCCACTGTATTGTTTGAACGCCTTCAATAATCTCTCATAATATTCATGGACTGTCTCTTTGGGTTCTTGCCTGGTTCGATCTATTTTGACCCAATCTATGTCCTGCAGTGGCACCTTATCTTTCAGCCAAGTCATTACCCTTTCATATTTTTCCATGACTTTTTCTGACGGTCCATTAGTCTGAGCATCCCTCTCCGGTTCAGATGTGGGCCATTCAACACTAACCTTACATGCTGTCCACAGGTCTCCTGGTACTACGATGTCAAATAGGGTGTTCAGGTCGACCCACAGTACCTTAGAGATTTTTATGAACCTCTCTACCTGCTTATACCACTCCACAGGATTCTCTCTCAGCTTAGGAAAAGAATTTGTAAATGCAGCTAAATCTCCCCTACTCCATGGCACATGCACATAGTTCCCATTCGCTATTTCTCGCAAAGGGAAAGCTTCCATCCTCTGTAGCCCTCCCTCTGGGGACATCCCAATTGTGCTCCGTCTAACGGTTCCTTTCTTGGACCACCTTTCTTCCCACTTATCCAGATCCCTCCATGTCCTTATCCCTGTAATCAGTTCTCTGATGTGTGTTTTTAATCCGATTGTTCTCCTTTCTTCGAGGTCCTGATCTGAATAATGCAACCTATGGTTACCTTGTAATGCCTTTGTTCTCGACAAGTCTACCATGTACTTGTCTGCTAATTCAGATAGTTTCTCATGTACTGCTCTCGCTTTCCGAGTAATATCCTTTGCTATAAACAGTACCTCATCTTGTTCGTACATGTCAATCCTCTCCAAGGGCAACGTTCCATCTATTATTTCATCTAAATCCGATTTTAAACTGGTTACATCGAGCCTTCTTGCTTTTATCTCGGCTCTCAGTATGTCTTTCTTAGGGTGTCCATTGACATCTCTCCCATCCCAGCTCCGAGGCCTACGCCTAGGCTCAGGTGAATTATGGGGAGTCCTCCCATGTTCCCATCTTTCTAGGTCCCATGCTCTTCCATCTTACCTTGGCGTGTGGTGAAACACTGCTCGGTTTCCCACGGTCCCACTTTCCCTGTTCTGCTCATTTTCTCTGAATGCATGATAGGACCTTCCATTGTCCTCTCTGTTTTCACAACTCCCTTGCTGCCTAGTATCACTCAACACATGATAGGACCCTTCACAACTCCCCATGTTCCCGCGATCCCAGTGTGGTCTATTATCGCCAGGTGCATGGTGAGTGCACTTAAAACTATCACGGTACTCTTGTGTCCTTCGGTCTCCTTCGCTGTGAATGAGACGAGACACCCTTCCACACTCTGCACTTCTATGCTCTTGCTCCTGTCCATTTCCATTAAGGGAATGACATGCAACCCCTCTATTCTCCTGACCTTTTCCGTCACACTCCTGACCGCTTTCACTAGCCCCATAGTGAGACAATGTTCCATCACCTCGATTTCCCCATTCAGCTTCCACTCCTGACCTGTTACTCTGGGTTCCCGTGCTGGTATCCCACTTTCTCAGGTCAGCCCTCAATTCCTTAAAGGACTTCGACCGTGGTCCCCTCAGATCCATTGGTCCTCTCTGACCCCCCTGATCTATTATGGGATCGCCCGTTTGATTTAATGGAGTGCTCCAATCCCTTGGACCTGACAACTGCCTTTGAGAATTAATCATGTTGTTCCTATTCTCCATTTCTGCTCTCTCCCTGTCCAACCGTGCCTGTTCCTCTTCCTGTGCTTTCTCTGGGTCATAGGACCTATAGTAACAGGTACTTGGAGAGCGTCTGGCAATTGGTAGGACTTAGCATGCTCCATTTCTGGCACCTTTTGTACCACAAACCTTCCGACTACCCTCTGTACTGGACTAGGCTGAGATATTTCCTCACCTTTGGCGTATCCTCTATCTGCTATAGGAGGTGGTCTATTTTCCCCTGTACCAGCCCCGTCCCCCCTTTGGAGCTCGGGACCTTCCATCTCTCTATTGTACGGAGGTGGTCTGTCCATCAATAACCTATTTATCAGGCTGTCTTCTGTCTCGCTCTCATCATCCTCCACTAGTGGTTTCTTTTCTCCTGTGACTTCTATCACTGGGTACAGCTTATCTACTTCGATTCTCTGCACTCTCCACTTTTTAGCTTCTTCATCCCATTTGGCGTCCTGCACTGCTCTTACCGATCGTTTCACTCTTTCTTGACGCCTGTTCAAGCTCCGGTCGTACGCCGCCCTAAACCACGCATTGAGGGCTTCAAACTGTGTTGGTCTGGGTAGAGGTCTCGTCGCGAGCATTACTGCTTTCAACTGGTTCAATGCTTCTAACCTAAACGTTCCATATTTCGGGAACGTCAATTCCTCATTCCCCTCTGTCATCTTACTCTACTCAGAGATCCACAGTATAGTATGCAACCCAACATTCGTAGCCATGTAATGGGCTGGTGTACCCTCCGGCGGGGCCTCTTCCCCGTCCACCGATTCTCTATTTTCTCTCTTAAAGATCGTTCTCAAGCCTCTTCCCCGTCCACCGATTCTCTATTTTCTCTCTTAAAGATCGTTCTCAAGCGCCTAAAGCATTTCATGATCAAATTCACAATTTTCTACTTCGTTACGTTTATTTACTTCCTGATGACAATCCACCAATCCTAGCGCGGTTCTTGCTAGCTAACCTATCACAGCACGGCTCTTGACAACCGGCCTATCCCAGCGCGGTCTTACACCAACCAGCCTATCACAGCGCGGCTCTCTCTGACGTCACTCGTCTCCCCTTCGCAGCGGTTCCCCTCCTTTCTCAGCTCGTCTCCCGGTCATGCATGCGTCCCATTCATACTCTGAAAAATGATTACTTCCGACCAAGCGATCACTTTTCTTGACTGTACGCCTACAGTCTACCTGTAATTGTCACCTCAACTGACGAAACGTCTTCCGTAAAACGTCTAGACAATCGCCTCAACTGATAGGTTACTTACACACAGTAACTTCCGACCAGCGTCCGTTACTCACACACTCACTCTTTTATTCCCCCTATCACGGTCCTGCGGGGCGATCAATGGTACCTCATGACCCCCTTCACAATGGTTGACAATTACTCTGGATGTCCGATACACCCGAACCACTTAAGCTCTTCTCTGAACTTAAGATTTTCACCAGGTTGCGCGCGCTCTCAACCCTGCCTCAGTCACACTACAGGCATTCAACTCCGCATGACATTACAACACAAATACAACACAAAGAACCGCAATCTAACAACGCATGACCCTTTATACTCACTCTCGACCGTCTCTGCTGCTTTTTCTCTCTCGCACCGTCAGCACCTTCTTCGGCAGGCGATTCTTCTGCTGGTCATCTCTCGATCTCTAGGGGCCTCGGGGTAAACTTAACCTAGTCTAGATCACCTTCCTCAAGAAGGCAACCATCCTCTATAGCTACCAACTGGGAAGGCGGGATTTTTGATCTCTTATCTGATCACGCTAGATCTAAATCCCCAATCAGGTCGACTGAATCTCTGTTGCCTGTCATTGAGTAAAAGTAATCCACTACCAGGTTAATCAAACCAATAATTGGCACGACTCTGAAGAACCACTTACCACGAATCAGTTTTAAAGTTTTATTGTAAAGCCAAAGTTAGCTGAAGATACAAGCATCTCAATATTTGGTTCAAAAGGTACACTGACATCAACAGAAACATGAATTCTCTGAATGATCTTAAACGACAGAAAAATACCACTAAAGCCAGTTCAAGGATTAGCAGGTTTGCCAATATAGACACAAGGTGTAACTTAGAAGTCATTTACAGATAGGAAAAGATCAGATTAGACTGTCCCTGCACTAGACTAAGTGACATCCCTACTTAGCAGAATCTTAACCTAAAAAGGTGTCAGTCGTGGTGACTTCCAAAAAAGTTCACTCACTTTCTCTTAGTCTTAGGTGAAACCCTATGCATTGCAGTCATGCCCTCTCTGCCTACCAATCCGCTCTCTAAAGGTCCTCAGGCCTTCTGCTCCAACTCCTCCCCAGGGTGCTGTCCCTAATACAAAATCACAGTCGTAATTGGAACGCCCCTCTGAGACGCCCCTCACGTACACCTCTCACGTGGTTTCAGTTCTGGTTTCTTCCATGATGGCACTCCTCTGGGCCTCTCGTTAGCGTTGACCTTGCTTCCCAGGCTTCTTCTCCAGCTCGCCGGTACCCCCCAGAACATTCCTGAACCCTCCTCCAGGCCTGTGCCTGTCTCCCCGGACAGAGCTCTATTCATCCCTCTCTTGATTGGAACCCCCTCACACCTGCAAACAGATACCCATGAATAGGGCCCCAAATTCCACTCTCCAGTTATCTGGGTTCAGCCATAAACTTTGCACAAGAATGACAATTTATGCTTTAACGAGACTCGATTCTAACTAACACGTGCAGATCAAAGAAGCAACTTTATCTTTCCAGGCCTACTAAATTATCTTGCAAGCGGCCTGCACTCTATGAACCTTTATTGCTAAAACTAAAACAATTCTTGTTAATACACTTCTGATTATATGAAACACTTCTATAAAACATGACTCTAACATGTGAGCAGAAATTACTGAATAATAGTAAATCCATGTCATGTGAAAGATGTAAATGCACGTTTTCGTTCTTCATACATTGCCATGAGGACTGCACATTTCTACGTTTTGCAGCATTACATTTTCTTCAGTAGCAGCTACATAACATGGAATCTGATTAACACTTCTAACATTTCTAAACATTTCCACACATTTCTACATTAGTTCTACACTCTATATATGTTTTCTATATTAACTAAACACTCATGAGTATATACGGTTATATATTTTCAACACTTTTAGATACTTTAACTGAATTCGTGCAACTGGGTTGTACATATGGTGCACTTATATATTTTATTCAAATTGCGCTCTCTCATTCCCATCCCTACTCAAATTTCCAAAGGCATCAGAATGCCAACACTGTCAAATGAATGCCTGGTCCAGTCTCGGGGCAGTATATCGTAGATGATTTACCACAGACTTTGATGTCTTTAATGGCTAATGTAATGTATAATGTGCTGCGCAGTTATACTGATTTCAAATCTTTATTTCAATCGCAAGATCATAAAAGATATACAAAATTACCACATCAATTAAAATTCAATACATTGGAAGTCTAAAAAGAAAATAATGATAAAAGGGCATAGTTATACACTTATAAGGTCCCAAAGGCGAGCCCTATTGGCTATGCCAATGCTTGTTTTTCACTGGAGGTGATGGTGTCTACAATATGAAATTGGGACTTTGTATATATTTTCTGGCGAAACAAACAAATTAACATATTACATGCATTCTGTGAGATAATATTTTATATTCTCCATAAAATAATTTACAATAATACCATTTATCCAAACAGCCCTTCGTCCAGTATTGAGCGGCTGTCTGTGAATGCTGCGGCTTTCAGGAAGGTGTTGAATAGAGGTACCCATGTACAGAAGAACTTCTGATGGACTCCCTCATTGGAATTTCTCGCCTGGGCCTGGCCCAAGAAGACCAATTACCATTAATCACCCAGATGCTGTATCCTTAGTGCTTACTGGGGCCAGTGTAGCCCTGGACTTCGAGCTCCTGATGAAGTAAGCCACTGGGACCTTCTGTGGATTGCAAGCTCCTCAATCGAGCATCGGCATCCACCATGCCTCAATACTGGAGACATGAAAAGGAGAGATAAATCACTTCTATAAGTCAGAGCCCTCTGGCATGTAGGCATTCAGTGAAGTCACATGTGAGATTTATGTGAGCATTTGGCGGCCTGAAACTTTTTTTTTGCAGTCACATTTTTGTAAAAGTGGACATAAGGGAGAGCTTTGGATTTTTGCACTTTAAGGTAGGAAATGTCAGCAATATAAACAGTGTTGCCTTTAACACACCAAGTGGTCCAACTAACTTTCATAATTTCTGAAGCAAGAAAATGTTTCTTCCTCATCTTGTGCCATTATCCCTGCAGGAATTAATCTGACTAACATTGCTGCAGGGGGAGCTTCACAATGAACGGTTGGTTTCTGTTTTGCTTTACTTGATAGTTAAACGACCCAGTAACCAGCAGGTCTGTGGAACTTGCTAGCTCTGAGAACCCATATACCTCGATTCACTAAAATGCATGGGGTAGTGGAAGTGACATCACACACACTTAATCTTAATGACACCGCCGGAAGTGACATCATATGACCTTTGACCCACAATCTCCCTAGGAAGTGTTGTACGATGAAATTAAACCCTGATGACATCATAATCATTGACATCATTGAAATTCCATAGTAAATGCATAATTAATATAATAGGACAATATGGGCAAATGTCTGTTAGAGATACCAATTGGGTGCTGGCATGATATGTAAGGGGATCATTACTCTTCGTGTGTTCATCTGAAAAGTATATAGTGTCACAAAATACACAACAGCACTCGGAAGCTAGATTTTTCATGCCACAAACTATCACGATTTATTAGTTCCTCTACTGTAAACTGCAATGACAAAGAGAAATTAAAGTAAACAAAATAGTAAACCGTATACTGAAAACACACTAAATTATTGGCCTAAATTATTCCTTACTGTTAATAAGTGTTGATATAAGATTGTTTCAAAGGCTACATTATTCGTGTGAAACGTAGAGGTGAAACTTTTAGTCAGACTCTTTTCATGTATTCACAATAAAGAGGCATGGCAGCAATTTGTTTAAAAACAGTTTTTAGCTTATTTTTTATTTAATCAAAAGAATGCACATTGCATTGCTGAATTTATTAATTTCACAAAACCTGACAAGTAATGCCCAGTCTCAGTGACAGCTACAGAAATTAAACAGTGCTTATCAACATTCGTTTTACCTTCTGTTCTTGGAGTGGGCCCTTGTTATTTTTTAAAGTGGTGGGATGTAATACTTGCCCTCAATTGTAGCGAGTGAGTCTAGCATCCTCTAGGCCGAGTTCTGAGGGGTCTGCCCCAAAAAAGTTTTGGAAAATGGGACATGATTGTGCATTTTAAATGTATTAAAAAGCTGCAAGCTCTGAAAAACCGCTCATTGAATATTCAAGTCTTTCATGGTGTACAAGCTCATTTTAACCTCACTCGTCCCAAGAGTTGATGCCATTGTTCCCACAATTTGCTAGGGATGCCCATATATGTCAAAAATTACCTCAATGGTGCCAGGTCCAGTATATTGGCACGTGTGCTCCCCATATTCTATGGGTGCCCCTTTACTCCAAAAATTACATACAGTATGCCACTGCCAGAAGTTTGCCATTAATGCTGTCCATAAATCATCGGTGACCATTATGTCAAAGATTATATCAGGGCCAGCTTTTTGTCTTCAATGTCTGCCCATAGGAATCAATGGCAATTACCGAATCGGTAATTTTACCGATTTGTCAAGGGGGACAGGGTGTCACTTTGACACCCTGTTGCACCCCTGATTTTGGCTTGTGTGGAATGTGACACACATACATGCCCTTAGGGCATGTATGTGTGCCACATGGCACAGGTGTACATGCACAGATGTGCATGTACACAGAAATTCGTTATTTACCATGCCATTGTATTTCATGGTAAATAACAAATTTCTAAGGGCCTGTGGCACTGTTTCCAGTGCCACCTACATCCCAAATTTCCGATTCTGTACATTTACCGAATCGGTACTTTACCGATTCGGTAGAATTACCGATTCAGTAAATATACAGAATCGGTAATTTTCTGGCCCCCTACATCTGGAATTACGAATACCAGTCGGTAACGGCCGAAATCGGCCGTTACCGACCGGTATTTTGCCACCTACATATGGCCCTCGGTATTTTACAGAATCGGTAAATTTACCGATTCTGTAAAATAATGGCCCCTACATCTCAATCACCAAAAACCGGTCGGTAACGGCCGAATTCGGCCGTTACCGACCGGTATTTGGTGACCTACATCGGGCCCATGATGTCTGGCATACATTTTGTACTTGAAAGGTAACCTTCCAGTACCAAATACCTTGCCTTGACAAACTTTACAACTTTACACACATTGCATTTGTGCTGTATAGTGCAGTACACATGCAATGTGTAAATTATTGGAAGACATTAAAACATTTCACCAACTTAACACCTGCCTCAAGAAGGACTTTTTTCTTTCAGTGCAAAACCCTGTCTATGATTCTTAGTAGATGCAGCTTTGTTTAAAAATAATCTGGGTTGTCGCAAAAAAACGCACATGTAACACCCATGGCAGGCTTGGGAGGGAAAGTAGCGCAAAGCAGCTCAAAGCATCAATTGCACTACTTAAAGCTACTTTCCAGTGTAAAAAAGATTTACACTGGACGGTAAATAATTTATCAAGATTTTGAACCATCCTGTGTCACTCTGCTTGACTGAGCACCGGCACAAAGTATTTGTACACTTGCCCTTCAATCCTAGTCAATCTTCCTCATTCTCACTACTTGTCAGTCACTCTCACTCAGTTTAATGTACACACACATATGCAGGCTCATGCATGCAAACAAGCACATATACACCAGTGGCAGCTGCTCCGGGGCAGTAGTGGTGGGGGCGGGAGGCGTACAAACTTTTGGGTGTTACGGGTAGCCGGCGCTCATATAAAATTAAACATTTGAATCTTAATCCTCTAATTATATTACTGGTGCATCCAAGAGTTTTGGGAGAAAACACCCCACCTCCACTAATTTCCAACCAATGTTGAAGTTACATAAGACACAAGATTTCGGAGCACACAGAAATTAAATGCAATTGCCAATTGTGAGCCCAAAATTCCACTCCAAAGTAACGGTGTTTACAACAGAAATCTTTTTATTCCACAAAATCCACTCCTTGCGCCAACGCGTTTCGCCTAGGTTCAAGACACCTACGGCTTCGTCAAGGCTGGAAATAATACAAAGAACGTATATTTGTAATGATTTCTTACATGTGGTCATAAAAGCCATCCAACATTATCATGCAGACCGTGTCAGGACTGTAAAAACATAGGTGGAGTGGAATTTTGGACTCACAATTGGCAATTGCATTTAATTTCTGTGTGCTCCGAGATCTTGCGTCTTATGTAACTTCAACATTGGTTGAAAATTAGTGGGGGCGGGAGGTGGTTAAAAAAAAGAAAAGAAAATATCACTTACCTGCTGGTCTGCCGCCACCTCTCATCCGTCCTCTTCTGTCAACTGGAAGCACACAGACTCTAGCCAATCAAAACTCTGCTATCATCAACATGACAGCAGCATCGTGATTGGTCTTAGTAGCTTGGTTCGGTGCTCAGACAGGGAGTGGGAGCCTCTGCATGTTCTCCACCCAAGATGTGCAATACAGCGGGGTTAAGAATATGCTAAGTGCACATGACTGTTTGGCCAGCCAAGACGGAAGCGCACCAACCACTCCTCATCCTGCTGGCTGTGACAACAACCAAGCACCACCCTGCCCCAAAACTGGCCTTAGCACGGAAAAATAATGCTATTTATTTTTCCTTTTTTGCACTGCTGAAAAGCAGTGGTGCGACCTTAGCGGAGGAGTCGCCGCTGATGCACAGGCTCGCTCTCACCGCATCCACACAACATACATTTCAAATCAATTTATTTTACTTACCACAACTACCAGAGAAGGTCTCATGCTTTGCTGCTTAGTTTGTCTCAGCTGCATAATTACCTTAGCTTTACTTACTTATTCAAGCGATTCGTGTGCTTTTCGATCATAGTTTAACCACCTTTACCTATGAAAAAACAACATTATTCTTTTCCTACTAATATAAAATGGATTTGGATATATATATATTTACGGACATCTTTTCCTGAGGAATAAAGCAGAAGGTAATGCATATATCTCTCCAATGTAGGAGCATTTGTGATGGTTAAAATAATAATAATGATATAACATATGCAAATATGTGTACCTTTCTCAGTTTTTAAGAAGCACTGTACATGGTTAATATTTTCCAGGTTACATGTAGACATTTATCTCCAGGGTTCTTACGGAAGTTAGAACATGAAGCAGGTTTCAGCAATTTCACTGGATTTGCAAATCGCTCATGGAAATTCACAGTTGGGGTTTTACACACTTTAATTCTAATAAAATGATGACGAGTCGTAGAAATCTGTTACATCTTCTATAAAAATCTGGCACTCAAGTTCACAGAATTGTCCTTTGAAATTTCTGGCTACTTAGATTCCCACTTGCTGTCATTTAGGGGTCGTCTGTTTTACCCTCGGGACCCCTGGCACTACTTTTGCAACCCCTGGCCTCAGAGGTGGCAAAATCAGTGCCATAAACACACTAAAGGTGGTTAAACTATGATCGAAAAGCACACGAATCGCTTGAATAAGTAAGTAAAGCTAAGGTAATTATGCAGCTGAGACAAACTAAGCAGCAAAGCATGAGGGAGAAGTAAGAGTAAGTACTAGAAAAACAAAATATTATGAGTGAAACTTTGAAGTAAAATAAAATGTGACTGTATGTACACGTCACTTTAAACCGAAATGTATATGTAATGGTAAAACCACAAAAGAAAGGGATCTAGTTTGGCTGTACAGAGGGTGCAGCTGACCAGAAAATCAGTATCCATTTCTCCATAATTAACATAACATACACAAATGACTTATAATTTCGGTACAGTACGGTAATTTACCTGTTCAATTGGCAAACCCACAAATGAGGTTGGGTTGAGTGTGGCTGCTCTGGTGTCCTTGGGTGAGGGCCTAAACTGGTAAATTTGTGGATAAAAAGTTCGGTAATATGGCGGCGACCTGCCGTTAGCTAAGCTCCGGTGTCTCTAGTTTCGGCTGTTGTTTTGATTGTGATGCAGCGAGTTTCAGAAATGAATTATGTTTTGTCTCGCGAAGTTAAACTTCCATAATAACTAATTGTTTTAATAAGTTTATGCATGAAATGAACTAATCAACCTAGATTAAAATACATTCACGACACACGGGACTAATTCATATGCTCTATGTTGCATTTGCAAGTACGTTGAAAAATAATAAACTAACCTTGTCTATTGATTTTGTCAACATTAATTGCGGCTGTTTAATTAATGGCATGTGCCTATTTTAATGTGCTTTTGTCTATGTCGTGTCTTATATGTGGCAAAGGCTCGTGGAGAATCCTGTTGACCTAAAAAGAAGATGGTAAATAAAAACGCTGCTTATATGTGATTAAAGCTAGATAACATAAACTAATGGGTTAACATTAGCAAAGGGGGTGGGTAACAGAATAGTTTTCATTACTTGAATTAATTAAAGTTTTGTGTTTGTTTAAATATTAGTTCTCGAACGGGCCTGAAAGAAAATGGCTGGCAGTGCTGAAGGAAAATATGAAACTTGACCAGAGTGTAACCTTCACTCACGTGCAGGAAAAGGAACTCTCTTTTGCTGATTAAATAAAGAATAAATCAGAAGCGTTATGTTCAAGACGAATGTGTTCTTGTTGAAAGGACCAATGACAAAAAGCCTGGAAATCCTGCCAAGAGTAGGAAGTGAACTTTGCATTCGGACAATTGTTGCTCTTTTGAGGAAGCTAAAAGGATGGTAAATCTAAGAACAATAAGGGCTTATGATGTGCCCCGGTCTTGGTCAGAGATGAATGACCTAACCCTGGACTGACGTGAAACAGCCAATTAGAAGCATGGATTTTGTTGAAGGAATGCAGAATTAGTAAGTTTTAGATAGAGAAAAGGTATAAAACCTGACCTCATGAGGAGGAGCTTCGCGACCACCCAAGATGGCCGCGTGAGCTCGGAGCTCCGAAGACCCTCCGATCCTCCACAATAATCCTGTCACTTATCCTGGTCCACGTTTGTGGAATATTGACCGTGAACCGACGCTGACACGGGACCCGTTGTCCGAATTAAAATCCGACGTTCCTTGGCGCAGTTATACCGTGTGGAAGTTGGAAGGGTCCAGGGCCGTGCTGGGGCTGGCGTATGCGACACCGTCGGACAGAGGTGATGAGGTGCACGGTTGGCTGATCCGTCTCCTAGCGGAGCCAGCAGAGTTGCGGAGTGCGTGTGTACCAGACGGAGTGCAGCGGCTGAGGCAGCAGCTTCCTAGCATCGGTGGGCCGGTGAGGCCCGATGTGGGGACGGAAGAAGTGGCCTGGTGACTGATCATGGCTGGCAGAGGAGACCCCGACAGATCGAAGCCTCGGAATAGCGAAAAATCCACGTACTCGCAGTCCAACAATATGGAGCGGTACGCTCAGCCGAAGGGCTCGCCTGGAGTCTCTGCGAGACCCAAAGACTTGCATCGAGAAGTGTCGCCTGAGGCTCAGGACCCTACGCTCCGCGACGTGATGGGCGCCATTGAAGGCATGAAGGCCGATATGCACCAACAACATGAGGTAATGACGCTCAAGGTGGACACCCTGGCAATCGATGTGAATTTGATTAGAGCGGACTTGGGCAAAACAAATGAGCGAGTCAAGTCGCTGGACAACAAGACCTCGAGCCTCACCACGGACGTCTCGGACCTGCAGACCGAGGTCCGGAACCTGAGGTCAGCTAACGACCTTTTCGCAAGGAGGCTTGAGGACTTTGAGGGCCGCGCCAGGCGGCGGAACGTCTGCATTATTGGTGTGCCGGAAGGGGCAGAGGAGTCGGCCACGGACCTTTTCGTTGAGGATCTGGTCCAGAACCATCTAGCCCCCAAGGGACTTAGCAAGTTCTTCTCTGTGGAACGCGCGCACAGGCTGCCTGGGGGCCGGCCGAAGGAAGGGGCCCCTCTGAGGCCCATCATTGCCCGGCTGTTCAATTTCAGGGACCGTGATTCCATTTTGCAGGCCTCGAGGAGTGGTGGCCCATTGAAGTTCCAGAACGCTGACATTAACTTTTTCCCGGACTTCACTCAGTCCGTGCAGAGACGGAGACAGAGCTTCATGGGAGTGAAACGGCGTTTGCGAGACATGGGCATGAAATATGCTATGCTGTTTCCTGCAAAACTGAGAATCGAACATAACGGTCAGGCACTGTTTTTTGACCTGCCGGAGGTGGCGGGGGACTTGCTCGACACCTTGCCCCAACGGCGTGATGAACACGAGGGGCGGTCAGAAGGGGCTACAGGCGGCCGCGACCAGCAGGAGTGATGGGTGACTGCAGAACTCTTTGGACAATGGGTCTACCTTAAGCAGTCCGGTTTGGTAATCCTGTGACTTGTGGGGGCTTTCCCCGATAACTTTCTATTTGGAGGATGGGGGGGTTAGGGTCACCTCCTTTCTCCTCAGGGGCTTCTTGTAGGTTAGTTTTTTCTTCTAGGGGTGACAGGCAGACTGTGAGTTGGGGGGGCTTTTTAGTCTAATGCAGGGTTGCAGGGTGGGTGGCTTCTTTGTTCCTGTTTCACGTTGGATCCCTTTTTTTCTTTCTTCCCTTTTTGGCAAGGCAATTCGTGGTCGGACACTTCTAATGTAGCAACTGTGCCCGCTGGGGACGGGCTGGGTTTGGATTTCGATGATGGGGGTAGGAAACTGAATGTTTTAAGCTGGAATGTCAATGGGCTGGGGGATCGTATTAAGAGGGGTATTGTATTACAAAGGTTCAAGAGGTGTGTACCTGATGTGATACTGTTACAAGAAACGCATTTGGTTGGGAACACGTGTCACGCACTCAATAGAAAGGGCTTCAAAATGGTGGCACACTCGGGGTTCTCTTCGGGTTCCCGGGGGGGGTGGGGATTATGGTGCATTCAACCCTCCCCTTGGAGATAGACTCAAGATTGGTCGATGAGAGAGGACGTTACGTCGCCGTCACGGGGAGGTGGGAGGGGCGTACCCTGGTGTTAGTTTCGATCTATGTCCCCCCTGGGCTGCAGACGGCCACTTTCAGGGACCTTGGGGGCGCCATTTTAGGTCTTCCCGAGGGGCTGCTTATCATGGGAGGAGACTTTAATGCTGTAGGTTCAGGGATGTTAGATAGGTATCCATCCAGAGATCTTCGAGCCTCGCAGGCCTGGCTTCCCGACTTTTTGGACACAATGGGACTTATTGACTGCTGGAGGCTTCTGCATCCTGTCCAGCGCCAATACTCATTCCACTCAGGGGCTCACGGTAGTCTCTCCAGAATTGATTATGTTCTGGCTCTGGCGGCGAGGGGCATCTCGGACCACTCTCCGGTCTGGGTGTCCTTCGACTTCGATATCGTGGTGGCCGAGAGGGTGGCGCCGATTAATCCGTGGTACTTCCGTGATCCCAAGACTCGTGGACTCTTGGCCAAAGCCATTGAGCTCTACTTTTCCAAAAACTCGGGCTCGGTCACATCCGCTGTCTCCTTATGGGAGGCCTTTAAAACTGTCCTGAGGGGGGATGCGTTCTCCTTAATAGCTGAGGTACGGAGGCGCAGGGACGCGGATGTGGTGACGATTGAGTCGGATATAACGGAGATGAACTCTCAGTTGGTGGTCGGCCCGACGCCGGACCTACTACATGCTCTCTCCCTTAAACAGTCAGAGTACCGGGCCATTGTCACGGATGTGGCGAGGGCTATGGGTAGAGAGCAGCAAGGGCGAATCTACGACGTCGGGGACAAGGCGGGCAAGCTTATTGCCTGGCTTGATAAGAAGGAGAGAGCCAACCGCGTGGTCCCGGAGGTGCTGGGGGAGGACGGCATGGCTGTTACTGACCCCAGTGCTATTGTCGTGGTCTTTGCTGAATACTTTGAGACCGTCTATGCCTCGGTTTCCGAGATGTCGGAGGAAGACTCTAGCGTCTTGCTTCGAGACATAGAGGTACCGGGCTTGTCGGAGACCAAAAGAGAGGACATGGATAGAGACATCACGGTGGACAAGATCGCTGTAGCGATATGCTCCCTGCGATCTGGAAAGGCTCCAGGCCCCAACGGCATCCCTGTGGAGTTGTACAAGATTAAGCCGGATGTCATTGCCCCGCCCTTGCGGGATATGTTCCTTGAGGCGTGGGAAATGAGTATACTTCCCCCAGACCAGAGGCTGGCCACCATTGTGGTCATTCACAGGGAAGGGAAGCCCAGAGACTTGTGTCGATCGTATCGTCCTTTCTCCTTGCTGAACGCTGAGCCCCAGATCCTGGCTAAATTGCTCGCTAACCGGCTGGTTGGAGTGATTAGCGACTTAGTGCACCCAGATCAATCTGGCTGTATCCCGCATCGTAATACCGCCCTCAACCTGAGAAGACTTCATGGGGCCCTTGCGAGGGTCCGCACCCTCCGGGAGCCGGCCATCTTGGCGTCCTTGGATGCCACGATGGCCTTCGATTTCCTTGAGTGGTCATACTTGTGGGCGGTGCTGGCGAACTTTGGATTTGGTCCGGGGTTTATAGGGTGGGTCAAGCTGTTATATGCCAGCCTGCTTGCCAACGTGGCGGTTAACGGCCGCGCATCGGCTACGTTTACTCTCGGTAGGGGTACCAGGCAGGGTTGCCCCCTGTCGCCCCTATTGTTTGCACTGGCATTGGAACCACTGGCGGCATGGTTAAGAGGGCATCCAGACATCAGTGGGATCAAATGGTCCCCGGGTTTCGAGGATAGAGTGTCTCTGTACGCGGATGACATTCTCCTCTACCTCACCTTGCCGAGTAAGTCCCTTATTGTTGTTTGCGACGTACTGCGCACTTTCGGCAGACATTCTGGCCTTGTCATCAATTGGTCGAAGTCCCACCTGTACGTCCTGAGGGGTGAGGTCCAGAGGCTCCCCTGCAACTGTACTATACGGGTCGCGAGGCAGGGGCTTAAATACCTGGGTATCTACATTTCGGTCAATCCCAAAATGCGTTACGCAAACACCTTGCTTCCCCCTCTTGCCCGCCTTCGGCGTGACGTGTAGGGGTGGCGGAAGCTGCCGCTTTCCCTGCTTCGACGTGCGGCTTTGTTCAAAATTATGTCCCTGCCTCGGTTCCTGTACGCGCTTCAGAACACCCAGGATCCGGTCCCGTCTGGGTATTTTAGAGAGGTCGAGGGCCTACAGCGGACCCTGCTCTGAGATGGCAGGCCGCGCATTGCCATTACTAAACTGACCCTTCCGTGGTACGACGGAGGGATTGCGCTGCCTGACATTCGGAGGTATTATTGGGCGTCGCAGCTGGCTGCCCTTAACCACGGCTTCTATGGTCCAGCCATAAGTCCGGGATATGCCATGGATCGGTGGCTCCTGGGCGACGGAAATACTACAGGGCTCTGTACTCGAGGTCTCTGGATGGAGGAATGACAGGTCCCACTAAGACAGCGGTTCACATCTGGAGAGCAGTGACGAAGGCACAGGGGTGGAAAGGCAGACTCACGATGGCAACTCCACTTTATGACTCTGAATTGTTGGGCAAACTGTGGCATACCAAGGGGTTTGACCGCTGGGACTTGATAGGCATCTCCAAGGTGGAAGACATGATAGCTAAGGGGCAGGTCAAATCCTTTGAAATGTTACAAAGGGAGTTTCAGTTGGGGGGGACATAATTTTTCAGATACGCCCAGTTGAAACATGCCCTTCTGGCAGTAATGCGGGAGGGTGAAAAGATCCCTGAATCTTCCCCGCTGGAGGATAGGTTGCTGGACGGACATATGCCCGACAGTGCTATCTCATTGACCTATAAAAAATTGATTAATGTCCGCGCTGACCTTCTTCTGGGGGTGCGAGATCAGTGGATCTGTGATGGAGTTGAGTTGGATGACGAGGATTGGCAGTGCGCGGTCTCGTCTCCAAAGGAGGTGGCAATCCCGGCAAGACTGAGGCTGGTGCAATTGAAAATCCTGCATAGGGTGTATGTCACTGGCCCCCGACTGATACACATGGGACATTCGGTGGATGGCCTCTGTAGGCGAGGGTGCGGTTCCTTAGCGACTTTCATGCACATTATATGGGAGTGCAGGTCGGTGGCTACATATTGGAGGCGAATACATGCAGTGATGGGTGAAGTAACCGGGGTGGACCTGCTGGCCGAAGCCCGGCGTTGCCTGTTAAATGTGTGGGGCCCCACGGATTATAGCAGTTCACAGACTCAATGGGTCACTCTAGGTAACATGGTTGCTAAAAGGGACATTGCTCAGAAATGGGGAGCGGCTTCGCCCCCAACAGTAGAGATGTGGAAGGCTAACATGGACTGGTGCATGTTTCGGGAGAAGACAGTGTATGTTGCCAGAGGTAGGCCCAAGAAATGGAATAAGATTTGGGGGCCCTGGAATGAGTATAGAGGTGACATCTGCCTTCCGCCAGACACAACGCCCTTGGAGGAGCGCTTATCCCCTTAGCTCTTGACTCCGGCCTAATGATTGAGGTACAATTGTCCTTCTTTCCTTCCCCCCGTTATCTAAACACATGGTTTGCTCGTATGGTCTACTACTCAGTATACTGACCCAGCCTTCCCCTGGAACGGGGCGATGTCACATTCATGTTCCTTTGCCTTGCCTTCTTGCACTAGTTAGGTGCCTTCTTCTTTATTATATTGTTTTTCTTTATATAACATAAAATAAACCTTATATGATTTTGCATTCTATTCTGTGTGCACCATTCAAGCTGCATAATGCCTTGCTGCCTAGCCTCCGGGATGTATGGCTGAATTGCTGTGTACTACTGTGTTGTAAATAAAGGTTTTCCCCCCCAAAAAAAAAAACCTGACCTCATGAGAGGAGGGTTGCTGGCTCGTTCCTGATTCCTGAAGGGCGTGATGTGCTGTCGGACTTTTGACACACGTAAGGATAGCTGATTTAATGACTTTTTCTTTTAGGTTTAAATGAGTTTAGTCAGGGAAATATAATTTAGGGAATGAGACCTTTACTGCTTTAATTCTTTACAAGCTGATCTGCAGTAGCGGTCGGCAGTAGGTGATTCTATAGGGCGGTGACGTGGGCAGGAGGAGGGGCAGGGTGGGGGGAAATAATGTATGGATTACGGAGTTTTACAGGTAAGTAAACATTTAAATACATAAAACGAATTTCGTTGCGCGCACTGCATCACCAAATGTGATGCAGTATGCGCAACGAAATTCGTTTTATGTATTTAAATGTTTACTTACCTGTAAAACTCCGTAATCCATACATTATTTCCCCCCACCCTGCCCCTCCTCCTGCCCACGTCACCGCCCTATAGAAACACCTACTGCCGACCGCTACTGCTGATCTGTTTTGAAATGTCAGTCTAATATGCCTTTATCTTGATTAAATGATGCTTACATTTTGCAAAGAAAAAGATTTCTAATTCTAAAATGCTCTTTGTTTGATAATAAAATTAATAAATTAGATTTTGAAATGACAAGCTGGTCTTGTTTAACACCTTGGCTGCTAATGGTTTTCCCCTCCTGTGCTGATCCTAACCGAACCCCATTGTTCATGACGAGCTCAGCTTGTCATAAGCACAGCTCCACTGTGCCTCATGACGAGCTCAGCTCGTCATGAGCAGCGAAGGAGTTAATTCTTAGTCTAGTTACCATCAGTTGATCCATTTACCTAAGTGACTTAATTAGATGTTTCCGTTATATTTTTAAGATTATGATGATGATAAACTGCAGCTGTATATAATATGTAAATAGTTTGTGAATAGTTCTGATTAATTAAGTCACATGATTCAGTTGCCCAATATTTGTCTTGGTTACTTATGGGCCTTGTGAAAGTTTATTATTAATGGTGAGTATCATGGTGCTGGGTAGTGTTGTTGAGACAGATTTTCTGTAGGGGCGCTGGATCAATTCCTTGGTAGTAGAGTTACGGTTACTATGGTAACGGACATGCTACATGATAGTATCATAGGATATATGTCTAAAACATGTTAAGTTCGTTTACTTGTTACATGTAGTCGAAAGGTTTTTTTTCCAGCAGTGTGAAAATTCCTGGTTGCCGGCAAAAGATTAGTGTAACAGGTGAAGTTGCACAGTGCATTTGTTCTGTTTCAATACGGCGGTATTGACATATCGCTAGTGGTGTGGACGTACAGCACAAGTTTAGGGATTTTAGGGGTGATAGGTAAAATGTATAGTGAGGATTGCCTATGAAATCGTAGCTTTGAGTATAGGGACTAGGAGCCTGTTTTAAAACTCACTGTGAAAAGATAGTTGGATTTATCCAAGCTTGAGTGAAGGGTAAGGAAGCGTTGTCTATTCTTACTGCCGAATGAGGATTTTCTATTGGCAGGTTAAAGTCCTACCAGAGATTTCATGTATGCGTGGTTAGGATTTTCTGTTTGAAAGCGTATAAATGATTTTCTGAGAATAGCGTCGTCTATTTCACGAGAAAGAATACTCGAATGATTGGGGAAACTATTGCTTTATTTACCGAAACAGACAAATGGTTTGTTTTTCTGTAGAAAATTTTAACACCACAGGAAGGATAACTCGTGTAAAAGAATTAATTGTGTTTCTGAAAAGACTGGGTGAACTAAGTAAATGGAGAGTGAAATGGACAAAGAAAAGAGAGGAAGAAAAAAGAGAAAAAGGAGAAATAGTTACTGAGTTTCCAATGAGAGAAATAGCTGGCGGAGGATATGTGCATGTCCCTTGGACAAGACAGGACATTCTACTGTTTACAAATGATTTTCCTCAGCTGAGAGAAAAGCCAGTAGAATGGTTTCGCCAGGTGGACAGATTCATCAAAGTTTCAAAAGTTCTGTGGATTGATCTTTATGGATTCTTTGACATTGTTGTCCCATCAGATCTTTGGACAGAATGTCAAATTTCTGTAAGTTGGCCCAAAGAAGAACCTGCTCGAGATAAAATAACAGGTGCTCCTTCAGCAGTTGTCATGGATTTATATGACAAAGTAATTGTGTGGTTGAAAAACAAAATTGCCCCAAAAGAAGTAGATTGGGTTAAAATTGACGGAACAAATCAAGAACCAAAAGAGTCAGTACATTCATTTTATGAAAGATTACTGCTAGTTTTTAAACAATACAGTGGCTATGAAAAATTAAGTGAAAAAGACATGAGCCTCTTCATATACAGGTTTGTTTATGTCCTAAGACCTGAAATTGGTGAGATGATTAGAAATGGGATTGTAGGTCGGCAATCACTCACTGTTGATGATATCCTGAGGAAAGCAAAATACTGCAGTGATGAGATAGATGCTAAGCAGAAAAAGCTTAAGGAAAAAGCAATGTGGGCACAGGTGAAGGTAGCTAAACAGCAAATAGCGACCTTAGAAAATAAAAATGTTAACCAGAATCAAGGCAAATTTAAAGGAAATTTCAATGAACCAACATTTATTGTAAATATTGAAGAGCTCAAGCAAAAGCTCTCATGTTTTAATTGCGGTGAAAATTGGGCACTGGAAGCGTGAGTGTAAGAATCCGCCCAGAAATTTAAAAAATGCATAATTAAACCCACAGATGCAGAGTGAGATAAATCAGCAGCAACAGCTACAGGGACAGTTAAATGAAATAAGTCAGCAGCAACAGCTACAGCGACAGTTAGTGAATCAGCAGAGCCAAATTCCACAATCGCCACTTCCAAACTGTGTGAATGGGCAGAGATACAGTCCTGAAACAGGATTCTGTGGAGGTGAACAGGTAAACAGATCGCCAAGAGTGAATGTGTCAAATGTTTCTCAACAATTTTGGTTAAAAGAAAATGAAGGGAGTGATTCTGAGGATTACTCTACTCATAACGGTGCCTGAGAGAGGAGGAAGAGTGTATGTTTGGAGCCACTCTTGAGGTAGATCAGGCTGGTCCATTTGTAAATGGTAAAGTGAATGATCTAGAAATCACTTTTCTAGTGGATACAGGTGCTACCCGTTCTACTGTTAGATCAGTGGAAATAGAAAACTTTCCTCTCTCTGGTGAGACCATCCAATTAGTTGGCGTAGCAAATCAACAGATTAAAACAGATTTAACAGAACCAGTTAAAGTCGAAATTGGAAAATTTAAAGACAAACACAAATTTGTAGTCTGTAACAGCAGTCCTGTAATCCTATTAGGGAGGGACATTTTATGTAAAATCAATTGTAAAATATATTGCTCACCGGATGGTATTGAGCTTCAAACTTTGGAAGAAGATGGTCTGTACAAGCATACAATGCTAATGGTTGAAGAAGAAAATAAACTATTTCCTGCTTTTGACAAAAATAATTTACCTGAAGAACTAAAAGGTACAGTCAATGCAAAAATGTGGGATTTAACAGGAGATGAAATGGGTTTAATGAAACATGTGGACCCAGTAAAAATTACTGTAAAACAAGGAGTAGATTTTCCAAACATTCCTCAGTATAAAATGAAGGTAGAAACTATTGAGGGTGTCATTCCTGTGATTGAGAAATTTATAAAACAAGGTGTTTTAAAGGAAATTGAGAGCAGCCCATGTAATTCACCGATTATGGGGATCAAAAAGCCAAACGGAACTTATAGGATTGTTCAGGACCTGAGAAAGGTTAACCAGATAGTTGTACCATGTAGCCCAATTGTACCAAACCTAGCGGTAATTCTATATCATATTCCGCATGATGCAGAATGGTACACGGTCATGGACCTATGTAACGCTTTCTTTACAGTTCCACTGCATCCAGAGAGCCAACAAATTTTTGCATTCAGGTTCCAGGATCGTATCTTAGCATGGTGTTGTATCCCTCAAGGGTATACTGAGAGTCCATCTGTTTTTAATCAGTTGCTAAAGAAATCTTTGGAAGATCTAGATTTACCTGGTAAATCAACATTGGTGCAGTACATTGATGATCTCCTGGTGGCTGCAAAAACACGAGAAAATTGTGTAACAGACACCATTACTCTTTTGAATCGTTTGGCAGATGAGGGACATAAAGAGTCACCTGCAAAATTACAGTTTTGCAAACAAGAAGTAAAATATCTTGGTCACAAGATTGCAAAAGGAATCAGACAAGTGACAGTTGAGAAAATAAAAATGATTCGAGCAATACAACCTCCAATAATACAGAGACAAGTCAGAATGTTCCTAGGAATGGTAGGTTATTGTCGTCAATGGATTAGTGGATTTTCAGTAATTGCGAAACCACTGCAGAGACTGACAAAAGCAGACATAAAAGACCTGATTACCCTAACAAAAACTGAGTTAGAGGCTTTTGAGCAGCTAAAAAGTAGTTTGTGTAAAGCTCCAGCATTGGGGATGCCAGACTATGACAAAGAATTTTAGTTGTACTGCAGTGAAAGGGAAGGATGTGCATTATCAGTTCTGATTCAGAGACATGGAAAACTGAGAAAGCCAATAGCTTATTTCTCAGCTGTTCTTGATCCTGTTGCGAAAGCATTGCCAGGTTGCTTAAAAGCAGTAGCTGCAACAAGTGTAATTCTGGAGCAAAGTGAAGGAATCATAATGGGGTTTCCTGTAAAAGTATATGTACCTCATTCAGTTGAAATTGTTCTTACCAGAAGCAAAACTCAACACTTGACAAGTAATAGGTTAACCAAATATGAAAAGGTTATTTTGGGATCAGATAATGTCTCAACAGCAAGATGTGTGAATTTAAATCCTTCCACATTGTTGCCTGATTGTACTATTACTGAAATCAAAAATGAGACTGATGTTGACCATGAGTGCTTGGATGTTTTAGATTATTGCACTAAACCCAGGCAAGACATAAAAGATGTACCCCTGGCAGAATCAGATTTTGTTTACTTTGTTGATGGTTCCTGCCTAAGAACAGATGAGGGCATTCTGAGAGCAGCATATTCTGTCTGTACAGTTGCAGAAGTAGTTGAGGGTTCCTCTCTTGAGGGAATTCGTTCAGCTCAAGTGGCAGAATTAATTGCTTTGATTCATGCATGTGAAATAGCAAAAGGAAAAAAGATTACCATAGTGACTGATAGTCAGTATGGATATGGCGTAGTCCATGAATATGGCCAGCTCTGGTCTCAAAGAGGTTATTTGACTTCGGCGGGAACACCAATCAGGAATGCAAAAATTGATCAAAAGATTGATTGATGGCGTTCAGTTACCAAAATAAATTGCTGTTGTAAAATGTTCAGCACACAAAAAGTGTGAGGACTATATTACTAAAGGCAATTCCTATGCTGATGAAATTGCAAGGTACTGTGCAAAAAACAATTTTTCAATTAATCGGGAAAAAGACAATGAACATGTTTTGTACTCACTTATGCTAACATCTGTAGTTGAGACATGGCAAGGAGTAAAAGATCTACAAGATGAGGCAGATGATGAAGAAAAAGACACATGGCTAAAAGCAGGTTGCAGACAGCAGGAAGAAGATGAAGTTTGGGTTTACAAAGATGACAGACCAGTAATGCCAAATTGCATGATTGCTGACATGGCACGGATGTACCATGGACCAGGACATTTAGGAAGAGACTCTATGATCAGGTTGTTTAGACAAACATGGTTTAATCCAAAATTTAGGATTATTGCAGAATCACTTTGCCAGAGATGTTTGATCTGCCAACAAATTAATCCAAACAGAAAAACTGTTGTGAGCATGGGAACCATAGGACGGGAGGGTGGTCCTTTTACCAGGTTGCAAATGGATTTCATTGACATGCCACCCCACAACAGATTGAGATATGTCCTAGTGATTGTCTGTCTGTTTTCAAGATGGGTGGAAGCGTTCCCAACACGTCACAATGACTCAGTTACTGTGGCAAAATTGCTTTTGAGAAAAATCACACCGAGGTATGGATTTCCGGTTACAGTTGAAAGTGATCGTGGCACACATTTTGAAAACAGATTGCTGCAAATGATTTGTGAAGCCCTGAATATAAAACTAAAGTTACACTGTGCATACAGACCAGAAGCATCAGTTGTTGTTGAACAAATTAATGGAACAATAAAATATAGACTTGCCAAGATGTGCTAGCTACAGGAATGAAGTGGACAGATGCACTTCCACTAGTTCTGATGACTTTGAGAAGCACGCCAGATAAAAAGACAGGTCTAAGCCCTCATGAGATCCTCATGGGCAGAGTCATGAGACAAGCATTTGTTCCAGTTAATAAGCTATTAAGTATAAATGAAAGTACAATTATGGAATATTGCAAGAACTTGTATGATGTGGTAACTTCTGTATTCCATCAGGTGGGTACTGATGTGATTTCAAAAGAAAAGGAGCAAGCTCATGATCTGTTACCAGGAGACTGGGTGAGAACAAAGGTACACCGGAGAAGAAACTGTTTAGTACCCAGGTGGCAAAAAGCAAGACAGGTGATATTAGTCACAACAAATGCAGTTAAATGTAAATGTTTGAAAAGGTGGGTTCACGCGAGTCACACCATTCGTGTTCTAACTCCTGAAAATCCTGATGAGGATAGTGACACAACAACTGATTCAGACTCTGAAGAAGAACCTGAAGAGAATCCAGATTCTGAAGATCGACAAGAAGGTCGACATCTGGAAGATTTGAATGTGGATGAAACATTAAATGAAAAAGACCTAGAGATTGTGATTCTAGATTCAGAAGATGATGAAGATCTGCTAGAAAAAGAAGCAGAAAAAGAATCTGGGTCAGAAGAGAATCAAGATCAGGAGAGTATTGAAAAGCAGAATAAAAGCTCTAAAAGCAGGAACAAGAATTCTGAAACTGGGAAGTTGGAAGAAATTCCAGAAGAAGAAGAAGACGAATTACTGAGTACCAGCTATAAGGATGATGTTCCTAACAGAGTGAAACTGCAGAGTAAAGAAATTCCTAGATATAAATTCGAAGTCTCAGAAACTGATTCAGATGAAAGTGATGAAGATTCTGAAATAAGAAAATTCAGAAAAAGAGCTTGAAGAGCTGAATGTAATGAAATTGAGCCAAAGAAGAAATTCATAAGAAAAGGAGATAATTGGCCAAAAGAAAGGTAAAAATTCAAATTAGTAAACAAGTCAAAAGAACAAATAAATGAAATATCAAGTCAAAAGGGTGACTCTGATAAGTAAAATCAAGCAGGAAAGAAAATAGAAGTGATTAGCAGTAGAGCAAAAAGAGTGTTAAAGCCTAATCAAAAATGCAAGTCTCCTGAATGGACATATATCATAATACCACCAGTGGTGGAAATTAGTAGCAGTAGTCAGGAGGATTTAGAAGAAACCAGTGACAATGATTGAAGTTGTTTTCTTATCAGGTTGAGGTTTATTTTTGGCATAAGGCTGAAGAAATTGTGTTAGGTGACACAAGGTCGAAGAAATTGTGTTAGCTGGAAAAACACATTGATGTAAGGCGCAAGGTCGAAGAAAAGCTGTTAGAACGGGTTTCTTTGTTCTAAAAAAAAAAATATTTAAAGGGGAGGTGTACATATATAAAGTATTATTTTTAGAATATTTTTAGAATTTTTGTTTTTGATTTAAGTAAAAAACTCTTGTAAAATAAAATGCCTAATAATGATAATTCTAGGTGTGCTATTTTTAGAAGATGCTGTAAAATGTCTTCTATTTGTTTGATTCTAATAATTTTGGTTTGGTTGATTTTGGCTGTCATCTTTCCTCTTGGGATAGATAAAGAAAAATACAAAGCTAACATGACAAGTGAAGTAGAAACTAAAACAAGTTAAACATGATGGCAAACTAGCAAAGTTATTGAGCACAAACCAGAGACCCACCAAGATAGATCTGTTGGTGATTTTTCTAGTAATTGTTTGTCAGAATATGTTAGAGTGATGGATGTGATGGACTGTTATGTCTGTGTGAAACTTCCTACTTCTGTTTCAGAGGGGGTTACATATAACATGCTTCCCCTTACTTATGGCATTACATGCAGTGTTATAGCTAGCTTGTTCTATCAAACAGGTCGTCTGGAGTACTATTACTCAGATTATGACGAACTTTTTGCAAATTTGAAAGTTGTAAATAGCTTGAACAAAGTAAGACCTGCTAAACAGATGAGGGAATTCTTTATAGTGACTAATGAACTTACCTATGAGTACGCTTTTAAAAACAATTTAACATGCAAAATGAGAGCTGAAGAAAAATCATTTCTAAATTTGGTTGAGGAGAGAAGGGCAATTTACAAGAGGAATGAGATGTTGAAACAAACTAAATCAAAGTTTTGGCAAATTGAGGATGAAAAGCTCAATGGTGGAAATGAGAATGCTGCTATTCACATAGATGAACCTGTTAGTGGAAAATTCTGTATTAGAAGAGACAATACCTTGTATGATAATTTCTTTGTGGGTGCAAGTCAGTGTGAGGATACTTATTGTTTTGTTGGGGGATGGGGATTTAAAGGTGGCAAAGACCCAATTTTTCCTGGAATTTATTTTGTCTGTGGGAACAAAGCTTACTTTAGCCTCCCAGACCATTGGTATGGGACGTGCTATCTTGGTTTGGTTTTTCCAAAAAATGTTCATGTGGACAGAAATGCAAAAGGTTAATTCGAAATTGGCAAACACCTGAACAGGTACAGGAGGGAAAGTTTTTCAGAAATCATGGCATATTTGGTGCAATCATTCCTATGGTAGGAATAACCCTGAATGAAAACAACATCAGAAAAGTATCCACAATTGTAGATAGATTGTCCACAGACACCGCAAGTGGTTTCCAATTAGTCAACACAGAACTTGTTGCCATGAGAAGCATGGTAATGCAGAACCGTCTTGCTTTAGACATTCTGCTAGCAAAAGAAGGAGGAGTTTGTGGGATTTTACATGTCCAGCATTGCTGCACCTATATCCCAGATAGGAGCCAGAATATAGAAATGTTTATAAAAATATAACTGAATTGCATACAGAAATAGAACCTCTAGAAGATGACAATTTTTCAAAACGTCTGAGAAAGAGATTTGCAGCAATTGGAAACTGGTTTCGAGAGATTGGCAGTTCAATCATTGGCAAAATACTTTATGCTGTAATAATCATAGTCATAGTGACACTTTTGTTAAAAATTAGTTGCATGATACACAAAGAGAAAAAAGTATGTAAAGGAAAAGAGAAGAATTTATAAACTCAGAAAAGAACAGGAGAAGGAGATAGAATTGGAAGAGTTTCGTAGAGCGCAATACGAGAGTTGTAGACAAACTGCTGAATCTAAGGTTTAGAAAAACTAACACAAAGAGTGTTCAAAACATGTTGTCTTCAAAAGTAAAAATGTTGGTAACATTTTGGGTGTTGTTTGGTGATTTTGAAATCACCAGATGAGGGAGTTGATGAAGCGAGTTTCAGAAATGAATTATGTTTTGTCTCGCGAAGTTAAACTTCCATAATAACTAATTGTTTTAATAAGTTTATGCATGAAATGAACTAATCAACCTAGATTAAAATACATTCACGACACACTGGACTAATTTATATGCTCTATGTTGCATTTGCAAGTACGTTGAAAAATAATAAACTAACCTTGTCTATTGATTTTGTCAACATTAATTGGGGCTGTTTAATTAATGGCATGTGCCTATTTTAATGTGCTTTTGTCTATGTCGTGTCTTATATGTGGCAAAGGCTCGTGGAGCATCCTGTTGGCCTAAAAAGAAGATGGTAAATAAAAACGCTGCTTATATGTGATTAAAGCTAGATGACATAAACTAATGGGTTAACATTAGCAAAGGGGGTGGGTAACAGAATAGTTTTCATTAGTTGAATTAATTAAAGTTTTGTGTTTGTTTAAATATTAGTTCTCGAACGGGCCTGAAAGAAAATGGCTGGCAGTGCTGAAGGAAAATATGCAACTTGACCAGAGTGAAGCCTTCACTCACGTGCAGGAAGAGGAACTCTCTTTTGCTGATTAAATAAAGAATAAATCAGAAGCGTTATGGTCAAGACGAATGTGTTCTTGTTGAAAGGACCAAGGACAAAAAGCCTGGAAAGCCTGACAAGAGTAGGAAGTGAACTTTGCATTCGGACAATTGTTGCTCTTTTGAGGAAGCTAGAAGGATGGTAAATCTAAGAACAATAAGGGCTTATGATGTGCCCCGGTCTTGGTCAGAGATGAATGACCTAACCATGGACTGACGTGAAACAGCCAATTAGAAGCATGGATTTTGTTGAAGGAATGCAGAATTAGTAAGTTTTAGATAGACAAAAGGTATAAAACCTGACCTCATGAGAGGGGGGGTTGCTGGCTCATTCCTGATTCCTGAAGGGCGTGATGTGCTGTCGGACTTTTGACACACGTAAGGATAGCTGATTTAATGACTATTTCTTTTAGGTTTAAATGAGTTTAGTCAGGGAAATCGAATTTAGGGAATGAGACCTTTACTGCTTTAATTCTTTACAAGCTGATCTGTTTTGAAATGTCAGTCTAATATGCCTTTATTTTGATTAAATGATGCTTACATTTTGCAAATAAAAAGATTTCTAATTCTAAAATGCTCTTTGTTTGATAATAAAATTAATA
The DNA here is from genome assembly GCF_964263255.1 of Lissotriton vulgaris. NCBI lineage: Eukaryota > Metazoa > Chordata > Amphibia > Caudata > Salamandridae > Lissotriton > Lissotriton vulgaris. Next base: position 135,652,229 of record NC_141697.1, on the reverse strand, counting down.
AATTAGATTTTGAAATGACAAGCTGGTCTTGTTTAATTCTTAGTCTAGTTACCATCAGTTGATTCATTTACCTAAGTGACTTAATTAGATGTTTCCGTTATATTTTTAAGATTATGATGATAAACTGCAGTTGTATACAATAGTTTGTGAATAGTTCTGATTAATTAAGTCACATGATTCAGTTGCCCAATATTTGTCTTGGTTACTTATGGGCCTTGTGAAAGTTTATGATTAATGGTGAGTATCATGGTGCTTGGTAGTGTTGTTGAGACAGATTTTCTGTAGAGACGCTGGATCAATTGCGATCCAAGTTCAGTTTCCCTCTGCTGTATTCACGCCTCAGCCACAGCAGAGTCATAGGAGAACTTGCCTAGTGAAAGCAGGGCCAAACTGGGAACCAAAAACAGCCCCAGCCAAAATGCTCCCATAAGCACCTCCCTTTCTCGCCTGGCGCTAGAGTTCTCTTTTCATCCAGCCATTGTCTCTCCTCTCTCTCTCTCTCTCTCTCTCTCTCTCTCTCTCTCTCTTCTCCCTTTCTGATCACTTTCTCTCTACCTTCGCATGCCTCTCTCGCTTGCTCTGTCTCCCGTTTTTCAAAAGAAATGTCACTTCTACCCGGTGCGGCGCAGAATGAGTGCTGTCATCTAACAATATAGCGTTTAACGGAGGAACTTAAGAGGGGGCAGCACCTTTGTGACGTGTCTTCGTGAGAGGTTCGAGACTTTTTAGTGAGTTACTGCTAAGCAAGTGGCACATGGAACCCGCTTGAGTGACACTGAAGCAGTTTTGGCCATGTCGCAAAGAGTAGAAGCTGCATGGTGATCAATGGAAAGGTACTTTTAAAGGTTACTGCTATTTGGGAGTGTCAGCTGGCTGTTATAAAAAAAAACTATTAAATACTAATAAATCTCTTTGGATTGTCACCATGGAAACGAACCATCAGAAGTATACATGACTTGTGCAACACGATTTTAATGTCGGAAAGAGAAATCAGACTGTCTATTATTGTTCTACTTGGAAACATAGAAGCTGTTTTAGGTGACGTTGTGAACTTAGAGATTTGTTCATTTTCGTTTGGCTTGAGAACAGGAAAATGATGCTGTTTGGAAGGATGGCGATCACTATTTCTTAGAAAACCTCAAGTGAGACACAGTAGCAAAAAAAAAAAAAAAAAATGGAGAACTAGTCTTTCTCTAACATTATTTTGGATGGTTATTTTGAGGGTTTAGGCAGATGCATCGCGAGAGTGTGGGGTGTACTTTGGCAGCTAGTCTTAACATGATAGTCAATTCCGTGGAGATGTGGCAACCTATGGTGGATGTTAAAAAGGGGTTCACGCGCAGGAGATACTTTCATCTTTGTGGTTCAATGGTGTTCTACAACAGCTACTGACATGCTGAGGACAGGGATTCCTACCTCTGAGGTGATCTCGGGTGAGAGACCGCTCACCGGAGCACGAGACTTTCTGATACTAGTTGTTTTGTGGGTTCAGTGTATGGTGAGGGGTGAGTCTTTAGTATCCTGTTGCAATTCATTTCGGGGTGGTGTATCTTTTGTTTACTTTGCTGGAGGGTGAAGAGCATCCTGGGTAGTATGACCTAAGGGGTGGAGTGTGCCCCATGCTGATTGCTTTAGGTTGGGTGAGTGGCAAGTGTATGGTCAGTGTAGTGCCGTACTGTTGTGTATTTGTGGGTTGGTGTGTTTTTGAGGTGGTGAGTACCCGTGTAGTATGTTCAAACGTGGTGTATGACAGGCGGAGCAATAGCTACTCCAAGGTGTAGTTCATGGGGAGTGTGGTAAGTGCTATACTGGTGATTTGTGGGGTAGCGTGTGTCTTTTGTGTTGTGAGTGCCCCAAAGAGATCAGTATTTAGATGGTGTAGTTTGGTGGTGAGTGCCCTACAGTGGTCAGTTTGGGGGTGATGAGTGCTATATATAGTTTGTCTAAGATGGTGAGTGCCCCATGGTGTCAACTTTTGGGTGGTGAGTGTCCTACCTGGGTGGTGAGTGCCCTACAGAGGTCAGTTGGGGGTGATGAGTGCCATATATGGTTTGTCTAGGGTGGTGAGTGCCCTATAGTGGTCAGCTTTGGGGTAGTGAGTGCCCTGTGCAGTAGTATTAAGGTGGTGAGTACCCTATATGTTGTTTAAGGTGCTGTATATCGTATGTTGTTTATCTAGGGTGGTGAGTGCCCTGAATTGTAAGTTATTTTGAGTTGTCAGTATCCTATAGTGGTCTGTGTCTGCGGTGGTGTGTGCCCTGTACAGTTGTATTAGAGTGGTGAGTGTCCTATGTTATTTGTCTAGGGTGGTGAGTGCCCTATAGTGGTCAGTTTGGGGGTGATGAGTGCCCTATGTTGTTTGTCTAGGGTGGTGAGTGCCCACTAGGTTGGGGTGTGCCCTATAGTGACAGTTTTTGGGTGGTGAGTGTGACAGTTTTTGGGTGGTAAGTGCCTTATATTTTGTTAAAGTGGTGAGTGCCTTATGGGGTGGTGAGTGCCCCTTCCAGTTGTAATGGGGTGGTGAGTGCCCTATCTGTTGTTGTTTAAGGTAGTCTGTGTCGTATGTAGTATGTCTAGGGTAGTGGTCTGTTAGGTCTGTTTTAGGGTAGTGAGTACCCTATTTTGTTTGTCTAGGGTGGTGAGTGCCCTAATTAGTCTAGGGTGGTGAGTGCCCTATAGTGGTCTGTTTTGGGGTGGTTAGTACCTGTGCAGTGGTATTTGGGAGGTGAAGTCTGTTTTAGGGTGGTGAGTGCCCTATTTTGTTAGTCTAGGGAGGTGAGTGCCCTATATCTTGTCTAGGGTGGTGTGTGCCTTATAGTGGTCTGTTTTGGGGTGGTTAGTGCCCCGTGCAGTGGTATTAGGGAGGTGAATGCCCTATATCTTGTTTAGGGTGGTGAGTGCCCTATAGTGGTCTGTTTTGGGGTGGTTAGTGCCCCGTGCAGTGGTATTAAGGAGGTAAGTGCCCTATATCTTGTCTAGAGTGGTGAGTGCCCTATAGTGGTCCGATTTGGGGTGGTGAGTGTCCCGTGTTGTTGTCTTAGGGTGGTGAGTGCTCTATGTTGTTTGTCTGGGCTGGTCTGTGCCCTACGTTTTTTTTTTTTTTTCCCTAAGGGAGGGGGATGGGCAATGTAAATGTTATGCTTGGAAATGCATTGCTTATTTTTGGAAGTTGATGTTTATCTTTAGTGTACAATGTATTGCTTTCTTTTACAATGCAGTGTATTTACAACATAATTGTTTTCTATTACTATGCATTGTATTTGGAACGCTAATGCTTTCTTTTCAGAATGCATTGTATCTGTTCACATTTCTTTCATCTCTTGTGAATGGTCTTGTCCCTAAGGAAGGGGGAAATGTTATACTTAGATTTGTGTTTTCCCTGCTACTCAGCTGGTGTGGCTCTTGGAATGTCTGATGTCATGGTAGAATCCTGTGTGCCTGGCTTAGGTGGAGTGGCAGTTGATGGCAGGCAGGCTGAGTGGCAGGGAGGCCACTCCTGGTGGGGTTATATTTATATTCATCTTGACTTAACATCTTAATCTGAACTATGAAACTAAGCTTGATTAAACCTACATGGAATATATACCTGGCTCATGGACTTTCTTTTAAGTACAACAGATGTCTTTCTTCTTTGTACATTGCCCCTTCTTTATAACACTTCCCAAGTCGGAAATCAAGCGGGTGTGGAACTCAGGAATCATGGATGCAAATTTGACACATTTGCACTAGACTACATCTTGTCCCCTAATAATTTCTCCATTTTGTGAGGGGCATTGATATGAAAATGTACTCCCAAATTTTCTCGCATTTTGGTGATCAACATCTAAAAAATGTTTGACGATTCTTTCATTGTTATTTGATCGCAAAAATGTGTGGGTATTGGCGCCGCCATCTTCTCTTACCAGTAAAATCAGACTAAATATTCACCAATATCCAAAGCAGTTCCACTTCTCACGGCAACACTCAGTTTTGCCAATACATCTCAGTCCTACCTGCATTTTTCACACTCAGCAGTACAGATGAAGAAAACCACAAACGTTCTCAGGGGTCCCACTGATACTTGGTCATTTTAAAGCAACAAAGAAGAAATTGGCACAGAAGCTGTAATATAAAAAGAATACATTTATTCACCTCAGATGAGGTAGACTACGTCACACAGAAGCCTTAGCAATTCAATGAGGCAGTCTAATGAGTACAGGAAACTGGGGCCTTATATATGCTTAGGGTTACATAGTCAGCATTAGACCAAGGGGCAGTCCTGGCTCATGTAAGCATGCAAAATGACTAATATGGGCATACAAGATCTGCTTGCTCAACAAAGTGGGAGGAGCTAACAGTGGCTGTTTTTGGCAAACACATCCTGACATTTACATACTAGGAACAGTTGCAAAGACAGCTGCAAGCTCAACTGAGCATGTGCGAACCTGGAAGATGCTGAATATAGTTTGTTTCTAGGTAGATTACAAGAGCAGTCAACACTGAGGGCGGCAGAGCACATGGTGAGCATGTGGCAGCACATGGCTAACTAAAATGGCTGCCAGAAATACAAAATGGCTTTCACTTATGCTAACAAATCCGTCCAATATTTAACAGATGCTCCTTTTAGCATGAGCTAAAGACATTCCTATATCCTAATTCATTGCTAGGTGGGAATTTTCCATTCTAAACATTTCATTAATCAGGAATAAGCAGGAATACAAAGGGAACGGAGCATCAGGTCATAATTAACATATAGATTGCACGAGTGAGTAATGACCACTATTATAAACAGATGTAGCATTTTTCTGGTCCTAAGCAAAAGCAAATCCTAGAATCATCTAATAAACATTTTCAGGGCTCCTATGTATTTCAGTGACTATTCATTTCAATTTCAGTATAGCTAACAGGATATCTCTAATAAAAAATATCTTCACTAGACTGTTCCATTTTCCTTTTTATGAGGGATAGAACATCAATTTAATACATTCAAGGAAAGGGCAAAGTCACATTTTTCTCATAAAAATGTTTTTCGTACATAATAAGTATAACTATTGCAAATAATAAAGCGATTAAACATATTATTACAAAAACAAGCCTGGCTCCAAGGGACCAGGCGGACCACACAGGGCCATAAGAATTAGGACGAAGAGCTGCAAAGGGCTGCTCCTCCTCAAAAATGGGACGACTAAAGGGGTACAGTTTGACAAAAAGAAGAAGTCCTTGAGGAAATTGAAGCCGCTGTACAACCAACCAGAGGGGAGTCTTTTTCCTGTGTCCGTTTGAGCCTCACAGGCAGGCTCTTGTTGTTTCCACAGTGTAGCTTCACAGCTCGCAACTCAAGAATCACAGCCCCAGTTTCAAGGAATAAGTCTCTTCTTTCAGGATAGGGCACTCACCCACCAGGCAAATGCTCTCAGCGATCCTGTCCAGTGTCTCAGGCAGTGCACCAGGTTTCTTCACTTCAATCAAACAGGCACCAGAGACACAGCCCCTGTACCCTAATCTAAAGTCCTTCCTTAACTCCTGTATTGTTCTACTGGCGCACTGCTCATTCGTTGGGGCCACACATTTGCATCCAGTGTGCTCAGGTATCTCTTGACCAACAAACAAAGGAGCAAACTTGCATTCACTTTGGGACTAGGATTCAGAGGCCTGATGCTAGGTTCTCTGAAGCAACCCTTGTTTCAAAAGGGGTCACCTCAAGCAAAGCCTCATCGCCATTCTGGTTGGTCTGTGACTCTCAGCTGGGCATGATCCACGATTTCTTCTTTCTGATTTGTGACACTGTCTTTCACACAAGACAGTGGCAGTGGTACACACTTGATCACAGGGCTTCCGCCTTAACTGAGGTCCTAGTTGCCATCAATGCCTGTGCTGGTTACCTTTACTTTGGCTTCAAGCTGGACTGGTGCTGACGCTGACTCCCCAGGCTGAATCTGATGTCCGGGCCCCTCTGGCAATGGTTTTAAAGCAGCAAATATATATTGGTGGACAGAACAAATGGTCTTTAGACAAGGCACAGAAACAGTCTATCAACAGAGAGGATGGTCTCAAAATGTTTCCTAGTCTTGGGACGTCCCATATATTGGCAAGGCACCCAAGAACCATTTCCATCTATCTATGTGAGAGTAAAAAAAAGAAACAACAGCCTGGACCTATTGGCAAGTATAAAAGGAACATCGCCCAATCCCAAGCAGCCAAGGAAGTCTGTATTAATTTACTAAACTCAGAGGAAAGGAGAAAAACAACACAGACATACCTTAAATCCTTACATTGGTGTATCCCTATGTGCTAATCTGAAAACCTTAAAAAAAAATGATTTAGAGCGCTTTACAGGGTATACAAGGTCTACAAACCAACATAAAATGCAGAGAAATACTAACACATCTTACCCTTACTCCTACATGTAAATGATTACAATCATAGTCAGCTTCAGTGCTCAGAACTGAGATAGGTGTGACATATTTGTGGGCTATACCTACATTGTACGCTTAGGACCATGCTCTCATGTTATAGGAGCAGCAGGGAAATCTAAAGCTGCTAATTTAACAGGGTTTCTTATCTATAAAACAACATTTTCTTCAAAACATTTTTGCTAAGGATCACATGGGCATCTTCCCCGCGTTCTACTTTTCATGATCCAGACTATGCAACATCAGCTCTAATAAGGACTGTCAGTTTATTTACACCGACTAGCTAATAAAAAACTAGCAATGCCCTTGCAAAACTATGTAGCGTGGAATAACATACAATAATGGTGTTATCACCTAAGACTTTTAGAACAAAAACTACCCACATCTAGCTCCCCTTAAAGGTCAAATAAGGGAACAACAATCTAGACTACTGATCTTGTCATAATTTCATCAAACAAGATGGGCAGTAACATAACATATATTTATTCATTTTATTAATGCTAATAATGTTTAAAACAGTATTACTGAATAACCAATTAAATGTCTTATTGCTATTTCACAGACAGTTTAGACAGGCTAAAACAAATTGAGAAAAGGAGAGAGCAACATACATATTACCTAGCCTTAACTTGTGGAGGAGCTAGCCTCCTCCTCCATTTTGACAGTAGGAAACCTGAAACAGGTTTCACTTCTGTCAACACTATCAACCCTATTTGAAGCAACTGGGCATAAACAAAGTTATAGGAAGTACATAGCATTTTTGAGAGGGCTAAAACATGAATACCCAAACCCCAATCCTTTTTAGCAAATGTACAAATGTAACATGAGGGCACATGAAGTCAAACTAAATTTCATTGCCTCAGCTTTTAAGCATTGGTGCTGTATAAATATGGCAAAGCGTATCTGTTAATCAAAGTTCACATATACCATTATATTGTTTTCTATCACATGAGAGCATAAAGGGCTTGGTTTTTTTTTGCCAAAAAAGTAAAACTTCTCCATTTCTCCTGCGCTGCCATCTTGTCTTTTAAAAGGTTTCAGATGTCAAAATGTCAAAGCAGACCTTGCTCTGGTGGCCCTGCCAGGCTTTTAAATATAGAACTGACATTTAACTCTTCCCAGCTGTCCTATTCTGTGTGCAAATTGTTCCATGCAGCTTTCCCTATTCAAAGTCACCCTGAAAACAGAAAGCTGACCCATTCCCCTGTTTGTCAGTTTTATAACTTCTGCTGATTTTTTATACATATTTTCAATTGTAAGCAGTGTGCAATATACGTGTGTAACAATATAGAAGTCAGCTGTTTGTATTATATCTAAATGTATGCATTTACTGAAGCCTAAGGCACTTTAAAAGCTGCTCTTAATGGCAAAAAATGCTGTTTAAATAGTGAATTTTACCCAATTTTGACTTTGATATTTGGGGCACTTAAAAATGAATATCCTATAATTTTTAGAATGTTCTCTAGAAAGCCCAGGAGTAAGAAAATTAAATAATAAAATAATCATATCTATCCTGTCTTTTCATGCGAGAGAGTTGTGCTGGATTGGACTCTGGACACCGGTGGAGCTCGCTATTGCTATTGCCTCTCTTCCTAAGCGCTATTTCCACGACATAGCGCTACTCCTAGCCGGACCCGCTTCGCGGGTCCCGCGGCGCTTTGTTTTGCTTCTGTGTGCACTGTGAGGGGAGCAGGTCTCGCTGATTCCTAGTGAGGACTTCTGCACAGCAGGGCTGCGAGCGCGACAGCAGCAGGACTACAGGATCCAAGAGTCTCTGCTGCTGACCTCACCACAAACACCTGGTGCCGCTCTCCCTGTTGGCCACGCCCCCCTTCAAACACTAAAAGAACTCTGGTCGCTTACCTTCACTGGATTGTCTTTTCATGCGAGAGAGTTGTGCTGGATTGGACTCTTGACACCGGTGGAGCTCGCTATTGCTATTGCCTCTCTTCCTAAGCACTATTTCCACGACAGAGCGCTACTCTTAGCCGGACCCGCTTCGCGGGTCCCGCGGCGCTTTGTTTTGCTTCTGTGTGCACTGTGAGGGGAGCAGGTCTCGCTGATTCCTAGTGAGGACTTCTGCACAGCAGGGCTGCGAGCGCGACAGCAGCAGGACTACAGGATCCAAGAGTCTCTGCTGCTGACCTCACCACAAACACCTGGTGCCACTCTCCCTGTTGGCCACGCCCCCCTTCAAACACTAAAAGAACTCTGGTCGCTTACCTTCACTGGATTGTCTTTTCATGCGAGAGAGTTGTGCTGGATTGGACTCTTGACACCGGTGGAGCTCGCTATTGCTATTGCCTCTCTTCCTAAGCACTATTTCCACGACAGAGCGCTACTCTTAGCCGGACCCGCTTCGCGGGTCCCGCGGCACTTTGTTTTGCTTCTGTGTGCACTGTGAGGAGAGCAGGTCTCGCTGATTCCTAGTGAGGACTTCTGCACAGCAGGGCTGCGAGCGCGGCAGCAGCAGGACTACAGGATCCAAGAGTCTCTGCTGCTGACCTCACCACAAACACCTGGTGCCGCTCTCCCTGTTGGCCACACCCCCCTAATCTTCCCCGCTATACAAAAGTAGAACATTAACACCGTTGCTTCTGTGTGCACTGTGAGGGGAGCAGGTCTCGCTGATTCCTAGTGAGGACTTCTGCACAGCAGGGCTGCGAGCGCGGCAGCAGCAGGACTACAGGATCCAAGAGTCTCTGCTGCTGACCTCACCACAAACACCTGGTGTCGCTCTCCCTGTTGGCCACACCCCCCTAATCCTCCCAGCTATACAAAAGTAGAACATTAACACCGCTGCGCGGTAGCGCGCTGGAGGGCGCCGGGAGAAGCCCGGGACAAGGGCGGGACCGACCGTGACGACAGAGACCAACTGAGGCTGGGCTGGGCCACTCCCCTTTAGTCTGTTTGTTTTAGGACTGATAGAGTGTTTAATGTTTACTGCTAATTAGTGGAATATATTGTGTTCCCTTCTTACTCTTTTGTGTTTTTTCTTTTTTTTTCTCTTTTAACTGATTACTTTTAAGGTGGTATCGTATATTGTCCCCTTAGACAAGATGACTACTAAAAAATTGAGATCAGGAAGAGTTTTAGTAGGTAGAGCCTGTTCCAAAACTAAATCTAACCCCTTGCGAAACAGAGATGGGTCAGCTTTACAATTAAAAAGTAAATGTCAACTATACTCTTTATGGGACAAGGGTAAAGATAAAGTAGACCGTGAGGGGGGCCTCACTGAAAATATTAATATTGACAGTAAAGAACAGGTGAGAGACCCCTCTGTTACTAAAAATGATAGTACCTTATCAGGCATCATTGCCCTGCCCCCTTTAGAAGATATACTCTACAAGAACCAAGAGGGAGATCCCGCCCATCTTCCCGAAACCCAAGATAAAGCTGTAAATGTTGCAGGTTTAGGAAACACCTCTGTTTTCCCTATTGTGGATGTAGTACATAATCTTCCTCCTCCTCCAAAGGCAGATCAAAAAATCCATTCTGGTACTTCTTCCCCTCTGCATATTTCCCCAGAGGACTTCACTCTTCCTGATATAAACGTTGAGTCCCAGAAAGGATTAATTAAAGCGCAGAACTCCATTATCTCATAGGATATTGTAGCTACTCCTAGGTTACATCTATTTAGCAGTACCCCCTCAAAAAACTCTGAGTTTTCCTCCCCCAAAATGAATTTTTTTCCTAGCCCTACTCATATTCAAAATAAAGACCCCCTAAACTCCTATATACGAGAAGATAATGTAATATCTAACTCCTTATCCTCCTTAGAGCGGCTCATCTCATCTATTTTACAACTTTTGGAAAAATTAGTTAATGGGTCAGATAACGTACTTGATACAGTAACTATGATTTTAAAGGCGCTGTTGAGTCATAACACAGGATTGGAAGGTGTCACCCATCCAAAAATAATTACTCCATCCAAAAATTCAAGTAAGGAAGGAAATAAGGAAGTAAATGTAAAAACGCCCCTTGAGGTATATTTACCTTCTGATCCCCTGGTTAAAGCTAACACTCATACTGCAGTTCCTTCTGAATCTTCCTTATTTAGGAATGAGAATCCAATTAACGGTAATTGTGTAGCTCTTATTAGCCAGGAGATCGAGGCCTTATCACCTACGGAGGATAACTTGACTAACACTTTACCCCCTATCTTCCCCATTTTCATTCCCCAAACAAATAAAGAAACACTAAACTTCCCTGTTTTCCCGGATAAAGTTTCTCCGTTAAAGGAGAAAAAACCTGAAATAACAGTATCTAAAAAACAACGATGCAAAAAAAGAGAACCAAACCGTAGATTTTATAAAAAAAGGCAAAGGAAAATTACTTTTGAATGTGAACAAGAGCCTTCTCTGGATAATTCTAATCCTGTGGATTTGGACTCTAATTCGTTACATGAGCCAACTGGAACTTCAAAGTTGATCCCTACAGAGATACAACAAGAATTTTCATCTCACATAAATCAACAGCACCTCGATGAGCAGATCAAATTGGTAAATGATAAAAATGTAATCCCAATTATAGATTCCAAACCAAAATTAATTCTTAACCCTATGGCTATTCCCTTCTCAGATGTAGTTGCAACTGAATATGTATCTAAGACAGTGCCTAAGATTAGAGAAAATGTGGATACCTTCTTCCTTGATTTTATACCTATTTTCGATCCAGATCTTATTTTAAACAGATCTGCATTAGTTAACTGTTTCCATGAAATAGAAAGCTTAAAATTGATCCAATCTGCAGATCTAGATGTAATAACACTAATAAACTCAGAGAATGGAAAGATAGCACGGGTAAAATTTTATTCCAAATTGGTAACAAATCACGTCCTACAATGGGCAGAAGAATTTCAAATAAGAGGAATCGATGTCGATCCTTTTATTCGGTTAAAATAGAAAGCCAAAGACCCCGAAAAATGTTAACTTATCAGGGTATAAAATCCTGTCCGTCAGATGGTTCCTCTGCAGTGACCGAAGAGTTAAAAATACGCATATAAAAAAATGAGCGACAGGTGATAGTAAATAATCCGCTATCTATAAAACAAACCAGGGTAAAGGACGCCGATCTGGAGTGGAGTTGGTTGCCCACTGTTCTATCAGATAAATCTGGTTTTACACCTAGAATGAATTCAGATTTTTAACGATAATTTCAAAATAATATCGTGGAACACTGCTGGATTAATCCAGAGTACCGAAAAGTTGCTATTCTTGCATTCTTTAGAAGCAGACATTATTTGTTTTGCAGGAAACATGGCTGGTAGGGAATTTCCCGGTTGTAAAAGACTATTATGTATTGGAGAGTAATGCTACTCCCTCTACGAGAGGCCTTGCGAAGGGAGGGCTAGCCTGCCTTTTGTCAAATAAAGTCAATTGGAACTATACCCATTATTTAGATTCGAACAAATTATTTCAGGCAATAACCTTAAAAATTTTTGCTAAAGATGCCCCCCGGAAATCACTCGTAATAATAAATGCCTATTTACCTCCAGATATAAATTATAATTCTGGTATTAAGACGATTTGTTCTTTCATATTAAATCTTCAGGAATCTACTTCCCCCCCTCATATTTTATTATTAGGTGACCTAAATGGTAAAATATCTAATAGTGCCTTGGAGTTATTCAGGAATAAGGTAAAGGAGGAAACGTTCCTGATACCTAAAGCCATATTCCCAGAGAACATTAAAACAAATAAAAGAGTGAAACTAATCCTGGAGAGTTTAGCCGAAGCAGATTGTATAATAATCAATGGAAGGCTCCCCTCGGATAGTCCTGCTCATCTTACACATAAGTCAGGGAATGGTGGTTCGATCCTGGATTATATGATAGTTGATAGCACCTTTTTTAGTTCTCTGAAGGATTTATCTGTACTTGTTACTGATCTTAGTGATCATAATGTTTTGTTTGTAAAATTAAATCTAACATCATCTCAAAGGGACCTATGGAATATTGGGGATGACTTATTGAACGTTAATAATAAAAAAGGGAAATGTTATTGGAATTCAGGGTCCATTAGAAGTTTGACCAATATATTAGAATACACTGCAGAGAACTTAATCTTATGGGAAGGTAGAGAGCTACTTTGTTTTGCGTCCCTTCTGCATACCTTAAAATCTAAAGTTCAAAAGCCCCCATCAGGAAAGATAATTCCTAAAATTCCCTCTGATCTTCGTCATCTAAATACAGAAATAAATAAATTGGTCAGGTGCCAGTACCTCTCCTTTATTCCCGAACGTAGGCAAAGAATATCCCTTTTGAGAAGAAGGAGAAAAAGGATAAAGGCTAGATTATAACGGGAGAAAGAAGATGCCCTTTGGATTAAACTTTGTGAGGCAACTAGGAGCGGGCAGGCAAAAACCTTCTGGTCATTAATTGGAGAAGGATGTGGGGTAAGATCCAGACCCTCTCCGATATCTATTAATGAACAGACATGGGTTGACTTTATCCAGAATGTATATAGCAGTAATGGTGAGAAGTTTGATTCCGGTAAGCTGCAGGAAGACATGTTCCCATACGATCCTCCCTCTGAATTGGAAATAGTTGCTGCAATAAAAGCTCTGCGCTCTTCTGGTGCATTAGGCCCAGATGAAATTCCGATTTCAGTGCTAAAATCACATAGTACTTTATGGGGGAACATTTTATATCCAGTCTTTAAATTTTGTTTTAACAATGGCACCGTTCCGCATTCCTGGAAAGGGAGTTTATTAATTCCTCTCTACAAAAAGGGGGCTAGAGATTTACCTCAAAATTACAGACAAATAGCCCTATTAGATGCCATAGGCAAGGTTTTTTCTAAATGTTTATTGAATTCTTTAAATGACTGGGTATCTGCGTCTGCAATACTTCCGTTAGAACAGACTGGCTTCAGGAAAAAACATGGTACTCAAGACAACCTTACTGCTCTTCAAATCCTGGTAGAAAAATATGCTACAGTTCGTAGAGGAGGTGTATATGGGGCTATTATTGACTTCTCTACGGCCTTTGATAAGGTGGACAGATCTCTGCTGTGGAGCAAGTTAATTAAATTAGAGATGCCCCCTAGTTTATTAAAGTTAGTTATTGCACTGCACACAGACACCTGGTGCAGGGTATTAATGGGTGGTGAGAGAGGACTATCCAGGGTTATACCTACAAATAATGGACTAAAACAGGGCTGCCTATTGGCTCCCCTGTTGTTTTCTTTATATATTGCTGACCTCTCTAAGGCTCTATTATCTAATGTACGCAGATGATATTTTAATTTTGGACCTTACCCCAAAAGGTTTGAATGGCCGTTTACAAGCTCTGTTCTCCTACGCTGAGGCTCATTTCTTAAAAATAAATATTTCAAAAAGTAAAATAATGTGCTTCCAGGGAAGGAGAAAATCCAAATATGAAAATTATTTCTGGTCCGTTGGGGGCGAAAGACTAGAAGTAGTCAAATCCTACCCCTTTCTTGGAAAGATTGTCACGAGTAATGTAAATGAAAAAACCCACACTGAGAACAATAGCAGGAAAGCACTTGCTCAAGGGAAGAGTCTTATCTCTCTTTACAAGGCGACAGGTAGAAGGCACTTTTCCATATTGCTCGAGGTTTTCCGAGCAAAAATTCCCGCATCCCTAATCTACGGACTAGAAATAGTAGATATGGCATGTTGGAATTTTTTGGATTCTACCGAAGGAAAAATATTTCGCAACTTAGCTTCTGTAAATACTGCACATTCTACGTCTTCGTTAAGACAAGAATTCGGTTTGCGCAGCTCTTGGGCTCAGGCAGCTGCAAGTGTGGTGCGTTGGGTTTTTAATATAGCTGGAGGGATGCCTGGCACACTGAGGTACCTAATAAAAAATGAGCTGTTGGGTTCCTTCAATGCTTATTCTTCAATTGTAAGGAATTTCCGACAGGCTGTTATACTACTACAGCTAGATGAACAAGGCCTTTTTTCATTATCTGCAGCCCAATTAAAGTTATCCTTAAAGTCTGCCTCTTGAGAGTTGAGTTTTAGAGTAGATAGTGGGACAAGTAAAGCAAAGAGAGGAATGTTCCCTACTGGTAAATTTTGTGAAATAAAAAAACCCCAGCCATACATTTGCTGGAGTCTCCCTCATGGAGTTAGGCGATTTACCCTTCTGTTAAGGTATAATTTACTCCCTCTGAACTGTCTTCTGTCCAAATGGTATGGTGGTGGTTCAGATATCTGTGATTTTTGTAACTCTAACTCCCAGGATATGTACCATGTTATTTTTGTTTGTCCGTTCCTTATGGCTTTTAGACGCAAATGGTTAAGACCTATGTGCCTTCAATTGGGTAGCTTTACTGCTTTTGACTTTATTGAAGCAATGTTTAACCCTCCGAACGAAATGTTCTGTTTTAAATTGTTTCATTTCTTCAAATGTTTTTTACCATTATATTGATATTTAAATTTCTCCTTTTTCTTTTTTAAGAAATCTTGTTGTTTTTTGTTGAATTATTATGTGGACCTCAATTGAGTTCCGTTACCATAAATAAATAAACTTAAACTTAAACTTATATCTATCCTTATAAATATGAGTTTATTACGCCTGCGCAGAGTGATATTTCATATGCAGATTTCCTTATTATGTGATACAACACAACTTAAATTAAATTTTGATGCTAGGAGGTCACAGTATGAGTATTTAGCTTTATGAATCTTAAAAAACGAATTTAAAAGCACTTATTTTTTAATAATATTTTCATAATTAATATATATATTTTTTTTTAATAAAACCAATCATTTTGATCATTCTACATAGGAAAAGCAAGCTTCATTTCTTGCCGATCATATTTAGACACATTCATTCATAAGCCTAAGCACAGAAGCCTAACTTGAAACTTTTGCAAGTAATAATCACAGGAAGCAGATGCAAGTTGGTAGTTTATTTGTAGATAGGACCCTCAGATGTCACCAGTACAAGAGCTCAGCTGCAACTGACTCTTACATTCCTATGTACACACAGTGGTCACTAACATTCCACTGGAATTAAAGGAACAGTAATAATGTAGGAGAATGTAACACATCCTTCTTCTTAAAATAAAAAAACAAATAAAAAAAACTATGTACATTGCAATGACGCATTATAAGTATATACAGAGTCACATAACATAATCTTTAAGCTTGACAGGTTTCACAATGATTCGTCCCGATAACCTTCTGGAACTGGAAACATCCACCCTTGGAAGATCACATGAGATGGGTTGAACATGCGGAGAATTAACGGAACAAGGAGCAGATCTGGAACCAGACCCCTTTTTTAACCAGAGGTCACGCTCTAAATCATTGCACTTAACAACATTACAAATATTCCACTTTTGTCCATCATCCAGCAGAACGCAATTACCCAATACTTTCAACACCTTCTTGGGACGAGACCATCTGGAAGAACCATCCTTGGACAAGCCAAAACGAGAAGACTTCACCCAATCACCAATTTGGAAACAACATGCATGTTTTATAACTTTGTCGTTATGCCTGTCCACATACTTCTTTTGGTAAAGACTCATCCTACTGTCAAGATTTTCTTTATAATTACGGCCAGTAGAGATCTTGAGCATCCAAGCAGGAGTCACCTTGTTACCAGCAGAACGCCCCTTAAGAAGATGGAATGGAGATACCATGGTGGCAGAATGTGGAGTATTCCTATAACTCCAAACCAAGTTTTTGACAGCAACTTTGCAATCATCACCAGCAGAGACAGCTAATTGTATACAATCCTTTAAAACACGGTTGAACCTTTCTACCATGCCGTTCTCTCTTGGACAATAAACAGCAGTAGTAATGTGCCTAATTCCGCATGAATGTAAGTAACTTTGGAACTCTGAAGCAACAAATTGTGGACCATTATCAGTAGTGATGCTCTCAGGAAAACCTTCCCTATGAAAAACCTCCTCACAAAAGTTAATAATGCTGGAAGCTTTTACTTCTTTAACAAATGCAACTTCAGGCCATTTGCTATAGTAATCCATCAATACGATGGCAAATTTACCAGTAATGCTACCTACACTGAACGGGCCACAAATGTCCATAGCAAGCTTCTGCCAAGGCCCATCCGGAAATGCAACAGCAGAAATTGTGGTTTCTTGAGAAACATGAGATTTGTCACTGCACGTGCAAGCAGCGCAATTCCTTACACATCTGTCAATATCTTTGTCCATGCCTGGCCACCAGAAATCGCACCTACATCTTCTTTTCATCCCAGACATGCCAGAGTGCCCTTCGTGCATAAGGTCCAGTAACCTATTCCGTAAGGAAAACGGTACAACAAGTTTGTCAGCTCTTCTGACCACACCCACCACAAGGTCATAAGAGAGTTCAGGCCAAACGGTTTTATATTCAGATAAGTCAGAATCACTCCAAGAAAAATTATTGTATGGTGATGCTAAGCGTGTAATTACCTCCTTCAATACCACATCATCCTGAACAGCTTGTTTCCATACTTCTAAACTTATAGCACCACTACAAGCTTCATCCACAGAAGCAATTGACCAGTCTTCATCTTGTTCAACCGGGACATCCTCACCCCCAATAGGAAGTCGAGATAAGCAGTCAGCATTGACATTTTTGATTCCAGGTACGTATTCCATTGTAAAGTCATACTCTTGTAACTTATAGATCCACTTAGCAATTCTAGGCATGGCTTTGCCTGCACCCTTAGTGGAAAAGATATCAACAAGAGGCTTATGATCCATTCTCAACTCGAAATTAGTGCCCCAGACATAGTTCCTGAAATAATTAACACCCCAAAAGCATGCTAAAGCCTCCTTCTCGATGACAGAGTAAGAGGATTCAGCACCTTTTAATGTTCGTGAGGCAAAAGCTACCACCCACTCAAATTTGTCTTTCCCTTGCATCAAAACAGCTCCAAGCCCATATGCACTAGCGTCCACCACGATGATCGACCTCTTGCTGGGATCATAGGGTTTGAGAGCAACAGCATTTGCAATCTCTCTTTTTACATCATCAAACACCGCTTGACACTCCGTGGACCACAAAAATTTTGCATCTTTTTTCATCAACAATCTTAAACAGAAGACTTTAGCAGCAAAATTTGGTACAAATTTCGAGTAATACTCAGCAAGACCTAAAAAAGACCGGAGTTGGTCTTTATCAGATGGTGCCGGAGCATTCTTGATAGCATCCAATAAATTCTTTTTAGGTTTGACACCATCTGCAGATAAGGTGTGCCCAAGATATTCTATTTCATTGGTAGCAAATTTGCATTTCTCAGCAGCTACAGTCAAACCAGCCTTCTGAAGTTTACTTAACACTTCATGCAAGATCATGTCGTGGTCACACTTGTCCGCACCCCATACAAGTACATCATCTTGAAACACTAACATGTTAGGTATGCCTTCTAGGACCTTGCACATGACTCTTTGAAAAACGGCTGAAGCAGAAGATAACCCAAAAGGCATTCTCAAAAATTGAAATGCACCCTCAGGAGTGATAAAGGAAGTTAGATGACGGGATTCTGGGTGTAACTTTATCTGATGATATGCATTTGACAGATCAATAGACGAGAAAAATTTTGCATCTTTAACAGAGGCAACCATTTCATTAATCTTGGGTAAAGGAAAGCGATCTACCCAAATATTTTTGTTTAAATCTCTCAAATCAACACACATGCGCAATTTTCCATTGGATTTGCGTGCCAAAACTACTGGACTAAGCCATTCGGAAGCTTCGATTGGTTCAATGATGTTTAAGTGACAAAGGCGATCTAACTCCACTTTGAGTTGAGATCTTAACACTAACGGTACATTACGTACTTTATGAACAATGGGAGTACTATCAGATTTAAGAACAATTCTGTGTTCAAATTTTTTAAGACACCCTAATTTGGGATTAAACAAATCGGGAAACTTTTTATGTAATTCTGACACACTGTTGTCATCCTGAGTTACTAGAACTTCTTCAGAATTAATTTTATGCCAATTGGGAGACAATAAAACTTGGTCAGGATGGTTTGGATCAAGAGTCAATCCTAAATTCCATACCTCTTTCCACCCTAATAAGGCTCTTCCCTTTTCTACCACATAGACAGTTCCAGGAGTACTCCTATCCTTAAAGATGATTTCAGATGAAAAACATCCGATCACAGGCAGTCTAATGCATAGATACCCCACAGGAGATCTTTGTGAATGAACTAAAGTGGGTTTACCACACGTTTCCCACATGGTTTTATCGATAATGGTATACAGGGAGCAAGAATCAGCCCAAAGGAATAATTTGTGGTTGTTGATAATGACTTCACATTTAGGTGGTTGAATCTCTTCAGAAATATGATTAACCTCATCCTCATTCCAAATGGTCATAACTTCAATATCACTATCGTCATCAGAATAAAGGGATTCATCAATGAAATTCACAGAGCTTTTCCAAGCATTGGGATTTCCTGACCTGCACATTTTGGAAAAATGGCCAGATTTGTTACACTTGAAACATGTGACATTAGACGCCGGACACCAAGAATTTTCCGTGGTATGCTTGGCATTGCCACATCTAAAACAAAATTGCTTATTGTTAGAAGGCATAGTCTTATTAGAAGGCACTTTGTTATAAGATACAGTGCTTTTGTTGACACCAGAAAAATTGCGAGGTTTAATTCTACTATCATATCTAACACTATGCTTAGTGTCAAAAGTTTTTGGCTTATAAGATACCGCGCACACCTCACCAGAATCTTTAGTGTCAGTTAGCTTTCGATCTGTAGCATGCGTAATGTTTAACTCTTTGACATAACGTGAATTATTTTCCACTCTCCTGGCAATAGAAATAGTTTTGTGAAGAGATGGATCTTTTAAGTCAAGTAACTTCTCCTGTATTTTAACATTATTAGTTCTATTGATGAACTGATCCCTTATGATTTCCTCATGTAAGTCTTTAAACTTGCAAGTAACAGCTAGCCTTCTTAAAGCAGTAACATATTGTTCTACAGTTTCCCCAACCATCTGTGCTCTTGAAAAAAATTTATGTCTTTCCACAACAATACTAGTTTTCTTACCAAAATTTTCTTCTAGTGCATTAAGTGCATCTATATATTCATCAGACAAAATTGGTTCGAGTTTTGAACAATCGAACACAATTTCCTCTTCACTGAGATCTTCATCTCCACCTGCACATACCTTTGTGTTAATAACAGATACAATTGGTAATGTTTTCAGTACTTTTCTACCTTCAACACCAAGACTGTGTTTGAGTAAAGCTAATTTCCGTGAAGAAAGAAATACTTCACCTCCAATTGCTTCTAAATAAGTTTCAAAAGATTCGCGCCAATCCTCCCAATTCATAGGAGGTATACCAGGATCTTGTAAGAATTTAGGTGGAGCTAGAATATTGTTAGTTTCCATGTTCAGGGAAAAAAAAAAAAATAATTATAATACAATATACAGAATAAACATAACAGTAATTGACATAATATGAATATTTAGTGAGAGAAAAAAAATAAACTAACAAACAAAAGGTAGTCACCGTTGTCTGCGTTGAATTCAGTGAAAATGTTGAAGAAAAACTGTTTGTTGCTGAGGTTAATAAAGTATTCCTCTTTTTTTTTTTAAATCCCAGAATGCATTGCCAATTTCCCAGAGTACATTGCAAAATAGTGAAGAAGATCGAAGGACAGTGGCAGGTGAGAGATTGTAGTATCGTGTAGATTGTATAATTCTTTATTAGTTAAAGTTATGGCAATGCGTTTTAAAATGTTGAAGTTTGTCTCGTAGAAAATCGTTTGCTTAAAAGTGAAATGTTGAAGTTTGTCTCGTAGAAAATCGTTTGCTTAAAAATGAATCAGCCTCGGTAAAACGCGGTGAAACGCGTTGCTAGGTAACGAAGTATACAAAATGGCCGGTATAACGTAGTCGCGTCACTTTTGTCTGACGTTGTCTGGGTTCTTCCGCCTGACACTGGAATAGCGCGGATGCAAGGACGAGAATTCTACTCGTACACACTTGCTCGCGCTGAACAGGCGATGTAGTTTTAAAAGATGCAACTTGACAGCGTATGGTTAAACAAGATGCAAGTTTGGCAGAAAAACAAATGTCAAATGAAAATTACATGCCTTGATGTGCGCTGCTGGAATAACGAAGAAACGAGGCTTTTTACAATAGGCAGCGCTTAGAAGAGAAAAAAAAATAGTCTTGGAGACACAGTTTCTTGGCATTAATAAACGCTTCTCAGACAAGAAATAACAAGGCAAAAATAGTAAATAGAACACACTCACTGCATGAGAGGTTGTTTTTCTTGAAATCGTTTTGAAGAGGCTGTTTTTCTTGAAATAGTTTTTTTTTTTTTGAAGAGGCTGTTTTTCTTGAAGATCGTTTTGAAGATGAGTTTTGGTCGGTTATTGACTGCTAAGTTGAAAAGAAATTTCTTTGGTTTCCATTTCCAAATTAAAATGATGAGGACATCAAAGGGTCAAGTAGGTTGTTTCCTCGCTCGTCGCCACTTTTGCAAGTAATAATCACAGGAAGCAGATGCAAGTTGGTAGTTTATTTGTAGATAGGACCCTCAGATGTCACCAGTACAAGAGCTCAGCTGCAACTGACTCTTACATTCCTATGTACACACAGTGGTCACTAACATTCCACTGGAATTAAAGGAACAGTAATAATGTAGGAGAATGTAACAGAAACATGAAAAGTTTTGCGCCACTTTTTAAAAAAAGGACAGTCATAGTCATTATTTAAACATCAGAACCAAGAATGTGCTTATGAAAAAAGCTTTAAGAAAGGAAATCCCTACCTTAAATGTTTTCCTGGTATCTAAAATAATGAACCTGATTTTTGTAACTTTTCAAAACAGCAGTCTTAAATGCAGGATTTTACACCATGTTCTGTAGTGACAAAATCCTGGCTGAGTCAACATTCCTGTCTCTCTGTGGCCTACAATCAAAACAACAGCTGATTGCTTAGCGGCAGTTAAAACACAGCTGTCGTAATGTTTTGTTTTAGTGTTGAAATGTAAGCTTGGGGACAGTCTTTTTAAAAATGAGGCATTTCAATGCATGTTCTATAATATGTGTTTTAGTTGAGCAAAAATTTACTCAGAAGATGTATTTGCCTGTTAATATCTAATACAAGGTATCTAAGAAAAATGCTGTAAGTTTATTTATTGCAAAACACACAATTTCGTTTTTGAGGCCTATTTTAGCATTAGCAATTTGTACATGTGCATAGTTGCTTACTCTTATCAATTTTAATAGTAACATGCAGTTATTTAGCATATTATACGGTTCATTTCTGGATTTTTATTTAATTTTTCTTTAATATTAATTAAATGACATTTTGCATAACAGACTGATGACAGCAAAAAAACACAAACACACACATTGAGCTCATTTCAGACATACACAGAAGGGATCATACACTCAGAATCACATAATACAGCGCGCTTAAGGCTAGCAATCCTTACACAAAGAGCGCAATGTAAAACCACGAACCACATAGACATTTAAACACACATTTAACCCACAGATCAACACTTAGGACAGAAACAAAGGACAGCCCACAGACTGTACTTAAATCAAACCATTTGCAAATACTAGTTGTAAGTCATATTTACAAGAAAAGCTTCTCAATAGTATTCCAAAAGACTGCAAAAAAACAGCCCAACAGACTGTTTTATTTCCAAGAAGCCAAAATACACTCAATTCACTAGCTTAGGCTGGCAGAACACCAAAAAATCGCTCTGCATTTCTCCATTCATAAAATTGCACAGAAAAAGGATCCTTGTTTGTATTTTGTCATATTTTAATTCTCTGGGGATACAGATTCACCAAGGAAGAAATATGTTTTTATACCTAAACCTATTTAGGTATTCCCTCTAAGGGAGCCGGCTAATTTAATTCACATCTCACTATGGAACCTCGAAAAAGCAACACATTCGTTGATGTGGGCTTGAAACAGGCATGCCAAAAATATTGCAGAATATGCAAATATTATAATCAAAGTAGTGCTTAAGGTACTCTTCGTACATTGCGCCGTTCAAATCTTATACAAAGTAGAGAAAAGTCCCCTCATTGCCTGCCTACACAAATTGCAATTCGTATATCTATCCCATACAAATCCAAAGTTGGCCAACACAAATTCCAAAATTCCAAAGCCACAGTAAGTGTTACAAAACTACCTTACCAATCCAAGGCATCAAACCAACAGCAAGTGACGCAGAACGACTCTTACCAAACAAATGGTTGTCCAAATTCTAACTGCCAAGTTCTGAATGACCTAACGGTCTTTTTAGGATACTCACGCCAAAAAGGTTCTCAGTTAGGGGTGACATCATGTGGAGGACCAAAATCAGGAAGACCAAAAATATACTGGGCTGCAGAGACAGAGAATCCCCAGAATCTCTGTGCACAGAGTACCTCCTTAGTAGAATCTGTCCTGTCCTCCTCAGTAGATTTCTGACTCCTGACAAGATCACTCCCTCAGATAGCCACTTCTCTGAAGAGGTCCACGTTTGAGCGCCATTTGAAGAAAACAACAAACCTTCCCAGGGGTCCCACTGATACTTGGTCATTTTAAACCAACAAAGAAGAAATTGGCACAGAAGTAATGTATAAAGAATACATTTATTCACCTCAGATGAGGTAGACTACGTCACACAGAAGCCTTAACAACTGAATAAGGCAGTCTAAGGAGTACAGAAAACTGGGGCATTATATATGCTAAGGGTTACACAGTCAGCGTAAGACCAAGGGGCAGTCCTGGCTCATGTAAGCATACAAACATGACTAATACGGGCATACAAGATCTGCTTGCTCAACAAAGTAGGAGGAGCTAACAGTGGCTGTTTTTGGCAAACACATCCTGACATTTGCATACTAAGAACAGTTGCAAGGACAGCTACAAGCTCAACTGAGCATGTGAGAAGCTGGAAGATGCTGAATATAGTTTGTTTCTAGGCAGATTACAAAAACAATCAACACTGAGGGAGGACAGAGCACATGGTGAGCATGTGGCAGCACATGGCTAACTAAAATGGCTGCCAGAAATACAAAATGGCTTTCAGCTCATGCTAACAAACCCGTCCAATATTTAACACAGAGACTCCAACATTGCCCTGCCAGTGTGTGTGAAACAGGATTGTTGGCTGACTGGGGTGTGAGCCATGGTGAAGCATCAGCCACAATCCCCTGGTAGCTTGGCACATAGCAGTCAGGCTTAACTTAGAGGCAATGAGTAAAGTGTTTGTGCAACACTTAAAACAGTGAAAACACCACACGAAAAGGATCCCACACCAGGTTAGAAAAAAGAGTTAGCTTTAATAGATAAAACAAGGCCAAAACAACAAAAGTCCAATCAGTAGAACTGGAGTTATTAATTTTTAAAGAATAAACAGTAAAATAGCGCATAAAAGCACAAACCAGATAGCAAACAATGGCTATTTGGTCGCACAGGACCAGGTCAAAGTCGGAGTTCAGGCTGACTGTGATGGAGCGCAGGTCAGATACAGTCCTAGACTCGTCCCGCTGAAGATTTACCTTCTTAAGTTGTGTGCCAAGAGTCCACTTCACGTTGGAGAGGGGCGCAAGGAGAAGGTCGCGTGCAGCTGTCAGAGTGGAGCGAAGAGCAGGCCAGGCATTGTGCATGGGCAGCCTGGAGCTTCGCATTGGCAGTCCACTGTGAGCGTACATTGCTGCTGTGCAAAGAGACATGCTGGTGGTACTCCCCGCTGATTTTCGGTGTAAATGATGTGGTCTCAGTGCCAACTGGCCCGTTTGCAGTCACCAAGAGTCTAAAAGCTTGATTTAAGCTCTCTCAGCCCCACCAATGGACCACAACCTAAGGGGCACCACCTGAGAGTCATGAAACAGGCAGCTCAGTGGCATAGCTAGGGGGGCGGTGGGGTTGGACCGTCCCAGGCAGCACGAGTTTTGGGGCGGGTCAGCTCCCCTCTCCCGCTCTTACCTGTGGCGGTCGCTGCTGCAAGAATCGGCAGCACCCCTCCCCCCGTTCTTACCTGCAGCCGTTGCTTGACTTGTGTGCACCCACCCACTCTTCGTTCAGGTCACCGTGGGTGGAAAACACAGGAAACGTCACAGGCAGCCTAAGGCCTAGCTACGCCACTGCTGCAGCTGGATCCAGGAGCTGGTTGGGAAGCCTTTTAAGTCTCTGAGACTCCTATCTGGTGGCCAGTAGACTAACCATTGGAGTCACTGTGGGGTCCTGGATTCAAGATGAGGTTGCAGGTCCAGTTCTTCCTCCCCAGTCAAGAAGGCAGCAGGTCAACACAGCAGGGCAGTAGCTCCTTCAGAGTAGCAGTCCAGTAGACTGGTAATCCCTTCAGCAGCACATCAGTCCTTCTTATAGACTGATTATCCACAGTTCGAGGTTGTACTGAAGAGTTGTTGTCTGAGCTCCTGTATTTATACCCAGTTGCAGCTTTGCAGTGGGGGAGAAGCATCTAGAGGTTTCCTTTTGAAGTTCCCAGGCAAGCTGCCTCCACTGTCCTGGCTTCAGACAAACTACAGGGGGTATGCAGCCCTTTGTGTGGAGGCAGGACACGGCCTAATCAAGGGTAGGTGGGGTTGGGCCCAGCTCCTCACTCCTGTTGTTTTTGCATATTAAACACATCATAAATTGAGTGTACTCTAACCTAGGTTGTGTTTACACTGTCCTCCATCTTGCATCAGTGTCACTGACTGTCATGTGGAGCAGCGTGGCTCAATGGTTAGAGCGGCAGACCCTGATGCAGAGGTCTTGCCCTGGGACCAGGGTTCAATTCCCGCCTCAACGGCTCTTCGACTCAATCTCCCTGGACTTGATAATTCTCGCCTCTGTGCCTAGTCTAATCATGGGTCCCACTCTGTGACTCTGGGCAATAACTTGCTTAATCTCCACAACGGCCCCAGCAGCGCTTGGATGCCTGGCTTCACCTTAATCTCACAGGTAAGCCAGTAAGGGTTCCACAGCGGTATGAATACAGCACTACGAGACCTCTGGGCAGAAGGCGCTATATAAATACAAACGCATTTACATTTACATGTGCTAACTGTTGCTGTTCTTAGTGGTCCAAATAAAGAACTGCAAAACTCACACTAATAAGCTGCTCCTGGAAACCTTTTCCTTCTGTGCCTAACCAAACATATTTAACCGTCCCGGGCAATTACTACACAATTTATCATTTGGATTGCCGAACTAACTGTGAGAATGTCTGCAGATTCGATGCAGCACCACGATGGAAGAATCTTTGAATGTATTTTGTAGTAAATTGTTTCTTAATGCTTGATTAAGGTCCTTTCTATGTGGGAGAGACCCTTCCTCCCCACCTTGGAGGAGAATCTATGCTGGATTTCACTCAGATCTGTACTGAGTTCTTTGTACTCTGCCACTAAAATATGTTGTATCTACCTGTTAATTTTTATATAAAGAATTGAAACAACAAGCTTTGTCTGTCATTCTTAGAAGAATATCACCTGCTGTTGAAATTAACTTGATTTATTAGAAGTGACGGCTCCAGTCAATAGCACCAAAGTCCATTAAGGGGCTACAATGCTCCCGGTCCTAGTCATTGGCGCACCGCATGAGGTAGATTTAAGATAGTGTGATCCGTGCTGACACTCCCATCCTGCCAGTGATGATCCATCCAGTCACACCTAAGACCCCATTGAGTGTGGCTGTCTAGGAAGGATACAAAAAGCTCAACAGTCATCTACACCCAGTCATGTGACCAGAGATAGGCTACAGGCACTAAATGACTGAGGCTGAGGCAGGAAAATGCCAACTTTCTAGAAGTGGCATTTTCAAATTTGTAATTTTAAATCCGATTTCACCATAAGTTAGTATGTTAAATTCCAATTGCAGAGACATCAAATAAGAACTGGTAACCTGTTCCCACTTGGAAATTACACTTAAAAAATGTAATAAGTTGACTCCAATGTTAGCCTATGGGAGTGGTTGGCCTTGTAGTAGTGAAAAATGAATTCAAGAGTTTTCACTACCAGTGCATGTAAAACCGAAAAGAACATGTCCTACTTTTTAAATACATTGCACCCTGCCCTTTGGGCTGTTCAGGGCCTACATTAAGAGTGACTTAAATAAATTAAAAAAGAAGGTCTGGGCCTGGCAAAAGGTTAATTTTGCCAGGTCAAAATGGCAGTTAAATTGCACAGACAAGCTGCAATGGTAAACCTGAGACATGTTGAAAGGGTTGCTTAACTTGGTGGCACAATCAGTGCTGTAGGCCCACTAGTATCATTTAATTTACGGCCCCAGGCACACGTAGTGCCGCTGTACTAGGGACCTATAAGTAAATCAAATAAATCAATTAGGTATAAGACAATATTACCATGCTTTAATCCTTTCCGTGCTGATGACGGAAACGCTCCGTCATCAGCCGCGGTGGGGCTGTGCTGATGACGGAGCAGTTCCGTCATGGGCCTCTCGCCGCGCCTGCGCGGCCCGGATTCCGTGCCTGCGCTGGGCGTTCCATTGAGCGAACCATGACGGAACCGCTCCATCATGAGAAATTGAAATTGAAATTGAAATTGAAAGGCTCTTATATAGCGCATGGCTACTCGGAAGCATCCCAGCACAGCTCAACCGCGGCTGGTGACGGAGCGGTTCCTTTCTTTCTGCACTGCTCATGTTTCTTTTTGCATTTATTTCTGCACTTATCTTGCAAATGTATGTATCCTCTTACCTCTTTATGCACCCATGTTCCCTCTTTCTGAACATTCCTTGACTGTTTCTGCACCTCTGGCCTCTTTTGACATCTCTTTTGCTTTTTTCTGCACTTCTGTTGCTTCTTTCTGCACTTCTCGTGCCTCTTTCTGCACCCCTCTTACCTCTTTCAGTACCTCTGTTGCTTGTATCTGCACTTATCTTGCTTCTTTCTGCACCCCTCTTGCCTCTTTCTGTATCTCGTTTGCCGCTTTGTGCATCTCTCCTGCCTCATTCTGTACCTCTCTTGGCTTTTTCTGTAGTTCTCTTGCCTCTTTCTGCACCTCCTTTGCTTCTTTTTGTACTGTTTTTGTGCCTCTTTCTGTACCCTTCTTACCTCTTTCTGCACCTCTGTTGTTTTTTTCTGCACTTCTCTTGCTTCTTTTTACACCTCTGTTGCAAATTTCTACATCCCTCTTGCCTCTTTCTGTACCCCTTTCCTTCTGCTTGCACCCCTTTTGCCTGTTTCTGTAACTCTCTCGCCTTTTTCTGCAGTCCTCTTGCCTCCTTCTACACCTCACTCCCCTCTTTCTGCACTTCTCTTGCTTCTTTCTGAACCCTTCTTCCCTTTTTCTGCACATCTCTTGCCTCTTTCTTGACCTCTCCTGCATCTTTCTGCACATATCTTGGTTCTTTCTGCACTGCTCCTGCCTCTTTCTGTACCTCTGTTGCTTCTTTCTGCACTGCTCTTCTTTTTTTCCCAACCTCTCTTGACTCTTTCTGCACCCCTCTTCCTGTAATTCTCTTACCTCTGTCAGCACAAGGTTCCTTCATTCTGCACCTCTTTTGCCTGTTTCTGCACCCCTCTTGCCTCTTTCAGTACCTCTGTTGCTTCTTTCTGCACTTCTCTTGCTTCTTTTTGCACCCCTCTTGCCTCTTGCTGTACTCCTTTTGCCTCTTTGTGTACCTCTCCTGCCTCACCCTGTACCTCTCTTGCCTTTTTCTGTAGTTCCCTTGTCTCTTTCTGCACCTATTTTGCTTCTTTCTGTACTTTTCTTACTTCTTTCTGTTCCCTTCTTGCCTCTTTCTGCACCTCTCTTGGTTTTTTCTGTACTCTTAAAGCTTCTTTCTGTACCTCTGTTACAAATTTCTGCATGCCTCTTTCTATACCCTTCCTCCCTCTATCTGTACCTCTCTTGCCTCTGTCTGCACACCTGTTCCCTCTTTCTGTACTCCGTTTGCCTGTTTTTCTTTAAATCTCTTGCCTCTTTCTGCAGTTCTCTTGTCTCCTTCTGCACCTCACTTCCCTCTTTCTGCACTTCCCTTGCTTCTTTCTGTACCTTCTTCCCTTTTTCTGTACATCTCTTGCCTCTTTCTGCACCAATCTTGCCTCTTTCTGCACATCTCTTGGTTCTTACTGCACTGCTCTTGCCTCTTTCTACACTCCTCTTGCCTCTTTCTGCACCTCGTTTGCTTTTCTCTACACTTCTTGCTCATCTTTCTGCGCCTCTCATGCCTCTTTCTGCACTTCTGTTGTTTCTTTCTGCACTGCTCTTGCCTCTTTCTGCATCTACCTTGCCTCTTTGTGTACTTCTCTTGCTTCTTTCTACACCTCACTTGCTTCTTTCAGCAGTTCTCATGCCTCTTTCTGCACTTCTCTTGCATGTTTCTGTACCTCTCTTAAATCTTTCTGCCTCTGTTGCCTCTTTATGCATCTCACTTGCTTCTTTTTGCACCCCTTTCACCTCTTTTTGCACCCCTCTTTCCCCTTGCTGTACCTATTTTGCCTCTTTCTGCACCCCTGCTCCCTCTTTCTGTACTTTTCCTGCCTGTTTCTGCACCTCTATTGCCTCTTTCTGCACCCTGTGTGCCTCTTTCAGCAACTCTGTTGCTTCTTTCTATAATTTTCTTCCTTCTTTCTGCACCCCTCCTGGCTCTTTCTGAATTCCTCTAACCTCTGTGTGCACCTCTCCTACCTCTTTCTGCACCACTCTTGCCTCTTTCAGTACCTCTGTTGCTTCTTTCTGCACTTCTCTTGCTTCTTTTTGCACCCCTCTGGCCTCTTTCTGTACTCCTTTTGTCTCTTTGTGCACCTTTCCTGCCTCACCCTGTACCTCTCTTGCCTTTTTCTGTAGTTCTCTTGTCTCTTTCTGCACCTATTTTGCTTCTTTCTGTACTTTTCCTACTTCTTTTTTTCCCCTCTTGCCTCTTTCTGCACCTCTCTTGCCTCTTTTTGCACCCCTCTTCCCCATTTCTCCCCCTGTCCTGCTTCTGTCTGCACTGATCGTGTTTCTTTTGGCACTACTCTAGCTTATTTCTGCACTTCTCTTACAAATATATGTATCCTCTTACCTCTTTATGCACCCATGTTCCCTCTTTCTGCATATTTCTTGCCTGTTTCTGCACTTCTGGCCTATTTTGGCATGTCTGTTGCTTTTTTCTGCACTTCTCTTGCTTCTTTCTGCACCCCTCTTGCCTCTTTCTGTATCTCGTTTGCCTCTTTGTGCATCTCTCCTGCCTCATTCTGTACCTCTCTTGCCTTTTTCTGTAGTTCTCTTGCCTCTTTCTGCACCTCTTTTTATTCTTTTTGCACTTTTTGTGGCTCTTTCTGTACCCTTCTTACCTCTTTCTGCACCTCTGTTGTTTTTCTGCACTTCTTTGCTTCTCTCTGCACCTCTGTTGCAAATTTCTACATCCCTCTTGCCTCTTTCTATACGCCCTTCCCCTCTGCTTGCACCTCTCGTGCCTCTATCTGCATACCCGTTCCTTCTTTCTGCACCCCTTTTGCCTGTTTCTGTAACTCTCTTGCCTTTTTCTGCAGTCCTCTTTCCTCCTTCTACACCTCACTCCCCTCTTTCTGCACTTCTCTTTTGCTTCTTTTTGTACCCTTCTTCCCTTTTTCTGCACATCTCTTGCCTCTTTCTGGACCTCTCTTGCATCTTTCTGCACATCTCTTGGTTCTTTCTGCACTGCACCTGCCTCTTTCTGTACCTCTGTTGCTTCTTTCTGCACTGCTCTTCTTTTTTTCTCCACCTCTCTTGACCCTTTCTGTACCCCTCTTCCTGTAATTCACTTACCTCTGTCTGCACCAGGTTCCTTCTTTCTGCACCTCTTTTGCCGGTTTCTGCACCCCTCTTGCCTCTTTCAGTACCTCTGTTGCTTCTTTCTGCACTTCTCTTGCTTCTTTTTGCACCCCTCTGGCCTCTTTCTGTACTCCTTTTGTCTCTTTGTTCACCTTTCCTGCCTCACCCTGTACCTCTCTTGCCTTTTTCTGTAGTTCTCTTGTCTCTTTCTGCACCTATTTTGCTTCTTTCTGTACATTTCTTACTTCTTTTTTCCCCTCTTGCCTCTTTCTGCACCTCTCTTGCCTCTTTTTGCACCTCTGTTGGTTCTTTCTGCACTGCTCTTGCTTCTTCCTGTACCTCTTTTTGAAATGTCTGCATCCCTCTTGCCTCTTTCTGCACCCCCTTCCCTATTTCTGCACTTTTCCTGCCTGTTTCTGCACCTCTATTGCCTCTTTCTGCACCCTTTGTGCCTCTTTCAGTAACTCTGTTGCTTCTTTCTGCAATTTTCTTCCTCCTTTCTGCACCCCTCCTGCCTCTTTCTGAATCCCTCTTACCTCTGTGTGCACCTCTACTACCTCTTTCTGCACCCCTCTTGCCTCTTTTTGCACCTCTGTTGGTTCTTTCTGCACTGCTCTTGCTTCTTCCTGTACCTCTTTTTGAAATGTCTGCATCCCTCTTGCCTCTTTCTGCACGCCCTTCCCTATTTCTCCCCCTGTCCTGCTTCTTTCTGCACTGATCGTGTTTCTTTTTGCACTACTCTAGCTTATTTCTGCACTTCTCTTACAAATGTATGTATCCTCTTATCTCTTTATGCACCCAAGTTCCCTCTTTCTGCATATTTCTTGCCTGTTTCTGCACCTCTGCCCTCTTTTGGCATCTCTGTTGCTTTTTTCTGCACTTCTCTTGCTTCTTTCTGCACCCCTCTTGCCTCTTTCTGTATCTCGTTTGCCTCTTTGTGCATCTCTCCTGCCTCATTCTGTACTCTCTTGCCTTTCTCTGTAGTTCTCTTGCCTCTTTCTGCACCTCTTTTTATTCTTTTTGCACTTTTTGTGCCTATTTCTGTACCCACTTGCCTCTTTCTGCACCTCTGTTGTTTTTTTCTGCACTTCTCTTGCTTCTTTCTGCACATCTGTTGCAAATTTCTACATCCCTCTTCCCTCTTTCTGTACCCCCTTTCCCTCTGCTTGCACCTCTCTTGCCTCTGTCTGAATACCAGTTCCTTCTTTCTGCACCCCGTTTGCCTGTTTCTGTAACTCTCTTGCCTTTTTCTGCAGTCCTCTTGCCTCCTTCTACACCTCACTCCCCTCTTTCTGCACTTCTCTTTTGCTTCTTTCTGTACCCTTCTTCCCTTTTTCTGCACATCTCTTGCCTCTTTCTGGACCTCTCTGCATCTTTCTGCACATCTCTTTCTGCACTTCTCTTTTGCTTCTTTCTGTACCCTTCTTCCCTTTTTCTGCACTGCTCCTGCCTCTTTCTGTACCTCTGTTGCTTCTTTTTGCACTGATCTTCTTTTTTCCTCCACCTCTCTTCACCCTTTCTGCACCCCTCTTCCTGTAATTCACTTACCTCTGTCTGCACCAGGTTCCTTCTTTCTGCACCTCTTTTGCCTGTTTCTGCACCCCTCTTGCCTCTTTCAGTACCTCTGTTGCTTGCTTCTTTCTGCACTTCTCTTGCTTCTTTTTGCACCCCTCTTGCCTCTTTCTGTACTCCTTTTGCCTCTTTGTGCACCTCTCCTTCCTCACCCTGTACCTCTCTTGCCTTTTTCTGTAGTTCTCTTGTCTCTTTTTGCACCTATTTTGCTTCTTTCTGTACTTTTCTTACTTCTTTCTTTTCCCCTCTTGCCTCTTACTGTACCTCTCTACGTTTTTTCTGTACTCTTAGAGCTTCTTTCTGTACCTCTGCTGCAAATTTCTGCATGCCTCTTTCTGTACCCTTCCTCCCTCTATCTGTACCTCTCTTGCCTCTGTCTGCACACCTGTTCCCCCTTTCTGTACTCCTTTTGCCTGTTTTTATAAATCTCTTGCCTCTTTCTGCAGTTCTCTTGTCTCCTTCTGCACCACACTTCCCTCTTCCTGTACTTTCCTTGCTTCTTTATGCACCTTCTTCCCTTTTTCTGTACCTCTTTTGCCTGTTTCTGCAATTTTCTTGCCTCTTTCTACAGTTCTCTTGCTTCCTTCTGTACCCCTGTTGCTTCTTTCTGCACTTCATATGCCTCTTTCTGCACCTCTCTTGCTTCTTTCTGCACCTCTGTTCCTTCTTTCTGCACCCTTCTTTTCTCTCTCTGCACCTCTCTTGCCTCTTTCTGCAACCCTGTGCCCTCTTTCTGCACCTATCTTGTTTTTTTCTACAATGCTCTTGTTCCTTTCTGTAATTGTCTTGCCTGTTTCTATATTCAAATGGGAAATGCAAGCTGTCAAGTTTAAAGGTATGCGTGCTCTTGTGACTGAGGCATATGTCTACTTGCACATGTAGTCTCACATGTGTTATGCATCTGAATATGGTAGTTTACAAAGCGGGTAGCTTCTCTTATAGGTGTTCAAATCTTGTTAGATCTGCTCTGTCATTTGGTTGCACAGGCAGATGTCTTATGTATATATGTGTTATAGAGCCCCTCCATTATACTATTGAATACTCATGCACCCTGTATTGTGAGCAAAAAGAAATGCATACACCTTTTTTACGCAAATTTACAGAGTATGCAGTTTCAAACAAAGGTATTCAAGTTTATGTACATTTATTTTTATTTAACATGGCACTAGGTAAAAGCATAGACACACATGCATACCTTCACAAACTTGGTCAGACTTACAACAGTGATATGCTTAGGATTACTGTTTTATATTTGGTAGGCCTAATATTCTGAGCAGTCGCTTAATATTGAACCTTCAAGATAAAAGTGAGGTTTAAAACATCTTCGGAGAAGGATTAGTGATTATGGTACTTTGTCTGAGTCTGTTGTAAGGTACCGTCAAAGTAAGCCTCTTTCTGCAACTCTGTTGGTTCTTTCTGCACACCTCTTCCTTCTTTCTTCGACTTTCTGGACTTCTGTTGCCTCTTTCTTCATTTATTTTGCTTCTTTCTGCACCTTTCTTCCTCTTTCTGCACCTTTCTTGCCTCTTTCTGCACTTCTCTTGCTTCTTTCTGCGCCTATCTTCCTCTTTCTGCACATATCCTACCTAAGTAGGCATACTTAGAAATTATCATGTAAAAAACCTTTTAAATTCACTGAAAAATCCATAGGTTTCAGGGACGTTATAGTTAGAAATTAGCATTTTAAAAAAACATAGAAATTGATTGAAAAAACCACAAGTTTCAGGGATGTTATAGTTAGTTGGACATTACACTTGTACAAAACAAGAGAAATTCGGCTGTTATAGTTAGTTGAGCTAAGTATAACTCACG
The DNA here is from genome assembly GCF_964263255.1 of Lissotriton vulgaris. NCBI lineage: Eukaryota > Metazoa > Chordata > Amphibia > Caudata > Salamandridae > Lissotriton > Lissotriton vulgaris. Next base: position 135,618,764 of record NC_141697.1, on the reverse strand, counting down.
CCCGGCAATGCGCTGCTGATGACATCACATATGACATTACTCACGACATGGCCAGTGGCATCACTGATGACAGATGACATCTCAAATGACATCACTGATGACATCATCCTTGTGATAATCTGATGCACCTCCTCACACCCTAATATAACATTTGAAACACTCACCCTAAAATACAGCCTACCATTCTCACAACCATAGATACACCAATACCAATTTCTACATACCCACTCACTGATTCCTTGGTCAAAATACACATCCAGTCACTCACCCATACAGTAGTCACTCATCAATACAGCCACTATCATATGTACTCATACACCCATACAGATACTTACACACCGCCACTTACCCATAGAGTTACTCCCACAGCTAGTCAGCCATGCAAAGAATCAATCGCACTCCCAGTTACTCACCTATACAGTTATACACACACCACCTCACTTATTCATACAGATACTAACACATACTTACTCTCTTATACAATCACTGACACAAGCATACACTCCTCCACACAGTCATTCTCAGAATCACTCACTCTCACACATAGTCGCTTATATACTCCACCACTCATATATTCTCCCTTACACATATGCAGTTACTTACACATGTACCACTGAGACATGCATTCACTCACAGAGACAGCCATATACACACTCACTCCCCCATACTGTACCTCACAGATGCACTCATGAAACCATACACCCAGGGATTCACCCACTCATATATCCATGCAGGGAGTTGCACTCCCCCTCACCCACCCACACAGACACTCAGGCACCTATACAGGTACTCAGACTACTAATCAATAAGTCATATAGACACTCATGTACCTTATCACCAACACATGCAGCCACTTACAGACCAACTGACAGACTGATATAAACATTCACACATGCATTCTCTGAGATACATTTAATTACTCACCTATGAAGTCAGATGCGCACTCACTAAATCATCCATTGAGACACTCATACACCCAATCATTCTTCAATACACTGAGCACAGTCCCGAGTACACCTGATGAGGGTATTTGCAAAGTTTGTGTCAATGTTCTTGTTTGTGACAAAGCGGCGGTCAACTCCAGTGTTTGTTTTTTTGAAAAAGTGTTTTATATATCACAGGGCAACAACTGTATTGGACAAAACAACCAGCCGACATGTGTTTCGTCACAGGGAATTCATCCGTGACTCTTAGGGCTGTTCCGAGTCAAAATAGGAGGATGAGCAGGCCCCAGGTGTCCTGTGATAATTCCAACCTGGGCTGGGGTATGCGATGAGCTTGATTAAAACTGTGGAAGGTGCATTTTGCTGTGGAATGAGTGTAACTGCTGGTCCTGGATATAGGAACAGACGTGGTAGGATTAGAGGAGCCCCGAGATATATATTTTTTTAAGTATTGGCATATGTGTGTATGTTGGCTATCAATATCACTGGAGGAATCAAGTGCCCAGTTGGGCAGAATTGTGGAACTTTCTAACATTGTGTGATTACTAGAACTTTATTGACAATTGTGATTGTTTCAATTAGTGCATCATCTGGTACAATGTGAATTTTCACAGATTCAACTAATCAGTAGCGCCCACTTGGGCAGAATTGTGGAATTTTCACACGTCATGCATTCACGTATTTATATTTGGCTAGCGAATGAATCAGTGCGATACTTAGTACATGGTGAGTCTTACCAAACTCAATAAAGCACTGTAAATTTTGAATGGCGATGCGCTCTGTGAGAACATTGTGATCATATCACCAGCACTTACTGTTATATTGCCAATAGACTCATGATGGTGTTGTAACTTTTCATCTATTTCATAGCTTGTACCAGAATATATGCACGAAAAATGTGGGCAATGCGAGAAATTTTGTTTCAGTGTTCACTTGCAATGAATTTAAGCAAATGTCATCATGGGTTAACAATTTACAATCAGTTTGCTTGGCGAATATGACCATACATTTAAAATATGTAAAATATCTGCTTGATGTTGCCCATGAACTACTTGTGATATCGTGATAAGATGGCCGCCTTATTTCTTATTCTCACTTGGGTGTATTTTTCAGTCTGTTTTCCATGTTTAGCAGAACTGGTGATATGAGTGCACGATATCGCCTGACCCTTAGCGTGAACAAGACGAAAGCTGAAATGCGTTGCTGTGCAGCCATTAAAGACCATCTTTTGCAAACTACCCGAGGTGTCCGTGAGGTTTCTGAACTCAGAAATATTGTTGTGTGACATTGAGCAGGGTTACCGGTACCCAGTTCACGGACCGCCCTGTATGAGGGCTTCTACCAGTTCCGGCCTTTTTGTGTGTGTGTGTGTGTGTGTGTGTGTGTGTGTGTGTGTGGGTATATATATATATATATATTGATATTCTGTCTGAACACCGTGAGAGTGGCATGCATGGCTGCTACATAAAGGGAGTTGTGGAGGTGCCCTGACGTACAGAGAGTTTGAAGTGTGCTGCATCAATGAGGACGGGCCTAAAAGTATGGGGGCCATAAATCAGTGGCGGCTCCTCCGCAATGTCAGAGGAGCATCGCCCTACTGGCTTAGAGCCAGCAGCTAAAAAATAAAACATATTTTACTATAATTTTATCTTTCAGCTGCTGGCTCTGAGCCAGCGCGTGTAGGGAGGGGTGGGGAGAGGCCAGTCTATGGGAGGAAGGAGTAGAAGTGGTGTGCACTTCTAAGTGCGCATGTCTGTTTGGCTGGTCACCATATGCCGGCCAAACACACATACGTACATAGGTTTCTCTAACCCGGTTGTATTCTACAGCCGGGTTAGAGAAAGAAAGGCACAGACTCCTTGTGCCTGAGTGGAGCGTAAAACCAGGCCCATCAGGCCAATCACCACACTGCTTTTATAGTATGAGAGCAGCGTCTGAATAAAGGAGTATCGATACGCAAGATGGCCGCAGGTTATGTTATGTTATGTTATATGGGTATTTATTACGCGCACAGCTACTCTTGAGTATCCTTACAGGTAAGTTTTGTTTTTATTTTTTTTTAAATACAACCCCCCTCTCCTGCTCCCCGTCCAAAGCTCCTGCTGCCTTGCCTTGCCACCCTGCCAATCCATAGTGGCAGTAGCTACAACTGCCAAAAATATCTCACCACTTGCAACAATGTAGCTCCTTTGCTGTTAAGATGTGTGTTGCAGTCTTCAATGATGGTAGCAGATTAGATGAAAGCAGTACTAAGAGATGGGTGATGACGGGCAATTCCTTTTGTAATAGATTCTCATACGCCATGACTCTCTGCAGCATGTACCTTCTCGTATGGTATTGAAGTAGAATTGAAGAGCCTGAGCTGAATGTCTCCTGTCCCCTCACTTGTTGCCAAGACAATGTGGATGCAGGTTCTGGCTGGATAGGCGGTTGATTAAGTGGGTCATATGGATGTTGTGATTCTTATCTTAATTCAATTGGGTGCTGTTATTGTAAACAAAAAGTACAAGTCCTTTCCCTTAAAATCTCTTTATATTTATTGCATTTGCAATATATCTTCAAACCCTCATAAGTTTTTGTATACATTTTCTGGTAATATTATATTAAATCACAAGCCAATATACAGGTGGATAGCTGGCCGGAGGACCATTTCTAGTTACACATGAAATTCTCAATTAATAGGGATAGTGAAAACTGAGAATTGCTTAAAGTTTTTGATCATGGAAAGATTTCAAGGAAAAGCAGAACAAAGAATATAGATTTTTATTAAATCACTTTCATCGAGCCATTATGTTTACATTAAAAAGAAGGAAGACTCTAGAGAAGTAACTTAACTCTGAGAATGCCATGTCTTCAGAAGCTGTTTCCAGAACTCCACACTATTTGCCTTCCTTCTTTGGTGAACTTGGTAAAGGTCAGAAAGAGGAAAGTCCCATGACTGGATGTTGAGGGACGATGAAGAGGAGCAAATCCCCAGAATGCAGGCTGCAAAAAGCATCGGCTTGGGCCCTATATTTATTAATTTCCCTGTATTTATGCCTTATTATAAAGCACTGCATACCAACTTATAAAGTCTCAAAGCACTGAGAAAGAGGGAAGAGGAAAGAGGATGAAAGTGTAACACTTGAGGAGAACAAGTCAGTTAATAGGTTGGTTGAATTTCAGTGAGAGGAGTCAGATTTATTGTAAACAAATTAACAACATTCATCCACAAAGTCCTGTAATTGCTCTTGGGTGATGAGGTGCTAACTGGTCCCAAGCAGATTACCAGAGGGGATCAGGAGTATAGTTCCGAAGATAGACCATAGTCCAGCACATAACCACTTCTGATGTAATGGAAAGGAGATTAACCGTTAAGCCTGGATTGGAGAATTACATTTTCTGGGATTTCCTTGACCTGAGTAAATCATTTTTAAGTCTCAGATGTGGTGGTAGTTTATTCCACAGGTAGAGCCTATGGTCAGGAAGATATCTTCTGCCAAATGACTTTCATCTAGTCTGCCAAGCGGCAAGAAGATTAAGGTTGGCGGGCCTTTGGATTGTTACTAGAGATAGCTTTACTAAAGATCACATAAAGCCTTGTGGACGAGACAGAGGGTTGCATTTGAGAAATCTCTTTTATTGGCAGTGATTGGAGGGACTTTAGTGTCGTTGTGATGTGATTTTGATGTTTGAAGTTGAATGTCAATGAAGCAGCATAATTCTGGACTCCTGGTAGTTTAGAGACAGTTTTGTTGGGGAGTCCTGGGTGTAGATAGTGTCTCATAACGATCTGATAGGTTGACTTTAAATCACAAATGTTAAGAGGGAATCTGTTAAACTTGGCCCTTTCAGTTGGGAAATCCACAAACGTTTTGTCTTTACTTCTCCGAATTTTTCTGATATCGTTTTTGCTGATCTCAGAAGTGAAAAATTCTTAAATTCATTTTTTCACGACTGTAAGGCCTACCTCTCCCATTGGATAACATTGAATTTACGTAATTACACTTAATAAGCTCTAACTTCCAACTGGGAACAGGTAATCAGTTCATGTTTGGCATCTTTGGAATTGTAATGAAAAATCCTCTTTTACGGTAAAGTTGAATTTCAAGCTACAATTTTGAAAACGCCACTTTCAGAAAGTTGACATTTTCCTGCCTTAGTCATTTGGTGCCTGGAGGATGTCTCTGGGTCACATGACTCTGTGTAGTTGGCAATTGATCTTTGTGTATTCCTCCTAGACATCCATGTACAAATGCAAGCTTAGGTGTGCCTGGATGGGACATCTGTGGCAGGAGGGAGGAGCAGGGCACAGCACTACTTACACTTGAATAGGCTATGTCTTGCCTCTACACAAAGGGCTGCATACCCTCTATAGTTAGTCTGGAGCCAGGGTAAGGAAAGAGGGATACATGTGCACTTCATAGGAAAACTTCAAGAAACTTCTCCCATTTCAAAGGCAGGACTTGGCATAAATACTGGACCTCAGACACCAACTCTTCAGTACACTTCTGGGCCGGTGGAGACTCTGCCAGAAAGAAGGACTGCTGTACTGCTGAAAGGACTGCCACTCTGTTTGACTGCTTCTCTGAAGGACTGCTGCATTGCAGTGCCGGCCTGCTGCCTTCTTACCTGAATGGGGAGGACTGGACATACATATTTTGAACCAAGGACCCCAAAGAAACTCCAAGGGCGAGTTGACTGGCCTCCTGACTAGAACTTCAGGGACAAAAGGCTACAACAACCTTAAACCCACTACCTTGACTCTGCCAACGGTGAGTTCTAACCTGCCAAGAGGTGCCACCCCAGTCATGGACCGTTGAAAGTGTGCCTGAAGATGCTCTGCAAGCCAATCTGTGGGTCCAGCATAACTGATGAGTTTCCTCTGCTGCGCAGCACAACCCGGAAAAGAACCGGCACATCGCCTCTTCTGCAAAGTGTCTTTCAGTGCAAGGACTTTGCATCAACCTTGCAGCCTGAATTGGAGCCACCACTGTGCGAAACTTAACAAACACAGGCCCTGCCCTAGCGTTGGAAATCTCTTGTCGATGGCAGCCTTGACGACAACACAGGATCTCGCACTACGGCCTGGCAGCTCTTCGGAACAGACGCATCACCTCGATTGCATGACCCATTCTCAACGCCAGACTATGCAACGCAAGCACTCATCGACAGGATCCTCGGCGATGACACACAACCTGGCATCGCTGCTTTCCTTGAAACTGATGCATTCCCTTGGCTGCGCTACGCATTGTCGGCGCACACCCTTGCAACACTTCCCATCCAAGATTTAAGGTACTCCTGTTTAGTAGGCCTAGCTGGGTCCCTGTAGGTGCCCTGCTCTCCATTGCAGTTGAGTTAAACTTGTGACTTTGTCTGGGTCCGACACAATCAGATATTCACATTTGGCGAGTTGTGCTTTTTGATGCTATTTTCACTGAAATATTTAAAATCATATATCTACAGTTCTACTGATTGGATTTTTATAGTTTTGGTCTTGTTTTATTTATTAAATATTACTTTATGTTTCTAATCTGGGATCCTTTTGTAGAGTGTTTTCACTGTTTACTGTTTGAAGTGTTGCACAAATACTTTACACATCACCTCTGTGTTAAGCCTGCCTTCTCTGTGCCAAGCTACCCAATGGTTGAGCACAGGTTCATTAAGGTTTGGCTTGTGACTTAACCCTGACAAGGATTGTGGTTTGCGCTTGAGTAAGGTTTCACCCCCTCACCCAGTAACCCTTTCTTAGGAATTGAGTTTCTGTCTCATCCCTACTGAAGGAATTCAACCTCGTTATTTTCAATTTAACCGCATGGCTGCTGGGCGTTTCCCCCCCCCCTGTGCTGGAAAATGCCATTTTAGTGGCACTATGACGAGCTGAGCTCGTCATCAGCACACGACACCCGTGGGTGATGACAAGCTCAGCTCGTCATCAGCATCGAAAGGGTTAACTAGTTACATGGGAGGAGAGGAATGTCTTTGAAGAACTAGAATAGAGAGAAGGGAGGGCACCTTTCGTGTCTGGTGAAACCAGGGAACCAAGGTCGTCGACGAGGACCCAAATTCATTGGAAGTTGGTGGAAAGTTACTCAAAAGAGGTGTTCACGGAATGGCGTTCCATGTGAATTATGAGGGGTATAACTTTGCCTTTTTGTATTAGGCACAGGGACAGTTTGGTAGGACTTCTGCTTTTGATTGAGGAAGGAGAGCATATTAGAACAAGCTCTGTAGCTTCATGCTACTTGACCCATTTGACATGAGTGCTTCTTAGGAAGTCAACACGTGCTGACACCTTTGGGGAAATTCTTCTGGGAAGTTAGGAAGGGGTGCTACTTTAGAAGTAGTGTAAGGTCATATTATTCTTTATTTGGGAAATATAAATGAAAAGACATTTGGATGCAGTGTCTATTCTCAGTTCTAATTCTGGAATTCATTATTCTGTGCCTATTGTGCTGAGTGAACTATATTCGCAAATTGGACTCTGTATTAGCATTCATGTATCTCTACACCTTGATATTGAGGTTTGTCTATATTTGGTTATTTTTGGCTTTGTAATAAAATGACAAAACCTGAATTCGGAGTCTGTGGTCCGTTAATCAGATGGAAAGGGGAAATGTGTAACTGGTAACTGTTTTCTCTCTTCCATACTTCTATACCAGGCAATAAAGACCATCAGCTAAGAGTTCCTAAGTAATTTCTAAATTGTGGAATTTGGCCCCATCGCTTGCTTAGCTTCATAATCATGATCTGTATTTCATCAATTTGATATTTAGCTGCACATTAGGATTATACCACTGTCCATTATTTCAAGGTATACCTTCTCATGCTATAAAAATTATTAAATATTTACAAATGCATGAATCTGTAAATGCAGCCTCACTTATTACCTATAACAGAGCTTTCCAAACTCTGTGTCGTGACACAGTACTGTGTCGCCTGCCATGTTTGGGTGTGTCACGCAACAACGAGGAGACGCGCTCTATTCATTTTTAGCAGGACGGTACTGCGCATGTCAGTGACGCAGTACGCGGAGGAAGGCGTGGAAATCCCTTTGCAGTGTGCGTCGAATATTCAATCCTTTCCACAGAGCCCCCTCCGCTGCCCATTCCTGGCGCTCTGTAAGTTTTGACATGAGTGGTTGCCCGGCGGGGAGTAGATGGTACACACACTGACCCTCAATGACATAGCCTGACTGCCATGGGCCCTAAAGCGAGAACAGAAAATGCACTCACTGCATAATTGCCCAACTGAGGGCCTGGGGAGGCACGGGCACCGGTGTGTGGAAACACCTTGAGTGATCACAGGGGTTAATGGTGCACTAAAGTGGAATGTGGTTACTGCTAAAGTGAAAGTTCAATTTTTTTTCCCTAATTGGGTAAGAACTAATTCATTTGGTAAACATTGCCCTTGCAGCCCCCACTCTTGCTGCCGCCCACAACGTGTCGCTGCTGACCTGCAAGGTAATAGAGAACTCCCACAACCATGCGTTTAACCAGACAATCAGTCTCTCTTAAAATTAGGTTTACTAGAAGGCTACTCCTAGCTCCGCCGTCCCTGTGCTCCCATGATAAAATTTCATGGAAGAGTCTTGCTCTCTGGGAGTCGTAACCTTCGGTCACACTATTTCAATTTAGCAGAGTACTGCTCCCCAAGTCATTCTACGTCATGTGTGGCACTTGCGGCCATGCCTAATTCATGGAAAAGACTTGCATCCTGGGACTTGTAGTTTGTGGTTTCCACTACAAGTATGGGTGCAAAAACCCAGGTGTCCCTGAAAGGGTGATTTGCTTGGCCTTCGAGACCCCTGGCTGTTCCTGCTACCCCTGTTTATCATCTGCAGTTTCCACCCATTCCTTCTTTTTCTCCTAGTCTGCCAGTAATAGATAGGGGGCAGTGGGTGGGACAGAGTGTCATCAGGTGTGAGTTTTCACCTCTGCTACCCCTGGCCTTTCGATGATGCGACATCCATGACGGCCGAACTATGTGTTTTCTCATTGCTTTGTGTGTGTGCCTTATGTATTTGTGTTGTTGACAATGTAGTCAGGGTTAAAGGATAAAGTGTCAGCCCAGGCAACCTTGGAGTTATTATTTCCGGGAAGCAGGGGGAAGAGTTTTCTTCCATTCAACCAATTAAACTAAAATGTTGTAAGTTAAAGGTCCAATATTGGAAACATTGTCTGGTGACAAGAAGCAAGGTTGGAACCTTACCTTTTTTGGCAAAGGGACCACAGGCACATGTGGTGAGGTAGCATCTGTGGGCAGTGTGATAAGGAGCCATGGACAGCGACATCAAGTCACACTGCCTTAGCCCTTACATTTAGACTCCACTAGGGTTCAAAATGGTATCTTGTGACTATTAAGGCTTGTGGCTGTGTAGCCTTTTGTTAGCCCGGTTTCATGTAGAACTAAAGTCCCACTCATTGCGATAGAGGCTGACGCATTTGGAAGTGCGGTGAGTTGTCAATCAAAAGAGGCTGAATGTGTCAAGGGCTAGAACTGTCTCCAGAGTTCTCTATGCAAAGTAGCTTATGGGAGGCGTAGAAACTTCGGAAACCTATGCAGCCACAGAGTGATCACTGCCACAGACCCGTTTAGTTGGTTGGGAGGAGCTGGTTTGGACCCACCAGGTGGCTGTAATGCTATTTTTAAACCAGGAGTCTATGTGCGAGAGGATCTGATGTCACTTTATTCATTTGACACATTTATTTGATTTTTGTTTCATTTCATTGATGTCATTAGCCTTGTTATTGATGTCAATTGTGTGCCATTTTGTCCTCATGTCATTAAAGGTGCTCCTACACATTTTCAAAACTAGGACTCAGTCACTCAAAGGAACTCCACGTGCTTGCCTGTGGGGGTGAAACATGTGATGCTTTGTGCAATCCAATACATCCCGCATTAATAGGAGCAGGGACGTCACCCACCCACAGACATTGGATGCTCATGATAGGCAGAACCCGTTGTGCCACATTTTCTTTCAACTACACATCCCTCGACCTGACATCAGTAAAAACTGCTTCTCTCATGGTATTTACTGTAAATAAGGTATAAATATATTTTTGAAAAATCATGAGTGTGGTGTCTGTCATGTAGCATGCAGGGCAGCAAGCTCACAGTGCGGGATTACATACACTTCTGAGGTAGTTCTATTTTGTCCTGCATTATTTGACACCATTTCTTTTTGTGCTATTTTTCGGTATGAAAAATCAGTGTTTGAACTTTGTCTAGCTCTAGTCTGGACAGAATCTAAACATTTTGGTTTTTTAGCTGCTGAAAACATCTGCAAAAAACACACCAGCAAAATGGCAAAGTAGTGCTAAATAGCACCTCAGCGCAAATTAGAGTCAGCCAGGCGGTTTATGTTCTAACTCCTTCGGTGCTGATGTCGAGCTCAGCTCGTCATGAGTCACAGTGGAGCTTTGCTCTTGACGAGCTGAGCTCGTCATAACGGCCGCGGTTAACCCACACAAGGTTAATTCCCCCAATGGCCATGCTAATGAGGAAAGTGACAAGGGTGCTGGGGCAATTTCCGGTGAACAAGCCATTTTCTATATTACTGTACTTCTGTTTCGCATTAGGGAGTGCTCCTAAGAATTGAGATTGTTACGTTGACCAATTGAACTTCCATGCAGACAAGATGACTCAGTGAGTTAACACTTTCTGCAGAAATATGTTGTTATTTGTGGCTTATGAGTTACAAATTCCATCAAGGCCGACTCCGTTTTCATCCTTTCTGGGGTATACCTTGAGACCCATGATTACACCTAAATATTGTTTATACCTCAGTGGTAAGATCCTACCCTCGGCTAGTACTGTTTAATGACCACCCAGTGCTGCCTGTAGCACTAAACAGGTGTAGTAACAATGTCTTCCTAATTTAGACCCAGCATAAAAGTAACCAAAGAAAATGTAGAATAAGAAAACAGCAGAAGCTAGACTAGAATTAGGGATAAAAGTAAAGATGACAGAAAGAAATTAAACATAGAAAGCCAATTAGAGAACTGCACGGCTGCTAGCTAGAGAGCCTTGTGTAGAGGAAGGTGTTATTAAAAAATCCTCTAATTTCCTGGAACGAGTGCTGAATCTTCCTTTCTAGGGGTGGTATGAGGGGAGGAAATATCGATGACAACCTCATGTTGTTATACTGCTCTCTTGTTTGAAGTTTGCAAATATATATTTTCTAAAGAAAGAGATCTGATGTCCTGACCTACATAATAGGCTTAGCACTCAAAAATGTTTTTAGTCAGAAGCGGATCGCTAGCTCGGACAGTGTGTGTGTGAATGTGCACAGTTGATGTTTGCATTCAGGCATGGTTGGATGGGTTGGCAGTGAGTGCACCCGCCCTATTTGTGCTGTAAATCACAGGGGCATGTGTCAATGAGTGCATGATTATATTCTTGTTTCAGGCACAAACCTAACCTTACACCCAGTTTTGTCCGTCACTGTCTTTCTTAGAACAGCTTCACAATTACATTATTAACCTCCTGCTTCCTCAAATTTTCTTGAAAATACACCGTTGCCCACTTTTTCCCCAAACAAAATTTTCTTGGTGGGAGAAACCCCCCCCCAAACCACCCGGGAGGTGGTTTCGGCTTGCTCACTACGCTTGTTCGGCAGCAGGCAGACTTTGTGCATGATTGAAAGGGTTGGCAGTGCGTGCACCCGCCCTTTTTGTGCCGTAAATCACTGGGGCATGTGTCAATGTGTGCATGATTATATTCTTGTTTCAGACACAAACCTAACCTTACACCCAGTTTTGCCAGTCACTGTTATTGTGTTTTTATCTAGGAACCGAATCAATATTGCTATTTTATGCCCTTGTACGGCTATAATCAATAATATCCCTATAATGGCATAAGAATCAGATCCATATTTAAGTAAATAGCCCTTGCAGTCCAAAGCACGGCAGAAGCTACTTCCTTGGATTCATAGAAAGCACAACGAGTTCTTTCGGCACACCAAACCTCCAGCAACCTGGGAAATCCCCATTTGCTTTTGTTTTGATTTGTCATTAAACTCCTGCGAACACTAAAGGAACAGTTAGTTCTTAGTGACATCTTTATTGACATCTTATGTCCAAACCTTACGTCAAACTCGGCACCTTTCAGGCATAAATATACCAACGTTGCCTTAAGCAAACACACGGTGGTGGTTTTGGAGCCGAGCAGCTATGTACTTGCTCGAGAGCCCAGCTGATGCGAGAGCCCACGGACGCTGCCCTTCCTCTTTGACGCACTGAGAGAGACGCTGTCTTTTCTCCTGCCGAGAAATCCGGCTCCGGTGTTCTCAGCTGCCTTCACAGGCTGCTGGGATATCGAGTCCTGAAAGAGAGATACCAGACCTCCTGCATTCCATTACCCAGGTACGGAGCTGACTAAATCCTTAAAGAGAATTCTTGAGTCAGATTCTTGGCAAAACCAACTTAACTTAAACTGCTACTTACTTACTCCTTCCCACGTATTAAGCTTAGGTCAGGTACATCGGGGTAGGAGTATTTTAGAAGCACCAGTTGAGTACGTTAGTCAATGTATATATGTATGTATATATTTTATCAATTTTAAAGTATCTTATGGCTAAGAAACCATATCAATGCTTTTACAGTATTTTTTCATAATACTCTTTTTACTGTACGCACTTTACTTTACATTAAGTATTGCAATAATGGCAATTCATTTCTCTTGCATGAGAAAGAAGACTGCTCAATAAATCACACCTTTTATTGAAAACGCCCGTCTCTCTTTTCTCTGCACTCTGGTGAAACTAAGTACGCACATCTGACTGAGTGAAATAGCTGTCTATTGTTTTCAAACGACTCTAGAGATATACTCTTATTTTGAGGGAGCAAAGTTGTCATGTTATATGGTTGTCAGAAGCTAATCCCTTCTTGTCTATCTAGGGAGGTTAAACTCCTCGTTTATTCGAGAAAGTTTCTAGTGACCTCTGAGCTAGCTGGCAAACCTTAAGTCTAATATAGTCAGTAGAGACCTAGTCGACCTCAGTCCTACGTCTACACTGCTGAATATATTATTCCAATGCGCAGAGCCTCTTGGGAATATAGGAACTACACTACACTGTCTTTATTAGAACAGATTCACAATTGCTTTATTAACTTTTGTGCTTTCTCAAATTTGCTTGAAAATCCATCATTTACCCACTTTTTTTTCAAAATTTTCTCCGGGGGGAGAACCGCCCCGAATCCTCTTAGGTGGTTTGTGCTCGCTCGCTACACTGCCTTACAGTGTAGCAAAAATTATGCATGTACAAAAAGTGTATCACCAACATGAAAAGTTTGGAAAGCTGTGGCCTAAAACATTCACTGCTATGCATTTAAAGAAATGTAGACGTTCATGTTAATTGGGTGTAGACACAAATGCATACATACTATTATCTAACTGCAGAACATTTTTGGAAACCAGCTAGATAACTGTGAGTCTTTATTACATTAATATGCACTGTGCATGGCCATTGCAAGTCTGATATAAATGATCCATTCACATTGTTAGCCAGTCACCCTAAGCATGAGCTACAAACTATAACTACATGCATGAGTGTCCTCATTATTTTCCGAATTTCTGTGTACAATTAAACATGAGTTCTAGACTAGAGCTCGGAACAACCACATTTATCAGACTGACTAGAAATGCTATGATATTCCTGCATAACTTATCTATTCCTACAAGCAAAGGAAGTAAGAATTGTACACAAAGGCATGACAACAGGCTTACAAATAACATGACAACTGTAGCATTCACATACAAGTCAAAGTCCATATTGGAATGTCCCATCCTATCCATCTCCAAACACGTAACACAATTGACCTTCATGAACATGGAATTTTACTATATAAATGCTTAAGATGTATTGAAAAATGTGTGATATTGCATGAAAAGAGCATAACAAACTGTAACCTATATAGATCACTAAATCAAAACCACTAACACTGCAATCCCATTGTGTACTACTCCTCCACAGAGCGCTTCAGGGCCTTGTCAGTGGTAGTAAGCATTATATAATCACAGCAAACTATTGTATAAATATATTCCCATATTTTTATGAAGCAAGGACTGCATCTCAGCCTTGACTCTGAAATAGGCGTGTGAAATGGCCCTTTTCGCTTTTACTATTAGGTCGGGACTAACATGTCATGGATGCCCATAATATGCGAATAATGTTAACCGTGATGTGTGACTTCAGGGTTATTATAGGGCTGTGACATCACTTGCTGTGACATCACTTACTGTGACATTACTGTATGTGAATTGGATGTGCTAATTAGAACGTGTGTCTGCAAACAAACACTGCTATAGACAAAATAATGCTAGAACTATTACGCTAATAAATCCCTCAACAGCAAGCACCAACTCCCAATTGAACAAATCACCAATTGCCGTTTTGCCCATGTGAAGCATCTGTTGGGAGGAAGAGACCGTCGGCAACCCCTCGCCGCACCCGCTTTGCGGGTGCCGCTTCGTCTAAGTCTACAGGGACAAGCGCCTCAAGGGGAACTGAGGAGCTGTTTTGCGTGAGCTCACCGGACCAACAGGTAGTAGCGCTGCAGAGACTCCATCTCCCAGGAGTCCCTGCGTGACCTTGCACACCTGGTCTGCGCTCCCTGACCGCCATGCCCACAGCCCGCCCTACGCACTATAACTTGGCCACAGGCTGCCGCGGCGCAGGAGAGCGCTGGAGCATCCGGGGGAAGCCCGGGACAAGGGCAGGACCGTCTGTGGCCGTCCGTGGCCATACGTGGACGGGCCGGTCCCCCCTCTATCATCTGAAACACGGACCAAGCTGATTGAACTCGGTGTCACAGGGGGTCCTGGTCAATTCTATCAACCCCCCAGGAAAGTATAACTTCCTGGCTTTAACTCTGTGCCTTGGAGCAACCATGTCCCTATGCTCCGGGAAAGAAAGAACTGTACATGTCTCTACCAAGAGCGGGGTGGTATCCGGAACCCTCGATCATTTCTTTAAGCGGGCTACAGGTATTCTCGAAAAGGAAATCGCCTTTGCCGAGAAACGCTTATCCATCGATCTTATATCGGGTAAGCGTTCGTCTCTGGGCAAAATTGGGTCAGTAGTATCTCCCCCACTCTTAAGCCATCCAGCTCCTATTGAAAACCACCAAGTGGGTGGCAGGCTAGATATAGATACGATAATCTGTTCACCCTCTAACAGTTCATTAGATAACATGGGCGTTTCGTCCAAGCTATCTAGCCCTCTACCCAAATTCTCAACTGTGGGTGGACTAATAAATCCCAAACCAAGCAAAAGGAAAACAGGGGACTTAACACAGCAAGGGGAAAATGCTAAGATTTAAAAAAAAATAATAATATAGCGCTGCCCCCTTCTGTTCCAACTATTTTACAAAATTCTAATGAGGTCCCTATAGGCCCTTATGACCAGTGTCCGACCCACAGTTCGGTTGAAGAGCTTCTGGGCAAGATAGAAATTCCTATCAAATCCCTGATGCTACCCCTACTGGAACGCACGAGGTTGATAAACTCCCAACTGGACCAGCTAGAGAATTTAGCTACAGCCAATTCGATTACGTTGGATAAATTAGCAAAAATCTCAGATAACACTATGGAGAACCCCATAGGTTGCCAGATAAAGGGGTCTAGCGTTACACCGAGGTTGGCCGTGAGTGCTGTTGCTAACAACCATTCGACCATACTGTTAGAACATCCACAAAGGGAGAAATCTTCTGAGGACAATAACCATCTGAAGTCTGCAAAGGGTAGGCTTTCCAAGGAAGGTGCAGCACAGAGAGCCCAGCCTGCCTCTTCCGTACAGGCTAACGTCACACAGTCCTTGGGGAAGGGAATACAGGGTAACGAAACTGTTAAGCAGAGGGTGCCTTGTGTTAAACTACCCCCTGAGTCTGCCCCCTACACTATCATTATGACGGGAGTTACAGCTATTGGGGAGGGGAAAACAGAAACATCTAGGGAGCTAAGGAACAAAGTCATTTTTTGGCTAAATAAGAATAGAGCTCTCCCCCACCAGTCCAAAACAGAGATTTTAAATGTCAGAAGAGTTGGATGGGTGGGCTACCGCCCCAAGGACTTGGAGGGCGATTGTGTCATTATTAGTTTTAGGGACCCATGGGTGGTGGATTTTATTAGAAGAGAACCCCATTTTGGAAGAGTGGGAGAGGTTCAAACTCTAGTTCTTCCATTTTTTTATCCCCAAAGATACAGTGTTCCCTCTCACTACTCACATGGGCCTCGAAGGATTAGCAATCCCAGAGGACCTCCCCTTGATAGGGCGACTAATTTCCTACAATACCCTCCATTGTTCAATCGGTTTCAGTCCCTCTCAGGCCTAGAGGGAGTCAACAGACTCCCGGTTAGTGTAGGCCATTCCATCCAGGTGATGCGACCCAATATGGGTCTTGCACGAACCTGTTCACTTAAGGCAGGAGTGGCTGGCACAAGTGAACAGGCACTATGTAGCCCCAAGGGATTGGATAAGGAGAGTCAGATTGCCGTCCACAGGGTGGAGACATGTAACATGGTTCCTTTGCTTAATGACCTTCCTGTTATCATTCCAACAGCGCCACTGTGCCTTAGTGAGTGCCAGACGTCCAACCCAAACCTTCTTCCCCAGTCTGACCTAGGCAGTTCCCCTATTTCTACAAACCTTAGCCCTAGACAGCTAATGGATCCAGCACCCGCTTTTAGTATAACTAGCATTAGAGGGCCCACGAGGGAGGGCCCACCTGTAGCTACCTCAGGGAGGGTGGGCGACCAAAGGATTGAGCCCTGAGGGGGCCTGGGCGGGGAGGCTTCAGTTCTTAGGATTCTTAGCTGGAACGTCGCAGGCATCACTAGAAAGCTAGACATACCTGACTGGAATTCTTTAATAGAGGATCATTCAATCTGGAGTAAGGAGCCCTGCCGTAAGTTGGGGTACTCGTCATTCTTCAAACCAGCAATTTCCCCCCTTTTAGGGAAGGGTGGCCCTTCAGGAGGCCTTCTTATATGGGTTGATGTTACTCTTGAGTGCCAAATTGTGCAGCACAAGACTAATTCCCCTGATTTGCTTAGAATCTCACTTAAGGGGTCTAGGAGAGGGCTTACCCTGGACATTTTCAACATCTATGCTAGAGGCACTAAAGGCGGCTCCCAGTCCCCTAAAATTGCACGCCTGGAGGATCTTCTTAGGCAGTGCCCTAACAGTTCACATGTCCTGGTCGCTGGGGACTTTAAGTGCATGTTTGAGCCCCTGGCGACGGAGGACATTCTGGACACTGCTAATTAAGATGCCAAGAGAGGAATACCCGCCTTAACCATCTCGCCTATCCGGAAGTGGTCCCAACGGGTCGTACGACTTAACTCCTTGGCCCTGGAATTTGGTCTGAGGGCAGCGAATGGGAGGACATGTTCTGAACCTTCCGGAGCCCATACTTACAATAGACCAAATCATACGTCGAGGATAGATTATATTCTCCTCGACTTTAGGCTCTGGACTTCTCTGCATGACATGGTGGTTCTCCCCTCAGCTGACAGCGATCATAACCCTCTTTCTTTGGCTCTGCTTCCCTTGTGGGGCGGGGAACAGGGTGTGCACATGCAGCTAAATTTGGCTCCTACCTCGGAAGTACGTACCTCCAACTTTGGGAGGCGCTTGAAATGGAACAAAGTAGCCATGGATGGGGAGAAAATTATAGCTATGGGGGCTCTTCTAGCAGCTTCTCTGTCCACTCTGCCTTTGCCCACCTTGACGAATAGTGAAGTGTCAGGTCTCTTTTGTAATACAATCAAGGCCTTGGGTAAACTCTTCATGCTCCCAAATAGGAACTGCTCAGCGGGTGGAGTTAACAGTTCCAAGAACCAACCAGGTTGGTTCACTAAGAAATGTAGGGAGGCAAAATCTGCCCTGATCTCAGCTGTTAACACCTTGCATGCTGATGACGAACCCCAGCCGTCATGCACTACGGTGCTCGTGTGCTGATGACGGCTGGGGTTCGTCATGGCCCGCCCCTGTTCATTTGTTTACCGCACAGCGGAGGAAACGGGCCAGCAGCGAAGGGGTTAAAGGCAAATCCCCGGTGGAGATTAGGCTAGCTAGGAAGGAGTACAAACAGACCACCATTGCAGCAAAGAAAGAATGGGAAGACAGGTATTGGACCGACCTAATGGAAGCAAGCAAAGGTAGAGATGCTAGAGGGTTCTGCAATCTGATAAGGTCAACGAACAGACCAGATTGTGCCCTTATTACGTGCAATATTCCAGCCCACAGTTGGTACAATCACTTCCAGTCCCTCTATACCAGTACAGAGGGGAATACACAGGCGCCCACCAACAGTAGCCTTCCACTAGCTCACTTCTCGGGGGACCTATTGGGTGATCCGTTTACCCCAAGAGAGGTTGAAAGCGTAATAAAATTGCTGGTGCCCCTCAAAGCAGCTGGACCTGACGGGATACCGGGTGACTTATTACGCGCTAACAAAAAGGAATGGGGGAAGCTGATCTCATCCTTGCTAAATGCTATCAACAACGGCGCACCTGTCCCAGAATCCTGGAAAGGGGCGGAAGTCGTCCCAATATTCATAAGGGGGTGTCGGGACCACCCAGCCAATTACAGGCCCATAGTTTAATTGACTCAACCCAAAAGGTAGCGGGCAAAGTAATTTTGGGAAGGGTTCTCCACTGGATAGATGAGCACGATATCCTATCGGACCTTCAGGCCGGATTCCGTTCTGGGACAGGGACCATAGAACAGGCCTTCAGACTGGTTCTTCTCTACTGGAAGGTGGTGGTGCTGGGCAAGGGCAGTCTTTACCTGGCCTTTATAGACCTGAAGACTGCCTTTGACCTAGTACCGCGGGAGGGGTTGTGGAGAGTCCTGTCTGAGATGGGGTTGCCCCCGTATATCCTGTCCCTTTTGGTCAGGCTTCATGCTGATAACTTCGCACAGGTGCGGTGGGGTAAGTGTGGCGAAAAAACTGCAGGATCCCAGTTGAAAGGGATGTCGGTCAGGGATGTGAGCTTGCCCCCACTCTCTT
Source organism: Lissotriton vulgaris (assembly GCF_964263255.1). Taxonomy (NCBI): domain Eukaryota; kingdom Metazoa; phylum Chordata; class Amphibia; order Caudata; family Salamandridae; genus Lissotriton; species Lissotriton vulgaris. Next base: position 135,599,824 of record NC_141697.1, on the reverse strand, counting down.
CTCTCTTTATGTGAATGGAGTGGTGGAGCATCTGCTCAAACATCCTGCAGATGCACCCTCCCTGGCGGGCAAGCGCATTCCCACCCTGCTCTTTGCCGACGACACCCTGCTCATTTCCAAGACCCCTGTGGGCTTGCAGAGTCTCCTAAATAGCTACCAGGAGTTTTGCTCACAACGGGGCTTGATAATCAACTCCAATAAAACAAAGTTCCTGGTTCTGAACCCGCCCAAAAAAATGGGACGCCCCCAGTGCTGAATTCCGTGCCCCTGGAGAGGGTGTCTGAATTTGATTATTTAGGCATCCGTCTCTCGGATTCAATGCATTGGAACTCGCACATTCAAAAGATGCTCTTGAGTCACAAAAGGGTGGGTGGCGCACTACTCAAGGAGCAACGTTCCTCTACATTTAAGCCTATTGCCCCAGTTTTGGAGATCTACAAAGCTAGAGGGGTTAGCGCTGCTTTGTATGGGGCGGAATTGTGGGGTATGTGTAACCTTGATGTGTTAGCCAGATCAGAGAGAAAATTCCTGAAAGACCTGATGGCTCTTCCGCAGAGCACCCCAACAGTTCCTGTGTTAATGGATTTGGGTTGCAGATCGATTAAGGATCAAGCCCAAATTCGTCCTTTGTTGCTCTGGGCGCGACGGTGGCGTATGCCCAAGTTGTCCTCATACGGAGAGGCCTTGGAAGAGGTCAAGTCTTTGGAGGGCTGGTCTAAGATCAAGTGATTGAGGGATGTGAAACGGTTGCTAGGAGCCTTGGGTCTTGGGGATGCGTGGGAAGCCAAGACCGCTCCCCCTAAAGCTGTTCTTAAGAAACTCTACTGGAGCTGGGTTCATTGTATAAACTCCACTGATGTGAAACATTGTAAATATACCGATGATTTTATGAAAATGAAGGATGTGGTGGCTTATGAACCCTATCTCGACATTATTTCTAACCCAACAGGTAGGGCTTTGTATTTTAAATTTAGAGTGGGGACACTACCTATATGCGAATTTATTGCTCGCTGGGAATTATCCCACTTGTCTTCCCCCTCCTGTGCGACCTGTCCATCACGCATAGAATCGGTCGCCCACATCTTCTTTGAATGTGCAGCGTATGCACTGCCGAGGCGGAGATGGCTCAAACCCCTATGTAGACAATTAGTTACCCGGTAGTATAGAGAGGCGCTCCATATCTTAAAATCCGACACACGCACCTTGGTTGTTTGCGGTGTGTCCAAATTTTTTAAATGGTCATGGTTAATTTGTTTGAATAGGCTTTCCCTGGCTATTTTATGTTTGTATTATCTGCTTTATATGTTTTTATCTGTATAAATAGAATGTGACTGTTTTTATTGTTCTTAATATGTTGTATTTCTGCTTTTATGATATTTTATATATCAAAATAAAGCCATTCATTCATTCATTCATATATGCAGACTTCTCGTCGGATTAGATCAGATTTACTAAGGCATTGGGCTGGCACAAGGCAATGCAAATCCATGCAAAGTCTTGCAAAGGCATTTACAGGTGCATTTTTTCTCAGCGCCAAAGCACTGCTGTTGTGAGTCAATGGGGATTACTGGGTTATATCAGTGCAAATACACATAGGGTTCGATGTAAAGTCCAAACTACAAAGATAGCCAGACTGGCTATAGCCTCAAAAACAAATGCCTCCTTTAAGCAGCGTTAGTAAAGGGAATGTGTTTTTTCTGCAAATCCCACGCATTGCATGTATACTGCCTTGCACCCTCGACATTCAATGTGTGCCTTCCTGTTAAGTTTGTCAAGGCCTAGTACTTTGTAATGAAAGGTTTGGCATTCCGTACATATCAGCGCACACTCTCCTCTGCAAGCCGGTGCAAGGCTTTGCATTGTGCAAGGCTGTGTGTTTGTGCGCCAGCAGAGGAGATCACAGCCAATCTTAGTAGAACTCTGCGTTTTCCTTGTCGCTGTGTTTCCTTCCCTGCTTTCCCCTTTGGTAATGCAGCACAGAAAATCTGGTTGCAGCACAGCATTCCAGTGCCCAATACATGTGAAAATCTGGCTCTTTCTCTTTAGTGGCTCCTATTTATGGCCTATGCCACTTTTACAATGCAAAATGTTCCCCCTTGTCATATGGTATCTTCCTTGGGCAGCTCCTTTTTTGGGGTAAGTAGGGAGAGAGGAGTCACCGGAAAGCGTGCCCGTAGTTTGCAGTGTAGCCTGCAGAAAGAGAAAGAAGTCAAGTCAAGTCAAGAGATTTATATAGCGCGCTACATACCCATAGGGTCTCAAGGCGCTGGAGGGAGGGTGGGGAATTACTTGTCGAATATCCAAGTTTTAAGTTGCTTTCTGAATGCTAGGTGGTTCTGAGTAAGGCGAAGGTGAGTGGGAAGTGAGTTCCAGGTTTTAGCTGCCAGGTAGGAGAAGGATCTACCTCCCATGGTGGTTTTGTTGATGCGAGGTACAGTGGCAAGGGCTTGGTTGGAGGATCGCAGCTGACGGGAGGGGGTGTAGAAGGACAATCGTGTGTTGAGGCATTCGGGCCCAAGTTCGTAAAGTGCTTTGTGTGCGTGGGTTAGGAGGCGGAAAGTAATCCTCTTATTTACGGGGAGCCAGTGGAGCTTTTTCAGGTGACCAGAGATGTGTTCTTTGCGCGGGATGTCTAGTATGAGCCTGGCTGAAGCGTTCTGGATGCGTTGGAGTTTTTTCTGGAGTTTTGCGGCGGTACCGGCGTATAGTGTGTTACCGTAGTCCAGGCGGCTCGTGACCAGTGCGTGGGTGACCGTTTTTCTAGTTTCGGTGGGGATCCAGCGAAATGTTTTTTTGAGCATGCGAAGAATGTTGAAGCAAGATGATGAAACAGCGTTGACTTGTCTGGTCATCGAGAGTGAGGAGTCCAGGATGACGCCTAGGTTCCGTGCGTGGTCCGTCGGGATGGGGGCTTTTCCAAGGGCTTCTGGCCACCAAGAGTCATCCCAGGCTGAGGGGGAGGTTCCTAAGATGAGGACTTCTGTTTTGTCTGAGTTTAGTTTCAGACGGCTGTGCTTCATCCACTCGGCTACTTCTTTCATTCCTTCGTGTAAGTTGGTTTTGGCGGTGTTAGGGTCTTTGGTGAGTGATAGGATCAGTTGAGTGTCATCCGCGTAGGAGATGATGTTGAGATTGTGTTGGCAAGCGATGGCCGCAAGGGGGCTCATGTATACGTTGAAGAGGGTGGGGCTGAGTGACGATCCTTGTGGCACGCCGCAGATGACTTCAGAGGCCTCTGACTTGAATGGTGGGAGGCGGACTCTCTGTGTTCTTCCGGTGAGGAACGAGGTGATCCATTCCAGTGCTTTTCCTTGGATTCCTACGTCTCTGAGGCGCTGTAGAAGGGTGCCGTGACAGACTGTGTCGAAGGCAGCGGAGAGGTCGAGGAGGATGAGGGCGACTGTGTCTCCATTGTCCAGTAGAGTTCGAATGTCGTCTGTTGCTGCGATGAGGGCGGTTTCAGTGCTGTGTTTGGCTCGGAAGCCGGACTGTGAGGCGTCGAGGGATTTGTTGGTTTCGAGGAAGGCGGCGAGCTGGTTGTTGACAGCTTTCTCAATGACTTTGGCCGGGAATGGAAGAAGCGAGATGGGGCGGTAGTTTTTGAGTTCGGTGGGGTCAGCTGTGGGTTTTTTCAGAAGGGCGCTGAGTTCTGCGTGTTTCCAGCTTTCCGGGAAGGTGGCGGAGTTGAGGGAGCAGTTGATGACATCTCGGAGGTGTGGTGCCATGATGGAGTCTGCTTTGTTGAAGATGTGATGAGGGCATGGGTCAGTTGGGGATCCTGAGTGGATGGAGTTCATCAGGCGGATGGTGTCCTCAGTGGAGATTGGGTTCCAGTCGTTAGGATGTTCAAGGGGGGTGAGGGTCCTGCAGAAGATTGGGTGGGTTGGTCTTCGGGTCGGTTGTCGAAGCTGTTGTGGATGTCTGCGATTTTGTTGTGGAAGAAGGAAGCTAGGGAGTCGCAGAGGGCTTGGGAGGGGGTGATGTCGTTGGAGTTGGCTGATGGGTTGGTAAATTCTTTGACGATGTTGAATAATTCCTTGCTGTTGTGGGCATTGTTATCTAGACGGTCTTTGAATGCGGCTTTCTTGGCAGACCGGATTAGTTGGTGGTGTATGCGGGTGGCGTTTTTGAAGGCGTCCCTGGTGCTGGTGTTAGGATCTTTTTTCCAGGCCTTTTCGAGGGAGCGACAGTGTTTCTTCGATTTCTTAAGATCATCGTTGAACCAGGATGCGTTTTTGCTGCCTATCTTGATTTGGCATTTTTTCAACGGTGCTAGGATGTCGGCGCTGTTGGATAGCCATTGGGTGAGGTTAATGGCTGCTTGGTCGGGGTTTGAGGAGTGGGAGGGGGGGTTGAGTAGAAGCGAGGAGGAGATCTGGTCGCTGGTGATTTTGTTCCAGTTTCTTCGCAGGGTGGGTTGAGGATGGTTGTGGATTGTGGTCTTATTGTAGGTAAAGTGAACGCAGCTGTGGTCCGTCCAGTGAAGAGTTGTGGTGTGACTGAATGAGATATGTTTGCTGGAGGTGAAGATAGGGTCGAGTGTGTGACCTGCGATGTGGGTGGACGTAGAGACAAGTTGTTTGAGTCCGAGGTCGGCGAGATTGTCCAGAAGGGTGGTGGTGCTGCTGTCGTTGCTCTTTTCCAGGTGAAAATTGAGGTCTCCCAATAGAATGTAGTCCTCGGAGGGGAGGGCGTGTGGGGTGATAAAGTCAGTGATGTCGTCACTGAATTGTGCACGGGGTCCTGGAGGCCGGTAGAGGAGGGTGGCTCTGAGTGCGATCTTGGGGTCTGTGTGGATCTGGAAGTGAAGGTGTTCGGCGCTAGCGAGGTTGACGTCTGAGCTGGTTGAGATGCGGATGGAGTTCTTATGGACGATAGCGATGCCGCCTCCTGTGTGCTTGATGCGGTCCTTTCGGATGATCTTGTATCCTTCCGGAATGGCAATGGTGATGTCTGGGGCTGAAGAGGCATTCATCCATGTTTCTGTTAGGAAGGCGACGTCTGGAGAGATGGTGTCTAGTAGATTCCAGAGGTCGATGGCGTGCCTGTGGACCGAGCGGGTGTTGAGCAGGATGCATTTAAGGTGCTTGGTGTCAGATATCTTGTTGGTGTTAGTGGATGAGGAGTTGTTCTTGGTGCCGTCGAACTTGCAGGAGTTGCAAGAGAAGGGTCCATGGGTTTGTCCAGGGGCGGCTTGGATGCAGTTGGAGGAGCGGCCGGGGTTAAGGGCTAGGAGGGTGGTGGCATCGTAAGAACAGATCACAGCGGGCCCAGTTGACTAAGTTTCCAATGTCATGCTCACATTGTATGGCTTCAAGGACGCAATCTGGGTGAATAAGTCAGTGTGACTGTTTTCAGTGTGCATGTGTAGACATGCTTGGTTAAAACTGAGGGAGGGCTAGGGCTTATATCCAGAAATAATGCAACCATTAGACAAGGTTAACCAGTTGAACGCTATGGACGTGATCTCCAAGTCAGTAGCCCTCACAAATGGGCGCCAAGGAAATGGAGTTCACATCCAAGCAACTGGCACCGGAGCAGCAGCTGCTTTGTGCTGCTCTGCTGCCTCCACCATCACACTCCCCTGGGTCGATCAGGAGTCTCTCGTGCTCAGGTCTAGCGGGGTGTGACGGTTACCACAAATGGCACAATCACGTCAGTGATCTGATTACAGCATTTGCAGGGCTGGTCCCCAAGAAACGGGCATCCTGGTTTCCTTGCGAGCGCAGTGGGCCTGAAAAAGTCTCTTCTCCTCACCCCTAGGCAACTGTGCTTAAAGGGAGGAATCCCTAGAAAGCTGAGACAGTCACTTTTTTGTGACACTACTCTTACCCTCCAAAATACCATAATATTAAAGTCAGCCAGGAGTAATATTTTTGTAAGCGTAATGAACCACTGGGAAAGGGGCATCCCTAATATTTTTGGTCTTCATGCCACCCTTGGGGAGCAGAAAACACACGAAACACCAGAGAAAATAATTAGAAAAAACTGATGGGTAGGGTGGTCCACCATGAATATATCTGCATACAGTCTTTCTGCCCCCGGGGTTTGCCCGTGTCTGCACCTTTGAAGTGGAGATTAGAAAGCCTGCTAGATGCCAGGGAGATATTTACAAAAAAAAGACAAATGGTGCCTTGAACCACCATGACATAGGGCTATGCCACCGTCCCAAAAAAGGAGGAAGTACAGTCTTTTTGCCCCTCTGATGGGTGCACTGGGGTGCTTTCCCCCATTTGCCCCTCACTGGACACCAGGGAAATCCCCCCCCCAATGAAAGGACTGGGGGTTGCTCACCATGGCATAGGGCATTATCCTCACCCAAAATGAGGGCATTACAGTCTTTCTCCACCCCATGGATTAGATTTAGGGCTTTACCCCCAATAGCCCCCCCCCCGGTGGTGGTAAAGATGTTAGAGGACAGTGATTTAATTTACAAAAAGAATAACATAGGTGTTGGGGTGACCACCATGGCAAAAGAGCACTTCAGTACCCTAAAGGGTCAAATCAGTCTTTTGTCCCCCACACCAAGGGGCAGAGAGGTGGTATGACCTCAATTTCCCACTGGGGAGTGTGGAACACCTATTAGACACCAGGGATTTAAAAAAGTGCTAAAACAAGTAAAAGGATGTGAACGGCCTACCCTGGCATCAGGCAAAACACCCACCCCTTAGGGGGTAAGTGTCTTTCTGCTTGTGGGTAGTAACCCCACCAGATAGAAGGGATTTTACAATTAGGCAAAATGAAGGAGCACAACCACCCCACCCTGTCATTGTACGTATGCCCGCCTCAAAAGGGGCAAAGCTGTCTTTCTGGCCCAACAATAGCGCCATTTTTTCCTGTGGGGTGCAGGGCAGAAAGCCCACAAGATGGACTATTTTAAAATAAAATAATAGAGTGGGGATGGCCCACCCTGACATCAGGACCCACCTTTACCCCTAAAGCCTCAAAACATTGCCCTGAGCATCTCTGAGCTCACGATGTAAACGAAGTACATTAGCTGACTAATCGACAATACGTACTACGCAAATTATTTTAAATGTTTGATAACCAATTTTTATGTATTTTAAATTGTGAGTTTTAATTAACTGTGCAATAAATTTACTACTGTGCCTAAAGCCTCAAGTCTTTGTCTTCCCCTGAAGTTCTTATCCACAATGTCCTACAAATGTCAAACTGTGCCTAAAATCTGTAATTTTCCTGTGACCTAATCTTCTGAAATCTGCAGCAATCCACAAGCAGTCCCATGCTTATCCCTATTAAAACTTTATCCAACTTGGGTGGCTTGACCTAGCACCCGCAACACAAAAGCTCCGCAGAAAAAAGTGCTTTTAGCCAACGTTTGAGATTTGTAAGGGCTTCTGTATAAAAAACCTCATGCAAAATACACTGTTCACACCACCCTGCACCCTGCCAGATGCCTAGATTTCTAAAATGTCTGAGTTTGCTAGCTTTCCCTGTGTGCTGGCCAAAGCTAGACTCAAAATCCACAGCTACTTAAAATGCAAAACAAGCATTGGCAAAGGCAATTGGTCTTGTCATTTTATAAGTCAAAGTGCTTCTTCTTTGATTGCTGAGTTTGTGTGTGGCTTGTGTAACAGTGTGAATGTGAGAATGGGTCAGCCATTGAATTTATAAGCCCATGGATGGATGTTGAGCTAACTACTGTTACCCTCACCCTCTAAGTACTTGCATACTGTGGGGAATACCATCTGTGTAACACATTTAAAATAAGATATTAGCAAATAAGATATTATCAAATAAATGCACATGCCTAGCTTACAGGTTCTATGAACTTCATATTCTTTGGAAAGGCCCACCACTTACCATTGTTTAATGGCACAAGTTGTGTGACTCTGTCACAATAAAATTACCCAATACAATGTGCCCCTCTATTCCAAATGAAGCCCTAGCTGGAGAGTGCTGAAGAGTCGGCAGCAGGTGTGAATCTTAAAAGCCTCACCATCCTCCAATACATGGCTGATGAAAATGTGGCTGCCAAAAGGCAACCTGTTTACCCCCAGAATTAAACTTCCATGATAGAACACACTAATGCAGAAAGGGTGCCTTTTGCTGTGTCAGTCCAAAAAAGAAATTGCTCTTTTGTAGTGACACAGTGATCTAAAACTATAGCCATAGGATCTAAAACTATAGCCATAGCAAGGTATGGAGCAGCGATAGATCTAAAACTATAGCCATAGCAAGGTATGGAGCAGCAATATGGGGCTATAAAAACTCTGCCCAAATACAGAGAGAGGAAAATAAATTCCTGCGTTCACTTATAGGGCTGCCCCACTCCACGTCATCCTTTGCAGTACATATGGAACGGGGGCTGGGTTACATTGAGGATACCCTTAACATGGCACCACTCTTGTTTTGGATCAAAACATGGCTGAACCCAAACCTTACACTAAATCACAAGATCATTAAGGACTGTATGGGACGTGATAGAGCAAAGGATATTCAATGGCTGTCATTTATAAAAGCAACAGCAAAGCAATTAGGTCGGCCTGAATTATATCTTAACCCCGAAAACCTATGCAAGGAAGATATTGCATGGGTAAAGAAACACTTTGTGGGCAACAGAGTAATAGAGCGTGAAGCTCGAGAAATTATTAAGCCAACAGTAAGGGTACATTATTCCCTGATTACGACAATGTCTATACAACCTTATTTGACTATTGTCACAAGACCCCACCATCGGTGGCTTCTAACAAAATTTCGTTTCAATCAGGCACATTTTTTGCTGGGCTATTACGTGAAGTGGTGTAGACCAACAGAAAACAAACCTTGTAAATGTGATCAAGATCTTATACATTTTATGTTTCTTTGCCCTTTTTTTGTGGAAGGACGGAAAAAGTATATTGTACCACTGCTAAGGGAGAAGGGGTTTACACAGGTAAAACCTGCACTGCTATATCTACAGCTTATGGAGTCCCCAGTAGTGATGTTTGGGTTGCGAACTTTCTGATAGCATTTATCCGGGCTCGACGGAACAGAGTAAGGGACATTACATCATTGGAACCGCATAATGTTTAATTGCCACAGCTTTCATGTATTACCATGTATATAATGAATTATTAATGCAACAAATTCATAAAATAATTGTTATCAGATATTGAATACTTTTGTAAAATTTCTCCATAGAATCATCTATATAGTCCACTGTTTTTATATTCATGTACTGTATCGTTTTTATCAAATCGTTTTTTAATTATTTTATATAAACTTGAAAGTTTTTATGTATAGGTATAGCATACTTTTATGATTTTAAAATAATCGAATAAAGTGACTTTGACTATGACTCTAGTCACACAGTGCCAATATGTAATCATAAATTAGCTTTCATGGCTGTGCATGCTCCTTCTTTTCCAGATGTGTTTGTAATTGATGAGCCCCCATTGTCCAGAAACTTGGAGAAACATACACAAATGACCATTTTATTAATCTGCACCACAGTGTGGCATATTTGTTTAAAATTGGTTGATATTATTAATGAGGTTTGCGTTTACATGCTGTGAGAAATTGGGTTGTTGGTTAACTGGGCTGTGAGCCCTAGTCAAACAACAGTCACAATCCCTGGCAAGGTGAATCACAAAAAGTTGCTATATTAGCCTGTGCTTAACCATGGGTAGCTAGAAACAAAAAGATATTTTTACACCTGGTGCCTCCTTTAAAATTCAGCAAAGTATCTAGAGGTTTCTCTTTGATGTTGCTGCAATTTTCTGACTCCCCTACCCTGGCTCCAAGCTCGCTGCAGACACCATGTGGAGGCGACAAGCCATTTGTGTGAAGGCAGAGCACAGTCTATTCAGTTGCAAGTGGGGCAGAGCCCAGCTCCGCCCCCCCCATCCTGCCAGCATATGGCCCTTTTATGTATGTCTAATCCCTTTATAGTGGGACTGTCTGGCAAAGCATGACATAGTCCGTCAGTTATACCCAGTCATGTGATCTAGGGGAGGCTGTAGGCACCAAATGGCTAAGAGCCCCCTTCGTAATTTAAAATCCAACTTTACCATTAAAGAGGATGTCTTATTACAATTTCATAGATACCAAACATGAAGTCCCCAATTAAAATATTAGCACTTAATGATGTAATAAGGCAACCCAATGTTATCATATGGGACAGGTAGGCCTCACAGAATTGAAAAACAAATTTAGGAGTTTTTCACTACCAGGATATGTAAAACGTAAAAGTACATGTCAAAACTTTAATTACAATTCACCCTGCTCTATGGGCTACCTAGGGCCTTACTTAGGGGTTATGTATTTGCAATAAGAGGGGATTTTAAAGCTTGGCAAACTGGTTATGTTGTCAAATTGAAATGGCAGTTTAAAACCGCATTCAGGCTGCAATGGCAGACCTGGTACATTAAGTGGGTGGCGCAAAGAGTGCTACAGGTCAACTAGTAATATTGTATTTAAAGGCCCTGGATATATGGTATACCACTCTACAAGGGACTAATCAGTAAATTAAATATGCAAATCAGGTGTAGATCAATTTTACCATGTTTATGGAAGGGAGCACAAGCACGTTAGCACTTGATAGCAGTGGAAAAGTGTGCATATTACTAAGGCCACAAAAATGAAATCAGTAAAAAAATGTCTAGGGTAAAGGCAAAAAGTTTGGGGGTGACCATGCAGAGATGGCCAAGTTCAACACATTATCTTTTCACAGAAAGACAGGTGGTCCCTCCTGCAAATGTAAACCTGCTGTAAACTTTTAATGAGGAGGGCAACAAAACACTGTTTGACATATTTTAATGTATTACTTTTTTCAATTATGTTTCTTTGCTGTATCAAAGGTGACATCTCCCAATGCTTTTTAATTTCCAGAGCATAGAAATGGGTAGAAGATAATAAATAATTACGACCTCTACTCAAAATTAATCTGTTTAGCACCTGACTCTTCATTGTACCAAACAGTTTTTGAAATCCCATCTTGCAGTATTTACGGTTAGCTAAAAATTCATTTCCAGTTTTCACATGGGGTTATGATTTTCTTTTCAAAAATGCAAAAAATCAATGCAAAAGGTAGTGACAACACAAAAACAGACTGCGTAACTACTACAGTAACAAATTGCCAGGTGAAAGTACATTTTAATCGAAAGTGCATTTTCATCCATTTAAATGATAAAATCCTCAGAAAATGCACACAAATTAATTTCAAAAAAATCACATGAATAAACTTTCCAAAAATATATATAAATACAGTTTCCTTTTATATTTCTGACTTATGTTGAGTGTATGATCAAAGGAAAACTGATACTAAAACCAGTTTTCTTGCTGCAAAGAATCTGAAGCTAGTCTCCATGTTTCACCCACCCACTTTGATATTTAAGAAAAGCGAACATCTACAAAAGCACTCGGCTCATGAGTCTCCTATTGTAGAAGTGACGTCACCTGGGGCAGGTACAGGAAGTGCTCATGGGAATATACTAAACATAATAACATTGGTGGCCATCTTGGACAAGAGTGTTTACTTCATCATAGTGAATAGCACTCTGATGAAGTAAAAAGTAAAAAAATAAATAGTACAAATTAGCCAAGAAAAAACACGTCTTTCATGACTGTTAAATTATTAGGAGGTGAAAAGATGCATGCTTCTTTACATCAATTAAGGATGCTTTGCTATGTACAAAAACCTTAAATTAGTCATTCTAATGGATGTGGGTTTAGGGGTGCAAGTAACATCCATTGCCAAAATTCTCATTCCCTTCATGTGGTTGTCTTTTCCTGGGAGATGGCTGGTGACCGAGGTAGCATGGGCCCTGCTGAAGACGCTGCCTACAATGAAGTTCCTGACTATCTTTCTAACTGAGCAAGGGAGTTGTACGAGAGTGGAGTTTGCAAAGGCTGCCATGTACACCCAGGACCCATGAAACATAGCGATCTGATAAGACACATAGAAGTCAATACTCAATGTCTAATTCAGTGGAAAGATGTATCTCTCCATGTTGGGTTTAAGACACCTCCCTGTTGCAGACACAGGACTCACCCATACAAGTGGGGTACAGTATTTATTGGAAGAAATAGAGAAACACTGGGTGGTAGGAAATTTGTGAATCCCCAAATATTCTGAAGCTTTCCTTCACAGAAATGCATATATGCCAACACTTTAGAAGAGGAAAGTGGGCTACTTACAAAAATAATTTGGAGAATGCATTTCACCCATTGACTCCTATAGAAACAGAGGCAATTTCAGGCATGAGACAGCCAAAATAAAGCCATTTTTGACTTAGAAAACTGGGAGTCTCCCATCTAGAAAGAGTTCATTGGCATGTATGGAAATGTGAGGAAAATGTGTGTTTTGGGCCAAAGATTGAGGTTTGCTAGGGGTTCTGGGTTAGAAACCTTGTGATATCCACTCAACTTTCCTCCACTGAAACTCCCCAGGGGTCCAGTTTTCAGAAATGTCTGGTTTTAATACATTCCTCTGTGTGGCAGTCAAGCCTAGGCCCACAACTACCCACATTGCATAAAAAGGTTCAGGTTTGAGTGGAAAAATGTAATATGTCTATGTTGCTGTTTGGGCCTTTTCCTGTTGCAGGTGCTAGTCCCACCAAATGCAAGGGGGGTCACCTTTTTATTTGGAGATGTGTGGGAACACTGGGTGGTAGAAAATCTGTGGATCCCCATGGATGCCAGAACTTTATCTTGCAGAAAAGTGAGGAAGATGTGTGTTTTTAGCCAAAGATTGATGTTTGCAAGGGCTTCTGGATAAAAAAACCTCATGAGATCCACACGAGGCTTACAACTCTGCACTCTCCCAGGGTGTCTAGTTTTCAGAAATGTCTGGGTTGGCATGTTTCCCTAGGTGGGAGCTAAACCCAGGCCCAAAATCCACAGCTACCCACATTGCAAAAAAGGGTCAGTTTTGAGTGGAAAATGTTGATCTTCCACATTGTGTTTTTTGGCCATTTCTAGTCCCGGGTGCTAGGCTCACTTGCAAAAGTGGTTTAGCATTTGTATCAGGAGATGTGTGTAAGCACAGATTAGTAGACCATTTGTTATTACTAATTGGATGTTCATGCATTTGTGGCTTACAAATGTAAACCAGTTGCGAAGAAGTAAGACATTTTGCAAAATGTCCTCTGAAACATGACACCTAATTTTAGGAAAGCCATCACTATAAAAATTATAAAACATGGCCTAACATTGAGAGGTGGTAGGGCAGTTTTTGTGATAGAGGCACATGAATATCACCAGACAGAGGTATTCTATTCATGGATGATATTCCCAAAAGCAAATCCAGTAACACATTTGTTTCACTTCTACAAAGAAGATGAACCACCAGAGAAATATATTCCTTTCAAGGATATTGCAATTCCACTCACATACCAGGAGCATGAGCTCTGGTTTAAAGGCGCCCTAAAACATTTAAATTACATTACCAGGCTCGGTCCACTAGGTAGACCAGGAGCTACATGGCCGATTTTAGTCGGCTACAAACCTCATCCTGAAATCGAAGAAATGTCAAATGAGGAATTATTAGCTCAATTAAAAGAGTTAATCAAAATATATAGACAATTGGTTCAATAAGTTATGCGGACTCTCACAGTCCAACCTGCAGTAGTTATGCCACAACATACCTCTCATCAGGGGAATACACTAAAAATTACACTGCAGACTTTACACTCAGTCATAGGTAAATTACCTGCAAAACGTGAACAAATTCCATTCTGGATAGCTCGAAAAATTACTCATATTGAAGCAGTATTTCCTAATACTAGCCCTCATGAGAAACACAGAATTTTAGCAATCTGTTTACCGATGGGGATCACACCACATCTGGAGGACTGCACCACTTGGGGTACAGACTTCACTGCAATCTACACTAAAACACATGGTGTTCCATCTATGGCGGTAATACCTGATGTCCTGAAACAGATTCAAAACTAATACGGGGCAGAGCCTGCTTTAAATGTGGGTATGAAACGTCTTAAAGATTTCAAACAGGTCTCAGCAATAATATTAGCTAATATTAAAGGAGAAGCACCATCAATGGCGATCCGCCAGAAGTTGAGGGAATTTGACGTAACAGAGCAACCGCAAGAACTAGCCAGAATAATTGAAAAATCCTATGAAGAATTAGGCAGAGACCGTCTAGGTGGGAAAACAGTGTTACCACAACTGTCTGAAAGTCCTGAAAAGGTCTTTACTAAAAAACACTCCTACCTCTTCTAAAAAGAAGTGGGAAAATAGCAAACAAACTTCTAAAGAAAAGCGTTCTCAATCCAGAGGTAGGTCTCCTTAAAAGGAGCCCTCCAAATGGAGGTATAACCTCAGGAATAGGGATAATTTGAGAAAACCTGATAGATATCAATATACTGATACACCTTCCTCTCGTACCTTTCAGACATCGTCACAGAAATCCAAAAGAAGAGGACGGTCAGAAAACAAGGAAGAACGCGTGTGGTCCAAAGATGATCAACGCGTTCAGAAAAATAAGAAACCTCAATTCACTAAAAAGAAGGTAGCAGGTCTCAACATCAGACATGCCGAGGATCTTGAGAACACAACACAAGAACAAAGAATGGGCTCAGACAATGTTGGACAGCGCAGCAGAAGTCACAATAGCTCGCCAGAACCTAGAGACAGTGGACTTGAATGAGTTCATTCAAGTTGAAACGGCAGACAGCAGGGTTAGCTCTCCACATAGGTTATATGAAATAACACTCCGGACGGAGGGAGACATACCAGGAAAAGTGAAAGCACTCTTTGGGGAGAGACTTTCTAAGGCTTATGACCAATGTTCCCTCTAATTTGTTTCCTCTGTGTGCGGCAGTGGAGGGTCTCTGTGCGCTGCAACCATGGCTATGTGCGCCAGGAACCGAACCTCCCGTGTCTGCGGTGCCAAATGCCACTCGTTTTTGGTGCCCTCCTGCCCTCTGCCCCACTCGCTTTGGTGCCCTTCTGCCCTCTGCCGCACTCGCTTTTGGTGCCCTTCTGCCCTACTCGTTTTTGGTGCCCTCCTGCCCTCTGAACTACTCGCTTTTGGTGCCCTCCTGTCCTCTGCCCCACTTGCTTTTGGTGCCCTTCTGCCCTCTGCCCCACTCGCTTTTGGTGCCCTTCTGCCCTCTGCCCCACTCGCTTTTGGTGCTTTCCTGCCCTCTGCCCCACTTGCTTTTGGTGCCCTTCTGCCCTCTGTCCCACTCGTTTTTGGTGCCCTCCTGCCCTCTGCCCCACTTGCATTTGGTGCCCTTCTGCCCTCTGCCCCACTCGCTTTTGGTGCCCTGTTGCCCTCTGCCCCACTCACTTTTGGTGCTCTCCTGCCCTCTGCCCCACTCGCTTTGGTGCCCTTCTGCCCTCTGCCGCACTCGCTTTTGGTGCCCTTCTGCCCTACTCGTTTTTGGTGCCCTCCTGCCCTCTGAACCACTCGCTTTTGGTGCCCTCCTGCCCTCTGCCCCACTCGCTTTTGGTGCCCTTCTGCCCTCTGCCCCACTCGCTTTTGGTGCTCTCCTGTCCTCTGCCCCACTTGCTTTTGGTGCCCTTCTGCCCTCTGTCCCACGGACTGTGGCAGCCTCTGCAGTTCTTCCTTAGCAGTACACCAGCCCCTCCTGTAATCATGCACGGGCCAGTGCTAGCTGAGGTGGGAGTTATTGCAGTGAGGTGCATCCTGCACAGCTAACGTTACTGAAGTCCACTCTCATATAGTGAGTTGTGCCTCAGCGAGGTATCTTTATTTTCAATGTACTTTACATTTTATTATTAGCGCTAGCGCGCCAACAGTGCTGCCGCTCCTATTACTTCACGTGCTTAGTGCCTGCCATTGTGTGTCAGTGTAGTTGCTCTGTGACAGCCCATAAGTGAAAAAAAAATATGAAGGAGCCCCTCTGTCCATCTGGGCAGTGTGCGGGCTGAGCATTCACTTACATTACGTTATGAAAGTTAGACTGTTGCAGAGGGCAGCCTGCTTTGAAATTGTTTAGCAGTCACACTAGCACATTTAAATTCATTCGAACCCCTCTCGTTATGCACATGCTCTTACTGCATCTAATCTCCATGACAGCGTTTTTGTAGAAACGTTTACATTTTATTTTCAACAGGCTGTTTTACAAATACTGACTTTGCTGACATTTACAGAAACGTCCTTTTGTTAGTAGTGGTGCGGTACTGACTGTCAATGAATGGTGCATATCTGGGTCTTTGTTGTGGTTAACAGTAGGATCAGCTTAAAAGGGACTCTAGATGGTTTAGTTTCTGGTGCTTTCCAGCGGTTTTTACATCTTCTTCAAGTGTCTTGTTTCTCAAATGGGTGTAATCGCATATATTTATATGTTTTCCTAGTCTTCTTTGCTTGATTTTGCTTGCAAAAAAGTGTCACTCATATTCGCTGGAATGTCACTCATAATTGAACTGAAATTATTAAAATGTCACACTAGGCAATCTCAGACCTTGGCAGCTATGCTATCGCCTCCTGTCAAATTTCGGCATGTTATTGGCTCGTGGTACCAAGACGACGACCTCCACTACAGCTAGACCTCTGGCTCAACCCTTCAGTGGACACGTCAGAATCAGCTCACAGGCCCCTTGTGGTGCAGTCAGTTAACAAGCTTTCCTAACAAAAGCGTAGGCAGTTTCCAAACACAGCGTGTGTTTGGAAACTGTCTACTCTTTTGTTAGGAAAGCGCGGGGAAGACTCTGGCCTTTTGTTTAAGTATTACTGTTAATCGGAGCCCGTGAAAGGGCTCTGATTAACAGCAATACTTAAACAAAAGGCCAGAGTCTACCCCGCCCTCCCTCATAGCCTCAAGCGCCACAAGCCCTCCCCCCACCTCCTTACCTGCACGCGTCACGACCGCTCAACCGCTCTGCCGCATTCGCGCCGCTCGCTTCTTTCAAAGCGGCCGGCGGCGCGACTTCCTGACCGTGTGCGCGCTCCACGCTAGGTGGTGCGCGGTGAGGTCAGGAGCAGTGCGCGCGCGCGCGCGCCTTAGAGGGAACGTAGCTTATGACATTCTTCTAGCTGAAAAAGACTGGCCACCTACATTTTTCAGGGAGTGCCCACATGATGAAGACATCATTATGCCAGCCTTCTCGAATCATATTCGAATTCATTTAAAGTATACATATGCCAGGAAATGGACAGTGGCCCATGCCCCAGCATCAAACAAAAAATTATGTAGGATGGGCTGAGGACTCGCCTCACCATAAAATCCAACTAAATAATCAACCAACTGCACAAAGGCAGTACCCAGTTAAGCAAGAAGCAAAAAAACAGATCAGGGAGATATTAAATCAACTTGAATACCAAGGGGTGATTGAAACATGCACCTCGTCAATAAACAATCCTTTGTTTCCCGTATCCAAACCAGACAACACATATCGTCTAGTATTGGATTACAGACATCTAAATTCTTGTTGCAAAGCATTTTCAGTGCAAAATGCACACAGTACAGCATTAATGAATTACATTGTGCGTAAAAAATATAAAACCACATTAGCTATTTCTAACGGTTTCTTTTATCAAAATATTGAACCAGAAAGTAGGTATTTGACCGCTTTCTCAATTATGGGGACACAGCGTCACTTCTGTCGTCTCCCTCAGGGATTCAAGAATAGTCCTGGGTTATTCTCAGCAAGAGTAACAGAGTTACAACAAACTTAGGATGATGAAGCATTATCATATGTAGATGACATCTATCTGACAGATGATGACTTGGATAGGTACTTGAACAGAGTGAACACCATTATACTTGGATTAGCTCGGAGGGTTACAAATTCAATTTAAAAAAATCTAGAATTGTCCATCTCAATGTCCTATTTCTAGGGTATGAGTTATCAAGTGAAGGCAAAAGCCTGGCAGCCAACTTTCTATAGAAATGTGCGCTGCTCCATCCTCCAAAAATGCAGAAAAACTTACAGTTGATTCTAAGATTCTTACATTTTAGAAGAACTTACATTTTAAACTACGCAGAAAAGGTTTAACTTCTCTACGAATTAATCAAACCTGATTTTAAAACAGTAAAATTGGACACAAAAACACACAGAAATTTTGCGTTCATTGCAAATGGACATGTTAGCAACTAAACATTTACAAACACGCGTAAACATACGAACTTAGTGATCCGAATCATTTAGGGTCAATGCAGATTCACCTACTTAACTTTTAACGAAGGTGAAAAAGTACCAATATCTTACAAATAACATTTGTATACTCAAGCAGAAATGAAATTCACTTCAACAAAAAAAATTCTGACAGCTATTCAGACTGCTGTAGCAAAGAAAGAGCCCTGGCACGCATTATGGTCATAACTCCTATACCTGCCTTAGAGGCAGTGACAAAAGCGAGCATACCAAATGTTAAAGCTTTACATCCAAGATGGATGCAATGGGTTAATTCTCTTACTGCAACAGATGTTGAATACGTTTTTGATCCATATTTGAAGACACAAGCATTTCTACAATACGAACATGAATGTCCTCTCCTTACTGAAATTCTGCCTCTAGACCAGTATGAATATATAACTTATACTGACAGATCAGCTCAACCCGCTACGGGGGATAAACAAGCATATAGTGCGGCGTTTGCAATTGTTAATGGTTGTTGGCGCGATGGCAAATTTAGACCAATGGTTACTAAAACTCAATCTGTAGTAGATTGTATAGCTCAGCGAGCTGAACTACAAGCTTTCAAGATGGCACTTGAAAACACAGATCGCGAATTTCCCACACTCAGTCTGAGATTTGTTTTATTGTGTTTAATCTTACAATGAATAGTTGCAAAACTGGCTTCAAAACGGTTTCAAAGATGCAAAAGGTGGCACAATTAAGCATAAAACGCTTTGGGAACAAGCAGTTCAATTACGAGAAGGACTACAAAACACTCATGTGATACATACGCTGAGTCATCAACATGATGGCGTTCACATTGAAGGGAATTCATTGGCTGATGAAGCCGCTAAGGCAGCTGTGCAAACGGCGTCCGAAGCTGAAATCGTTCAAAAATGAAAATAGACAGTGAAATAATAATGGCTGTCATTGCAACAAGCATAGGCAGCGGTAGCACGTTACCTAAAGGGTTTTCACTCAAATCGTCATATATAACTGATGAGAACAATGTTCCGTTTGATCGAATCCCTGGAGTGGGGGATAGGGTAATTCCAAACATGGAACATAGATGAGGACTAATCCTAGCAGCACATGAAGCGCTCGCATCTGCCCACGCAGATGTTTCCGCCACAGTATCGTTATTAAAAAAGAGATTTTGGTGGCCACGCATGAGGAAACAAACCAGAAACTACATTTTGGATTGTGAAATATGCCAAGAGATGAAGTATCGACTGAGAAACGTCCTGCTCAGATCGCCCTGTTAATTTCAGAGAAACCGTTAGCTTGCGTTTACCTGGACCACTGTGGTCCCTTACAAAGGGATGGCAACTATAACTATATCATGATTGTAGTGGATACGTGTTCAAGGTTCCTTTGGATGTGGCCTCAGCGCTCAGCTGATGCTCTAACTGTTATAAGAGATTTGCGAGTCTTTATCGGCACATACGCAATCGGCATGCTACATTCTGACCAGGGTCCTGCGTTTAGCTCTCGAGCTTACAAGGAGGCCATGGCCAGTCTGGGCGTTGAATTGCGGTATTCTAGTCCATTCCATCCTGAGGGAAATTCGGTTGTGGAGAGAAAAAAACAGGACATAAAGCAATCTATAACAGTTAGGGTATTAGGTTCGGGTGAAGGGTGGGTCAAACATCTAATAAGTGTCCAACGTAGTCTTAACAACTTGCCAAGAAGTTCTCTATGGGGGATCACTCCATATGAGGTCCTTTTTGGGACAAGAATGTTGGTTGCGGACCTTGATTGTCAGACATTAGTGGTGAAACAGAAAACATTTGATATCAAAGATCGTTTGGCTGTTTTACAGGACCTAAATGAAATAAGAACGAAACTAAGCAACGTGTTCCTGGAGCTAACCACCACTGAAGGAAAACCAGCCGTCCCACCAAGGCCTGTCTAGATTCCAAAAGCTTGGGGATCTAGTCAGAGAGAAGATCGCGGACAAGAAGAATTTGGGCCTTCTTACAGAGAACCAGTACCTGTCCTAGCAAACCACGGACCCTTGCTGGTAAAAAAGAGAACAGGTTCATGTCTATCGACCTGATCAAACCACATTATGTGGCCGATACTAAGCAGTAGGCCAAGTGGACACCGACCAAGTAGCAGCGCACTCCTCTAGCTACTATCCAAGAGGTTCAAACTGAGAGACTCATCACCTTTGAGGAATCTGCAGTGCGAAAAGAAGGATTATACAACAAAGCCATGGAACTTGTACCTCTTAAGACCCAAATAACACTTTGTCAATAAAAACCTGTCTACAACGAAGTAACAAGTGATCAAGTGGTTCCACGGATTTCAACGAATCCTGATGCAATCCCAACAATTTACAGAACTGCCTCTGGCTATTTCATTAACTGTGATACGTTTTCTGAGGATCCCAGCGAACCTGAAACGGCGCCACCAAAAAGAACTTTCAAATGACCTTTTTCTTCACCTGGAAAATACTTATCTTGTTTTACCATGGATTGAACTTTGGATTGTGTTGGGAATATTTTTTCTTCTACTTTGGTTAGCTCTGGTGATAACTCTGGGTATGCTGATAAATGGAAGATATATCAAAATGGACACAGCAAGTAAGAACATCAACTTACTCCTCCAACCACACAAATCATCTCATTATGAACAAAGAGACTTGTCAGCAGTGAACATCACAGCCGTTCCTGTAACTGATGGTATAGCTTGGGACTGAACAGAATATCACATTTCTGGCCCATCAGACTTGTTGAAGATTCCACACCAGTTCAAGATTTCATTAAGTGACTTCATTTCATCTAGTAACTTTTCTGATGATTGGGACTTCGAGACTGTTAATAATATGATATCAGGCCTAAAAATGTCTGCATTGTTCAATAATCATGAATATTTAGAAATGCCTAGAAATGTATATATGTATAACCAGTGGGAACATTGAACATTGTCCTACGCCACCAAGGAGTAGCTCAAAAACTTTCGCCAATAAGTTTCTATACTTTTCAGGGTTCAATGTATCCAATCCAGAATCATTTACTTTAGAAATGTAAACAAAACAGGACTGAAAACTATGTTAACCGACACAAAACAGATTTATTCTGCAGCCTTTTATGACCAACTGTCTTGGCTAGGTTTCGACTTTTGGAAAGAAAACATTGAGACAAAAACTGTCTGGGGTACAAAAGAATGGCAAGTGCAGGGGTTAGAAGCTTTATTCAGAGCCTGTATAATACCTGACTAAATTATGTTTTTGAATGAGACTGTCCAACAGACGTCTTGCCTTGGGTTAGCCAAGATGAAAGACATGAACAATCCGTCCATACCTACACCTACACCTGAGAGTTATAACACTTCAGAAGGAGAGGTCGACGTGCATACTATTTTGCTTCACAACAGAACAGATTGGAAAAAATGGTTGATCTGGCCCACAGACACAAACAACTGTCAAGATAGATTCCTGAACAAAACGCAGGGTTTCACATTCAATAAGCCAGACTCAAGATATATTCAAAGACAGCATCCTGGAATAGTCACAACATACAGTGTAGGGAAGTGAAACCTTAATTTACTACAAAGATCTACACTTAAGGATATAAAACAACACTTATATTTACTTAAAGATTGAGCAGATCTTAAGGAATTCTTGCTAGGACCAAGAAAACCGCATCATAAACGTTTTACATATGCCGGTATATATGCTGCTTCTCATTAAACATGAAAGATTACGCAAGCAGAGACTGCAGAACGAATACGAGAAATTGATTGTATTAATTTAGAGAAAACTCTCTCTGTAGTTGACAAAGGGGTAACCATTCTGTTGTCCAGGATATAGTCATTGGACAGCATGTTGTCTTCTGCCATAGACATCATGGAACAGAACTTGGTCATGTTGCAACATGGTCAGTCGCAATTACATTCAATCATGCTATTAGGCTGGATGTTGCAAAACCTTCGTTCAGGCTATGTACCTTGGCATTTAATCAATACTACGTCACTGTTTTCAAAATTCAATCTCACTGATAAAAAGATCAAACTGGCACAAAGGGGAGCAGACTATACGGTGCTGAGCATTGAAAAACTTGAAAGATTGCCATTTACAGTCGCTGAAAAACCAGTTACTGAATGGATTGTACATGGACCGATCACTCTGCCTGTTACAATTTTCCATTTTCAGTATTGCCTAAAACACATACCAGCAGGCACATATGAAAGGTTGGGTAAAGAATACATCAAGACATCCTGGGACTTACCATACACACACAGATGTTGGAGTGGGGGAAGTGTTTCTTAGTGGTGAAAACTGTAAAAACACACTAAGCGGTTCTCTCCTTTGTCAGGGTATAAACTCACACAGGGCCTGCGATGGTTCCTCTAACAATTTATCTTGCCACCAGCAAGGTTCACCAGCTGCAGTGATTGATCCAATATTTGGACAACTTTCAAATGGGAGTTACCTCATGTTGAACGATCACGGCTGCTGTGGCTGTATGCAAGTATTGTTTCCTAAAACCAAGACTGACGGGGAGTCGCCGTTATGGCCTTCACTGTACATCTCTTCTATACAAATTGATACTTTAAGCAGAATGAAAGCCATTCTTTTGCAAAAAACTGTGCCACTGACCTCAGCCAAAGAGACCTATGATCCACAAGTTGCAAGGACTACTGCCGAGATACATGCCCTCTTAACTACAAATTGCCCTATACATTTCTCTGAAATGTTAAGTCGCATCTTAAACATGTCTGATACGAGCGGTATTGTACATCTATTTAAGAACGTATGTTCCGGACTGTTAGCACCTTTTCAAGCAGTCCTAGGAATATTTCCAAACTTTGTGCACTCTATGTTTGGCGGATTACCCATCCTTTTGAGATTCATTGTGGGAATACTATTTTTGCTCCTTCTGCTACGATATGGCAAGCCAAATCACCAGCGCCAATCCAAGCACCATAGAGAGAGCTCTATTGGAGATGAAGTGTCGTGAGCGCAACATCCACATTTTGGGTTTAACTTGTTTACGAGAATTAAATACCACCTGGTTTCTGTCATTCAGATCAATCTGGCAAGATTGCATCTTACCTGTTCTAAGCTACCTGCTATGCGGAGAAGAATGCATGCTTGACATCTGTCTAACAGTCCCATCAGTCATGCCAACGGATATTGATACTTTGCTAGACCCGGTAACAGCCCATGCGCAATGTTGTCCCCAGCGGCTATCAATTCTGATGACGGCATTCATTGAGATCTCACAGACGCAAAATGCTGATGGTGAGGTACGAGAGGAAACTACAGGCATGCAGGTAACAACCGATTCGAACATTGCTAATGCGTCCAATGCTGAATGCGATGCTTCACATCTTCTAAGCTAGGTAATCCAACTGTCACCAACAATAATAGATGACTTTTTTACAGACTTAGAAGATTTCAGTTTTCTCCAAGCACTAACACTGACTTTTGAGCACACACTCCAAATTTGTATTTTTCATTTTTTGGCACAAAGTAATCTGCTTAAACTAGAACTATTCATAGAGAACAGGAATTCTTTGAATACTTCCAAGAGACAATATTTGATCTTGTCCACAAACAAACAGTTTTATGTAATCTGACATGAACTGGTTTCAGCCTTTTTTCTTCTGTATTTATGAGCCATTTCATAAATGTATATTTTCATGCTTCATTCATTTAGCAATCGAATGTAACTATATGCTTAGAATGAAACATTGCTTTAATGCGTACAGCACCAATGCATCTTCTATGTGTACAACCAGTTAAAATGCATTTTTATGTATTTCGGGTGGGATTTTCACACTTCTAAATCTGTACTAACCTTGATAAGACCTTGGTCACCAATTCCACCCCTGTGATCTGGTCAGATCACTTCCTGATCTCCTTCACGATCGAGTTACCTCAGTCAGATACCATAATCCCTAAGACTTCAGGTAGAAACTGGAGTCGTATCACTTTGGAATCGCTCCAAAAACATTTAAAAGACTCACAGCGGGGGCGTGGCCAAGATGGCGGGCTGAGAGGAATCTCTTGCCGTGAGCTCCCGAGTCCCCGGTGACCCTGTGCCGCCTTGTACCGCCGATCCCCCCCGGATCGAGCGGATTAAACGCCCAGAGCTGTCGACGGTGCAGGAGAGCAGCCCGAAGCCTCCGGAGACCTTGCTGGAGAGGAGAAGCTACGCCGGAATCGTCCTGAAATCGAGTGCGGGCCGCAGTGACAACGTGGCTCCGAAGAGCCACCAGCCACGAACTGGGAGAAGTCCGGCGGGGAGTTGCAGAGACATAACGTGACTCGACGGCCCACAGCCGCTTCTATTGCTGGCTTCCGGTGAGCTCCAGACACAAAGACACCCAGCAGACAGGAGCTGAGCCATCCGGAGTGCGACGGGGGCGGAGCCGGCAGGCGGCAACTACGCCAGGCCGGGGATCAGGTAGGCCGTGAGGCCTGAATCGCCGGGGTTGCCCCAGACCACCGCCCTGAGTTCCGGCCGACTTTTCACATCTGAGAGAGACTGACCCCCGCCCAGCCCCACGCTGTGGGTGGACTCCTATACCGGGCCTGTGGGGTGAAGTAGGCAAACGGACACGAGGCCCGAGTCGAGAGTGGGCCCCTGCCTTCTCACCCCCCCCGCCACTTGGTGTTGGGCCCTGGAAGTGGCAGACCAATCCTGGGCGCGACTGAGACCGACACGGTGATTGCGGTGACGAGCGGTGCCCAGAAGGGGGACCGGCCTTTGGCGCCTTTCGCCGTAACACGAGGTGTGCAGCTCCGGTCCCGATAGAGATGCAGTAACATCAAACCGGAGTGGGAGTTGGCACCCTACCTCCGTAGTGACTGGCCCCCGCATTGTTGCAGCGGCGAACCACTTATTCCGGCCCTGTGACGCAGTTGGAAAGACCCAAAATTGGAGACGACCAGCCGGGCCCTTACTTGAATCGACGCCTTTGCGGCACAGGGAAACCACCAATAGGCCCTGCACGGAGGAACGCCACTCCAGGGAAGACTGCTGAGTAGGTCCTGACCCACACACTATCATACCGCGCAATACTTTGTCGGTACCCCCCTCTTGCAACGCGCCCCCACCTCCACGATGTCGAACGCCAGAGGGGGTAAAAAGGGAGACCGGACCTTGACAGACCTGCTGAGCAGGGGCACCCCGAGACAGGACAGAAGTCAACCAGCCCCGAGTCCCCCGACCAGCTCTCACGGTGCGGAGGGCGGGGAGCCTCCGGTAACCAGAACTTTCTTGGAATCATTATTTAGCTCACTAAGGGAGGACTTCCAGACGCTGAAGCAGGAGGTGGCCGGAGAGGTCCGAGAAATCCGAAGAGAAGTTGACTCCTTGGGGGAAAGAGTGAACACTGTAGAGGAAGCTGGTCACTCCCGAGATGAGGAGATCACACACCTGCAGCAGGAGGTCCTGAGACTCAGGGATCAGCAGATCGACCGCCAGGCCCACGCCGAAGACCTTGAAAACAGGTCTAGGCGCAATAACATCCGGGTCCGTGGCGTTCCATCCAGAGAAGAAGGGGAGGATGTAGCTTCTTACCTGAGGGACCTATTTCGCGAAATACTGGGCGAAGCTGGAGAATTCCCTATCCGAATTGACAGAGCTCATAGGGTGGGGCTGCCGCGGCGGGCCTCGGGGCCACCGCCGGACATTCTGGCCTTTCAACCAGACTTTCCCCTGAAGGAGCGGATCATCCGGGAAGCCCGGTGACAGCAACCCCTACGTTTCAGAGGCCGTCAAGTGGCCCTGTATCAAGACTTGACCACAATAACGCTACAAAAACGCAAAGCCTTTAAAATAGCTACGGACTTTTTACGAGAGCATGAAACGCAGTACTCCTGGGGCCATCCCTTTCGGCTTATCTTCCAGTGGAATGGGACTCTGCACCAGCTCCGATCCCTCCAGGACGTCTGCGGGGTGCTGGGAATTACCGCAACGGATGAAGACACTCCAACGCCTCGTCGTAGGCGCAGCACAAGGGATGGCTGGCAGTCGATCAGAGGACGGAGATCCCCACCTCCACCCACGAGGCCCGACTCACCCGCAGTCCGGGCTGACATGGACAGCGCCATTCAGGAGGCGTCCAGAAACACGTTGACTGGTGAAGTGGCCTTGACGGCTTGAACGTACTCCGGGGGGAGATTACAGTAGACTCATCTTCATTGCAGGTGCAAGGGTTCTGGGGATGGGGGGCGGTGGGAGGGAAGGGGTTGTGGCTGGACCTCCACTTACTTAATTTCCACAGACTTGTCCGTTGAGGACCGGACTGGGACACTGGAGTTCTTTGAATGGTTGGGTGTGAAGGGGGTGGGTGTGGGAGTTGATTTGAGGGATTTGGGGTTCGGGGAGTTGCACGGCGGAGGGGGTGGTGGGGTGGGGTTGGGTTTGGGGGGGGGGAGTTCTTGGAGTGGGGGGGAAGGAAACGGGGACCGTACTGTGCAGTAGTACCATTTGCTTTTACCGCACACCACTTTCACACACTGTTGACCATGAGGCTTCCCCTACAAGGCCGAGCCCGCCTTGCTAAGCACTGCCTATATCCTCCTCATTGATGGCCCTTAAGATTCTAACCTTAAATGTGAAGGGGCTGAATAACCCAGTCAAACAAAAGGCAGTATTGGCCCTACTTGATGATACCCAGGCAGATATTTGTCTCTTACAAGAGACCCACCTCCTAGCCAAGGATTGCCACAGACTGCGAACACCGAAATTCCCCACGCAGTTCTTCTCCTCCAATACCTCCAAAACGGCGGGGGTTGCAGTTCTGGTGTCTAGGAAGTTTAAAGGGGAGATTCTACATAAAGTGGCCGAACAGAGAGGGAGGCTCCTAGCTTACAGGGTCAAAGTAGGAGGTTTGGTTTTCACTATCGGCTCGGTATATAGCCCCAACGACCGTCAGGAACAGTTTCTGCACAAGGCCCTGGAGGAGGTGGCAACCACTCCGGATAGGCACATTATTCTTGGGGGAGACCTGAATATGGTCTTTGATGCTCCCCTAGACGGGTCGACACAGAGGCGCTTACAGGCGGGGGAATTCTCGCAACTGATCAGGTCCCACATGGAAGACCTTGATCTACATGATCTGTGGCGACGCCTCCACCCTACGACCCGGGCCTATTCATACGCGAGACTGGATCATCTCCTGGTGACGGGTCCGGTCTACGAGTTAGCCATGGCCTCCAATGTGGGGGTGCTTTCCATATCGGATCATGCCCCGGTAGTGGGCACCTTTCGACTGCCCCCTGTCTCTCCCTCGCGAGGGATCTGGCGTCTCAGGGACGCCCTGCTACACAAGCAGTCAGTAGTAAAACGTATACGCGATTCGATAGCTGAATACCGACAACACAACGATAATGACGACACCACTCGTGCGACGCAATGGGCCGCCTTGAAGGCGGTACTCCGCGGCAAATTCATCGCAGTTTCCTCAGCGGAGAATAAGGAACCACAGCTAAAACGGGACGAACTTACGAGCAAAGTGAGGGAGTTGGAACAGGTGCACCAAAGAACAGGGGCCCCCAGAGTCTGGAGGCAACTTAAAGCTGCCCGGAAACTTCTGTCCACACTAGACATGGATAGAGCAGAATATGTGGTGTTACACCTGAAACATAAGTACTATACCGGCGGTGACAGGTGTGGCCGGCTCCTTGCGAATAAGCTTTGCATACAGCACCAGAAACACGGGTGAAAGAGCTGTCGCTTCCCGACGGGGGAACGGCCACTGAGGATGACCAGATTGCGGACGGCTTCCGTCGATACTACGCCGATCTCTACGCGGGTGTGCCCCCGTCGGCGCAAGCCGAGGCTGCCTACCTGGAGTTGGTCGATCTCCCTTCCCTTACCTCAGAACAAACCCAGCACTTGGAGCGGGAGATCAGGATCGAAGAGGTGATCACGGCTATTTCCAAACTCAAACTTGGGAAGGCCCCGGGACCTGATGGGTACACCCCTTTCTTCTATAAAACATTCTGCCAGGACCTGGCGCCGCTGTTGTCGCGCCTCTTCAATTCGTTTTCTGAGCCGGGGGCTATCCCTCAGGACTTACTCCAGGCGACAGTGTCGGTGATCCCCAAACCAGGCAAGAACCGGACCAAGTGCGGCTCCGACTGCCCAATCTCGCTCCTGAACGTGGACCTCAAGCTATACACCGGGATCCTCGCAGCACGTCTGGCACTCCACCTACCGGGGCTGGTTGACCCGGATCAGGTGGGATTCGTTCCCGGTAGACAGACGATCGACAATACCAAACGGGTGGTCCATATACTGGAGAAGGCCTCTAGGATCCCCGGAGAACACATGCTGCGCTCCATAGACGTGGAGAAAGCGTTTGACCGGGTGCACTGGCCATACCTAGAGAAAGTGCTGTGTAAGCTAGGTGTGGGGGAGAGGTTTCGACACTGGATATTCAACTGCTATAGATTCCCATCTGCAGTGGTGAGAGTGAATGGTTGCAGCTCCCGAAAGTTCATGATAGAGAGAGGCACCAGACAGGGGTGCCCGCTGTCACCGCTCCTTTTCACCCTCTATATGGAGCCATTTGCTCAGAGGATTTGTCAGAACTCTGAAGTGACGGGCATCCGCATGGGGGAATTTGTTCACACCCTCAGTCTTTATGCGTACGATGTGATTTTAACACTTGACGATCCTGGAAAGTCGCTTCCCGCCTGCTTCGCCGAGTTGGAGAACTTTGCCACGGTGGCGGGCTTTAAAGTGAACTTGGGGAAGTCGGCGGCTCTGGATATCTCGCTATCTACCACCACGAGAACTGAACTACAGAGACTCTTCCCCCTGAACTGGTCTAGGGATCTGGTGCCCTATTTGGGCATCCTTCTGGCACCCTCTATTCCTGCCATGATAACGGCCAATTACACGGCCTTAGGCAAGAAAATCAAGGAAGAATTAACCCGCTGGGACAAAGGAACGCTATCGCTGCTGGGCAGCATAGCCGCGGTGAAAATGACCCTTCTACCGCAAGTCCTATATCTCTTTCGGGCCCTCCCGCTTCAACCCCCTAAGGGGTGGATTAGACAGACCCAGTCGGATAAACAACGCTTTGTGTGGCAAGGTCGCAAACCCAGGCTCAAGAGAGCCTTGTCCACACTGTCACCTGAATCCGGTGGACTCGGCATACCGGACCTGCACAAATATTTTCAGGCGGCGCAACCACGATATCTGGTGGAGTGGAGCCGGTGGGAATCTGACAAACATTGGTTATTCCAAGATCAGGCGGTGGCGGGCAGGACGCTACAGGAGGTGCCCTTCTTGCGCAGGCCCGACGGCCCCCCCAACCTTTATGCGTCCTTCGTTACGCTGGTTCCACTTCAGGTGTGGGATGCTGTGAACAGCAAACATGAACTCACCACCTTTCCATCCCCGTTTACCCCGATAGTGGATAACCCAGACTTTGGCCCCGGCATGGAGCCCGGCGAGCGGCTCGGTGCTCCGCACTGTTTCACATGTATGGCCCGGAGGGTGCCATACCCTTCCAGGACCTTCGTCGAGAGTTCGACCTACCTGAAACGGAGCGCATGACATATATGCAGGTGCGTCACTGGGCACTCCAACCGCAGGTGCGCGACCTAGCAGACAGCAGAAAGCTCACGCCTTATGAGCGGTGGCTGGTGACGCGTTCCTCAGACGCCAAGCTCATCTCAGATCTCTATAAGCTCCTGCAGCCCCCTCCATTTCACATCTACAATCCCGGACGGGAGCGCTGGGAACGGGAACTTGGAAGGCCACTGAGCCACACTGACTGGGATCACATTTCCTACCGTGCACGACACTCCGCTTACCACACTGGGCTCACTGAAACGTTCACAAAGCTTTCCACCTACTGGTATTATACCCCCGCAAGATTGCACGAAATGAATCATAATATTCCGCAGACCTGTTGGTGAGACTGTGGACAGATTGGCACACTTACTCATGTCCTATGGGAATGCCCTTTATTGAGTCCCTATTGGGAGGAGGTGTTGGAGGAGGTAGACCGATGCTTTGAAATTGAACTGCCACGCTTCCCTGCCTATGTTCTACTAGGTCTGCCCAATGGCCTGATGTATCCCCTGAAATCTAAGAAAGGCGGACAGATAGCGATCGCCTTGGGCTCGGCAATCCAGAACATACTCATTCACTGGCGCACTACCACGCTTCCCACTGCTGTTGGTTGGTTACACCGATTGTGGCATGTCCTGGGAATGGAAAAGATGTCCCTCATGGTGGCGTGAGAAGTGGACACTTTTGAGGAGCTGTGGTTGCCATTCTATACACTGTTGCAATCCGAATTCAGGGAGATTACCTGTCCCAGATACCTCAGGCTGCTACGGTTGACATTCCCGGCAGCCCTGTCCACATGAAGTATTCAAGAAGAAAGTAGAAGCGAAGGAGGTGGACATACCGCAAAGTTGGAGAAGGGAGGCGTTCTTAGCACAGTACGGAGGGTGGGGTTGGGGTTCGGCAATGGGCGGGGGGAAGGAGTTGGGTAGAGGGGAGTTAGTTTTTGGAATTGTCTCACCTACATGTGCGCCTGACATAAAGCACTGAGAGATGATGGACTTATCGCACTGTATTTGCAGGCCGCACCCCTATAGCGAACTATTTGCACTACCCTATCGAGACAACTGTAGTTGTTGGTTTGTATGGTTTCTCTTTTTCAATGATGCAATAAAATACTTTAAACCTAAAAGACTCACAGCCCACTCCAGCACCAGACTTGAATTCTCGCATTACCAATCTAGACGACTGGTTAGGCCAGGCCATAGTATCACTAGCCCCATTGAAGCCTATCAAAACCTATAGATCAGAACCATCAGCCCCAAGGTATTCTGATGCCCTTCGTCAAGAAAAAGCATCGTGTAAAACTCTCGAACGTGTCTGTAGGCAAAAGTACACTACTGAAAGTAAATTCATCTATAGAGCTGCCTCAAAGGAGTATCGCAAATCAATAGTGGCACACAAAAGGGACTACCTGGCTAATAGAATCAACAAAGCCAAGAATGGGACTAGAGAGATTTTTAACATTGTTAGATCCATTACGGATCCTCAAGCAATGAACAGGAGAGTGCTAGCCACCCAGCCCTTCTGTGATAAACTCTCTGATTACTTTGAAGACAAAATAGAAACCATATATGCCTCTTTCCCCACCACCAACAGCCCCAAACAGAGCGAGGAAGAAGATACTCTGATTGAGTTATCCCCGCCCTTTTAGAGTTCAAAGTTGTATCAGAAGAAGTCACTCTTGCTGAATTACAGAAATGTAAATCCGGATCCCCCAATGATCCTATGCCGGCCAAACAATATAAGACGCTGGCATCACTCCTTAACCCCCTTTTCAACTCCATCTGGAATGATTCCTTGGAAACAGGAAAGTATCCTGACAAATGGAAACATGCCTCTTTAATTCCTATTCTTAAGAAACCTAATGCAGATCCGGGCAACCCTAGCAACTACAGACCGATATCCCTCCTGCCTGCTCCGGCCAAGGTCCTGGAAAAATTGGCGCATTTCCAACTTGCCAATTACATAGAAGCTAATGGACTTCTGCATGAGACACAGCACGGTTTCCGTTCTGGTCACAGCACGGAGTCGGCATTGATAGAAATGGCAGACACAGTGAGATGGACACTGGACCAGGGATCGAGGGCGGTGTTGGTGCTGCTAGATCTTTCGGCAGCATTCGACACCGTCTCTCACAAGATCCTACTGAAAAGACTGGCCACTCTAGGTATAGGGGGTACTGTACTGAAATGGCTTGCCTCTTTTCTTTCAGAACTGAAATGATTGCGCAGGCTGGAGTCAAAACTACTTCCTATGCAGATGATATCCAGCTCTTGTTTACCTTTAAAGAGCCTACTGCCAAGGCCTTCGATCTTATGAAAACCTGCCTTAGGAACATATCTAGATGGATGGACTCTAATTCCCTTAAGCTAAACGCCGAGAAAACGGAGGTTCTGTTTTTCAACACATCATCCCCACTATCATCTAATCTGTGGTGGCCGGATGATTTGAGTCAAGCGCCCGTACCAAAAAACTCTGTACAGAACCTCTGGGTGTGCTGGGATAACCAGATCACCTTTGAAGTCCAGGTGCAAAAGGTAGCAGGTTCCTGTTTTGCAAAGATCAGAACAATAAAAAGGCTCATCACCTATTTTCCCACTGACTATCGAAAAACAGTGATTCATGCCCTGATAACTGCCCATCTAGATTATGCCAATGCATTATATGTAGGCATTACGGCCGGTCTGTGTAACAGACTCCAGACGGTCCAAAACGCGACAGCACATTTGGTGAGGGGTATTCCTCCCAGACATCACATTACCCCGCATCTTCGTAAACTGCACTGGCTGCCCGTTAGTAAAAGGTGTCAATTTAAAGCCATGACACTGGCCTACAGGGCTTCACAGGGCAAAGGCCTGGCCTATCTTAAAACCTGCCTAGGTCCTTATCATAATGCCAGGTCATTGCGCTCAAACTCCCAGTCTCTCCTAGTCACCCCTAGGTTTAAGAGAACTCGAAAAGGAGGGAAAACCTTTGAAGTTTGCGCTTCTCAACAATGGAATAAACTTCCTCTGTCCCTCAGAGCCTGTCCATCTGAATCTCTATTCGGAAAGGCTCTTAAAACTCATCTTTTTGATCTGTAATCTATCTTATATCTGCCCTCTGCTCCCAGATTCTCTAGCGCCGAGACGACCCGCTGGGGCAGCTGTGCGCTTTACAAATGACACAAATAAATAAATAAATTCATGTGAAGATATGTTTTAGAATTTAGTAACATGGTACATAAGAAAGTGGAGTGGGTGTTGTGTTCGATTATAGTTTCCTTTCCCAATTCATGCCCTTATATAGGTATACTTCACATTGCCCTTATATAGGCATATGAATCCAGTCTTTATTTAGGCATAGCCCACGTTACCCAAATACAGGCATGGCTACTTCCATCCCTTCATCTACGTCACAACGAGTTCTTGGAAAACCAGACTCTTGAGCCGTTAGGGACTTCCCCCTGCCTGGATCTTGATTTCTCCAAGAAACTCATTATTATGCATGAACAACTATTCCTTAGGGGTTTATTCATAAGGTTCATATGCCCGACTTTTACGTCAATACTGGCATTCCTAAACACCTTCAAGGTATAAATATACCTTCACTTGCTATGGCAAAGCACAGTGTGGTTCGGTGCAGTTCGACTACCTACTTGCACGACGCAGGTCGCTACAACAAGTGCTGAAGGAAGCCAACTCTCCAGCTGACGCACTGACAAGACGCTGATATCCTCCTGCCGAGAATCCAGCTCCAGTGTTTCTGACTCCCCTTGCGAGGTGTTGGGAAATCGAGCCCTGTGAAAGAGATACCAACCTCTCTCATTCTAAGGTATGCTGCTGATTAGAACCTAAAAAAAACTTTGGCAATTCTCCGCAGAACTAAACTATAACTAAGGAGAGCACCTACTTCTTCCCTGGTACTAGACCTAGGTTAGGTACATCGGGGTAGGCGTATTTTAGAACCACCAGTTCAGTATTTTAGCCTGTGCTATTTATCATTATTTTTATATATGTCATAGCAACAGACAATGCTATCAGAGTATTATTTTATGTTACTGCTCACACTGTACACATTATACTTCGCAATCTGTCTAACAATTGTAGCAGTTCATATCCCTTGCATGAGAAAAAAGACTATTTAATAAACCCTTTTATTTAAACCCCGTCTCTCTATTTCTCTGCAACTCTGTAGAAACTAAGCATGCATGAATGACTTAGTGAAATATTTATCTATTGTTTCCACGACTCTGAAGATATTGTTCCGGTTCTAGGGAAAACATAATTGTCATGTTTATGTTGTTGTCAGAGACTAATCCCTTCTTGTTTATTTGAGAAAGTTTCTAGTGACCTCTGAGTTAGCTGGCACACACACAATTAAGTTTAGTATACTAGATAGAGACATACTGACCTTGGTCCTATGTCAAATCTATAGTGTATATTATTCCAATGCGCAGAGCCTACTGGGAACATAGGAACTACACTACACAACAGGAATTGCGAGAAGCAATAGAGGACTACTTCGCCATTAACACTAGTTCAGTAGACACCGAGGCAATGTTATGAGAGGGTTTTAAAGCATACATGAGGAGTGTGTGTATATCCAAGAGTGCTGTTGTATTGTTGGATTTGCTCTGTACATTAGTATGCAGGGAAAAGGACCTGGGGCACTGGACTCTGCACAACGCCAGTCAAAGGATCCTGACTTAGACAAGCAATGGTTGTCCCTGCTCACAGAATTTAAAGATGCTACTGAGAGGGAGATCCTTTTTATGGGGAAATATTACAACGCCAGGAAATACGGCGAAGGCGAGCGGCCGGGGCGAGTCCTAGCACAGAGGATTAGACCTCCCTATTGCAAGGCATATATCCCCGAGTTGAGAACTTCATCGGGGCAGCAGATTGCTGACCCATTGGACATTCAGGGGGAATTTATGTCCTATTTTAAAACATTATACATTACTAGATTGGGTACAGATAGGGCGGAACAGGAAAGCTATCTGTCTGAGGTTGCTTTAGTGTATCTTGAAAAGTTCATGCAGGACTTCCTCGCTGAGCCTATATCTGAGGCGAGCATTGATGAGGCCATCTCCGTGCTGGGGAGCTCCTCAGCTCTGGGGCTAGACGGTTTCACTGCGGATATTTAAAAGGCCTATAAAGATTTATTGATTCCCCATCTCCTTGAAGTGTATGCAGAAGCCCTGGAGAGGCAGATCCTACCTCGCACTCTGCGTGAGGCAGTCATCAATCTTCTCCCAAAACCTGGAAAGGACCCCCTGCTGTGCGGTTCCTATCGACCATAATCACTTTTAAACCTAGACTACAAAATTCTGGCAAAGGCTCATGCATGTCGCCTTTCTCTCTTAATGGAATATATCCGGGGTACCTTCTTAGACATTCTGGTACTTATCCAGAGGTCAACCTCCTTTGCAAGCTAACTGTGATCAATGAGTTTAATATCTACTAGGTGTTGGCACAACTAGGAAAACAGCTACTTAGCATAAGCTACCTCAGAATTAGACGGAACAGCTCAGTAAAATTGTGCACCTTGCTGACCCTCGTCCAATCCCTCAGTGCATCACTGGAACAGTCCAGAAAGTTCAACCAAGGCTGGTGTCGAGGTTTCTGGGTGTCACTAAAACTGATGCAATACTTCTCAGGGGTCAGCCCAAACTTTGGAAAAGTAAAATGGCCTTCATGGGTGTGCACCTCATCTGGTCCCACAACTCTAATTTAACAAGAGTATCCCTAACACTGGGGGCTTGCTGTCTCCCCAATCCTCCTCTGGAAACCTGTGCATCATCAGAGCTATCTTATTTCCAGAAAAACATTTATCTATATCATCCCCCACCACATAACTTGGCAACAGATTTGGGGTCTGAGGACCCTCACCTCTCCACAGGGCACTGAACTGCTACAACCTCTGCTGATTTATCCGGTTGCATGGTTGGCTTTCAGTTACATTTCCTTTAAGTTCCTCTCATGGGCCAGCTTCTTTCCCCCTAGAGCCAGTTTCATTTTCTCCATTTAAGCTTGACTATCTACAGCCTTCCAGGACATGCAAAAACTTGAAAATCAATAATCCATAATTATTATTATTATTGTTTATTAAGGCTCCCTTGAGCCGGTTGAACTGACGAGCTCGGGATCACGCACCTGCGCGCCGTGGAGAGGTACCAGACCTGAGAACACTTTTGACAGCCTACACAGCAACCCCATAGGTACGCCTATTCCCTGCTGATGAAGGGTAACGACCCAGAAACACGTGTCCAGGGATGGCAGGGGCGAACCCGCTGGTGGGTGGAGCAGTGTGCGACCCCATGGATTACAACTTAAAAATCAATGTCCAACTTTTTAAACACTATACTCCCTGTTTTTTGGGCCATTTAAGGCCTATCTTGGAGGTAATTTATGTGTAACACAAAAAAACGCTCAAGGGTCAGAGCTATAATGACTGGCACAAATTTTCACTATTAGTGATGCCTATCTAGCAAATGGTTCCTTGTGCGACACGGTCGAGGATGTGACCCATATACACCCCCTGATAGTGGCTAAACAGTCACTGAAACATATATCGCAAAAAATTGACCCGCACCAAGGTTTGTATACAAGTACTTAATTATCAGATTTCTATATTTCACAAGTGTTATCGATGTTCAGAAGAAAACTCCCCACAAATAAGAATCTCAAAAGAAGTTGATAGAAGATTTTACAATTTTCTTTATTCAATGTCTCAATTAAAAATTACAGAATTGCTTGTTGCCAATGCGTTTGTCACATCCGTGACTTCTTAAGGGCTCAATTCGTAATTTTCTGAAATAAATAGCGACAGCCACCATATAGTTTCTATGTATTCACAGTCTGATATGCTCTAACCATTCAGTACAGTACAGGGAAAGTACCTCCTGTTCCTTTGTAGAGCTGTAGGACCTACACACAGACCAGGACGCTTTGGGAATCATCTATACACAGATGAGCGCTGGCCCCGAGAAACTAATTGACTAAAGCTCTACAAAATACATAAGAAGAGGAGGTACTTTCCCTGTACTGTACTGAATGGTTAGAGGGGGACACGCCGAACATATCATTTTGTTAGGAGGCTGCAATGACAAGCCTGAGACATGTTTTAAAGAGCTACTTAAGTGGGTGGCACAAAAAGTCCTGCAGGCACACTAGTAGCATTGAATTTACCTGCACTGGGTATATGGTATACTATTTTACTATGGACATATAAATCAATTAAATAAGCCAATCAGGTATAAGCCAATTATACAATGTTTTAGAAATCGAGCATAAGCACCTGAGCACTAGTAAAGTGCACCGGGTGCTAAGCCAACAAAAACTAACTCAGCAAAACGTGTGAGGGTCGACCACCCTAAGGCTGACAGATCTAACACCAAGCATGCTTTTCCACCATGCAGAATTGGAATGAGTAGTAATAATACACTGGATCCTAATGTTAAGAAAAAAGACGCCCTGTTCCTGGACAAAGGTAACCTTTCGATCTCTGCCTTCTGCCCTCGTATGAAAAGAACCTCAGATTTTCGAGTTGTCAAAAGTCTGAAGCCTTGTATTTCTTCAGGTAAGGTTGGTGGCTTCCCCCTGCTCCCATAAAATTAGGTTAGTTACGAAAATACTGTCCCTCAGTGCGCTGGGATTAAGCTTGGCAAACTTGGCATTTCAGTTTCAGTTCTTTTAAGTTTAAAAAAAGCCCCTGTATCGGTTGCCTGAATTTACAGGCTGCCTATTGAGCACTCATAAACTCTTGCACAGTGTACATTAAATGAAGTGTCACCCAAAGTGGCATTCCTGAGTGGGTCACGCTGCGTGCCAATATGCTGTAAGACGTTCACGTAAAGAGAATACATTGAGCAACGACAAAGTTTTCTTTGAATAACACTCCTGTCTCCTCCTGCCCTGTGTGTACACATGTGCTTTTCAAAGAGGGCTCTGTGGCAGATTGCCATCTGATACAGAGTGTGCCATAATGTAATGAGCTTCACACCTGCATGGGCTTGAGCAACTAGAACTCTTAGCTTCATTCTTCTGGTTCAAACTCCACTCATTGCATGAACAAAATAAAACAAATAACGTCATTCACAGTTTCCAGTTCAACCTTTTATGTTCTACCACATTTAGTCTGCACTTGTTTTCTTACCAATTTCATCCATTTTTCCAAACAGAAATACTGTCCCCCCTGAAGTGTTAGAACAACGACCACAATTAATACATTTAACATGAAATAAAGCACAGAGTGTAGTTAAACAGGCTCATTTTAAATCTGTTAATACTCTCGGGCCCACTGTAAACGCATAAGTGAGCATAGGAGCAGGGGCAGCTCTAGGCTCATGGTGGCCCTGGGCAGGAAGCATAGGTAGGGTGCCCCGGAAGAGGGGGTCCAGGCGGGGCAGAGCTTGGAGGCCAGTGAAGAGGGGGGGCTCAGGTTGTTTGAAAGTGGAACAGAGCCGGAGGCCACCAAATCCCTGCCAAAGGCCGCCACACAAATATGTATCCATCCTCAGAGGATTATTATATTAAGGATATATATTGGCGTGGTGGCCCCTGGGATTTGGTAGCCCTGTGCAGGAGCACAGCTTTCACATGCCTAAGGCCACCCCTGACAGGAGACTGATGTGCGTGACATACATTTTCTATAGGTTTGTGAATGTTAAATGTGCCACAGGGCTTATTGGTTGGTAATATGGCCCTTGTCTGTGGACTAAATGGATCTGAGTGTATGATAGAGGTGCTGTTAATGCCGCCCCTTCCCGTGAAATAATTTGATTGAGGCCCCCAAATTGACATACCAGTTTATGGGACTTGAGGCTGCACCCCAAACAAATGTAAATAAAATCGATTAATGGTAATGCTTTCTCACACTGGGTTTATGCAGAGTAAAACATTTTAAACGAGAATGGGGTGTAGGACATAGTCAGGGGCGTAGCTTGGTCAGTACAATGGGGGTGAGAGGTGAGCATCAGATTTCCCAGAGCATCACGCTGGCACCTAATGTTAAAATAAACACAATATTTTGTAAAAGAAAAAATTTTGGGGGGCTTTCAAAACAGGTGTGTACGTGTGTGCGTGCGTGCGTGCGTGCGTGCGTGAGTGTGTGTGGGTGTGTGCGTGTGTGTGTGTGTGTGTGTGTGTGTGTGTAAATCACAGGTGAAATCCGGCAGACACCTCACCATAGCCCATAGCCGACTGAAAGCATCTGTACCCAACTATTCATATGACAACACATTTATTAGGGGGGTGTAACACCCCAAATACCCCCCTTAAGCTACGCCCCTTGTCGTAGTAAAAATAAATTAATTTCTAAAAAACAGGGCTCTCTCTTGCTTTTTTCTTACAATAAATCCACAAGTGAAACAAAAAGAAATTGTAGTCAATGAGCCACATTGTAGAAGGGTGAAGAGAGCATAAAATAATGTTTACAAAAATCGATGTTCATTCTTGTCTTTTATTTTTTTATGCTTCAAAACTCAGTTGTCAACTGACCCTGTGTGACACCTCGAGCAAATCCCGGCTTTTCAGCCAAAAACACTTTTTATGCTTTATGCTGGAATTTTTTAGCCCATCTTTATATATTTTTTTAAAATATATTTTTATTGGTATTTCACATACAATTGCAATGTTTTGTTGTTTAGTAGAGCATGCATACATTACTGCAATCCTTATCAAAATGTGAAACTATAAATCACAAGATGCAATGTCTTGTTGGCTAAAATACAGGACTGTCTGACAGCATTTCATAAGCGTCTACCTATGATCCAGTGTCAAAAATGAGGTAGTGAGACAGAAGGAGTTATTTGGACTGAATAAACATAGTATTGATTATCCATTGCATAGTAGCTACTGGATACTACTTTTGTTCACTAAAATCACATAATTGTTGCCAGTTTGTCTGTGCTTTCCAGGAGACAGTGTTGTATAGCATTTTAGGACCCTAGTGTAATTTTCCTGATTCATGCCCTTATATAGGTATAAATCACCTTGTTCTTATATAGGCATCGAAATCATAACCATATTTAGACATAGCCCATGCAGTCCAAATACAGGCATGGATACTTCCACTGGTTCCTAAAAGCCACAACGATTTCTTGGATAACTCGGCTTCAGCAGTTAGGGACTTCCCCTTGCTTGAATATTGATTTGTCCAAGAACTCATGGAGTTTTCAAAGAACTACGACTCTTTGATGACGTTATTATGTCCAACTTTACGCCAAACTTGGTACCTTCAAGGTATAAATATGCCCACACTTGCCCTAGCAAACACACAGTGGTTTGGAGCAGTTCGTCTATCTACTTGCCCGATGCAGCTCGCTACAGCAAGTGCCGAAGGAAGCCGACCCTCCAGCTGAAGCACTGAGAGAGACGCTGTCTTTTCTTTTGCAGAGAAATCCAGCTCCAGTGTTTCCAAGCTCCCCTTGCGGGGTGTTGGAAAATCTGGTACTGAGACAAAGAGATACCTGACCTCCTTCAATCTAAACCAAGGTACGGAGCTGATTAGACCCTAAGACTAATCTTGGATAGATACTTGGCAAAAGAATACTAAACTTATGATACACCACACTTACTCCTTCTCTCGTACTAGACTTAGGTTAGGTACATCGGGGTAGGCATATTTTAGAAGCACCAGTTGAGTAGTTTTCGACTTTATTTATTTATGTATGTATTTTATGGCTTAGAAACCATGCCACGCTTTTACAGTATTAGTTTATAATACTCTTCTTGCTGTACGCATTATACCTTACGATTGTAGCAGTTCATTTCTTCTGCATGAGAAAGAAGACTGTTCAATAAATACTTTTATTGAAAACGCCCGTCTCTCTATTTCACTGCACCTCTGGTGAAACGAAGCATGCACAAATGACTGAGTAAAATATCTATCTATTGTTTCGACGACTCTGAAGATACGTTTTATCTTGGGGAAACAAAGTTGTCATGTTTATGCGGTTGTCAGAAACTAATCCCTTCTTGTTTATTCGAGAAAGTTTCCAGTGACCTCTGAGCTAGCTCGCACTCACAATTATGTCTAATATATTCGATAGAGACCTAGTCGACCTAAGTCCTACGTCACATCTATAGGATATATTATTCCAATGCGTAGAGCCTTTTGGGAATATAGGAACTACACTACATGGCGCCCAACAATTGGTAAGGCACTATTTTAACGTTAGATTCTAGAGTAACTCAGTTGTGCTTTTCACAGAGACCCCTTTTTCCCGTAAAATACTCCAATAGACGTCTGGAGTGGGTTAAAGGATAAAATATCCACCATAACTGAGTAGGATGAAAATCCTATGTATTAGTTTTTGGTTTTGTTCAAAGTTGAAGGATACAGTGTTCCAAAACATTGTGCACCTTATCTTTGTTTCCTTGAAACTTGCTCTGCAAACTTTCATCCAACAAAATGAGTGACAAAGAAAATGGTGGAGATGCATTAAATGCAAACCAACCGGGTTTAAACCTTACAGGTTTCCAAGAAACCAATGCAGATGCTATAATCATCCCAGAAAACGTACGGAAAACCATCGCTATAAAGCTTATACAAAATGGCCTATCATCAAGAGGTGGTAGGGTAATTTTTGTCATAGAGGCACACGAATATCGGCAGACAGAGGTATTCTATTCATGGATTATCTTCCCTGAAGCAAATCCAAGAACACATGTGTTCCACTTCTACAAGATAGAGGAACCTCCAGTGGAATACACTCCTTTTGAGGATATTTAAAATTCCATTAACATACCAAGAGCATGCGCTCTGGTTTAAAGGCGCCCTACAAGATCAAAATCCCATTACCAGGCTCGGTCCACTAGGTAGACCACTAGCAACATGGCCAGTACTAGTCAGCTATACACCACATCCTGACATTGAAAGAATGACAGATGTGGAACTATTAGCTCAGCTAAAACAATTAATTAAAATACATAGACAATTGGTTCAATATGTCATGCAGACTCTAACAGTCCAACCTGCTATAAGAATTCCACAGCCGACCCCTCATCAGGGGAACACAAACAAAATTACACCACAGACTATACAATCGGTTATTGGTAAATTACCCACAAAAAGGGAAGAAATTCCATTCTGATTAGCTAAAAAAATTACTCAAATCGAGGCAGTATTTCCCGATAGTACACCTCATGAGAAACACAGGATTCTAACAATCTGTTTACCAATGGGGTTCGCACCACACCTGGAGGAATGTGACACTTGGGGTACAGTCTTTGCTGCAATCTACACAAAAACACATGGTGTTCCGTCTATGGCGGTAATACCAGACGTCCTGAAACAGATTCAAAATGAATACGGGCCAGAGCCTGCTTTAAATCTCGGTATGAAGTTGCTGAAGGATTTCAAACAGGTCTCAGTTATAATATTAGCTAATATTAAAGGTGAAGCAGTATCCGTGACAATCCGGAAAAACTAAAAGAACTTGATGTAACTGCGAAACCTTATGAACTGGCCAGAATAATAGAAGAATCCTATGAAGAACTAGGTAGAGATAGTTTGGGTGGGAAAAGAGTAAAGCCAGAACTAACAGAAAATCCTGAAAACGTTTTTATTAAAAACACTCTCACTACTCCTAAAAAGAAGTGGAAAAATACTGGACAGACACTTCCTAAAGAGAAGCGTTCTCAATCCAGAGGTAGGTCTCCTCAAAAGGAGCCCTCTGAAATGAGG
This sequence comes from Lissotriton vulgaris, assembly GCF_964263255.1. Lineage (NCBI taxonomy): Eukaryota > Metazoa > Chordata > Amphibia > Caudata > Salamandridae > Lissotriton > Lissotriton vulgaris. Next base: position 135,557,549 of record NC_141697.1, on the reverse strand, counting down.
TATAACCTCAGAAACAGGGATAATTTGAGAAAACCCGATAGATATCAAGATACTGATACAATCAATCAATCAATCATTGACACTTATAAAGCGCGCTACATACCCGTAGGGTCTCAAGGCGCTGGGGGGGGGGGGGGTGCCGCTACTGCTCGAACAGCCAGGTCTTCAGCTTCTTCCTGAAGGAGAGGTGGTCTTGGGTCAGGCGCAGGTCGGTCGGGAGGGAGTTCCAGGTCTTGGCGGCCAGGTAGGAGAAGGACCTTCCTCCTGTAGTCGCTCTTCGGATGCGGGGGACGGCGGCGAGGGCGTGGTTGGCTGATCGGAGGTGGCGTTTGGGAGCGTAGAAGTTGACTCGGCTGTTGAGGTAGCTCGGGCCTTGGTCGTGTAGGGCTTTGTGTGCGTGGGTGAGGAGGCGGAAGGTGATTCTTTTGTTGACGGGGAGCCAGTGAAGGTCTCTCAGATGTCCGGAGATGTGACTGGTTCGTGGGATGTCGAGGATGAGTCTGGCTGAGGCGTTCTGGATCCGCTGGAGTCTCTTCTGGAGCTTGGCGGTGGTACCGGCGTAGAGGGCGTTGCCGTAGTCCAGTCGGCTGGTGACGAGGGCCTGGGTGACGGTCTTCCTGGTCTCGGTGGGGATCCACCAGAAGATCTTCCTTAGCATGCGTAGGATGTTGAAGCACGCCGAGGAGACGTTGTTGACCTGCCTGGTCATGGAGAGGGAGGAGTCCAGGATGACGCCCAGGTTTCGTGCATGGTCTGTCGGTTTGGGTGCGGTGCCCAGGGCGGGAGGCCAACAGGAGTCGTCCCAGGCGGAGGGTGAGGAGCCCAGGATGAGGACCTCCGTCTTGTCCGAGTTCAGTTTCAGGCGGCTGGTCGTCATCCACTCGGCTACCTCTTTCATCCCTTCGTGCAGGTTGGCTCTGGCGGCGGCGGGGTCGTTGGTCAGGGAGAGGATCAGCTGGGTGTCGTCGGCGTAGGAGATTATGCTGAGGTTGTGTTTGCGTACGATGGCCGCGAGGGGGCTCATGTAGACGTTGAAGAGGGTGGGGCTCAGAGATGATCCTTGGGGGACGCCGCAGATGACTTCGGAGGCCTCTGACTTGTACGGTGGTAGGCGGACTCTCTGTGTTCTTCCGTCGAGGAAGGAGACGATCCATTCCAGCGCCTTGTCCTGGATGCCGATGTTGCTGAGGCGCCGTACTAGGGTGCGGTGGCAGACCGTGTCGAATGCCGCGGAGAGGTCTAGGAGGATGAGGGCCGCTGTTTCTCCATTGTCCATCAGGGCTCGGATGTCATCGGTGGCGGCGATGAGGGCAGTCTCGGTGCTGTGGTTGGCTCGGAAGCCGGACTGTGAGGGGTCGAGGGATCCGTTCGTCTCGAGGAAGGCGGCCATCTGCTTGTTGACGGTCTTCTCGATGACTTTGGCTGGAAACGGGAGGAGCGAGATGGGGCGGTAATTCTTGAGTTCGGTGGGGTCCGCTGTGGGTTTCTTGAGAAGAGCGCTGAGTTCGGCGTGCTTCCAGCTCTCGGGGAAGGTGGCGGTGTCGAAGGATGTGTTGATGATGTCTCGCAGGTGGGGTGCGATGACAGCGTCGGCCTTGTTGAAGACGTGGTGAGGGCAGGGGTCGGTCGGTGATCCGGAGTGGATGGAGTTCATCGTGCGGATGGTGTCTTCGGTGCTGATCGGGGTCCAGGCGTGGAGGGTGGTGGTGGGGGGTGGTTGTTCGGTCATGGTGTGCGTTGGTTGGTTGTTGAAGCTGTTGTGTATGTCCGCGATCTTGTTGTGGAAGTATGAAGCGAGGGAGTTGCAGAGGTCTTGCGATGGGGTGATGTCGTTGTTTCCTGCGCTGGGGTTGGAAAGCTCTTTCACGATGTTGAAGAGTTCCTTGCAGTTGTGTGCGTTGTTGTCCAACCGGTCCTTGAAAGCTGTTTTCTTGGCGGCGCGGATCAGCTGGTGGTGTTTCCGGGTGGCAAGTTTGAAGGAGGTCCTGTTGTCCGGTGTCGGTTCCCTTCTCCAGACTTTCTCGAGGGCTCGGCAGTTCTTCTTGGAGCTCTTGAGTTCGTCGGTGAACCATGGGGCCTTCTTGCTGCCGGGTCTGCTAGGCGGGGTCCTCAGTGGGGCGAGTTCGTCCGCGCAGTTGTTGATCCACTTCGTGAGGTTGTCTGCGGCTTGGCTGGGGTTCGCTGAGCTGGCAGGAGGGTGCTGGCTCAGGGAGGTGGCGAGCTGGTCTGCTGTGATCTTGTTCCAGCTTCTGCGGGCGGCCTGTTTCTGGTGGTGGTGGGTCGTCGTTCTCTTGAAGGTGAAGTGGACGCAGCTGTGGTCCGTCCATTGAAGCTCTGTGGCGTGGCTGAAGTCGATGTCTGTGCTGGAAGAGAAGACTGCGTCGAGTGTGTGTCCGGCGAGGTGGGTGGGGGTGGACACCAGTTGCTTGAGTCCCAGGTTGGCGAGGTTGTCGAGCAGGGTGCTGGTGTTGCGGTCGTTGTTGTTCTCCAGGTGAAAGTTGAGGTCTCCCAGGAGGATGTAGTCAGCAGAGGGGAGGGCGTGCGGGCTGACGAAGTCGGCGATGTCCTCGCTGAATTGCGTGCGTGGTCCAGGGGGTCGGTAGATCAGGGTGCCTCTGAGGGTGGTGTTCGGGTTGGTGTGGATCTGGAAATGCAGGTGTTCGGCGCTGGTCAGGGTGTTGTCGGTGCTGGTCGTGAGACGGATGGTGCTCCTGTGGACGATGGCGATGCCTCCTCCCATCTGGTTGGCGTTTCGGTCCCTCCGGACGATCTTGTAGCCCTCTGGGATAGCGATGGCGATGTCGGGAGCTGAAGAGGCGTTCATCCAGGTCTCCGTGAGGAAGGCAACGTCAGGGGCTGTGGCGTCTAGGAGGTTCCAGAGTTCGATGGCGTGTCTGTGGACGGAGCGGGTGTTGAGCAGGATGCACTTGAGGTGGGTGCTGCTGGTGTTCGACTTGGCGGGTGCTGGTGCGAGGCTGGTCCGGGTGCAGGAGAACTTGCAGGTGTGGCAGCTGAAAGGTCCGTGGGTACCTCGTGGAGCGGCTAGGTGGCATTCTGGGAGTCGGCCGGTGTTGAGTGCGTTGAGGGTGGCGGCGGAGTACGTCAGGCGGGTAGGTCGGGCTCTTCGGGGGCCAGGGGTCCTGGCGCTGGTCGCGATCCGGTCGAGGACGGGCGCAGACGGGCTTACCTTTGGCGCGCCTTCGGCGCACAATCGGCGCGCCCGCTGCGCGTTCGCACGGTCGCCATTTAAGGCGAAGTGCGCGGGTGGGCGGAGCAGCTGGGAGGCGGGAGCGGGGAGGGTACAGAAGAGAAAGGGGCGGGGCTAATGGCGGTGGCGGGAAGCGGGAGCGGGGAGGGAGGGCGGCGAGGTAGGCGGGCAAGCAGGAAGGAGACAGGCACAATGGAGGTCAAAAACACGAAGAGAAAACGGCACAGAAAAAACAGGCAATAATACAGGACAAAACGGGGGAAAAACAGTGGGAAAACGATCTCGGGCACAGAAAGAAAACAAGCACAAATTTCTGACAAAACGGGCAAAACCAAATGGGAGCGCTCAAGGCGGCAGCGAGGACGGCGCTGAGGCAGAGGCAGGCACTGGGGGCACACGCAGCAGCTGGTGGCCGTGCGGCGCGGGGGTGTCCCACAACACATACACGTTCCTCTCGTACCTTTCAGACTTCCTCACAGAAATCGGAAAGAAGAGGACAATTAGAACACAAGGAAGAACGTGTGAAGTCCAAAGATGATCAACACATTCCAAAAAATAAGAAAACTCAATTCACCAAAAAGAAGGTAGCAAGTCTAAAAATCAGACATGCACAGGATCTTGAGGACACAACTCAAGAATGGGGAGTGAGCCCAGAAAATGCTGGACAGTGCAGCAGAAGTCACCATAGCTCGCAAGAACTTGAAGGATCATCTGGAGACAGTGGACTTGAATGAGTACAACCAAGTTGCAACTGCAGATACCAGGGTTACTGTTCCACATAAGTTATATGAAGTAACACTCCAGATGGAGGGGGACATAACTAGAAAAATAAGAGCACTCTTTTGGGAGAAGCTCTCTCAGGGTTATGACATTCTTCTAGCTTAACAAAACTGGCCACCTGAATTTGTCAGGGAGTGCCCAAATGGCGAGAAAATCATTATGCCTGCTTTCTCCAACCATATTCCAATTCATTTAAAATATACTTATGCCAGAAAATGGGCGGTAGCCCAGACGCCTGCATTATATAAAAATCATGTGGGATGGGATGAGGGCTCTCCTTACCATAAGATCCAGTTAAAAAATCAACCAACTGCTCAGAGGCAGTATCCAGTTAAGCAAGAAGCTAAAAAAACAGGTCAGCGAGATCTTATATAAACTTGAATACCAAGGGGTGATTGAAACATGCACCTCGTCCATGAACAATCCTTTGTTTCCTGTCTCCAAACCAGACAATACATATCGTCTAGTTTTGGACTACAGACATTTAAATTCTTGTTGCAAAACCTTTGCAGTACAAAATGCACACAGTGCAGCACTGACGAATAACATTGTGCGCAAACAATATATAACTGCATTAGATATTTCTAATGGTTTCTTCTGTCAAAACATTTCACCTGAAAGCAGGTACTTGACCGCTTTCTCAATTATGGGGACACAGCATCACTTCTGTTGTCTCCCCCAGGAATTCAAGAATAGTCCAGGGTTATTTTCAGCCAGAGTAACAGAGTTACTACAGACGTATGATGATGAGGCCTTATCTTATGTTGATGACATCTATCTAACAGACGATGACTTGGATAGGCACTTGAACCGGGTGAACACCATAATACTTGGATTCGCATCTGAAGGGTACAAAATCAAGAATTGCCCATCTCAACGTCCTGTTCTTAGGATACGAACTTTCAAGTGAAGTCAAAAGCCTGGCAGCAAACGTTTTAGAAAAGTGTGCGCTGCTCCAACCTCCAAAAACACTGAAAAACTTACAGTCAATTCTAGGCTTCCTGAATTTCGGAAGAACTTACATTCTAAATTACCCAGAAAGGGTTAAACCTCTCTACGAACTAATCAAACCTGATTTCAAATCAACTAAATGGACTCAAAAACACACAGAAATTTTGAGTTCTGTGCAAACAGACATGTTAACAACAACCCATTTACGGACATGCGTAAACGTACGCATCCTTGTAATCCAAATCATCCCAGGATTCACGTACTTAACCTTTAATGAAGGTGAAAAGGTACCAATAGCTATAAATCACACTTGTACACACAGGCTGAAATGAAATTCACATCAACAGAAAAAAATCTGACAGCGGCTCAAACTGCAGTAGCAAAAAAGAGAGCCCTTGCACAGGGAAAATGCATAATGGTCGTTACGCCTGTACCTGCCTTAGAGGCAGTGACAAAAGCGAGCATTCCGAATGCAAAAGCTTTACATCCGAGATGGATACAATGGGTTAATTCTCTTGCTGCAACAGACGTTGAATACGTTTTTGACCCCTACTTGAAAACTCAAGAATTTCTACAATACAAACAAGAATGTCCTCTGCCCACTGAGATTCTGCCTCTAGAATAGTACGGATGTTTAATTTATACAGACGGATCAGCACAGCCCACAGTTGGGGGAAAACAAACTTATAGTGCTGCGTGCACGATTGTTTAAGGTCGCTGGCGCGATTGTAAATTCCGATCTATGGTCAAAAAACTCAATCTCTAGGAGATTGTACAGCTCAGCGAGCTAAACTACAGGCTTTCAAGATGGCACTTGAAAATGCTGATCGTGAATTCCCCATACTCATAGTGTGCAATTCGTATTACTGCGTCCAATCTTACAATGAATACTTGCAGAACTGAGTTCAAAACGATTTCAAAGATGCAAAAGGTGGCACAATCAAGCATAAATACTCTGGGAACAAGTAGTTTAATTACAGGAAGAACTACAAAAGACTCACGTGATCCATACACTGAGTCATCAGCATGATGGCGTTCACATTTGCAGGGAATTCATTGGCTGATGAAGCCGCGAAGGCAGCTGTGCAAACGGCTTCCGTAGCTGCAATCACTCGTTGAAAAACTAAAATAGACAGCGAATTAATGCAAGCTGTTACTGTTTCAATAAAAGACAGCGGTAAAACACTTCCAAAAGGCTTTCCATTCAAGTACTTATATATAACTGATGCAATAATGTTCCTTTTGCTCGAATGGAACATAGATTAGGACTGATTTTAGCAGCACATGAAGGACTTGCCTCTGCACACGCAGGTGTTTCCGCCACAGTGTCATTATTAAAGCAACGATACTGGTGGAATGTGAAATCTGCCAGGAAATGAAAGTTTCAACAGTAAAATGCCTGGCGCAGATGCCCCTTTTAATATCAGATAAACCACTAGCATGTGTTTACCTGGACCATTGTGGTCCCTTACAAAGGCATGGCAACTATAAATATATCATGGTTGCAGTGGATTCATGCTCAAGATTCATTTGGATCTGGCCTCAGCGCTCGGCTGACGCCCGAACTGTTATACAAGGTTTGCGAGTCTTTATCGGAACATACGCAATCGGCACGCTATATTCTGACTAGGGTCCTGCGTTTAGCTTCAAAGCTTACAAAGAGGCCATGGCCAGCTTGAGCGTTGCATTGCGGTACCCACGTCGTTTCCATCCTGAGGGAAATTCGGTTGTGGAAAGATAAAACCGTGACATAAAGATATCTATGACAGCAAGGGTATTAGGCTCGAGTGACGGGTGGGTCAAACATCTAATAAGTGTCCAGCATAGTCTTAACAATCTGCCAAGAAATTCTCTGGATGGAATCACTCCATATGAAATCCTTTTTGGTACTAGAATGATTGTCGAAGACCTCGATCGTCATACTTTAGTGGTAGAACAAAAACCCTTTGATATCAAAGACCGTTTGGCTGTTTTGCAGACTTAACTGAAACAAGAAGAGGTCTAAGCAACACATTACAGAAGCCAACAACCACTGAAGAAAAACCACCTGTCCCAGCAAGACCTATCTGGATTCCAAAGATTGGGGATCTTGTCAGAGAAAAAATAGCGGATAAGAAGGAATTTGGGCCTTCTTACAGAAAAACAGTACCTGTGCTAGCAATCCACGGATCAAGAACATTGTTACTGCCGCCCCTTGCTGGAAGAAAGGAGAACCGGTTTGTGTCCATCAACCTGGTAAAAACCACATAATGTGGCCGATAATAAGTAGTAGGCCCAGTGGACTCCAAAGGTGTAGCAGACAACCAAATCTTGCTACTGTCCAAGAGGTTCAAACTGAGAGACTCATCACCTTTGAAGAATCTGCAGTAAGAAAATAAGGACAACGAAGCCATGGAACTTGTGCCTCTTGAAACCCAAATAACAGTTCGTTAAGAAACTCCTGTCTACAATGATGTAGCATCTGACTATACTAATATGTCAAGGGACCAAGCAGCTCCCGCGATTTCAAATAATCCGGATGCAATAGCAACACTTGATAGAACTGCCTCTGGCTATTTCATCAATTTTGATACATTTTCTGAGGATCCCAGTGAGCCCGAAACAACGCAAGCAAATACAACTTTTTCACCAGCTTGCAAATACATATCTGGTTTCGCCATGGGTTGAATTTTGGATTGTGTTAGGTGTACTTTTTCTCCTTCTATGGCTCATTCTTGTTTTAAGTTTGGGAAAGCTGATAGATGGAAAATATAGTAAAATGGACACAGCAAGTAAGAACATCAACTTGCTCCTGAAGCCACACAAATCATCTCATGGTGAACAAAGAGACCTGTCATCAGTGAACATCCTGGTGGTATAGCATGGGACAGAACTGATTATGACATTTATGGTCCCGTAGAGCTGTTGAAGATTCCACACCAATTTAAAGTTTCCTTGAGTGACTTTGTTTCACCAAGCACATTTTCTGATGATTGGGACTTTGAGACTGTTAATAACATGATGGCAGACTTAGAAATGTCAGCAAAATTTACAAAACATGGATACTTAGAAGGTTCATCAGATTATGAACAAATGTATTATTTTAATCATAATGGTCATCATTATTTGCACAAATCTGCAAACCCCAGAAATGTTTTTACTTATAATCAATGGGAACATTGTCCGACGCCACCAAAGGGTAGCTCAAAAACATTTTATGAAAAATTTCCATACTTCTCGGGTTTAAATATCACAAATCCAGATGCATTTTACTTTAAAAATGTTAATAAGACAGGAATGAAAAGTATGTTGACTAATACTCAGCTAATTTATTCTGCTGCCTTTTATGCTCAATTGTCCACATTAGGTTTTGACTTTTGAAAAGACAACATTGAGACAAAAACGGTCTGGGGCACAAAAGAATGGCAGGTGCAAGGTTTAGAAGCCTTATTCGGAGCCCGCATCATCCCAGAACAAATAATGTTCTTAAATGAAACTGTTCAACAGACAGCTTGTCTTGACCTGGCTAAGATAAAAGACTTAAACAAACCGTCCGTACTTAAGCCTACACCTTATAGTAATGGAACTACAGATGAGGAGGTAGACGTGAAATATATTTTACAACAAAACAGAACTAATCCTGATTGGAAGAAATGGTTAATCTGGCCCACAGACACGAATAACTGTCAAGATAGATTCCTGAATAAGACACAAGGGTTTACAGTAACTAGCCCAGATCCAAGATATGTCCAGAGACAACATCCAGGGATAATAAAAACATACAGCGTAGGAAAACTGTGCATTAAGTAGCTACAATAATCCGCACTCCCAGATATAAAACAACACTTAACTTTACTTAAAGATGGCATTGATTTGAGAGACTTCTCACTAGGAACTCTTAAACCATGTCATAAACGTTTCTTATACGCCGGTATTTATGCTGCTTACAATGAAGCATGGAAAGTCACGCAAATGGAAACTGCAGAACTAATACGAGAAATTGATCGTATTAATTTAGAGAAAGCTCTCTCTGTAGTTGACAATGGGTTAGCGACTCTGTCATCCAGAATTTATTCTTTGGACAGCATTGTATCCTCTGCCATTGACATAATGGAACAGGACTTGCTCATGTTACAACATGGACAGTCTCAATTGCGTTCTATAATGCTGCTAGGCTGGACATTACAAAATCTTCAATCAGGCTATGTGCCTTGGCGTCTAATCAACACCACTTCATTGTTTGCTGGGTTTAACCTTACAGATAAACAAATCTCTTTGGCACAGAGGGGAGCAGACTATACAGTGCTGAGCATAGAATAACTGGAAAGATTATCATTAACCGTTTCTGAGAAACCAGCTGTAGATTGGCTAATACATGGCACCATCATGATGCAAGTGATGGTTTTCCAGTTTTAGTATTGCTTGAAACACATACCAGCAGGCCTTTATGAAAGGTTGGGTAAAGAATACATTAAGTCGACCTGGGATTTACCATACACACACAAATGTTGGAGTGGGGAAAATGAAGTATTTCTAAGTGGTAAAAATTGCAAAAGCACACTGAGCGGTACACTTTTATGTCAGGGTATCAATTTGCATGGAGCCTACAATGGTTCTTCGACCAACTTATCCATCCACCTGCAAGATTCTCCGGCAGCAGTAATAGATCCAATTTTTAGACAGCTATCCAATGGGAGGTACATAATGTTGAATGATCACAGCTGTTGTGGAATTATGCCAGGAATAGCCTATCTCGTTAGTGTGTCAGCCAGGGTCACTTGTTGCATGCAAGTATTGTTTCCTAAAACTAAGACAGACGGGGAGTCGCTGCTATGCCTTCACTGAACATCTCTTCCATACGAATTGATACTTTAGGCAGAATGAAAGCCATTCTTTTGCAAAAAACTGTGCCACTAACCTCGTCCAAAGAGACGTATGATCTGCAAGTTGCAAGGTCCTCTGCAGAGATACATGCCCTCTTATCAACAAACTACCCCATACATTTCCCAGAAATGTTAGGTCGTATCTTAAACATGTCTGATACCAGTGGTATTGTACATGTATTTAAGACGATTTGTTTGTGACTGTTAGCACCCTTTGAAGTAGTTCTAGGCATTTTTCCAAACTTCGTGCACTCTGTGTTCGGCGGCCTGCCTCTCATTTTGGGACTCAAAGCAGGGATACCAATTTTGTTCCTTCTGCTCCGATATGGCAAGTCCAGTCACCAGCGATACCCAGATTACCATGGAGAACACTCTTCTGGAAATGCAGTATCGTGAGCGCATAATACAGATTCTTGGCTTGGCTCGTTTGAGAGATCTGAATACCACGTGGTTCCTATCATTCAGACCAATCTGGCAAGATTGCATCTTACCTGTTCCACGATGCCTGCTTTGTGGAGAGGAATGCGTGTTGGATATTTGTCTGACACTTCCATCAGCACTACCAATGGATGTTGATGCTTTGCTTGGTTCAGTAAAGGCTTATGCATTGTGTTGTCCCCAACGGCTACCAATCCTGATGACGGCATTCATTGAGGTCTCACCAGCAATTCCAGCTGAGGGTGAGATACGAGGACCAACAAGCACACAGATACCATCTACTGCGAACATTGCTAATGCGACTGACGCTGACAGCGATGCTTCTCATCTGTGTACGATTGATCTACTTAATGAAGTGGTTCAACTTTCACCTACTGCGGTAGACAATTTCTTTGCCAGCTTAGAAGATTTCATGTTTTCTCCTGACACCGAGAATAACTTTTCAAATAAGCACAGCGTTCTATCAACTTTGAATTCGACCTTCGTTTTTCAAAACAAAAAACTTCTAACTTTGGAACTCTATTTTTCATAGATTTGATTTGACTTTTTTCAAAACTGAACTTTAGCACAAAGTAATCTGCTTAAAGTAGAACTATACTTAGAGAACAAGAATTCTTTGTATACTTCCTAGAAACAATATTGACCTTATCCAGAAACCAAAACAGTTTATATATTCTGCTATGGGATTGTCTCGACATTTTTTATTCTGTATTTAAGAGCCATCTTATAAATGTAATTTTCATGATTCATTCAGTTAGCTTTGCCAATATCATAGTATATGCTTAAAATGAAATCATTGCTTACAAATGCGTACAGTACGAATGCTCATTTTTCATGTACGACCTTTTCAAATGCATTTTATGTATTTTTGGGTGAGATTGTAAACACATGCTTTAGATATGTTTTTTAGTGCTTCAATTTAGTAATGTCGAATATAATAAAGTGGAGTGGATGTTGTATAGCATTTTAGGACCCTAGTGTAATTTTCCCGATTCATGCCCTTATATAGGGATAAATCACCTTGTCCTTATATAGGCATAGAAATCATAACAATATTTAGACATTGCCCATGCAGTCCAAATACACTTGTACACACAGGCTGAAATGAAATTCACATCAACAGAAAAAAATCTGACAGCGGCTCAAACTGCAGTAGCAAAAAAGAGAGCCCTTGCACAGGGAAAATGCATAATGGTCGTTACGCCTGTACCTGCCTTAGAGGCAGTGACAAAAGCGAGCATTCCGAATGCAAAAGCTTTACATCCGAGATGGATACAATGGGTTAATTCTCTTGCTGCAACAGACGTTGAATACGTTTTTGACCCCTACTTGAAAACTCAAGAATTTCTACAATACAAACAAGAATGTCCTCTGCCCACTGAGATTCTGCCTCTAGAATAGTACGGATGTTTAATTTATACAGACGGATCAGCACAGCCCACAGTTGGGGGAAAACAAACTTATAGTGCTGCGTGCACGATTGTTTAAGGTCGCTGGCGCGATTGTAAATTCCGATCTATGGTCAAAAAACTCAATCTCTAGGAGATTGTACAGCTCAGCGAGCTAAACTACAGGCTTTCAAGATGGCACTTGAAAATGCTGATCGTGAATTCCCCATACTCATAGTGTGCAATTCGTATTACTGCGTCCAATCTTACAATGAATACTTGCAGAACTGAGTTCAAAACGATTTCAAAGATGCAAAAGGTGGCACAATCAAGCATAAATACTCTGGGAACAAGTAGTTTAATTACAGGAAGAACTACAAAAGACTCACGTGATCCATACACTGAGTCATCAGCATGATGGCGTTCACATTTGCAGGGAATTCATTGGCTGATGAAGCCGCGAAGGCAGCTGTGCAAACGGCTTCCGTAGCTGCAATCACTCGTTGAAAAACTAAAATAGACAGCGAATTAATGCAAGCTGTTACTGTTTCAATAAAAGACAGCGGTAAAACACTTCCAAAAGGCTTTCCATTCAAGTACTTATATATAACTGATGCAATAATGTTCCTTTTGCTCGAATGGAACATAGATTAGGACTGATTTTAGCAGCACATGAAGGACTTGCCTCTGCACACGCAGGTGTTTCCGCCACAGTGTCATTATTAAAGCAACGATACTGGTGGAATGTGAAATCTGCCAGGAAATGAAAGTTTCAACAGTAAAATGCCTGGCGCAGATGCCCCTTTTAATATCAGATAAACCACTAGCATGTGTTTACCTGGACCATTGTGGTCCCTTACAAAGGCATGGCAACTATAAATATATCATGGTTGCAGTGGATTCATGCTCAAGATTCATTTGGATCTGGCCTCAGCGCTCGGCTGACGCCCGAACTGTTATACAAGGTTTGCGAGTCTTTATCGGAACATACGCAATCGGCACGCTATATTCTGACTAGGGTCCTGCGTTTAGCTTCAAAGCTTACAAAGAGGCCATGGCCAGCTTGAGCGTTGCATTGCGGTACCCACGTCGTTTCCATCCTGAGGGAAATTCGGTTGTGGAAAGATAAAACCGTGACATAAAGATATCTATGACAGCAAGGGTATTAGGCTCGAGTGACGGGTGGGTCAAACATCTAATAAGTGTCCAGCATAGTCTTAACAATCTGCCAAGAAATTCTCTGGATGGAATCACTCCATATGAAATCCTTTTTGGTACTAGAATGATTGTCGAAGACCTCGATCGTCATACTTTAGTGGTAGAACAAAAACCCTTTGATATCAAAGACCGTTTGGCTGTTTTGCAGACTTAACTGAAACAAGAAGAGGTCTAAGCAACACATTACAGAAGCCAACAACCACTGAAGAAAAACCACCTGTCCCAGCAAGACCTATCTGGATTCCAAAGATTGGGGATCTTGTCAGAGAAAAAATAGCGGATAAGAAGGAATTTGGGCCTTCTTACAGAAAAACAGTACCTGTGCTAGCAATCCACGGATCAAGAACATTGTTACTGCCGCCCCTTGCTGGAAGAAAGGAGAACCGGTTTGTGTCCATCAACCTGGTAAAAACCACATAATGTGGCCGATAATAAGTAGTAGGCCCAGTGGACTCCAAAGGTGTAGCAGACAACCAAATCTTGCTACTGTCCAAGAGGTTCAAACTGAGAGACTCATCACCTTTGAAGAATCTGCAGTAAGAAAATAAGGACAACGAAGCCATGGAACTTGTGCCTCTTGAAACCCAAATAACAGTTCGTTAAGAAACTCCTGTCTACAATGATGTAGCATCTGACTATACTAATATGTCAAGGGACCAAGCAGCTCCCGCGATTTCAAATAATCCGGATGCAATAGCAACACTTGATAGAACTGCCTCTGGCTATTTCATCAATTTTGATACATTTTCTGAGGATCCCAGTGAGCCCGAAACAACGCAAGCAAATACAACTTTTTCACCAGCTTGCAAATACATATCTGGTTTCGCCATGGGTTGAATTTTGGATTGTGTTAGGTGTACTTTTTCTCCTTCTATGGCTCATTCTTGTTTTAAGTTTGGGAAAGCTGATAGATGGAAAATATAGTAAAATGGACACAGCAAGTAAGAACATCAACTTGCTCCTGAAGCCACACAAATCATCTCATGGTGAACAAAGAGACCTGTCATCAGTGAACATCCTGGTGGTATAGCATGGGACAGAACTGATTATGACATTTATGGTCCCGTAGAGCTGTTGAAGATTCCACACCAATTTAAAGTTTCCTTGAGTGACTTTGTTTCACCAAGCACATTTTCTGATGATTGGGACTTTGAGACTGTTAATAACATGATGGCAGACTTAGAAATGTCAGCAAAATTTACAAAACATGGATACTTAGAAGGTTCATCAGATTATGAACAAATGTATTATTTTAATCATAATGGTCATCATTATTTGCACAAATCTGCAAACCCCAGAAATGTTTTTACTTATAATCAATGGGAACATTGTCCGACGCCACCAAAGGGTAGCTCAAAAACATTTTATGAAAAATTTCCATACTTCTCGGGTTTAAATATCACAAATCCAGATGCATTTTACTTTAAAAATGTTAATAAGACAGGAATGAAAAGTATGTTGACTAATACTCAGCTAATTTATTCTGCTGCCTTTTATGCTCAATTGTCCACATTAGGTTTTGACTTTTGAAAAGACAACATTGAGACAAAAACGGTCTGGGGCACAAAAGAATGGCAGGTGCAGGGTTTAGAAGCCTTATTCGGAGCCCGCATCATCCCAGAACAAATAATGTTCTTAAATGAAACTGTTCAACAGACAGCTTGTCTTGACCTGGCTAAGATAAAAGACTTAAACAAACCGTCCGTACTTAAGCCTACACCTTATAGTAATGGAACTACAGATGAGGAGGTAGACGTGAAATATATTTTACAACAAAACAGAACTAATCCTGATTGGAAGAAATGGTTAATCTGGCCCACAGACACGAATAACTGTCAAGATAGATTCCTGAATAAGACACAAGGGTTTACAGTAACTAGCCCAGATCCAAGATATGTCCAGAGACAACATCCAGGGATAATAAAAACATACAGCGTAGGAAAACTGTGCATTAAGTAGCTACAATAATCCGCACTCCCAGATATAAAACAACACTTAACTTTACTTAAAGATGGCATTGATTTGAGAGACTTCTCACTAGGAACTCTTAAACCATGTCATAAACGTTTCTTATACGCCGGTATTTATGCTGCTTACAATGAAGCATGGAAAGTCACGCAAATGGAAACTGCAGAACTAATACGAGAAATTGATCGTATTAATTTAGAGAAAGCTCTCTCTGTAGTTGACAATGGGTTAGCGACTCTGTCATCCAGAATTTATTCTTTGGACAGCATTGTATCCTCTGCCATTGACATAATGGAACAGGACTTGCTCATGTTACAACATGGACAGTCTCAATTGCGTTCTATAATGCTGCTAGGCTGGACATTACAAAATCTTCAATCAGGCTATGTGCCTTGGCGTCTAATCAACACCACTTCATTGTTTGCTGGGTTTAACCTTACAGATAAACAAATCTCTTTGGCACAGAGGGGAGCAGACTATACAGTGCTGAGCATAGAATAACTGGAAAGATTATCATTAACCGTTTCTGAGAAACCAGCTGTAGATTGGCTAATACATGGCACCATCATGATGCAAGTGATGGTTTTCCAGTTTTAGTATTGCTTGAAACACATACCAGCAGGCCTTTATGAAAGGTTGGGTAAAGAATACATTAAGTCGACCTGGGATTTACCATACACACACAAATGTTGGAGTGGGGAAAATGAAGTATTTCTAAGTGGTAAAAATTGCAAAAGCACACTGAGCGGTACACTTTTATGTCAGGGTATCAATTTGCATGGAGCCTACAATGGTTCTTCGACCAACTTATCCATCCACCTGCAAGATTCTCCGGCAGCAGTAATAGATCCAATTTTTAGACAGCTATCCAATGGGAGGTACATAATGTTGAATGATCACAGCTGTTGTGGAATTATGCCAGGAATAGCCTATCTCGTTAGTGTGTCAGCCAGGGTCACTTGTTGCATGCAAGTATTGTTTCCTAAAACTAAGACAGACGGGGAGTCGCTGCTATGCCTTCACTGAACATCTCTTCCATACGAATTGATACTTTAGGCAGAATGAAAGCCATTCTTTTGCAAAAAACTGTGCCACTAACCTCGTCCAAAGAGACGTATGATCTGCAAGTTGCAAGGTCCTCTGCAGAGATACATGCCCTCTTATCAACAAACTACCCCATACATTTCCCAGAAATGTTAGGTCGTATCTTAAACATGTCTGATACCAGTGGTATTGTACATGTATTTAAGACGATTTGTTTGTGACTGTTAGCACCCTTTGAAGTAGTTCTAGGCATTTTTCCAAACTTCGTGCACTCTGTGTTCGGCGGCCTGCCTCTCATTTTGGGACTCAAAGCAGGGATACCAATTTTGTTCCTTCTGCTCCGATATGGCAAGTCCAGTCACCAGCGATACCCAGATTACCATGGAGAACACTCTTCTGGAAATGCAGTATCGTGAGCGCATAATACAGATTCTTGGCTTGGCTCGTTTGAGAGATCTGAATACCACGTGGTTCCTATCATTCAGACCAATCTGGCAAGATTGCATCTTACCTGTTCCACGATGCCTGCTTTGTGGAGAGGAATGCGTGTTGGATATTTGTCTGACACTTCCATCAGCACTACCAATGGATGTTGATGCTTTGCTTGGTTCGGTAAAGGCTTATGCATTGTGTTGTCCCCAACGGCTACCAATCCTGATGACGGCATTCATTGAGGTCTCACCAGCAATTCCAGCTGAGGGTGAGATACGAGGACCAACAAGCACACAGATACCATCTACTGCGAACATTGCTAATGCGACTGACGCTGACAGCGATGCTTCTCATCTGTGTACGATTGATCTACTTAATGAAGTGGTTCAACTTTCACCTACTGCGGTAGACAATTTCTTTGCCAGCTTAGAAGATTTCATGTTTTCTCCTGACACCGAGAATAACTTTTCAAATAAGCACAGCGTTCTATCAACTTTGAATTCGACCTTCGTTTTTCAAAACAAAAAACTTCTAACTTTGGAACTCTATTTTTCATAGATTTGATTTGACTTTTTTCAAAACTGAACTTTAGCACAAAGTAATCTGCTTAAAGTAGAACTATACTTAGAGAACAAGAATTCTTTGTATACTTCCTAGAAACAATATTGACCTTATCCAGAAACCAAAACAGTTTATATATTCTGCTATGGGATTGTCTCGACATTTTTTATTCTGTATTTAAGAGCCATCTTATAAATGTAATTTTCATGATTCATTCAGTTAGCTTTGCCAATATCATAGTATATGCTTAAAATGAAATCATTGCTTACAAATGCGTACAGTACGAATGCTCATTTTTCATGTACGACCTTTTCAAATGCATTTTATGTATTTTTGGGTGAGATTGTAAACACATGCTTTAGATATGTTTTTTAGTGCTTCAATTTAGTAATGTCGAATATAATAAAGTGGAGTGGATGTTGTATAGCATTTTAGGACCCTAGTGTAATTTTCCCGATTCATGCCCTTATATAGGGATAAATCACCTTGTCCTTATATAGGCATAGAAATCATAACAATATTTAGACATTGCCCATGCAGTCCAAATACAGGCATGGATTCTTCCACTAGTTCCGAAAAGCCACAATGATTTCTTGGAGAACTCGGCTTCAGCAGTTAGGGACTTCCCCTTGCTTGAATATTGATTTGTCGAGGAACTCATGGAGTTTTCAAAGAACTACGACTCTTTGATGACGGTATTATGTCCAACTTTACATCAAACTTGGGACCGTCAAGGTATAAATATCCTCACACTTGCCCTACCAAACACACAGTGGTTTGGAGCAGTTTGACTATCTACTTGCCCGACGCAGCTCGCTACAGCAAGTGCCGAAGGAAGCCGACCCTCCAGCTGACGCACTGAGAGAGACGGTGTCTTTTCTCTTGCAGAGAAATCCAGCTCCAGTGTTTCCAAGCTCCTCTTACGGGGTGTTGGAAAATCGAGTCCTGAGACAAAGAGATACCAGACCTCCTTCATTCTAAACCAAGGTACTGAGCTGATTAGACCCTAAGAGTAATCTTGGATAGATTCTTGGCAAAAGAATACTAAACTTATGCTACACCACACTTACTCCTTCCCTCGTACTAGACCTAGGTTAGGTACATCGGGGTAGGCTTATTTTAGAAGCACCAGTTGAGTACTTTTAGTCTTTATTTATTTATGTATGTATTTTATGGCTTAGAAACCATACCATGCTTTTACAGTATTATTTTATAATACTCTTCTTGCTGTATGCATTATACTTTACAGCCAGTATTACGATTGTAGCAGTTCATTTCTTCTGCATGAGAAAGAAGACTGTTCAATAAATACTTTTATTGAAAACGCCTGTCTCTCTATTTCTCTGCACCTCTGGTGAAACGAAGCATGCACGAATGACTAGGTAAAATATCTATCTATTGTTTCCACAGCTCTGAAGATAACGTTTTATCTTGGGGAAACAAAGTTGTCATGTTTATGCGGTTGTCAGAAACTAATCCCTTCTTGTTTATTCGAGAAAGTTTCCAGTGACTTCTGAGCTAGCTGGCACTCACAATTAAGTCTAATATATTTGATAGAGACCTAGTTAACCTAAGTCCTACGTCACATCTATAGGATGTATTATTTCAATGCACAAAGCCTATTGGGAATATTGGAACTACACTACAACATTAAATGTTCCTCTTGGCTACAGTCTAGCGCCCTTGACACCAGATCACACCCCATTCTGAAGCCCTGCTTGTGGGTCTCAGTGGAAAATCTCTCCTCTAAAGAGTAGGGGCTGTGCTTGGCTGAAATACCAAAGGTGAGACAAGGGATAATCCATAGAGAAAAGACTGGGACACTTTTGTCACAGATCCTATCGAAACTGTGGCTTCCCTCCCCAACTGCATGCCAGGGAAAGCATTGCACAATGCACCATATTCTTAATTTCTCTCAGGATCACAGGAAAGAAGGCTTTTATTCCACAAACTAGGAAAAGCTTTGCCAACGTAAAAATGAATTGTGTAGCAACAAAAACACAACAAGGTGAAATGCAAACCTTGTAAAATGCAGTTCAGGCGTGAATGATTGTAGCTTTGTTGTTCTCTAGATTCCTCATTGTGACGGTTTCACAATGTAATTTCGCAGTTTAAAGTGATATGCAATGTACTGCAAACACTTCACGGTTCATGCAGTGTCGCAGATCTTTCCAGCAACTCACCTGTCAGAAGGAGAGACAAGGGGAAGAGAAGAGAAAGTTCAAACTATTGTGAGTCAGTTCTCAGTTCATAAGCTTTATTCGATTATTCAATAAACAATCATAAAAGCACACAGAATTAAAAGTGTCACATTAAAATTGTTACAAGGTAAAAGAATTACAATATATTACAAGAATTGGGACAACTCGAATGGAGGCAATACCATGGCCCTAGCAGCAACTAATTATACAAAAGGCAAAGTTAAAATTCCAAGCTTTTTCTAATGGACACTGATGTTAAAATAAAGCTTGCAGTAAAAAAACAGATATCCGGGGAAGAAAGTGCAAAAAGTAATCTCAAGGCAGTAGCAATTGTAAACACAGAGTATTTCTTAAAAAGAGGTTTGAGATAACAAATACGAAGGTGCATATACAGTGGACAAATTAGCATAAAGTGCAACGTGCTCTGTTTGGTGGTACCATCACACGGTCATGGTGTTGAAGTATAGGTTTTCATCCTTGGGAATGCCACCAGGTTATGAACAATGCCTAATCTCAGCCTTGTAAGAAAGAACTGATGAGACTGTTTGGTAATTACTTTTAAATACTTAGGCATGCCATAACCTTCCTCCTTGTTGGAAAAGTAAAACACATGAGTTGTAAAATGGCTGCATTGACCTTTACACCTATTAGATTTGTTCCCCATAAAAACACTTTTGACCTCCTGTTTAGGTATATTAATGGCACATAAGGGGTCACTGTGAACATCCAAATCAAAAATTTCCTTATAGGATGTTAAAACATAATTTAACCAGGGGATCTGGCGGGCTTTGTCCAAGGGAAGACAGTCTTGAATTATTTGCCTGGTAAATCCAGTTTCGTTCTTAGCCCTGATTGACCTCCATGCCATAAGGGGTCACAATCCTGTTAGGTCAGTCAAGTATTCCAACCCCACCTCTGTATGGATCAGTTCGGTGGATGCCGAGGGAGGGAGACAGAGGAGTCTCTTAAGGAATACGTTTTCAGCTACTTGCAGGTCCCCTTGGTTCCAATGTCCCCACACTCCTGAGCCATAGAGGGCAATTGAAGCACATCTGTGCCGGTAGACATTCAACATATCAGGGATGCGATGACTGCCTAGTTTAGGAGCAAAACGAAATACTCCTGAGGACCCCTTGCCCATCTTGGCCTTGACATTGAGTAGCTCCGGGGCCCACGACCCACTGTTACTAAAAGTTATACCTAGATAACAAAATTTGTCCACAACCTCAATTTGATGTTCCTTGAACTGGAATGATTTAAGTTCATTCACCTTTTTCCCACAAGCCATGATAAAAGTTTTAGAATTATTGATTTTTAATTTCCTCCCCTGAATAAAATCATAAAAGTGATTCATAAGTTTTTGAAGACCTATTGGAGTTCTCGAAAGTAGGACAGTATCGTCTGCATAAAGCAGTACCGGTATTGGTTGGCCCTCAACTTGAGGAGCGTCAGCTTGGACCCTCCTCAAGTCGGACTTCATAGAATTTATAAAAAGGGAGAAAAGTAGCGGGGCCAAGACACAAACTTGCCTAATGGCGGATTTAACCTTGATCTTCTTCGTGCATTCCCCCGCTTGCCCAAAGCGGATCTGTGCTGACAACATGTTGTAAAGTCTAGCCAGGAAATAAATTATTGCTGCTGGGGCTCCCATTTTGAGTAAGGTGGACCACAAGAGAGTATGATCCACCAGATCAAAGGCGCTGGAGAGGTCTGCAAAGCAAAGAAATAAAGAATCCTGTTCAGCTTTGGTGTAGTTCCCTGTAATAAGATCTAAATTAATACACTGCTCAATTGTGCCGAGACCCTTCCGGAAACCATATTGGGAGTCCACAAGGTTATTATTGGCTTCAGCCCAATCCTCCAGTCGTAACAGTAGGACCCTGCTCATAATTTTTAATGAGGAATCTAGAAGGGAGATAGGGCGGTAGTTCTTGGCGTCTCCTCTATCTCCCTTCTTATAAATCGGCAAAATTATGGATTCACTCCAGGTAGAGGGAGTACTATTGTTAACGGAGGCGTTAAACACCTGGGTCAGGAGGGGGCTCCATAGTGCCAGATCAGTTTTATACAGGTCGACCGGAACTCCGTCCGGTCCTGGGGCCTTCCCCCCCTTGCTGTTACGGATGGCATTATCTACTTCTTGTAGTGTAATCCCCAGGGGTTGTTTAAATCCTATAATATCAGCACTATGACTAGCCTGATCCTCCCTGGCTGGATCAAAGATTCCTGTAAAATATTGGACCCAGCTATCCTCACTAACCTGGGCAGTTAAAACTGGGAATTCCTCCTTTTGGAGGAATGGGCTGTTGACAGTACTCCAGAATAACTTACTGTCACGCAGCGCTGCCGCTTTGGTCAAGTTGTCCCTGGCTTGCTCCCTAAGCTCCTGTTTTCTACGGGTCAACTGGTGTTTATAGGTCGCCCTAAGAAGTGTAACGGCATCCCTGTCTCTAGGGTGGCTTGACAATGCCCTCTTTAGTTCTTGTAGCGAATTTGTGCAGGCTGTCGAACCAACCTAAAGCTGCCCTCTTGGATATACCCTTAGTGATAGTGAGGGACCTTTTAATTATATCGCCGAGTTTCTCAAAATCAGCAATAATGCACCAGGGGGCAGCATCATCGTCAAGACAGCGGAGTAGCTCTTCGGAACCTGCTCCCACTATTTTCTGCAGCAGTTTATCAGAATTGTCCCCACACCATTTAATATGAATACCATTTTGCCTGCAAGGGGTGATCTCATCAACAATCCTGCGCTTAAAACTAGACATAGTCCCCCAGATGGAAGTCGACATAGTAATGGCATTATGATCACTAATACCAAAATCAACAATGATAGGGACCGTACAGAGTGGGGCAATATGTACCGATATCAGCAAGTGATCAATAACGGAGGCTGAATTCCTCCCAATAAAAGTCGTTGCAATATTACCCTCTTTATCTGCAGCAGGTTGGTGGATTAACAAATCAATATTTAACAAAAGGGTATTAAGGGAGTTGCCATAAGGAGTGTGGATAAAATGGGCCCGGTTTTCCCCGTTATCCCCGTCAAACCCACATACATTTGTAAAAGAGTAGGGACAAGTCCGGATATTGAAATCCCCTCCCCAGATGATATCACAAGGCTTATGGGTATCTCTACAAATTTTCTTAACAGCTGACTCTAGTTCATCTACAACACAGGTACTCGTGGAATCAAACATTGTTGTAGTGATTGATTAACAAAGTATCATGGACCCTCTTTGTTCCAACCTTAGAATTTGTGAATGGGATCCTACAGTAGAATGGGATCTCACACGTACTGGGAAGTTCACAGACAGTAAAATTACGAGCCCACCTTTTGCCCTACCCATAGTGAACTCTTGCGCTAAACAATTGTAGGTCACAAAGCCGTCAAAATGGATATCTGTCGTAGACCAGGTCTCCTGTAAACAGAGGATGTCAAACTTGGAGATGGATTCCCTCCAGCCCAGAGACGACACCTTCTGTCGCCAACCGGCAATATTCCAGCTCACAATTTTGAAACCAGGGGGACAAGAGACAGGCTCTGCGAACCCAAGGTCACTTGGGAGCACTGAGGTTGGTAGCGGCTCCTCTGATATATCCAAAGAGACTAATGGGTGGTGGGTGTCTGCTAGGTCTGCTTCCAAGGATAGCTCCAGGGGTTTAATGGTGGTAGGAGAAGGTAACTTCATAGGGGCTACAGCCATTGGCAAGCACTCTACGGGGGACATTTCATTTATCTCAACCTCTCCAGCCAATAAACCATTACCAGTGTCAGGGAGGGAAAATCTTGAGTCATGGGCTGGGGATAGTCAGTCAACTCCATCTAGACCATCTAGACAACTGAACCGATTAAAATCACAAAAGGGAGCATACTGGGGCAGCATAACCGGTCTTACATCGTATCTTCTTTGTCTACCCCTCCGCTCAACCCTGGTCCAGTCATCTCTACCTCTTCCATGGTTCATATAATTAGGTGGAAAGAAAAAGGACACTGGGAGGGTCTGGATGTTGGAGTCAAAGGATCTATTAAAACCCACACAGATATGCGAAACGGTTCTGGGGTCTCTGAAACTGACCGTTATACAATCTCCATTTATGGTCTTAACAGTTTTACCCAGCCAAGGCACCCTTCTTACCATGATAATTTCGTTGTGGAGGTGGGCCGGGAGCGGTCTATTCCAGTTGAGCCATCTAACAACTTTGCTTTTTAGGGAATTAAAGGTTTCGGCTTCTCCGGCTTCCAAAGTAGGAGCTCCTGCTAAGACTACCATAAAATGATTTGCTTCGGGTGGAAGGTCTGGCAAACCATCGACCGTTAACCCATTTGCATTAGCATTAATTAGTTGCGGCCCAGATATTTGTTGCAGGGGTACATTATTAACCTTGTTGGAGTCCTGGGGGCCTACGGGAGGGCAGGTAAGATTTAAGGCCTCTTTAACTAGTAAGGGACCAGGGATAGTAAGGGTAGTTGGCAAGCTACTCGGGTTACTGGGCTTTTTGGAATTAGCCAGGATAGCAGCTGTGACTTTCTCTATATTTGACAGTCTGAGTTCTAGCCGCTCCATTTTGGCCTCTAGGGGAAATAGGATCGATTTGAATAGGGCACCCAAACTTTCAATTGATACCTCATTGCTAAGTAGGGGTTGGGTTGAACTAATTGGAGGGGGGATGGTGTCATGTTTTAACTTCGCTGATTTAGACTTTCTAGCGGCTTTCTTATTGTAGGTCCTCTTGCGTTTTGAGGTAGCACCTTCTTTAACCCCCTGTGACAGAGTGTTATTAATAGTATCATCAAGTTCAGAAGAAATGGATACATTATTATCAAGGACTAAATCAATTTCGGGAAGTATTTCATTAACCAAAATGTCCAAGTCCAGTGACGCCTGTTTGTCAACTTCAGATATGGAAGCTTGGCCAGCCACATCACTGGTAACGATATCGACGGGCCTTTCAGGGGTTTTAGCATTAGCTATTGTTCCCTGGGAGGATCTCTTGATAGATGACAGTTCTTTGGACAGGAGTTTTTCAAGGACATTAATTTCAGTGTCTATGATTGTATTGGCTCTAATGAGAAATTTTTCCATACCTCCGACTGTAGAACCTCCGGCTAGCAAAGTCTTGCTCCTCGTTTCACGTCCAGCCATGTGAAGCTGGTGAAGCTGACAGGAGTTTTGGACAAATGCAAGAGGGGGGGCCCGGTCCGGTCAAGACCGGTCACGAACGGGCACAAACGGGCCCGCCCTTGGCCCGGGCTTCGCCCCGGTCTTCGTCCCGGAAGGTTTAAGTAGGAAGAGGCGGGGCGGGGAAGAGGCTCCCGCTGCGGCGATTGCCTGGCCGCTCAGAATGCTGGGCCTCGCAGTCCCGGCCCGTTCTCACTGCCCAACACTGCCCTCCGCCTGTGGTAATGCTCCTCAATGGGCTGGCAGGGCTCCCACGATTGCTGGTCCCGATGCTCCTTCCTACGCTGGCAGGGCTCCCGCGATACAGGTGAAGGGAGATTCCAAAAGTCTGCTACAGCTTGTGAGTCAAGGAAACCTCTTTGTTAATGCTTACACCAACAAGGTATAAGCACACCATCTGGAACATTTGACCTGCTGCTTGTAAAGGGTTTAGGGCATGCTGAAGAGCGCTTCTAGATGTGTTCGTTCAACTTAGTATATATTATGAAGCTTGGTATTAGATTGGTTCTCGGGGTTTATATATCGCGCATTAATAATGATGATTAATGAGTTTTAATTATGGCACAATTTCCTGTTAAACAACATCTTAGACAAGATGGATACCATCTCTCTTACGCACTCCTGCTTCAAATTATTAGTGGTGGCTGGTGGATTTTAAAAGTGGTGGGGCAGAAATATTAGACCTGAGTGGGAGTCAGGTGGCAATGCCCATTGGACTCAACGGGCTTCAACCCCCCCCCCACGCCCCATAGTGTGTGACAGCCCAGGCTGAGACAGCTTCTCGGGCTAACTCAAAGACAGTTTTTGAGCAGCCAGCCACACCTGAGTACTTCACATGTGTTTAAAAGACCCTTCACTTGTTAACGAGGCTCTGTTGCATTCCCCCCTTCTTAGAGCCCCTGCATCGCCACTCTGCCTATGACTGGAAAAACTAGCCCCACCCTGAAATTTTTATCAGCCCCACCTGAAATTTGGCTCTAGTTGCGCCTCTCGTGGGAGTAGCATGCAAACTCAATATATGATTTTCATATGTGCATATGCATATAGATCCATATATACTGAGTCTATAAGTAACTGTAAAAAAAATACCAATACCCATACAGAGAACCCCCTATGTTCATTTATATATCCCATTCCCTGTGGACACTTATTATATAAATATCCAGGCACCCCTGTGGGCACATGGTACAAACTCTGACCCTCTAGACATGCACCATTGCCAGGGCCGGCCTGGGAACCTAAACCGGCCTCGGCAAACTGCTTGGTCAGCCCCCAGGAGGGAGATGTGGGGTGCAGCTAAGCAGTTTGCTACGACCGGTTTCGGACGATTTTGTTACTGTGATAATTTTTTTTATACCATTGGCAAGTTTGTTTACTAAGCCTCATGGGATTTGTAGTTTTCATTCTTGACTGCTGCTATGTTAATAAATGCAGTGTAAGAAAAGCATAATACTCACCTCCATGTCTTTAGTAAATTTCAGACTTTTCTTCATAAATTGCTAGGAAAATCTACATTTTCCTATTGAAAATTGCATGGGGAAAACACGTTTTAGGACCTCTCTTTTTTCTAGTCCCCTGCTTGACTGACCATCCGAAAACTTTCCAGGAAGTGAGGTGGATGAGACTATCTTTGGCAAGATTTACGATGATTCATCAAACGGTGCCAAAGTTATTAGCAAAGACAAAAATCTAGTTTCTATTGAAACATGCCACTGGGTAAAATGGATGGATCGATGGCTGGATGGATGGATGGATGGAATTTACTTAGGGAACTCACTCATGTGTACTTGGGGAGGTGTAAGCTGTTCCAGCACACCTTCACACAAGAACTATACATGCAACGCACAGTGGCAGCAATTCTCAGCACGAGTGCTATAGTAAGCCGGATCTGGTGGCATCGTGGATTAATGCGACCGCTAATGGAGCCTGTGTTCCACCTCACTGTCACAGGTTCAAATCCCTGCTAGTTCACTCAGACTTTTATCCTTCTGAGGTTGATAAAATGAGTATCATTGAGCTGGGTAACAAGAAGCATCTGTTATTCAGCGTCAAATACCCTTTCTGATTGAGCATGCGCTTTATAAATACACGTTATGTTAGTATTGATGTAGTGGAAGCTATGTGAATTTTTATAACCATTTATAATATCACTAATTTTGATATACTGGATCTCGTGTAAACAGAGTTTCGGGCCTATAAGTACTCAATCATCACTTACAAAACCAGGTCCTCCAGTGAACATTTTGGTGGAGCTAACAGCGACTCGATAATGAAGAAAATGGATATAATTCCCTTCATGAGGACCTAAATCGAAGAAAATGCATAACCTTGTCAAATATTGCAACTTGTCAATAACTCATCAATAACAAACTCTGATTACTTATCAAGTCATCTTTATCTAATATTTCAGAATATGAATGGTCAAAACATTAATGCAATAGGAAACATACATTTCTTCATTAGTTCAATGTTACAGGTAAATGTAAATGTATGTATACTTGTAAAGCGCACTATCACCTTTCAGGCATCCTGGCGCTGTATACCACTGTGGAACCCTTCCTGGCTTTCCAATTGAGATGCTCCCTACTGGGCACCCCCAAGGTGAAGCCAGGTATCCCAGCGCTTTCGGGGCCGTTGTGGAGATTAAGCAAGCTATTGCCCAGAGAAGAAAAGAATCTTGCAACTTTTATTCACATCTTCGTGCACGCTCCACGTCAGCTTGCAACATTTGTTGACCAAATCATTCATAGAAGGTTAAATATTTAGCACAGAGAGGAAATTCCTAGAAATAATACTTTGTGCACAGCTGAACAAACTAAACAGCATTTCAGAACTAGTGAAGGACAAAATACATTTCTTTTGTGGCCTACATTTTAAGAAAGAAAATCACTCAAACAGAGTTTTGAGGCCTTTATAGAAAAACCATAAACTGCAAACCAACAGTTTTCCTAGGGAATAAAACACACCTCATTATAAAAGAATACATAAGGAATTTGTTATAGCAAAATAGTTAGTAATCCAATTAAAAGCATAATCTAATTAAGCTCATTAATAATTATGCCTCTCTCATGTTATAAAGAAATAAGCATTTCACGTAACATTTTCCATAAGTATTCTTGTTATTATTGATACCCTTTGATACCCTATCTCCCTCTATTTTAACATCTCGTCTTAGGGAGATAGGGGTGGAAGGCTCGGCATTGAGTCTCCTGGCCTCCTTCCTTGATCAGAGGAAACAGAAGGTCAAATTGGGAGAGTACCTATCTCCATCCACTCCTGTGCAATGTGGGGTTCCACAGGGGTCGGCTTTAAGCCTGACCCTCTTCAATATCTATGTGGCCCCACTTGCCAGGTTAGTAAGATCTTATGGGATGGAGGTGGTATCATACGCTGATGACACCCAGATTATGGTGTCCCTCTCCCACTCGGTCAGTACCTCCGCTCGCAGCTTCAGGAACTGCATGGAGGCAGTTTCCCAGTGGATGATACTCAATTCACTGAAGCTGAACGGAGAGAAAACCGAGGTCCTTGTTTTCGGCGGAAATAAGGACATCTGGTCAACTGAATGGTGGCCACCATCTCTCTGAGTCTGCCCTACACCTACAGACTCTGCTCTCAACCTGGGAGTGATGATTGACCCCTCTATTTCCATGACACAGCAGGTAAATAGGACGGTTGCTACCTGCTGGGGTATTATTAAGATCCTTAGGAAAATTAAACACTACCTATCCCTGCAAGCTCGCAAACAGATTGTGGTTGCACTGGTTGCCTCGCGGCTCGACTATTGCAATGCTCTCTATGCTGGCTTAAATAAGGGCCTCGTGCAACGCCTGCAGACTGGGCAGAATGCGGCGGCTAAATTTGTGCTCGATGTTCCTAGGCTCTCTTCCGCTACAGCTGCTAGGAAGAGCCTGCACTGGCTCCCGATTCAGGCCAGGATCTCCTTTAAGGTGTACAACTGTTACCACGCATTTTTTACCACGCACTATACTTACAATGCAGGCATTACCACGCATACCATTACAACGCATTGCGCTGGGGGGCGCTCTAGGATAGGGAATAAGTATAATTTTATATCCAACACCTTCCCTAGTATCCACGGGGACTGGAGTTGGAATATAAAATTATACTTACCACTATCCAGCACCTCAAAGCGCTATGCGTTGTAATGGTATGCGTTGTAAATACCGCGTTGTAACGGTATGCGTGGTAATGGTATGCGTGGTAACGTCATACATCCCTCCTTTAAGACCCTTTGCCTGACTTATGGGGCCTTGTCCGGCGACTGTGCAGGGGGGTGAAGGCTCTGCTGGTTCCTTACGCTCCTTGCAGAAACCTCCGCTCATCTAGTAAGAACTTGCTGTCAGTTCCCCGTTTTCGAAGAGCTAAATGGGGAGGAAGGGCTTTTTCGTCTCTGGCCCCTAAACTGTGGAACACCCTTCCCCCTGAAATCAAAACTCAACACTCCGTTCTGACATTTAGGAAGGCATTAAAGACATGGCTCTTTGCCAAGGCATACCCATAATCTAGTTCCCGGTCCTTATGATTTTCTTTGTTAGGCGCCTTGATGCCCATTGGGCTTAGTTGCGCAATATAAGATTGCTTTCATTTCATTTCATTATTATTTCATAGTTCTACGTGAAAACCTTTATAACACAACATTATATTTCAGTCTCTCTCTCATAATGGTTATAGTCCACATAAAAAGAATGCCTTATATTATTCATAATTTCTGCTTGTCTAATGCTACATTTATTACTAAAGGTGTTGTGTTTTGTCTTGCACATTTTCACGTAAATTTATAAAAAGAAAATCACCTATATTAATAGTTTTTTCCCACACCACTAGTCATTTGTTTTCATTAATAACACAATTATGAGCAAATTTGATCAAGCAGGATTATTTCGCAAAAAATCATGCTTCATCAGTATTAATTCTCAGAAAGGCGATCCGAGTTATTGCGTTTTATAGTAAACCTTACTAAGGGAAAAATCATAAACCACCTCAATCTCCCACAATATGTGCAGAACGGCAGGCAATAGCTGAATCATTCACTGCAATACCGCCAATCAGCACTAGATGACGCCTCATCCAAGTGAATCATACCAAATCGTTTTTGTTTTAAAAAGAACGCAGCGTGGATTCAAGAAATAGAGGCTCCTATTATGCTTTCAAAACAAAGTTTTTTTTAACATTGTCCAGGAAACCTCAATAACTGTAATTAGCCATATAAATTACACGTTTTGATATAAAACCATCTAGGAGGTCATAATATTTCTTTTATCCTGACTTTCTCATTGCACATACATATTCAATTTTCCAGAGGCTTTCTCTAATAGTCACATTGCTCATTTCCCAAGATTCATAATCTGAAATGTATCTTCATGTAACTAAGGCCTAGATGGACTGAATTGGAATTGCAATTATAGTTACATTAAAATATACCAACTCCTCAAAGTTGGGGGTAAAAGAATTAGCAAAGGGAAAGCTGTCACAGTACTTCCCTTTTAAAGATTGTGGCTGGTTGCCTCGGCTGGGGGAGCACTTATTTAGTGGCCGCTATTCCGGTGTTTGTTTCCAATCGCAGGGAGTCGCAAATACCAAACAGCCCAAATAATATTCATTCTGCAACCAGTGCATGTGACTTGTCCCTAAACAATGTCCCTCTTTCTTACTTAACAGATGCGTCCATTTCCTCATCACTTTACTTTCTTTTCAGTCTAAAATGCAAACGCTTATAAGAATATTTTATTCTGCCCCTTCATCAGTAGAACATGCTATGCCGTTCTGGAGCAGGTGGGATGGAAGAAGGATGGGCGGGGCAGGAAGGAGGATTAAAAAACAAAAAGGAGAGAAATCTGACAAAACTATTCAAGGGAGAATTAATGTTTTAAATGGAATAATTAAGAACTCTAAATTGGAAGGGTAATGGTTTGAACAGTCTCAGAAAAAGATGGTCTGTGTGTCAGTCGTAGTGCAATGGTAGCACTGCAAAAGTGTACCTAGCTCCTACAAATCACTGTTGCCTGGGATAACTGGGTTATATGGTTGTAGTATGTACTAAAATCACCCTGCACCAAACTTGGTTAAAGAAAATAATCGGTACGTAAAGTTCACCACCTATGATAAGGGAGGGTGCAGAGTTATTGCCCAGGTAATAATTCAGAAACAACATTTTTGTCTGTACACTCTATAGACTTAATAACTATGGGGCATATGTAGGAAGGCGTTTGCGATTCGCAAACGCCGGAATTCGCAGAATTCCGGCATTTGCCAATCGCAAAAAGCCATTTGGTATGTAGGTGCCACATAGCAAAATAAGGATTCGCAAAAATTGTGATTCCTTATTTTGCTCAAGCATTTAAGGAATCGCAATTTTGCGATTCCTTATATGCTATGTAGGGGTGACTTTTAAAATGCGATTTTGGCTTAAGGAATCGCGAAATACCACCTACTCCAAGTAGGTGGTATTTTGCGATTTCTTGTAAAAATGCATTTTAAAAAAAAATTCAAAGTGCCATGTGGCGCACAGACATGCCCTTAGGGGCATGTCTGTGCGCCACATGGGCACATTAACTCCTACAGCAGACACAAATAGTGAACATCCCAGTAGTGTTATATTAAAGGTCCACAAAGTCATTCTAAAGATGATGGAAGTACTAGATCTAACTGACATTCGGAGAAATATATGGTCGAAGGCATGGCTACACATTTTTTTCTAATCCACATGAACAGTACTCATGGATAGACTTGCTTCTAATTTCTTCTAAGAACATTCCCAATACATGGATAGAAATGTTTCTTAAGATATTATCTGAAGACAACCGTCTCAACAAATCCAACATGCAGAGGGATTTTCAAGGAGGAACTCATAGAGGAGTAAATTAAAGTATATAGGAAATATGGTACAATTAGTAGTAATATGTTGTGGGATAGGATAAACGGGAATAGTTTATCAAGAACATGACCATCAGGTACAACACATACAAAGATTTCCACACAAAAGATGGAGGCGGAACATTAAAAAATGATAGAACAGATCTCAAATGTATAAATTAAGTGTACATCACCTCTACGTGGGACACCTAGAAAAAAGGCAGATATCTTGTACACTGTAAACAATTGGGAGAGAAAGGGTGGTTAGACCTTTAGAGGTCTAGTAGGAACTCCTGGTCCCCTTGGATTTAATAGTTAAACAAATGAAGGAGTAACCACTATGGGTACTGAATACCTGCACATTTACTCCGGTATTTGAGGTGCATGCCCTGCGACCCAATCTGGGACAATCCTTTGTCCTTAGAAGACCCCTCACTCACCAACCTGGTTGGTGACATGCTTCATCATCGGGGTCCCACCCGGACAGCCGAGTGCCATCCAGGTGTGCTACGACACCTGATTACAGTGGAGCTGGTTATTTTTGTTTATATGTGATATTAAAAAAAGGGGGTTTTAAAAGTTGTCTCAACACTACCCACTCGAAGACTTTATTCTGGAGTGGTTGGACAACCAGTAAAAAATATATACAGTTATATTTATATGTGGCACCTTTGCCTGATTAGGTAGGCTGTGGTGTCAAAAAAAGACGTAGATGAAGTTTAAAAGGATAGGTCTACATGTTTCAACCTTCATGTGATTGTAGAGGTTTTCGTCAGGACCAGTGTATATCAGGCTGGGTGGTCTACACACGCTAAGGTGTATCAGGTGTATCCATCAGGAAGTCAGGCTGATTAGCCTAGCAGCGTTTCGATCGGGAGCTCTCGACCGAAACGCTGCTAGGCTAATCAGCCTGACTTCCTGATGCCACAAATGGTGGTTGTACAGTAAAGCAGGGTCGGAGAGCTCATGAAGCCCTGAATCAGCGTGCTTCGAGTTTTTATTCGAGACTACACGGAGTACAATATTTTTTAGAAATCCCCGGTTTGTGATTTCATTTACATCACCAGGCTTGGGAAGGATACACCTTAGCGTGTGTAGACCACCCAGCGTGATATACACTGGTATATATATATACACATTTGAGATCTATTTAAATTAGTGTTTATGGGTGGGATGTAGGTTGATGTAGACTTAACACAGGGCGTATAAGAGCACTCTGACACTTGGTTATATTTTATATTTATTTATTTATGTATTTACTCATTTGTATGGTGCGACAAATCATCCCCAGGGAAGCTTTTTAAAATGGCGGATATTAGTACAGGCGCAGATCTCGCCCGGCAAGGTGTTCCAATGGGTGGGGACTAAGTACAAAAATGCCCGACCACCCATCCTCGCCTTCCTGATTCTCCTACACAGAGCAGGTTACGACTGAATGGATCTCAGCAGTCGTGTGGGATGGTACCATTTGATCTTCTTCGTCAATTAGGCTGGTCCCATCCCATGGAGGGATTTGAAAACCAGACATAACAATTTAAAAATGGATCTCTTTCTAATAGGGAGCCAATGCAATTTACCTAGGAGGGGTAAGGACGGGGTCCGTGCGGCTTGTTTAGGGCAAGGCGGGCTGCCGTGTTTTGTACCGCTTGTAGTTTAGAAGCCAGATCCTCCCTAATCCCGACCAGCAGTGAGTTGCCACAATCCAGTCCATTAACCAAGAGCGACTGGATAACAGTCTGTCTGGCCGAAAGCGGAATCCACAGAAAGATCCTTCTGAGCATTCGCATGGTTCCAAAACAGGTACCTGTCACCGATTTTACGGTATACACTCAAAATATCGAGTTTTTAATATAGATTTGCATTACTTGCGATTAAAAAATATAGAATAGACACAATATCGACTGGACAGAATGTAGACTACAAAAATATCAAATAGGATAGCATTAATATTGAATCAAAAATATAGAATGGACATAATATCGAATGGACAGAATATAGACAACAAAAATATAGAATGGACAGAATATATACAACAAAAATATAGAATGGACAGAATATAGACTACAAAATATCGAATTTGAGGTAAGTAATATCAATTTTTTAAGTGTTTTTTATGTTAGTATATGTTTGAAAAGTGTATATTTATTTTATGATTTATATTAATAAATTCTTTTTATGGTACTTAATTTTTGCATAATATAATTCTGTAGAGGGTTGTGGGTTTATAGGGGAATAGGGTGTGAAGTTATTTAACTATAATTAATTAAACATGTTAATTTACTTATTGGTATTGATTTTGAATTAATTGTTAATTAATTATTAATTGTTAATTAATTAAAATATAATTGGTAATTCATTTTAATTAATTGATTAATTGATAATTATGTTAATTTTAGCAATTTATTTTCTGTAGCGGGTTGTGGATTTATAGGGGAATAGGGTGGGAAGTAATTTATTTATAATTAATTAAATATGTTAATTTATTTATTGGTATTTATTTTGAATTAATTGTTATTTATTTATTATTTGGTAATTAATTAAAATATAATTGGCAATTAATTTTAATTAATTGATTAGTTGATAAATATGTTGATTTTAGTAATTTATTTTCTTTAGTGGGTTGTGGCTTTATAGGTGAATAGGGTGGGAAGTTATTTAATTATAAATAATTAATCTTTTTAATCTGTATATGGCCTCCCTGGCTAAAGTGGTTCAGGCATTTGGGGTGGAATTGGTATCCTACGCCACAATACCCAGTTGCTGATCTCTTTATCGCAGAATCCCGCCACTGCTTCCTCCAACTTTAAGGCCTGTATGCAGGCCTTAGCTGGCTGGATGGACTCCCACTGCCTAAAGCTCAACGGCTCTAAAACAGAGGTTCTGGTTGTGGGGGGGAAGAGCGACAGCTGGTCGGCAGAGTGGTGGCCTCCATGTCTGGGTCCCACCCCCACACCATGTGAGGAAGATAAGAATCTGGGAGTATGGGTTAACCCCACTCTCTCCTTTGAGGGCCACATAAGGCGCCTTGTGGGTAAGTGTTTTGGGATACTGAAGACCCTCAATAAAACACTGGATCTGTTACCCCTAGAGGCCAGAAGGACGATGACGCAGGTGCTGGTGACCTCTCGGTTGGACTATGGGAACATTCTGTTCCTTGGGTCCACCGAGGGATGCTTAGGTCGCCTGCAAGTCATCCAGAATGCCGCCGCCAGACTGGTGCTTAGGAGACCGAGGAGAGCAAACTCGCAGAAGACGTTGGATGCCCTTCACTGGTTGCCAGTGAAGAAACGCGTGTTGTTCAAATGCCTTCTGTTCTGTCACCGTATTGTCTGGGGCAGGTCTCCCGCTTATCTCCGGGACTTAGTCAGCCGTTATGAGCCGCCAAGGGCCCTCCGTTCAGAGGGCATTGGGCTGCTGACAGTTCCGAGGGTAAGGAAGGCCAGAATGGGCGGGCGTTCTTTCTCGCTTCAAGCCGCTCAGCAATGGAACAAACTTCCTCCTGCTATGAGACTGGAAAGCAGTGAGACGGCGTTTTGGTCTAGGCTCAAAACCCTTCTGTACACTTTGTAGGGACGGGGGTTATGAATGAGGTCTGGGTGTGCTATTAGCTCCACCAGCGTGGGGACACGCCGTGATGGCGTTACTGTGCGCTTTATAAGCTCTTTTATTATTATTATTATTAAATATGTAAATTTATTTATTTGTATTTATTTTGAATTAATTGTTAATTAATTATTAATTGGTAATAATTAAAATATAATGGGTAATTAATTTTAATTAATGTATTAATTGATAATTATGTTAATTTTATTAATTCATTTTCTGTAGTGGGTTGTGGGTTTATAGGGGAATAGGGTGGGAAGAAATTTAATTGTAACTAATTCAATTTTTAAATTCTTTTCTTTTATCTAATTTTTAATTGTTATTTAATTAATTGTTAATTGGTAAATAATTTATATTAGTAGGTAATTATTTTTAATAACTAATTTGTATTTGTATTTTTAATTGATTAATTAATATATTTTATAAAAGTGTTAATTATTTTAATTAATTTGTAATTGGTATTAATATTTATTTAATTTTTATTTATATATGAAATATTTACTTTCCCTACTGTTGCACTCACTGGAGTAGGAATAGTAGTTTTTACCCTCCTGCTATCCAACGCTTTCCCTACTGTTGCACTCACTGGAGTGGGAAATTAATTTTTACCCCTACGCTATTGTATAGACAGGCTTTTTGGCCCTAGTGGGCAGTAATATAGACTTTAATCTTGCTCACATCTAGGATATGTATTCCTAGCTTGTGTTGGCCCTTTTGGGCCCTTTCTTTCAGACATAGAAGAGGCCATCTATTGCCTATTGGCTTTGGCCTGTCATTTTTGCTTATAGTAGAGGTTGGATCCTGTGGTCCTGACTTTATATTACACATTGGTATGGTTTATGTAGGTACTCTGACAGAGCTAAGGGTTATTTCATCCTTCTCAGGCGTACAGGCCCAGAACTAGAGGGACTCCATTTTGATGGAGCTGAGAGGCTTCAGGGGTAAAGGTAATGTTTATAGTTAAGGCTG
Source organism: Lissotriton vulgaris (assembly GCF_964263255.1). Lineage (NCBI taxonomy): Eukaryota > Metazoa > Chordata > Amphibia > Caudata > Salamandridae > Lissotriton > Lissotriton vulgaris. The sequence continues at coordinate 135,521,867 of NC_141697.1, read as the reverse complement.
TTGTGTGCTAGAGGAAAACCAGTCAGGACTGCTTCTTATCCGAGAAATGTGTTTGTCTCTTGGGCCCAGACGTAACAAGCAGCTGGCCACTGCGGTTGCGTAAAGAGCTCTGGAGCTGGCACAGGAATTTGGTGGGCGGCAGCCCTTTGTTGGAAATTTCCATGAGGGGAGAGGAATCCATAATAGCGAGCTGCAGAAGAGGAGGAGTGTTCAGTTCAGCTTATGATCAGTGCAGTCTGGAGTCAGAGCAGTTTGGTTCTTGCAGAGGAGAGAACAGGATGTCTGCTGGAGCTGCATGATAGAGTGCAGTTCTGGAATGGAGAAAGAAGGCAGATGTTTGCTGAAGAGAGAGAGCAGTGCAGAGAGCATCAAAGCAGATGAGGAGCTGAGGCTGTCAGCTGGAGTAATTGAACCAGAGACGTGGTGTTGTGGTGACGGAGGGAGAGACACAGAGAACCCTGATTCCACCAGAGAGAGAGAGCCTGATCCCACCAGAGTCAGAGAGAAATCTTCCTTCTAATAGGTGAGGTAGTTTAAACTAGTCCCCTTTACAATTACACCTTAATCTTGTCCTTATTCCCTAGGCTATTGTATGTCTAATCCTTTTCTTTCAGCGGTGTGTTAAAGTTCCTGTTAGTCAAGAGACCCCACTGATAACCTTGTATGTGTTTTTATCATTGTTATAATAAAGAAACTCCATTTCTTAGTGAACTAGTGTGGTGTATATCTTTTGTCCCCATACAGTGGAGGTAACCTTGTCTCCTAGTCAGGTATTACTGTTTGAACAGATGTTACCCCTGATCAGGTAAGTAATAGTGAATAATTAGGGAGATAGGAGACCTGCAACTAAGGGATAAAGTTTATAATCCATCCCATAATATTATTGTAGTAGTGAGCCCTTAGTGAATAGGGAGAGAGACTTCCCAACATAGAGAGACTCCTGCAAACAGTGTCTTCTATTTCAGAGCATAGGTAACCTGTTCTTCTAGTCAGATGGTACAGCCAGAACAGATGCTGCCCCTGATCCGGTAAGTCTGAATAAATAGGGAGAACAAGGAGCCCTTGAGCTAGGGAATTGTTGACACTAAGTAATTCGGCCATCCCATAATATTATTGTAGTAGTGAGCCCGTAGTGAATAGAGAGAGAGACTTCCCAACATAGAGAGACAGAGAGCTGAAGGTATTCATAGGAAAGTGGTCGTCATTGGTAAGTGACGTTAGTGAGAGCACTGATTGTGGTTAGTGTGTAGGTCTGCCGGATTGGGGACCGTGTGTAAGTGAGAGCACCTAAGATAGAGGGGTGTGTAGGTCTGCCGGATTGCAGACCGGGTATAAATGAGAGCACTGGGACTGCAGGCCCATGTGTGTAGGCGCGCCGGATTGCGTGTCGAGTGAGCACTGAGGGTGAGCAGTGTGTATACTCGCAAGATTGCGGCTTGAGTGAGCACTGATAGTGATCAGTGTGTAATGGTAGATAATCAGAACTGCCCCAGGGTAGATTAGTCTGGACCCATGTGGTCGCGAGACTATGAGGCATGAGTGTGGTGTAGGGCATGGATGTCCTTAGTAATCAGTGAGTATTCTTAGTATCCCTATAGATTTAGTGGTGTTTCTGATGATACGAGCTTGTATATTGCGAGTTCCCCATCCTCAGGTAGGTACCCAGGTGCCCGGATAGATGGTCCTGAGGAGGGAGGTGGTTACGTTTTGGCCAGGTTGGTGTTGCTCAGTGAGCTGGTTCTATCTGGTCTGAGAATCTGGTCATTACATCTGGCGTCGACGAACAGTTTACGAAGCCTGTGTGCGCTGTATTGGTTTTTATCTAGATGGTTTGCACTTGGCACGAAAATTGGCCTATGGGCTTGAACAGTTGCAGTGTGAGGAGATTGCAGTACATCATGGCATTTGGCTTATTCAGGGTGGACAAAATGGTTTTTATTTTTTTTGGTGTTTGAACTGTCAGGGTTGAAGGATGACATTACATGAGGGAGCCAGCAACATCTTTGTGATGGTCCAATTGTACAAATGTGTGTGAAAAATGCTTTTAAATTGCCCATTAAATTGCTTGCTGCGTCTGCTTATGCTGTGCAATGTGAAATGTGTTCAATGTAATATGACTTTCTTGTAAATATGGCTTGTGCATAGCGCCATGTAATTGTGGCTTGTGAGGAGCATGTTCTCATTTTGACTTGCTGTGCTCCTTGTGAATTGCGCCTTGAATATATTCCATGTGAAGGGCTTGTCATTTTTTTAACTTGTTGACTTTCTTATAAATATGGCTTGAAAATAGCACCATGTGGATATGGCTTGGACAGAGCATGTTATCATTACGTTAGGCAGGAGAGAGCTGGATCTCTTTCGGGTGCTTGGGGATAACGTTTTGAAGATGTGCGTATGTGTTATGTGAAAATGTGGAGTGATAAGTTCTTGAATTTCCCATGTACTGCGGACATTGGGGAATGGTTGTGCTTGAGCTGCCAAAGGGTTAATATCTTGAATTGAGATGGCAGTATTTTTTTAACATGCTGTTTAACATGCATGGTTATTTGAGCTGACACTAAAAGTCAGTGAGTGTTTCGATGAATGATGGTTTGATTTTTCATTCGTTTCTGGGTTCTGCCTATGAGCTTTGTCAGCTTCTTGACGGAAAGGTAACATCTTGTGCTGAGCGTAGGGCTCTGTTCATTTAACATTCTTTTTGAATTGCGTCTACGATTTTGCGTGGGTTTGCCTTGGAACTGATGTTTCATGTGTCTGACTCTTAGAGGTCGGTAAGTTATAAATCAACCAGTCGGATTGAGATAAGGGTTTGCACGGAGGGAGCTGTGTTCTTTTAAATGTGCTACTTAATATGCATCCACAGACGTGTGGAGAATTATTTTTGAATGCATGATTTAAAATGAGTGAATGATTAAAGAGATGGCCCGGTTAGAATGCATGCTACGGGCTGTTTTCATTAAATATTTCTTTGAGGGTTTTCCATCTAGAAAGAAATATGCCAACCGATGTTTTAGAATGATCACAGATTTTGAATTATTACTCTTGCCCAACAGTGCACAGTAACATGTGCTTTTAATTAGTGAAATGCAACCGTGTGCTTTTAAAACAAATGTGTTCTCATTATTATTTTTCCAATGCAAGCTGAACCTTTTTTCAAATGCAAATGTTTCTGATATGTAGCAGACCATTGTATGAGTATGCCCATTCAGTTAGAAAAATGACTATTTACAAAACTGATGAATCTGGCCCTTTTTAATACGTAGACTAGAAGAGCCTGCAATGTACATTTTAGTTCTGAAATGCAAAATTATGGTGTTTTCACATGTTATTTTCCATAAATAATATACATTGTGTCTGCTAATATTTTTTCCTTTGCAGCTACTGGGAGCAGTACTGTATTATTTTCAAATGCTAGCATGTCACTTAATTACGAAAAATATATGCCCTTATTACTTCTTAATTTTAGGATGCTTTTCGTCACCTTTTAATTTAATTTAGTTACTTTCAGAACAGTGGTTCTACATGGGAACTGAGTTGTTTTGGCTTCCAGGGAATGTGTTTTTTTGACCTTGCTCAGAGACAAGCTGTTTTGTGAAGGGAGGGCCTTTCCCTCTGGGAGAGCCGAGCAGTGCCTGTCTTGTTATGATTGGCCAACTTCCAATTTTGTTCCGCGGACGAAATGTTTATGTAAGGGAGGGGTCAACTCGCTCTTCCTTGCTGTCAGCGCAGACAGCTTCATTGCTTTCAGATAAGGGATCCTTGTACATGCTGAATAGTTGGCAGACTCTTGGCCCTTAGAGTTGCATAGATACAGTAGGCCTGGGTGGGCTTCCCTGATTAGAGACTAGAGATGCTTGAACCGAGTGCTTGGCAGCGCCTTGCTCCTGCAATGAGATCAGCACTTGGCAGTGATTCAAATTACTTCACACTGTAGCCTGGCTTCTGCGTATTTTTTGGAGCAGATTCAAAGCTCTGAGCACGAACATCTTTCTGAAGGGAGGGGCTGTCTCACAAAGGATTAGGGTATTTCTAGGCCCCAGCCCTTCTGGCTGTGTATGTAAAAATTAGATTTTGGCCAAACAAATTTAAAAGTATATGATTTTAATTATTTCTTGACTTTAGAAGAATGTTTTTAATTAATTAAGTTTTTTTTTTTTCGACAATGAAAAGCACTTGGGGTGCTTTTTAAATGGAAAATTTTACCTTGCTAGATTAATGATACTGGTTTCCTCGTTCTAGGTTGCTGGGTTGTGGTGTTTGGTGCGTGCGTCGGCCCACCCCCCTCCCACTCCCTTTTTTTGTTTTACTTTTTTGTTTTCATTTTTTATGTTAGTTTTTTTTTTTTTGGAAGATGGAACCAGACCATACCGGAATGGTGGTGGATGAACGGTGGAGGAAGTGCTTCCTTGGTGCCGGATGAAGATGCAGGGTGGTGACCTACACTGATGTCCCAAAATTGACTGCCTTGGTTTCTAAATTATAATAATATTGCACGAGTCATGTGCTATAATCCCTAATGTTAGAATGCGGAACAGTATTTCCTTGACTGCATAATTGGGCCTTGCATTTTTTCCCATTTTTTTTTCCCCAGATGGACATTATCACAAACAGGCCCCAATTTCATGTTTTAATGTTTATGCAGTTTCATATGACTGAACTTTTTTTTAAAATTCTGCTCTTAGTATGATGTACTATTTTACACTGGTTTATCTTTCACCTATTATAGTTTTCCTGTTTTCTACAAAACAGTTTTTGCCAATGAAAGATCGATACAGAAAAATTTGGATTTTTTAAATGGTGGTACACACATGTGTTCCACAGTGTGAGCAACTAGTTGCTAACTGTTTTGTGCTTATATATATGCACCACATTTACCTAATATGCATAGTGCTACACCAGCTATTTTGTAGAAATGGGGTTATCTTTATTTTCCTGTTATTACACTTTCACTTTGATTGATCCAAGGGTGGTTACCCTAGCCTTTAGGTTGTCCTGGGAGGTGTGTCTTTTAGTATGGTTATGTCCTACATTTATTATTGATGTTTGCCCAGACCTTCAGAACCGTTTGTCATGTTTATTTCTCAGATTTCACCAAATTTTTCCTTAAGTTGACCAATGTATGTAGGCCTCATTTAGGCCCATTGTTATTTTTATTCCACAACTATGGCCCTACACCAATAGATTTCATGAGTTATCATTAGCTTAAGTTGACCATAGTAGGTAGGCCTCATTTAGGCCCTTTGTTGTTTTATCATTGGAAGTTGAAGCACATTTAGTTCTTAAGTTGTCCGAAGTAGGTAGGCCCCATTTAGGCCCCTTGCTGGTTTCATTCAACTAATGAGTCCCTACATCGATAAATTTCATCAGTTATCACTTGAAGTTGAGGCACATTTAGTTCTTAAGTTGTCCGAAGTAGGTAGGCCCCATTTAGACCCCTTGCTGTTTTCATTCAACTAATGAGTTCCTACATCGATAGGTTGCATCACTTATCACTAGAAGTTGAAGCACATTTAGTTTGAGGATGCTTTGGTTAGTTTTTGTTGTTATCAGATCAAATCTTAGATATGTTTCAGCATTCAAGTCAAGGGTGCTTTGATTTGTTTTCAGTTGGTTGTTAGATTTGTATTCCCTATATTAAGTTTCAGGTGGAATTTCCTTAAGTTGTCATTCATTTTAGAGAGTCTTTTTGGTTTTTGATTTGTTGATAGATTGTGTTGATGTTTGTTTATATGGATGTTGTTGTTTATAGATGTTCGCGAGATAAAGTCTAAGGGTGGAATGTATAGACAGGCTTTTTGGCCCTAGTGGGCAGTAATATAGACTTTAATCTTGCTCACATCTAGGATATGTATTCCTAGCTTGTGTTGGCCCTTTTAGGCCCTTTCTTTCAGACATAGAAGAGGCCATCTATTGCCTATTGGCTTTGGCCTGTCATTTTTGCTTATAGTAGAGGTTGGATCCTGTGGTCCTGACTTTATATTACACATTGGTATGGTTTATGTAGGTACTCTGACAGAGCTAAGGGTTATTTCATCCTTCTCAGGCGTACAGGCCCAGAACTAGAGGGAGTCCATTTTGATGGAGCTGAGAGGTTTCAGGGGTAAAGGTAATGTTTATAGTTAAGGCTGTTGTGTGCTAGAGGAAAACCAGTCAGGACTGCTTCTTATCCGAGAAATGTGTTTGTCTCTTGGGCCCAGACGTAACAAGCAGCTGGCCACTGCGGTTGCGTAAAGAGCTCTGGAGCTGGCACAGGAATTCGGTGGGAGGCAGCCCTTTGTTGGAAATTTCCATGAGGGGAGAGGAATCCATAATAGCGAGCTGCAGGAGAGGAGGAGTGTTCAGTTCAGCTTGTGGTCAGTGCAGTCTGGAGTCAGAGCAGTTTGGTTCTTGCAGAGGAGAGAACAGGATGTCTGCTGGAGCTGCAGAATAGAGTGCAGTTCTGGAATGGAGAAAGAAGGCAGATGTTTGCTGAAGAGAGAGAGCAGTGCAGAGAGCATCAAAGCAGATGAGGAGCTGAGGCTGTCAGCTGGAGTAATTGATCCAGAGACGTGGTGTTGTGGTGACGGAGGGAGAGACACAGAGAACCCTGATTCCACCAGAGAGAGAGCCTGATCCCACCAGAGTCAGAGAGAAATCTTCCTTCTAATAGGTGAGGTAGTTTAAACTAGTCCCCTTTACAATTACACCTTAATCTTGTCCTTATTCCCTAGGCTATTGTATGTCTAATCCTTTTCTTTCAGCGGTGTGTTAAAGTTCCTGTTAGTCAAGAGACCCCACTGATAACCTTGTATGTGTTTTTATCATTGTTATAATAAAGAAACTCCATTTCTTAGTGAACTAGTGTGGTGTATATCTTTTGTCCCCATACAGTGGAGATAACCTTGTCTCCTAGTCAGGTATTACTGTTTGAACAGATGTTACCCCTGATCAGGTAAGTAATAGTGAATAATTAGGGAGATAGGAGACCTGCAACTAAGGGATAAAGTTTATACTCCATCCCATAATATTATTGTAGTAGTGAGCCCTTAGTGAATAGGGAGAGAGACTTCCCAACATAGAGAGTCTCCTGCAAACAGTGTCTTCTATTTCAGAGCATAGGTAACCTTTTCTTCTAGTCAGATGGTACAGCCAGAACAGATGCTGCCCCTGATCCGGTAAGTCTGAATAAATAGGGAGAACAAGGAGCCCTTGAGCTAGGGAATTGTTGACACTAAGTAATTCGGCCATCCCATAATATTATTGTAGTAATGAGCCCGTAGTGAATAGAGAGAGAGACTTCCCAACATAGAGAGACAGAGAGCTGAAGGTATTCATAGGAAAGTGGTCGTCATTGGTAAGTGGCGTTAGTGAGAGCACTGATTGTGGTTAGTGTGTAGGTCTGCCGGTTTGCGGACCGTGTGTAAGTGAGAGCACCTAAGATAGAGGGGTGTGTAGGTCTGCCGGATTGCAGACCGGGTATAAATGAGAGCACTGGGACTGCAGGCCCATGTGTGTAGGCGCGCCGGATTGCGTGTCGAGTGAGCACTGAGGGTGAGCAGTGTGTATACTCGCAAGATTGCGGCTTGAGTGAGCACTGATAGTGATCAGTGTGTAATGGTAGATAATCAGAACTGCCCCAGGGTAGATTAGTCTGGACCCATGTGGTCGCGAGACTATGAGGTATGAGTGTGGTGTAGGGCATGGATGTCCTTAGTAATCAGTGAGTATTCTTAGTATCCCTATAGATTTAGTGGTGTTTCTGATGATATGAGCTTGTATATTATGAGTTCCCCATCCTCAGGTAGGTACCCAGGTGCCCGGATAGATGGTCCTGAGGAGGGAGGTGGTTACGTTTTGGCCAGGTTGGTGTTGCTCAGTGAGCTGGTTCTATCTGGTCTGAGAATCTGGTCATTACAGCTATCCAACACTTTCCCTACTGTTGCACTCTTTGGAGTGGGAATAGTAATTTTTACCCCTACGCTATCCTACGCTTTCCCTATTGTTGCACTCTCTGGAGTGGCAATAGTAATTTTTATCTCTACTTTATCCAACGCTTTCCCTACTGTTGCACTCTCTCGAGGGAGAATAGTAATTTTTACCTTCCCGGTATCCAATGCTTTTCCTACTGTTGCACTCACTGGAGTGGGAATAGTAAATGTTATGCCTACGCTATCCAACGCTTTCCCTACTGTTGAACTCTCTGGATTGGGAATAGTAATTTTTATCCCTAGGCTATCCAACGCTTTCCCTACTGTTGCACTCACTGGAGTGGGAATAGTAATTTTGACCCCTACGCTATCCAACGCTTTCCCTACTGTTGCACTTTCTGAAGTGGGAATAGTAATTTTTACCCTCCTGCTATCCAACGCTTTCCTTACTGATGCACTCTCTGGAGTGTGAATAATAATTTTTACCCTCCCGCTATCCAACGCTTTCCCTACTGTCGCACTCTCAGGAGTGGGAATAGTAATTTTTACCCCTACGCTATCCAACGCTTTCCTTACCGTTGCACTCACTGGAGTGGGAATAGTAATTTTGAGCCCTACGCTATCCAACGCTTTCCCTACTGTTGCACTTTCTGGAGTGGGAATAGTAATTTTTACCCTCCCGCTATCCAACGCTTTCCTTGCTGTTGCACTCTCTGGATTGGGAATAATAATTTTTACCGCTACGCTATCCAACGCTTTCCCTACTGTTGCACTCTCTGGAGTGGGAATAGTAATTTTTACCCTCCAGCTATCCAACGCTTTCCCTTCTGTTGTAATCACTGGAGTGGGAATAGTCATTTTCACCCCTACGCTATCCAACGCTTTCTCTACTGTTGCACTCACTGGAGTGTGAATAGTGTTTTTTACCCTCCAGCTATCCAACGCTTTCCCTACTGTCACACTCTCTGGAGTGGAAATAGTAATTTTTACCCCTACGCTATTCAACGCTTTCCTTACTGTTGCACTCACTGGAGTGGGAATAGTAATTTTTACTCCTACGCTATCCAACACTTTCCCTACTGTTGCACTCTTTGCAGTGGGAATAATGATTTTTACCCCTTCGCTTTCCTATGCTTTCCCTATTGTTGCACTCTCTGGAGTGGGAATAGTAATTTTTATCTCTACTCTATCCAACGCTTTCCCTACTGTTGCACTCTCTTGAGTGGGAATAGTAATTTTTACCTTCCCGGTATCCAATGCTTTTCCTACTGTTGCACTCACTGGAGTGGGAATAGTAAATGTTATGCCTACGCTATCCAACGCTTTCCCTACTGTTGAACTCTCTGGATTGGGAATAGTAATTTTTACCCTCCCGCTATCCAACGCTTTCCTTGCTATTGCACTCTCTGGAGTGGGAATAGTCATTTTTACCCCTTCGCTATCCAACGCTTTCCCTACTGTTGCACTCTCTGGAGTGGGAATAGTAATTTTTAACCTCCTGCTATCCAACGCTTTCCCTTCTGTTGTAATCACTGGAGTGGGAATAGTCATTTTCACCCCTACGCTATCCAACGCTTTCTCTACTGTTGCACTCACTGGAGTGTGAATAGTAATTTTTCGCCTCCCGCTATCCAACGCTTTCCCTACTGTCGCACTTTCTGGAGTGGGAATAGTAATTTTTACCCTCCCGCTATCCAACGCTTTCCTTACTGTTGCACTCACTGGAGTGGGAATAGTAATTTTTACCCCTATGCTATCCAAGGCTTTCCCTACTGTTGCACTCACTGGAATGGGAATAGTAATTTTTACCCCTACACTATCCAGCGCTTTCCCTACTGTTGCACTCTCTGGAGTGGGAATAGTAATTTTTACCTTCCTGCTATCCAACGCTTTCCCTTCTGTTGCACTCACTGGAGTGGGAATAGTCATTTTCACTCTTACGCTTTCCCTACTGTTGCACTCACTGGAGTGGGAATAGTAATGTTTACCCCTACGCTATCCAACGCTTTCCCTACTGTTGCACTCACTGGAATGGGAATAGTAATTTTTATCCCTACGCTTTCCAACGCTTTCCCTACTGTTGCACTCTCTGGAGTGGGAATAGTAATTTTTACCTTCATGCTATCCAACGCTTTCCCTTCTGTTGCACTCACTGGAGTGGGAATAGTCTTTTTCACCCCTATGCTTTCCCTACTGTTGCACTCACTGGAGTGGGAATAGTAATTTTTACCCCTACGCTATCCAATGCTTTCCCTACTGTTGCACTCACTGGAATGGGAATAGTAATTTTTACCCCTACGCTATCCAACGCTTTCCCTACTGTTGCACTCTCTGGAGTGTGAATAGTAATTTGTATCCTCCCGCTATCTAACGCTTTCCCTACTGTCGCACTTTCTGGAGTGGGAATAGTCATTGTTACCCTCCCGCTATCCTACGCTTTCCCTACTGTTGCACTCACTGGAGTGGGAATAGTAATTTTTACCCCTACGCTATTCAACGCTTTCCCTACTGTTGCACTCACTGGAATGGGAATAGTAATTTTTACCCCTACGCTATCCAACGCTTTAGTTACTGTTGCACTCTCTGGAGTGGGAATAGTAATTTTTACCCCTACGCTATAAAATGCTTTTCCTACTGTTGCACTCTCTGGAGTGGGAATAGTAAGTTTTACCTCTACGCTATCCAACGCTTTCCCTACTGTTGCACTCTTTGGAGTGGGAATAGTAATTTCTACCTTCCCGGTATCCAATGCTTTCCCTACTGTTGCACTCATTGGAGTGGGAATAGTAAATGTTATGCCTACGATATCCAACGTTTTCCCTACTGTTGCACTCACTAGAGTTGGAATAGTAATTTTTACCCCTACGCTAACCAACGCTTTCCCTACTGTTGCACTGTCTGGAGTGGAATAGTAATTTTTACCCTCCCGCTATCCAACGCTTTCCCTACTGTTGCACTCACTGGAGTGGGAATAGTAAGTTTTACCCTTACGCTATCCAACGCTTTCCTTACTGTTGCACTCACTGGAGTGGGAATAGTCATTTTTACCCCTACGCTATCCAACGCTTTCCCTACTGTTGCACTCTCTGGAGTGGGAATAGTAATTTTTACCCTCCCGCTATCCAACGCTTTCCCTACTTTTGCACTCACTGGAGTGGGAATAGTAATTTTTCCTGCTTCGCTATCCAATATTTTTTCTACGGTTGCAGTCACTGGAGTGGTAATAGTAAATGTAACCCTCTCGCTATCCTATGGTAAATATATTGTATAGTTTTTTATTAATACTATGTGTATATATATATATGTATATATATATATATATATATATATATATATATATGTGTGTGTGTGTGTGTGTGTATTTTAAAAAATATATTTTTATTTATATTATTTATTAATTTTAATGTTATTTAAGTATTTTAAGTATGTTTAAGTTAGTTATATTTATTATTTCATTAATTTTAAATTACTTTTAACTATTTAAAAAATTCAATATTTTGACTATCTATATTTTTTACAACGATATTTTTGATTCGATATTTTTGCCATCGATATTGTTTCAGTGATCCCGATTTTACCTGCTCCTCCATTGATAAAGTATTATACATTTTTACGCCCAAGTTCTTAGCCCATCCTCTTGGGGCGGGCGCATCTCCTAGCTCGGGTGGCCACCAATATGGGGACCACAACCCCTCCGCTTTACCAAATAGCACTAACTCCGTCTTAGAGGAGTTGAGCTGGAGAAAGTTCTTCTTCATCCAGCTCGCTATGCTGGTCATACGTGTCTAAATTTAAGTTTAGTAACCGCAGGGCTCTTCTCAATGGGGACTATCAGCTGGGTGTCATCAGCATAGGATTTGGTTTCAAACCCGCAGTTTCTAATGATTGAGGCTAGGGGGGCCAAATGTATATTAAACAAAGTGGGGCTCAAACCGAGCCCTGTGGTACCCCCTTATCCATGCTGGTGATTTGAGAGACAAATGAACCTACAACCCTACCATGTTTACCAACCCAGCTAGTCGGTAGGTATACATATCAGCATTGCAATGTTCAGTTTTTGGCATTTGCATAGACATGGACGCCTGCTAGAAGAGGTCAGCTGCTACCCCTGGTCTAAGGATGAGGAAGGATGCAAGAGGAAAAAGAGGACAGAAAAAGCGTTTAGAGCCACTTTTAGCTCTATATTTCTCAACCTGCCATTTCCCGATAGCCACTCAGAAGCAAAGGCGAGGTTGTCTTTGTTCCCTGTCCAGTGATGGGACAAGGAGCCAACTCTGTGATGTCATTAAATCTCGAAGTGTGCTTGATGTCATTTACGCTAACCCAGGCATTTTGGTGAATTAGAGTTTGGAGTATGATTTGTGTGTTCCATATAAAGCGATACTTATTTCTGAATATGATTAGAACTTAACAGTAAAGACTAAAGTAGTTAACAGACATGCATTGTCCATGTATGAACTCCTCCAGCTCTTTAATAGGTGGACACTACCAGACAGCACAAGCTGTCTGGTTGCTAAAGACCTGTGTCAGCTTACCAGTTCTTACTGGGGGTTTAAAAGCCAGGCATTGCTTACCATAGGTTACCACTATTATCACTGTCATAATTTGTTTGCTTTTGAATTAATGGCTTGTCCTGACCATTTTCTGCCTGCTCTACACCTGGAGCATAATCTCATTACTTGTTTTATTCCATTGTTCACTTTTAGTGAACTACTTTTTAGGTCTCTCCTGGCCCAGCGCGCATGTCCTGCTCTGGGAGACTTTTTGTAAGGGACTTCAAAAATCTGACCACACGCTCGTGCGTGTGTTTTTGTTTTGTCACAGGATATTAGCCTTTGCGTGCGTCTTTCTGGGAAAGACAGCACGCAGTTGGGCAAAGGCGGGTGCATGTCCTGCCTTCGCTCCGCCCACGGCCTAATGCTTGCGGTTTTTGGCACAGGCGACTTCTGTTCTGCATTACCGTGCCCAGACACTGGAGCAATAATTGAAAACAGATCACTCGCGGTGGCGCACACGCGCACAACTCGCGTGCTTTTAGAAAGTCTGTGGCCCTGGAGATTCCGCTCAAGGTATGGTACCTTTTAAATGATGTCTTAGATAATTTTTCTACTAGTTGGTCTCCTTAGTGGCACAGAAATATTCTTCATATATGCTGTGAGATGCAGAACCACTGTCCTGGTGCACATTTTGTCTTAAAGGTTTGCATTTACCAAGGAAAGTTATAATTTCCCAGTCACAGCTACTTACGAGTGTGCAAGGAGATTGCTTTGCACACAGTGTAATTAAATGGTAGTTTACTTTTGCACACTATGGTTTATTTGTGTTTCTCGGGTTCCTTAGCTTAACTTTGATGGTTTACCTGTCAAACTTTCCCTCCGTCATCTTATTTTGTCATTGCACATACTAGCAAGTTAGTCTTTGTCTACTGTAGGTTGTAAATGTGAATAGTATTTAAGTAGAGCTTATTACCCCCTGATGAGGCGTTAAAGCACTTTGCGGCGAGTAGCACTTTATTCGTGACCAAAGATTCGAGGTAAATAGGTTGCGTATTACAAATTTTTGCCTTTGTATTTTTACTGGCTATTTTGTTTTTCTTGGCTCTGGACAGTTTGTATTTCTCTCTTACTTTAGTTTTGGATAATAATCGTCGTCCCTATGTGACAGATGCTGAAAACTGGGAACTTCTTAACAATGCTTGAGAATGAAATAATCGGATTAGAAGTGAAGTAACTAGCCTTTATATGTGGCTAGTTTTAGAAGTTGGCCTGTTATCAATCACTTCTTACTATGCATGAAGATCAAGTTTTTAGCACGTAGTATTAACAAGTATTAGCATAGCCAATAGGTTTTGCCTTTGGGACCTTATAAGTGCTTAGCCGAGCAACACTTGATGTTGGTGTACCAAGGGTATTGTGCTGCATAACTAAACACTTATAAGGTCCCAAAGGTGAGACCTATTGGCTATGCCAATGCTTGTCTCTTAATGATGTGGAATGCGATATTGTACAGTAGCATAAATGTAACCTTTGGATTTCAATACTGTACTCCGGGACTGTCGATTTGCATTTGTTTTCCCTAACATCAACTTTAGGATTATTGTTTATATTGTTACGAATTAAATAAAACAGCTTTGAAAGAAAAAGAAGAGCACAGGTCTCTTTCTATATGCATCCATGGAGGTATGTAATGAGATTCTGCCAAGAACCAAATTGCTCCTTGGGCAGCTGGGAAAGAAATGTGGTATAAATTCCAATCCGGAAGGTTACATCCTCCCAATATAGAGGGTTTCCTAAGGTATTTATAGGGAATTCTAGCTCTCTTGAGACTCCATAAAAATCTTAAGTGAATATATCAATTTCATGAAAGAAAGATGATGAAAGTTCTAAAGGGAACACAGAAGACAGGAAATTAGTAATTGGCATTATCTTCATTTTAAGAGTTTGTAGCCTACCCCACCAAGAAATATATTTGGGAAACCAAGAAGACAAGAGATCTCTAATTATATTTATTGTGTGGGATTCGTTATATAGCACGGTATGTGTAAGGTCCCTACAAAACCAGATCCCCAGATATTTAAGGCGTGTGGATTGCTTTTTAAAGCCTGAATCTCCTAAGTGTGAGGAAAGACACTAAGGATTCAGGGGGAACTCTTCAGTGTTCTCTTTATTAAGGGTATAGTCAAAGACAACAGAAAAATGACAAATAATGTTAAAAATAGAAGGAATCTCTGATTCAATGTGTTCTGAAAAAATAAGGACATCGTCTGCATAAGCTGCAGTTTTAAATTTGTGTGTTCCAAACTGGAACCTGTTGATGTCAGGATTCAAATTAGGCAAGTGAAGAAGTGGATCAATGAATAGGAGAAAGAGTAGAGAAGAAAGTGGGCATCCTTGTGGAGTTCCTTGATGAAGGTCAAAATAGGAGGACGTTGTACCAATAATTCTGATATTATCCTTAGGTTGTGCATAAAGGGTCATGACCATATTAATGAAAGAAGTGCAAGGTTGTGTGACTCTAAGACCGAATGTTAAAAAAAAAAAAAGGCCAAGATACCTTAACAAATGACTTTTCGGCATCAAGAGCGATCACCGCAGATGGTAGTGAGGAGAGTTTTGCTTTTTCTAGAATGTGACAAAACGTGCAAATATTATCCCTAGCAAGCCTACCCTTAACAAAACCTGTTTGAGAGCCATGAATGAGGCTAGGAATGTGACTTTCTAGTCTATTTGCTAAAATCTTGGCAAACATGTTTGCTTCCATATTCAATAAAGAAATGGGAGAAAAGTTCTTTGGATCGGAATGATCTTTGCCCTCCTTAGGTATAACTACTATAGTAGCCTCGGCAGCAGTACTGGAAACTTTGCCCGACAAAACATAATGATAATAAATCTTCATAAGATACATAATGATGGAGGAAGTAAACGTTTTGTAAAAAGCAATGGGATACCCATCCAGGCCAGGTGCTTTCCCATAACAAGTAGACTTAATAGCCTGAATAATCTCTTCAACTTGAATTGGTTTACCTAAAGTGTCTTTATCATCACCCGATATAGTAGAAATAGGAAGAGAAGTAAGGAATTGTTGGCAAATTAGCTTAAAATACTCTTTGTGGGGTATATCATTTTTCATAGAAATCTCTAAAGCCTTCAAGAATATCTTGGGTATGAAACTTTTTCAAACCATTTTTATCAGTAATGTGAGTAATTCGAGTAGTGTTATCATTACAGTATTTGAGAGCAAACACTAGCAATTTGCCAGCTCTATTACGTAACAATAACTGACAAGACTTCTGAGCATGTACTCCAATGTAGGCTCTTTTGTTAATTATAGAATTAAAAGAATCTTTCAAATGTGTAATAACTTGCAGAAGAGATTTGTTGCTAGTATGTCTGTAGAAAAAACAATTGGTTCTGTCAGGATGTATACAATTACTTAGAGTACTGTTTTAATACTACGGTAAATTACTTTTTATAAAGCATACATCAATGATTCTGGAACCAATTGTTTTTTCTGAAATAAATACCCAAGTTCTGAGGGACACCGCGTCGCCCCATTATTGTTAATACAGTATGTATGTAGAGTTCTTCCTTTTGTTTAATTTATCACCTAAAGAGAGTTCTTCAGGCATCACCATTTCTCTTAGACTTTTTTTTAAATAATGTGACCTCTTGCAGTACATTTTAAACGCACCCCAAAGTATTATCGGGGAATCTACCAATAATTAGTTTTCTGTAAAGAAACAAGTGATCTCATTATTTTTATTATACTTGACCTTAGCATCATCCTTCAAAATTTCTGTATTTAGACGCCAATTACGGGGCTCTTTTGTATCTGTAAGGCTAAAAATAGATAATGAAACTGCTGCATGATCAGATACTACTATTGGGTGAATCATGACATTTGTTGTATAAACTCTGATACACACACTCACAGTCTCTCTCAGAGAGTGATTCATTTTTATAATTAGTTAGATAGGGATGTACCTACTGTGATGCACAAAATTCCTTTTTTTATAGTTGTGAATTTTGAATGTGGTTGTGGCTATTGAATGTCTTCTTTTTTTTGCGTTTTCGCGACGTCATCCCAATTGTTAAAAAAAGTTAATTATAAATAAAATGTACAACATTTTTTAACAATAGGGCAGCTCTTAGAAGAGCCTTTGTGTTCATTGTGTGTATATGAGAGCTACACATAAGACTGGATGTAGAGTTTTAGGTTGTGGAGAAACACCCTGTTGCCATCATCTGTAAAGCATACTCCATCACTTCTGTAGATTCCATGCATGTCAAAACACAGGTTGTTGTAAACAGAGCCCATGTTATAGTATCTGAGGAATGTAGGAATTGTTTTATTAAAATGTTTCCTGGCTTAGTCAATCGGTGGACAGAATTGATTTGCCCACTTCCATTTCTGTCTTTGGTATAATTTGAGTACGCGAAGACAGTGTGACGGAAGAGTGTCCCTAATTGCGTAAAGGTATCCTTCATTAGGAATTCCAGTTCTACTAAAGTCAGTGTGCTTAGGTCATTGCCACCACAATGCACAATTATGAGGTCAGGGGGTTGGGAATCCAAAATGCTTACAATCTAATGCAGCAATTGATGACACTTTAACCCTCTTTGACCAATCCAAGTAATGTCAACATTAGCCTTTATAAAAGTGTCTGACAGAGTTAAGACATATTAACCATTCAGAAGTAGAGTTACATAATCAAAAAATTCAAGATTGCTGATTGCCGATACGTCACGTCTGGTTGGATACTCGTGGATCGAGCATACAAAGTGAGCCGTGAGGGGGGTAAAGTAGGTGTTGAGTTGCAGCGTGGATACTGTGTATGGTCATCATGGCCATTTCTAACCAGCACTCCCTTTTTGCCTTTGGGATGAGCCCATCCTCCCACCCCCCAAGAGAGGCAGCAGCGGTGCCTGTGCTGTAAGGGCAGGGCTGAACGGTAGCAGAGCAGGGCAGCTGTCACGGTGGACAGCCCTGCCCTCTATCTGCTTCCCCTCGGGTCATAATGACGCAGCTTTCAGAGATGGAGACATAGAGAGGATGGGCGCAATCTTCATCTCCAGGCATCCCGCAGCTCCTGGCCCCCAGTTCTGGGTGTCTGGCCCTTAGTCAGATTCCTAACGAGGAAGCAGCAGCCAGCTGACTTGAAGTAGGGTGGTGGCTGAGCGGAGCATACTTTGAGAGCTTGAAGGAGGGGGTAAGGAAAGAGTGTAGGAGATACGTGTGAGGCCCCAGGGCTGTGGCCATCTCCCAGCATGCCTAAAATCGGCCAGCGTTAGGCTGGTGCAGCTTGCTCCTCCTGGTGGGCCCCACACGCTGCACTCCTGCACTTGCCCTCATTTCCCTCCCTCCTCAGTGATCCCATCCTCGTTTCTCTTTGAAAAGGAGGCAGATTAAGCCTTGAAAAGTGTTTTGAGGCGAGGTGCCTCATGGAGAGTTGAGGTTTATCTCCTTTCTTTGCATTAAACCACTTTTATAAAAGTAGCTGTCAAGGAGAGAGAAGGGACATCATTGCAGCCTGATTGTTATTCTTTAGAGAAGGAACAGCCCCATTTGTGGTGCAAGGGGCACAGCCGCTGATTCCGTCAGTGAGTGGTGTAGGTAGCTGTTGAAAGGCCAGTTGGAGGGTGGCCATTCCCCTTACACCATAACATGGCAGTTGCTGTTTGAGTTCAACCTTGGCGACCAAGAGTGAAAACAGAATAATGACAGCAAGGAAGCTGAGATCTGATCACTTGCTTAAAGGCTGAGCCTGCGCAAAGACTAAATCAAAATATCTCTGGAACAGACACTCCTGTTACAATGCTGACAGGAAAAATCAGTTATTCAGCCTATGGGAAAAGGAACGGGAAAAGGAGAAACCACCCCAGGCGTAACCAAATGCATTGATTGAATTAAGAGGGGAGGGATCTAATGCTAATACAAATATTTCTGCTAATGTTAATGCTATTGACACTTTGTATCCTATGGTACTTGATGGGAAGAAGGGAGAATTGTCTATATTGCAGAAGTATTCCCTATGGGGCTTTGCTGGTACAAATGAACCACCCCTCTCCTGGAACCCCTCTGTTAGTGTCAGTGATGATAACCGATACCACATATAATTCTTCAAGAAGTACTCTGCCCCTGATAGCAGTAAATGATCAGGATGAGGCCCAGGTTGAGGATTTTGCTTTGCCAGATTTGGATGTAGACCTATGTAGGAGATATGACTCATGAGACATTAGTAAGACTGCGATATTCCAGCTGTGATAATTCCTATGGAAATCAAAATGTTTAGTAGTACTCCTTCAAATAACTCTTCCTTGTTATCCCATCTTTCTGCGACCCCTGATTTTGTTATTAGTGATATCCAACCCAGCAAATAAAGAGTTAAAATCAGACTCTTTAATGTGCTTAGAAAGGTTATTATCTTCAGTTCTAAGGTTGTTAGAAAAATGTGTTGGTGGTTTTGACTGTGTTTTGGATACAGTGACAAAAATATTAAAGGAGCTGGAAAGGAGACAGAGCCCAGTGAATCTGTAGAAATAGAAGGGGTTTTGACGTCCTCTAAAGAAAATGTTCAGACAGATGTTGGTTGTCAAGTTGAGGCTAGCTCTCAGGTTAAACCACAATGCAAAACAATTGGTTAAAAAAGTTTTACATTCAGAGAGTTTACCTGAACCTATAAAATCTACTTGTATAACTATGCCAAATAGAAAGAATCTAGATGGTTTGTCTGGGGGGTTGAACAGGAAGAGCTTCCGATCTTTAAAATCAAGTCTAGATAGGAAATAAATGTTAATAGGACTGCCCTTCAGATCATAAATGAAAGATATGTTAAAGTTAGAGGGGAAGAGGTATGCACTGCTTTTACTGACTTCTCCACAGCATTTGATAATGTAGATTGTTCTTTGCTGTGAAGTAAGCTTTTTAATTTTGGAATGCCGGGTACCCTTTTTGAGTTGGTTTGCACTCTCCATACAGATACGTTGTGTAGAGTTTTGTTGGGAGGGTTTAGGGGTTTATCGCAAGCTAACCCTAAATGGGTTAAAACTAGGGTGCTTACTAGGCCTTCTTCTGTTTTCCCTTTATATTTCAGACCTCCCTAATCTTTTGGCCCAAAGTGAGGGTATTGCCCCGATAGTTGGAGGAAAGCCTATTGTGTGCCTACTTTATACAGACAACATAATCTTTGATTTAACCCCAAAGGGTTTAAATAGCCGCCTGCAGGCACTCCAAAAATATGGTGAGGATCATTAATTAAAGATCAGTTTATCTAAAAGTAAAATTGTGTGTGAGCATGGGAGGAAGAAGCTGAAATATGGGCATGTTGCATGGTCTGTGATGGGTGGCCCAAAACTGGAAATTGTAAAAACATATCCTTTTTTGGGGAAGATAGTGTGTGGCAATCTAAGTGACAAAGCTCATATAGAAAATGACTTAAGCCACGACTCAAGCAGAATGTCTGAGTTGGCTTTACAGGTCCAGTGGGAGAAGACATGTTGTACTCCTGATGGAGGTTTATTGGGCTAAGATTCATGCCGCCTTACTACATTGCATAGAATTGATTGATGTATCAAATTGGGGCTTCTAAACACAATAGAAGGTTGAATTCTTAGAAGCCTGGCCCTGGTTAAACCAGCTCTTTCTGTGGCCGCCTTAAGGCTAGAATTTGGGTTGAGAAGTGCTTTTGTGCAGGGCCAATACATTGGGCTGTGGGCCTATCAAAGAGCGACCATGGTACACTTAAGGTTCTGGCTATGAAAATAAATTTTAGATGGGCCAAACTAAAATTCATAAATTTTTAGAAATGCTATGATTGTGCCAGATTTGTTGCATTTAGACCCTTCTACAACTTTTCGCTTTGAAGCTGCAACAATTAAAAGCTACCTTAAAACAGGCCACCTGGTCCTTAAGCTTCCATAAGCATAAGGAGGCATTCATTTCAAAGAGCGGTTACAATCCGGCTACCAATTCCTGTTTGATGAACAAAGAGCAGGACTACATTTTATGTAATCTGCGTCATGGCGTGCGCCATTTTTGGCTACTGCTGAGGCAGGGAATGCTTCCTTTAAATCCCCTCCTAGCTAAATGGCATGGTTCATCAGTAATCTGTAACCTGTGTAAAAATGGTTTCCAAGATATTATCCATGTTTTCTTTATTTGTCCTGCTGTGCTAGTCCACCGGCGGAATTGGTTGAGGCAAATATGTTTGCAGTCCTCTTACATCAGCAGTAATAACAATCAATCCTCTTGAAATATTTTGTAACTGAATTTTTAACTTTGTGTTTTTTTAAATTATATAGAGTTGTATAGGTTTGTCCGTCATAGAGGCTGGTCCCATTACATGAGTGGGTACTCTTTTCTCCTATGTACTAGCCATTTGTATTGTTTTTAATTCTCAAATATTTGCACTGATGACAAGAATGACACCTTGTATTTTGTTATGTATAATACGCTGCTGTTGTACTTTTTATTAATTGAAGAATTTTAAAACCTCGGATATGGGGGCGCTAGAGGGCGCACTGCTGAATGGCTGGCTAGCTAGACAACTCTGCCGGACGGTTCCGATTATCTGCAAAAATAACGTGAATAGGGTCACGGAATCTGCTGCCAAACGGTAACATCAGACGGCAGAGGATGATCGGCGCACACTGATATACTTTTTATTGCTCTGCGAGCTGCTGGGAAGAAGAACTCCGACTTGCAAGGATTGCTGAGGTCCGCGACCTGAGCTGGCAAGATGGCGACTGCCTGTGAACGGTCGGAGCAGTGAACATCGGAGACGCGTGGAACACACACCACGGAGCAGTGCAGCAACCCGGACACGGACCCGTGAGTAGCTGTAACAAAACAAAGCACTGTAGGCGGCCATAGACGGAATAACGAGTTGAACTGCGGCGAGAACACTGCTTGTGTCAATAACGGGAGCTCGTGTCTGGACCCCTGCCGCCTTATGGGTGAATGTAACGTATCGGACTGTCTGTACTGTCTCTGGTCTCAATGTAACGCAAGGCTGCGAGAGAAGGTACTGCCATAACTGCCGCTTCTCGGCGAATCAGCAATAAAGCGGTCAAAATCTGTTCTAGTGCAGCATTTCTATATATAAACCTAAAGGAGCGAAAAATTTCACCCAAAATGGCGGCGCCCGTTCTGGGGTAACACAACACTGGCGCTTTATTGCTCACTGGGGCATCGGATTGTGGGTGCAACAGACGCACACACACAGGACAGTATGGAAACCCATGTGCCCTACTAGTGTCTTATTGCAAGCGATCTGCACAACATTTGGCATAGCGACCATGCTGATCGTGCATAAGTAGCAGCTGTAAATGTAAGGGACGATGCACTCAGAGCAGCACACTGACCTACACAACACGCAATACTGCTCCCAGCTGCGAGACTGAAATCAGCACTGTCCCCACAGCTTTCCCCACTGTAGATAAACAGCACTTTTCTACATTGTACACCTGGAATATATGAAATGGGGGCAGGTAAATCCATGGCTTAATTCCGACCACATGAGTCACAATTGACAACGTGCAAGACAAGTGCTGTGCCCACTACGCCGCTGCATGGTGACAACAAGAGTCCACTTAATATTACCAGAGGACGCTGATGTGCCGCGTAACGATGTGCTGCATCATTCTTTACACGACTGGTGTGTGGGGAATTTCACTACAGTACCTGAAGAGCATAGATGGGGGACAAAGCGCAGGTCAGTGCATCAATGTCTAGCGCCACAAGTTTGCATCACAACGGTTGTTATTTAACATGATATACACCAAAGTTACCAAGTGCGTCAAATACCAACTTGTCATGGTCGCGCATGCCAACTTCACGAGACGCTAACTGCCATGTGCATACCCTACACACCCTCTAAATCTAAACTGAACTGACCAACCATAATTACTGGCGCAAAAAACGACACTGAGTCTGCAACACAGATTGCAACCCTGCACGCCAACACGACGTCATAGCCAAACACGCCTGCTCTACACGCCTGAAGTAGCAGAGTGCACCATCATCGCAGCATTGTCAGGAGCGGAAACCCAGCAAAATGGGGAAACCAGATAAGCAACAACCAAAACTCAACTTTGAACAACGACGAACTGTGAGAGGGTCCCACCCCCACACAGATACAGAGACTGAATCAGAGCGCACGCCACCCAAAAGCATAGAGATGATGTTGAAAGCAATACAAGACAGCCTGCAAGATATGCATGGTAAAATGGACCATCTAACGACACGATTGGACAACATGGCGGCCAAAGTAGATCGACATGGAGAGCGGCTGGACGAAGCAGAGACAAGATTATCCGCTGTGGAAGATGAATCACGTGAAAGCACCTCTAAATGTACAGGGTTTGAGAAGATTCTAGAAGTCATTAGATCTAAGTCCGAGGATTTGGAAGCGAGGTAAATAACATACGCGTAGCGGGCGTACCAGAATCAACAAACATTGGTAATATGGAAACATATGTGGAGGAAATGTGCCTCTCCCTGTTCGGCAAGGACAAACTGTCCCAAATTTTCATTGTGGAAAGGGCACACAGAACACTGGCACCACGCCCACCTCCAGGTACACCACCAAGACCAATAGTGGCCCGCATACTAAACTACTGAGATAGAGATGCAATTCTACGTATGGCACGTGAGCACAAAGATCTGCAATACCAATCCAACAAACTTGCATTCTACCCCGACTACACGCAAGCAGTCCAGCAGGCCAGAAGGGAATTCAATGGAGCGAAATCAAAACTGCGAGAACTCCAGGTGGAATACGCCATGCTCTACCCGGCGAGACTAAAAGTCAACTGGGAAGGTAAATCTACACTGCTCACCTCACCCAAAGCAGCAAATGATTTCATAAAGAAAATCACGAGCCACCCGAAAAATTATCAGCGTCGGCAGCAAGAACAAGATGGGAACTGACAACGGAGAGAGGATGTATCGCGCTGCACAACCAATTTCCTGGGCATGACGCAATCATATGTTGGTGATGGTAACGGCTCCTAACCGGTGCCTAAAGACAGAATTAAACATGGCATCGGCGGGTAAGGATCATTTGCACTACATTATTGACTACTACTGTGTGGTCTACACCCCTCACCAGGTATGTTGGAATATGCGAACTGTTTGGTATATATGTCCAGACCAGGTCGGAACGCAGGGTAAGACACGGTCATATCGACAAATCTTTGCTAGTTACTGAGATATGTTATCCATCTGCACCATCTGAGACTAATGCATTCTTTGTTGCGAATGAACGTTAACTGACCCAATGCTACTCATCTACATAGCACGGCAGTATTTGGGCCTAGAAACTTATCTTTTATAGACAATGTCGATGTAATGGATACTGACCGCTGATGATATACAACTGTGCTAAATGCTAACGGTCTACGACCTCTACAGCAGTGTGATAACTCACAAGTCTGTTCTGTGCCGGACTTCGGTCGTATAGCCCAGGTACAACTGGGATAAACATTACAACATCATATGTTCCGCATGGAGGAGCTCCTTCCGGTATTGTAACTATGCAGGCTTAACGAGTTACATAGTGTAAACACTCTGTGGTAAAACATATACCGCAAACTTAATATAGTTACGCTAGATATACACGAAGATGCATGTATGTTATGTTTTAGTTATGTTTATACACCTACTCACTTTTCAGGAAGACTATGTGCGAATGTTGCTGCACCTTTGTTAACTCTGTGGAGTTGGGTAGTCATTATGCATTGTTGTGGCATTCATGGCAGGTATCCTGTGACTTTATAAGTTTATACAACCGTCCACGTCCGTTATCTCGGACGGTGTCGTGCAGTCCAGGCGGGCCCCCAAATGGGTGACCCCCACTACTGTTTGCATATTAATGGGATGTTCGTTACGGGTATGGCCTCAGCAGGTTTGGGCTGCTGTTGTGGGGTGGCGGGTGGGCGGGGGGATGTTCTTGTTATTTATAGATCGGACCGCTTGAGATGCATTGCCTATACCCAGTTGTACCACTCCCGTCACTACAAACACAGAAACCACTTGCACTACACTTATGAATTACTGAGTTTCCCTTTAGCCGAGAAACGGGAGGCCCATACATCTATACACGACCTCTACCATGGCTAATCCTGTATATCAATCCAGAGTCCTGAACGTCCTCTCATGGAATATTAGAGGGTACACCAACCCCAAGAAAATTTGTCGTATATTCGCCTGTCTAGACAGGTGGAACATAGACATTGTTATGTTTCAGGAAACACATGCATCTCCACACCCACACACCCAGGTGGGGCGCAGATGGGCTGAATCAATGCACTGTTCGAAATATTCGTCCTATGCTAGGGGTGTTTCTATATTGGTTAAAAAAGGCACGAACTTTAAAGTGAACACAACAAAACTAGACAACGGTGGGAGATATGTCATAGTGAAGGGTGACATACTGGGTAGGCAAATAACACTAGTAAACACATACGGTCCAAACACGGATACACCGGAATTCTTCCGTGAAATTTGGCAATACTTAAGCACTGATACTGATCAAACACTACTGTGGGGCGGTGACTTCAATATTGCTCTAAACGATGCCCTCGACAGATCGGAAGGCACAATGGAACATCACACACGTGCTAGGAATGAATTGCTAGACATTATACGAGATCTATCCCTACAAGATGTCTGGAGGGTACGAAATCCTGAGATTACCAAAGCGACGCACACATCGGTCCCTCACGCTAGCTGGTCGAGGATAGATTATTGGTTGGGGACAGCTGACATTTTGCTATGGACACACGAAGTAACTCACATGCCCAAGACGCTATCTGACCACAACCCTGTCAAACTGTCATTAACCATCCCAAATTACATACCACTGCCATACAGTTGGCGTTTCAATTCCAGCACACTTACAAACCCACTATACGTTGATACCATCGGTAAGGCTATTAAAGATTACTTCAGTCTCAATGCAGACACCACGGAAGACGCGGGACTTCTATGGGAAGCATTTAAGGCAACAATACGGGGGTCTGTATAGGTACAACCGCTGGTATACTAAAAGACATCAGAGCACAGATTGCTCGATGTGAATCTACACTCCGTGCTCTAGAACGACAATACGAAATAACCCCGACACACAACATACTAAGCGACATTAGAACTACACTTACTGAGCACCAAAAATTCGCCGCTGACGAAATTAAATATCTAAACAAATGACATGTGGCTAGAGCATACGGGGAAGGTGGCAGACCAGGAAGAGCCCTAGCTACTAAAATATGCACTGGACACAAACAACACATCATTACAAAGACTGTTGGAGATGATGGACAAACTCACACCGACCAGACGGGCATACTTCAGAGCTTTGTACGCACCTACCAGGACCTATATACCTCACGACACATTGCCACACAACGCGAAACACTACAATACCTTGATGATATTGCTATTGGCTGGTTGTCGGATAACCAAAAACAATATCTGGCCCAGCCACTGACGAAGGAGGAGATTGCTGAAGTTATAGCATCTTTACCAAAGAGAAAGCACCCGGGCCCGATGGATTCACTTGTGAATTCTACAAGACATTCAGCGACTTACTCTCTCCATACCTAGTAGATATGTTCAGAGAGGCACTAGAAGCCCAGATTCTTCCGGCCACACTACGAGAGGCTGTGATTATAGCATTGTTAAAACCAGGTAAAGACCCCGAAACCTGCACTTCCTATCGCCCTCTGTCGCTTTTAAATGTTGACTCTAAAATACTAGCTAAAGTCCTTGCCACCCGATTGCAACCACTTATGGCCACACTAGTTCTCCCAGACCAATCGGGATTCATCCCCTCTAGAAACACCACACACAACACTAGAACGTTATTTGCCAAAGCAGCAGCGATCATGCTGGACGCTGCTAAAGCATTTGACTCTATTGAATGGTCGTATCTCATAAAGATATTGCACAGAATGGGGTTTCCTCGGATCTTCATTCAATGGGTACAGCTACTTTACACCAAACCCGTGGCTAGAATAAAAATCAATGGTTATATATCAGAGACCATTGCCATAGAGAGAGAGACGAGACAGGGTTGCCCCCTGTCCCCTCTCCTATTTGCACTAGCACTGGAGCCTCTAGCCTGCATAGTTAGACAGAAACATCATCACCTTGCACTTCAATTCCCGAACAGGCCTCTGCATATATCCTTGTATGCAAATGACATGTTATTATATGTCAGAGACCCAGCTGTCAATCTGGACCCACTCCTAAGAGTATACATCCGATTCGGTGGGTACTCAGGGTTGCAAATCAATTGGGATAAATCCTCCATATTTCCATTGTCAGACTCCACCCAACAACATACGACGGAATACCCACTGGAGTGGCAGACAGACCCTATCCGATATTTAGGCATTTGGTTCCACCGAGATCCAGAGGTGGTTATTAGAACTAATTTTGGTAGGGCGATTGACACACTTGAAGATAAAATCACAAGATGGATCCAACTCCTACTGTCGCTGGCCGATAGGATGGCGATTGCGAAAATGGTTGTACTCCATAAATTGCTTTACCTTTTCAATAACATTCCGACACAACCGCCAAGAGAGGTGTTCAAATGCATCACGTCCATGATCTTGAAGCTAATTTGGGCAGGTAAAAAAGCACGCATAAAACTAGACACATTAACGCTACCGATTCATAAGGGAGGCTGGGGTGTACCAGATTTTTGGCTGTACTACCTGTGCGCACAGGCCCAATTTGCCACACATTGGTACCACACAACACCATATCTGACTCATGTGGCAGTGGAGGAAGGCGATGCAGCCCCGATCCCATTGGACGCTATCATAACGCATACCAGACCTCCGCTCCATAATAAAGATATTAATACAATAGACACCACCAACGCTGCCTGGAGAACTCTGGGCCACATGATGCATAAACTCCCACTCTACGCTCCAGCACTGCCGCTACATCATCACCCAAGTCTGTCTGTCACTAGTGAAGAAGTGGGCATGTGCCTATTAAAACAAGTGGGTTTATGTACAATGGGCGACGTCTATAAGGATGGGGTCTTTCTTACAGATCAGGACTTAGCCTTTATTCAAAACCAGACGACACTCTTTCGCTTTACATTTCAGGCTTAAAAGAGCGATGAAACAACACTTTCCGACATTCCCAAACGAACCCCAGACGATGGACACCCTACAACTATTGATCACCTCCAAGAACACCTCACATCTGGTCTCACGACTGTATACTCAGGCGCAGACAGAACTAGACCGTAGGGCTACCAGGGCACTGGGGAAATGGAATATACTTTTGGACACACCTATTACAGACAAAGAATGGGAGGCCACATGCACACTCACGAAAATGCTAACGCCAAATGGCAACCTACGTATAATCCATTTCAAATACCTCCACCAGATCTATTACACTCCTGCCCAATTACATAGATATGGACTACGCGAGGAAGCACGATGTAAAAGATGTGGTCATGACCAAGCAGACTTTATACACCTGGCTTGGAACTGTGTAAAGGTACAGGCTTACTGGGCAGAAGTGACGGAAAGACTGACAGAAATGGTGGGAGTGCCGATTACATGTACAGTTACATGTTGTCTATTGGGCCTACTGCATAACGTGAAGGCGACGCGACGTACATTTTGCGTCATAGCATTATTATTAGCCAAACGCAGACTCTCAATGTGCTGGGATAGCTCACACACACCCCAAATCAAACATTGGATACAGGACATGGCGTATTGCCAAGATACTCTAAGGACATACGAGGAGTCCCTCCCACTGAGATCCAGACCCAGAGACTACTGGTCATATTTCACAGCATACTTAAACGCGCAAATAGAGGACTGAGGGGCACACAACATCATTGGTATTAGCTGATAGCTAGAATGTGACTTACTGGATAGTGGTTTCCCATATATCGAGTTATTGAAATGTGGAGCTGGAGTTGGAATGTGGTAGTGGTCTGATCAAGTTATGTTAAGACATATGTCCTTTAAATAAAATGTGAAAAAAACTGAGACCAACTGATTTTGTAAACGCGGCCTGCCCAAAGTGGTTGTAGGCGACTTGCTGTGTACTTTAACGTATGTTATGCATGCAACTTGCTCATGTTTATTTGCTTCAACAACACGCCGCCGGCCTTTTCTTGTAAGATTGTGGGCGCTAAGCTGTGTAACTTGTGTGCATACTGACAATAAAGGTCTTGGAACAAAAAAAACAAAAAAACCTCGGATATCTTACATGTTTGTTAGAGCTCTTAGTGGAATGGTGTATTTTACTGAGTGCATTTACTTGTAAACTAGAATTCCATTTTTATCTATACCAAAGTAATTTTGTGATTTTATGTGGACTTCTTTGGAGTTCTTTAAACACAAATAAAACAAACTATAAAGATGTTTTTTTATTTTACTGCTTTCAACAGTATCAGAGGGTGGAAAGATAGATGCCATTAAAGGTTGTACGAGAGTGGTGTACCATTCTTATGCTTAGTTATTTACATTGCCTGAAAGCATTTTATTTATCGGAACAAAAAAAAACAATTGCTCAACTAACTCAATTGCCAGGTATGTGAATTGCATTTAATTAGGAGGACAAAATGAATTAAAAGGTATATCTGTATATGAGAATGTTAAAAGACAGTATAAAATATTTTTGAAGCAATATTGTAACAATATGAGATGATGTATGAGTGGTTCTGTGAGTAGCTTTGTATATTTAACAATTAAGACACAGAGTGTTGAGAATGTAACAGTTTGTCTGATGTGTAGACTAAGTGTGTGAGAAGTTGCATCACAGTCTGTCATTTTAGAATTGTATATTGTACATTTGCAGCTTACTGCATGCTGTAATTAGTAACAAAAAACGTACACTTAACAATGTATTAGAAGATGTGGAACGATTTACATGTCTATATATTACGTGCTGTTCTCAAATAATGTGTGAATAGTGTTGAAAAAGAGGAGTGAAATGCTCAGAATTGACAGGAATAAACATGCAGTATAGGTATAGATCACAGATACATTTGTGAAACAAGTCAGCTATGTATTAGATAGTTGGTTAATTTGTGGTGCAGGTTTATATGTGTTTAGTTAGTTAAACAAGCTCTTTAAACTAACTTTAATCAAACTTTAAACAAGCTCTTTAAACTAATACTAAGCATATTGTGTAGTATGTGAGTTGTGGGCATAGTTAAACACTTAGGGGTCCATTAGGATGTCGGGCAGTGGCACCACCGCGGTGATAGCGGGGTGGAAAAAGCAGTTTTTCCGCCCCGCCACTCACATCCGCCACATTAGAATAGGTAAACATCGGTCATTTACCGTCCGCCGCGGAACGACGCGCACCGCCATCAAAGTGCGCCCGCCACCGCGGAGGCGGGAGCCAATCGAGACTCTCCGCTGTGCCAAATGACGTCCCCCCGCTCGACAAATTAGGATGGCCCAAACAAGCTGACGCACCGCAGCGGTGACACCGCCCAGCCTGAGCAGGCGGAAACTCGACAGCGGAGCAAGATAGCCGAGACCCGGTCCTGACCGCCATGAACCCAGCCCTCCATATGCATCCGGTGATGTTCCTCCTACAACACTATCGTCAGTTGGGCCGCCGCAGACGCCGCCGCAGGTACGCAAATACACATATGCAACACACAACACACAGGCCGACACAGGGTCCAATCACCACACAGACACCCTGCTGGGGGACACAACACATCCACACGGGCACCCGCACATCACCCACCTCACAACAAGGCACCCCTCAGCATCCGGGAATCACATCAACCGCCAACCAGCAGCTACATCCCGGTCCCGGTCCCGTCACCGCCGTGGTCAACACATGCGCACTATGCAGAAGGCAGGGCCACTCCAAGGCATTGGCAGGGCACAAACACCACAGGAACACACAGCCCCAACTACACAGCAACACACCCCATCAACCCACAGGCCAGGTGCCCATCCCGTGCACTCATATGCACACCAACAAGCACTGCAACAACAAGCACAATACACACTCACTGCACCACACAACACACAACCGGGAGACAGCCACTGCAGGAGTGGCAGACAAGGAACACACAACACTACTGCCACACACACACTCAAGGCTCACAATCCTTTCCAGCACACACACACACACAAACAAACACACACCCTGGGTGTAGCCACAAACAAAACACACACACAGGGATGCCTCAACCGATGCCTGAACAAGAACAACACACAAACAATACAGGAACACATACTGAACTCCAACAGAAACACACATACCCTGCTAGCCAAACTGGGGAAAATCAATGGGAGAACAGACACAACAGGAGTACACAGCAACATCACACTCAGGAAGAAAACACACACACCATAACACAAATCACACAAGAAGTGCATCTGGACCAACACACACAGCCACATCAAACCCATCACAGATGCACATGAAACCTCAATCAACAAACACCACAAGACATCAGGGGATGCACATCAGGCAATGCCAAGGCCACATACACACAGCACCGCATGCACGACAAGCATTGTCTGCATAACAGGCATGATTGACACAACCGCTTCACACACCACAAATCAGCACTGCACAAATAAAACACCACACCCAGGAACTGAAGCAATACCACACCCTACATCCACACATCCAACACAACAACTACACATGCACCACTCTGGGATACAAGAGCACAGCCACCTCCACCAGAGCACTGGCCAGCACACACAGCTTAAGTGCACATAACCACTGCAGAATGACCAATAGCACAAGGACAGCACACACAAACCATTGGGGCAATGTCCAGAGTGGAACAACACTTATGGCGCAAGAACTGCACCACAAAGCACAAGCCCACATATGAAGTGATAGGGAGGCACACACACATGGAAACCAAGGGGAAAGCTGACATCTAAGTTAAACAGCCTGCATGTCAGTAGCAGACATGTAAGGGGTGTACCACACACAAATAGAGGGACGTAACACCCACAATGGCCAGGCACAAGTGGCACACATAGGGGATGGCCTAAAACCACACACACCATGCCATACAGGAGTGCAAAAACCACCATGTGCCTGCAATGCATGACAAACACAAACACAATGCCAGTGTGGAGCAGCAGGGCCACACAGTTCACACAAAAACACCCAAGATACATTGAGGATCAATCAAACACAACACTGATGTGCAACTCACACACTTTGTACACTCCAAACTGACAAACACAACAAGGAGGAGTCGAACACAACACCATGGACACACCAACACACAGCACAATGCACTACAAACAGCTCACACAAGTGCATACAATCCTCTACCCAGGGCAAGACAAAAGAAACAACAGGCATACAACTCATGGGTGACACATGTGTGTCTCACACAATACAGGGGCACACACACATCCACTACAAACTGACACCCTTCACACTGCACACCGCTGCAACACCCAACACCACGCATCTCATGTAGGCCATGGCACCAGGACCAAAGCCCAACAAAAGATGACCATACACATACAAGGCTGGGCACACAGAAAGCAATCCACACACATACTACATTACATATCCCAGACAGCTTTGTAACATTTATACAGCATCACACCCTGTGCTGTCAGTGTCCCCCAACCAGACATGTGAACAGTGTAGGCAACAACTGCAAATCACTAACAAGATCACTGCATGCCGTGGTAAAATAGCCATCACAGATCACACAATTTGCAGGCTCAGAATGGACTTAAGACCCTGTCACCCCTGCCCAAAATTATGATGGCTGCAAAGAGCCTTGCAATCTTGAAGTGATACATGGAACATGGTGCACAGGCAATCAAATGCGAACAGAAACAGAACTTTAATCAGCAAGGACACCGACAAAACACACACCAGAAGTAACTGTATTTATTCACATATTGCACAGATGCAGCGGTACAACAATAGTAGACAACAGCAAGGCTCAAAATGATGCAAAAAATGCCATATACCATGCACAGGTGAAACACATACAGGAAGGCCAGTGTCCACAGAACAGGGGAGATTACAGCACAACAGAGCAACAGGGCCAGTGTCCAAGGCACAGGTGAGAGCACGACACAGCAGAGCAACAGGCCCAGTGTCCAAGGCACAGGTGAGAGCACAACACAGCAGAGCAACAGGGCCAGTGTCCATGGCAGGGGAGAGGCCAACACAGCAGAGCAACAGGGCCAGTGTCCATGGCAGGGGATAGGCCAACACAGCAGAGCAACAGGGCCAGTGTCCATGGCAGGGAAGAGTACAGCACAGCAGAGCAACAGGGCCAGTGTCCATGGCAGGGGAGAGGCCAACACAGCAGAGCAACAGGGCCAGTGTCCATGGCAGGGAAGAGGCCAACACAGCAGAGCAACAGGGCCAGTGTCCATTTCAGGGGAGAGGCTAACACAGCAGAGCAACAGGGCCAGTGTCCATGGCAGGGGAGAGTACAGCACAGCAGAGCAACAGGGCCAGTGTCCAAGGCACAGGTGAGAGCACGACACAGCAGAGCAACAGGGCCAGTGTCCATGGCAGTGGAGAGTACAGCACAGCAGAGCAACATGGCCAGTGTACATGGCAGGGGAGAGGCAAACAGAGCAGAGAAACAGGTCCAGCGTCCATGCTTGTAAACAATGGTCAGGACTAGCACACCTGTATGAGGCACAGGCGCATGAGGGGGATGTCAACTTACTACTGGAAGTCATGCAGACTTGGACCTGGCTGTGTGTCGGTGACAGCAGGCCCACTAAACTGGGGTGACAGAGCCCCAGGTGATGTGGGGCTAACAATATATTGGCAAGCATGCAGGGCTGTGTGGACCAGGTGGCATAGTGGCACGTGGAGGTGGAGTCATGCAGACTTCTGACACAGTGTGGGTGGGAGAGGTTGGAGGGGTTCCCTTCCACTTTTTGGGAATATGAATTGGCTTCCCTGTCTTGGGGTTGATGGGAAGTGTTGATGGCACACACACCAACTGTCCCACATCAGGTGCAGACACTGGCACTACCTCTGGTGATGTGCTGGATCCTGAGGAACGCTTGGTCTGGCTACGCCTCAGGACCTCCTTCCCCTCTTTGCCTGGTGTACCCCTACAGTGCCCTGCTTTGCCTTTGTGCCAGGGGTGGTATCTACAGTGCCCTGCTTTGCCTTTGTGCCAGGGGTGGTGTCTACAGTGCCCTGCTTTGTCTTTTTGCCAGGGGTGGTGTCTACAGTGCCCTGCTTTGCCTTTGTGCCAAGGGTGGTGTCTACAGTGCCCTGTTTTGTCTTTGTGCCAGGGGTGGTGTCTACAGTGCCCTGTTTTGTCTTTGTGCCATTTTGCCAGGGGTGGTGTCTACAGTGCCCTTCCTTGACTTTGTGCCATTTTGCCAGGGGTGGTAACTACAGTGCCCAGCTTTGCCTTTGTGCCAGGGGTGGTGTCTACAGTGCCCTGCTTTGCCTTTTTGCCAGGGGTGGTGTCTACAGTGCCCTGCTTTGCCTTTGTGCCAGGAGTGGGGTCTACAGTGCCCTGCTTTGCCTTTTTGCAAGGGGTGGTGTCTACAGTGCCCTGCTTTGCCTTTGTGCCAGGTGTGGCGTCTACAGTGCCCTGCTTTGCCATTTTGCCAGGGGTGGTGTCTACAGTGTCCTGGTGTGCCTTTGTGCCAGGGGTGGTGTCTACAGTGCCCTGCTTTGCCTTTGTGCCAGGGGTGGTATCTACAGTGCCCTGCTTTGACTTTGTGCCATTTTGCCAGGGGTGGTGTCTACAGTGCCCTGCTTTGCCTTTGTGCCAGGGGCGGTGTCTACAGTGCCCTGCTTTACCTTTTTGCCAGGGGTGCTCTCTACAGTGCCCTCCTCCACCTGCTTCAATGGACTTGGAATTGCAGTTTAGATGTGGTGGGTGGATGTGTCCCTGTGCTCTTCCTAGGTGTACCCCTGATATGCAACAGCTCCTCAATGGACACAGACACTGCATGTGTAGGTCTGTGTGAAGTTTCAGTGACAGGAGAGTCTTTTGCCGTGATGTCTCTATGGCATGTGAGCCTGATGTCTGCCTCATTGACCACCTGGCCTTGATCATCCCTGACTGGCTCTTGTCTGTGCATTGTGGGGTGGCCCTGCTCTTCAGTGGGGATGGTGTCTGTGGGCGAGAGTGCCTGGGTTGTGTCTGTTGTGTGCTCTTGTGCTGTATCTTTTTGGTGACGCAGGCGAAACGTGGTCACTGTCACCTGATGGACCACTGACTGGGGGGGTGGACAAAGGCACCTGAGCTGCAATGGAAGCATGTGCCTGTTGAAGGGCTGACGTAACTGTGGATGACAACGCCTGGACTGTACGGTGTAGCCCACCCACGTCAGAGTGTATGCCCTCCATGTATGCAACCACCTGGCCTTATTTCTTGTCAGGGTCAGTGAAGGCATTGAGCAGGGTGGTCTGGCCCACACAGAGCTGGCGCAGGAGCTCTACACACTCTGCAGTGAGGGCAGCAGGGGGGACAGGTGCAGGGGCAGGGGTGCCAGGTGTGAATGTGACCCGTCCCCTCTTAGTGATAGGGATACGGGCAGCACCGGAAGAAGTGGATGGGAGGCTCGGCACTGGCCGCTGAGTGGTAGATGATGATGCAGACTCCCCATCCCCTGTGCCTGCCAGCATGGATGCATCCCCGCTGGCATCAGATGAAATGGTACTCTGTGTCTCAGCCACGGATTCCTCCTGCATACTTCTGTCCCCCTCAGATGCGCTGTTGAGCTCTGTATCACTGGCCTCCGCTGAGCTGTAGTGCTACTCTCGGCACCACTGGGTTCGGGCTCATGTTCCTCCGTGGTCTCTTGCGAATCTGCATGAGAGAGAGATACAGGGTTATGTAAGTGTCATCATCTTGTCACACAAATTCAAGACAATGCACTACAGGAGAGGCCTAAATCTACATGGTAACCACCACCCCCTGCAATCACTGTGCAGCAACACACAGCATAGACCACAACAGTGCCTGCAACGCTAAATATTTGCCATGAGTGAGCCATGTTGATGACACACAGCACTACACCCTGCCCGTAGATGAAGTGTACCACACACACAACTTGGTCTGCCAACATCTTGGGACATGATGAGGGTACAACACTTGTTACCACTAACAGACCTTCAGGGAACAGGAGGGGACAACACACACACCTATTGGACATCACAGTCCCCAATGCCACGTAGGCCATAGCAAGCACCATGTGGTAATCTGGGGCAAATTATTTGCAGATGTTGGGGCACCAACGATCATGGTGCAGGCAAAGTCAGCATACATGAATTCACACTCAGCAAGAGGACACTGCTGTTCACCCCATAATAGATCACCCACACCATCTCAACGCTGAATGACCATGTGGAGCCCAACACATCTGGCAATGGGAAAGTATAGCAGGGAGGATATGCTCAGTAAGGCCAGGGTGGCACAATACCTGATACAAGCACACATCACAGCAGCCACTCACATGACACAGCACAGCAACACACGCACATCGCATGGCTCACCGCTGCCACAGGCCCTGTACACATGCATCCACTCCAAGCCAAAGTCACGCTCCCCAGATACTCACCAGCCCTGCCTTGCTTGCCATGCTCCTAAAGACGTGCATCCAGGTCTGGATGAGTCACTGCCAAGATGCGGGCCATCACTGGAGTCATGCTGCGCCATGCCAAACGCCCTGTGCGTGGTAGCATCCCCAATGTCATCTCAGCCACGGTTTTTGCAAGCCAACTGATGTCGTCACACCTCTTGTGGCAGTGTGTGCATCGGCGGTTGGATACCATCAGGGCTTGCACCTTTGCCGCAATGGCCCTCCACACGGCCTTACGCTGGTTTACCTTGAGCTGCATGTATGAGAGAAAAGAAGGGTTAATGACCAGTTCCACAATGTCAGGTACCAACATCAATCAGTACAGTAGCAAGACCCAGACTCAGGACCTATTGTAACCTCCCTCCCTCCCAAACTGGGGGACCCCTCACAGGGGCACTTAGCATGGCCCACACAGATGTGATTGCATGCACACATTGGGGCGTAGAGGGTCAAGGATAATCTCACAAATGCAAGATGTATTAACATAATATGCATCGACAGAAGTGTGTAAGTCTGCAATTACACAGGGTACAGATGTAGCATATCTAATATTCAGTGGGAAGAAACTGGTGCAAGGAACATGTAAGTCTGGTGGTGTTTTTCGTTTGTGTAGGCAGCCACTGGTCCGACTCTCAGGTTCACACTGAGTCAGACAACAGGGGCACACAGAAATACTCACACAAGCAATTACGGTGGCTCTGTATGGCTGACAATGTGACACTCCCCACTCACACATAAAGGTGCAGGCATGGCAAAGAGTGACATTGTGACACACACACTCCCTCGTTCTGGAGACAGCTTGTCTATCAGTGTTTGACACAACCCCACACCCTCAGGCATATACTGCAGCAGCACAACTACACGTCTAACACCCCCCTGCCCGACAGCTACCTTCATGGTGTCTTACCATGACATTGGGACCACCAAACAGCCTTGGGTACTGTGCCAGCACCTCGTCCACAAGGACCTCTAGCTCCTCGCTGGTGAATGGACTGGCACGGATCTTCTCTGTCCTTGCCATCCCTGTGGACATGGAACACCTGTGGCGCAAGTGAGTGGTGATGGGTCCCAGGCAGCAGGCTCAGGAGGCAGCAGCAGGAGAGGGTCCCAGGCAGCAGGCTCAGGAGGCAGCAGCAGGAGAGGGTCCCAGGCAGCAGGCTCGGGAGGCAGCAGCAGGAGAGGGTCCCATGCAGCAGGCTCTGTGAGCAGTGGAAATATGAGGCTCACTCCCACATATATATAGCCCCCTGGGGTCATCTGTAAGCTGCAAAGCAGCACCAATTGGTTGTCCAGGTCTGCCTCTTTCAAAATCATCCAATGACCGCCTACGCGCTGGCGGAGCACACCTTCCGCGTTTTTCAAATGTGCATCATGCCACCGCGATCATCGCTCCCATTGGCTGTAGGCAATGCTCCATGGCGGTGATGCACCGCGGGTGCCCGGGGTGCGCTACCGCGATGGTGCATCATTCAAAATCATCCAATGACCGCTTACACGCTGGCGGAGCACACCTTCCGTGTTTTTCAAATGTGCATCATGCCACCGTGATCATCGCTCCCATTGGCTGTAGGCAATGCTCCATGGCGGTGATGTACCACGGGTGCCCGGAGTGCACTACCGCGATGGTGCATCATTCAAAATCATACAATGACCGCCTACGCGCTGGCGGAGCATGCCCACCACCATGTACACATGTCCATATGCCAATGGCTTCCGCACTTGTGAAGGGGGTGGTGCTGGTGTCACACCACCGGGGACAGGCGGTAGGTACCGCGATTGATGCGGCGGAGCATGCCCACCGCCATGTACACATGTCCATATGCCAATGGCTTCCGCACTTGTGAAGGGGTGGTGCTGGTGTCACACCGCCGGGGACAGGAGGTAGGTACTGCGATTCATGCGGCGGAGCATGCCCACCGCCATGTACGCATGTCCATATGCCAATGGCTTCCGCACTTGTGAAGGGGGTGGTGCTGGTGTCACACTGCCGTAGGGGACAGGAGGTAGGTACCGCGATTCATACGGCAGAGCATGCCCACCGCCATGTACACATGTCCATATGCCAATGGCTTCCGCACTTGTGAAGGGGGTGGTGCTGGTGTCACACCGCCGGGGACAGGCGGTTGGTACCGCTATTTTTATGACCATTAATGGCTATGTCAATCCTGAACACTGTATCAGTACACAGCAGCAACATGGTGAAGGGCACATCATTGTACACACAATACCATACTTCCATCTCATCCACAGGTGGACGCACGTTCAGTGTGACACACTTTGGTCTGTGGTCCCTAAAATTTTACGTATGCATTTCATGGCTGATGATGCCTGACACTCTTGAGGTGGTGTTCATGATGTGGTACAAAACTATTTGTTGTGGGTCAGTGATGACCTTGACAAGGCTTGTGTCACTGCATTGTATTGTATCAGACTGGTGCATTCACAACACCTCATGCACACAGCTGAACGTTTTCCTGATACTGTGATCATTGTGTTGATGGATGTGTGCAGAGTTTAGATGATGCATTGAGGTGTGACAGGTACGGCAGATGGGTGTGATACAGACATGGTAATTTCCAAAACATTGGCCGATGTTGCTGCACCTTGCCTGCACATGTGAATTGTGATCTCCAGTATGTG
This sequence comes from Lissotriton vulgaris, assembly GCF_964263255.1. NCBI lineage: Eukaryota > Metazoa > Chordata > Amphibia > Caudata > Salamandridae > Lissotriton > Lissotriton vulgaris. The sequence goes on along the minus strand of NC_141697.1, from coordinate 135,483,235 downwards.
CGCTTTCACATTCTCCGATGTGTTAGTGGCACTTGTGTATTGACAGTGGAGAGGTGTGCCCTTTGTGTGTATCAAAAGGCCAGCCATGTAACCTGGTGTGCCATGCATCTCTCAGGCAGTCAATGTTTTTCCATTACATCATTGATTGTATGTGCTGTGGCCATCTCATGATGGTTGTCACTGACATTTTCAATTTTACTTCTCAACTAGGAGGGGGCCAAATCTCCTACTTCACCTGACGGTGCTGGAGGACATGGAGAAGATTTCAATAATTAGGAAATTCCGCCTGGACAGACCAACACTGAATATCCTGTGTGATCTATTGGAGCCCCACCTGCAGCCTCGCCGTCACTATCCTATGGCATCCACACCCACATACAAGGTGATGGCAGCACTCCACTTTTTTGCGACATGTTCCTTCCAGGCGACTGTGGCTATCGCTGGAGGGATGTTGTAAAGAAAAAGGAGGACCCCTCGCAGACTTGTAGGGGACTGGGGGGAAGAGTATTTTAAAAGAATGAAGTCCCAAAAGAATGGACAGTGTAGAAATATGTCCAATTTCAATAAGTACTCTTAGGGGTAAAACTATTTATCTACAAGACAGCATGCCATCAATTAGGCGGGAAAGGCAAAGGTACAAAGGTACAATGTGGTGTGTTCAAATTTTAACGGTTTCCCAAAGCAAAGAAATAATAAATTATCATAAGATACTGCAACATTTACTAATTAAGAAATTAAAGGAGATGGTCATCGCAATACATGTTTGGTAAAACTCTGTTTAGATTTATTCCTATACACAATTAATACATTATTCATAATCACAACATTAAAAACAACATATTATACTTTTTATTAAAAATTAAAAACACAAAGAATCAAAACAAGTCGACGCGGCGTTTCGGTTTTCGGCTAGAACACCTTCTTCAGGACTGATTCTAAATGAATTTAAAAAACACAGAGTTACCATCCACTTTTTGGTGCACTTTTAAAAGTACATCTCTCTATGTCCGATACAGTATCACAATAGCGATTGCCCTTTCTTATTGTCTTATTGTTCCAGTACCTTTTTTCAAACAATAGACCGTCTTATTATCACTGTTGTTGAACACCAACAATATCATATTCTTTTTTTCTCTATGGTCTCATGTCTATGTAATCCCTTCAATATTTCTATTGTTCATTATCTACACATATCTACACTTATCACACAGCTAAATTTTGTTTGCCTCTCCCTTGGACCTGTTGTCCAATGCTGTTGCCGCTATTCCTTCCGTCGGTGTATCTCGAAATGAAAGGAACGACCCAGACTGCTCTTCCGGGTTTTTAAGCATCCCATTTTTCAACAACAGTGATAATAAGACGGTCTATTGTTTGAAAAAAGGTACTGGAACAATAAGACAATAAGAAAGAGCAATCGCTATTGTGATACTGTATCGGACATAGAGAGATGTACTTTTAAAACTGCACCAAAAAGTGGATGGTAACTTAGAATCAGTCCTGAAGAAGGTGTACTAGCAGAAAACCGAAACGCCGCGTCGACTTGTTTTGATTCTTTGTGTTTTTAATTTTTAATAAAATGTATAATATGTTGTTTTTAATGTTGTGATTATGAATAATGTATTAATTGTGTATAAGAATAAATCTAAACAGGGTTTTACCAAACATGTATTGCGATGATCATCTCCTTTAATTTCTTAATTAGTAAATGTTGCAGTATCTTATGATAATTTATTATTTTTTTGCTTTAAGAACCGTTAAAATTTGAACACACCACATTGTACCTTCGTACCTTTGCCTTTCCCGCCCAATTGATGGCATGCTGTCTTGTAGATAAATAGTTTTACCCCTAAGAGTACTTATTGAAATTGGACATATTTCTACACTGTCCATTCTTTTGGGACTTCATTCTTTTAAAATATCGCTGGAGGGATGTTACAGCCCATGTTCAGCATGGTGCTGAGGGATGTTCTTGCTGCCATGATGCTGTATCGGAATCGTTACATCCATTTCCCTAGGGGAGGAGAATTAGCTGCTGTGAAGGGTGACTTCTATCCCCTTGGGCGCATCACACATGTTGTTGGTGCCATTGATTGCACCCATGTAGGTCTGGTGGCACCACAGGCGACGGAGCACATATATAGGAACCGCAAACATTATCATTCCATCAATGTGCAGGTGGTGTGCCTTGCGGACATGACCATTTCTCATGTGTGTGCGAAGTATCCTGGCTTGGCGCATGATTCGTACATCATGAGGAACAGCATGGTACCCCGGATGATGGAGAATCTGCATCCCGAGCGTGCTTGGATTTTGGGTGAGTATGCCTACTGATATGGTGTGCTGTGTGTTACCTGCTGCACTCTGGCTGTGCAACATTCCAATGGGTGTTTGTCATTCACAGGTGACTCTGCATATCACAGTCGGCCATGGCTGTTGAGCCCCCTCAGGAATCCCAGGACCCCGGCTGACATCCGCTACAATGACGCCCATGGCAGGACTCGACGGGTAATCGAATGGACTTTTGGCCTGCTGAAGTCTAGATTCCGCTGCCTTGACAGGACAGGAGCACTGGCATACTCGCCTGGGAAGGTATGCAAGATATTTTTGGCATGCTGTATGCTGCACAACCTGGCCAATCACAAGGGGATCCCCCTGCTCCTGGACGATGGTGAGGAACCAAGGCCACCACCTGCTCAAGGACCTGAGTCTAGTGATGAGGACAGTGGAGAGGATGAAGGAGTAGACCTGCACCAGCAGCTCATCGAACGCTACTTCACTTGAAGGTGGGTGATGAGGTACAACGTGTACATTGTGTGGTGTGGTTGCTGTTGTTGTGAAGGGCTATGTGCGGATGTAACAGACAGGCACACGTTCAGTCACCTGTGTGTGGTAAAAGTGACATTGACGTTCCATATGTGAACGTATGCTGGACCCTATTTGTTGACACCTGCAGCCCTTTGTCTAGTATGCCTGTAGTGTCTTGTGTATGTGTTGTGTAGTGATACAAACACATCAATTGCACATCACAAAAAGTCTCTTTCAGTCATTTGCTGTAAGCACGTATAAACCCGTTTTCTTTGTCCAAAGGAATCACGTAGTATTATCCAAAATCAAAGTTTATTTTCATTTTTAAGACACAGTTCTTGAAATGGGATGTGCAATTGATGTGTTTGTATCGCATATGGATGTTACAAACTGCAACACGGCTGTGGGGCAGTGTGCACATGGGTAGTGCTTGATGAGGAAAAGCACTTTACATCAAGGTTGCACTCAAAAAACAAATGTACATTCATAATTACATGTTCTAGAGTTACAAAGAGACAAGTGTTGATGTGCATATCAAATATAGCAAATTCCTCCTTCTTTTTGTAATATGTTTTGTGTAGTGTTCTGCCTGTGATGCCACAATGAGACCAGTGACTGTTGTTCTGTTGTGTCTCCCTTGGTGCTACAGACGAATCCTGCACTACATACTGTAAATCATTCGGACACATCATGGACATTGTCAACATTGTAAACATAGCACTAAAAACGATACAGCACAAAATCTGGTGCATCAGGTATTTTATTTTGACAGTGGACATGTGATTTGTGCGGGAATATTTACATGACAGTGGGGAATGAGCAGTGAGTTGACAGTCCTGTTCAATGAGATGCAAGAGTAGAGTCCCCATTGATGTGGTAACCCAGTCCAACAGAGAGGTGCCATTGCCAAGGAAATGTGGGTGAAGACAGTCCAAACAGTCAATGCAGTAGGGAAGAGGGTTGTCATCACGGCTGGCTCCGTGACTGGCGTGTGGCAGGTGCTTTGCCTCCGGAGACTCCCAGGCTCTTCTTTGGACGCCCCCTAGATCTTTTTGGCAGTGGGGCGCCTGCTGAATGGAAGAGGCGTGAGAGGACTCGTCCCTCTCTGTTGGCGCAGGGGAGAATGGTGCACTGTCATCCTGTGGCACAACAGGAGGGGATGGAGGTGGTGGTTGGGACACAGGCCTGTCCCTCTGCAGCGCCACTTGCTGGCCCATGAGGTCCACCATCTGTCCAAGGCGGTTGTCGATCGACCTCATCAGCAGGATGAGCTCCCTTAAAAGTTCATCTGACCGGCCACTTTGTCCCTAGACCTCTTGGTATGCTTCCACTAGTCTGGTGAAGTGGTCCAGGGATGGTGTCCACTCCTCCCAAAGTCTGGTGGTGACCCTGGCCCTCCCATCTGCTCTGCTGCCACGGACCTCTTGCCTCACCACTGTCGATCCACGCACTCTCTCCCTACCCTCCACAGTAGTTGCTGTGGGCTGGTCATCCCCTGGGACAGGGAGGGTGCTGCAGGTGGTACTGGTGGTACTAGTGGTAGTGGCTTTGGCGGTAGTGATGGTGGTGGCTGCGGTGGAGGCAGAGGCCGTAACAGCAGGGGTCTGCTGCACTGTTGTTGCAGCAGGGGATGTGGTGAGGAGGATGGGGGCCTGGGACCTCTGGGTCTGTGGCACACCAGATGGGCCGGCCTGGAGCTATTCATCCAAACTGTCCTGGGTCTCTGCATTTGAGAGTCCATGTGCTGGGGGTGGAGACTGGCTCTGCTGGTCGTTGGTGTAGTCCTCAGCATTGAGTTCTTCATCACCTGTGGAGTAGATGGGGAATGGTCAGTGTTGGGCACTGAGCAAGTATTGTCTCAGCTGTGTGTAATGGACTGTCTGTACACTACACAAATATGAAGTCAGCAGTAGTACAATTCATGGCAACACTGTGTGTAATTTCATAGTGCAGAGGAACATCATTTACTCATACATGTTGGATGTCAATGCATTGCATGCAATTGTTGCTGTGTTTCGGGATGCAGGTCTCCCACACACACATCAGGAAGAGTTAAGATAGCTACCTACCTGTTAAGTGAGGGAGAACAGTGAAATGGCTGACACTTGCTCCTGGGTAGGGGAGGCCTCCATGCTGCTGGAGTGTGGGCCAAGGGGCATGATGGGAGTAGTGATTCAGGGCCTCCCACCCCCAAACAGTACTGCAAAACAAGATGGATACCTACCTGTAAGTCTGTTTGTTGAACAGTGCAATGGCTGACACTTGCTCCTGGGTGGGGGAGGCCTGTTTCCTGCTCAGCTGTGGGACAGGGGGCATGTTGGAAGTGGTAGTGCAGGACTCCCTCCCCCATACAGGCTTCCTAAGCAAGATGGCTAGCTACCTGTTGTGTGAGGGTGGACTGGGTAATGGTGTTTTGGTATTGCAAGGAAGTAGTTCTCAGTGTGTTGTTTGGCATTTGTTTGTACTTACCAGCCTCCGCTCCCCCAATTACTCCTGTGAGACTCTCAGGAAGCAGTATGGCAAGCACCTTCTCATCTCATGGTGTGAATGTTTTCTGTGGGAGGGGAGGGCCACTGCCAGTCACATTCGCAAGCGTCCAGTTCTTACTCCTCCTCTCCTTGACAACCCTTTTCAGATCATGCCACCACTTCATGATCTCCTTCTTGGATCTTGGGGTGGACCCTACTGCATTCACCCTTTGGACTATCCTTTCCCACATTTGTGTCCTTGTGGCTAATGGTGTCTGTTGGACCAGGCTACCAAACAGTTGTGGCTCTACTCTTACAATCTCATTGACCACGACTGTCAACTCACTCTCGGTGAATTTGGGCATTTTTTGTGTTGTCATGGTGTGTGGTGGTTGATGTGTGTGTGGGTGCAGGTGTATGGTGTTGAGGTGTGAGGTGTGTTGTGTGCTGTAGGATTATTTGTGCTGGTGTAAAGGTGGTGGTGATGGTGGTGGTGGTGGATGTGTGTGTGTGCTGTGCTCTTTTGCCTCTCCTATTAGATGTGGGGTATGGCCTTCTATTCTGGAGTGTTGCAAAGGATTGTGGTTAGTGAAGGGGTGGCTTTATACTCAGCTGTGTGGGTGTGTCCAAGTGGATTTTGGGTGTCAGGTATGTTGTGGGAGTTGTCCAGGGTTTTTATTTTATTTTTGCTTTATTTGTATGTGTGTTATGTATTTGGGGGTGTTGGAACTGGCCCTTCTTGCAGGGTCACCCCCAAACTTTTTGCTTCTTCCTCCCTAATTTTTCATGACCCGTGGCTGTTGGCAATAGGACTCTGCACACTTTACCACTGCTGATCAGTGCTAAAGTGCATATGCTCTCTGTGTAAATTGTTATTGTGAGTAGATCTACATGATTGGCATATTTGAATTACCAAGAAGTCCCTAGTAAAGTGCACTGGGTGTGCCAGGGCTGGTGATGACAAATGCTACTAGTGGGCCTGCAGTACTGATTGTGCCACCCACACGAGTAGCCCTAAAATGGTATCTCAGACCTGCCACCGCAGTGCCTGTGTGCATTCTGTGAACTGCCATGTCCCCCTGGTCAGTGTCCCCACTGACCAGGCCTAACCCTTCCCTTTTTGTGCACATTGGTCACCCCTATGGAAGGCCCAATGTACCCCCTTGGGCAGGGTGCAGTGTATGTGAAAGGTAGAGCATGTACTGGTGCAAGTGACATGCTCTGGTAGTGAATTACAGCCATTTTCGTTTTTCACTATTGTAAGGCTATCTTGCTCCATAGGTTAACATGGGGGATGCTGGCTACAGTGGCTACCAGCATTTCTTCCCATAGGAACAAGATAGGACACAAGAGTCTAGTATCCCTGAACTCAGAATTTAATAACACATCTTTTAGGAAAGGTTGTTTTTAAATCCTGTGTTTGAGAACAGCACTTTTAGAAAGTTGCTGTTCTCTTGTCTGACCCTTCTGTGTGTTTTGGCCTGTTTGTGTATTGACTGTCTGGGTTGAGAGTGACAGCGGCTGGGGATTCCCCACGAGGCTGGTTGAGTCAGCCCTAGGCTGAATAACTGTGTTGGACTTGGCCCTTAAGGCAGGTTCACCCCTAATCTTTTTGCTTTTAGATCTGTGATCTGTGTGATGATTTTCTGGTCTGTGCGCACTTTTTCTCTGTGTCCCAGAGTAAAGTGCGTGCATGTAGTTAGGCTGGCCTGCTCTCCCATAGGGATGCATGGGGAATGTCTGTGTCCCTAGTAGTTCCTGATGTGTGGGGAGTGCATGCTCGAATTTGGTATGTGCGTGTTCGTGGGAATGAATGCTTTGCAATGGTGTATGTGGCATGTGTGTGTCATGTGGAGAAATGCCATTTCCAATACTTGGCATATCACTGTAAAATATGTCTGCAGTGTGATTGGCTGGAGCTAAAGAAAAAAGTTCCACAGCGGATCTGACAGCCAGCACCTCTATATTCCGATGTCCCTCAAATGTCCAATTTGTTGTTGTGCTGATAACCTCCAGGACCTGCTGCGGTTTGGTCCTACTGGAAACCCAGACGAAAACTTTAGAAACAGAATGGAGGCAGCACCAAGTATGAAGTAGACCAGGACCACGTTGTATCAAAAATATATTTTCTTTTATTTTTTCATTTTTTAAACAGCCAACGCGTTTCGCTCCCCAACCATGGGAGCTTCGTCAGGGCAAAGATGTTATTAGATCTTGAAGCGACGGAATGACGTCAGTGAAAAAGTTTGACCAAAACAGTATGGATGCCGATATCAAAATTCTGATATCCGGATAAAATTATAAACACGTCAAGGGCTTATGGGTAAAGGGCACGATTTATCCAAGAAGATAATATTTCCCAAAAATAATGTAAAATTTTTTTGGCGTCCAAAGACAGGCACGTGCGCAGACCTTAATATGCTGCTACCACCAATGCTCCATGCTTCCTGTTACTGCAGTGTCCCCATGACGGATTCGGTCGAGCGGCATCCATACTGTTTTGGTCAAACTTTTTCACTGACGTCATTCCGTCGCTTCAAGATCTAATAACATCTTTGCCCTGACGAAGCTCCCATGGTTGGGGAGCGAAACGCGTTGGCTGTCCTAAAAATGAAAAAATAAAGAAAATATATTTTTGATACAACGTGGTCCTGGTCTACTTCATACTTGGTGCTGCCTCCATTCTGTTTCTAATGATTGGCTGGAGCTGGCTGGTGAGCCTGGCTCCAGGAAGGCTGGATGGGTCTGCCCGGTGGTGAGTGTGAGATCAGCATGCTTGATGGCTTGGGAGGAGTGCCCCTGGTCCCTGATGGGCCTGGACTTTCCCCAGACAATGCTGGCTCCACCCCCTGTAGTGCGACTGATGGCCCTAGCCCTGCCAGTGAATAGAGAGGGTGGTTGAGGTAAACAGAGTACTTCAGAACCAGCTGCGACTGGTTTCCCCCCACCCTGCACCCTGAGACAAAGGGGTTTTTCTGTATAAGAAGGGGCTGTGTCCCCATACAATTGGTCCTGTTCTTGGTTCTGCCTAGGATCTTGCCAGAGGGGGCTGCTGCTGCTGCAGGGGCCAAGAGGACCGCCACTTGGCTGTCTCCCTGCCTAGAGACCCAGTGTGCTGGCTCTGGCCCTGCCTTGCCCAGGAGTGTGTGTTGCCCCGGCCGGGCCGCCTCCTGACCCCCAGGGCTGCGCTGCCATTGGCGGCCCCCGGCGGAAGTCAGGCGGCGTGCAGTGGGACAGGTCCAGGCGGAGCGCGAGAAAAGCAGCCGGCTCCGTCCTCGAGGCTCCCGAGTGGAGGGGAGCCCGCCCGCGGTCCCAGCCGAGCCGCTGAGGAGCCGTCCTGCCACACAAAGACCCGGTGAGTGCCTGCAAGGGGAGAGGGGCGTCGGGACACATTGCCGGTGTCCGCCCCTCCCCCGTAGCGTGATCTTGCGCGCACTGTTGTGTGAAGCCCGAGGGCTTCAGGGGGCATTATCTATCTTCGAGTCCCCCGTGAAGGACTCCAACGAGGCCTACAATCTAGATTGGAGCCCCGAGGCTCCTGGGGGCCATTTGTTCGTTTAGAGCCCGCGAGGCTCGAGTGCCAGTGATTGGATTTACGAGCCTGAGAGAGGCTCCACACGCCCACATCGTTTAGAGCCCTGAGAGAGGCTCTGGGGCAATTCCTTATTTTAAGAGCACTGGAGCTCTATTTGCATATTTGCTTTTCGAGCCCTTGAGAGGCTCCTTGCCCACCTTGTTCTTGAGCCCTCCTGGCTCCAACGTTGCCCTAACTTTTCCTGTTTAACAACTGTCCAGCACTTAGTGGACAGTTGCCACGTTTAGGCTTTGTGTTCTGTGCTGCCTGCGCAGACCTCCCTGACACTGAGACTCAGGGCATTCCGCCCCTTTCGAGGCCAGTTGGCCTGAGGGACATTTATGAGTGTTGTGCTATGTGCACCCCGCGCATTGTAATTTCTTGCTATATGATTCTTGCGCATGTGTTCTAATCTGCACCTCTGTGTTTAATGCCTCATGTGCAATTGTTTATGTCCGCTTACCTTTTCTAAAAGTGACCTGATTAGGTATTTTATGTTTATCCCCTTTTGCTAAATGTGACCTGCATAGAGGATTGTTGATTCCACTTACCTTTTCTAAAAGTGACCTGATTAGGTATTTTTATGGTTATCCCCTTTTGCTAAATGTGACCTGCATAGAGGATTGCTGATGTTTCATTTTATGTTTAGGTTTCCTTCCCTTTGCTAAGAGTGAACTGCTTAGGTGTTGGTATTCCTTTTTTAGGTCCTGATGAGAAGGTCCTAGTTACCTACGTGATTTCCTACAGTGTTTTAGGGTTGCGTAGGAGGTCTGGACCCTGTTCCAGTGATTACTGGATGTGTGTTGCATTTATAATTTTGGTGCTACTCATTCTATGTTTACGACATAAGTGTATATCTACCAGTATTATTTTCTGACAAGTGCCTACCCCTGACAGTGGTCCATGTGGCCCTGTCCTGTACATAATTCCCCTTGTAAATTCTGCCCGTGCCCCTGGCACATTGTACAGTTTGCGTGTGTTATCTAATGTATTTTGTTTATTGTAATACAAAGGCTTTTTTTTATATATCCTTGTGTGGAGTCTTTCTTTGTGGTGGGCCTTGGGTGTTGTTGCTGGGGTGCGTGCGCAAATACTTAACTCATACCGCCTCCAAGTTTAGCCTAGACTGCTCGCGCCACGCTACCTAGAGGGCGAGTGGGGGTTGCCTTGGTGTGTGACTCCCCTGCCCTGAATTTAGAAATGGTGATCCCTGACTGACCTAGACGCGAGTCTTGGCCTGCCAGGGTCCCGTTTCTAACATTGGAGGCAGCGGTGAGGATAAGAATTTGGGTTTAAGCTGTACCACGGTGGCGACAGACCGCACTTCAAAGCTCTAAGTTTTTTAGATAACCGCATTTTTGGGGATTATTGTTTTTTAGGGAAATTCAGTTTTGCTTCTCCTGAAAGGTGTCATTTGTATTTTGTCCAGTACCTTGTTCCCCGCCCTGCTCCCAGAGTTTGGTACCTGTGTCGCTAGTGGTCAGGTTGAGAGAATCAGGGGTGGTAGAAACTGCCTTACCAGTCCGAGGGGAGGGTTGTGTGTGAATGAGTGCGTGTTACGCTGGACAGTGGAGTGCAAGTTCTGAGAGATAGGAATCTTGCTGAATTTTGTGATTGCATTCTCCTGTTAGCTCAGACCCCCAGGTTCCCTGTGTCAAACTTTTCCTGAGAACGTCCGCCAAAATGGAGCCAGTTTTTGATCTCTGTAGTCTGTTTAGGTACAGTAGATTAGAGCTGGTCAGATTCTGCGAAAAGGGAGGCATAGAGGTGAGTGAGTTGGTTACTCAGTCCCAGCTTAGGGACAGCCTGATCCTGTGGCAAAAGGGTCAGTGGGATCTCGAGCACAGTGAGAGAGAGAGGGCCTGGGCCGCACGCCATGAGGGTGGTGAGTCTGTGGGAAGCCCTGAAGATTCTGATGAAGAATGTGAGTTGGATGGTGATGACAGTGGATGGATGTCAGCAGAGAGTGATGACCCCCATAGATAGGGAGTCCCTTGCTGGGTCCAGTGTCAGTACCAGCGCCCCATCCCTTTCCCTGTCCCCAGAGGAGTGGTTGGATAGGAAGGAAGAGAGGGAGTATCAGCTAGCGTTGGAACAGCTCAGGTTGGAGCATGCCAAGCTAGAGGCTGAGAGGGCCTTGTTCAGGGAGAAGGTAGCCCAAGAGAGTAGGTTACCCCCTGAGTGCATGTGTAATTGTCTGGATTCCCCAGGGAGGGTGGAGTCCAGTGGTGGCAGCTTTTTAAGTGTTAGTGTAGACAGTCCCACTCCCAGTTCCCCGAGTATGTTGCCTGTTTCCCCCGCAGAAGAGTTTGGGTTGAAGTTCAGGAGACTTAGGAAACTGCCTCATCAGTCGCTAGGTCTCAGTATAGTGAGGAGGGTGTAGGGGCTTCTGTCTGTCTCAGTGGAGCGGAAGTGAGTGCGAGACCGAGAGTCCCCAGATGCCCGAAGCCCTGCCTCAGAGCTTGGATGGTTTCTTTAGGGAACACCAGGGTGGGGACCTATGCTTTCCTGTTAGTCCACTTGAGGGAGATCTCCTAGTGTGTGGAGGACCTGGAGCATCTGTGAGCGGAGCTTCTGTAGTTGTGGAGTCTGGCAGTACTGCTCCAGGAGGGAGAGTACAGAAGTCCAGTGAGATGAGTGATTTGGGAGTGACCTGTGAGTCCTCAGACGTCCTGGAGTGCCAGGCAGTGATTCCATCAAAGGTTCTAGACCGGAGGTTGGAGGTCCAGGTTCAGGGTTTGCCTGACCTGAAGGGTGGGAGTACTGTAACCAGTATCCTGACCAGTTCTTTCTCCAGAGGTGCCGCCCCGGTTGGGAGGGAGCAGGACTCTGGAAGGGGGTGCAGAGAGTGGGAAAGCCCACCTCTGACCCCGGTACCACCTGAGGGGTTAAACCCTAGGTTGGGAGAGTGGTGTTTAGAGGGTACCCTTCGCAGGAGGAGGAGGAACCCTAGGAGAAGAGGTAAGGGGAGGAGAGCCTTCCCTGAGACTCCTGGTCCACCTAAAGTTGTAGACCCTAGGCTGGAGAACCAGTGGCAGTCTAGCCCTGTCTTGCAGACAGGAAGAGTGGAAAATGGCTGTTATGTGCCAGGGGTTACTACCCCCCACTTGGTGAGTTGGCAGGATCCAGTGGCACCTGGGTGGCCTAGGGCCTGGTCCTCGCCGAGGGCAGCTGGAGAGTACCAGTGGGATAATCCAGTGAGTCCCTACCATAGTTTTAGAAAGAACCCCAGGGGTTCACAGTGGCGTAAAACAGGAGGGTGTCCCTGCAGTTGCGGGCCCGCGTCCGTGTTTTATCACCCCAAGCAGGGAAGTCCATCACGGTGGTGATTGGTCTGCCCTGCGTTTTGGCTGGAAGGGGGTTGTGTTGGACTTGGCCCTTAAGGCAGGTTCACCCCTAATCTTTTTGCTTTTAGATCTGTGATCTGTGTGATGATTTTCTGGTCTGTGCGCACTTTTTCTCTGTGTCCCAGAGTAAAGTGCGTGCATGTAGTTAGGCTGGCCTGCTCTCCCATAGGGATGCATGGGGAATGTCTGTGTCCCTAGTAGTTCCTGATGTGTGGGGAGTGCATGCTCGAATGTGGTATGTGCGTGTTCGTGGGAATGAATGCTTTGCAATGGTGTATGTGGTATGTGTGTGTCATGTGTAGAAATGCCATTTCTAGTACTTGGCATATTACTGTAAAATATGTCTGCAGTGTGATTGGCTGGAGCTGGCTGGTGAGCCTGGCTCCAGGAAGGCTGGATGGGTCTGCCCGGTGGTGAGTGTGAGATCAGCATGCTTGATGGCTTGGGAGGAGTGCCCCTGGTCCCTGATGGGCCTGGACTTTCCCCAGACAATGCTGGCTCCACCCCCTGTAGTGCGACTGATGGCCCTAGCCCTGCCAGTGAATAGAGAGGGTGGTTGAGGTGAACAGAGTACTTCAGAACCAGCTGCGACTGGTTTCCCCCCACCCTGCACCCTGAGACAAAGGGGTTTTTCTGTATAAGAAGGGGCTGTGTCCCCATACAATTGGTCCTGTTCTTGGTTCTGCCTAGGATCTTGCCAGAGGGGGCTGCTGCTGCTGCAGGGGCCAAGAGGACCGCCACTTGGCTGTCTCCCTGCCTGGAGACCCAGTGTGCTGGCTCTGGCCCTGCCTTGCCCCTCTGCCTGCCTCCAGACCCTGCTGGAGCTGTTGCTGTGCCTGGAAGCGCTTCTACTGGATTTATAGCGCTAGGAGCGCTTTCCTTATGCCCCAGCGCTCAATAGCGCTTTGCTTTTATTTTTGGCGCTTGGGAGCGCTGTGCCTCGACCTTCAGCGCTTGGGAGCGCTTTATTTGCATTGCCGGTGCCACCCGGCATTGGAACCGATATTGTCGATTTTTGTGAATAGCGAGTGCCACCTCGCTTTATCCTTTTAATTAAAGGCCGGTGCCACCCGGCTTTGCCCCGTGGTATTTTAATCATTTTCGAGCCGGTGCCCACCCGGCATTGCCAAGAGATCACCGCCGCAGCCCAGGAGTGTGTGTTGCCCCGGCCGGGCCGCCGCGCTGCCTGCAGCGACCCGGAAGTCCCGCCTCCTGACCCCCAGGGCCGCGCTGCCATTGGCGGCCCCCAGCGGAAGTCAGGCGGCGTGCAGCGGGACGGGTCCAGGCGGAGCGCAAGAGGAGCAGCCGGCTCTGTCCTCGAGGCTCCCGAGTGGAGGGGAGCCCGCCCGCGGTCCCAGCCGAGCCGCTGAGGAGCCGTCCTGCCACACAAAGACCCGGTGAGTGCCTGCAAGGGGAGAGGGGCGTCGGGACACATTGCCGGTGTCCGCCCCTCCCCCGTAGCGCGATCTTGCGCGCACTGTTGTGTGAAGCCCGAGGGCTTCAGGGGGCATTATCTATCTTCGAGTCCCCCGTGAGGGACTCCAACGAGGCCTACAATCTAGATTGGAGCCCCGAGGCTCCTGGGGGCCATTTGTTTGTTTAGAGCCCGCGAGGCTCGAGTGCCAGTGATTGGATTTACGAGCCTGAGAGAGGCTCCACACGCCCACATCGTTTAGAGCCCTGAGAGAGGCTCTGGGGCAATTCCTTATTTTAAGAGCACTGGAGCTCTATTTGCATATTTGCTTTTCGAGCCCTTGAGAGGCTCCTTGCCCACCTTGTTCTTGAGCCCTCCTGGCTCCAACGTTGCCCTAACTTTTCCTGTTTAACAACTGTCCAGCACTTAGTGGACTGTTGCCACGTTTAGGCTTTGTGTTCTGTGCTGCCTGCGCAGACCTCCCTGACACTGAGACTCAGGGCATTCCGCCCCTTTCGAGGCCAGTTGGCCTGAGGGACATTTATGAGTGTAGTGCTATGTGCACCCCGCGCATTGTAATTTCTTGCTATATGATTCTTGCGCATGTGTTCTAATCTGCACCTCTGTGTTTAATGCCTCATGTGCAATTGTTTATGTCCGCTTACCTTTTCTAAAAGTGACCTGATTAGGTATTTTATGTTTATCCCCTTTTGCTAAATGTGACCTGCATAGAGGATTGTTGATTCCACTTACCTTTTCTAAAAGTGACCTGATTAGGTATTTTTATGGTTATCCCCTTTTGCTAAATGTGACCTGCAGAGAGGATTGCTGATGTTTCATTTTATGTTTAGGTTTCCTTCCCTTTGCTAAGAGTGAACTGCTAAGGTGTTGGTATTCCTTTTTTAGGTCCTGATGAGAAGGTCCTAGTTACCTACGTGATTTCCTACAGTGTTTTAGGGTTGCGTAGGAGGTCTTGACCCTGTTCCAGTGATTACTGGATGTGTGTTGCATTTATAATTTTGGTGCTACTCATTCTATGTTTACGACATAAGTGTATATCTACCAGTATTATTTTCTGACAAGTGCCTACCCCTGACAGTGGTCCATGTGGCCCTGTCCTGTACATAATTCCCCTTGTAAATTCTGCCCGTGCCCCTGGCACATTGTACAGTTTGCGTGTGTTATCTAATGTATTTTGTTTATTGTAATACAAAGGCTTTTTTTTATATATCCTTGTGTGGAGTCTTTCTTTGTGGTGGGCCTTGGGTGTTGTTGCTGGGGTGCGTGCGCAAATACTTAACTCATACCGCCTCCAAGTTTAGCCTAGACTGCTCGCGCCACGCTACCTAGAGGGCGAGTGGGGGTTGCCTTGGTGTGTGACTCCCCTGCCCTGACTTTAGAAATGGTGATCCCTGACTGACCTCGACGCGAGTCTTGGCCTGCCAGGGTCCCGTTTCTAACAAACTGCATATGCAACTTGAGTGGTATAAGGAGATACCACCTGGGCCTGAATAGGGCTGTGCCTTCCTTTCACAATGTTGGCTCCACCTCCTGCTGGGCGGCTGATGACCCTGCCCCTCACTCTAAAAGGAAAGGAGAAGCCAGGAAAACAAAGTGCTCAAGAAACACCCAGAACTGGTTCAGACCCGGCTCAGGGCCCACTTGCACAAAGAGAACAAATAATTTTAGGGGTATAAGTACAGGACCCCAGACAACAGAAAATTAGATCATCCTGGACTCAAGAAGGAACCTCTGCGAAGGATCAAGCTGGAAGACTGAAAAAGGAAGACTGCCCTGATGTGTTGCCAGGGGTGACATGCAGTTCCTTTGTTGCCAAGGAGAGGGGAAGGGCTTTGCTTTGTGCTGTGTCCCCTTGCTTGAAGGAATCTCCACGGGCCAGAAGAGGAGCTGGCTCCCGGTTCTGAAGTCCCAGGAACAAAAGGACTTCACCCCCAGCTTCCCCTGAGCTCTACTGAGAGAGTTCTGTCCTTCCTGGAGTGCGTGGCCCATGTGTGGTGCCTCTGGAAGTTGTAACTGTGCTGGGAAGCTGGAAATCAAGATTTAAAGAACTTTGCTACAGAAAAGTTATTGTATCGCTCGCTGCGGAGCGCATCCCCAACAGTGCGAGGAAATTCCCGCCGCTACAAAGGTCGAGATCGTCTCAGGGCCTGTTGCCGCTGTCAGAGCCGTCGCATCCTTCGTTTGTGGGACGCACCCGATCGGTGCGGGAAGTCTAACATCGCTGCGAGTGTCGTCGCAGAGCCTGTCGTTGCTGGGTGAGATTGCCGCACCGCCTGCTTGCGGACCGCATCACGTCGCTGCGAGAGTCATCACCGAAGCTATTGCATTGAGGAGCTGCAAGAGAGAAGATCGCCGCTGGTCCGCGCATCATTGCCCCGGAGATCACCGCAACTCCAAAGATCGTCGCATCGTGCCCTTGCGAGAACAAACTTCCTACGGAACCTACGCACCGGAATCCATACAAGTGGCCTTCCTCCCCATACAGACCGGATTCATCGCAACACGCCCGCTGCTGCAGCGGAGCTGTCGCAAACGCCTCCCCAGAGTCTCAGGAGCGGCGCATCGCTTGTTTTCCACCGCACCAGCTTCTGCTTTTGGAACTTTGTCGCAACTAAAGGTACTGTGTCTGAAACGTGACGCAACTATGAACTTTTCACGCAACTGTGGATTATTTCATTGCAACCTAAAGAACTTTTTATTGAAACCTTAAGAACTCTTTTGAAACCATATTCTTGAACTGTGTATGTTGGATTTTTGTCATTTTGGTCTTGTGTAGTTTAGATTAAATACCTATATTTTTCTAAACTGTTGTGGAGTCAGTTTGTGGTGTTTTCACTGTGTTACTGTGAGTGTTGATACAAATTCTTTACACATTGCCTTCTGATTAGCCTTGACTGCTCGTGCCAAGCTACCTAGAGGGTGAGCAGGGGTTATCTCAGAGGGTTTCCTCCTTACCCTGACTAGAAGCAAGGGTCCCTATTTGGACAGTGGTACCTACCTCTGCCAACTAGAGACCCCCATTTCTAACATTGTTGGTCAGTGGTGAGGATTTGAACTTGTAATGGTACTAGTCCCACAGTGATTGGTGTACATCACTAGTGAGTGCAGACCACTACGCCACCACATACTGTTTGTTTTTTATGGTGTCCTCCTGGTAGTATTTTTTGGATATTGAGACTCTGGCTAGTGTTGCACCTGTAAAATCCTGCCAAAATGGAAGTCAACTTTTTCCACCTGTGCATCTACACAGAAGAGGAGATAAAAGCCTTTTGCAAGAAGAGGGGGCTGCCCGTGGAGAAAAGTTCCACAAGGAGGGATCTTGAGGCATGCCTGTATTCCCATGAAGCCAGAATTGGGGAAGCAACATTAGCAGATAATTCTGAGGAGGAGGACTTCTCTTACAGTGAGGAAGAGAAAGATGAGTGGCTCCTTGCTACTGAGCAAAGGTGCAGAGAATTAGACCGGCTAAGCAAGGAAGGTATGATCCGGTGGGCCTTAGCCCAGAAAGAAAAATGGGACACTCAAGGAAGGAGCTTTGCAGAGTTTGAGGTGGAGTCCAGCTCAGATGGTGGCAGCATGATTATGATATCTAGTGCGGAGAGAGAGGTACACCCAGAGATGTGGCGCCTGACTTGAGGGAGGGGGTTGACATACACCAGGGGGTTCAGGTTTATGATGTAGTTCCAGTGGAGTGCAGTGTCCCTGAAGTAGATTGGGGGACTGGCACAGGGGACCATATTCCTAGTGGTGGGAGGGACACTCTACTGACTCTATATGAGAGGTACAGGGAGAGGGGTTCCCCCATGGTAGAAACCTTGGTGTTTGAGTGTGAAGACCAGCCAGAAGAGTGTGGGTTGTGTGACAGAGACAGTCAGATACTGTCTTGCCAGTCTCAGGAATGTGGTGTGGGGTACTTGTGTGAGGCACTGGAGGGTGAGGCAGAGGGTAGCTTGGTTATCAACTGGGGGGGGGGGCTGTGTGATTCATTTGTTGGAGAGCATATTTTAAGTCCCTGTTTTCCAGAGCTATGCCAACACCTGGTGGAGTGTGAATTATCTGACCCCAGAGAGCTTGCGTTGGAGGCAGACCTCTTGGTGGATTCCAGAGAGTCTGAGGAGGCATTGGGGAGTGATCCCAAAAGGAGTGGCTTAGATATCGTCCAGACCTGTGAGGTGGAAGAGGTTCAGTGTAGCTCAATTAGGTCCCAGTGTAGTGGGAGGGGTGTAGGGGCTCATGCCCGGTCTCAGTGGAGAAGGAATGAGTGTGGGACGGTGTGTCTCACGGTGCCTGAACCCCAGTCTCAGGGCCTGGAGGGTTCCTTAAGGGAACACCAGGTTGGAGTCCTAGACTGTACTTGTAGGCCATTTGAGGAGGATCTCCTAGTGTCTGTTGAACGGGGAGTGCCTGTAACCAAGCCTCCATCAGTTCTGGTGTCTGGCAGTGCCACTCAAGTTGGGAGGGTGCAGAAGTCCAGGCTGAGGGGTGAGAGGGGGAAGGAGTCCCCAGTGGGAGAACCAGTGAGTCAGGGGTCAGTCAGAAGGGCTGAGTCTCCCAGGAGTGACCATGGTGACACCGCTTCTGTCCTGGGGGATCGACCCGTACTGTCAGGTGGACAGGGGTCGGGAGATCTGCACCAGGCAGAGTGTCACAGGACACATGAGTTGTGTGTCACCCTCAAGGGGGTACTATGTGAGTCCCCAGAAGTCCTGGCGTTCCAGGTTAATGCACAACCGCAGGTTTTGGTCCCTGGGTTGGGAGGCCAGGTTCAGGATCTGCCAGACCTGGAAGGAAGGACATCTGTAACCAGTGTCCTGACCAATATGGTTCCCAGGGGTACCCCTCCAGTAGAGAAGGTGCAGCGCTCTGGAAGGGGGTGCAGAGACAGGGAGTACTCGCCTCTGACCCCGGTGCAACCTGAGGGGTTAAACCCTAGGTTCGGAGACCAGTTGCTGGAGGGAGGTCCTGAACTTGTAGGAAAGTTGTGTTCTTGGTTGTCTTGGTGGACAGAGTTGCCCCTGGAAGGAGGGCAGGAGTCTCACCCTGGGGGTGGACTGGGCCACACAGTTGCATTGGCCAGCTGGGTACTGGCTACCAGTGTGGGCACATCAGTGAGTGAAGCCCTGGTGCACCAGGCAAGTGTTCCACTGCAGGGGTTGGTCCCTGGGTGGGGAAGCGCATCCCGGCCTCCTGTCCAGCCGCCGGATACAGGCCCGGGACTGGTGGGTCAGTGCCAGAGTGTTAGACCTTACCTGACAAGAGAGGGAGTGGACAAAGGGTGCCCAGCACCTGGGGCTACTGCCCCCACCCTCTGACACCACAGGAGTTTTAGAGCCATGAGAGGCATGAGGCCTGGGTCTCATTCCTGATCACTGTTGGTGGTCACTGAGGCTTGCTGTCTGTCTGTTGGGACACACCTGTGAGTAAATTAAGGTTAGGTGCTGCACAGGTGGGTTCCACAGGTGAGGAGAAGGATTCCACATGTATTGGCATGGTGGACCCTGAGAGTATGGATGGAGTGATCCAACTAGGTTCAGGAAGGCGTAGAACAGGAATAGTGCCCTGCTGTTTGGGCCAGGTTATGTGTTCTATCGCCTAAGCAGGGAATCCCATCGAGGTATCGTTTGGTCTACCCTGGCTTTAGGCTGGGTTGTGTTGGAACTGGCCCTTCTTGCAGGGCATCCCCAAACTTTTTGCTTCTTCCTCCCTAATTGTTCCTGACCCGTGGCTGTTGCCAATAGGACCACTGCTGATTAGTGCTAAAGTGCATGTGCTCTCTGTGTAAATTTTTATTGTGATTGGATCTACATGATTGGCATATTTGTATTACCAAGAAGTCCCTAGTAAAGTGCACTGGGTGTGCCAGGGCTGGTGATGACAAATGCTACTAGTGGGCCTGCAGCACTGATTGTGCCACCCACACGAGTAGCCCTAAAATGGTATCTCAGGCCTGCCACCGCAGTGCCTGTGTGCACTCTGTGAACTGCCATGTCCTCCTGGTCAGTGTACCCACTGACCAGGCCTAACCCTTCTCTTTTTGTGCACATTGGTCACCCCTATGGAAGGCCCAAGGTACCCCCCTGGGCAGGGTGCAGTGTATGTGAAAGGTAGAGCATGTACTGGTGCAGGTGACATGCTCTGGTAGTGAATTACAGCCATTTCGTCTTTCACTATTGTAAGGCTATCTTGCTCCATAGGTTAACATGGGGGATGCTGGCTACAGTGGCTACCAGCATTTCTTCCTACAGGAACTAAATAGGACATAAGAGTCTAATATCCCTGAACTCAGAATTTAATAACACATCTTTTAGGAAAGGTTGTTTTTAAATTCTGTGTTTGAGAACAGCACTTTTAGAAAGTTGCTGTTCTCTTGTCTGACCCTTCTGTGTGCCTTGGCCTGTTTGTGTATTCACTGTCTGGTTTGAGAGTGACAGGGGCTGGGGATTCCCCAGGAGGCTGGCTGAGTCAGCCCTAGGCTGAATAACTGCATTGCAACTTGAGTGGTGGGAGGAGATAGCACCTGGACCTGAATAGGGCTGTGCCTGCCTTTCACAATGCTGGCTCCACCTCCTGCTGAGCGGCTGACAGCCCTGCCCCTCACTCTGAAAGGAAAGGAGAAGCCAGGAAAACAAAGTGCTCAAGAAACACCCAGAACTGGTTCAGACTGGGATCAGGGCCCACTTGCACAAAGAGAACAAAGACTTTTAGGGGTATAAGTACAGGACCCCTGACAACAGAAAATTAGATCATCCTGGAATCAAGAAGGAACCTCTGCCAAGGATCAAGCTGGAAGACTGAAAAAGGAAGACTGCCCTGATGTGTTGCCAGGGGTGACATGCAGTTCCTTTGTTGCCAAGGAGAGGGGAAGGGCTTTGCTTTGTGCTGTGTCCCCTTGCTTGAAGGAATCTCCAAGGGCCAGAAGAGGAGCTGGCTCCCGGTTCTGAAGTCCCAGGAACAAAAGGACTTCACCCACAGCTTCCCCTGAGCTCTACTGAGAGAGTTCTGTCCTTCCTGGAGTGCGTGGCCCATGTGTGGTGCCTCTGGAAGTTGTAACTGTGCTGGGAAGCTGGAAATCAAGATTTAAATAACTTTGCTACAGAAAAGTTTTTGCATCGCTCGCTGCGAGTGCATCCCCGACAGTGCAAGGAAATTCCCGCCGCTACGAAGGTCGAGATTATCGCAGTGCCTGTTACCGCTGTCAGAGCCATCGCATCCTTCGTTTGCGGGACGCACCCGATCGGTGCTATAAGTCTAACATCACTGCGAGTGTCGCCGCAGAGCCTGTCGTCGCTGGGTGAGATCGCCGCACCGCCTGCTTGCGGACCGCATCACGTCGATCTGAGAGTCATCGCCGAAGCCTTCGCATCGAGGAGCTGCGAGAGAGAAGATCGCCGCTGGTCTGCGTACACCGCTAGCCCCTCCTCCGGATCCACTAAAGAACTACAAGTACCAGAGTCCCGAGGGTCGATCTAGAGGAGGGGTTGGTGGTGTGCGCTCCATTGATGACTAAACACAATATGGCTCCCTTGAGCTTTGGGCCGACGGGCTCTAGGACGACGCACCTGAGTGCCAGTTCTGGCATCGAGGCATTTGACTGTTGTGTGGCGGCCTTCTCTTCCACCCCTAACGATCTTTCTCTACTGATGAGGGAAGTTATCCCGAAACCCGAGACATGTCTCGGGCGATATCCTAAAACCCGGGACATGTATAGGGTCTAGAGATTCATCAGTCCTACAAGTACCGACTTGCACCCACCTGGGTGATCCACTAAAGAACTACAAGTACCAGAGTCCCGAGGGGCAATCCGGAGGAGGGGTTGGTGGTGTGCGCTCCATTGATGACTAAACACAATATGGCTCCCTTGAGCTTTGTGCCGACGGGCTCTTGGACGACGCACCTGCGTGCCGGTTCTGGCATCGAGGCCTTTGACTGTTGTGTGGTGGCCTTCTCTTCCACCCCTAACGATCTTTCTCTACTTATGAGGGAAGTTATCCCAAAACCCGAGACATGTCTCGGGCGATATCCTAAAACCCGGGACATGTATCGGGTCTAGAGATTCATCAGTCCTACAAGTACCGACTTGCACCCACCTGGGTGATCCACTAAAGAACTACAAGTACCAGAGTCCCGAGGGGCGATCCGGAGGAGGGGTTGGTGGTGTGCGCTCCATTGATGACTAAACACATTAGTGCATGCAGTTGAGGAATCTGGATAATGTTATGAGGTGAAGAATTGTTCACCTATTCCAAAAGAGGTAATGGTAGCTAGAAATGTAGTGGGAGGGATAGCTGAAGAGGTACAGGGAAGGCACAGACAGGTTCCTGTACACAAATTGGACTGTAGCAGTACTTGCAGTGTTTAGCAGGAATCTATTGATATATCGGGATCTTTCCTACCAAAATTTCCAAACAGAAGTCTAAAACATAAAATTGTAGCTTTGCACGGATTAGATGCATGCAACGGACAAATTACTCACCTTCGGTAACGCCTAATCTGGTAGAGAAATAATGTAGCCTCAGATATCTTACCTTTGAACCTCCAGGCGTCAGGCTGGATGAGGAAGATTTTTTATAGAAGTACCCCTGCGCGCCGATAGATGGTGTTGGTTTTCTCCACGTGACATAGTCTGCGTCGTGTTCATCTCAACTTCTGCATCATCAACATCACTGCCCCTCTGGCGTGCTCATGTCAATACTTTTCTCTACTTTCCACGCCTGAAGCATGTAGCCATGAAGTGACTGACCATGTTGTGTTAAAAAAGAACAGCTAGGGCCCTGAAGGGTAACAGTCCTGATACTAAAACCAATTCTACAGTACGGGGAGAATGGGGGGCCAGAAAGGAATCTGCAGCTAGATCAGGTCTCCACCGATAAGGCATTACAGAAGGTAAGTAACTTGTCCATCTGATAAAGACATCTAGCCGCAGTTTTATTACCTTTGAATAGATACCCAAACAATACCTTGCCCGAAGGAGGGACTGCAGAATATTTTAGACCAGAAAATCCTGCCGAACAGAGGCCTAACTGGTCCTCACTGCGAACCTGAGAATCCTGGCAATAGTATTTGGCAAACGTATTGTTGTATGGCGTTTTAGATTCCGAATGGATTTTCCCGATTCATGCCCTTATATAGGTACAAATTCACGTTGCCCTTATATAGGCATAGAAATCAAGCCCTTATTTAGGCATAGCCCATGCTACCCAAATACAGGCATGGCTACTTCCATCCATTCACCAAACGTCACAACGATTTCTTGGAAAACCAGCTTAAGCCGTTAGGGACTTCCCCTTGCTTAAATATTGATTTCTCCAAGAACTCAGTTAGTTTTACAATAAACAACTATTCCACAGGGGTTCATTCATGACGTTCATATGCCCAACTTTACGTCAAACATGGCATTCCTAAACACCTTCAAGGTATAAATATAGCTTCACTTGCTATGGCAATGCACGGTGGTTAGGAGCAGATTGACAACCTACTTGCCCGACGCAGCTCGCTACAGCAAGTGCCGAAGGAAGCAGACTCTCTAGCTGACGCACTGATCAGGAAGCTGCCCTCCTCTGTCGAGAATCCAGCTCCAGTGTTACTGACTCCCCTTGCGAGGTGTTGGGAAATCGAGTCCAGAGACAGAGATTCCAGACCTCCTTCATTTTAAGGTATGGAGCTGATTAGAACCTAGAGAAACCTTTGGTAGATTCTTGGCAAAACGAAACCTATGCTAAAGATCATACTTACTTCTTCCCTCGTACAAAACATAGGTTAGGTACATTGGGGTAGGCGTACTTTAGAAACACCAGTTGAGTATTTTAGTCTATGTTATTTATGTATGTATTTATATATGGCTTAGAAACCATACAATGCTATTACAGTATTATTTCATATTACTGTTTATGCTATGCGCATTATACTTTGCAATCTGCCTAACGATTGTAGCAGTTCACCTCTCTTGCATGAGAAAGAAGACTGTTCGATAAACCTTTTATTGAAAACGCCTGTCTCACTATTTCTCTGCAACTCTGTAGAAACGAAGCATGCACGATTGACTGAGTGAAATACTTATCTATTGTTTTCACGACTCTGAAGAAAGTTATTCCAGTCCTAGGAAAACAAAGTTGTCATGTTTATGCAGTTGTCAGAAACTAATTCCTTCTTGTGAATTCGAGAAAGTTTCTAGTGACCTCTGAGCTAACTGGTACTCACAATTAAGTTTAGTATATTCGAGAAAGACCTACTGACCTAAGTCCTACGTCATATCTAAAGGATATATTATTCCAATGTGCAGAGCCTATTGGGAATATAGGAACTACACTACATGGCGCCCAACATTTGGTAAGGCACTAATTTAACGCTAGAAACTAAAGTAGTTCAGTCGTGCTTTTCTCAGAGACCTCTTTTTCCGTAATACTACAATAGACGTCTGGAGTGGGTAAGGGGATATATCCGCCATAGCTGAGTAGGACGAAAATCCTATGTATTAGCTTTTTGGTTTGTTGAAGGATACAGTGTTCCAAAATATTGTGCACCTTATCTTTGTTTCCTTGAAACTTGCTCTGCAGTTTTCATTAAACAAAAAATGTCCCTAAACGGGGATAACAACACCGAGAACGCTTTACCTGCGGCTAATCCAGCAGCTTTTAACATAACAGGTTTACAAGAAACCGACAATGATGCTATAATCATTCCTCCAAATTTAAAGGAGGGCCATCACTATAAAGCGTATGAGAAATGGCCTAACATCAAGAGGTGGTAGGGCAGTTTTTGTGACAGACATACATGAATACCACCAGACAGAGGTATTCTATTCATGGATAGTCTTCCCTGAAGCAGATCCAAGAACACATGAGTTTCACTTCTACAAAGAAGTTGAACCACCAGCGGAATATATTCCTTTGGAGGATATACAAATTCCACTCACATACCAGGAGGATGCGCTCTGTTTTAAAGACGCCCTAAAACATATAAATCACATTACCAGGCTCGGTCCACTAGGTAGACCAGGAACAACATGGTCGGTTTTAGCCAGCTATACTCCACATCCTGAAGTTAATGAAATGACAGATGTGGAACTACAAGCTCAACTCAAAGAGCTAATCAAAATCTATAGACAATTGGTTCAATATGTCATGCGGACTCTTACAGTCCAACCAGCAATAATGATTCCGCAGCATTCTTTTGGGAGCGATTTTCTAAGGGTTATGACATTCTTCTAGCTGAACAAGACTAGCCACCAGAATTTATCAGGGAGTGCCCACATGGCGAAGAAATCATTATGCCAGCTTTCTCCAACCAAATTCCAATTCATTTAAAATATACCTATGCCAGGAAATGGGCAGTAGCCCACGCTCCTGCATTGTATAAAAATCATGTAGGATGTGATGAGGATTCTCCTCACCACAAAATCCAGTTAAAAAATCAACCAACTGCACAAAGGTTGTACCCAGTTAAGCAAGAAGCTAAAAAAACAGGTCAGGGAGATCTTAGATCAACTTGAATAACAAGGGGTGATAGAAACATGCCCCTTGTCCATGAACAATCCTTTATTTCCTATCTCCAAACCCGACAATACATATCATCTAGTATTGGATGACAGACACTTAAACTCTTGATGCAAAACTTTTGCAGTACAAAATGCACATAGTGCAGCATTAATGAATAACATTGTGCGTAAACAATACAAAACCAACTTAGATATTTCTAACGGTTTCTTCTGTCAAAACATTGCACCAGAAAGTAGGCATTTGACCGCTTTCTAAATTATGGAGACACAGCGTCACTTCTGTCGTCTCCCACAGGGATTCAAGAATAGTCCTGGGTTATTTTCAGCAAGGGTAACAGAGTTACTAAAAAACCTATGATGATGAGGCATTATCATATGTCGATGACATCTATCTAACAGACGATGACTTGGATAGGTACTTCAATAGGGTGAATACAATTATATTGGGATTCGCCTCAGAAGGATACAAATTCAATTAAAAAAAAATCTAGAATTGCCCATTTAAACGTCTTGTTTCTAGGATATGAACTTTCAAGTGAAGGCAAAAACCTGGCAGCAAACTTTCTAGAGAAATGTGCGCTGCTCCAACCTCCAAAAACGCTGAAAAACTTACAGTCAATTCTAGGTTTCCTGATTTCAAAACAGTTAATTGGACACAAAAAAACACAGAAATGTTACGTTCATTACACACAGACATGTTAGCAACAAAACATTTGCAAACACGCGTAAACGTACGCAACTTAGTGATCCGAATCATTCCAAGACAATGCGGATTCATGTACTTAACTTTTAACGAAGGTGAAAAACTACCAGTAGCTTACAAATCACATTTGAACACACAAGCAGAAATTAAATTCACTTCTACAGAAAAAATTCTGACAGCGGTTCAAACTGCAGTACAAAAGAGAGCCCTCGCACAGGGTAAGCGCATTATGGTTGTTACACCTGTACCTGCCTTAGAGGTAGTAACAAAAGTGAGCATTCCAAATGCAAAAGCTTTACATCCGAGATGGATACAATGGGTTAATTCTCTTGCTGCAACAGACGTTGGATACGTTTTTGATCCTTATTTGAAAACACAAGCATTTCTACAATACGAACAAGAATGTCCTCTGCCTACTGAAATTCTGCCTCTACAGTACAGCATGAATGTAAAATTTATACTGACGGATCAGCTCAACCCGCTACGAGGGGTAAACAAGTCAATAGTGCGGCGTGTGCGATCGTTAAAGGTCGTTGGCGCGATGGCAAATTCCGACCCATCCTCACTAAAACACAATCTCTAGGAGATTGTACAGCTCAGCGAGCTGAACTACAAGCATTCAAGATGGCGCTTGAGAATATGGACAGCGAATTCCCCACACTCATAGTGTGGGATTCGTATTATTGTGTTCAATCTTACAATGAATACTTGCAAAACTGGATTCAAAACGGTTACAAATATGCAAAAGGTGGCACAAATCAAGCATAAATTGCTTTGCGAACTAGTAGTTAAGTTACGACAAGGACTACAACACGCTCATGTGATGCATACGCTGAGTCATCAACGTGATGGCATTCACTTTGAAGGGAATTCTTTGGCTGATGAAGCCGCAAAGGCAGCTGTGCAAATGGCTTCCGTAGCTGCAATCACTCGTTCAAAAACAAAAATAGACGGAATAATGCTAGCTGTCAATGCCACAAGCAAAGGCAGCGGTGCAGCGTTACTTAATAGGTTTCCACTCAAATACTCATATATAATTGATGCAAACTCTGTTCCTTTTGCTAGAATCCCTGGAGTGGGGGATAGAGAGATTCCAAACAGGAAACATAGAGTAGCTCTGATACACCAAGCACATTTGGGAGAGGGTCTGATACCTCAGGGATCTCAAAGTCTATACTAGAATTAAAAGAGACATACTGGTGACCGGGGTTGAATGCTCACATTCACACATTTGCAATTAACTGCCATGACTGCATTAAGAGAATGCCGGCAGATACCGGACTACATTGTAGCCAGCCAAGTACAGACACCGTTGTTAGACAGCATCAAACTTCCTACACGCAGACGTCCCAATGGACAAATGCGGTCCCACAAATATTAAGACAAGATTCATTTGGATGTGGCCTCAGCACTCTGCTGACGTTCAAACTGTTATAAAAGATTTGCGAGTCTTTATCGGCACTGGAGTTCTGGACTTTTTGGTTCCGTCCAGAGGTGTCAGGGATAACACCCGAAGACCCCGGAGTTCTACCTGTCTCGGTGCACAAATAAACAGAAACACGGGCTTCTCGATGGTGGCGTCAAAGACCAAAGGTTTATTACTGCAGGGACACAGAAGTCACAGAAACTACACACGGGCAGTATCTAGGAGCCTGTTCGATTTGTACAAAGTGGGTTGCTCCTTATATACTAAATTTTTGGCTTGGGGCAAATTCTTTACATGCTAGTACATTTCTAAACCTTTGTGTCCTAAACAATAAATATTTGGCGTTGCACAGGAATCGACAACAATATCTGATGTCAAAACATTACGAACGAGGGGTTCCCACTGTTCCATCATAATCCCATGTCAACTTTCCATTCAAGAGCCGGACCGCCTCATCGTAAATTTAGTTACCTCCCCCTAATAAAGGCCCAGAAGGAAAGGAGCAGAGCCAGGTGTAGAAGATAGAAAAACAGGATAAGAGATGTTTGTGGGTCGTAAATGGGCAAGGCTACCAGCTTCGGCCGCCTAATCATGATCAGGCCAACGAACACGAGAACCAGTATAGCTGGACTGGCCTCAGGCAGAGGAGGCAGTTTCTGTCGAGTCATGCAGCCACAGCGTGTTCTGTCCTAAGGTGCACGTGTCACTAGCAAGGTGAATCTCCGGCTAAAGCTTACGTGTCCTTAAGTGAAAGAGGTCACTGCGTGTCCATTGACTATGTGAGGGCAAGAAATACAAAATGGCTGCCGTAATCTAAGATGGATGCCATGGGTAGATCAGAAATGTGTTCATAACAGGAGTGCTCTTGCTCGTAGCATAGCGAAAACACCAGGATAGGCTAAATGGATCATTTGCGGTTCACTGATACCAAAATTATGTGTTTACGACAATATTGAAAACACGGGTTCAAATCGTCACGGAACCTCAGACCCTCCTTTTGCCCTTACATAGGCAATTACTCAATCTATGTCAGAGTCTAACTCTATGCTCATCAGGTCAGTGACATGTTGTTGTATCATCATCCTTTCTCGCACCTTTTCTCCAAACGCAGGTGGTTTTCTGAAACAGGTTGCAGCACAGAGACTACACAAAGCAGGACCACATTGGATAATAAAGCAGCACGAGAACAGGAATACTAGGATGATACCAATGACCATTAGAACCTTCCATCCCCACGCTGATAACAGAGTCCAAAGCCACTCCATTAAGGACCAGTTTCCCTTGTCTACGTGAATAGACTCGGAAATCTTGTGTAGCTTTGAGATCGCTTCATAGACAGTCGGAGCATTATTGGGAATAAAAACACAGCAGCTCGATTGGATCATTTTGCATACCCCACCTCGATCTGCAAGTATTACGTCTAGAACCATACGGTTCTGCAACGTCATGAGACGATCCGCCTGAAGCTCAGCTGTTAAGTTACTAAGGGCACCAGCAGTTTCTGTAATAGTAGATTCAACTACCCGTGTTCGCTGACGTAGATTTCTACTAATGGCCATAGGCCCCCAGAATGGAAGGAAACCTTTGAAGAAGTCTCCAGCTTCCTGACCAGCGGTGTCTTCCTTGCTGAAAACACCTCTTGCTACTCTGGTCTTGTGATAATCTGAAGAAGCAGTGTACGTTGGAGGCAACAGTCGAGCAATATAACATGATCCTGAAAAGTCAGCAGGCAACCATGTATACGCTCTGTCTTGACAGATGAAGTAGGTACCCCTAGCAGTAAGAAAGGCAGGGGAAGAGTTAGACGGAAACACGTAAGTTTCAACGCACTCACTCTTCCCTAGCCGAGCTCTCGGATTTCTCCCATTTCCTTGCAAACAGACTTGACCTCGGTGAGGTACGACCCAGACTGGTGTGGAGCTTTTACGCTTGCTTTCTCCCAAACTAAGGCGATACTCTGTAGAATTCCAACTCAAATATACCCGTAATTCATCTCTAGGGTAAGATGGAGTATTATTGACGTCTTTAATCATGTCAATAATTCCCTGGACCAAAGCTTTATTGGCAGAGTTGTATTTAGTGGAACGTGGTGGACGCGGGGGATAGGTCTCAAGGGCATAAGCAAAAATGGTCTGAAAGGCCTGAAATGATCCATTATAGCTAAAAGGCAAAACTAGATAGGGAATGCCTTTATCCATAGTGTGGGGTATCAGGCCACACACCCAGCAGTCTGTAGTGTTTACTACCAGTTGGTGTTGATGTAAGAGCTGTACAAAAGTGTTGTTAATGAATTCTGAGCGTCGAGCTTGTTCGTGTTCAGGAAACGAGTGAAAAGAATGCACAGAAGAAACAGTAGAAGAAACAGGATCAAGGGGAGGTACTGTAGTTGTTACCGGTGCAAAAATTAAATGCACACCAAAGACGATTCCACCCACCAACATTATCAAAACAATCAAAAACGTAACTGTACATTGTATCAGAAAGCATTTGCTATGAAGGATCTTGTAAAGTCTATTTCTGCGAACATAAATTACATTCTCTCGTTGCAGCTCAGGAAGCTCCATCTTCTACAATCCGCTCGCGACCACTGATGATGTGTACGTAGATGAAAATGCCTCTATCAGCCCTGGGAGTTCCCAGAACTAACAGAAAGGTCGACCTTGTGTCTGACCCCCGGAGATTCAACTAGGCACACAGCCACGACCCTACGGCTACCCAGACGGCAAGGCAATTTTAACAAAGTATCAGCAAACTTCCTGGCTGGAGGCAATGTATCAACATTCAAATGTGTAAAATAGGCAGTTTCCTGCTTTATTTGTCCATATTACGAGATCGTAAATTGTATCTCAATTTTGCAGGAGCTGTTTGATCTGGAAACAGTGTATTCTCAGCAGGGGTTGCAATGTTCAAGTTCGCAGATGGTAAATGTTCTTTTGATGCAGGGAGCAAATGCTCAGAGTTCAAAGGAGTAGCTTCAGAAGGGGAGTCAGAGTTCGATGGATCAGTGATTAGTTCTGCATCGCTGAAAGGGATGAACCTGGGGATTTATTCAGTTTCAGAGGCACCGACTCCTTTCTTTACCCAGTTATCATAAGGAAGCGGCAGAGGCACACGCTTGACATGTGTTGTATGGATCCAGTTTTTTCGACCAGCCACACGAATAGCAGTTCTCATCGCCAGTAACACTTGAAATGGGCCAACGTATCTGGGTTGGAGATTTTTCGTCCGTGCAAAATTTCGGATGACCACTTGATCACCTGGTTTCAGCTGATGACCTGGACTCTCCGGTGGTTTTGGCAATGCATCGAAAACCTGTTGGTGAATAAGACTCAATTTAGCAGTCAAGTCGAAAAGGTAATCAATTAACATTGGGTATTCCAGCTGTTTAAATTCCTTTGGTCTAGGTACCCCCCAAACATTGGCAGGACGGCCAAAAACTATTTCGTACGGACTAAGCCCTACTCTAGAATGCACAGTCGCTCTTGTGGATAACAAAGCCAAAGGTAGTGCATCTGGCCAGGACAAACCCGTGGATGCTTGTATCTTAGCAAGTTTCAGTTTGAGGGTGCCATTGTAACCCTCAACTAAACCAGCTGACTGGGGATGATTCGCACTGTGGAACTTCTGTGTTATCCCTAAGCCGGCACACACACTCTGCATAACTTTCCCTACGAATTCACTTCCATTATCTGACCATACAATCCGTGGCATTCCAAATCTGGGGAAGTATTCTTTGAGAAGGATTTTGGCAGTGGACAAGGCAGTATTGTCCTTCAGTGGGTATGCTTTGATCCATCTGGAAAAAGCACAGACTACCACTAGGACATATTTTAGATTATTGCAACGATCCATATGAATGAAGTCTAACTGAATCACTTCAAAGGGGCAAGAAGGAGGAGCGAAATGACCAGCGGGTGTGGGGATTCCTTTGCCAGGATTATGCATCAGGCATACCATGCAATTTCTCACCACTCTATCTGCACACTTACTAATCCCATCATTCTTCCAGACTGGAGCCAACATC
Organism: Lissotriton vulgaris; assembly: GCF_964263255.1. NCBI lineage: Eukaryota > Metazoa > Chordata > Amphibia > Caudata > Salamandridae > Lissotriton > Lissotriton vulgaris. Next base: position 135,451,959 of record NC_141697.1, on the reverse strand, counting down.
TTACAAATCCCTTTAGAACTGATATGCGCTGCTCCATGCGCCATCGTTACTACTGCAAGCACATACGCATCGGGCAACATCCAACGCTGTTGTTCAGACAAATCAATCCAACACCCACTTGAGTCCAATTTACCCGTATTCTCTTTCCATACAAGTTTTTCCTCCTCAGTCGCCTCTTTCTGAATTTCTTTCACACTTTCCACTGTGTCCTCACACATTCCAGATTCAGAAATCCATCTTGCAGACGTTGCGACATACATTCTACTCATCATATTCCTAGCTGTCTGTTTAGCGGTCTCATCAGCAAAAGCATTCCCACGACCAACATCATCCGTGATTGCTTTATGAGCACTGCACTTCACAATTGCAACTTAAGTCGGCAAGGTTAAAGATTCCAACAAGTCGTTAACTAGCTGACCATGTTGAATCTTAGTCCCATGGGACGTAATGAAACCTCTCTCTTTCCACAAACGGCCAAAACTATGGGCCACGCCGAACGCGTACTGACTATCTGTGAACATATTCACTCTCTTTCCCTTAGCTAAAACACACGCTCTCGTTAGTGCAATCAATTCCGCAGCTTGGGCAGAATTCTGACTCACTCTCGCAGTCTCCACAATCGTACTCAAAGTCGTTACTGCGTAAGCAGCAGTCACATCACCATTCTCCAATTTAAAGCAAGACCCATCAACATACAACGTGCCATCTGGATCTGACAACGGAGTATCTTTAAGGTCAATTCGTCCTTTTGTCTCTTCCTCGGCTCTGAAGCAACAGTCATGTGGTTCCGAATCACTCGACTCCTGATTAGTCGGCAACAATGTTGCTGGATTCAATACATTGCATCTTTTGATCTGAATATGACTCGCTAGCAGTGTCAGCTCGTAGCCTGATAATCTAGCACTGGTAAGGTGTTGCGTCTTGGTTCGGTTCATGAGTGTATCCACAGCATGAGGAACCATAACCACTAGCATGTTGTTCATCACCAAACCAGCAGATTGTCGAATGGAAGCCGCAGCTGCTGCTGTAGCTCTCAAACAACTAGGCAACGCTCTAGCTACCGGATCTAATGTTGATGAAAAATACGCAGAAGGGCGTTGTTTATCACCAAATCTCTGTGTCAGAACACTCAACGCGCAACCTTCCCTCTCGTGAACATAGAGCGTAAATGGCTTGCTGTAGTCAGGTGTACCCAACACAGGAGCTGAACACAGTGCATTTCGTAACTCAGAAAAACTCTGCTGACATTCGGCAGACCATGGCACCGGACTCGGAACATTTTTCCCAGTCAAAGCTACCAATGGTTTTGCCAAAAGAGAAAAATTTGGGATCCACTGCCTACAATACGAGGTAATACCTAAGAAGGCACGTACTTCTCTCTGTGTGCTAGGAACATTCATCTGAGTAATTGCTTTTATTCTCTCTGGGGTCAGCTTTCTTCCCTCCTTTGACAAGAGATGACCTAGGCAGGTCACTTCTTGGCAACAGTATTGCATTTTCGAAGGTGACACCTTGTGATTCAAACTCGACAAATGATGCAATAATGAAATTGTAGCTGCTTTGCAAGTTTCCTTGTCATCGGCAGCCACTAGAAGATCATCGACATATTGCACTAAAGCAGAACCAGGAGGAAGTACAAAGGAATCTAACTGACTTTTTAATGCCTGGCTGTAAATGGATGGGCTCTCACAATAGCCTTGTGGAGCACGTTTAAACCTGAAGCTTCGACCTCCTAGAGAGAAGCCGAAAATATCTCTGCTTTCCTCTGCTATCGGAATGCTGAAAAAGGCATTTTTCAAGTCGATAACTGAAAACCATGTGGCCGTAGCAGGAATCAACGTTAACAACGCAGTAATGTCTGGAACCACAGGAAACTGCGGAACCACAATTTTATTAACCTCCCTAAGATCGATTACAAACCTATAGACTGGAGGCTTTGAAGGATCAGTACGTTTCAGAATTGGCAATACAGGACTGTTACAGACATTTCCTCTAGTTTCTTCTACTACGCCTTTCTTGATCAAATCTTGCACAATCAATAAAAGCGCACGTTCACCTTCACTAGAGATCTTGTATTGTGGGATTCGTGGAAATTTGACATTCGCTTTCAAAGTGACTACATATGGTGGAATTTCTAAAAGACCTACATCGTTAGGACCAGTCGCCCAAAGAGTATCAGGGAGAGAACGCAGCTCTGGTGGGAGCGCATCCATCGACAAGTACATCGGAGAGATGATTCTTTTACCCAATGTAAGCTGTACTCCTGCCGGAGAACAGTACAATGTCGCGTACAGGCGTTTTAACAAGTCTAAACCAAGCAGATTTTCATTACAACCGGTCGTCAAAATCAAAGGTGCTTTCAATTGACGGGGTCCAACAGAAATAGACAAAGGACCAGATACAGGGTTGTACACAGGGGCGCCTGAAAAACCTACAGAAACATTTGTTAAGCCAGACAAAGGTGCGCCAGGGAGTTTCGCATGTATGATAGAACTTTTTGCTGCACCAGTATCCAACAGAAACGGTTCGACTACACCTGATGTTGCTACTGCGACATAAGGCCCACTCTGATCTACTGGAACTGATACTACTCCCTCTCTTTGTCCATGGCTGTCCTAGTACTCACTTTGTTGAAATTCCTCATTAACTTCACAGTAGTCTTCAACATGATACTGTTGAGATCTATTTTGTTGGGCAGACTGTCCATTTCGCTGATCAAAATGATTAGAAGGGCGATCATTCGTTTGTGGAGGCATAGCACCTCGTCCTCGACCTCTAGAATTTTGCACATAACCACCACAACCTCTCTGAGCTGCTGCAGCATTATTCTGTGCTAACACTGGACACTCATTCTTATAATGACCTTCCTTCTTGCAGTAAGCACACTGATTCCACTGATATTGCGGCCTCTGAGAACCATAATCTGTCCTTTGATATGACCCTTGCTGCATATTTGTCTGATTCGTGCGAGGCGGATATGCTTGTTGCAAGAGGACTTTAGTTTTTAAATCTTTCGTTTTCTTATCTGACTTTTCCTTCTCCTCTTTATCCCTATTTTCGTAGTACTGGGCAGTCGCAAGTATTTGCGCAGTTGTAGAGACAGCCCACGCACTCTCAGAATCTTTCAGTTTATTACTAAGCTCCGGCAACAGATTGTGCACAAATTTATCAACAAATAATCTCTATCCTCCTTCTGTGCTCATGTCCTGACCACTGTGATCTACAAAAGTCTCTTCAAACCTTGTGAAAAAGTCGGAGACACTTTCGTCTTTCTTCTGCCTGCATGCGGACAACTTATCCCAGTTAAAGCACAATGCTGGCATCAGAGTCTTCATTAATTCTATTATTCTATTCGGTAAATCAGCAATTAGAGGTTCAGGTTTGGAACCTCCTATTTGTTGACCATCCGCTGCAATTATAGCTGCCCAATCACCACCTAAAGCAACTGGATGATTCTCTTTACGAATTTGAGCCCAAATTGGTTGCGGAACTACATTCCCAAATAACATGTCAATGTCTGCTAAATTCATCACACAAGCTTCAACTGTCTGTGCTAACTCTTTGTAGTATCCGGCGGGATTCTTACGTGGATCAGGTAAGGCCTGTTTCACTGCTAACACTTCAGCTCGCTTCCACGGAATGTGTATCCACACTCTCTGGAATTGGCCCGGAGTGGCTGCAATACCACGGTTTGCATCAGCTGGCACAGCTTCGCGCCAAATTGGAGGAACCTCCCTCATTGGATATTGGCGATTCTGCTTCGTAATACTTTTCTCTAACTCCCTAGGTGAACGAAGGGATGGATCATTCCTATATCTTAAAATCAGTTCCATCGCTTCCTTTATACTCTGTCCAACTATCATACCTGCGGCAAATTCTTTCTGGACTTGAATTAATTCTTCTAGATTTGATTCAGAGTCATCCTCTTCCAATTCCTCACGCAAAAGGGAGCACATTTCATCAAACACATATCGTTGTGTCGGTTCATTCCATTGCATAAATGTATCTAATACATCTCTAGTACTATATCTTCCACTTTTCGAAATCCATCTAAGAGCCGTGGAATCTAATATTCCCCGTTCTTCAGTACTGGAAAGTTGACTGCGTCTCTGAACAGAGTCAGAGGCAGGAGTCTTAATTAAAGTTTTATAGAAGGGAGATAGAATATTAGAGACAGAATCCGTTATTCTCCGACGAACAGAAAGCGGAGTCATAATGCTAGCAGAAGCAGTATGCAAAGTAGCAGTTGGAACAGATAAAACAGGAACAGTAGGAGTAGCAGGCAAAGTAGCTTGTGAAACAACAGGTGTAAGCGATACAGGTATAGGTAAAGAAGCCGGCAACCCTGGAAGAGGGGGTGCCGAAGGAACATTAACATTGACCACAGGAGGTACAGGAGCTTGATTCAGAGGAGCAGGAGCAGGAATACCAGGCTGTCCAGCAACCGGTAATTGAACATTCGGTAAAGGTGGAGCCGTAGCACCCTGTGCATACGGTGGGGGTGACCTCAACAAGTAAGTCAACAAGGGATCCTTTTCGGGGTCCTCTATTATATTAGCTGTACTCGATGGCAAGGCAGGATAGCACTTGTCTATCGCTAAATTACGCTCTCTATTGGCCACCTCCATTGCTTTCTCAGATTCATTGAGTTGCAGCTGCTTAGCAGACTGTTCTAAAGTCAACTCTTGCTCTTTCTGTTCTTTCTTTAACTTTTTAATTTCTCTCTGTTTAGATTCTTTTCGCCAATAACGGAAAGAATCAAACATTGCCGGCCGGGCTTTCTTCTTAAACAATTTCATTTCCAAATTATCAAGAACTTCGGGTTCAAAGCTACCATGCAGTGGCCAACTAAGGACACCGTCTTTTTCTGTATATCGGATCCACACCTCATTATAAGATATAGGACCCACTCCAAACTTACAATACAAATCATAAAGAGGAGTTCCAATCGGAGGAACCACACATGAGTCCTCCAACCGGGAATCACTGTTGCAACCAAAACACGACAACATACAATTTTTCCGACTTACCATTTTATAATCCGGAATACAGAACAGACAAAACACAAACAAAAGGTGCGCACTCGAACTAACTAAGAACTTAGGCCTACCAAAGCAAACAAATGTATTGATACCCAAACTAAACCAAAAGATTATCGTAACTAGAACAACCAGTGATAATCTTACGAAACCAAGCCAAACCAAGAACTAAAAGGATTATCCAAACAGGAGCAACCCTTACGAAGTAACCAACTAGCAACCACTTAATACTTAACTGAGGCACTGAAGACGTCACCAAGGAGAAACCCGTCACGTCTCGCCGTACTAAGGACTGCACCTCGGGTCCAAGACAGGGCGACGGTCAAGGCAACGGACCACTGCAGCCGTCCGAACGGGAACCCTCGTGGAAGAGAACGTCGGGCCACTTTTGCGATATGCCGGGATCGATGAAGTGGGGCGCCTCCCTCAGGAATCTTCACACGAAGCTTCTCGAACTCTTCAGGCTTTTGGACCGGTACCGAATGACGTCGCCCCACGTTGGGCGCCAATTGGAGTTCTGGACTTTTTGGTTCCGTCCAGAGGTGTCAGGGATAACACCCGAAGACCCCGGAGTTCTACCTGTCTCGGTGCACAAATAAACAGAAACACGGGCTTCTCGATGGTGGCGTCAAAGACCAAAGGTTTATTACTGCAGGGACACAGAAGTCACAGAAACTACACACGGGCAGTATCTAGGAGCCTGTTCGATTTGTACAAAGTGGGTTGCTCCTTATATACTAAATTTTTGGCTTGGGGCAAATTCTTTACATGCTAGTACATTTCTAAACCTTTGTGTCCTAAACAATAAATATTTGGCGTTGCACAGGAATCGACAACAATATCTGATGTCAAAACATTACGAACGAGGGGTTCCCACTGTTCCATCATAATCCCATGTCAACTTTCCATTCAAGAGCTGGACCGCCTCATCGTAAATTTCGTTACCTTCCCCTAATAAAGGCCCAGAAGGAAAGGAGCAGAGCCAGGTGTAGAAGATAGAAAAACAGGATAAGAGATGTTTGTGGGTCGTAAATGGGCAAGGCTACCAGCTTCGGCCGCCTAATCATGATCAGGCCAACGAACACGAGAACCAGTATAGCTGGACTGGCCTCAGGCAGAGGAGGCAGTTTCTGTCGAGTCATGCAGCCACAGCGTGTTCTGTCCTAAGGTGCACGTGTCACTAGCAAGGTGAATCTCCGGCTAAAGCTTACGTGTCCTTAAGTGAAAGAGGTCACTGCGTGTCCATTGACTATGTGAGGGCAAGAAATACAAAATGGCTGCCGTAATCTAAGATGGATGCCATGGGTAGATCAGAAATGTGTTCATAACAGGAGTGCTCTTGCTCGTAGCATAGCGAAAACACCAGGATAGGCTAAATGGATCATTTGCGGTTCACTGATACCAAAATTATGTGTTTACGACAATATTGAAAACACGGGTTCAAATCGTCACGGAACCTCAGCACGTACGCATTCGGCATGCCACATTCTGATCAGGGTCCTGCATTTAGCTCTCAAGCTTACAAGGAGGCCATGGTCAAAGTGGGCGTTACATTGAGATACTCTAGTCCAATCCATCCGGAGGGAAATTTAGTAGTGGAGAGAAAAAAAGGGACATAAAGCAATCTATAACACCTAGGGTATTAGGCTCGGGTGACGGGTGGGTCAAACATCTAATAAGTGTTCAATGTAGTCTTAACAATCTGCCAAGAAATTCCATAGGGGGTATCACTTCATATGAAGTCCTTTTGGGACCAGAATGTTAGAATTGGACCTCGATTGTCAGACTTCAGTGGTAGACCAAAAACCCTTTGATATCAAAGACTGTTAGGCTGTTTTACAGGACTTAAATGAAATAAGAATGAAACAAAGTAACGTGTTCCTGAAGCCAACCACTACTGAAGAGAAACCGACCGTCTCAGCAAGGCCTGTCTGGATCCTAAGCTTGGGGATCTAGTCAGAGAGAAGATCGCGGACAAGAAGGAATTTGGGCCTTCTTACAGACAACTAGTACCTGTCCTAGCAATCCACAGATCAAGAACAGTATTACTGCCGCCCCTTGCTGGTAAAAAGGAGAACAGGCTTGTGTCCATCGACCTGGTCAAACCACATATTGTGGCCGATCATAAGCAGTAGGCCAAGTGGACTCCGCAGATGTAGCAGACGCCCTAAACTGGCTACTATACGAGAGGTTCAAACTGAGAGACTCATCACCTTTGAAGAATATGCAGTGTAAAATGAAGGACTAAGCAACAAAGCTATGGTACTTGTACCTCTTGAAACCCAAAAACAGTTCGTCAAGAAACCCTGTCTAAACTGAAGTATCATCTGAATACACAAATGTAACAAGCGATCGTGAGGTTCCAGCGATTTCAACGAATCCTGATGCAATCCCTACAATTGACAACACTCTCTCTGGCTATTTCATTAACTTTGATACGTTTTCCGAGGATCCCAGCGAGCCTGAAACTACACCAGTAAAAATAACTTTTAAAGAACAAGCAACAGACCTTTTTCATCACCTGGCAAAGACTTATCTGGTTTCACCATGGATTGAACTTTGGATTGTGTTGGGTGTGCTTTTTCTTCTAGTTTGGTTGACTCTGGTAATAACTTAGGGAATGCTGATAAATGGAAGATATGTTAAAAAGGAAACAGAAATTAAGAACATCAACTTACTACTCAAGCCACACAAATCATCTCATCGTGAACAAAGAGACTTGTCATCAGTGAACATCACTGCTGTTCCTATACCAGGGGGTATAGCTTGGGACAGAACTGATTATGAAATTGTTGGCCCTGCTGAGCTGTTGAAGATTCTACATCAGTTCAAGATTTCCTTGAATGACTTTGTTTCATCTAGTACCTTTTCTGATGATTGGGACTTCGAGACTGTTAATAATATGTCAGACTTAGAAATGTCTGCTGTATTTACAAATCATGAATACTATGGTCATCATTTCTTGCACAAATCTGCAAACCCTAGAAATGTATTGATGTATAACCAATGGGAACATTGTCCTACGCCACCAAAGGGTAGCTCAAAAACATTTTTTGGATAATTTGCATACTTTTTAGGTTTTAATATTTCCAATCCAGAATCATTTTACTTTAAAAATGTTATTAAGACAGGAATGAAAAGTATGTTGACAAATACCAAGCAAATGTATTCTGCAGCCTTTTATGCTCAGCTGTCTTCACTGTGTTTCGACTTTTGGAAAGACAACATTGACACGAAAACTGTCTGGGGCACAAAAGATTGGCAGGTACAGGGGATAGAAGCTATGTTTAGAGCCTGTTTCATCCCTGAGCAAATTATATTTTTGAATGACACTGTCCAGACATCTTGTGTTGGGTTAGCCAAGATAAAGGACCTAAACAAACCGTCTGTACCTACACCTGTGTGTGATAACATTTCTGAGGGGGAGGTCAACATACATACTATTTTGCATCACAACAGAACAGATCCAGATTGGAAAAAATGGTTAATCTGGCCCACAGACACAAACAACTGTCAAGATAGATTCCTGAATAAAACACGGGGGTTCACATTCACTAGGCCAGATCCAAGATATGTTCAGAGACAGCATCCAGGAATAGTAACAACATACAGTGTAGGGAAACTGTGGCTTGAATGGCTACATAGATCGACACTTAAGGATGTAAAATAACACTTATCTTTACTTAAAGATGGTGCTGATCTTAGGGAATTCTTGCAAGGACCAAGTAAATCGCATCATAAACGTTTTATATATGCCGGTATCTATGCTTGTTATAATGAAGCATGGAAGAATACGCGAGCAGAGACTGCAGAACAAATACGAGAAATTTATTGTATTAATTTTGAGAAAACTCTCTCTGTGGTTGACAATGGGTTAACGACTCTCTCGTCCAGGATATATTCTTTGGACAGCATAGTATCCTCTGCCATAGACCTAATGGAACAGGAATTGGTCATGCTGCAACATGGTTAGTCGCAATTAAGTTCTATCATGCCATTAGGCTGGACGTTGCAAAACCTTCATTCCGGCTATGTGCCTTGGCGTTTAATCAATACTACGTCACTGTTTTCAGAATTTAATAATGATATACAGATCAAATTGGCACATAGGGGAGCAGACAATACGGTGCTGAGCATTGAAAAACTGGAAAGATTGCCATTGACTGTCGCTCAAAAACCAGCCATTGAATGGATTATACACAGAACAATCACTCTGCCTGTTACAATTTTCCATTTTCAGTATTGCCTAAAACATATACCAGCAGGCAAATATGAAAGGTTGGGTAAAGAATACATCAAGACATCCTGGGAATTATGTTACACACACAGATGTTGGAGTGCGGGAAGAGAAGTTTTTCTTAGTGGAAAAAATTGTGAAAAGGCACTAAGCGGTTCTCTCCTTTGTCAGGGTATTAATTTACACGGTGCCTTCGATGGTTTCTCCACCAACTTATCCTGCCACCTGCAAGGTTCACCAGCTGCGGTGATTGATCCAATTTTTGGACAACTTTCTAATGGAAGTGGGGGGCGTGGCCAACAGCATGGCCGGTTAAGACGTGCTCTGCTGCAGCTCCGGATGAGCTGCTCCGAATCAGACGAATACACCTTAGCCTGAAGCCCCGTTTTGATGCAGAAGGGACCGCGACAGTCCACTCGTGCCCTAGGATCAAGAATCGGAAGCTAGGAGCCGCCGAAAAACGGAGTAATCGGACACTGAAACGGACGCGAGTTTGAGTCCCAAGATGGCGGCCGAACCCGGAGAGCCGGAGGTAGGCCGAGAACCGAGACGCGCCCGCGCGAGAGTCCCTGGAGGCAGCCGGTCCACGGCAGATGGAAGCTAGAGGCAGAAGAGCGTACCGGAAACCCTCCGGACCGGGTAGGACTGCTCCTGCGACAGCTGGGTGACACACGGCCCAGGGACTGGTGGTGCGAGCGGGGACCCAGACCCGGGAGGGAGCACAGTACACCCCGGCTCTTGGAGGCGGCGGGGAGAGGACGCACTAAGGCTGAGCCCGCCAACGCTGACGGAGGCCCGCGGTCCCCAGCAGCGCCCAGTACGGGACATTGCACATTGCGAGAGGCACTCAAGGGGGCTGCGAAGAAGCGAGGCCGGAGACCGGGAACAACAGATCCGGGGCCCTCGGCAACAGGTCGGTGGGGCGGCGGCTGACAGAAGGCCTCACACTCCCTTCTCTCCCCCCCCTTTGAACACAGCTACAGAAGACTCGCCTACCTGGAGACACGGTGGGGGGACCCCGATATTGGTGCAAACGGGCTCGGGTGCTGGGGCACTGGACCCAGGAAGACGGCGTGGCTCCTGGCAACGGCAGTAGGCCCCAGAGCGCAGGAGGCTGCCATACAGAGGGACCGGGTCAGAGACAGAGTCGTCCATCGGGCCTTGCCTTCCAGCTCTACCTGATCTGAAGAGGTGATCCAAATAGAGCAAGGCCCAGGAGACGGACCCTGTAAACCCGCCGCCACTGAGAGGCCAGGACAACGGTGAGGCCTACAGTACAGGCCGGAGCTTGGCCCGGAAATAGAGTGAGGGGCGCCAAGGGCTTTGAAGAAACTGGCGGATCAGCATTGCCCGAGCCCAAGGGGGGCCCCAGCACGAGGACGGGGGACGTACACGCTGAGGAGCGGACATAGCTGCGTGACACCTGCTGCCCACGGCCTAGGCCCTACAGGCCACTTGCTTCCGAGAAGAAGGGGACGAGCCAAGGGAGTCCTGCGGATCACGTCAGACAAGGTGCGGATGGTGGATGAGACCTGTGGGACACAAGTGGATTCTGGAAACAGAGGAGTAAAGGGGCCGCGTGGCGCCTCCACGGAAGGGGTAAAAGAAGAACGACCCTCCCCCACTGCCTGGAAAGGAGGCAGCGAGGGGTATGGGAGTGAGGCCTCCGTGAGGGGCCGGACATGGGAAAAAAGGACATGGCCGCTAAAACCTCCAGGCAGGGAACCATGGACAACTACGCCACAACCCGGCCGCCGACAGAGACTACACCTTCCGCCTCGGGCTCACGCTCGGACACCGAGTTACTGATGGGAGCAATTCAAGCATCCAGGGCCGACATTCAAGAGTCCCGAGCAGCCCTGTAGATCAAGATTGGCGAGGTGGGCGCGGAAGTGACATTATTGAGACAGGACATCCGGAATCTCACAGAGAGGGTGACGACGGCGGGGACGCGGATAGGCAAAGCGGAGGATTCGCTCACTACCCTTCGGAAGGACATGGCGGAACTCCAGGCCTCACACCGCCAACTGCTATGGAAGGTGGATGACACAGAAAATAGGGCGAGATGCAACAACCTGCGCTTTGTAGGCTTTAGAGAAGGCATTGAAGGGAAGTCCATGGTGACTTACCTGCATACTTGGCTGACGAAAACCTTCCCGAAGACACATTTCTCGAATTGCTTTGTTATTGAACGAGCACACAAGGCACTGTTAGTAAAGCCACCAGAGGGTGCGAGGCCAAGACCAGTCATTGCACGCTTCCTCAATTTTGCGGACCTAGACCTGATATTACGAGAGGCCAGAAAACTGGGGGAGATCCGACTAGAGAATACAAACATTATGATATTCCCAGACTACAGCCAAGAGGTACAAAAACAACGGCGCTCCTTTGATGCAGTAAAAGTGAAATTGAGGGACCTGCAAATCACATATATGTTGCTCTTCCCGGCAAAGTTGAAGGTGATATACGACGACAGAACGCACTTCTTCAACCATCTAGGAGATGCATGGCAATGGCTGGAGGAACGTCCTACATTCTGTAGAGCAGAGGCCGAAGGAAACAGGGTGGTGGACAGACTAGCAGATAGTGAACTCCAGCGGGGACTGCCAAAGACTCAGAGACCGAAGAAACCAAGGAGCAGGAGACGGATACAGACAACGCCTTATCCAGGGCACAGCTCGGCAGGTAGACGGCGAAGACACTCAGCTTCACCCGGGGGGGGAGACGCAACAGGATCTAGATTCAGCTGCCTAGAAAGGAATGCCCGCTCCGAGGGAGAGGATGACACGGGGGGGGTCGCTCCTCCGGAGGGGAAGAGGAGGAGATCCGCCTCATGCATCCTTTGGTGAAGGCGATCCATGAAATGGAGCAAGACGCGTCTGTAGGACAAAAGACCTGAGAACAGACTCAGGACTCGCATTCCTGAACGGTGGCTGATCAGGCGGTAGAGATTGCAGCTCATCGCTAAAGGGGCTTGCAAGTTGATACACCCCTTTACCTATTGTTTTGTTTTTTATTTGTACACAATGTTCTCTTGATCTTCCAGGTTGATCGGGAGGGAATGTGTTACATACCCGCTGCACGGATCGCAGTGGTAGGTTAAAGAGGGGGGTTCCATGGGAGGGCGACAGACCTTCTCCGCCGGCAGTCCTGTTTCTGTGGAAGATGGGACTGAAGGGGGGGAGGGGGGTGAGGGGGGAGTTATGAGTGTTTTCAGTTTGGGGGAGTTGAGGGTCTTAATGGGGAAAATGATGGGAGGGGGGAAAGACAGGGAGGGGGAGGGAACGGGACATGTCGGAAAGGTTCCGCATTGCCGAACTACAGGACGCTCCACTAGCAAACAGCCAGAACACCACTCATAGCAGGTCATGGAGGGATGCAGGGTAGACACATGGAGCAGAGGCAGGACCTAGAGGGGCTCATGATACTAATTTGGAATGTGAATGGGTTAGGCAGTAGGATCAAACGAGGCCTGGTGAACGCGTACATCAAAAGGGCCGGTCTGAAAATCGTGTTGCTACAAGAAACACACCTTATGGGTAGCAATTGCAGTTTCCTAGCGAGAGGGCAATACAAAGTCCTAGCACATGCGGGATTCACCAAAGGCTCGAGAGGGGTGGCTATACTGATAAGGAAGAACCAACCGTTCCGGGTAGTACGGACCTGGGCAGACCCACAGGGGACATTTGTAGGGGTACGGGGCACGTGGAAGAGAAAAGAATACACAATAGTGTCGGCCTATGCACCTCCTAAACTACAGGCAGCCACACTGAAAGGAGTCGCAGAGGTTCTACTCTATACATCAGATACTATACAGGTGTTGGGGGGATTTTAATGATGTAATGGTCCCGACCCTTGATAGAACAGGAGACAGGGTCAGAGACCAGACCCCGACTGCCCTCTCTAACATGATAATGCTATAGGACTAACAGATATCTGGAGGTGGCTCCACCTGGAAGAAAGGGCACATTCCATCTTCTTGAGTGCACATAAGGGTTACTCTAGATTAGATTATATCTTTTTGGCCCGACATGCTGTAGCAAGGGATGACTCGGCCGAGTACAAAGCGAGGGGAATATCAGACCATTCTCCCCTCGTGGTTAGGGTGGGGAGAAGAGTTCAGCGGCAGGGGTCCTGGAGGTTGTCAGCCTGGGACCTGCAGAACCCGAGCGTGTTGAAGGGCCTTAGGGTTGATGTCAAAGTCTGCATAGCAGAAAACGAGGGCTCGGTCTCATCCAAAGTAGTCTTTTGGGAGGCCTTTAAGGCAGTCATGAGAGACAGGGCCCATAATAGGCTAGCAGAGGTGACACGAGAGGTACAGAGAGAGCTGGCGACACTGGAATCCCGAATATTACAGCTAGAAAGGGAATGTCAAGAGAGTAAAGCCACGGGGACTCTCCAGCAGCTAACGTACACTCAAAGGCAGTATAGAGATCTGGTAACGGGAGAGGCAAAAACGCAGGCGATGGCGACGTTACACCGGCTATATGACGTAGGAGACAAATCTGGTAAATTATTGGCATGGCTGAGCAGGAGGGAGAGGGATGCCCGGTGGTTTGAGCAAGTGCGAGACACTCATGGGAATCTGACGGGATCTGACGTCCAGATTGCAGAGGCGTTTGCTATGCACTACCAGACATTCTATGAGGCAAGGGATCTGGGTACCCAGGAAGATGCCCTGAAATATATGGAGCACCTTGATCTCCCAGGGCTGGCTGACCCGGATCTTAAAGACCTGGAGGCTCCCATCACGCTGGAAGTGGTCAAAAAGGCCCTGGCTAAACTTTTTTGAAAAAAACGGCTGACCTTCTGGCTCACCATCTGCTGGTCTCTTTGAGGGGGCACGCCAGGACAGGGAACTTCCTCCAGCCCTTCGCATGGCCACGATCATCCCGATTTTCAAAGAAGGTAAATCGCCGGAGGAATGCACCTCTTACCGTCCTATTTCTCTCCTAAATATCGAGGCTACTGGCGACAATACCTGCGCTTAGATTGCAAAGGGCCATACCAGACCTGGTCCATTTGGACCAAACGGGATTCCTCCCAGGCAGGGCAACGAGATTTAACCTTAGGTGTTTCCATAACTGGCTCCAGGAGGTGAGTAGGAGGCAAGACCCTCATTGATTCCTCTCGCTTGACGCTGAAAAAGCGTTTGACGCGGTCCATTGGCCCTTCCTGGAGGGGGTCCTGGTGCGGCTAGGCTTTGGTCCCAATTTACGGCAGTGGGTACAACTACTCCATACAGACCCGAGAGCAAAGGTCAGGGTAAACGGGATTACATCGGGGGACTTCCCAGTGCGCCGGGGAACTAGGCAGGGATGCCCTCTGTCCCCCTTGGTCTTCACGTTGATGATTGAGGTACTGGCAGCGACAGTCCGGCAACATCCAGACATCAGAGGTTTTCAGCTGGGGTCACTAGATGCCACAGAGGAAAAAATATCCCTCTATGCGGATGATGTCCTCCTTTATATAACACGGCCAGAAACGACGAAACCAGTGCTCTTCTTGGAGTTGGAACGGTATGGGGCGCACGCGGGATATAGGATTAACTAACATAAGTCGGTCCTATATGACCCTAGGGGCCAAGAGCAGTGGTCAAACCTCCCAGACAGGTTGCAGACGACAACAGAGGGCTTTACATACCTTGGAGTGTTTATGACGTTGGATAAGACCACCTCGTATGATAGGAATGTCGGACGGATAATACGGAACTTCATGGAGGACGCGACTAGGTGGCGGCTCCTACCCCTCACACTCCTAGATCGAGCGGCTATGTTCAAGATGATGACGCTGCCCAAGCTCCTGTACGCGTTTCAGAATGAATATTAATCTCTTCCCCGAAGGGTTTTCAAGGAAATAAATTCAGAAGTCCGCACATATCTTTGGCTTGGTAAGCAGCCTTGGGTTGCACCGTCGACCCTACAGAGACACCAATATAGCGGGGGGATTTCACTTCCCAGCGTTGAAGCCTACTATTGGGCTGAACACTTGGTAGTCATCAATGACTGGTTTTATGCCCCGGCAGCGCATCCCACGTACGCACTAGAGAGACATGCTATGGGTACCAGCTCATACAACTACTAACTACTACCTATACGGGGGCAGGGGGAGGGGGAGATTGCTGCCCGCTACTAGGCTCACATTGATGCTATGGCAAAGAGCAAACAGGATCCTAGGCTGGGAAAAGAGACCCACCAGAGAGACACTCTTGTGGCACTGTACTTGGCTGCAAGACCTGAATAAATTGAAAGGGTTCAAGAGGTGGGATGATATTGGGATCTCAACGCTAGGAGATGCGATTGCGAAAGGGGAACCGAAGTCGTTCCCAGCCCTAAAGGCTGAATTTGGCCTGCTCCCCACTCAATACTTTAAATATGTGCAGCTGCGACATGCGTGGAGGGCAGAGGATATCCCTACGATGCGCTCCTGGAGTATGCACCTCTGGAGGGCCGCCTATTGCAAGAACAAATACCTGAGAGAGCAGTGTCACTCACATATAGGACTCTTATGACTAACATGCCAGATGACCTAGGGGCCTTAGACATAAATGGGAGAATGATGTGGGCAAAATGGATGAAGTAGATTGGGACACTGTACTCATGCATCCACGAGAAGTAGCAATTAAATCCAGGTTAAGGCTTATACAATTTAATGTCCTCCACAGGACCTATTTTGATAGGGAACGCTTGCATAAAATGGGAAAGATAGGAGATACGAACTGCCTCAGATACGGCCGTGAAGGGGGGACTTCTTCCACACACTCTGGGCATGTCCACAGATTCAGGTATACTGGGGGGGAGATTCTGAGAGAACTGGGTGAGGTACTGGAAGCTACCCTGCCAGCAGATCCGAAAACGGTCCTACTAGGTATGACCAACGATGTAGATCTTGCCCGCCCACTGCTGATCTTTTTGGTCCTTGCCTTGGTGGTAGTGAAAAGAGATGTAGCAAAGTACTGAGGGACAGCTACGACACCAAGGTTAGAGGAATGGAGGAGAGGCCTGGACCTTTATATGGCTGCTGAAAGGGTTAAAATTTGGCAGAGTTTGGAGTAAATGGAGAAAACATCATGGCCTTGAAGGGGGACTATGAGGAGGAATGCGGGAAGAAGGTCCTTATACAATTAAGGGGGAGCCAAGGGCATTCTGGTAAGGCATGGCAGATCTGGACACTGATAATGTTAGGACAATGGAGTGGAATGATCACTGAAATAATGTTTGTATTGTTGAGGCTGGGGGGGTGGTGGAGTGAAAGGCGGGATATGTTGACCTGTGATGACATGATTGTTTTGTTGCCATATGATAAAATGCAAATAAAAATATTTTTTTTTAATTTTTTTAAAATAAACTTTCTAATGGAAGTTACCTCATGTTGAACGATCACAGCTGCAGTGGCATGTTGCCAGTTTTACCCCATCTAGTAACTGTGTCAGCCAGGGCCACTTGCTGTATGCAAGTACTGTTTCCAAAAACCAAGACAGACAGGGAGTCGCCGTTATGGCCTTCACTGAACATCTCTTCTATACGAATTGATACTTTAAGCAGAAGGAAAGCCATTCTGTTACAGAAAACTGTGCCTCTGACCTCGGCCAAAGAGACCTTTGATATGCAAGTCGCAAGGACTTCTGCAGAGATACATGCCCTCTTAACTACAAATTGCCTTGTGCATTTCTCAGAAATGTTAAGTCGTATCTTAAACATGTCTGATACGAGTGGTATTGTACATGCATTTAAGACAGTTTTTTCGGGACTGTTAGCACCCTTTGAAGCAGTCCTAGGAATATTTCCAAACTTCGTACACTCTGTGTTTGGCAGATTGGCTCTCATTCTGGGACTCGCTGCAGGGATACTTTTTTTGCTCCTACTGCTGCAATATGGCAAGTCAATCCACAAGCGACACCCAGTTCACTGTGGAGACTACTCTGCTGGCGATGAAGAGTTGTGAGTGTATCGTCCAAATATTGGGACTACCTCGTCTAAGAGAATTGAATACCACATGATTTCTTTTATTCAGACCAATGTGGCAAGATTGTATCTTACCTGTTGTGCGCTGCCTGCTATGCGGAGAAGAATGCGTGCTAGACACATGTCTGACACTCCCATCAGTCATGCTAACGGATGTTGATACTTTGCTTGAACCAGTTAATGCCCCATGTACTGTGTTGTCCCCAGCGGCTACCAATTCTGATGACGGCATTTATTGGGATCTCACAGATACAAAATGCTACTGCTGAGGTACGAGAGGAAACAGGCACACAGGTGCTAAAGCGACCAATGCTGACAGTGATGCTTCACATCTATGTGCAGTTCATCTTCTTAACGAGGTAATCCAACTCTCACCTACAAGGGTAGACAACTTTTTTACAGACTTAGAAGATTTGATGTTTTCCCCAAACAAAAGCACTGACTTTTGATTTGGCACACAGTGTTCTGAGAGACTCTGAATTCGACCTTCATTTTTTCAAAACAAAGTTCTAACTTTAAAACTCTTTTACCTCTGAATAATTGTTTTTCTATTCATAGAGAACAAGAATTCTTTGAAAATTACGTCCAGAGACAATATTTGACATTGTCCCCATACCAATAGTTATATGTAATATGGCATGAAATGGTTGCGGCACTTTTTTCTTTTCTGTATTTACGAGCCATTTCATAAATGTATTTTCATGATTAATTCAGATAGCGTTTTGAAAATTTCACCTATATGCTTGAAATAAAACATTGCTTTTAATGCGTACAGCACAAATGCTTTTTCGTGTAACCAGTACCAATGCATTTTTATGTGTTTTGGGTGGGGTTTTTAACACATGTTTAGAAATGTTTAACGTGTTTAGAACTTAGTAATGTCATACATAAGAAAGTGGAGTCGGTGTTGTATGGCGTTTTAGATTCCGAATGGATTTTCCCGATTCATGCCCTTCTAAAGGTACAAATTCATCTTGCCCTTATATCGGCATAGAAATCAAGCCCTTATTTAGGCATAGCCCATGCTACCTAAATACAGGCATGGCTACTTCCATCCGTTCACCAAACATCACAACGATTTCTTGGAAAACCAGCTTAAACCGTTAGGGACTTCCCCTTGCTTGAATATTGATTTTTCCAAGAACTCAGTTAGTTTTAAAATAAACAACTATTCACCAGGGGTTCATTCATGACGTTCATATGCCAAACTTTACGTCAAACATGGCATTCCTAAACACCTTCAAGGTATAAATATATCTTCACTTGCTATGGCAAAGCACAGTGGTTCGGAGCAGTTTGACGACTTACTTGCCCGACGCAGCTCGCTACAGCAAGTGCAGACGGAAGCAGTCTCTCCAGCTGACGCACTGATCAGGAAGCTGCCCTCCTCTGCAGAGAATCCAGCTCCAGTGTTTCTGACTCCCCTTGCGGGGTGTTGGAAAATCGAGTCCCGAGACAGAGATACCAGACCTCCTTCATTCTAAGGTATGGAGCTGATTAGAACCTAGAGAAACCTTTGGTAGATTCTTGGCAAAACTAAACCTATGCTAAAGACCATGCTTACTTCTTCCCTCGTACTAGACCTAGGTTAGGTACATTGGGGTAGGCGTATTTTAGAAGCACCAGTTGAGTATTTTAGTCTTTGTTATTTATGTATGTATTTTTATATGGCTTAGAAACCATAAAATGCTATTACAGCATTATTTCATATTACTGTTTACGCTGTACGTGTTATACTTTGCATTCTGCCCGACAATTGTAGCAGTTCACCTCTCTTACATGAGAAAGAAGACTGTTCAATAAACCTTTTATTGAAAAAGCTCGTCTCACTATTTCTCTGAAATGAAGCATGCACGATTGACTGAGTGAAATACTTATCTATTGTTTCCACAACTCTGAAGATAAGTTATTCCAGTCCTAGGGAAACAAAGTTGTCATGTTTATGCGGTTGTCAGAAACTAATCCAGTCTTGTGAATTCTAGAAAGTTTCTAGTGACCTCCGAGCTAGCTGGCACTCACTATTAAGTTTAGTATATTCGATAGAGACCTACTGACCTAAGTCCTATGTCATATCTGTAGGATATATTATAAGCATGGGTGAATTTTGCGAATTTGCGGTTCGCGAATTTGCGTATTTGCAAATTCGCAATCTGCAAAATCCGCTAACTCTCGCGAATTTGCAGATTTTTAAATTTTTTTGTGTTTGCAAGGGTTTCTGCCAGTTCGCAAGGGTTTTGTACCAGTTCGCAATTGCGAACTTACTTGTCGGCTCGCAACGACCGCGACTATGTTGTTTCTACGTCTGGTTCATCATCACAGGTTCACAGCACCCTCTGTTTCACCAGTGCCACCCTCTGGTTCACGCATGCCACCCTCTGGTACATCACTGCCACCCTCTGGTTCATCACTGTAGATTATGGGGGTGAAAAGCAAGCACACCTGCCCTGCTTCAACTGACATGAATAAATTTGGGGTTGATTAATGTGTCACTGAATTTAAACTTCCAGTCTGGCACCTGCTTCCTTATCTGTAATTTGCTTTCTGTTGCAGTGCAATTTTTTTTCACAGGACCTTTGTGGCCTACTTGTAGCTATTCTATGAGCCTGCTGTGAGGGTCAGAGCAGGGTCATAGAATAGTTGCAAGTAGGCAACTGAACTCTGGAGGGGCCCCTCAGGAAGCACTACAGGGAATGGTTACTAATGATGAGTTTGAACTTTTGCACCTACTGAGTACTTTCAGTTTTGCAAAACTCGTTTTTTTGCAATTTCGCGGGATTTGCGGGTAGCGACTTTGCGAGAGATCGAATTCGGAAGCCGCGAATTCGTGCGAATATGCGTTATGTTTTTTTCCGGCGTGTTAGTTCACAAGGTTTTGTGCGTTTTAGCGAGTCGCTTGTAGCGCAACGGCGCGAAGTTACCCTCACGGTCCTTCGAGGGCGCGGCCATCTTGTTTGCATGACGTATTTCCGTTTCCGGGTGCGATGTGTAATCTCGCAAAGTGTGCAGCTCGCTGGTACAAGTTCGCATGTGATCGCGAGGAAAATCACGCGCGACTTACCCACGCGGTCGTGAACGGGCGCGGCCATCTTGTTTCTCATTCATTGCTATGGTTCTGGGCATGCTTTCTGTATCCTCTCTGAATCTCTGCCATCCTCTGCTTGTTTGAAGTTGTTTTTGATCTATTTTACTTATTATCTATCCCTCTATTTTCTAGCTCTATATTTTTGTGCTTTCTGCTACTTTTGGTTAATTTTAAACTACTTTTTTAAACTTTTCTCTTTTCTTTTTCCCTATTCTATTTCTTCTTTATTATTTACCTTCCTTTCTGCCCAGACCATGGGAACGGGAGCCGGGAAGCATCCTGAGAAGGGGATGAGTCCCGCACCCCGTGCCCGGCTCCCGTTTGAGGGGGGAGCAGGTCACAGCCCGGGAGATCTTCAGCGCGGAGAAGGTGGTTTTTTATGTTCAGAGCCGCCTCCCCAGGACCTTCATGGCAGGCGGCAAGATCGCTAGCAGGTACGAGATCCGGGAGCGCCGGAAGCGGTGGGAGAAGGTGTGCCAGGCCATGTACCAACACTCTCGGGTCCAGCACACCTACAACCAGGCCACCCACCGTTGGACGGATCTCCTGGACCGGGAACGCGACTTGATCGACCTGCTTGGCCTTGATATCCCCGGGCTTGGTGAGTAGTAGTAGCTACTCGGTTTTCTCCTGCTCGGTGTGTTATTATATTGCAAATTTTTGTTTTTTACCAAGAGCAATAATGCTGCTGATTACATTGTAGGTAAATTATATTTCAAAATCTTCTGTGCATTTCAGGTGCACTGCTCTCCTTCTCAGTAGCGTTGCTACTATGCTTATTTGTTTTCGATTTTGTGTTCATTTCATTGGCCTGAGAAATTATGTATGAGTGTAGTTTAAAGAACTGCGTAATGCTAGACACTAAGGGTCAGATTTTTAATTACCGGCGCAGCCCTGCAAAGTAGCAGGGATGCGCCAGTAATTGTGCGCCACGACACCACCACCCATGGTGCGCCGTATTTACAATGCGGCGCACCATGGGCCCAAAACGTCACCGAAGCCGTAAAGGCGGCGCATTGCTGGAGTTGTGTCGCAACGATGGCGCAGCTCCAGCAATGCTCTGGGGTGCCTTATCTCTCCAATGCTGCGTCAAGCCGTACGTCTGCTTCAAGCAGGCGCAGGGTTTGAGTCACGCATCATTGCCCTAAAAGTGACTGATTGAAATCTTGTAGATTTCCCTCAGCCACTTTTAGGATGCGTTCCTGCACAGGAACGCCCTCCCTTGCGCCGGAACGCCCCCTGATGGCGCAGGGCTTTACAACGTGATGCATCTCCAGTCCCATATGCGTCACGTTGTTAATATGCGCCGCACCATGGCGCTTCTTTTGTTCACGCAACAATGGAGCAAAAGAGCCGCAAGGGGCTTGTAAATCTGCCCCTACAGACTCAAGTCCAGTCCTTCCTTTATACACCTGGCAATAAGAAGAAATAGTGGTGGTGGATTGATAGTTTGAGTGTTTTAATGACTGGTTAATGTAGTAGGAAACGTTTTAGTGTTGTCGCTGATCTGTAATCACGATGGACTCTATCTGTCAGTTTGCGTGCTGCGGACTGCTGCCTGCCAGTCCTAGGCGAACCTTTTTAGTACTTTGTTTAGTGAGTTACATAACTTTCCAAGTCGACGGTCCGCAAATCAAGCAATACTAATATCGTAGTAGACCACATGAGATAGGTCAATATATCCCGTGGAATAGTTGTCTATTTGCTATTTCGCCAAAATATTTTGTTATTGTTCTTTTGAAATGTTTGATTTGTTTGACAAATATCATCCATGTTTTTTGGTATTTCTTTCTTTCATGTTGTACATCAGCTCCCCCCAGGGGCAAGAGGGCATTGGAGGAGGCTGCTGCTGCTGAACAAGGCCAGGATCGGGCAGGCGAGGGCTCCTTTGCTGGCCCCGGTAAGTTAATTTTAATATAGAGTACCTATTTTTTCCTAGCGTTCCTCATTCGATTTTTTCTAAATTGTCTTTGATCTTCTTGTAGACTGTATCTAAATTCTTATCCTGCCTCGACTATGACTCCCTGTGGTATCACTAGATTGTTTTTATTAGTCTGTCTGTGTAGCTAACTAAGATTGCACATTTGGCAAAAGGTGTAAAACGAAACTCCCAGTCTAGTCAGCAATAGCTCTATGCACTGAGTGCAGTCCTCTGGGATTGTCCATAATGTTTTTTCAAGTCTTGTAAATGTTAATGCTTTGACAATTACCAACAATAAAAAGGTGAATGACCACCAAGAAAGAATAAGATACTACTTTACTTTTGGTTTGGATAGGAGGACAATCCATACTACTACTGTTGCAGGGACAAATCTGCACAAACAGAACTATGGACACTAAATTGTGCATTGTTTATCAATTATAATAGGCGCAGGTAGACTTTCCACGTACCTCAGTGATATCAGACTTTGAAGAACCCCCAATCTCCTTACTGACTAGATAGTGTGGCAGAGTCATTTAGCTCCCGAATTCATCGATGATTGATCCCCAATGATGATTATCCAACGCAGGACAAGAGTACGGAGTCAGAGTCCAGAAGTGTCAGAGGCACGGACTCATGCTTGCAAATTGCAAAACCTTTAGCTCATTCACTCATGACCAAAAACCACAGAGTCTATTTAAGTTTTAAAGCTTTATTAAAAGTAAAAATATTTATTAAAATCAAGCTTGTCATAAAACATAAACGGTTGATTAAAAATGGAAAAGTGCTTATAGTGATTTTTTATTTCACACATTTATTGTGGGGGAGCCGAGCCCTCACCTGGTTTGAACTTTCATTTTTCTTTTTGGTGCTGAATCATTGGTCCCTTCGTCCTAGTTATGATGATTTGTTCTTAGAAGTGAAGCTTCTGTCTGTTATGAGAAAAATGGTCCGTGTTAAAAAGCAAGCATTCACCAGTTGTGCCAAAAAGTGCAGCAAGACAACACCCTTCCCTGGAAAAAGGGACATTTTTACTTTAGAGTAGACAGTCACAAATTATTAGATTGGTTTCTGTATTCACATTTCTTCATTCCTAGACAAAATACTAGTGAGTGGTGTATGTCTATGACATCTAACATTCTTAAATGTACTTTGTAGGTGGAACATCTGGTGCTGGGCCCAGCGCGGAGGTGGAGGAGGAAAGCTCTGGGGAGGAGGCGGTGGAAGCGCCGGACCAAACTGCTATGCTGGTTGCCACGGTAGTGGCGGGCAGTGGTAAGCTCTTATATTCCTTACTTATTGAGATTGCAGACTGCATAGTGTGCTGCTCCCCGTGAGAAAACGTAAGGTTTGTCCAGATGAGAGACATGAAGAAGAATGATTGACATTTAGGGGTCTATTATGATGGCGGACGGACCTGAGTCCGTCCCCCACCATAGAGTAGGAGGGACCGTCCGCCGGGGCAGCGGCGGTCCCTCCGTGGTAATTAGGATGTGACCGCCACCCTGGCGGTCACATCCTGTATTTTTATCATTGCGGCGGGTGCTGCTTCAATCAGCACCCGCCACAATGATAAAAATGAAAGTTGTGCATTTGCATGCACAAAGCGGCAGGCACCGCGCGGTGCCTGCCGCATTGTGCAGGCAACTGCAGGTGGGTACCATAGGTACCCCCCATGTGCACCCCCCACCCCCCTTCACCCCTGGGGGCCGCAACGGGCCCCCAAACAAAAATCCGTATGCCTTTGCACGGGGTAAAGGCATGTTCCTCCATATATGATCTGATAGACACCGCCAGCCATGTTAGTGCTTTTCCGCCGCGGACGGGAGGCGACCGCAGCGGAAAAGCTGCGGACTGAAAAACGATCCCCCAGCCATCCCAATCTGGCGGGGGGTCTTTTTCAGTCCGCTGCGGATTTCCCGCATCCTCCGGGCCGGCGGTGGATTCCGCATTCCCGGAGGATGTGGGAAATCCGCAATCCTAATCTGCCCCATAGTTTGAATGGATGGATGCCTGGATCATGGTACTATCTGACTCTTAGACAGCATATGTGTATCTAGAGAGAGTAGACGGTCACTGGATGAACTAAGTGTTACTTTGAAGAGCATGTAACACCGCACCTGCACGTCCGTCCCAGTGTAGGAAAGGCAAGGAAAATAAGTTGTAATTTTGTCCGAATACTACCATGAATAGTAGCAGTAGTTTGTATTGCAAGCACAGCATATATCCGGCTATTACGATGGCCACTCACTACCTCTGTTAATAAGTTTAGTAGAACTCGGTCATTCATGTTTGGATGTATCACTGTTCACTCAATAAAAAGCAAAGCACCTAAAGTCATCCCATATGTAAGCAAATACATACCATGTGCAGTGATAGATAATCAGATTATTTATCTTCTTCATTTTCCTTTTCTAGTATTCATTGGCACTGTAGGGTGAAAGTTAAAATTATTAAGCAGTAGCCCTTGTAATAGAGTATTCTCAGTGCCACCCATAATAAAAAAGTAATAGCATCACCACCTGCACGTACTGGACTGGTACAGTAACGCAAGTCTGTCTCATTCATCATGGCGGGCGTCTGTTTTTCTCGGTGCAAGTTGACTGCGCTGGCATTATGCCGGCTTGCAGAAGTTAACGTACCAATTTTCCTAAACAAGAGAGAAGAAGAATAAAACTGGTGTACTGTCATAGTCGACTCTAATGGAGTGAGTCCATAGTGCTCGTAGAATTGATTCCTTAAACTCCCACTAATGTTAGAGCAAGGGTGAAGAAGTGGGAGGTTAGATAGATACTGGCCACAATAGTTATGCACTGCACTTGCAAGTTGCTAGTTCTACTGTGACACAACTTTCTGCTGAATCATTTTGTGTTAATCTTAAAGAGCCTTGGTTACAGACTATGTCTTTCTTTCTTCATATAGATGCTCCTTCCAAACCAACATGGAAGGAGCTGGCTAGACGGGCCCGACAACGGAGGCTGGAGGCCACTGTCGCTGAATATCGGCGGCTGGTGGCCCAGGAGGAGGGGGACACGCAGTCTACAACAACATCTACCGGCACAGCTGCATCCTCCTCCGCGCTCCCTGGGTCACCCAGTCAGCGCAGCAGGTCTCCAGCGGTACGGAGCCGGGGTACCGCAGCCACCCGCCACCGCTGAGCAGCAAAGAAATCAGCTGCCCCCATAGCAGTTGCAAAAAACGGATGCACCGCCTTTCCCTGAGGGTTTTCTACCTCGAGCAGGAGCTGCTCAACACGAAAACCCTGCTCGAGACGCTCCACAAGGAGCATTCCGACCTGGCCCAGAAAGTCAACAGCAGCAGCCAGCAGTAGGAGGAGACTGTCCCTTGCCCCTTTTTTAAAGACTTCTGGGGGGTGGGAATTGGGGGTTGTTTTTTTTTTTTTTTTTTTTAACTTTTTTGGACTTTTCACGGACATTCGTTGGGGTTAAGGAGTGGGGGTGGGTTGGGTCTTGTGAGAGATTATTTTTGTCAGGGATATTAATATACTTTAAACTTTATCTTAGCATACGTGTTTTTTTACTGCTTTTGAGGCTGGTGGGTGGGGCTTTAACAGCACCTTTGTTTTCGTGAAACTTAAGTGGCATTTTGATTCAAGTTGTGTAATTAATTGCCCAAATGTTTTCAAAACTAAGTGCCTCTCACAGACTACGTGAATTCAATAGTCCAAGGACTTTACTAGTACTAGCGTCAGTCTCTCGTCTCTCCTAATACTCCATTATACTTCCTCCCCCCAAACGCTTATCTTACCTGTAATTTGTGTTTGTAAATAGGGCTAAGCACAGGGCTGGCTGCACAGCAAATGGCGATTAAGGTTGGCAATCCTGGGCGGATAAAATGTCATCATTGCGTTGGTACTAGTGGTGTTACACAGTGGCAGTTGCAGCATCTGAAAAAAAAGAAAATGAAACCTTGTTTGTCCTTACCGTAGCATTAGAACAGTACGATAGAGAATATAGCAGGTGACAGTACACTAGAACAGTGCCACAATGTAGCCTAACAAATGGTAAAGTATTGAAAGTATAACTAGTACTTGCGTTGAATTTCTTTGACATTGGCTACTACTACAAGAAATAGTACCGAAGGTGAAGGACACAGCAGCGTAATAATTTGCCACGTCTAGGAGGAGGATGTTCTTGATGACCTATCAAGTTGATGGTGCACATGAAAATCTGCTTTCATTTGCCAATAGTGACTGAGTGTCAAACTGAGTAAGAATAGAATATATCCTCGGATTCCTTCACCAGCCTGTTGCTATGACCTTATCCTCCCCAGCAAGTGTGTGGAATTATTGCTGTCATTTAGTCACACATCAATCAAAACCACACAGCCCGGGGGAAGAGGGTTAGGGTTTGCAAAATGGATGGGAATGGGGGATTTTGGGAAAGTTTTGTTGAGAGAAGAAAAAAAAGCACAGCATGGACAAACAATAATTGAAGATAAAGAAATCTTTGGGTACAAAGCTAACCATAAATCTTTTAAGTGACATAAAGGAAGTGCATGCACTACTGCATGCATGGTTACTGAAAAGTAAGTAGTACTTTCGACAACCGTGAATGACAGAATGCGACAGTACAGGGCTGCAGCGTTTTCACTTGCCTATCTCTGCACTCAGAGAAACACTTCTTACATTAAATTAGGTTTAAAAAATAGCAGAAGTAAAACCTATAGAATGGCTGTAGGGATGAATTTAGAAGCAGAGATCCAAGAAATGCAGAGTCACACTCATAGAAGTTCACAGCAATAACATTACTTAAAAGATAATTAGAAAAGAACGGATACTGTATCTGAATGTTTTTGTAGTTGTCCTGTTGAATTTGGTAAGTTGCATGCATCAAACCATTCCTCTTATTAGCGGGACTCCTCCATTCCAGCTGACGTTCCTTCCATCAATGTTGGTGACCAGAAGACACCCTGTCACAGGAAGTGATATTAGAACAGCACTGACAAATAAATATAAGGTATGTACGATGTGTAGTGCAAAAAGTCACACTTTGAGTTTCCTAATAGATAGTACAATATTTTTGAAAGTGCGTACTCGGAGTCTCCTTTTGAAGGATAAATATGTATGGGCAAATTAATTTAGCAGATCTTTCCCCTCAAGCTAGGTGTACTGTAAACTGTGTTTTAGAACAAAATTAGACCTTCCCAGCAGTGCTCCCACCCAGACCCTTACTAAAGCCAGTCGCAAAAATGTAGAAGACCCCCAATCAGTTCTCAAAAAACGAGGCCTAGTAGAAAACTGGTGACAAAACGTACTTTGAAAGTAAAAGTAGGCCCAAATCCCCCCTTACCCACTCTGGATTGTATTCAAACCACTTGCAAGCAAGCAAAAGTATCCATACCCAGCATCCCTCCAAGACTCGCAAACCTCCCACAAACAGCCCCCCGCCCAAACACATGCAATACAAATACTGCTAACCCTAACGAGCCCTAAGTTAAGAATAGTGGCAAACGCTTTCTTTAACTATGCCAAATCCCCCCTTTCCCACCATGGATGTTCTTCAAATCACTTGCAACGAAAATTACACATTCCCACGAGTGCTCTAAGACCCCAGAACTCAGTTGCAAAAATCTAGAACACCCCGAAACACATGCAATCCTGCTGCTAGTGCTAACCCCAACGAACCCCTAATTTACAAAAAGTGCCAAAAGGCTTTTCCGCATGAATTTTCTCCAAACCAGTTTTATCCGGTATTAGACCTTCCCAGCAATGCCCCAAGACCCGGCAACCCACCCGCAAAAAAGCACAACACCCCCAAACAGCCAAAAAGCAAAAATGGAAAATCTCCTACTTACAATATTTTTCGGCCTTCTTTCAATTCTGTCCAAACGCGCTGTGCAGCTAGGCCATAACTCCCGTTTTCCACCATGTATTTCCTGAAAAGCAAATGCAATCAAAATTAGACTGTGCCAGCAGTGCTCGCAGACCCCAAAACCAACCCACAAACACCCGGAACCCCCCAAAGAGCACCTCAAAGACAAGTAGGTCAGCAAAAACGCAAAAACAATTTCGCCTCCGATTTGGTCCAAACCAGTTTTATCCGGTATTAGACCTTCCCAGCAATGGCCACAGAGCCGTCAACCCAGGCGAAAACAAGTAGAAGACCCCCAAACAGCCAAAAAGCAAAAGTACAAAAATGGGGACTTGGTCATTTTCAGGGCAATTTCCAAAATCACTCCGCGCGCGCTCTGGGGCTAGGCCCTAACTCCCCTCTGCCACCATGGATTTGCTTCAAACCTCTTGCAATCAAAAGTATCCATACCCAGCAGTGCTCTCAGACCCCGAACCCCACCCACAAACACCAGGAAGCCCCCCAAACAGGCCCCCGAAAACGCTAAATTGAGCAAAATGTCAGAAAAAGCAAAAACTTTTTCCTCATGGATTTTGTCCAAACCAGTTTTATCCGGTATTAGACCGTCCCAGCAATGGCCACAGAGCCGTCAACCCAGGCAAAAACAAGTAGACGACCCCCCAAACAGCCAAAAAGCAAAAGTACAAAAATGGAGACAGTCATTTTCAGGGCAATTTCCAAAATCACTCTGCGCGCTCTGCAGCTAGGCCCTAACTCCCCTCTGCCACCATGGATTTGCTTCAAACCTCTTGCAATCAAAAGTACCCATACCCAGCAGTGCTCCCAGACCCTGAAACCCACCCACAAACACCAGGAAGCCCCCCAAACAGGGCCCCAAAAACGCTAAATTGAGCAAAATGTCAGAAAAAGCGAACACTTTTTCCTCATGGATTTGGTCCAAACCAGTTTTACCCGGTATTAGATCTTCCCAGCAATGGCCACAGAGCCATCAACCCAGGTGAAAACAAGAAGAAGACCCCCAAACAGCCAAAAAGCAAAGGTACAAAAATGGGGACTTCGTCATTTTCAGGGCAATTTCCAAAATCACTCCGCGCGCGATCTGCAGCTAGGCCCTAACTCCCCTCTGCCACCATGGATTTGCTTCAAACCTCTTGCAATCAAAAGTATCCATACCCAGCAGTGCTCCCAGACCCCAAAACCCACCCACAAACACCAGGAAGCCCCCCAAACAGGCCCCCGAAAACATGATAGTGAGCAAAAAGGCAAAAACTTTTTCAAGTCTTATTTTGTCCAAACCAGTTTTATCCGGTATTAGACCTTCCCAGCAATGCCCCAAGACAAGCCAACCCACCCGCAAAAAAGCACAGCACCCCCAAACAGCCAAATAGCAAAAATGGAAAATCTGATACTTACAATATTTTTCGGCCTTCTGTCCAAACGCGCTGTGCAGCTAGGTCATAACTCCCGTTTTCCACCATGGATTTCCTGAAAAGCAAATGCAATCAAAATTAGACTGTGCCAGCAGTGCTCCCAGATCCCAAAACCCACCCACAAACACCCGGAACCCCCCGAAAGAGCACCTCAAAGACATGCAAGTCAGCAAAAACGCAAAAAAAATTCGCCTCCGATTTGGTACAAACCAGTTTTATCCGGTACTAGACCTTCCCAGCAATGGCCACAGAGCCGTCAACTCAGGCAAAAACAAGTAGAAGACCCCCAAACAGCCAAAAAGCAAAAGTACAAAAATGGGGACGTAGTCATTTTCAGGGCAATTTCCAAAATCACTCTGCGCGCGCTCTGCAGCTAGGCCCTAACTCCCCTCTGCCACCATGGATTTGCTTCAAACCTCTTGCAATCAAAAGTATCCATATCCAGCAGTGCTCCCAGACCCCGAAATCCACCCACAAACACCAGGAAGCCCCCCAAACAGGCCCCCAAAAACGCTAAATTGAGCAAAATGTCAGAAAAAGTGAAAAAAATGTCCTCATGGATTTGGTCCAAACCAGTTTTATCCGGTATTAGATCTTCCCAGCAATGGCCACAGAGCAGTCAACCCAGGCGAAAACAAGTAGAAGACCCCCAAACAGCCAAAAAGCAAAAGTACAAAAATGGGGACTTTGTCATTTTCAGGGCAATTTCCAAAATCACTCCGCGCGCGCTCTGCAGCTAGGCCCTAGCTCCCCTCTGCCACCATGGATTTGCTTCAAACCACTTGCAATCAAAAGTATCCATACCCAGCAGTGCTCCCAGACCCCCAAACCCACCCACAAACACCAGGAAGACCCCCAAACAGGCCCCCGAAAACATGATAGTGAGCAAAAAGGCAAAAACGTTTTTAAGTCTTATTTTGTCCAAACCAGTTTTATCCGGTATTAGACCTTCCCAGCAATGCCCCAAGACCCGCCAACCCACCCGCAAAAGAGCACAGCACCCCCAAACAGCCAAATAGCAAAAATGGAAAATCTCATCCTTACAATATTTTTCGGCCTACTGTCCAAACGAGCTGTGCAGCTAGGTCATGACTCCACTTTTCCACCATGGATGTCCTAGAAAACAAATGCAATCAACATTAGACTGTGCCAGCAGTGCTCCCAGACCCCGAAACCCACCCACAAACACCAGGAAGCCCCCCAAAGAGGACCCTGAAAACATGATAGTGAGCAAAAAGGCAAAAACGTTTTCAAGTCTGATTTTGTCCAAACCAGTTTTATCCAGTATTAGACCTTCCCAGCAATGGGCCAAGACCCGCCAACCCACCCGCAAAAAAGCACAACACCCCCCAAACAGGCAAAAAGCAAAAATTGAAAATCTCATACTTACAATATTTTTCGGCCTTCTGTCCAAACGCGCTGTGCAGCTAGGTCATGACTCCAGTTTTCCACCATGGATGTCCTAGAAAACAAATGCAATCAACATTAGACTGTGCCAGCAGTGCTCCCAGACCCCGAAACCCACCCACAAACACCAGGAAGCCCCCCAAACAGGCCCCAGAAAACATGATAGAGAGCAAAAAGGCAAAAACTTTTTCAAGTCTGATTTTGTCCAAACCAGTTTTATCCGGTATTAGACCTTTCCAGCAATGCCCCAAGACCCGCCAACTCACCCTCAAAGAAGTAGAACACCCCCACAAGTGCAGATTCTTTCTTCATTGGCGTAATCCAGCTCTCTGCTTTGAGGGATATAGGAGTCTGGAGGAGGAGGATAGAGGAGCATGTTCTTGTGAACCTGAGGAATGCAGACTGCGGCACCTTCAAATCAATAAGCAAATAAGTGAAGACAGTTCTGCTGATGGGCTTGTTTTTGTGATTATGTGATTAAAGTTTTAATTATATTAACTGTGCAAAACAAAGAAAGACAGACACACCGGAATAAAAGTGAATAAGGACAAAAAAGAAAGTTATTGATTCATTGGCTCATTTTCAGGGCTCGGTGTCAGGGAATAAGAGTTCGTCCTCATACTCTGCGAATTCAGGCGGGAGTAGGTCACCTAACAGAGAAGAAATTCCCTCATCTAAGTTGCTGTCCTCCTCGTCTTCTTCCGGCGTGTATTCTCGTACTTTGTAATCTGGTGGCAAGAGGTGCTGATTCATCTTGATCATTGTTAACCTCGCCACATTTTTGGGCGAGAGGCGGGTCCTTTTGCAAGTTACAATGCCACCAGCAGCACTGAAAACACGTTCAGAAGACACGCTTGCGAGTGGGCAAGACAAGTAGTTTATAGCCAGGTTGGAGATCTCTGGCCACAATTCTTTTTTCCCATGCCAATATGCCAATGGGTCAGCATTAGCATAGACCGCTGTTGAGTCATTCAGATAGTCCTGCACCATCGACTCAAGGTTCTCCACAGTTCCTCCACTTTGCTTACTTTTTGCTGGGACCTTTTGAGAAGCAAACCCAAGCTGAGTTAGCCAATCCTCTTCTTCACCCAATGTTACTGTTGTGTATGGTGCAGATGATCCGGTTGCCGGTGTCCTTAACGGCTGAGAGGTCACTTCTGCCACAGCCACAGAAGTGGATTCTTTTGACTGGGGATGGCCTGCTGATGCTGAGGTACTGCCTTTTCCTTCAATTTTCTGCCGTTCTCTTTCAAACCTCTTGGCTGACATAGCTAGCCAATGTTGGTACATTAAAACTTGTGTGTCACCAAAAGCAAAGAATGCTCTGCCTGCCAGTGCCTTTTTTTAGCGTGGATCCAGAATAGTAGCACAAATGTAATGCTGTTCTGAGTGGATCATTTGAAGACGTTCATCGCCAAGTAGACGCTGTAATAATTTCTCCGCCAAAACAAAATCTTCTTGCTTTTCTTCATCTTTTTCAAACATAGAAGACACCACC
The DNA here is from genome assembly GCF_964263255.1 of Lissotriton vulgaris. Classification (NCBI taxonomy): domain Eukaryota; kingdom Metazoa; phylum Chordata; class Amphibia; order Caudata; family Salamandridae; genus Lissotriton; species Lissotriton vulgaris. The sequence continues at coordinate 135,419,547 of NC_141697.1, read as the reverse complement.
TTCAGTTGGTGCTCTAGCATACGCAACAATGGGATAGCTTTTCCCAAATTACAGTCCTCCCTGCTGACTGCACGCGTGAAGACCTCAAAAGGACGAAGCATGTCTGTCAGGCTTTTAACTAGCTCCCATTGCGCTGCACCTAGCCTCAGGTCCTTCAGAGCTGTACTCAGTGTTAAGAAATACTGATCGAGTACCGTAAACTCCTCATACAGACGCTCAAGCATGTAGAAGTTCGAGTTCCAACGTGTTGGCACCTCCTGGATGAGTGCTTTCACTGGCATTCAACGTTCATGTAGCAGGCCCCTCAGATGCTTCCGAGCCTTAAAAGAATGGCTGAAATGATTGCACATTCTTCGGCAGGTGGTCATTAACTTCACACTGGACTTTCTTCACTCAAGAATTTTTTAACAACCAGGTTTATACAGTGCGCCAAACACGGCACTCTGAAATATTTACCCAGCTCAAAGGCCTTAACTACATTGGCTAATAACCAACACAAGAGCCAAAACTGGGGTTTCAATAATTCAATGAACTGGTTTCAATGAAGGTTGTTTTGATTTAAGCAAACAACAACCGGTTAACTTGTTACACCGAGTAAATTTATTTAATTTTTGCAAGCAATCTTTTTTTCTTTTTTCAACACATTATTCGTTGTGCGTGGAAAATACAAGATGAACAATGAAATACGTTTTATATACAATATATATAAACATGTAAATACAACATTTCATACACACTTGGCCATACATTCATACACAGACCATACAAAGCAAATACTAATACAAAGAACACTGTGTCCAGGCATCTGTACATCAATCAGTGGAAGATATTTCTTTTCATATTTTACAATGTCGTTGTAATTATCATGAGATCCCTCATGAACCCAAATTAATGAAATCACTATTCCAACATGATAATGGTAGCCAGATGCGGGACTGAAAAGCTGGTCGACGCGTTTCAAACCCCTAAGAATTGGTGGGGTTCTCCTCAGGACCGGGTTTGGTTCTGAAATAATAAAGATAGCTAGCTTGAGCAAGGTAACACGGAGCGACTATCAAGTAGATTTAACAAGGGATCAACTACCAGAGTCCAGCTGACGCTCCCTACCTCAATCCAAAAGTAAGACCGACAACTTGAGGGTTTCCAATCAGAATCGTATTTCCCAACAGGTGTGGTTACAGCAACTGTGCAAGGAAACATAATACACGCGACAACATTTTAGTGTAGTGCAATGCTTTCAGACATCATTCATACCGCTTGGAGAGGGGCGCGTAAACTTACCCGCGAGCGGGCGGTTTCAGTCTCGCTGCTCTGATACTTTCTTAGGCGGCTGCTCCTATTCTGTAGAACGGGGGCGAAAGCGTTTGTTAGTCATATGGCGGTTTCCCGTGTGCGAGTCAATTCCGTGTCATTCGAGTTCACATACCGAAGCGGGAGCAAGGCGATGATCCTTCTCCTTAGCTGGTGTTCATGGTTCATCCGGCTGGAGTCCTCGAATGGAAGTGTAGCCTCAGTACTTCCTGGTTAGTGTTAGAAAGGAAGGAGGGCCCGGGAATTCTGGGACTTGTAGTTTAGAGATAATGTGATGGCGAATGAGAGTCATAAGGGTCTGCTGGCTTAAGCATTCGGCTTATAAATTTCAGATATTTCATTAAGTCCCCGTGTGGCCGTATTGAACTTCATAATGAGCATTGCTTCACGTTGTGATAATTCTGCGTCAATGTCACCTCCCCTGGGGTCATTTTCAATTTTAGACAAGACGGTCCAACGTAAATCCGTGATCACATGTTTACACCTAGTCCAATGATTCACTAAGGGGGCATTCTCTACCCCTCTGCGGATGCGCGATTTGTGTTGCGTAATCCTGGTCCTGATTTCCTGTGATGTTTTGCCAATGTAGACTGAAGGGCAAGGGCAAATGATTGCATATACCACGTTTTTTGATTTACAATTCGTAAAGGTCTCATGTTTCCAATAGGTATTATCGAATGTAAAAACTGTGTCTTCAATGGTCTCAATGCAACAGGTGCAAGTCCCGCACTTATGATGTCCTTTGGGTGGAGGTAATCCAAAGATGCTTTGTAATGTGGGGGCCCTCGTCATTGGTAACGCTGCTCTCACTACGTAATTGGCAACACTTTTGTCCTTTTTATACGCAAAAAGTGGTGGGGCTGAGAAATCCTCATGCAGGTTTTTTAATAGATGCCAGTTTGACATAATGAGCTTTCTATGTAAGTTGGCTGCCGAACAGAAAGTGGTGACGCACACCATCCTTTTGACTTCAGGTCTCATTCTTTTTTCTAACAATGTCTCTCGTGGGGTCCACCACGCTCGTTTGAGTGAGTTTTTTAGTAATTTTTTTGGGTAACCTCTCTGAATCAGACGATTCTTTAAACATTCAGCATGAATGAAGTACTCTTCCTTGCTCGAACAATTTCGATGTATTCTCAAAAACTGCCCATAAGGCAGATTTTGTTTCAAGCTGCGGGGGTGGTTGCTATTGAAATGCAACGCTTTGTTCCTGTCCGAAGGTTTCCGGAAAAGTGTTGTGCTTAGGCCTCCCTCAGAAGGTGCCACTTTCACATCCAAAAAGTTGATGGATTCGTTTGATGCTGAGACAGAGAACTGGATGTCTATTGTTCTCGAATTGAGCCAGCTTACAAATTGACCAAGGTCTTCATGTCCGCCAGTCCAGACCATGAATATATCGTCAATATATCGCATATAATGCGTAATGCTCTTGTCAAAAGGATTGGTTTGGTAGATGAATTTCTCCTCAAATAACCCCATAAACATTATGGCTAGCTCCGGGGCAAAGGGGCAACCCATCGCTACCCCTTTGATTTGATAAAAAAATTCCGAATCAAATGTAAAAAAGTTCTTCTGTAGCGCGAACCGTGCAAGGTCAAGGATGAACTTGGTTGGGACTCTTACTGGTCTTTCCCTTTTGTCCAAGAACACTGTCAGAGTTTCCAATGCTTGTTCTTGGGGGATCTGGGTGTATAGGGACACCACATCGAGTGTCACTAGGAGTTGGCTGCTTTGGTCGAATTTGATGGTGGAAATGCGGTTAAGGAAAGCAGTGGTGTCTTGGAGATGGGCAGGGATGGTCTCGATAAAGGGTTTCAAAAAATGGTCAATATATTTAGCCGCAGGTTCAAACAGTGATTCGCATCCTGAAATGATAGGTCGCCCTGGGGGATTTTTCTCGTCCTTATGTAATTTCGGGAGTACATAGAATACAGGCGTCCTTGGGTTTTTGTTTTGTAGGAATGCGAACTCCTTGGGTCCTATAATCCCTTCTGCAAAGCCTCTTTGGATAATGTCAAATAATTGATTCTGTAGTTCAGATGTAGGATTCTTCCCGATGCGTCTATAGCAGTTCTGATCGTTAAGTTGACGGTGTACTTCTAACTTGTATTTGTTAGTGTCCCATATAACCACCGCTCCGCCTTTATCGGCCTGTTTGACAACGATGGTAGTATCATTCTTCACTGTTATGAGTGCATCTTTTTCTGCTTTGGAAAGGTTGAATTTAACAAATGACTTCTTTTTTTCAATTGATGAAATCCCTGATAGCACAGTGGTTTCAAACGTTGAGACTTCCTTTGGGATTTTGGGTCCTTTTGGACAGAATGTAGACTTTTTCTTTAGGCCTGTAGTTTCTTCATGTGTATTTTCCATGGCATCTAGAAAAAATGTTTTAAGACGTATTTTACGGCAGAACTCCAATGTCTCTAGTTTCATTCGAGTGAAATCCGTAGGTCTTGATGGGACATAATTGAGTCCTTTAGTAAGAATAGAGATCTCTGCTGCCGATAGCAACCTATCTGATAGGTTGTAGATTGGTGAAATTTCTAGTTGTTGTAGGATTTCTGGCGCGTCCTCATTTGCCATGGTTGTGTGTAACGGACTCGGCCTCTGGATTTCTGTTGGCCCCGTCCTAAAAAAGGCTGTTGAGTTTGGCCTTGTTGTTGATACTGGTTTGGTCTGCTTCCTGTTCTGTTTTGATTTGGACGATTACTATTATCTGGTTCGCTCCCAGAGGAAGATGTAGTGTCTGAAAAAGTTAGAAATTTACGACGTGATCGTCCTTGGTTGTCCTGCAAGTAACGTCGTGAGTCAGAGTATGTATAGAAATCCTTATTAAGATATGGGTATATAGATTCCAATGAGAAGTTTTTTTTGTCCAATTCAAATTCATTGTTTTTTTGGGTTACTGTGAAGTCCTTGAATTCTGATATTTCCTTATCAATTTTTTCCAGGAGGGATTTTGAATCTGTGATTAGTTGGTTGGTTTCAATTTCTTTTGTTAACGTTTCAATCTCCTTTAGTTCCTTAAGTGATGTCCTATGAGCAGTCTCAATGGTGAGGACCATGAGATCCCTGCTGCACTTAGTCTCAACGCCACTAAAGGCTTTTCTGTACAATGGATCGTCCGTGAAAACAACTGGTATGTTACGAATCACCAGGCCCGCCGGAATGGTGCCGGACCGAAGGTGTTGCAGTAAAAAATGACCATGTAGGTCTGTCCGAATTTGTTTTTTACGTAGCCGAGTGAGTTTGTCAGACTCGTTCTGAGTGCTAGCTGTGAGGCTGAGAGTCGCGGAGGCGAAAACTGGAGGATCCCTAATCAAATTCTTGATGTGCTCTTCGCTAAAAGATACTGCATCGCTTTCAGCCATATCAAACAAGTGAAACAATTAGACAAAACACACATAGACAGTGTGAAAAAAGTAAGTGAAAAGGAAGAAGTTACCCACTATATGCGCACACACAATAGCCCAAGCTGGGCAAACCTCAATCTAAACATACAGATAATACCCTGTGGTAGAGACTACTACCTTAACAGGACCTCGCGAGCAACTACCCGCTCAAAAGTCAACTACATTGGCGCCATTATCCGTGGAAACATAACCAATCTTGCGTTTTTTTGGGGACAGCCATTGAAAGACCTTTGTGTTAAACTCCTTCAAAATGTTTTCTCCTGTATGACTTGTCTCCATGCCAAACATGGCTAGTGTTGCATGTTTCCGAGCAGCTTTAAAAACGTTGTCCGGGTCAAAACCTGCCCTTAGCTTTGCTGTAACTCCTGAAAAAGAGACCCAGTGTGCAGTGATGCACATGTAATCAGTGCCTGCACCACTGGTCCACATGTCTGTTGTCAGATGTATAGTGTGAACAGCACTCTTCTGCAAAGCTGCCACAATCACCTCCTGCACATCTTCATGTAGTGCTGGAACCGCAACTCTGGCAAAATAGAACCGGCTAGGAACCTTCCATTTAGGACTGAGCGTTGCCACTAATTCTAGAAAACCAACCCCTTCCACAAAAGAAAAAGGGAGAAGGTCCAGAGCTAGCATATTAGCCAGCTTAGTGTTATACAGACGCGTCAGTGGGTGGTTGCGATCAAATGGCGCTTCTGAAAACAACATGCTTCTAATGGTGGGCTGGAACATTTTACGGGATGATGATGACTTCTTCGACCCAGCTACGCTCGTGATGATGAACTTTTTCGCATTGGTGTCTCACTCTCTCCCACACTCTTAGTGTGGCTCACAGGGGGTGTGCTGCTGACAGGGGTACTGGGTGTAAGTGAAGTATTTGACGCTTCTTCCTCCTCGTCATCATCAGATGAAACATCAACGTATACAGTTTGTTGACTTCCAATTCGGGCTTCCTTGATCTCCTTTAGGTGCGCAAACCATTGGACAGTGTGCTGTCTCTCAAGATGACCTCTCTGGCCTCCAGTACCATAGTTGGTACCAAAATTACCACGACTAACTGCAAGCTTACAAATGCTACAAATAGCTATGTTTTCCCTTTTTGGACAAACACTAAAGAAGTCCCAAACTGCGGACTTGAAATGTCTGTGGGGGGCGGAGGAGGCGATACTGGTGGTGGTCATGCTGCTAATGCCAGATGAAGTGGAGGATGTGTGTTGCCGAACTTTACTACGTTGTGCACTTGCACCACCACTAATTGAGGTCGAGGTGGATGGACGTCCCTTCTGGCGAGAAAGAAATATGGAAGCGGTAGGTAGTAGTGTACTAGTTAACTCCAATGATGGTGTTCCCATTGCCTCCTCATCGACAACATCACGTTTAGCAGCTTTTCGGGCTAGGGTCAAAATGTCCGTTTGCTGCATGCCCGCCGAGGCTGGAGTGACGTCTATGATGACTGCGTTGTTGTCGTGAGAGTCTTCATCAGCAGGAGTATTCGCCACTTCTTGTTCAGCATCATCATCACTCTCCATAACAATGAGACTTTCGGGGACCTTCCTTTTATGCTTAGCTACCTTTGTCAGATCATGGTGTGCCTCACTCTCACACGGCAGTGGTGGTCCCCAAGTTTGATCCGTATCATCAGAAGGAGGTGGGCTTGAAGAAGATGTAGACACCATCCTTGATCTTTTCCTTGCTAGGGATGTGGAAGACAATGAATGATCAGGAGGAGTGGCTTCCTCAAATGATACCTCGGCTTGAATGTGATGTGCCCCTACTTCGGGAGGAACAACTATTGTGTGCCTCTCCATGCACCTCTGCTTGCGCATCTCCTTGCGCTGCCTCTCCTTCCACATGTACTTGGGCTTTTACTTGCACATGTGGTTGTTGTTGCGGCTGTGGTTGTTCAACACTCATCAGATGAGTTACAACAACCTGTGTTGATTGAGGGACATTGCTGCTACTTTCTTGCGATGAGCCAACATCACTGGTCGACGGTGATTGAACAAGTAGACTGGCTGCCTCTGCAGCACTCAAGGGCTTGGACTTAAGTTGGCGTGGTGGTGGTGGCACTGAGCCCAATGGAGCGGGGGTGCTGCTCCCAGCTTGGTCCCCAGCAGATCCCGCTGCTGCTGCAGGCGTACTTTTTTTTTTATTCCCAAAAAATGTGCCGGGCGGCACACCAGTCTCCTTGGTAACTTGCTTCTTCTGCTCCTTACTGGCAACTTTCTTGCTAGAGGAGCTACGGGGAACTTTTTTTGGGGCCATCTTCTTCAGAGGTCAGAACAGCAGGCCGCAGTTGCACGAGTTGCAGAGTTGTCTGTGGCCAGACGTGGCGTCGCGTGACGTGACGTTATGCTGCACACACACACACTGCTGCAGGACTTCTTCCTGGCACTGGTGGTTCTCTTGAGTCTTGTGCACCTAAAAGCAATGGAAGACAGAGGAACATCAGTTATACACCCCAAAAAGTCGAAAAACACATAAAAATCAGCACAATCCCATGCCATCCATGCCCTCAATGATGTTTAAATTCAAAACACCCCACAGAAAGACTAGGCCCATGCACCACTCACTAGCCCTGGGCAAAACGCCCCAACAGCAGCCAAAGAAATCGAAAAACACAGAAAAATCAGCACAATCCCATGCCATCCATGCCCTCAATGATGTTTTAATTCAAGACACCCCACAGAAAGACTAGGCCCATGCACCACTCACTACCCCTGGGCATAAAGGATGAAAGCTAGGCAAAATGGGTGCAGACCCGAGAACACTGCCTGCCTTCAAAATGACCCCTTGCCCCCAGCACATGGCCAGGGCCTGTCTGTACCAGCACCCACATAAGTCCCCAACAGCAGCAAACAAAATCGAAAAACACACAAAAATCAGCACAATCCCATGCCATCCATGCCCTCCATTATGTTTACATTAAAGAGACCCCACAGAAAGACTTAGTCCATGCACCACTCACTAGCCCTGGGCAAAAGGCCCCAACAGCAGCCAAAAAAATCGAAAAACACACAAAAATCAGCACAATCCCATGCCATCCATGCCCTCAATGATGTTTAAATTCAAGACACCCAACAGAAAAACTAGGCCCATGCACCACTCACTACCCCTGGGCAAAAGGCCCCAACAGCAGCCAAAGAAATCGAAAAACACAGAAAAATCAGCACAATCCCATGCCATCCATGCCCTCAATGATGTTTAAATTCAAGACACCCCACATAAAGACTAGGCCCATGCACCACTCACTACCCCTGGGCATAATGGATGAAAGCTAGGCAAAATGGGTCCAGGCCTGAGAACACAGCCTGCATTCAAAATGGCCCCTTGCCCCCAGGCACATGGCCAGGGCCTGCCTGTACCAGCACTCAAAATGTCCCCCACCCACATGGCCAGTCCCCATCAACACCCCAAAAAATCGGAAAACACACAAAAATCACCACAATCCAATGCCATCTATGCCCTCCATGATGTTTACATCAAAGAGATCCCACAGAAAGACTCAGTCCATGCACCACTCACTAGCCCTGGGTAAAAGGCCCCAACAGCAGCCAAATAAATCAAAAAACACAGAAAAATCAGCACAATCCCATGCCATCCATGCCCTCAATGTTGTTTAAATTCAAGACACCCCACAGAAAGACTAGGCCCATGCACCACTCACTACCCCTGGGCAAAAGGCCCCAACAACAGCCCAAAAATCGAAAATTCCAAAATTGTAGTTGCAGCAACTGTAAAGCCCCAAACAAACTTACTTGTGAAATTTCTAATCCAAAAGTGATCCAAAGAAAGTCAAAAAGGCTTCAAATCCAAATATCCAGCAGCATCCACAAAAAGTAATCCTTCCAGGTCAAGATCCGAATGAAAGTGACCAGCACATGAAGAAAGCACTGAGAGGAGCCTGCTGGACAGGAACAGGAAGTTGGAGACTGTGGGGCACTTCCTTCCTCCCAACCACCACCCCCAAAATGGACTCCTTGCAACAAAAAAAAGTGCAGGCAAATATCAACCTGAGGAGTTATTCTGATAAAAATCATCATTTTCAGAAGGTTTATGCTGCTTGCTGGTGGATTTCTTGTGCAGAATCGCAAATTTTGTAATTTCGCGAGTGCGAGATTGTTGCTGCCCGCCACATCTACGTGTTCGCAATTGCGAACTCCTGCGATACGTGATCACGGCGTACTCGCGTTGACAAACTCTCGCTGTGCAAGGTGGCAAGCCGCGATGACGTAATCCCGAGGGATCCCACAGCAAGATCCAAAATAGCGCAGCACTCGCAAAATATTGAGAAAAACAACTTGGCAAATGCTGAATGACAGTAAGTGAACGCTGCGCGCCACAATATTGTATCACCAAGTAAAAAAATCCACCACGTGCAAATTTGCGGATTGCGAATTTACCGAAAATCCGCAAGCGGAACGGATTTTACGCCCATGCTTAATATATTATTCCAATGCGCAGAGCCTATTGGGAATATAGGAACTACACTACAGTATGCAGAGACTCATTTGGCCACTTGGCAGATACCAGCAATTGGAGCCCGACACAGAAAGGAAGCCTATGGCTGCCTTCGTCCTTGCAATATGGGCCCTTCCTTAGGCCTTCAGGAGGCTGCTCTTCGCCAAGGCATAACAGATTATAATACAGAGGATAACCCAACAAGAGACTGTCCTCTTTTGAACAGCATGCCCTTTTTTACTCCCACGTACCCTATAAAGAGTTGGTCATCCTCCTGGAACTCTTTGGTGCGATCAAGGTAGAACGATAACACTCTTTTTGGGTCCAGATGGTGGAGACGCTCCTCTTCTTTGGAAAGGTGTGGAGGTGCATAGAAAGTGGGTAGAGTAACGGACTGTTCCAGGTGTAAGGGAGTTACAACCTTGGTCAAAAGGATGCCCTAGTTCTCAGTATCACTTTGTCCGGAAAGACTGTCAGGTAATGGGCAGTGAAAAGCATTTGCTTTTCGGCCCATTTCACATTGGGGGGTTCTTTGTTTTATCGACCCCCTGGCCCTGCGAATGCCTTTCTTCAATCTTGGGACGAGGCAGTGACCGCACAGGCTCTGCGCTTTTCCCACTGCATAACACAGGGCGATTTTAACATACATCTCGATCAGATGGACTGTACGGATTCATTAGAGTTCTTTGATACTCTTCAGCTCGCCCCCTTTTCTCAAAAGGTCACTCAACTGACCCATCAAGGGGGCCATATTATTGTCCCTATCTACTCTAATTTTTCCATCACAGCTGATGATCCCTCTCCAGTTTCATGGTCTGATAATTATCTGACCTTTTTTTCCTGGGAAGTGGCCTCAGCTAGTCTGCCTATCCCTGCATCCCGCAAATCATGAATTGAGCCCTCCAAATTTGCAATGGCTTTGACCGTTTGTAGGCCGGCACTTTCACAGGATTTGGAAGGGAGCCTCTTGTCTTTTACCAACTGGGTTCAGTCTACTATGTCTTCCACTGCTATTCCTACTTCGGCGAAGCGCACCAGGGAGACTCCTTCTAAACCGAGGTATACAGCTGAGCTGACTCTATTGAAACAAGACTGTAAAAAACTGGAACATTCTTGGCATCTCAGCGAGTACTACCCAGTGGCAAAGGGTATGCTTAGACAGAGACAGAAAATGTATTACACTGTTATCTCTCAAGCTAAAAGGGACTGTTATGCTGTCCGTATTGATCAAGCTCAAAACAATTCAAAGGAAATCTTTGCAATTGTACAGAGCTTTATATCACCCATAGCACAATCAAGCCCTCTGCCAGCCATTGATGCCTGGTGTGACACGGTGTCCCATTTTTTTATGGACAAAATTAGAGTGATTCAAGCAAGCTTTATACCGTGTCCACCTAATTCTCTGCCATCTTCCTGCGCTCCTACCTCTCCTAGGCACTCTCTGGGTAATTTTTCCCCGGTGGATATGCCTAGTACTTTGAAAATTTTGAAGGGACTAAAATCTGTCTCACCCGCTGACCCCTGTCCTGCCAGATTAATGCAGCAGTAGCGGAAGCTGTTAATCCTGAGGTAAACAGCATTATAAACTATTCTCTGCAAGAAGCCCGAGTCCCTGATGACTGGAAGCAGGCTAAAATTCTTCCTTTATTAAAAAAGCCTGCCCTCGATCCCTTGATTCCTGGGAATTATAGGCCCATTTCTCTTCTTCCCAGTCTCGCCAAGGTCTGTGAGAAGGTAGTGAATAGACAGCTGACTGAGTTTGTGGAGAGAGCGGACATCTTGCACCCAGCTCAGTTGGGCTTTCACTCCTCTTACAGTACCGAATTGGCGATGGTGGAAGTGTCTGAGGCTATTTGAGAGTGCCTTGGTGCCGGCGGGAGAGCAGCCTTAGTGCTGCTTGAACTGTCGGCTGCTTTTGATACGGTTCCTCATTCTTTGTTGCTTGACCGACTCGCGGAGATTGGTGTTTCAGGGTCAGCCTGGGGCTGGATTAAGTCCTTTTTAGATGGTCGGGTACAACAAGTCTGGCTACCACCGGCAGCGTCTGCCTCTCTGCTGGTTACTACTGGGTCACCCCTTAGCCCCCCTCTTGTTTAACATCTATCTCATGCCTCTAGTCATATTGGCTGAGGATCTGGGGGCTAAGGTGATCGCTTATGCGGACGAGACCCAGTCACTTTTCACCTGGAAAAAGGATGAGGAATCCGTGGCGTCTGTTCAATTCTGCCGGTCTTCGGTTTTTAAGTGGCTTGCGGGCGCCCAATTAAAATGCAATGAAGACAAGTCTGAGATACTCTTGTTTGGCAATTTTCCCCCTGGTTTTAGAGATCTGATCTGGCCGTCTGAGTTTCTGCCACCATCTTCTAGCAGTAGCACTGCTAAGAACTCGGGAGTTTGGTTTGAGGATAATTTATCTTTTGCCACACAAGTAAAGAGACTCTCAGGGTGATGCTTTGGCTTTCTCAAAATCTTGAGAAGATTTCTCCCACTTCTCCCACAGGCGGCGAAAGAGACAGTAGTAGTCCGCTTGCTCATTCTCTCCCACCTGGATTACACTAATACGCTTTATGTGGGGATTCCGGCATACTCCCTTAACAAACTTCAGGTGGTGCAAAATGCGGCAGCGCAGCTTTTGGGAGAGATTCCTTTAAGAAGTAGTGTGAGAGGTTATCTACACTCTCTTGATTGGCTTCCTATGGTGGCCCAGGTGAAATTTAAATCGATCACCATTGCCCATCGTGCCCTGCATGGCCTTGTGCCAACCTACTTGCAGAAACGTTTTTCTTTTTATGTTCCAGGGAGACTGCTACACTCCTCCGCTCTTCGCTTGGCAAAGGTTCCCCGCTTTCATCGGCACAGGTTGGGTGGCTGTTACCTCGCCATTCTGGCTGCCCAGGCCTGGAACGCTTTGCCGCTTGCGCTTCGCAATATTAAAGATCCTGTGGTTTTAAAAAAATTGCTAAAAACTCAACTTTTTGTTTAGTATGGATGTGCTCTCGGTTCCTCTGTGCTCACTCCGGAACACTCCTAGGAGTAGCGGCGCACGTTAGAAAACGAATTAAAATACCATAACAGTGCTTGCAGTTCGCTCATCATCCTGGCAGCCACCAAAAAGCTGTTTTGATAGTGAGCAACTGTAGTGGGTAGTTGTGCAGTGGCTCAAACAGTGTGCACATCAAGAAAGTCAGGACCAAAATAAGGTCCCACTGTAGCATAAGAAAAGGAGAAGGGGAAACAAGTGCGTTAACGCCTTCAAAACCTCTGCACCAGAGGGGACTTAAAAAGAGAAGGCTGATCTGGCAAAAGAAGAAAAGCAAAGAGAGCCCTTCAAAGAGCCGAAAGCAGAGCCCTGCTGGACCATGTAAAGGATAAACAAGAGAATATCTGCCAGAGAAGCAGACAAGGGGTCTATAGACCAATCTGTACAATATTTACAAAAATATTTTCATTGGTAAACATATACCAATTTCATGGAGGGACGCCTGGCTGCCAGAATAACTTTACAGACTTCGGGAGGAAGGTCAAAATCTATCAACTGTTGCCATTTAATCTCCACGCAAGGAGGCGGAGAGTGGACAGATTCGAGTGGAGGACTCTCCCTTGCTGCTGCAACAGAAGATCCTCCCGAAGGCAGCCTGAACAGAGGATCGATGCTCATATCCAGAAGCTCAGGATACCAAACTCTTCATGCCCAATCCGGAGTCACAAGAATAACATGTGTCGGTCGTTCCTGATCCTGAGCACTCTGGGCGGGAGTGGTATGGGTGGAAAGGCAAACAGGAGGCCTTAGCTCCTCTTGTGATGAAAAGCTTCGCCGAGCAAGTGCTGAATTGCAACTTCCAACACACAAAACTGCTGACATTTTGCGTTCACTTCGGAGGCGAACAGATCTAACTAAGGCTCTCCCCACCGCTGGAAGATCCTGTACCACCTCCAGATGAAGACGCCTCTCTTGATCCACAAGGCACCTTCCGCTGAGTTAGTCTGCTCTGGTGTTCAGAGAACCAGCCCGATGTTAAACCACCAGGGTAATGCCCTGTTGTTCCAGCCAAGTCCAGAGAAGCAGAGCCTCTTGACAGAGGCCATTACCCCACTCCGTCCTGTTTGTTGAATTACAGCATGGCATTGGTGTTGTCCGTGAACATCTGAACTAGCCTGCCCTTGATCGATGGTAAAAAGGCTTTCAGTGCCAGTCGCATCGCACAAAGCTCCAACATTTTGATATGGATCTTGGCTGCCACCAGAGGTCAGTGTCCCTCTTCCCCAGATGGCCATTCCATCCCAAAAGAGGCGCATCCGTCACTACTGTGCGATCTGGGTGGGGAAGGAAGAGGTGTCTGCCTCTGACACAGTCGCTGTTTGTCAGCCATCACTGCATGTCTTTCGCAGTGCTCTCTGATATCTGAACCAGGTCAGTGAGGTTTCTTTGATGCAGTGCCCATTGGAACTTCAGGTCCCACTGCAGAGCCTGCATATGCCAACTTGTGTGATTCACTACAGGATGCGATGAGGTCAAACAGTCATTCTCACTGAAATTCAGGATAGAGGCTGAAACATCTGTATCATAGTCTGAATATCCTGGACTCACAGTTTGGGAGGATAGGCCTGAAACTGCAATGTGTCCAGAACCGCTCCAATGAAAGGGAGTGACAGAGGGAATCACGTGTAACTTTGGCAAATTGAAAGTATACCCAACGAATACAGGCAGTTCGCCATAGTCTGAAGGCAGGATACAACTACTTGGGACAAGCCCGCATTTCTACAACCAGTCGTCGAGATAGGGAAAGACTGAAACCCCTTATCTCCGCAGATAAGCTGCGACCACTGCCATCACCTTGGTAAACACCAGAGGGGCACTTGAGAGCTGAAGGGGAGCACAGAAAATTGGAAGTGCTCATGGCCCACCCTAAACTGCAGGTAGGCATGATGGGCAGGCAGGAAAGGTGTAGGAAGACAGGATCCTTCTGCATGGTTACCCCCACTTTTTGCCTGGTGTTACTGTCGTTTATGACTAGTCTGACTGGGATCTTGCTAAACAGGACCCCAGTCTCTGTGCTTCTTCCCTAAATTAGACATGGTGAGTACTTAGGGATATTCCCGATTGCCCACTGGTGTACCCTTGTATGTCCCCAGTATATGGTACGAAGGTACCAAGGGCATAGTACTCAGACCAGGAGGGTCAGAGTGGGGGCTCCTTTTCACAGGAGCTGGTGCAGATCTGGAGCAACCAGAAAAGTAAGTCGGTTTTGGGTTTTCGTTGGCACAGGGGCCACAAGCCAGCTGGCAAGTGACCGGGCCAACGCGTCGAGCCAACACAAGCAGAAGGGCCCCACGCAGCACTCGTCGAGTGTGGAGGGGGTAGCTTTGGTGCAAGTGTAGCTCAGGGTTGGGGCTTCTCAAACCCCGGTGTACAGCTTCGAGGGTCACTCGTGGGCTGCACGGTCAGCGTCTCGTGGCCTTTTCAAGATGGCATGCCCCACGCTTCCGGTCGCCTCCACGGGTCTCAGCTCTGCAGGGACTGTGGATCGGGCTGGAGGAAGGCAGGCAAGCTTGATCTCGTCGATCTCTGTCACTCGAGTTCCGGCGGGAACTGCAACAAAGCAAGGGTCGAGGTGCTGGATGGTGCCTGTTTGAAAAGGGTGGTCACTCCTTGACCACAAGGGAGATTCTTCAGTCTTCTACGTTGAGTAGGATGTCGAAGGGTCCAGAGTTCCGTTTCTTATGTTTCGTCAGGATTATCTAAGTTGCATTGGCACTGCTCCCACTCTTATTCAAATCTGGTGGGCTGGACATCCTGCTAGGTCCCCTCCTTTGGATGGGACCAAGGAAGGGGGTGGGTACACCCCTTTCCTTTGATCCAGGCCACGCTGGGACTGGGGCTGGTGGGCCCCAGAACCGGTTTGTCCGGATTATGCAAGGGGCAGCCTTGTGCTCCCCAGGCAGTGTCTGGTTTCTTTGAAACCTCCCTGCTACAATCCACTATCTCCTGTCTGGGGTGGTTTATCACCGCCCTGCGACAGGAAACCTTTTGTCCAGGCCACCATTTGCTGAGTTTCGGTCAGTCTCCTACACACCTCATACTCCCAATTACCCTGAACTAAGACTAGAGCTGGGCTGGGTGTCACATCCTGCTTAGCTGGTTTCAATAGGGAAGTATGAAATACTGGATGGATCCGTAAAGTTCTGGGAAGTAACAATTTGTACAAAACTGGGTTAACTTGACGAATTACCGGATATGGTCCGATAAATTTGGGATGAAAAATGTTTTTATGCTTGAAAGCCAAGTTTTTGGTAGATAACCATACTTTATCACCACTAACATATGTTGGTCCTGATCTGTGATGTTTATCGTATTGCTGTTTGTACTTTTCTTTGCTTTGTAACAATCGTTTATGGATTTGTTGATGGACAGTTTGCATAAGCTGTACTGTATCTTGCACAACAGGTGTATCACTCACATCTGTAGGCAAGATTAAAGGGATAGTATTTGGTACATACCCGTATAGAGCCTCAAAAGGAGTGGATCCAGTAGATGAATGTGGTGATGTATTATACGCTATCTCAGCTATCCAAAGTAAGTCTAACCAGGACTTTTTAGAATCTGTAACATAACATCTTAAGTACTGTTTCAATGTTTGATTTAATCGTTCGGTTTGACCATCAGTTTGTGGATGATAACTAGTGGACATATTGGAAGTTATTTGTAGACATTGACACCATTGTTGCCAGAACTTAGATGAAAACTGAGAACCACGATCAGATAGTAACACTGAAGGCAAACCATGCAATCGTACAATATTTGTCAGAAATATTTGTGCTAATTGTCCTGCTGTTGGCAAATGTTTACAAGCGATAAAATGAGCGTATTTCGATAGACTATCCACAACTACTAAAATGACTGAGTGATGGTTTATCTGTGGCAAGTTCGTAATGAAATCCAAAGAAACATGTTCCCATGGCCTAACTGGCGTTGGTAAGACTTGTAATAAACCTTTTGGTTTACTATGATCAGTTTTAAATCTAGCGCAGATTTCGCAGTTTTGAGCCATCAAAGAAACATCTTTTTGTAGTGTTGGCCACCAAAACAAATTTTGGACTTTTTCTACGGTCTTCCTAGGGCCTGGATGTCCTGCCAAAGGATGAGAGTGTAACCAGCTAAACACAGTTTCTCGCAGTTCTTTAGTGGGCAGATACTCTTTTTTTCCACGAAATGGTATTCCTTCTTTGATAGTTTGATTTTCTTTTTTGTTCTTCCAGTTTTTCCATTGAGATGGTGGAAAATTTTCGTGGATGTTGTCTAAAAATTGATCAGCATTAAACAAACAGATCACTTTGTCAGGTTTTATTATTGCTTGGGGAGCTCCTTCGAATCGATGCAATGTAGAGTCCTTTCTTGACAGAGCATCAGCCTTTTTGTTATCTTGACCTGGACGATAAGTTACTATGAAATCATATTCTGCAAAGAACATCATCCATCTTAGCTGTCGTGGTGTTAACAGTCTGGCTGAACTCATAAACTGTAAATTTCTATGATCGGTGTACACAGTCACTGTGAATTTTGTTCCCATAATGTAATGTCTCCATTCTTTGAACGCTTCAAGAATAGCTAGTAATTCTTTTTCAGCAATGATGTAATTTTGTTCTGCTGAATTCAATTTTCGAGACATATATGCCACTGGATGCATTTGTCCTGTTTTGTGATGTCTTTGGGATAAAATTGCTGCTATTGCTACATCCGAAGCATCTGCTTCTATTATGAAAGGTTCATTCACATCTGGATGCATTAGGATTGGAGCCGCTGTAAACGCCTTTTTCAAACTCTGGAATGCATCATTAGCTTCTGTAGACCATTCAAATTTCACTTTCTTCCTTACCAAACGAGTTATGGGAGCTACTACTGCTGAGATATGGTCTATAAAACGACGATAAAAATTTGCAAAGCCCAAAAAACATTGCACATCTCAAACTGACTTTGGAACGGGCCATTCTGCTACTGCCTTAATTTTTCTATCAGTCATTTTCATTCCAGTTGGAGTGAGCAGTACTCCCAGAAATTCAACTTCAAAAACAGTCACATTTGGATAGTTTGCAATACAGATTATGTGATTGTAAAGTTTTCAACACCTTTTTGACATGTCCCTCATGTTTTTCCTCAGAATCTGAATAGATTAAAATGTCATCTATGTAGACGATAACAAATAGATCCAGAAATTCTCGTAAAACATCATTAAGGAAAAACTGAAAGGCCGCTGGTGCATTACAAAGACCAAATGGCATTACCAAGTATTCAAATAATCCATATCGAGTCTTGAATGCTGTTTTCCACTCATCACCTTGCCTAATGCGCACTAAATGATAAGCCCCCCGTAGAACAAGTTTTGTATAAATTACTGCTGTTTTCACTTGATCTAAAAGGACTGGAATTAGCGGCAAAGGATATTTGTTTTTGACTGTGATTTTGTTCAATGCCCTATAATCGATCCACATTCTCAATTCCGCATTTGCTTTCGGGATGAAAAACAAAGGGGAGGCGGCTGGTGACTTAGAAGGGCGGATAAAACCATTCTCTAGATATTGATCCAAATATTCTCTTAGGTGTTGATTTTCTGTTTCCGAAAAAGCATAGATTCTGCAATTTGGTACACTAGAACCTGGAATGAGGTAGATTTGACAATCATAACTGCGATGAGGTGGGAGAACTGCAGCCTTTTCTTCACTGAATACCTCTTGAAACATCTTGTAACATGAGGGTAGGATTGTTTCTTTTTCTTCAGCTGTTGCTATTTGACTCACAGTTGACTTGGAAGACTTTAGACAGGTGGAAAGGCAAAAATCTGAAAGAAATACAAGTTCTCTTTTTTGCCAATCAATACAAGGATTATGCAGACAGAGCCATGGCATCCGAAGGATAAATCCATACTGAGGTGCTTGAATTACATCAAATTGAACTTCTTCCTTATGATGTTGTCTTTTGGAATCCTCGCAAAACATGGTTACCTTTGAAGTTTGCATTGTAACTGGACCTCCAGACAATATTTTACCGTCTACTGCTTGTACTATTTCTGGAGTTTCTTTCTTTTCACAAATTATATTTAATTGTTGTACTGTTTCCAAATCTACAAAATTTCCTGTGGCTCCTGAGTCAATTAAAACTTCCATTTGCCAAATTTTTTGTGTTAACTGTATTTGCACTGCTAATCGAAAATGAGCTTTGTAATTAGTTACACAAGAGTTTATTGAAGGGTAAGCAATGGTTCCCAAGAGATCCCCCTCAAAACATCTTGGGCATGTTAGTTTTCCGACTTTTGATCTGTTGATTCTATTATTGCCGCTTTGTTGGCATTTGAAAACTTGCCCTTAGGTTTCAATGTACATTATTTTACGAAATGTCCTTTTCGACCACAGTAGAGACATTGTCCATTTTTTTGTCTATTGTCTTTTTCTTCCTTTGACAATGGTTGTCTCAGCGTTCCGATTTCCATTGGCTTAGGACTAGATTCAGAGTGGGCAAACTGGGTTCGAGATCTGTTTTCACTTTTCCAATTTGGTTTGTCACCTTTTTTTTTGTCTGATCTTCGTTCTGAGAGTCTGTGATCTAAACGTAAAGTTAGGTTTATTAAATCCGAACAAACCGTTGGTTGCGGGTCAATTTGGGCTAAAACATCCTTTAAATCGTCCTTCAGCCCTTGATAAAAAAGAGCAGCTCTCTTTTCTTCTGGCCAAGAGGTTTCTGCAATTAGTCTATTGAAATGCGACAGATAAGTAATAAGGTCTCTATTCCTTTGTCGTAATTGTAACAATTCTCGATCTGCAGATAGAGTTACTGTTCGCCTATCAAATACTTTCTCAAATTCTTCAACAAAACGCCTCCAGTTGTACAAAAGTGCACTGTCTTGTCGAACTAATGGAACTGCCCAATTTGCAGCATCTCCGGACAGGTAAGAAATTAGAAATGCAATTCTAGACTGAGGGGTGGGAAAAGCTGCTGGTCTACAGGAAAAATGTAACTCAATCTGTGTTAAGAATATCTGCACCTTAGTAGGGTCCCCTGAAAAACGCTCTGGAGCAGCCAATGGGATTTGTGGTAGAACAGTGACAGATATATTAGTGGATGCTCTTGCACTAGTATCTTGGGTTTCTTCTGGAAGGGGAGTATTCAATAGTTGAATATTGTCTACCTTGTCAGACAATAACGCAGTAGCATTCATAGTTTCGTTTAAATCTGCTTGCATTTTAACAATAACCGCCATTAAGTCATCCATGGTGGCCATTATAACAGCACTATTAGATCGGGAGGAAAATGATTCGTGGGCTCACTATTCTGTCAGGCGAAGTCTTCCTCGGGATCTGATGTGATGATATAAGGGCCCACCTCTCGATACCTCCAATTCTGATTGTAATTACTACACAGAATATTGAAGTGATCAAGCGGGGGGAAAAGGGAATTAGGAAGGGAACAGCGGGGAAGGAGATCTGAAAAGGAAAAGTTATTAAAGCACCAAAATACTTTGCTTAATTTCTGTCGTTTTAAATAAAGACTATCTCCGAAATTTAACCTATACTTTGAAGATACCTTCTTGGTTCTCGTTATTTCAATAGTGATCAGCTTACAAGTTTACATAAAAGAAAGTTATTGTAACAATCAAAATTCTGTAAATAACTCTTTACATCATAATCACAATCATTTGACAGCTGGTCTTTATTTTTACTATTGCTCTTCTTTTCAGGGATATCAAAAGAAATCAAAATACCAATAAAGAAACACCTGAGATCAAAATATATCATCAGTGCAGATTTTTCAAATAAGATTCCCAAAAGGTTGAATGCACCTCTAACAGTTCAACGTTTAATAACCTCTACATCAGAATCCTTAAACTTGACATAACATTCTGCCAAATTCCTTTGCTTTAAATTAAACAATTTTTTGCAGTAAAGAATCCTTTCTTTTATTCTGCGCAATAATAAGATGCTCTCCTACCTGTAGAGCACAACCTACTCTATGAATTAGGACGTCTTCAGCAAGTTCTGGGACCAAAGAATGTACCTTCTCTCAGCTCCTCTGGATGCACCAAAATGACTTGCCTGGAAACTGCCTTCACGCTCTAAAAACTGAAATCTGTAAACATGGGCCCAACACCAGAAGCTCCGCAGCCAGCCGAGTCCCCAATCAGCAAAACGAATCGAAAATGGCTCCAAAAGAATAGAGCTAGCCAAGAAGCCTGCTACCTCCTAGAACAACCCAGAATAGTGAGCAAAAGGGCCTGGGCGTGGCCGCGTACATCGACGTGACTACGCCCTGTGTTTTCCCTGTAAGCGCGTGCATTGAAAGAGCCTACGCATCTCGCGGATGCGACATCTTGCCAAATCTCACGCATCTCGCGGACGCGTTTAGGTTGCCGAACTTCACGCATCTCGCGGACACGTTGCGTTCAGGTTGCCGAACCTCACGCATCTCGCGGACGCGGCAAGCTGTTATTTCTCACGCATTAGGCGGACAGTAAAACATAAATCCATATACTAAGTTGTGAATTATATTATATTCATTACAGTCTAGAACAATTGTGCCACCAACGTCCCCTAGAAAGAAAATAGTGCACTTTACCACATAAGTGCTTATTAGAACACGATACATGACTGTACTTGTTACTGAGTGGGGCGGGCCCTAGACCGCAGACCACCCTAGTCCTGACAAATTTGCGATCGGTATTTTCAAGCGCTATCTTAAATGCTAGTAGTTCAGCTCGCTGAGCTGTACAATCTCCTAGAGATTGCGTTTTAGTGACCAATGGTCTAAATTTTCCTTTGTGCCAACGACCTTTAACAATCGCGCACGCAGCACTGTAGGCTTGTTTACCCCCAACTGCGGGTTGTGCTGATCCGTCTGTATATATTATACATCCGTAGTGTTCTAGAGGCAGGATTTCGGTTGGCAGAGGACAGTCATATTCATATTGTAGAAATTCTTGAGTTTTTAGATTAGGATCAAATTCATATACCACGTCTGTTGCAGCAAGAGAATTAACCCATTGGATCCATCTCAGATGTAGTGCTTTAGCATTTGGAATGCGTGCTTTTGTTACCGCTTCTAGGGCTGGTATCGGTGTAACGATTACTATTCGTTTACCTTGTGCTAGGGCCCTTTCTTTTGCTACAGCAGTCTGAACCGCAGTTAGAATTTTTTCAGTTGAACTAAATTTTATTTCAGCTTTTGTGTACAAATGTGATTTGTAAGCTATTGGTACAGTTTCTCCCTCATTAGAGGTCAGGTGCGTGAATCCGCATCTTCCTGGGATGACTCGGATTACAAGGTTGCGTGTATTGTCGCGTGTTTCTAATTTTGTTTTAGATAACATGTCTGTTTGCAGTGATCTCAAAATTTCTGTGTGTTTTTGAGTCCAATTTATTGGTTTAAAATCAGGTTTTATTAATTCCTAGAGAGGTTTAACCCTCTCCGCATAATTTAGAATGTAAGTTCTTCGGAAATTCAGGAAGCCTAGTGTCGATTGTAAGTTCTTCAGCGTTTTTGGTGCTTGGAGTACAGCGCACTTCTCTAAGAAGTTGTCTGCTAGGCTTTTGCCTTCACTTGATAATTCATATCGTAAAAATAGAACTGTTAGATGGGCAATTCGTGACTTTTTAAAGTTGTATTTGTAACTCTCTGCTGCGAACCCAAGTATTATGGTTTTCACTCTTTTCAAGTGAGTATCCAAGTCGTCATCTGTGAGATAGATGTCATCGACATAAGATAATGCCTCATCATCATACATTTGTAGTAACTCTGTTACTCTTGCTGAGAATAATCCTGGGTTGTTCTTGAATCCCTGTGGGAGTCGACAGAAATTTTCTGTGACCCCATTATTGAGAAAGCGGTTACATACCTGCTTTCCGGTGCGATATTTTGACAAAAGAATCCATTAGAGATGTCTAATGTTGTTTTGTATTTTTTGCGAACTGTCATTCATTAGTGCCGCACTGTGCGAATTTCGTACCGCAAATGTTTTGCAACATGAGTTAAGGTGTCTGTAGTCCAAGACTAGACGATATGAATCATCTGGTTTGGAGACAGGAAACAAATGATTGTTCATTTGAGAGGTGCATGTTTCAATCACCCCTTGGTATTCAAGTTGATCTAAGATCTCCCTGACCTGTTTTTTAGCTTCTTGCTTAATTGGGTACTGCCTTTGTGCAGCTGGTTGACTTTTTAACTGGATTTTGTGAGGAGGAGAGTCCTCATCCCATCCTACATGATTCTTATATAATGCAGGTGCTTGAGCTACTGCCTATTTTCTGGCATATATATATTTTCTATGGATTGGAATATGATTTGAGAAGGCAGGCATAATCATTTCTTCGCCATGAGGGCACTCCCTGACAAACTCTGGTGGCCAGTCTTTCTCAGCTAACAGGATGTCATAGCCTTTTGAGAGGTTATTCCAAAACAGACCCCTTACCTTCCTAGTCTTATCTCCCTCTATACGCAATGTTATTTCGTATATTTTATGAGGTTCGCTAACTCTGGTATCTGCAGCTTCCACCTGAATGTATTCATTCGTGTCCACTGTCTCCAGATGATTCATCAGGATCTTGCGAGCTATGGTGATTTCTGCTGCGCTGTCTAGCATTGTCTGTGCCCACTCTTCGTTTTTCAGCTGTGTCCTCAGTATCCTCGGCATGTTCGATTATTTTAATACTGGCTACCTTCTTTCTTGGAAATTGTAATTTTTTACTTTGAGCAGGTTCCTTGTCTTTGGACTTGACGTGCTCTTCCCTGTGTTCTGACCGTCCTCTTCTTTCCGATTTCTGCGAAAATGATCGAGAGGGACGTGTATCAATATCTTTATATCTATCAGGTTTTTTCAAATTATCCCTATTTCTAAGGTTGTATCTTTTCTCAGAGGGCTCCCTTTGGGGAGACTGATGTTCTCAGCTCGGAGCTCTTTACCTCCGCTGAGGAGACCTTCCTCTGGACTGGAATATTTTTTCTTTGGGAGTGGATTGTTTATTTCCATCCCAGCTCTTTTTGGAGTGTTTAGATTATTTTTAATAAATATCTTTTCAGGATTTTCAAGTAATTGGGATTTTACCTGTTTCCCACCCAAACTATCTCTACCTAGTTCTTCATAGGATTTTTCTATGATTCTGGCAAGTTCAATTGGTTGGTCTGTTATATCTGTTTCTTTCAATTTTTGAGCGGATCGCCACAGATGCTGCTTCTCCCTTTATGTTGGCTAATAATATAGCCGAGACCTGCTTGAAGTCTTTCAGTAATTTCATACCAAGAGTTAAAGCAGGTTCTGGACCGTATTCATTTTGAATCTGTCTTAGCACATCTGGTATTACCGCCAGAGACGGAACACCATGTTTTTTGTGTAAATGGAAGTAAAGACTGTGCCCCAAGTGTCACAGTCCTCCACATGTGGTGCGACCCCCATTGGAAGGCAGATAGTCAGAATTCTGTGTTTCTCAATAAGGGTAGTATTTGGGAATACTGCCTCTATTGGAGTTATTTTCTGTGCTAGCCAGAATGGAATTTGTTCCCGTTTTGCGGGTGTTTTACCAAGACATGATTGTATGTTCTGTGGTGTAATTTTATTTGTGTTCCCCTGATGAGGGGTCCGCTGTGGAATGTTAACAGCTAGTTGGACTGTTGCAGTCCGCATTACATATTGGACTAACTGTCTGTGAATTTTAATTAGTAATTTTAGCTGGGCTAAAAGTTCCTTGTCTGACATTTTTTCGATGTCTGGATGTGGTGTGTAGCTGGTTAGAACCGGCCACGTTGCTCCTGGTCTACCTAGTGGACCGAGCCTGGTGATGTGATCATTATGTTTTAGGGCGCCTTTAAACCAGAGCAGGTGCTCTTGGTAATTTAGTGGAATTTCCACATCCTCGAAAGGAGTGTATTCTTCCGGAGGTTTCTCTATTTTGTAATAGTGGGATTCGTGTGTTGTAGCGTTTGCCGCTGGAAAGTTTATAGATGAATAGAATACCTCTGTCTGCCGATACTCGTGTGCCTCTATCACGAAAATGACTGTACCACCTTGTGATGTCAGTCCGTTTTCTATAAGTTTTAAAGTTATAGTTTTTCTTACGTTTGCAGAGATGATAATTGCACCCGGTTCATTTTCATTAAACCCTGTAACATCAAAACCCTGTTGATTCGCATCTACTGCGGCTTCACTGGTTTTGTTGTTGTCACCGTTTTCTGACATTGTTTTAATGAAAGTTTGCAGAGCAGGTTTCCAAGGAAACAAAAGATTAGGTGCACAATATTTTGGAACACTGTATCCTTCAACGTTGACTAAACCAAAAACTCTACATAGGAATCTCTTCCTACTAAGTTCCGGCGGATTTTAACCTTTTACCCACTCCAGACTTCTATTGGAGTATTTACGGGAAAAAGGGTCTGCGTGAAAAAGCACGACTGAGTTACTCTAACGTCTTGCGTTAGTTTTATCGCCTTACCAAACGTTCGGCGCCATGTAGTGTAATTCCTATTTTCCCATTAGGCCCTGCGCATTGGAATAACATAAACAGCAGTGTAGACGTAGGACTGAGGTCATCTAGGTCTCTACTAACTATGTTAGACTTAATTTAGGTTTGCGCCAGCTAGCTCAGAGGTCTCTGGAAACTTTCTTGACTAAATAGGAAGGGATCAGCTTCCCTGGCTCAGACAAGAAGGGATTCAGCTTCCGACAACCGCATAAACATGACAACTTTGCTCCCTCAGAATAAGAGTAAATCTCTAGAGTCGTGTTAAAACAATACAGCTATTTCACTCAGTCAGATGTGCATTCTTAGTTTCACCAGAGTGCAGAGAATAGAGAGACGAGCGTTTTCAATAAAAGGTATTTTTTATTGAGCAGTCTTCCTTTTCATGCAAGAGAAATTAATTGCCACAATCGCAATACTTAATGTAAAGTAAGTACAGTAAAAGGAGTATTATGAAATAATACTGTAAAAGCATTGATATGGTTTCATAGCCATAAGACACTTTAAAATGGATAAAATATATATACATATATACACATAGGCTAACGTGCTCAACTGGTGCTTCTAAAATACGCCTACCCCGGTGTACCTGACCTAAGCCTAATACGTGGGAAGGAGTAAGTAGCAGTTTAAGTTAAGTAGGTTTTGCCAAGAATCTGACTCAAGAATTCTCTCTAAGGGTTTAGTCAGCACTGTACCTTGGGAATAGAATGTAGGAGGTCTGGTATCTCTCTCTCAGGACTTGATATCTCAGTCACCCGCAAGGGTAGTCTGGAAACGCCGGAGCTGGATTTTCTCGGCAGGAGAAAAGACAGCGTCTTTCTCAGCGCGTCAAAGAGGAGGGGCAGCGTCCGTGGGCTCTCCGTGTCTGCTGGGCTCTCGGCAAGTAGATTAGCTGCTCTGCTCCAAAACCACCACTGTGTGTTTGCTTAAGGCAACGTTGGTATATTTATACCTGAAAGGAGAGGTTTGGTGTGTTGAAAGAACTCATTGTGCTTTCTAGGAATCTAAGAAAGTAGCTTTTGCCATGCCTTGGACTGCAAGGGCGATTTACTGAAATATGGATCTGTTTCTTATGTCATTATAGGGATATTTATTGATTATAGCCGTGTAAGGGCATAAAATGGTAATATTGATTCAGGTTCCTAGATAAAAACACAATGTTATTACAGATTGCTCTAATATGTTCTTGAATGCGATCCTTAAGGTGTCTTATTGTGCTACCCACATAGATACGATTACATTAGCACACAATACAATATACAACATATTTGGTGTTGCAGTTGATAGAATATTTAATATTGTGTGATTGGCCAGTATTGTAACTAAAGCTTGTGATTTTATTATGTATCAAATTGGCACACATTACACATACAACATTAATAGAAACCTTGAGGTTCGCAGGTAACCAGGTACCTAATGGTGCATTTCCAGTATCTGATCCATGAGTGGCATTAAACATGTTCTTAAGTGTCCTGCCCCTCATACAAGTAAACTGGGGCTTGTTTTTGAGATAAGGGTCCAGATCATGAACAAGCCTTAATAGATGCCAGTGTTTGTGAAAAGTACGATATATCTCGTTGCTGTGTGAATTAAATTGAGTGATAATGGCTATCTGTTTTCTAGTCATATAGAGTTTTTTTCTTTTTGTTGTTGGGCTTAAGCAGTTCTGTGCGGTTCACTCTATTAATTCTGGTGCTGCTTTCTCAAGAGTCTCACTATTATAGCCCCTGATGGTAAATCGCTTTTTCAAGTTCGTGATTTCATGTTGAAAATTAGATTCTGTGCTACAATTTCTCTTGAGTCGGATCATCTCCCCGAATGGTATTGCTCGAATCTGAGAAGCAGGATGTGCACTCTTGGCGTGTAAAACCGAGTTACACGCTGTGCTTTTAGTCTCCACTATCCCATTGTTGGCAAAAAGTGTCACATCTAGAAAGTCAATTTGTTTCTTGCTCTTGGGCGACGTCATCTCTAGCAATGTTTTGTTCTAAACTAAATTTCTTGAGGGTTGGTGTTTTACTGTTTTGCACAAGAAACTAGATCTTAGGACTTCTTTTTCTTCTGTGCAGCCTTTTCACTAAATAATATAATATTGGTAGTTTTTAACAAAAAATGTGTAATACACTTCTCTTGATAGATGGAAATATCATTATATGAAATCAGTGTATTTATATATTGTCTTTGTTTACAGCCCTGATAAAGTCATTGTACTTATTTGATACAGACGAAACACGTGTTGGCTGTGTATGATTTGTCAAATATTGGAAGAACAATAAAAACAACGACATCTATTGAAGCGGGTGACTGTTCATCTTATTTTCTGGAATTTTCTGGACATTTTGTTTTTGAGAAAAGGATTTCTATAACAATTGCATATCTAACATTTGTCCTTAATTAACTATATTTTTTGTGATTGGGACTCTATAATACTATCTCTGGGTGTGCTGTACTAGCTGATCTTTTTATGAGGTATAGTGAAAGATGTTGACGGACCCTTTCTTTCTCCTTGTGCACCCACTTCAAACTGTTGGAATGATAAGTTTACAAATGGTACAACGCAAACTCTGCCTGGTCTTCTGGCTACAGTGGCACCTCCTGCCTTTTGGAAATAATCCCAAAGCTCTAATTATAGTACTGTACCGAAATAACAGGACAGCAGCAATCAATGTTCTAAAAAAGAATGAAATATTCAAGAACAGAGAAATGGGTGGAGACTTCCTTTGAAGATTAATGAAAAATCTCTCCAATGATATCTCTTTGTTTCCTGGTCACATGTTCTATACGGATACCAACGTCATTGCGACTACAACAGTCGCAAAAATGGTGAATACATTCTAAAAGTGGTTTACTTTCAAAATTATTACAAATAAAGTTCAAACTGTGTATTAGTAAGCAGGGATCGTCAAAGATAGTTTAAAATGTGTAGATATGTGTTTTTTTACTTTTTGAAAAACACGCTGTCTGTGCGAATTTTCTGCGAAACTGGGAAATACGTATCGCTATATTTTGTGGTGATTTATTTTTTAAAACACAGTAAATAATGCATGAATCAAATGACAAGTAGTGACACAGAGAAATAATAATATAAGTCATCTAATATGCTGGTGTATTATATGATATGCGGTACAGTTTTCCACAATGACAGAATAGTAACTATTTTCCAAGTGTAAAGTAGAGTACACAATTTCCCAAAACCTATAGACTCTTAAAAATTATTTGACATAAAGTAAACCCACTCACAGCCCTACAGTCAACCACCCACTCACAAACTCACACGGGACTCATACACTCATAGTGGGTATACGAGTACCTGTGTCAAAAACCGATGCAACCACTCACAAACTCACTGAGAGATTCGAAAACACTCACTCAGACTTATGCATCCACTCACTCCCACTGAGACATGCACCCCTCTCACACAGACATGCACCCCACTCATAGATCCACTCAAGAGTTATGCACCCACTCAAAGATCCAGAGACACTCATACACCTATTCACAAATCAACTCATGCACTGATTCATGAACCCACTTACTCATACACCCATACACTGACCGACTTAGACACTTACACAGTCACTGATACACTCAGACTCTCACGCACCCACTCACAGATGCACTCTCATGCACCCACTCACATAGCCAGAGACTGATGCACTCTGTAACAGACCCACGGAGTCACACACCCATTCACAAACCCACTCAGACATTTATGCACCTACTTGTACACCTACTCAATAACACACTCACTCAGACAGTCATGCACCCACTCACTCACACACTCAGTCAAACGCATACAGCCACTCACAGGCCCACTTTTGGAAATTAGAATATCTGAGAAATTCCTTGAAAAAAAAACAAAGGTTACTGAAACGTTATAGTTGGGAAATAGAATTTAAAAAACTGTAGAATTCACTGAATAACCCAAAGGTTATAGGTACATTATAGTTGGGCTCACATTTCATTTATACAAAGCTATAGAAATTCAGCAGTTCTAGTTACCTTGGCTAACTATAACGTACGCCCTCGCAATGCACTGCTTATGACCTCACATTACATCACTTATGGTATGGTCAGTGACATCACTGATGACATCAGCCACAGAACAACAAACCAACTCAGACACTCAAACTCTCATACACTGACTCACACACCCATACAACCACTTATTCATCCATAGAACCACTCACACACCCACTCACGCATACAGCTACTCATAGTCACTTCCCCATACAGCAATCCATACAGCCACTCACTCAGCCACCCGCTCTCCAATACAGCTATTGACATCGTTATTCACCTATACAGCCAGTCACACAACCACTTATTCACCCATAAAGCCTCTCAACCTACCCACTCACTCACTCATACAACCACTCACTCACACCCACCACCCATTTACATATGCATTCACACATCCATACAACCACTCACCCAGACACTCAAACACCCATACAGTCAATCTCAGACACTCACTCTTCCACGGCCACTCACACACCAACTCACTTAACCAAATACTCACTGAAACAGCCACTCATTCACCGATATAGCCACGTACCCACCAAATTGCTCACAATTAAAGCCATTCAGAAACCCAGTCACTCACACACAGTCACTGGAACATCCACTCACCCACCCATCCATATAGCCACTCACTGACCAACACAGCCACTAAGTCACTCACACAGCTACCAACACACTCACGTATACACCCATACAGCCACTCACACACCTGTACAGTCACTCTCTTGCGCACACACGGATACACACAGCGACTCACAAACTGTGTTATAAAAAGGGATAACTCATTAGTAGGACACAAAGTATACTATATTAACTTTGTGGTACTTCCGTTTATATGTTTAACATACAAAAACTTTTAGAATTATAGTTAGCTCAGGTAACTATAACTGCTTGAGTTTTGTAAGAGATAAATGGTTTTGCACGAGTGAAATGTGTGCCCAACTAGAATGTCCCTGTAACCATTGGTGTTTTCTGTGATTATATATATATATATATATATATATATATATATACATATACACACATACGTAAAGTTATTGATAATAAAAAACTCTTTGTGGTACTGCATTTTTACCAATATCGTATGAATGTAAAAGTTGAATAATATCTCATTAAGTTGGACATCACCAAGTGGAATTTTTGTGAAGTGATTTAAATAACCCTGTCCTCTTGGGTTGAGGGTTACTCTAGTTTATTTGCTTAGATTGAAGCCACAATGTGCCTACAAGAACGTAAGATTTCAGTCTAATATTTGCTGTTTGAAAAATGCCATTTATTTGCTGGGTAAGTGTGGCAAATATTGTTAAAGAATGTCTTAATAAGCCTTGTTGTAAGTCAAGTATTGGCTGGCTAGCACAAATTAAATGTTTTTATTTTGGGAAATTATGCAGTATAAGTTATTTTGGTATTCAATAACATTTTCTGATCAATTATCTATCTTAAACATGAAAAGCACCTGTAAACACCACTTCTGCTTCCAATGGCCTACCTCATCATATGGTCCAAAGGACCAGATATCAGGCTTACAAGAGAATGTGGCTTACGAGATACCTCATTCACAATGATTGAGTGTGAAAGCTTTGTCAGTTTAGTAACACTATATGAGCTAGGTAAAACAAGACCTTTTTCTATTAATTTCTCATTTGTAGTTATGATAGTTATATTCTAAGTTTTCACTGTTATCTTCTTTAATATAATTACAGTTCTAGGTTTCAATTTTCTTAAAGCTCATCAGAGAAATACAGAAATATCACGTCCACCAATAGGTGTACAGCTCAGTTAAATAGCAAAAGGAGGAATACTTTTACAAGAGTCCCCCACTCCCAGTGTCCCTTGAGTTTGTTTGTCATTATCTTATGTTGCTATTGTGTAATGTAAATGTAATTTGTACTTGTAAAGCGCACCAATACCCCAACCGGGGTGTCCTGGCGCTGTAACGCATACCCCTGTGAAACCCTTCCTGACTTTCCCCAGTGAAATGCCCATTCCTGGGCACCCCCAAGGTGAAGCCAGGCATCCCAGCACAGTTGGGGCGGTTGTGGAGATTAAGCAAGCTATTGCCCAGAGTTGCAGAGTGGGACCCATGATTAGAAAAGGCACCGAGGCGAGCATTATCAGGTCCAAGGAAATTGAGCCCAAGACCCGCCGAGGTGGGAATTGAACCCTGGTCCCGGGCCAGACCTCTGCATCAGGGTCTGCCGCTCTAACCATTGAGCCACACTTCTCCACAATTATGAGCTATGAAGTGGCCCTGGCTCTCTTCTCGTTTCTCTATTACCACCATAAAAATATCTTTATAGCTCTTTGAAACCTAATAATAAAAAGACATCTATGACTAGGTCTACTTATAAGAAAACTTTGGGAAAAACAGGTGACTCAAGAGTTTAAAATAAACAAGCATTGGTAAGGCATCTGTTTCGCCTATGTAATAAAAAAATAAAGAGTTGTTTTCATCAATCACCATCCGGGAGAAGGAAAGAGCTCCCTGACAGATAATACGGGAGTGGAGTGGATAGGATGGAGCACAGTGACCAGAGCGGTTTACTCAAGAGCTGTGGATCCCAGTTCGAGTCTCCGTGGCGCTGCGCAACATTCTATGCAAATCACTTAATCTCTCCGGGTGATACACTGTTATATAAATGTGCTGCAATAGTAAAAAGCAAAACTTTATGAAAATATAGTGCCACCAAAGCGGATGTTAACAGTATTTTGGTGGCAGGAAACTGATAAGAGAAGCAGACGAGGAACAAGCATTGGTAAACGCAGGAAAATATGTTACAGCAAACTGAAATGGGGGAAAGGTAAGTGGCACGCATAGGAACCACTGAGAAGCCAGGAAAAAAAGGAAGTGGGATGCAAGACCCTTTTAAGTTCATAATAAAAACAATAGATTTCTCAAGCACAGAGCAAGTGCTGTACAGGCGAAACCTAAAAAGGATGGATACGTTCTACAAGCATTGGTTTAGAACACAGCAGCAACATTCTGCACCAGATGTCAAATGATTTAGGTCATCGCTGAACCAAGATACTACTCTTCACCCATAATCCCTAAAGAACATGCAAAAGCCATAGGATACAGTTAACAAAACAACACAATGTAAGACAAGCAATCTTGCTATCACCTTCAATAGTATCACTTTTTTAAATTCCCAGTTTTAGCTATATAAATGTATACATATATCGTTCACCAAAAAGAATTAATGTCCGCACTCGCTCAGTTACGTTTGTTGGGTTTATTAAACCAGAGACTCACAAGTAGCCCCTTTCACCTACGCGTTTCGACCGCAGGTCTTGTTCACAGTGTTGCCACTCGTCCATTCTCTATTTTTAATTTATATACCTTACTGCCCATCAGCATATAATGATGCATTTTGGGAGAGGTAGTTTTAAATAACAATTAGAAGCGAAAACATTTGTAATACAGTGACTTTGAAATAAATTACAATTCTACAGATTATATAGATCACTCTTAATCCATACATGTATTAACAACAAGCAAACTCTAGAAACCATGGAAGAAAGAGCAAATAAACGTGCAATGCGTGCACAAACTATGTTTCAAAAAGGAAAAAAAACAGAAAGTACCACTAACAGCGCTAGGAAAGAACCAGAAGAGACAGATCCTGGATCAATGACATTGAAACAATTATTCGTGAAACTTGAAAGTCTGCTGAAAAAAGAAATAGCCAAAAGTTGGGAAATCTTATCATTGGAAAAATACCTGGAATGTAAAATGGTCCCAAGAGGCCTAAGAATATACACTCTCCCAAACCACCCAGACACACGCCCTGAAATGCTCATTGATTGGGGAAACAATAATATGCAATGTTCTATTAATATGATCAGAATAATAGTAAAATATGCTTAAATTGATGTGGAAGAACTGCATGTAAAAATAGCGGAGTTGGAATCCCTAATTCTGTTTCATGGTAAAGAAGAGGAATCTAAAAAATTGAGGAAAGAAATGGAAACTGCACTGGATAGACATGAGACGGTTTGTTCCTTATTTGGAACGGAACAGACATTGAATTCACCCAGTATCTAAATGAACTGAATAACAATGAAATGGGGCTGAGATTTACATCAGCAATCAGCGACAAGGAGATAGTTTTCTTAGACACAAAGGTATATGTGGAAAATGGACAATTGGAAACCACAGTCCATCGGAAGAGCACTGCAACTAACAGTATTCTACATGGAGATAGTTTCCATCCCACAAACTTGAAGAAAAGTATACCATACGGGGAATTCATTCGTATGAAAAGAAACTGTTCCAACTCAAAAGAGATGAATCAAAAGAATAAAGAGACTACTAACAGATTCCTCAAAAGAGGATACAATTACAATGATGTCAAGAAAGGAGAACTGAAAGCAAGAATGCTCAGTAGAACACAAACCCTGATCAATAAAAAAAGAAGTTGACAAGACACTACTACAACCTGAACCTATCAGGATGATTATGACATACAGCAAAGAAAGCCAAAATGTAAGAAGGATATTAAACATATATTGGAATATCATCAAAAAAGACCCAGATATTGGAGAACAATTAGGCGAACACCCTCTTGTAACATTCAGAAAACCACCCTCACTACAAGATAAATTAGTGAGAAGTCATTTCAACCTGAAAAAGAAAAATGATTGGCTTACATCTAGACAGAAAGGCTTCAACAAATGTCTCCAATGTAAGGCCTGCACTATATGGGAGTCTCTTAAATCCTTGAAAGATCCACAAGGAAAGATCTTCAATATAGAAGAAACGATAATCTGTAAAACTACGCATGTGGTATATATTCTAACATGCGCATGTGGCAAGAACTATATTGGTATGACTACCTGTCCACTACATAAAAGGATTTTGGAGCACATCAGAGCCATTCAAAATGGGGACATGTCCTATGCCATAGCAAAACACATGTCACAGCACAATGGAAAGACATGGAAGGATATACGTTACAGCGGAATAGCAACTGTGCTTCCAAATGAAAGAGGTGGAAATAGAAAACTACAATTAAGAAGATTGGAGTCACGCCTAATTATATGCTTTCAAACAAAGACGCCGAGAGGATTGAATATAGACGAAGAGATGTACGTCCACCTGTGAACCTACCCTGTGAGGGGATTGAGACGAACTAAAATGAACTGCTCAAAATCCATGGAAGTAGACATTGCACAGATCATATCTTTAGACACTATGGGCACTTAGCCCTCTAATTCGAACCATTACAAACTGGACAGCTCTCGATTGCAGTTATATAGGCACTGAGCCCATACTATATATTAACATCAACAGCACATACGTCCTAACTAAAAGAAGTTTTGGTTGTGTACTGTTTGTCGGTATAACCTGTACTAAGGTTTGATGGAAGTCTTTAAACGTCTGAACCGACTTATATAAACTCTTAAGAAGACTGTCCAAACTCTTTTGTTAATCTCTAGATGGATTAAGAGTGATCTATATAATCTATAGAATTGTAATTTATTTCAAAGTCACTGTATTACAAACGTTTTCGCTTCTAATTGTTATTTAAAACTACCTCTCCCAAAATGCATCATTATATGCTGATGGGCAGTAAGGTATATAAATAAAAAATGGAGAATGGACCAGTGGCAACACTGTGAAGAAGACCTGCGGTCGAAACGCGTAGGTGAAGGGGGCTACTTGTGAGTCTCTGGTTTAATAAACCCAACAAACGTAACTGAGCGAGTGCGGACATTAATTCTTTTTGGTGAACGATTAAACCGTAGGGAAACGTTCATCCCTACTGTCTGACACCGACCGTGAAAAGTGTGCACCTTCTAACGAACGATTTGGTGGATAATATATATATTATATATATATCTATATATATATATACACACACACACAGTACATAAGTATATATTCACTGAAAAAAAACAATGGTTAAATAAACATAGTTCGGCCTGGTAATAACTTAATTTACATAAAAAAATTCACTTACAACAAATATTAGTGACAATATAATTACGTGAAAATGTCAGTTTAAATGTAAAATAGTAAACTAAAAAAACTAAAACACTGAAATTCACCATTACTGATGTAACTAACTCTTACCCTAGCCGCATACTGTTCACAACTTCACATATTACATCGCTCATGACATGTTCTAGGACATCACTTATAATATCACTGATGACAAATGAAATTATAACACTGTCCACGGTGGGGGGCACACGTTATAGTTTCTTCAGTAAACTAACTTGTGAATTTTAATGGGGCGTTTTTTGTTTTAGTTTTTAGTTTAAAAGAACAAGTTACTTACCTTTGGTAATGCTCTTCCTGGCAGAGACTATCTAGCCACAGATTTCGCACCTTTTAAATATTCCCAAGGCTTTAGACTGGATCCAGAAATGTTTCAGCAGTACCTCAGCGCACCGAAATGTGGTGACCTGCAGCTCTGTTCGGACGCCGTTTCTCTCCAGAAATGACGTGCATGGCCTATATAGACGCATCTCCAGTGAGATGGCAGTTGCTTTTGGCGCCCCAGACGTAGCTGCCCTAAAGAAAATTGGAAGGGAGTGTGCAGATTCCTAGACTTGAGATCTGATTAATGGATAGAGTTCAATCACAGAATGGGGAGGATGGGAGGGTTGGAGAGGAATCTGCGGCTAAACAGTCTCTACCAGAAAGAGCATTACTGAAGGTATGTAACTTGCTCTTCTGATAGAACTTCTAAATACAGATTCCTCATCTTTAGAAAAAATAACAAAGCAATACCTATTCAGAGGTGAGTGGGTGAATGGATTAAACACAAAAACTCCTGCAGGACAAAGTGGGCAAATGCTCTAGCCAGCGAACCGGACTGTCCAAGCAATATAGCTTTGTCAACGTGTGGACGCCCACATAGCCAATGTCTCTGATACGACCTCCACGTTCCAATTCAGTGGTCACAGTTTTTGCCAAAGTATAATTATCACACAGACCTTCCACATGCTGCATTTTTTGTCACTGCAGAGTCCGATCCAGCGGCAGATAGTTCTCTTCTCCACTACGTTACAGGTTTGCTCCAAAACAAAGAGCTGATCATCCACTCAGTGGTTTTTCGTACGATCTGTGTAGCAGTTCAGCGATTTCTTAGGGTTTAAATGATGAAGTCACTCCTGCTCAGAGTGGTGAGAAGTAGCACACAATGCCAGCAGGGTGATGGGTTGCCCAACGTAGACCGGCGTCACAACTTTCGCCAGGCAGCCTGCCTGTGTATGTAGAACCAGTTTGGGAAGAAGAAAGTGCAAAGTGGATTGACAAAAGGATAGCTGTGAAGCAGCTCAAACTGAGTGCAGGTAAGTCTGGACTAGATTAAAGTCCCATTGGGGTATAACTAAAGGAGAAGGAGGGACAAATGTTGCAGCCCTTTAAAAGAATCACATCATTGTGGACTTTAACAACGAGGACTGATCTGGAAACCATAGAAGGTCGAAATATAACTTAACTGTACACTAAGCAAAGTCTTGTCAGGCAAGAGACCGAACAAACACCAGAACGTCGGACAACTTACTCTAAAGACGTTTGGATGGTGGGGCGGTAAGCTGGGTGGCACACAGCCCTTGGCCACAGGGGCGGGTGGGCTCCATGGCCAATACAGAAAAAAGAGAGATCTGCTGCGGTTAGTGAGGTGGGGTAGAAATGCCCAGAGAGTTAGGAGTAGACCTGCTCTCCTTAAAACGCTTGACAGACAAATCCGCTTTACAGCCGAACAGGAAAGTCCCATCTAAGGGCATGTCCATCAGGGAGAATCCGACACCACTGGAGAAGCAAGTTGATTGTACCCATGCATGACGACGAATGTCAACGTGGTGCCTATGACCCGCCCAATAGAATCAGTAGTGTCCAAGTCAAAACGAATAGTGAACTTAGCAACATCACAAGCATCTTGAATTGTGAGAGTGCACTGGGCGAAGGTGTTCTGGCACACTAGGAGGGACTTCTGATACAGAATCCCGAAGGGCATGCGAGTAATGTCCCAACAGCTGGGGTTAACAGATTGAAGGGTCAAACTGGTAGAATAATGTTTCCACTCACTTACATTCCCTATCAGAGAAGTGGTGGGAACTGTGCAGGAATTCAGTGGCATCTCCTCCGCCAAGGCAGAGAAGTGTCACCCTGCTGCTTTATGCAGTGTGAAAAAACAAAATAATAACTTATTATTGCAGTCCCTAAGTGAGCATGAGTGATTGGCCAACAGTCATGAACACATTGCATGTTCTCCATGCAGGCAGCATCACAGCCAGCGTGGAGAACATGCCCACCCCTCCAGCCACTGGCTGGTCATGGCGCTCAGACCAATCACAACACTGCATTGGAGAGTTGTGATTTGCTGCGGGGATACCATGGGAGCCCTGGTGCTTAATGATTCCCCCAAGAAGCCAGGAAAAGGACACAGAAGTGGCAGCAGCAGGCCAGTCGGCCGTCCAGTAAGTGATTTTATTTTTCCCCACCCCACTGCCGTTCCAGGTAGCACCCGCCACTGCTGGGGTTAGGACAGATGGTTGAAGCCTGCACCACTAGGCTTTCTGACGAAGGGTGCTGCAACAAAAAAAAAAGAGCCAAGTCGCATGGGTGGCTTGCAATCTGTCTATTGACTGGGAAGCACCCAACGATGTATCAATTAGTGCCTCATTGAAGAGAAGAAGGGGCTCAGAAGATGTTTGCACTGGTTGGAGGGCTCCCGTCAAGACATTGATTAATTAAAACCAATGTCAGAAGGAAAATGCTACTTACCCAGCATGCATCTGTGCTTGGCATGTAGAGCTGTAGAATCTCATGCTTATGCATAGATCGCCATCTAGTGTTGGGCCCGGATGGTTGCACTTTGTTTTTCTTTGAAGAAGTCTTCCTAGTCACGATCTAGGTGACTCCTCCTTTCAGTGATAGTGCGCATGGTCATCAACTCCATCTGCAGATTCTTTTCACGCAGAGGGTGAGAGAATGGAGTAATAGTAAAGAACAGAGATGTCCATGAGTATGTATGAATAGTTATTATATTCAAAATTGAGGTATGGTGGGGCTTTTTCCACTCATAAAGAAGTAAAGAAGTGGGAGGTCCAGCAGAAACAGGAGCCCCTGTCAAGATAACAATCCAACCAAGTTATGCTGTTCCTCAAGGGGGGGGGGGGGGGGAGAGAGAAAAGGGGAGTCAGAACATAAGTCTAGCAACCACTTGACCCTGGCGGGTTCTATAGTGGGGAATCAATTTGTTGAATTTTAATGCCCTCACACACCCTTTCTGGTGTCATGCTTCATTATATGGGCTGCTTCTTGTTGGGTCAGCGGTGCAATACCCAACGGGATCACATTAAAAGGGGCACTTTATCGGAGATCTTTTATCCAACAGCCGTATGGTGAGGTGTGGGTGTGGGGCCAGAACCGTGTAGATGAAATAAGATAGGGCTGGGAGTACCTTAGCGTAGATTATTTATTCTGGAGGTCTCCTGCCTATTATATCCTAATTAGTGCTCACTGTTTTTAATTAGGCAGGAGACCCCCAGAATAAATAATCTACGCAAAGGTACTCCCAGCCCGATCTTATTTCACCTACACATCTATACGGTTCTGGCCCCACACCCGTACCTCACCATACTGCTGTTGGATAAAAGAACTCCGACAAAGTGCCCCTTTTAAGCTGAGCCCGTTGGGTATTGCACCGCCGACCCAACGAGGAGCAGCCCATATGATGAAGCATGACACCTGAAAGGGTGTGTGAGGGCATTAAAATCCAACAAATGGATTCCCCACTCTAGAACTCGCCAGGTTCAAGTGGTTGCTAGACTTCTGTTCTGACTCCCCTTGTCTCTCCTCCCTCCCCCCCCCTCCCCCTTTGAGGAACAGCATAACTCTGTTGGATTGTTATGTATGAATAGTAACAAGAGAACTATAGCAGCTACACGTACCCAGAGAGGTGGGGAGGCGAATGAGATTCTACAGCTCTCCATGCCAAGAACAGATGCATACTGGGTAAGTAGCATTTTCCGTTTGAGGCATGTGAGCTGTAGATCACATGCTTATGCATAGACTATATCAAATCAAATCAGGTACATTTGTATAGCACAAACATATCACTAAAAAGTCTCATGGCGCTTGAGGACGGCTCTGACTAGACGTTTGACTTAATTGTCAAATAACCATGTTTTCAGCAGTTTGCGGAAGCGGTTATGTCGGGGATGATGCGTAAGTGAACAGGGATTTTATTCCATGATGCCGGACCAAGGAAAGAGAAAGATTGACCGCCTTTC
Source organism: Lissotriton vulgaris (assembly GCF_964263255.1). Taxonomy (NCBI): domain Eukaryota; kingdom Metazoa; phylum Chordata; class Amphibia; order Caudata; family Salamandridae; genus Lissotriton; species Lissotriton vulgaris. The sequence goes on along the minus strand of NC_141697.1, from coordinate 135,380,590 downwards.
CTGGCAGTATGGATTCTCAAAGGAGTGAGCAATGATGTATTACTTGATCTAAGGGTCCGGCTTGGCTGGTACCACTGTAATTTTCTGGACTAATATTTTGGTCTCCTTCCATACATGTGCTTATGGATCAATCATAAGATCTTCTAAAGAATGTGCTTCTTTACTGGAAGCCAGTGTAATGATCTTAGACGGGGAGCAGAAGAAGTCCTATGTGTAAGGTCAAGAACCAGCCTGGCGGCTGTGTTCTGTAGAATTTGAAGCCATAGTCCATTCTATTGATTATTTGCCCCTGGACTAATGGTTTCCTGGCCTCACTGTGTTTCCACTTAAAAACCTTCCGGAGGCTGCACATCACTCCAAAGCAAGTGCCAGAGATTTGATTTATCTGACTTTCCATAGACAGTTGATTGTCCATGTAGATGCCCATATTCCGAACTGTTGATTTAGGGGTAGGACAGGGGCCGAGGTTAGAGCGCCACCAATCATGGGACTAATGATCCTGGGCCTTGCCAAACAGCAAGATCTCAGACGTATCTCCTTTCAATTGGAGATGGTTGGAATTCATTCATCTGTCAATGTGAGACATGCACTGCTTGAAGCGCTGTTTTGTTTCGGCTGGGTCCGGGCCAATGGTGATCAGAATCTGCGTGTCATCCGCATAGGATATGACATCAAAACCGTAGAATCTGATAACCTTGGCCAAAGGTGTCACATATAGATTGAAGAGGGTTGGGCTCAAAATAGAGCCCTGAGGTACCCCTATCACTACTTGTCTCTCCCCTGAAACATTTTTGCCCATTTGGACTGCGGTTACCCGGTCAGCAAAGTAGCTCTTGAGCCACTTTAGGGCATTTCCCCTGACGACGAGTTACTTACCTTCGGTAACGATATATCTGTAAGAAACAGTAGTTAGTATTAGATTCCTTACCTTAGAATAACCCCAGGCGTCAGTCTGGATCCGGAAACTTTTGCGTAGCAGTACCCCTGCGCGTCGGTAGGCGTCGTCTGCAGGCGTCCCCTGCGGCTCCGCGTCCGTCGTCGGCGTCGTGCGCTGTGATGACGTCGCTGGAGTATATAGACGCCGCCTCCGCACACTGACGTCAGTTCTTTGCACACAGCTTTTCCGCGCCAGAACACGCAGAGCCATGTGAGAACCAACACTGGTGCCATTTTTGAAACTAGGGCCCTGAAAGGGATGTCCCTAACCTTAGGTATCAGTTCGCAGAACGGGGAGGATGGGTGGGGCGGTAAGGAATCTAATACTAACTACTGTTTCTTACAGATATATCGTTACCGAAGGTAAGTAACTCGTTCATCTGAAAGAAACAGGTTAGTATTAGATTCCTTACCTTAGAATAGATACCCCAGCAATACCAACCCCGGTGGTGGGTCTGCGAACCAATACAACCTTACACCAGAAAGTCCTGGAGGACTGAAGGGCCAAAGAAGCCATCCCTCCGGACTTGACTGTCCAGGCAGTAGTGCCTCGCAAAGGTGTGCAGCGAGGCCCACGTAGCCGCCTGGCAAATGTCCTGCAAGGGGACTCCCCGGCCCAGGGCAGTAGTAGCCGCCGTGGCCCGAGTGGAATGGGCCCTCAGCCCAACAGGAGGCTCCTTCCGAGCCAAAGAGTAGCACGCTTTGATGCACAGAACGACCCACCGAGAGATGGTCCGTTTATGTACCACCCGTCCCTTCTTCACACCCACGTAGCCAACAAACAGTTGGTCATCCACCCGGAACTGGCGTGTGCGATCCATATAAAATGAAAGCGCACGTTTTGGGTCCAGACGATGGAGCCGCTCTTTATCCTTTGAAGGATGCGGAGGTGGGAAGAAGGAAGGGAGGGTGATGGACTGCCCGATGTGAAAAGCAGAGATAACTTTGGGCAGGAAAGAAGGTCTAGTTCTCAGAACCACCTTGTCTGGATGAATGGACATGAAAGGTTTGACAGAAAGAGCCTGGAGCTCACTCACTCTCCTGGCAGAAGAGATGGCAACCAGAAAGGCCGTCTTTAAAGTCAGGAGACGGAGAGGACAGGAATGAAGTGGCTCAAAGGGAGCACACATCAAGAAGGTTAGAACCAGGTTCAAGTCCCACTGAGGCATCACAAACGGAACAGGTGGATACATGTGTGTGATGCCCTTCAATAATCTTGTTAAAATGGGGGACTTGAACAAAGAAGGTTGATCAGGCAGCCTCAGAAAGGCAGAAAGGGCAGAAATATAGCCCATGATAGTGCCCAGAGCAGAGCCCTGCTGGGCAAGAGAAAGAAGGAAGAGAAGAACCTCAGAAAGAGGGGCAGAGAGAGGATCCACAGCCTTTGCTGTGCACCATGCCACAAACTTGTTCCACCGACAGGCGTATACCGATTTCGTGGAGGAACGCCTGGCTGCCAGAATCACATCACAGACTTCAGGAGGCAAGTCAAATGGCCTCAACTGCCGCCGCTCAATCTCCACGCATGGAGGTGGAGGCTGGACAGGTTCGGGTGGAGGACCGTCCCCTGCTGCTGCGACAGAAGGTCCTCCTGAAGGGGCAGGCGGATCGGGGGACCGACTGACATGCTGAGTAGCTCGGGATACCAGTACCTTCGAGCCCAGTCCGGAGCCACAAGGATGACTTGGGCCCGGTCGCGCCTGATCTTCTTCAACACTCTGGGCAGAAGTGGTATAGGCGGAAAGGCGTATAACAGACCGCAACTCCACTCGCGCCGAAAGGCGTCGCCGTGCGAGTGCCGTCTTGGAAACTCCAACGCGCAGAACTGATGACATTGCGCGTTCTCTTCTGTGGCGAATAGATCTAACCAAGGCTCTCCCCATTGCTGAAAGAGGCATTGCGCCACGTCCGAGTTCAGACGCCATTCGTGAACCATCGAGCACCGACGGCTGAGTTCGTCCGCCCTGGCGTTCAGAGAACCTGCCAGGTGTTGAACCGTCAGTGTCACGCCCTGACGTTCCAGCCATTGCCAGAGGCGCAGAGCCTCCTGGCAAAGGGTCCACGACCCCACCCCGCCCTGCTTGTTGCAGTACCACATGGCGGTGGTGTTGTCCGTGAACACCTGCACTACACTCCCGTTGACAAAGGGGAGGAATGCTTTCAGTGCCAAACGAATCCCCCGGAGCTCCAACAGGTTTATATGGAGCCGGGACTCCGCCGGAGACCAGATGCCTCTGATCTCTGACTCTCCCAGGTGGCCTCCCCAGCCCTGGAGGGTCGCGTCCGTCACAACAACGTGCTCCGGTTGGGGAAGGGAGAGGGATCTGCCTCTGACCCAATCGCGGTCGGTAAGCCACCACTGCAGTTGTCTTGCAGTGCCCTCTGAGATCAAGACATGGTCGGACAGGTTGCCCTGATGCTGGGCCCACTGAAACTTCAGGTCCCACTGCAGAGCCCGCATCCGCCACCGGGCGTGATGCACCAGAAGGATGCAGGAAGGCATCAGCCCCAGCAGCCGCAGCGTCAACCTGACCGAAACCCGGGATAACGGCTGAAAGATGGGAATCAAAGCCTGTATATCCTGGACTCGCCGTTCCGGAGGATAGACCCGAAACTGCGCCAAGTCGAGAACCGCTCCGATGAAAAGGAGCTTTTGAGAGGGACACAGGTGTGATTTCAGCACATTGATGGAGAACCCCAGCTCGTGCAGGAGGTCTGCCGTCATCTGAAGGTGGTGGACGACTCTCTGGGGCGAGCCCGCCTTAAACAACCAGTCGTCTAGATAGGGGAAGACTGAAACCCCCAATCTGCGCAGATGGGCTGCGACCACCGCCATCACCTTGGTGAACACCCGTGGGGCGCTGGTAAGGCCGAAGGGGAGCACGATAAACTGAAAGTGCTCGTGGCGTACCGTGAACCGCAGGTAACGCCGGTGGGCCGGCAGGACGGGGATGTGAAAATACACATCCTGCAAGTCCAACGCTACCATCCAGTCTTGCAGGTCTAGAGCAGCCAAGACCTGAGCTAAAGTCAACATCTTGAACTTCTACTTCCGGAGGAAGCCGTGGACGTTTCTTAGATCCAAGATAGGATGTAGGCCCCCTTTGTCCTTCTTGGGTACCAGAAAGTAGTGGGAATAGCAACCACGCCCTACTTCTGGCCCAGGAACGCGCTCGATGGCCCCCTTGGCTAAGAGGGCCGTAACTTCCTCCCTCAGAAGTGCCAAGTGGTCCCCCGACACACGGTGGTTCTGCGGTGGCATGGCTGGAGGAGTTGTCTCGAAGGGGAGGGAGTAGCCCCTTCGGACGAGCTGCAGCACCCACCTGTCCGATGTTATTGTGCGCCAGTGGGAGAGGTGATGGCGAACCCTGCCCCCCACCGGCGTCACATGGGCCAGAAAGCACGGACTAGGAGGATTTAGTGGCAGATGCTGCGGGGGGAGGTGTGGCCTGACCTCGCCGCTGTCCCCAACCGCCACCACGGCGGTTTCCACGGCCGCCGCCGCGTTGATAGGTCTGTTGCGGCGTGTGGCTGGCAGCACGTGAGGGACCGCCCCTTCTTTGGCCATTAAAGGAGCGAAACGAACCCGTTTGCTGGTGCTGGGTCGAGAGCCCCAAGGACTTGGCCGTGACCCTGGAGTCCTTGAAGCGCTCCAGCGCATGGTCCGCTTTGTCGCCAAACAGGCGACTGCCATCAAACGGCATGTCCATTAAAGCATTCTGGACATCTGCCGAGAAGTTGGCGGATCTCAGCCAGGCGTGGCGACGAATCGCCACCGTCGTGGACATCGCTCTGCCCAGCGAGTCGGTCGTATCAAGACCACACCTGATGGAGTATCTTGCTGCGTCTCGGCCTTCAATCATAGCCTTGCCGAGCTTAGCCCGTACCTCCGGCGGGCATTCAGGCAGCAGGTCCGCGACCGTATCCCACAGAGAGTGGGTGTAGCGGCCCAAGAGGCACGCGGTGTTGCAAGACCGCAGTCCCAGACTCAGGGACGAGAAGACCTTTTTGCCATACTGGTCGTACCTCTTTGATTCCCTGTCGGGCGGGGCCGACGGGAATGCGGTCTGGGAAGTGGAGGCCTGGATCACCAGACTCTCAGGGGTGGGATGGGTGGACAGAAACTTGGGGTTGTCCGAACACGGACGGTGGCGTCTGTCCACCTTCCTATCAACAGGCGAACCTGAAGCGGGCCTGGACCACGTGCCCAAAAGAACGTCAGTTAAGGCCTCGTTGAACGGCAGCAGTGGCTCCTGTGGGCATGACTGCAGTTTGAGGACCTCAGTGAGGATGTTAGTCCTCACGGCCGCGACGGGGAGCACAAGGTTTAAGGCCTTGGCAGCCCTCATCAACACCACTGAATAAGCAGCCCCCTCCTTCGTAGCCAAGGTAGGAGGCGAGACAAAGCCAGGGTTGGGGGAGTCATCCAGACCACTGGCGTCACCCAAGTCACCCGTCCAGTCCATGTCGTACTGACACTCGCGTGTCAGAGGGTCCTCAGACCCCTCCCACTCCTCTCCGTATTCTACATCCTCACCATATTCGGAATCAACAATGTAGACCAGCTCCTCGGGGTTCACAGGCCCCATCGGCGACGCCGGTCCGACTCCGCGTCCGGATTCGGAGAGGGAATGGGGACGGCGCCGCCCGGAGCCGGCGCCGGAGCACCGGTGCCAGCCGGCGCCGGGGAACCGGTGCCGGCGGGGGCGCGCCAGGGGTTGCCCCGATGGAATCGGCGCCGGAAAGGCCGGTTGACCAGCCGGCGCCGACTCTGAGGGCCCCTGCGGCGCCGGGACGGCGTCGAGGCAGGGGCACCCGAACCGCTAGGGTCCCCGGACGGGTTCACAGGGCCCGAAGGCACCGCAGAACCCGCCGGAGGAGAAAGAGCCCTCATGGCCATGAGGAACGCCTCTATCTCCTCGGGCGACGCGCCCTGCCCAGGGACCGCAGGGTATGGAGCAGGCCGCTTCGGCGACTCACGCGGAGCCGCGGGGTGGGGCCACCCGAAACCCCGGCCGCATCGCGGGGGAGTCGGGGGTACAATGACGACGCCCCGACTTCTTGTGCTTCCTACCTGAGGAACCAGATGAATGGTGACGACTCCCGGAGCGCTCGTGACGGCTCCGCGACCGCTCCCTCGATCGCTCCCTTGACCTCCGGCCGGACCGGGACCGCTCTAGACGCGGGGCCGACACCCGGAGCTCGAGCAGCTTGCGGGACCGCTCCCGCCTAGCTTTATTCGTCAAGGCCCGGCAATCGACGCAGGCGTCCACGTCGTGGTCGGGCCCAGAGTCAGACAGAGTCGGTGATGATCCGTGACCGACATCGTCCGGTCACAGTCGTCACAGTTCTTAAAACCGGGCATCCTACCGGCACCGTAAGAAGTCAAAAAGATCAAAGATCAGAAAACTTGGTCAAAAGACGGAGTACTGCATTTCTCGGATCTGCGCTAACTGGCGCGGAAAAAAGAAGAACTGACGTCAGCGCGCGGAGGCGGCGTCTATATACTCCAGCGACGTCATCACGGCGCACGACGCCGACGACGGACGCGGAGCCGCAGGGGACGCCTGCAGACGACGCCTACCAACGCGCAGGGGTACTGCTACGCAAAAGTTTCCGGATCCAGACTGACGCCTGGGATTATTCTAAGGTAAGGAATCTAATACTAACCTGTTTCTTTCAGATACATATCTCCCACAGCCGATGTTCTAAAATGCTGTGGGAGATGGTGTCAAAGGCGGCAGACAGGTCAAGCAGGACAAGAAAGGCTGACTGATGTTTATCCAACGCTAGCCTGACATTATCCATAAATTCGGCCAAAGCTGTCTCAGTGCTGTGTGCCGCCCTAAAGCGAGACTGTGAAGGATCAAGTAGTTCATAGCTCTCGAGGTGGGCAACTAACTGTTGGTTTATAAGGGATTCCATAATTTTGCCGAAGTAAGGATATAGGGTGATAATTAAGAGGTAGTTTCGGGTCAGCTGTGGGCTTTTATAATATGGGTCTGACCCTTGCGGCCTTCCACATTGTAGGAAATGTTGCTTCCGCATGAGACTTATTAAATAGACTTGTAAGATTGTCTACAATTGCCGGGGCAATAATGGGGAAACATTTTGGGGGTACAGGATCTGTAGGTGAGCCAGATTTTATCTTCGACATAACCGTTGAGACCGAAAACATTCAGGATACAATGCGGGTTATGAGACAGGCTGTGCACATCATAAGAGTAAGTATTGTTGTGCTGTGATGGAAAGGATTGGTGAATGGCAAATATTTTGTCTTCAAAGAATTTGGAGAGCGTGTCCGTCCAGTCTAGAGTAATTGGGACTGATGGCTGGTTGGAAGGGGAGGTAAATTCTTTGAAGATTTGATATAATTCTTTACAGGAATTTTCAGCCTGATTTATCAGAGTTAGAAAGAATTGCTCTTTTGCCAATTTGATATCATTCATGTAGTTGTGGTGGATAATTTTGTAGTTTTTGCAGTCGTCATTCTTTTTGCTTTTTTGCCACTTCCGTTCTGCCGTACAACACAGGAGCTTGGTGTCCCTTAACTGGTCAGTGAACCATGGTGCGGTTCTAGGCTTGATTTTAATCTGGGCAAGGGGAACTATTTTATCCAAAGCAGTCCTAATTGCTTTGTCAAGGTCATGTGCAGTTTGGTTTACACTGACTTCATGGCCAGGTGAGTCTAGGGGAATTCTTTTAGAAAAGAGGGATGGAGTGACTTTCCACCAGGATCTTCGGTCTATTAGTTCACTCCTATGGTCGACTTTGATCATATTATTAGGAATGACAAATGTTATCATATAGTGGTCTGACCATAGTAGAGGGGAGTAGGTTCTATTTGGACACCTGGGAAGTTGGTGAAGAGAATGTCCAGTGAACGGCCAGTATTGGGAGTAGTGTCCGTGACCAGTTGGCAAAGACCGAGCGTGTTCATGTTTGAGATCAATTGGTCAGTATCTGAATTTGACAAAATCTGGGCATGATAGTTAAAATTGCCAATTAGAAGGAAATTTTCAGAGGTCAGTACATGGGGAGCGATGTTTTCTAACAATTTGTCATGAAAGCCCTCTTTGGGCCCAGGAGGTCTATAGACTAAGGCCCCTCTCCAGGTGCCGTTTGATAGGCCATCTATCTTACAAAATGCCTATTTCTATGTGCTGTGAGCTTTTAGTTTCTAAAATTATGATGTTTAGGTCTTTCGTGGAGGCTACTAATAAACCGGCTCCTCTTTTCTCTTTCCTATACACTCTAGTTATCTTATAGTGGGGCGGAAAGGCGATGAACACATCAGGAGATGCACCTTTGTGCAACCAAGTCTCTGTGATGAAGCAGATATCCAGAGCTACCAGATCTAGGAGACTCCATACCTCTAACAAATGCTTTGGGATGGAACAGGCATTCAGATAGACAGCACTAACTTGGGTGGAAATAGGAGGTTGGTTGAGGCTTGGGACATTTAAAGTTTGGTTTGACTTGATGAGACTTGTTGTACATGCTACTTCTAAGTTTCTTTGTATTTCGGCAACTTTTCTATTAGTTAGTTCTAAATGGGATTTGTTTAAGCTTCTTAATTCAGTGCTAGAGTATTTTAATAGTGCCATGTTACCTTGGAAGTCGTGACGTTGCTATGAGCTGGGTAGTGACTAAGGCCGAAGGAGAAATGGGCAAGGGTCCTGGTGTCTGCCAGCGGTCGGGCGCAGACGGGCTTGACTTTGGTGCGCTTTCGGCAGTCTCCCTTAAGCGGTGGCTATCCTGTAACTGATGGAGTTGTCTGAAACAACATTTTAAGTACAAGCTTGTTTCACATTAGCTTGTTGTCTTGCTAACACCTCTACACAATAATGCTTGTGTGTGGTGTGGACCATGTTGCAGCTTTTCAGGAGTCAGTAATAGGGATGTTTCCGAAGAAAGCCATAGTAGCCCCTAGGTTACGAGTGGAGTGTGCTCTAGGAGGTACTGTTAAGAGTCTTTTTGGCTTTTGCATAAAAAATCTGAATACATTTAACGATCCACCTAGCAATACCAGATTTGAATATAGGATTGCCCTTGTGAGGTGGTGAAAAAGCAACTAAGAGTTGTTTGGTTTTCGAAAAGATTTGGTTCTTTCAGTGTAATACAACAGCGCTCTTCTAACATCTAAGGTGTGTAGAGCTCGTATTGCAACAGAGTCAGGTTGAGGGAAGGAAACAGGTAATTCAACCGACTGATTTATGTGAAATGCAGATACTACCATAGGCAAGAATTTGGGATTGGTACGAAGAACAATGTTATCTTTGTGTAGCTGGAAAAAAGGTTCTTCTATGGTTAGTGTCTCAAGTTCCCCCAATCTCCTCAATGAAGTGATTGTAATGAGGAACGCTGTTTTCCAAGTAAGGAACTGTTGTTCACATTTGTGCATGCGTTCAAATGGAGGGCCCATTAACCTTGTGAGGACTAAGGGCCATATGCATGAACACATTTTCCCATAGACACAGAATGGGCAAAACACTTTGATGCATCTGGCCCTTTAAGATTCCAGACTGGGGCAGCTGGATGTCTTGGTGGTATAACTCTATTTAGTCCTTCCATAAATGCTTTGATTACAGACACTCTAAATAGGGATAAATGTTGTCTATTTTGGAGATAGGCTGCAATTTCAGTGAGATGCAGTCTGATGGATGTATAGGCCAATGAGGACTGCTGAAAATGTAACCGGTAGCAGATAATGTTCTGTATGGAAGCATCAAGAGGGTTGATGTTATTGCAATAGATAACAAATCGTTTCCATTTGGCTGCGCAGCAGGCTCTTGTGGTAGGCCTTCTGGCCTCCTTAATAATGTTCATTAAGTCTGGTGGAAGGTTCAGGTAACCAAACTCTATGACTTCAGGAGCCAGATAGCGAGGTTCAATGGTTTGGGATCTGGGTGTTTGATTTCTCCATGATTCTGTGTGAGGAGACTGAGAGTTAAATGTAATTTTTGATGCAGCACCAGAGAGAGTTCCAACAGGGTTGTGAACCAGGGTTGACGTGTCCATGTTGGAGCTACTAGGATTAGTATGAGAGGTGTTTGCCTGAGTTTCCAAACCACTAATGGAATGAGTGGGAGAGGCGGAAAAGCCTAAGCAAATATCCCTGACCAGTTCATCCTTAGTGCATTGCCTTTGGATAACGGTGTGGATACCTGGAGGCGAAGCTTTGGCATTTTGTGTTTTGAGGTGTTGCAAACAGATCTAAGTGAGGGATTCCCCAAGCTTGGAAGTAGGGGCGGAGAAATTGAGGGTAAAGTTCCCATTTGTGTATTTGATACCTCTGCCTTCTGAGGAGGCCAGCAATCTGGTTGTTGACTCCTGGGAGGTGTTCCGCTAGGAGATAGATATTGGGGTGAATAGCCCACTTCCAGATGTCTTTGGCTAAATAGGACAGTTACACAGAGTGTGTCCCCCTCCTGTTTCTGTATGTAATACATAGGTATCATGTTGTCAGTTCGAACTAAGACAGCTTTGACGGACAGGTGATGTTGAAAGGCCTTGAGAGCTAGAAAGATTGCCATCAGCTCTAAAGGATTGATGTGGAGCAACCTTTGTTGGTGGTTCCACAGACCTTGCACTGTGTGTTGCTGAAGATGAGCTCCCCAGCCAGTTAGGGACACGTCCGCTGTTAATACGGTCTGTGGAACCAGGTCTATGAACGGCCGTCCTTTTGACAAATTGTTTTGTTTTCCTCCAATGTAGAGAGCGATGAGTACAGCCGCTTACCAACACTGAATCTGTTAATAGACCGTGTGACTGGTTCCACTCACTGGCATTCTTGAAGTGGACGCATGTGTAGCCTGGCATGGGGTGGGATCATGATGCAAGACGCCATCATTCCGAACAGTTACATAAAAACGTTGGCCTGCAACTGGCAAATTAACGCCGGAATGTTTCGAATTCTGACTGCGTTTTGAAACACCAGAGCCCTTTGAGTATCTAAGGGGGCTCCTAGATCGTTTTGAGTTTTGGCGGGCTGAAGATGTGATTTTAACATATTGACTGTAAACCCCAGTTGGTGAAGTAACTGAATGGTTACTGAAGTGTGCTTGAGGCATTATTGATACGTGCTGGCTTTGATGAGCCAATCGCAGGTACGGGAAGACAAGGATGCTTAGTCTTCTCAGATGGACAGCTACTATCCTCAGACACTTTGTGAAAACTCTGGGGGCAGTGGTGACTCCGAATGGGAGTACCTTGAATTGGTAATGTTGACCTGCTACTCCAAACCTGGGAAATTTGAGGTGAGCAGGGTGGAATGGAAATGAAAGAAGGGGTCTTTTAAGTCTAGATTAGACAGAAAGTCGTCCTTTTACAAAAGAGGTAGTACCTGTTGGAAGTGTTACCATGTGGAAATGGTCCAACTGTATGTAAATGGAAAATGCTACTTACCAGTATGCATCTGTTCTTGGCATGTAGAGCTGCAGTTACACACTATGCATAGATGGCCACCTAGTGTTGGGCCCGGATGTTTGCAGTTTGTTTTGTTGTAGAAAAGTCTTGCGGAGTCACGGGATAGGCGGCTCCTCCTTAGGATGATACTGCGCATGAGCATCCCCTCCATCCCCAGATTGTTTTTCGCCATTAGGGAAGTGATGGAGCTGTACAAGAATTAGTGATGTCCATGCGATTTGTATCTAATAAAGATAATACTGGAACAGATAAAGGTAGCCGGTGAGGCGGGTGGGCGTGTGCAACTCTGCAGCTCTACATGCCAAGAACAGATGCATACTGGTAAGTAGCATTTTCCGTTCGAGGCATATGAGCTGCAGATTATAGTACCCACATCTAGCGGCGACCACCCGTATCTGTTGCAGTTGTTTGAAATAGGGTTTTTAATACAGCCTGGCCCACAGTGGCTTGTTGTTTAGTTTGCACATCTACACAATAATGCTTTGTGAATGTGTGCGGTGTAAGCCATGTAGCTGCTCTGCATATGCCATCTAAGGGGATGTTCCTTAAGAATGCCATTGAAGCCCCTATCTTTCTTATTGAGTGGACTTTTGGAGGAATTGTTAACGTGTTTTGCTATTTGGAAACAAATTTGTATGCATTTAACTATCCATCTGGCGATCCCTGATTTTGATATAGGGTTGCATTTATGTGGCAGCGAAAAAGACACAAAAAGTTGTTTTGTTTTACAAAACAATTGTGTTCTTTCGATATAGTACAGCAGAGCTCTTTTAACGTCTAAGGTGTATAGAGCCCTTTCTGCGACTGTTTGAGGCTGCGAGAAGAATACGGGCAGCTCAACGGATTGATTTAGATGGAATGGTGAAATGACTTTAGGCAGGAATTTAGGATTAGTACGAAGAACCACTTTGTTATGATGCATTTGCAAAAAGGGTTCTTGAATGGTAAATGCTTGTAGTTCACTAACCCCTCTAAGAGAAGTAATTGCTACCAGGAAAGCTACTTTCCAAGTTAGGAAATGCAATTCATATTTATGTAATGGTTCAAAGGGAGGACCCATTAACCTTGTAAGAACAATGTTCAGGTTCCACACTGGTGTTTATGGCGTTCTGGGAGGAATTATTCTTTTGAGTCCTTCCATGAAAGCTTTATTAACTGGTACTCTAAAAAGTGACAGATGTTGTCTGTTTTGTAAGTATGCTGCAATGGCAGCAAGGTGCAGTCTGATAGATGTATAGGCTAAGTTACACTTTTGAAGGTGTAATAGATATCCTATAATGTGTTGGATAGACACATCTAAGGGATCTATTTGGTTGTTTTGGCAGTATATGACAAAGCGTTTCCACTTAGCAGCATAACATGCTCTGGAAGTGGGACGTCTAGCTTCTTTAATGATGTTCATGCATTCCGGAGGAAGGTTGAGGTAACCAAACTATGACCTCAGGATTGCTAGGTTGAGCTGAGCTGGGTCCGGGTGTCTGATCTCTCCATGGTTCTGCGTTAATAGGCGTGGAGATAGATTTAGTTTTGATGTGGCACCACAGACATTTGCAGCAGCGTGGTGTACCACGGTTATCTGACCCAAGTTGGAGCGACTAGAATAAGTGTCAGGGAACGTTGTTGTAGTTTGCGCACCAATAAGGGAAGTAGTGGGAGAGGAGGAAAAGCGTACGCAAATAGTTTTGACCAGTTCATCCATATCGCATTGCCCTTGGACAATGGGTGTGGGTATCTGGCAGCCAAGTTTGGGCATTTTGTGTTTTCGTGGGTGGCAAAGAGGTCTATCTGATGTTGTCCCCACATTTGGAAGAACGGATGAAAAACTTGTGGGTGAAGTTCCCACTCGTGGGTCTGCTGTGTTTGTCGACTTAGCAGATCTGCAATAGTGTTTTGTACTCCTGGGACGTGTTGGGCTAAGAGGAAGATTTTTAGCGGTATAGCCCATCTCCATATCTGCTGTGCTAAGAGAGAGCTGCAGAGAGTGTGTCCCCCCTTGTTTGTTTATGTAGCACATAGCTGTCATATTGTCTGTGCGGACTAAGACAGCTTTGCCCGACACTTGAGTTTGAAATGCTTTCAGAGCTAGAAACACGGCTTGCAACTCCAAATGATTGATATGAAGTAACTTGTTGCGGTGTCCACCTGCCCTGCATGGTGTGAAGCAGTAGATGGGCTCCCCAGCCGGAGAGCGTTGCGTCCGCTGTCATGACTACTTGGGGAACTGGCTCTAGAAACGGTTGTCCCTTCAAAAGGTTTTTGGCAGAGAACGATGAGTCCGACCATCTACCAACACTAGGCCTTGTTAAGTGACCTTGAGCCTGGTTCCACTGGCGTGCTAAGCACTCTTGAAGTGGACGCATTTGCAATCTTGCGTGAGGTACTACAGATATGCAAGATGCCATCATTCCTACGAGTTGCACGAACACTCGAGCTGGTAGCGAGTGTTGTGGTTTGAATTTTGTTAGGAGAGTTTGTACACTTGTTATCCTGGCTGGAGAGGGATAAGCTAGTGGTAATTGGGTGTTTATTGTAGCACCGAGATATTGTTGAATGTGCGAGGGGTGCAAGTGCGATTTGACGTGATTTACTGTGAATCCCAAGTTGTTAAGCAGTTGAATAGTAGCTTGAGTGTTTTGCACACTGTCTGTATGAGCTGGCATTTATGAGCCTGTCGTCCAGATATGGGAAGATGTGAATGTGCTGTCTTCTTCGGTGTGTTGCTACTACTGCTAGGCATTTGGTAAACACCCTTGGCGCTGTTGTGACTCCGAATGGGAGCACTTTGAACTGGTAGTGTTGTCCGTCTAGCACAAATCTGAGATATTTTCTGTGTGCTGCGTGGATGGGAATATGGAAGTAGGCGTCCTTGAGATCTAGAGTGACAAGGAAGTTGTTTATTACCAGTAATGGGAGGACCTGTTGTAGTGTGACCATATGAGAATGATCCGACTGTATGTAAATGTTTAGAGGTCTGAGGTCTAGGATGGGTCTTAGAAATCCGCATTTCTTTGTAGTGTATTGTATTGTATTAATATTTATACCGCGCAGCTGTCACCCTACGGGTATCCTGGCACCAGAAGGAATATTCAGATGGAAAAGAACAATACAGCGGAGTCTGTGTCAGATGGAGTGACACAACGTTTGATGAGCCTGGGGTCGAACTTTAGGTTTTGGCAAAGAGCCATGTCTTTAGACTCTTTCTAAATTCCAGCAGGTTGTCGATCAGTGTAATCTTTTGAGGCAGCTCGTTCCACAGCTTTGATGCTGAGGTGCAGAAAGCTATACCACCTAGCCTTGACTTACTAATCCTGGTGGTTGCTGCCAGCCCCAAGCTAGAGGAGCGCAGTGACCAAGCAGGTTTGTACCAGGTAATCCTTTCCTGCAATGGAATAGGTCCCGTGTTGTGTAGTGCTCTATGAACAATACAGAGAGACTTAAAAGCAACTCTGCTCCCAATTGGCAACCAATGTAGTTCTCCGAATGCCAATGTTGTAGAAGAGCTACGGGGTCTGTTTAGAGCTAGCTTGGCCGCCATAGATTGGACTCTCAGGAGCCCCTGTAAGATGTAAAAGGGGACTCCCAGGTATAGAGAGTTACAGTAGTCCAATCTTGCCATGATCACACTTCTGACCACCAGTGATCTGGTCGCATCGGGTAGAAGAGGCAAGATCTGTCTGAGTGCTCTCAGTAGGCCGCAGCAAACACTGATAGTTTTGTTTGTCTGTGAGGTCAATTGGAGATCGTCATCCAACATAACTCCCAGGTTCCGCACGGTCTTTACTGGGATACAGGGCTCTGTTCCCGGTGCAAGCCTGATCTCACAGGATGGCTGCTGGCTCATTTTCGGTGTTTGGCAATAGACTACCTCAGTCTTCCCCTCATTGAATTGAAGGGAATTTATTTTCAGCCCCTTGGCGACCTTACTCATACAATTCTGGAAGGTCTCCATGGTCACTGCCTGCTTTCCCTCTAAGGAGAACACCAATTGGGTGTCATCGGCATAGTTAACCAGATCAATCCCAAATGACTTTATCATAGGGATCAGAGGCTGTAGATATAAAATAAAAAGAATCGGGCTAATCGAGGAGCCCCGTGGTACTCCGTGACCAACCCGGGACTTGGGGGAGGTGAAAGGGGCCAGGGTCACTACCTGCTGTCTGCCCATCAGATAGGTCAGATAGGATTGGAGCCATTTTAGAGCCCTGCCCTTCACGCCCAGTCTCTCCAGTCTGTGCACCAGGACTGCATGGCTGACCGTGTCAAATGCGGCCGACATATCCAACAGTACTAGTACTGAGGAATTGCCACTGTCAGCTCGCATTCGAAGAGTGTCCAACACGGTCGCCAGTGCAGTTTCTGTTCCATGTCCTGGGCGGAAGCCAAACTGGTCCTTGTCCAGTAGGCAATTATCTTCCAAGTAGCCTGACAGGGACCTGCTGACTAATTTTTCTATGATCTTTATCGGATAGGGTAGGAGCGATATAGGTCTGAAGTGTGCTGGGACCGTGGGATCTAGCGACGGCTTTTTGAGCAGGGGCTGACCACTGCCTGCTTCCATACCTCCGGCACTACGCCTTCCTCCAGAGACTGATATTAGGAAATGTAGGTAATATACTCCTTTGTTTGTCTGATGCTCTGGAACTATTTCTATTGCATTTTTCTGCAGGAGGAATATTACCTCCTGTCTGAGCAATGTGAAATGTTCCTGTGACATTGGACGTTGCTTGGGTGGTATGTTGGGGGAGGGGGGGGTAGATGTTAGTTACAGACAACCTGATTAAATTATTTGGAGCACCCACCTTTCTGATGTGATGTTTTCCCAGGCTGGCAGGTACTGTTGAAGTCTTCCCCTGACAGGAGTGGAGTGAGGCGGGGAAGGGAGTCATTGGGCAGGGGTAGAGGCAGAGCGTGAGTTGTTCTTTTTGCCTCTGTTATTGTTACCCCTGTACCCACCCCTTTGGTAGCTTTTACTGTAGGTAGACTGTGTAGGGGCTTTGTACGAGGTAGAAGCTGTGTCTGAAGTATATCCCCTGGTGGCACCTCGATAATTTGAGCGACAAAATGAACGTCTGGGAGCTTGCGACTGCAGGCCTCCCTTAGATTTGGCGGTGTCTGTATCTTTTTTCACTTTCTCTAACGATACATCTACCTCAGGTCCAAATAGGTGTTGTTCGTCAAAGGGTTGGTTAAGAATGGCGCTTTGTACCTCGGGTTTGAACCCTGATATGCGCAGCCAGGTGTGTCTGCGTAGCAAGACGCTGGTGTTAACTGCCCTAGAGGCCGTGTCTGCTGCATCAAGGGCACACCTAATAGTGGTGTTTGTGATGTTTTTCCCCTCCTGGATGAGCTCGTTTGCTCTATCCTTGTACTTGTCAGGGAGATGCCTCATTAGTGACTCTAGCTCATCGTAATGTGCCCTGCCATATCTGGCTAGTAGTGCCTGTGTATTGGCGATACGCCACATGTTTGCTGCTTGAGACGCTGTTCTTTTGCCTGATGCGTCAAGTAGCTTAGACTCTATCTGGTGGTGCAGCCTCACCAGATATTTGTGAGTTTGATCTCTTGTGTGCGTTGGAAACTACAAGTGAGACTAGTGGTACTGGGCCTTTAATATATGCTGGGTCTGATGGGACAGCTTTATATTTTTTCTCTATCCGAGGGTTAAAGACCCGAGTTCTGACTGGGTCTTTGAAGACTTCAGGAGCATGCTTGATCACTCCTGTGAGCATGGGCAAGATGGATGAAGACCTTTGTGCATTATCAAATGTATCCATCAGGAAGTCTTCCTCAACAGGGTCTGTATAAATATCTACCCCATGATAATGTGCAGCCCTGTAAATTAATTCATTAAACCCTATAGTGTCTTCTGGTGGGGAAGGCCTTGAGGAGTATATGTCATCCTGAAGAACATTTGGGACATCTGGGGTGGTATAATTGTCCCACAGGTCTGGGGATCCTGTGGGCGTTGTTGGATCAGGTGTGTTACCCCCCATATCGTCAGAGCTATCATCCCTGTGTGGTGCGATAGGGGATGCTGGAGAGTGCTGTGGTGGTGGTGATGGTACAGGCGCGAGAGAAGGGGAAGGCAGTCTTAAGACAGAGGTAGCCATGTTCTTCTTTGAATGCAGAGCTGAAGCTGGTTTGTCCAGTGGTCGCTTTTTTGGAGCCAAAACTTGGTGTCCAGTGACTGGGTCCTTAGCCAGAGTCTTTTGAGGAGGGTCTGGGTAGGATAAATCCACTGCAGGGAATTGATCTTTTGGTGCGGAGGAAGTCTTGTGCACCGAGATGGCCTGTTTTGGTTTCTTGGTAATGTCTTCGACTGGGGAGGCAGCCGTCTTTTTCGGCTCCGAAACTTTTTTCGGTTCAGAGTCTTTTTCCGGTTCCGTTACGGTTTTTAAATCAGATGACCTTTTCGGATCCGATGACTTTTTCCGTTCCGGTGGGGTCTTGGAATCCGAAGCAGGCTTGCTTGGTTCCGGCTTGGGTTTTGGTGCCGAAGGAGTAGTGGTGTGCTTCGGTGCCGATAGTTTGGATGTCGGGCCATTGTCTTCTTTGGTGCCAGTGTGTGTGTGTGTGCCGGCACCATGTGAAGGTCGACTCGAGCTAGAGTCGCCTGAAGGCTTGGTTAGCTTCTTAGCCGGGCCCGAAGGTGGGGCAGTAGAAGCAGTATGATGGTGTGCACCCGAGCTGGAGGGCGAGGGTGTGACCGGGGCCTTCTGTGTCGAGGAGGGGTCGGGGTCGACGGTCTTACTTACGACCCACTGCGCTGGAGTTATATCTTCGACTTCGGAATCGTCTGCTTCCGAGCTGCTGTCGACATCGTGCTGTTCAGGGACGTTGACGCCCTCCTCGAAGATGTCATCCGGAATAGGAGCTGAAGATCTTTGAGCCATTGCTCTCCTCGCTCTTTGGTCCCGAATAAATAGTCTTTTTGGAGCGGAAAGAGGCACAAGCTGAACAGTCTTTCGTTTTGTGCTCCGGAGAGAGACAGAGGTTACACACCTCATACAGGTCAGTGTGGGGAAACTTCGACCCACATTGAGGACACTTCTTAAATGGCGTCCTTTCCATGAGCTGAAGTTTCGGCCTAGGTAGGCCCGAAGGCCGTCGACCGGAATAGAGATCCTTAATGTTTGAAGATTAGCGTAGACAGGAAAGCGTTTGAAACTACGTTTTGTAGTTTGGTGAGGATTGCGCGCCGAAGGAAATCGGTTCCAACACGGAGCGCTGGAAACACATCCGAGCCCAGTGGCGGAAAAAAATCATCTGGGGATGGAGACGATGCCCATGAGCAGTATAATCCTAAGGAGGAGTCACCTATACCGTGACTCCGAAAGACTTTTCTACAACAAAACAAACTGCAAACATCTGGGCCCAAAACTAGGTGGCCATCTATGCATAGTGTGTAATCTGCAGCTCATATGCCTCGAACATGTAGTTCTCGGAGATCTAAAATTGGTCTGAGAGATCCGTCCTTTTTGGGAATTAGGAAGTAAAAGGAATACATGCCCGACCCTTGATGTTGTGGTGGCACAGGCTCTGTAGCTCCTTTAAGTAGTAGTAGGGATTGTACCTCTTGTTTGTGGAGGTGTAGGTGATGCTGTGAAAGTTAGTGTTATGTTAGGAGTGCTTGTATAGCGCATGGCTGCCCCAAAAATGGTGCGTCCCAGCGCTCGAGGAAGGGTGACAGAGGTGAGTGTTGCCAGCCAGATGGAAAGACATCCAAGTATTATCGGTTTCTAAAAGCCTAGGTGACAAGAGCATAGCAAGCCACACATCAAGTGCTAGATGGATGAAAACAGCCAGGTTTTGATTTGTTTTCTGAATGCCCAATGATCTTGTGTGCTATGTGCTGCCATTGGAATACAGTTACATGGGGCTGGTGCCAGGGACCCAAACAAGAGCCCCTGCTCTGCTCCGGCACACCCTAGGAGTGCATGCTAGATGCAGATTTGCGGAGTGCAGTACTCGCATTGGGACATATGTTGTGCAGAGCCCCTGCAGTATCTGAGGGCCCTGTCCATGTAGGATCTTGCGAGTGGTGCAAAGAGTGGTGTAAAGAGTTTTGAACAGAATTCTCTGTTCGATAGGCAGCCAGTGTAGGCAGTACAGGAGATGGGAGGTGTGACAATGCTTAGGGAGGGCGAAAAGAATGCGGGCAGCCACATTCTGCACCCTTTGAAGTCTCTTCGAAGTCTTTTTGTGACTTTGGAGAAATGTTTGGAGGAGTGTTGATGAGCTCCAGGCAATAACCAGAATGGATAATTTGAAGTACCCATTTGTCTTTTATTGACTGCCATTTTGGTAGGAAATGTGACAGACTTCCCCAGACAGGTATTATTAGGATTTGTATAGCATCCAGGTTTTTAACTGCTTCTTGAACTGCCCCAAACTAGTGCAAGCATGCAGCTCATCCGGCAGACGGTTCCAAAGAGGGGCTAGATGAAAATTAGATGTTCAGGGGGGAAGGGTGGGCAAGTTACTGCTGTGTATTGGAGGGAGAGGTGCGTGTTCTAGAACCTTTACCTCTGCCTTTGTTTTCTCGGTGACCCCTTCTAAAGTAATTTTTTAGAGCCGGAGGGTTGAATTTTGCCCTTGTAAGTGGATGCAGTGTCCGTGGAAATGTTTTTGAACCCTGCTCGACAGAAGGAGCACCGAAATAAACCATGGGCCTGTATAGATTGAAGGGCTCCCATCGATTTAGCCACTTCGGTATCTTTCTTCATCTTCTCCAGAGAAGAATCTACTACTGGCCCAAAGAGATGCTCTTTATCAAAGGGTATGTTCAATATGGGGGATTGCACCTTAGGTTTGAAACCAGATATGCGCAGCCACGCGTATCTTCATAAAAGTATACTAGTGTTCACTGCTCTAGCAGAGTGTCAGCAGCATCTAGGGAGCACCTGGTTTGGTTGTTTGAAATCAATTGTCCCTCCAGTATTAGGTCTTGCGCTTTAGATTTATCTTCTTGGGGTAAAAACTGCATGAGTTGTTCTATTTCATCCCAGTGCGCACAGTCGTATCTTGCCAGTAACGCCTGTGTAATAGCTATGTGCCAAAAGTTAGCTTTTGAGACTTCCATTTTACCTGAAGCATTGAGAAGCTTCAATTCCTCATCTTGGGTTTGAGCATCTCCAGTAGTTTGGGAGTTTGCCCTTTTATGTGCATTGGAAACTACCAACGAGTCTAAGGGTAACTGTCCTCTTATGTACACTGGATCAGATGGTGCAGGCTTATATTTTGTATCCACCCTAGGGGTAAGGATACGTGCCCTGACCGGATCCTTAACTAGGTCATCTATATGCCTGATCAGTCCCTTTAGCATGAGTAACGTGTAGATTTTTGTGTACTGTTGTGTTTCAAAGAGGAAATCATCTTCAAGAGATTCCTTGTGGAGCTGCACCCCATGGTAAATGGCAGCCCTGCCTAGTAACTCAATATAACCTACACTGTCGTCTAGTGGAGAGGGTCTAGTAGGATATATGTCAGGGTCATTTTCCGTGGGTGAGTCAGTGTTGTAGTCACAGTTGTCCGTAGGGCCCAGTTGGCCATCATCATTAATATGCTCCCCATCCCTTGGTTGTCAGGTATATATGGTGGTGAGTGCTCAGGTGAAGCTGGCACAGGTAGAGACTGAGGAGAAGGGGGTGATGGAAGAGGAGGAGGAAGAGAAGGGGAAGGGTTAGTTCCAACAGTTCTCTCCTTTAATGGAATGTGATATTCCTCTTCAGTATCAGCCCTCTCAAAGGTCACCTTAGTGGTAATATGTCCAGTTTTAGGACGTATGTAAAGCACCTTCAGTTTTGGGTCCAGTTTGTCGAGCGGATCGTTTAAACAGTGCTTTTTTGGTGATTTTGGGGTATCAGTCTGTTTCAGCGCTGAAGGTTTCGGTGCCGCCGGCTTAGGGGTTGTTGTCTTCGTATCTGAAGTGTTTTTTGGTGATGAGTCTTGAGGTTCGGTTCCGGACTTTGGCTTCGATCCCGAAGGCTTTGGCTCGGTGCCCAACTTGGAGTGAGGCTTCTCGGACACCGAAAGGCTTTTTGGAGGGCTTCGGTACCGAGCCTGAAGGTGGGGTGTCAGAAGCCTGGCCTCAGTGCCGACCAGGGCCTAAGGGTGCGGGTTGGTCCGGAGCCTTCTTTTTAACTGGTTGACTTGCGAGTCGGGGCGAAGAAGGGATAGTAATTAACTTACATTGTCCATGCGTGATGTCCTCCTCCTGGTCTGAGCCCTCCTCCAAAACGGTGATCGGATCCAGCTCTTCCTCTGCCCCGATAGCGTTGCTGGCTTCTTCTTCGGATTCAGGTCCGAAATGGAGCCTGTGCATTGGCTCTGCATGTCGAACCAGACGGTCACGAAGCGTCTCCTTGAAGTGAAACGCCATACACAAGTCTCATTCCTGTTCTTGGTGTTCTGGTGAGAAATACAGGTTGCACACTTTGTGAGAGTCGGTGGGCAGGTATTTCGCGTGGCACCAACAGCAGTATTTAAAGAGAGTTTGTTCCATCGACTGCCAGTCGAATGGAGGTGGTTAGGCCCCGACGGCGTACTATGAGTTTTCTAATCGAAAGAGGGTTCTTTCGAAACAAACACGAGAAGCGAAGAATGGAATACGCACCGACAGAAACCGCAGGATCAGTGTCGAACCGAGTGCAGAGAGTAACATCCGAACGCGATGGCGAAAAAAAAAATATCTGAAGATGGAGTCGATGACCATGCTCACTCTCACTGAAAGGAGGAGTCACCTACAGACTAGGAAGACTTCTTTGAAGAAAAACAAAGTGCAAACAGCCAGGCCCAGGCCCAGCACTAGATGGCAATCTATGCATAAGCATGTGATCTACAGCTCACATGCCTCGAACATGAATTTCTCTGTGGCTGGCCAAGGGAGAGAATCGGGGCCACTAGCCTCCTGTAAGTCCTCGTACCAATTATTTTGGTAAGGCTGAGTAAATTAATCAACCGCTTCATAGCCATTTTCAGACCGAGTTCCAAAAAGGCAATGGAGAAAGTGGTCACGCCTTCGGCAATCCAAGTGGGCAAAGTAGTGCCCTTAGGTACGACGTGTACCAGCAGAGAGGACAATTGGAGCTGCTTCTTCAGGCGAAGTCAGCAACAGATTTTATGTACCGGGGGCCGGTGTGGATTGGCGTGCCATCAGGGGAGTCTAAACAAAAGCCGGAGGCAAGAATAGTGTGGAGGGTCCAGCTGGTGCAAAGGGAGAGCATGCCTGTGGTATTCCAAGCAGAAGGACTCTCAGTTCTTTTGGGCCCAAAACTGCGACAAAGCCACAGATCCGGAGCATGGCTGTATGGAACTCTCCAATCTGTACTTTGTGGCTAAATTCCCGGAATACTTGGGTTGTGCTTGAACCAGCTGTAAAGCCATTTTCAGGAGCAAAAACAAGAAAGGTGGTGCTGCCCCTGCTTCTGTTTAGGCGAATGATAGTGGCACGAGAGAGCAGAACACTTCTTTCACTTCTTGTGTTTCCTATGTTTAATTGAGAACTTGAAGTGCAACGAAGAGCGACCTCTGGAGCAGCTGTTGGTTCTGGGAACAGGACCTTGGATACAGAGCAGGACTTGGAATGATCTAAACGTGGAGTTTTCTTATGATTGGCAACGTAAACCTTTGCCCTGGGTTTCCTGAGTTGTGGCTCGAACCAGGCACAACAGGCAAACCTAATGGGAACCAGTTACATAGATTTGATTTCAATAGTCACTACAGGGTTTGAAACCTCTTGTTGTAAGTGTGACATTTGGTGAAAATATAGAAGAAAATATCTCAGTTTAGCTTGGGATGGATGTCCGTGGCTTGGAAAGAAAGGAACGGACGTCAGCATGAAGGAGTGGCGCCTATATAAGCCTCTGTATGTCATTTCCGGCGCGGATCACCATCAGTGCCGAGCCGCAAGGCTCCACCTTCCAGGGGGCACAGAGGTACTGGTGAAAAGTTTTCGGATCTGGTCTGACGCCTGGGGAATATTCAAAAGATTAGGAATCTGCAGCTGAAATCTCTACCAGAATGCTATTTTAAAACTGACATTTTAACCTAACTGTAATGTCACTTTAAACATTTTCTTTTTTTCTTTTCAATATAAGCATACATCCACACACAAATACATATGTATGCCTGGGGTTGTTAGCATGCAACAAACAAAATACTATGATTACGACAGTGGTTTACACCTGTCTGAATAGAATTCTATAGCACGAAGATATACTATATCGACAGACTGCCAGTGGTAGAGTTTTGGAGCAACTCCTAGTTTGGGAGCAGCGTAGTGATGCAAATGAAAGTCAGTGCTCAACATTCAAGTACAACTTGAACTTGAGTTGGTTAACTTCGTGCCGCACTGGCAACACAGAAGAGACCTGCGATGCTCAGTCACTAGTGGTATTTGCAGTGTGTTGTAGCAAGAACCCTGTTGGTCGGGTCATAGCCCTAACCTTTTCCACTTTTCTCTTGAGATTCCGAATAAACATTGTGGAATCCTAAAGCACAAAATATAGGGAGCATGTCTTCTTTTGGTGGAAAATCCTACGTGCAACAAAAAGCCTATTTCTGAGAAATGGAGCAAATGCCTTCATACTTTCTACTGATTTATTAAGCCATATAAAGCACGAAATAGAACATTAAAGTGCCCTTTCAATTCCTGCAATTTAACTGCATAATAATGCATCAGATTACTAAACGTGTGCATGTTTGGGAGACAAAGATTTATGCCAGAGAATCCACCAAATGTGCTTATTATCAGACTAGTAAAGTTCAAGTGATGTAGAATGTGCACAATACTTCATTTTGGAGTGTTCAGGCACCTTAACAAGTTTGTAACTGATCTAATTTTACCAACAGTAACAAGGCTAGACTTGCTTGAACTCGCAGGAGAATCAAACTTGACATTCAAAACCTCATATCGTGCCAAAGGTGTTCAAAATCGTTGTGCTAGCTTTTATAAAGTACTGTCCATATTTAGAATCCCACTACAGAAAAACTGTGCTCTGATCAGTGGGAACAGCACACTGTATAATTCTTGCTCTAACAAATTACAGTTCAGTGTTTCAAAGCTTACCAGTGCCTGATGTTAAATTCTAAGCACACATTAACCTACAAGTGATAAAGAGGTAGATCCATCAGCACAACGTGTGAAAAGCAGCAGTAAGTTTGAGCGCTGGTGCTGGTGAGAAGATGACCATGGAAGTGTGGCTGGCTAAGACAAAACTAGTGGTGCACAACACATCAGCTTTACAATCTGTCCGCATTATCTGTTCAAACTATAATGTTAAAAGGAAGGACTAGGTGTGCAATTGCACATAAGGAAATATAAAATCACAGCTAAATCCAGCAACTATCCATAAATTAAGAAGAATCCAATTTAATGAGTTTCTTCCTTGCAGCTTCGGATGCCCAAGTATACAGCTGATAATATGAAACGGCCAAAAGAACAATGACAGACTGATACAAATGGTACTGCAGTTAAAAAATAATTAAAACAAAAATAAATTGGAACAAAAACAACCTCCCCTCCCAAGCTCCAGAAGAAAATACTCATCCTTGAAACAACAGTTTCTGGAAAATGTCCATCCACCAAAACGAGAAGGAAAAAGTGCAGATGACCTTGTATTGCCTCCATCTATAGGTCATTTTAGCTTCTCCATGTCATACCTTTAAAAGTATAAAATAATATGTCCACCACAAGGTGCTGGTGCCATGGCTCTGATCACTAGAGCAATCTGAACTCCAGGTTAACACTGAGCACTTAGAGCAGGAACCAACTACCTGTGTAATGCAGGTGAAAGAACGCAAAAAAATCTGGGCTGTGATGAAAAATTTGCACATATCTATGTTCATGGGGGCGGTCATGGGTTGCATGGAGAAAAGGGTGGGGGGAGGATTTCTATACAGTAAATAGTCACATGGGGTTTATGTTACAAGTGACGGCGAGTTGTGAAGAGTCTCTTTCCAGCTCCACTGCTGCTCCAGCCCAGGGAGGGCAAAGGGAACGATGGGGCAAAGAGGAGGCAGGACACAATTGTGCATGCAGGGTCAGAAGCAGCAGACTGGGTTCGCTCAAATCAGTCCTCGTCTTTTCTTGTAGTCTTCCAAGTTCAGTGACCTCCGAGGAGCGCCGTCCTTTGACTGTGGTGCTTTGGAGGATATGGACAGGGATTTGGATTCTAACGAGACAAAAAGAGACAATAAATTTACACATCTGCTAACAATCTATGCTTGAATACTTTCAATATAAAAATGTACCATGTTTATAGTGACCCTACCAGCTTGCCCACTAACACCACCATTAAGAACACAAATAATTTACCTAGAACTAGTTTTGTGCTACAAATACCTTCAATATTCCTGGAAGTGGGACAGCAGAGTGAAAGACAAGTACTATTGTGCCTGTTTCTTTTGGTTTGTCACGATAACTAGAAATCAATGTTAATGGGTGAAGTCTTAAAACAGTGCCGGAAAGAGTTTTTTAATGAGAATAAGTCCAAAGCAGGGAGTTTATATGTTTTTTTTTTAAATACTGTGTTCTTTTAAAAACTTCTATAACAAGGGGAGCTGTAAAGCCTTCATTTTAGAAGCTATGTGGGCGTAAAATATGAAATAGTCTCAAGAAAAGTAACTTTAAAAGTTACGCATTTTGTTGCTCTTTTGTGTAGGAATTCAAAGGAATGCTCTGAAAAAACACCAAACTAATTTTCATTTTAAGAGGTGAAGCCAACAACAGCTGGAAGGCCAAGTTGTTCAATTGTGTTAATCTTTCTAGCACATACTCCAGTTTGCTCAATTTTTAAATCTAATTTGAACATCCCCAGGAGCCAGACTGGATCTGGAAATTTTGCATTAGCTCCCCTGCACCAGTAGATGGCCCTATGCTCCACGTCAGCATATGGAACAACCCCTGATGTGATATCACCAAGGCCTTATAACACCATCTGGCACACTGATGTCAGTACTTCATCCATTTTTCTGAGCCCTTGGAGGCAGAGACAAGGTTAATATCAATTATACAGTGGACATGAAGTGTTGCAATTGTATATGGATCCTTATTTAGGTGGCAATGTTGACCATTCCTCAGAATGGGGAGGTGGTTGGGATCGGTGAGGAATCTGCCGATACATAAGAGTAACCACCAGAAGGAAAAGATTACCCTTTAAGCATGTGTTTGTGGCATGCAGTGCTGTGGCTTCACATGCTTTGCAAACTCCTGCTTCTAGTATTGTGCTTGGACATGAGCAAGTTGTTTTCCTTCAAACATGTCTTCGAGTCACGAGGTATAGTGACTCGACCTATTGCTGGTAATGCTCATGGGCATCATCTATTGTAAAAAAATTATTTTACCAAACGAAGGGTGAGGATGTAGTTAGAGCAAAGAGATGCAAAAGAAGATGACCATGCGAAGAAAGGAGGAAAGTTATCTGCAACATCAAAAGGCTTCTGGGAGGAGGGTGGAAACGTGAATCTATAATGCTACATGCCACGAACGAACAAGTTGCTCACCTTTGGTAATGCCTCATCTGGTAGAGACACAGCCACAGATGTCTTACCTTAGAATTATCTGGAAAATTTTCTGTGAGCAGCACCCCTGCGTGCTGGTAGATGCAGTTGTTGGACTCCACATGGCGGCGTCGACAATATCCACGCCGTGACTATATAGGCCAAAAACTAGCGCGCAGACAAATTTTCTTTGCACGCCAGGAGCAAGAGCCACAAAGAATATGGACCACTGGTGAGGAAAACTAGGGCCCTGAAAAGGGGAAAGCCTGGTCCCAAGAACTCTATTTGTGGGGTGGATAGGTGGGTTGATAAGGAATATGCGGCTAGACAGAGCCTCTACCAGATAAGGCGTTAACAAAGGTAAATAACTTGTTCATCTGATAGAGACTTCTAGCTGTAGATTCCTTACCTTAGAATAGATACTCAAGCAATGCCTTGCCGGAGGGGCGTCTGCGAACATGATTTAAACCAGAGAGTCCTGCAGGACCAAATGGGCAAAGTTTCCACACAATGGACCTGACTTGTTAGGCAGGAGTGTTTGCTGAACGTGTGCAGCGAGGCCCATGTTGCTGCCTGAGATATCTAGGACTGGAATTCCAAGTGCTAACGCAGGGTTGCTTCTTGGCAAATGTGTAGCAGATTTTAATGCAGAGCACGATCCATTGAGCGATGGGACATTTCTGCATGGCCTTCCCTTTCTTGTCCATGACATACCCCCACCAAGAGTTGATGTCCCCCCCGGAGAGGTTTTGTGCAGTCAAGGCAGAACGTCACTCTTTTTGGGTCCAGCCGGTGGAGTCTCTCATATTCCTTAGAGGGATGAGGCTGAGTGTAAAAGGTAGGCAAAGTGATGGACTGGCCTACGTGGAACAGGTGACTACCTACGCCATGAAGGATGCTCGAGTCCGAAGGAACAGTTTGTCGGGGCAAAACAAAATGTAGGGAGGCTGAGAGGACAAGGCCTGTAGCTCACTGACACTCCGAGCAGATGGAACTGCCACCAGGAAGGCCATCTTGATTGGGAGGAGCCTACGAGAATGATGGTGCTCAAAGAGGGAGCATAATAAAAAATTAAGAACCAAGTTAAGGTCCCATTGAGGCATAACAAAAGGAGCTGGGGAAACATGCTGTAGACCTATTTACAACAGGGGATTTGAAATGAGAAGGCTGATCTGGCATCAGAAGAAAAAGTGGAGATGGCAGATAAATAACCTTTCAAAGCGCCCAAGGCAGAGCCCAGCTGGGTTGGGGTCAAGATAAACAAAAAAACATGGGATAGGGGAGCAGATAAGAGATCAACCTGTTTCTCATCACACCATGCCACAAATGTATTCCAACAGCCGGCATATACCGTTTTCATGGAGAGATGCTGAGCTGCCAAGATAATATCACCAACTTCGGGAGGAAGGTGAAAAGTTGTCAACTGTCACAGCTTATTCTCCACGCATGGAGGCAGAGAGTTAACAGGTTCGGGTGGAAAACCCTCTCCTGTTGCTGTGATAGAAGATCCTCCCGAAGGGGTAGCCCGATTGTTGTGCCGACAGCCATGTTTAACAGCTTGGGATACCAAACTCTTGAAGCCCTATCCAGAGGCACAAAGATAACTAGGGCCCAGTCGTTCCTGATCTTGAGAAATCTGGGCAGGAATTGTATGAGCGGAAAGGCGTACAGGAGGCCTGAGCTCCACTCAAGACAAAAAGTGTCTCAGAGAGAAAACCACCTAGGAAACTCCAGCACGCAAAACTGCTGGACAGTTTGCATTCTCTGCAGTGGCGAACAGATCTAACAAAGGCTCTCCCCACTTTTGAAAGAGACCTTGAGCCATTGCTATTCATGATCCACTAGGCATCTTCGGCCGAGTTCATCTGCCCTTGCGTTCAGAGAGCCCGCCAGGTGTTGAACTACCAGGGATATGCCCTGACGTCAGCCATGTCCAGAGACGAAGGGCCTCGTAACAAAAGGACCATGACCCAAACCTGCCCTGTTTGTTGCAGTACCACATGGTAGTATTGTTGTTGATGACCTACACTAGCCTTCCCTTGGAGGGTAAAAAGGCTTTCAATGTCAACCGGATTGCTCGGAGCTCCAATAAGTTGATGTGGAGTCCAAATTCCACTGCAGATTAGAGGCCTCTGATCTCCACCTCTCTTCGATGGCAGACTCATACCAGGAGTGACGCATCAGTCACTACTGTCAGATCTTGTTGGGGAAGGGAGGGGGTCTGCGGCTGATCCAATCGAGGTTCATTAACCACCACTGCAGTTCTTTGCAGTACCCTCTGAGATGTGGACCATGTCAGAGATTCCCCTGATGCTGCGCCCACTGGAATTAAAGGTCCTACAGCAAAGCTTGAACATGCCAACAGGCATGTATCACAAGCAGGATGTAGGAAACCATAAGACACAGCAGCCTCAGCGTTAGTCTCAGACACGCAGGATAGAGGATGAAACATCAGTATCCTAGCCTGAATACCCAGGAATCGCCGTTTGGGAGGATAAAGTATAAACTGCAATGTGTCCAGACCAGCTCCAATGAAAAGGAGTTTTTGAGAAGGGTGTGACTGGCACCTTTATAGTGAACCCCAGCGAGTGCAGAAGGTCTGCCGTAGTTTGGATATAGACTACCGCCTGAGACGAGCCTGCCTTTAACAGCCAGTCAATGAGATAGGGGAAGACTGGCACCCCTGACTGGCTTTGGTCCTGGTGGCCTTGAGGAGGACAAAGAGGTATGCAAGGCCTCTGCTCTTAGATCTGCCACAGTCTTTGAATTGCTACAGAAAAAGGTTAAACTGCTGGACTGGCTGGAGAGGCTGGTGTGGACAAAATAGCAAGCCTTTTGAATAACTACAAAACTTGCAGTACTGCTTGTGATAAAAACAGGAAGGGAACACCAGCCCCAATGAAGACACCTGCTTTAAACTTCTTGAGGGTTGAGTCACTCTTGCTGCTAAAGAGGCAAAACCCATATAAAGGCATGTCCATTAAACTTGCCTGAACATTAATTGAGTAGCCTGTTGAGAGAAATCAAGTGCATCTACCAAGTGTCACTTGACCCTATGATCCTCTACAAAAAAACCAGCTCAGAGGATCTACTTTGCAGCATCCTGTCCATCCAGGACAACCTCTGGGAAGTTGTTGTTTAAATGGTTCGGGTGGCAATGGCATATTTGTCCAGCAACTGGTTGTGTTTGCGGACCTAAAAGCCAAACCTTTCACTGAGAAAACATTTTTCCTCATTAATGCCAATTTGGGATTCTCGGTTGGCAGGCAAAGGAGGGAAAGAGCCCTGCTTTTGGTTAGTAGATACCAGATTCTGTGCCACGAGGCTTTCTGATAAAGAATGCACAGACAACCAATCTAGGCCACAGGGTGCCAATCAACAGTCATGGGTTATTGGTCTGTTCATTTACAGTACCGAAGTAGGCTTGGTCCAGGCTGTTTTGATTGGTTACATAAGCAACTTGTTTTAATGAAAGCAAAGGTCTGGAGGATGAAGAGGCTGGTTGGAGGATCTCTGTTAAAATAGCACATTTGATTTCCTCCATCTGAAGAGAATTCTAGAAGCTCAGCAACGGAATGGGTACTTACCAGTAGTAATTTTGCCACTTGAAGTTCCTTGCTTCACATGCTGTGCATCATTCTGCCAGCCATTTAGCAGTTGGGTCCGGAGTAGTCTTATTTTATGACTTGTTTTGGTCGCTGTCGACCACCATTTGTTGCTAGGTACGTCCGCTGTGAGACATCAGACTGTATCCTGGAGGTCGACATGCGTGGTGGCCATCTTCGGATTCTTTTTTCTGTTTTTCTTATGTTTTGTAATCCTTGCGATGGTTTTGAAAAATACTGATGAAGTCCTTTGCTTCTCCACCGGTTTGTTTTCCTTATAGGGTCAGGTGGGTCGCATGTGAATCCAGAAAATTCTTCAAGCTGCAAAACTACTCCTACTGGTAAGTAATCATTTCGTTTTGCAGCGTGAATCCTTTTCTGGATTCAAATGCTGTGCATCAGATTATGTAGCAGTTTCTCCCATTTTTGGGAGGCTGTGGTGAAATGAAGACCTTGCAAACAGGTGTTGAAGCACCCTCTGTCCAATTTGAGCTCCCTTATTTATTTGTATATCCACAATAATGATTTGTAAAGGTGTGTGGTGATGCCCATTTTGCAGCTGCGCAAATGGAATCTATGGGTACATTGGCTATAAATGCCAGCGTTGCTCCTTTCTTTCTAGTGGAGTGAGCTGTTGGTTGCATTGTTAGTTCTTTTTTGCATTGGCATAACATCATTGGATAGCTTGAACTATCCATTTTGCAATAGTTGCTTTTGTGACAGCTGATCCTGTGTTGGTATGTGCGCAGGCAACAAACAATTGCTTTGTTTTCCTGATTGGTTCTGTTTCTGTAAATAATACAGTAAAGCCCTCCTTACATCCAGGGTATGGAGGCTTCTTTCCGCTTTAGTGTATGGGCTCTTGAGGAAAACTGGCAGGAGAATGTTTTGTTTTAAGTCCTACTTAGATACTACTTTTGGCAAAAACTGTGGGTTAGTTTTTAAGATTACTTTATCCTTGTGGATTTGTTAGTAGGGTTCTTGAATAGTTAATGCTTGCAGTTCCCTTACTCTTTGTAGTGATGTTATAGCAATGAGAAAGGCTGTTTTGAGAGTAATATGTTTGAGGTCCCCTGCATGCATGGGCTCAAATGGATTTGTCATCAGTTGAGAAAGTACTGTATTTAAGCTCCATGTTGGTACAGGAGCTGCTCTTGGTAGAGCTATTCTTTTTTCTCATTCTAAGAACCTTTTGATGACTGGTTTTGTAAAAAAAAAGCTGTTGCATAATTTTCCTCTTATATATGCCACTATGGCAGCAGGGGTGCACTTTAAGGCTGGAAAAGTTTATGTTGCTGTCCAAGAGGTTAGTAAGATATGTAATAACTGTTTCTTGTATATTGATAGAATTAGTGTTGTTGTTAGCGGTGCACCATGTAGTATATCGCTACTATTTTGCTTTATAGTGTCTTCTTGTTGACTGTTTTCTTGCTTCTTTTAGAATTTTGAGTGCCAGAAAAACGGTTTTCATCTCCAAAAAATGTATATGTTTTGTGGAGTCCTGTTCACTCCACTGACCATGAACTTTCAGTTGGTTGAAACATGCACCTCACCCATTGAGGGAGGCATCCATGGTGACTGTCACAGATGGATTGGGTCCCTGAAAGGTCTACCCCGTGCTATGTTGTTGGATGCCCACCATTATAGATCTCTGCTTGCACCCTTTGTGTAACAACCACTAGATCCTCCCAACTCCCTGCGGCTTGTGACCAGCTGTTGGTGAGCCATTCTTGAAACTGGCACATGTGTAGGCGAGCGTGAGGGATGAGTGTGAAGCATGATGCCATCATGCCCATTAGTTTAATTACTTTCCTCACTGTCAAAGACTGATCCCTCTGGTAGAGGGCTGTTTCATGATGGTTAGCTTGTATTCTGGCTTGTGTGGGATAAGCTTTGCGTTTGCGGTGTTCAGTCTTGCTCCCAGGAAGGTTT
Organism: Lissotriton vulgaris; assembly: GCF_964263255.1. NCBI lineage: Eukaryota > Metazoa > Chordata > Amphibia > Caudata > Salamandridae > Lissotriton > Lissotriton vulgaris. The sequence continues at coordinate 135,348,188 of NC_141697.1, read as the reverse complement.
TTCTCTTTCTGGTGTTGTAGAAGATTTCTTGTGGTTTTTTGAGAAACCCAGGATTTGTAGCGTTTGAATTGTTTTTTTAACATGATTGTGATATGTTTGCTTTGTGCGTCCCCTTATTAGCCAGTTGTATAAGTAGGGGTAGACATGGATTTCCTCTCTTCTCGGGTGTGCTGCCACTGCGGCTAGACACTTTGTGAACATGGAGCAGATTTTATGCCGAACGGGAGTACCTTGAATTGGTAATGTGTACCGTTGCGTAGGAATCGTAGGTACTGTCTGCGCCTTTTGTTCATAGAGATATGTAAGTAGGCGTCCTTGAGATCTGTTGTTGCCAAGTTTAATTTATTTATTTAAGGAGTTTTATATAGCGCTGGCCAGACCCGAGGGTATTGGAGCGCTTTACAACTGTAATAATGCAGAAGTCCCAAAATAAGGCATAGGTATACATATTGGTTCGTAAAGTCCCGGCGTGTGGTGCGACAAATGAGGCATGGGAAGTAAGCTCCTATTTGAGTCTGGGGATTATTTCTTGAAGGGTACACAGTTTGAAGTGTTGTGTTAGTATGAACATGTTTTTGTATCTTAAGTCCATGATTGGTCTTAGAGTCCGGTTCTGATTGGGTACTAGGAAGTATGGAGAGTAGTTTCCTTTGTACCACTCATGTTGGTACCTTTTCTATTGCCTGTTTTTGGCATAGTTATTTGATTTCTGCGTTGAGCAGTGTTTGTTGTGATCTGGTTAATTTTCTTGTTTTGGGAGTATTTGCAGGTGGTGTCTTTGTGAGCTCTATGCAATATCCGTATTGTACCAAATTTAATATCCAATTGACTGTTGTCTGTGGAAAAAGGATATTCTTCCCCCCCCCTGGTGATTTGTGTGGGTCCTTTTCCGTGATAATGTCAGTTATAACGGTTTCCTCTTCCTCTAGAGGATTGGCCTCTTCCACTGCCATTCCCTCTACCTCGAAAGGGCTGCTTCTGCTGTTGTTGCTAACCTTGGTAGCTAGACTGTTGACCCATCTGTTGGTTTGGGTTCTGTCCCTGAGATAGTAGAGGCATCTGCTGTCCTTGACTAAAGCTTCCTCTACCTGTGATTTTTCGGTTAGAGAACCCTCCGCTTTTAAAAAGAACCTCTTTGCTGTAGGGCACCCATTGCCTTTGCTGTTTCATTGTCTTTTTAATTTGCTGAAGGGATTCATCCACTTCCTTGCCAAACAGAGCTTCTCCGTTGAATGGTATGTTGATAATTGATGTCTGAACTTCTTGTTTAAAGCCAGAAATTCTGAGCCAGGCATGCCTTCTGAGGATGGGTACTGTGCACATTTGCCTGCTTGCCTCCTTTCTATGTGGCCATGTGTGTAGGCTGCTACTTCAGCCAAGTGCACTTTTAACGAGGTGTACGTCAGTTTGCGGTCTAGCAGATGGGTGAGATACCGGATCACTATAGTGTACTTGGTTCTTCTGAGGAGCTGCACCTTGTCTTTGCGTGACAGGACGTATCTAAACCATTTTGCTGTGTAGCATTTCCTTGTGCTTCGCAGTCTCGCTTGCTATAGAACGCCCATTGAACATTTTGGGAGATGTAAGTGTCCAAACTCTATGTCTGTAGTAGCCAGGAAACTAGAGTTAGGCTGTCTACTTCTGGCTGAAAGACCGTGCCTCCCTGGAAGGGGAGGTTGCCGTGTTTTCTGGCAAACTTTTTTTACATTTCCCTGGTCCATCTCCATCAGGTCTTGCTAGCTGTGGAGCAATGAGCATCATTGGCATCTGCAACTAGTTGCACTTGCTTATCACGAACATTCTGAGGGGAAATGGTGGAAAAGCGTACGCAAATTTCCCTGACTGTGTCTTTTGTAGTCTGTCAATACGGCGCAAGTTCCCGCAGCAGCGGATGTAGGGCTGCTGCGTCTTGTAATGCTTTTAGCAAAGGTCATCGCTGCCTTTGAGCAAGTGAAAATCTTGTATTTCCCTTTGTCCTCTATGCGCAGTCTTGCAGGGTACAGCATAGCATATGGAATTTTTGCTGCGATGAGGAGCTTCTTGACCGGTCAAAACTCTCTCCGAACCTCTTGAACCGCCAGCGTGAAATCGGGATAAAAGGCGAGATTGTTCCTCTGATGCGTGATGGTTCCCTTCTTCCGTGCTAGCCGGAGGACTGGGTCCCGATCTCCATAATTCAATAGGCGGGCAATGATAGGGCGCGGAGGGGCACCAGGAGGTGGGTGAGCTGCCAAAGAGCGATGTGCTCGTTCCACTATCAGAACTGGTGAAAGCTGTTCCGCTCCAAAAAGTTCTCGAAGCAGATTCTCCACAAACATTTCAAATCTTCCAGTATTTGTGGATTCTGGCAGGCCCGTAATGCGCACATTGTTGCGACGCGACCTTGCTTCCAAATCTTCATTGGGGGCTTGGATGATTGCCAGGACCTTCTCCACAGACGCCGCTTTCTCCGTAACTCGCTGTAGACCATCCTCCGCATCGGATATGCGGGTCTCCGCCTCTCCCAGTCGTTGCACATGCTTGTCCAACTTCTCTGACATGTGGTCCATACGTAAATTCAGATGGTCAACTATGGCCATCTATGGTCTGAAGACTTGCCTGCACTGCCAGGAGCATTTCGTCTATGTTAGAGAGTTGAGTGGCTGGAGCGTCCGCCTCAGTCTCAGAGGCTGTATGCTGAGGAGCCCGGTTGGACTTTCATGGCTCGAATGTGAGGTGCGGCTGACCGCGTTTAGATTCACCCATGATGATGACACAGCCAGTCATGGTCGGAGCAAAGCCCGGACAGCAAAATAAAAAAAGAAGGCAAGAGACTCACTGTCCGCTGATAGGACACCGGGGACCAAGCAATAAGGAGAAAAAGCTGCGCAGATTGCTGAATACCGCGCCCACCAGCGTGCCCCTAGATCTCAAACAGCGGCACCACAGTAAAGATATGTCGGTTCAGATGACACAAAGGCTAGTGTAACAGGTTGTACAGCAGAAGAAGTTTTGGCCTGCACATAGCCAAAGGAATGACTCCGCTGCTCATTGGAGGGAGCACGTAGACACAGGAGTCCAACAGCTTAATGAGAGCTAATTTCACTTGGTCGGTAAGCCAGGGAAGCAAAGTCACATCGACCGCTGATTTACTGATATTGGTCGCACTGCTGCACTAAATACCAGTTGCAAAAGTCAAGGGGGAGAGAGAGAAGCACCGCAAACCCGGAATATCACTGCTCGCCCCAAGCTGCTTTACAGAGGCGCAAATTTTTCCTCAGGTCACTTAAAGGCGTCACAAATCTACTCTCGATCTTCATATCGGCGGCTGGGAAGCAGTAAAAGCACCAGGGCATAAGGAAAATGGTACTTACCAGTATGCATCTGTTCTTGGCATGTAGAGCTGCACATTTCTACACTTTGCATTAGATCGCCACTTGGTGTTGGGCTCGGATGATTGCATGTTGTTGTAGTCTTGGAAGAAGTCTTTGTAGTCACAAGATAGGTAACTCCTCCCTTGGACGATAGTGCGCATGGGCATCGGCTCCATCCTTAGATTGTTTTTCACCATGATGGGAAATGATGGAGTTGAAAGAAAGAAAGAAAGAAAGTCCATGCCTGTATATCTAATTAAGATCAAACTGGAACAGATACAGGTCCCGGGGAGGCGGGAGGGAGTGTAGAAATCTGCAGCTCTACATGCCAAGAACAGATGCATACTGGTAAGTAGCATTTTCCGTTCGAGGCATATGAGCTGCAGATTATACACTTTGCATCGATTGTGCAGCAGTGTCTCCCTTAGCGGTGGTCACCTGTATCCGTTGCAGTAGTTTGAAAGAGTTTTGAGGACAGCTTGGCCTAGGGGAATGTTCCCTAAGAAAGCCATGGAGGCTCCTAGTTTGCGTGTGGAGTGCGCGCTAGGAGGAACTGTTAATGTGCGCTTTGCCTTGTGATAGCATATTTGTATACCTTTAACAATCCACCTTGCAATTCCTGATTTAGAAATGGGGTTGCCTTTATGTGGTGGAGAGAAAGCTACAAATAGTTGCTTGGTTTTGCAAAAGGATATGGTCCTATCTATGTAATAGAGAAGAGCTCTTGACATCTAGTGTGTGTAGAGCTCTCTCTGCTAGAGTCTGGGTTTTGAGAAAAACACTGGTAACTCTACAGATTGGTTTAGATGAAAAGGAGTAATTACTTTAGGAAGTAACTCAGGATTAGTCCTTAGAACCACTTTGTTACGGTGTAATTGTAAGAATGGTTCTTGTATAGTGAAAGCTTGAATCTCACCAACTCTTCTAAGAGAGGTAATAGCAATGAGGAAAGCTGTTTCTATGTGAGAAATTGTAGTTCACATTTGTGTAAAGGTTCAAAAGGGGGTCTCATGAGCCTGGTAAGAACAATATTTAGGTTCCACACTGGAGATGGTGGTAACCTAGGAGGAATAACTATTTTTAATCCTTCCATAAAAGCTTGCTGGTACCCTAAACAACGACATATGTTGTCTGTTTTGTAGATATACCGCAATGGATGCAAGATGTAGGCGTATAGATGAATATGCCAGATTACATCCCTGTAAATGGAGAAGGTAACAGATAATATTTTGGATGGAAGCATCTAAAGGATCAATTTGATTATTAGTGCAGTAAATGGCAAATTTTTCCATTTAGCAGCATAGCAAGTTCTAGCAGTAGGTCTTCTGGCGTCTTTAATGATATTCATACAGTCTGGTGGCAGGTTAAGGTAACCAAACTCTAAGACTTCAGGAGCCAGATTCAGTTGACTTGGTTCTGGATGTCCGAAGTCTCCATGGTTCTGCGTTAGCATGGATGGTGTCAGAGACAGTTTTTGGTGTGGAACTAGAGAGAGTTCTATTATTTATTTATTTATTTGAACTTCTAAAGCGCGCAGCTACCCGCAGTGGGTTTCCCGGCGCTCAGAGACAGACTGAAGAAGAAAGACTAGCGAGCTGATTTTACAAGGCTACAAATTGCTGCTGGAAGAGCCAAGTGTTAAGTCCCTTACGGAAACGAAAAAGATTGGTTTCTGTCTTTATGGTCACAGGAAGAGTATTCCAGAATTTAGGACCTAGATGGGCAAAAGAACGGCCTCCCATTTTTGCCATCCTAAATCTGGGAACAGAAAAGTCACCATGTAGTGATTGTGAGAAGTTGGCCTGATATTCAGTGTTCACTATTCTAGTGATCACTATGTATCAGTCCAAACAACCCTTATGGTGATTGGTTGTAAGTCAACCGATAGACCAGCTATCCTAGTAGCATGGACAAGAGCAGTCTTCGGGCTAAACTCTAGAGGGCGTGTTAAGCCAGCTGTTATACCATCACATATACCCCTTGAACACCAAGTGAAAGGACACCACACAAGTGTTATGAAAATAAACAGTGTATTTATTTAGATCACAACAGCCCTGTACTCTTTATGAGGACAGGGTACTAAGCACACAACAAAACTCTTACGAAAATACTTTAAGTTGCACAATTTACACAAATGCCCGAGGGGCACGAAAAACCATATACTATGAAAGTGGAATGCGAAATTACTAGCAGGTAAGTACTGGACTAATAGGCTTTGGAATCGCTAGGACTACGTTACTGAACCTTCAGATTACTAGTAGGAGGCCTAGGGGACTCGGGTGCAGAGTGTGCACTCTTACGCGGGATGCGGGACAAAGTCTATGGAGGCTAGTAAAAGCAAAGTTAGTGTTCTCGGGCGAACCCGATAAGGTAGGTTGAAAACGAAAGTGGATCTGGACCCTTGGATAGTGAGGCTATGCTGGGGCACCGAAATGCCGAAGTTACCTAGCCCAGGGGCTGCGGCTGCATACGTCTGAAAAGACGTCGGGAATCCTCGTTGACCAACCAGGAGCCTGAAAGAAGAAGTTGCTGGCAGGCGACCAGTGAAGATTGTTCGATGGATCCAAGCCTGGATCGAAGATGGAAGACACCTGAAAGCAGAGGGGACCAAGTTCTTAATCACTAGCCAGTGATCAGATGGGCACCAGGATGGCACCGGATGGTAGTCACCTCGACCAGGTGAGTGGGCGACGCTGGGCTCTGCAGTCTCACGGACCAGGAGGCGTTGTCGGCGACCAGGATGGAGGTACGAGCTGTCCCACGATGGTTGATGCTGTCGACGTCGCTGGACCCAGGATTGGGGCAACAAGTCTTGGCAAATTCAAGCCCACGCGGTGGACCTAAAATGGCGTCTGGAGTGGACCAGGAGGGTCCGGGGTGCTCCTCTTTTGGAAGGGAGCAAGGGCCAGTCTGGAGCAACCAGACTAGCAGTGGTGATGTAGCCGGTCGTCGTCGGGAAGGCCACAAGCCAGCGGGCTAGTAGCCAGACAACGCGGTGAGCAGCCAAAAAGCCGAAGGACCCCACGCAGATCTCGTGGATGCTGGGGGGGCTGGTCTTCGGTGCTGGAGCTGCTCAGGGTCGGGGCTTCTCGGACCCCAAAGCACTCACCAGAGGATCCCTCGGCGGTCGTCCTGGATAGAAGTCGTGCAGTTCTGATGATGGCCGGTCCCTCGAGGTCTCGTCGCACCTACAGTTCTCAGCTTAGCTGTAGAGGTTGGTAGAGGTCAGAGGTGCCAGGGAAGCCGGGTCTCGTCGAGCAGGTCAGTCGGATTCCGGAGGAAGGACGTGCAGCAAACCGCATAGTTCTTAGATGGTGCCTGCGGATGCAGGGTGACTACTGCTTAGTCACAAGGGAGAAATCTTAAGAAGAAGTCGAGAGTTCCTTTCGTAGAAAGTAGTGTCTTGATTCAAAGATGATCTAATTTGGAAGGGTCCCCGCTCCTGCCTTTATCCTAAAGAAAGGGGTGGGTACGCGACTAGGTCCTGCCCTAGGGGTGGGACCAGGAAGGGGGGTGGTTACACCCCTCTACCATGCCGGACTTTCCCCAGCTCAGGGGCTGGTGTGCCCCTGGAACTGGTTCTAGCCGGCAGATGCGTAGTGAGCACCGGGGTGCCACTTGCAGTCACCTTCCTGTAAAGCCCTGCCTACCCAGGATACACAAAACCCTGTCTGGGATGGTGCTAGCACCGCCCCTGACAGGAAACCCTTTGTCCAAGCTCCCCTCGCTGGAAGGACTCCCAGCTGCAGGGGGTCAGACTCGTGTCTGTGGTGGCAGCATCCATTTTGTGATGCGGAGGCTCGAGTTAACTTTAACAGGGGTTCACAGTTACATACATGTCGTGTCCCTCTAGAAGGGTGGAATGCTAACCCCGTCGCCAGAATTGGCGAGGGGTTAGTATTCCAATTCGTATGACACCTTACTCGACATGTTTTGATAAAGCGATACCAGAGATAGCATATAACCGCGGGGATTATAATGCACTTAAGAGTATATGGTACGCGTTATCATGGAACAGCTATTAGGACTTGGTTCCGCAAGCTGCAAACGGGCTCAGCTCATGCCAGAGCACCATCTCACATGATTCCAAGCACTCTGCCTTCAGGATTGTCAAGGCCTGCCATAGGAGTGACTGATAGGAATCTATGTGTCCATTTTAGGGTTAGATATAGGTATACTATATCTAAAGCAAAGGGTGTTTACACCACCTTGCCCCAGCTGTCGTGCAGCCAGTTGTGTCAGATTTAGATGGCCAGCCAGGGGTGGCATAATACATGCTGCAGCCCCTGGTAGGCCCTGGGTACACCTATGCCCTGAGTTACAGGGTCTGATAAGGTGGCCCAGTACCAATTAGATATGTACCTAAGGAACATGGAATCCATTTTACAGAGAGAGCAGTAGGCCTGGGGGTCCTGATTGGCAGGGTCCCAGGCCAACTAAGTCGGAAAACCAGCAAAACACCAGGCAAAAAGTTGGGGGCAACCATAGTCAGGTCTCCACCTTCCTACACAACCCCCCCAAACGAAAGGAGATAAGGCTATCCTTGACCAGGTAAGCCTATATTGCCTGAGTGGCCATATGAGGTGGTACTTGCACTGGCATGGTTACCCCCTATATCATGGTCCACTAAGCAACCCCTCACCCTAAGGGTATCTGAGGGTCTCCACCATAGGGAATCACTACCTGTGGTGTGTTTTGGCAAAGTAAAAGGCTGGTGTGGGAATGGAGTACTGAAGTGAGACTCCACTACTGTTGGGCTCAACTTCCTCCAATCACTATCCACCATATGTGCCATTCTTTCCAGTACTGAGTTGCTGTGAGCTCTCAGGGTCAACCTCTGGCTACCTAAAGCTGGAGGCTGAGTCCCTCTGTTTGGCGCTTACTGGAGGGACAGGTCAGGTTTGGGGTTTTTAGGTCCCAGGTTTGGCTGTGCCCAGCAGTGTCCAGCTGTGGGAGTTCCCTAACTAAGTTTAAGGGGGATCATCAGGAGTGTGTTTTATTTTTACTTGGCTAGGACTACTAGCTTCAGTGATCCTAATCTGCTGATTCGGAAGTTCTTTTGGACAGGGGGCCCTTTGGGGTCCACCACTGGCCTCCTTGACCTTTACAGCCCTGGGCTGATTGAGGCAGGGTTGAGAGGTGCAGGCTACCTGCTCCAGACTGGGTCCCACCTGGGAAGGGTCCACTGCCATCAGGGGCTCTGCCAGGCTAGGCCTGGCTACCTCTGGGGCAGTTCCTTCACCAGGGGTAGAGTCAGTTCCCTGAGGAGGCTGGCTCTCACCTAGTGTCTGGGAGGGGGAAGACTTTTCTTCCTCCTCAATGCTCTCAGTTTGAGTGGAGTGATCCATTGTTTCAGGCTTCACAACACTATTATCTGTCTGAGTTTGAGCTGTGGCCATCACAACTCCACCAACCTTTTCAGGAAGGGACTCAGTTTGGGCTTGGGCTGTGACCATCACAGCCTTGCCAACCTGTTCAGGAAAGGCATCTTTCTGGGATAGGGCTGTGACAGGCACAGCCCTCCTGACCTGTTCAGGGAGGACATCTTGGACTGGGCCTGTGGCTATCACTGCCCTACTAACCTTACCATGGAGGTTTACCATTTTCAAATGGGTTTCTTGCTCTACCTCAGCCCAGGCTGAGATCTCTAAATCATTCCCCAGTAGGCAATCTACAGGCAAGTTTGGTGACACTGCCACTCTCTTGTGACCAGTGACACCTCCCCAGCTGAGATTTACCACTGCTATGGGATGATCTCTCTGCACTCCATCCATGTTCACTACCTGGTATGTGGCACCAGGTATAAGTTGCCTTGAGGGGACTAGGCTCCCAGCCACCATGGTGATGCTAGCCCCTGTGTCTCTGTAGGCCTCAACTTTTGAACCATTGATGAGGGGCTCCTGTCTGTACCTGCCCAAAGTGTTGGGACAGGCTGTGAAGTTGGCAAACCCCATGCCAGTCTCACAGACAAGAGTATCTAAGTCAGGGGACCTGGTTAGGCCAGAGTCCCCAGGCACTCCCAAAGAAAATGCACCCAGATTCTTGGGGGCACTCCCACCACCTGGGGGATTACTACTAGTAGTAACAGGAGGCTGGGAAGCTTTATTTGTGGGTATGTTCTCCTTATTTTTGTTGGCCTTGGGACAACTGCTGTCACTTTTGTAATGGCCTACCTGTTTGCAGGTATGACAATAAGGTTTCTTTTGGGTTTTGGGAGAAGTTTGGGACCCACCCCTTTCAGAGGAATTTTGGGGCCCTGTGGTTTGATCAGAAGATTTATTCCCACCCTTCTCTTGAGGCTTGGTTGATTCCTTCTTTTGGTCACCACCCTGGTTCTTAGGCCTGACCCTGGTTCTGACCCATTTGTCTGCCCTCTTACCCAATTCTTGTGGAGAGGTTAGATCAGAGTCTACCAGGTGCTGGTGTAATAACTGGTTCTGACAATTACTTAAGATTTGCTCTCTCATAATTAGATTGTACAATCCTTTGAAATCAGTAACCTTACTTCCCAGTAGCCAGCCTTCAAAAGCCTTAGTGGCACAATCAACAAAGTCAGCCCAACCCTGAGACTGAGTTTTCTGGGTGTCTCTGAACATCAACCAGTACTGTTCAGTGGTTAAACCAAACCCATCAACCAGTGCATTCTTCAGGACTTGGTAATTGTTAGCATCCTCAACTCTAGTAGTGAGGAGCTTATCTCTACCTTTGCCTTCAAAGGAGAGCCACAAGATAGCGGCCCACTGACTCTGGGGGACACACTGTACAGTGCAAGCCCTCTCCAAAGCAGTTATCCATTTGTGGATGTCATCCCCTTGTTTAAAGGGGGGCACTATCTTACTCAGGTGTCTAGTGTCTAAACTCCTGTCTTTTTCTCTTGGGAGAATGCTTCCACCAGTGGGCTCTAGCCCACACAATTTTTGCTCTCTAGCAAAGGCAAGCCTCTCTTTGGCCAGGGCAAGTTCTTCCCTTTCAATCCTCAGATTGGCTTCCATCATCTTAGCTTCATGCTCTCTCCTCTTAGGGGATGACATCCCTCTATGAGAAGAGGTCTGAGAGCCATTGGTTCAAATGGATCTGTTAGAGCCTCTGGATAGAGACCCAACTCGTCCACTCCCAATGTTAAGCCTGCCTGAGAGTGGCCCTGGGGGTCCCCCAAATCCATTCTCATGCCTACTTAAGTTGGACCTGGTGAGTCTCCTGACTTCTACCTGTCCCTTGTCTGCCTCATCCCCTGATAACTCATCTTCCTCCTCCTCCTCAGCATCATCTGCTTCCTGGAGGGGGTGGTCAGGGTTACCAAAGGGTCCCTTGTAAGGGAGGCATATTCCCATCTGGATGAGAAGGATCTGTGTTAGCAGCCCTCCTAGCATCATAAGTCTCAAAGAGACCAATCAGAAAAGGAATGGTAGGGTTAGAACCCTGTTTTAGTTTCCCGGAGGTACACACTTGTCTCATCTCCTGGACGCTAAGAGCAGCATATCTGGAAGGGACCTGTGGAGGGTCTACAACCACAAGAGGGGTCTCTGAAGACTCTTCGTGGTTAGAAATGCTTCTAGTATGGTGTAAGTGATGCACCTACCTACACTATTTGTTTGCCTACTGATCCCTTGCTAAGAGTTGTAGTCAAGGTGTGCTAAGCCTGGTTAAACTACAACAGCTGGTTCAGTAGAACTCAGAGTATTCTAAGCAAAGTTATATGTACCTTAAATACTTATGTGATCTTTCACAAAGATATTCTTAGGATACGTGTGGTAAAACAACAGCAAGCTCAAATCCCAACCGCTGCTCACCAATGTGAGAAGTTGGCCTGATATTCAGTGTTCACTATTCTAGTGATCACTATGTATCAGTCCAAACAACCCCTATGGTGATTGGTTGTAAGTCAACCGATAGACCAGCTATCCTAGTAGCATGGACAAGACAAGTCTTCGGGCTAAACTCTAGAGGGCGTGTTAAGCCAGCTGTTATACCATCACATATACCCCTTGAACACCAAGTGAAAGGACACCACACAAGTGTTATGAAAATAAACAGTGTATTTATTTAGATCACAACAGCCCTGTACTCTTTATGAGGACAGGGTACTAAGCACACAAAACTCTTACGAAAATACTTTAAGTTGCACAATTTACACAAATGCCCGAGGGGCACGAAAAACCATATACTATGAAAGTGGAATGCGAACTTACTAGCAGGTAAGTACTGGACTAATAGGCTTTGGAATCGCTAGGACTACGTTACTGAACCTTCAGATTACTAGTAGGAGGCCTAGGGGACTCGGGTGCAGAGTGTGCACTCTCACACGGGATGCGGGACAAAGTCTATGGAGGCTAGTAAAAGCAAAGTTAGTGTTCTCGGGCGAACCCGACAAGGTAGGTTGAAAACGAAAGTGGATCTGGACCCTTGGATAGTGAGGCTATGCTGGGGCACCGAAATGCCGAAGTTACCTAGCCCAGGGGCTGGGCAGCATAGGTCTGAAAAGACGTCGGGAATCCTCGTTGACCAACCAGGAGCCTGAAAGAAGAAGTTGCTGGCAGGCGACCAGTGAAGATTGTTCGATGGATCCAAGCCTGGATCGAAGATGGAAGACACCTGAAAGCAGAGGGGACCAAGTTCTTAATCACTAGCCAGTGATCAGATGGGCACCAGGATGGCACCGGATGGTAGTCACCTTGACCAGGTGAGTGGGCGACGCTGGGCTCTGCAGTCTCACGGACCAGGAGGCGTTGTCGGCGACCAGGATGGAGGTGCGAGCTGTCCCACGATGGTTGATGCTGTCAACGTCGCTGGACCCAGGATTGGGGCAACAAGTCTTGGCAAATTCAAGCCCACGCGGTGGACCTAAAATGGCGTCTGGAGTGGACCAGGAGGGTCCGGGGTGCTCCTCTTTTGGAAGGGAGCAAGGGCCAGTCTGGAGCAACCAGACTAGCAGTGGTGATGTCGTCGGTCGTCGTCGGGAAGGCCACAAGCCAGCGGGCTAGTAGCCAGACAACGCGGTGAGCAGCCAAAAAGCAGAAGGGCCCCACGCAGATCTCGTGGATGCTGGTCTTCGGTGCTGGAGCTGCTCAGGGTCGGGGCTTCTCGGACCCCAAAGCACTCACCAGAGGATCCCTCGGCGGTCGTGCTGGATAGAAGTCGTGCAGTTCTGATGATGGCCGGTCCCTCGAGGTCTCGTCGCACCTACGGTTCTCAGCATAGCTGTAGAGGTAGGTAGAGGTCAGAGGTGCCAGGGAAGCCGGGTCTCGTCGAGCTGGTCAGTCGGATTCCGGAGGAAGGACGTGCAGAAAACCGTAGAGTTCTTAGATGGTGCCTGCGGATGCAGGGTGACTACTCCTTAGTCACAAGGGAGAAATCTTAAGAAGAAGTCGAGAGTTCCTTTCGTAGAAAGTAGTGTCTTGATTCAAAGATGATCTAATTTGGAAGGGTCCCCGCTCCTGCCTTTATCCTAAAGAAAGGGGTGGGTACGCAACTAGGTCCTGCCCTATGGGTGGGACCAGGAAGGGGGGTGGTTACACCCCTCTCCCATGCCGGACTTTCCCCAGCTCAGGGGATGGTGTGCCCCTGGAACTGGTTCTAGCCGGCAGATGCGTAGTGAGCACCGGGGTGCCACTTGCAGTCACCTTCCTGTAAAGCCCTGCCTACCCAGGATACACAAAACCCTGTCTGGGATGGTGCTAGCACCGCCCCTGACAGGAAACCCTTTGTCAAAGCTCCCCTCGCTGGAAGGACTCCCAGCTGCAGGGGGTCAGACTTGTGTCTGTGTTGGCAGCATCCATTTTGTGATGCTGAGGCTCGAATTAACTTTAACCGGGGTTCACAGTTACATACATGTCGTGTCCCTCTAGAAGGGTGGAATGCTAACCCCGTCGCCAGAATTGGCGAGGGGTTAGTATTCCAATTCGTATGACACCTTACTCGACATGTTTTGATAAAGCGATACCAGAGATAGCATATAACCGCGAGGATTATAATGCACTTAAGAGTATATGGTACGCGTTATCATGGAACAGCTATTAGGACTTGGTTCCGCAAGCTGCAAACGGGCTCAGCTCATGCCAGAGCACCATCTCACATGATTCCAAGCACTCTGCCTTCAGGATTGTCAAGGCCTGCCATAGGAGTGACTGATAGGAATCTATGTGTCCATTTTAGGGTTAGATATAGGTATACTATATCTAAAGCAAAGGGTGTTTACACCACCTTGCCCCAGCTGTCGTGCAGCCAGTTGTGTCAGATTTAGATGGCCAGCCAGGGGTGGCATAATACATGCTGCAGCCCCTTGTAGTCCCTGGGTACACCTATGCCCTGAGTTACAGGGTCTGATAAGGTGGCCCAGTACCAATTAGATATGTACCTAAGGTACATGGAATCCATTTTACAGAGAGAGCAGTAGGCCTGGGGTCCTGATTGGCAGGGTCTCAGGCCAACAAAGTCGGAAAACCAGCAAAACACCAGGCAAAAAGTTGGGGGCAACCATAGTCAGGTATCCACCTTCCGACAGTGATGAACAGAAAAGTCACCATGTAGTGATGATCTTGATGACCCAGTTCGACTGGATTTGTAGGCCTGGATAAGGCCCTGAAGGTATTTTGGGGCCGAGCCGTGTTTGATTTTAAAAACATGAAACAGGGATTTGAATTTAATTCTGTTTGGGATTTTAAGCCAATGAAGGTCACGAAGTGCTGTAGAAGCAGATGTTCTCCTAGGAACGTTGCAGAGCAGTCGGGCAGCAGCGTTCTGCACAACCTGGAGTTTTTTTTATGGTTGTTAAGTCGGCTCCAAGATATAGGACGTTGCCATAGTTCAGGCGGGAAACAACCAACGCCTGGACTACCGTTCTTCGTGTGGAAAGGGGCAACATCCACAAGATCTTCTGTAGCCATCTCAAGGTGGCAAAACAGATGGAGGCCACCTTTACAGCCTGCTGTCTCATTGTAAGTTTCTCATCAATGAGAAACCCGAGATTGCGAACTGCGTTTACCGGTTGCGGGGTAGGTCCCATATCGTTGGGCCAATGGTGGGGGCCCCAGAGATCCTTGTTCTTGCCCAGTATCACAACCTCGGTCTTGTCACCGTTAAGCTTCAAGAAGTTACTCTTCATCCATTTAGAGACACGGATCAGACCTTCTTTCAGAGCAGAGGTATTGTTGCACTCTTTATTAGAGAGAGAAAAAATGATCTGTGAGTCGTTGGCGTAGGAGTACAGTGTGAGACCCGCCTCCTCCACAATAGCGGCTAGATGTTTTACATAAATTTTAAATAAGGGACTGAGTATCGACCCCTGGGGAACACCATACGCCGAGGGATAAGTTGTAGAAGAAGCAGAAGCAGAAAACACCTGAAAAGTGCGGTCTTTTAAAAAAGAGGCTATCCAGGCTAGAGCCGCACCTTATACTCCCAGGGACCGGAGAGTCGCAAGGAGGATGGAATGAGACACAGTGTTGAACGCCGCACTTAGATCGAGAAGGATAAGGGCGGATGTTTCTCCGCGATCGACACTGTGTCGCAGACTCTCGGTGACTCCTAGAAGTGTGGTTTCAGTAGAATGATGCGCTCTAAAGCCTGATTGGGACGGATGTAAGAAACACGATCTCTCCACCGGATGTGTTAATTGTGTATTAATGTGCCTTGCCAGGATCTTTGATAAAATGGGAAACAATGAAATTGGTCTGAAGTTAGACAGGTTTGATGATGTCCGCTCCAGCCTTTGTTAATAAAGGAATTATTATTGCATGCTTCCACTCCTGTGGAACATATGACTCAGATAATGAAGAGTTGAGAAGTTGCATTAGCACTTGACGTGGGCTAAGTTCAAGTAGTTTTAAAATCTTGGCGGGTACCGGATCCCGTGGGGATCCAGACTTAATGCTATTAAGGCAGAGGAAAAAAGAGGCATCATCAAAGGGTAACCAGTTTGCCAGTTTCGTCCTTGTGAGGAGTGAAACATCTGGAGTCAGGGTGGGATCTGGCAGAGGCGTATCATTAGGCGTAGAGGGACTTAATGAGTCATAGATGCGCTCTACTTTAGATATGAAAAAATTTGCAACAAAGTTGCATTGAGCCTCATCCAAGGCGGGAGGGGCTGGTACTACATCTGCTCCAGTTAATTTCTTCACAACCGAAAAGAGAGTGCGGGGACAATTTTGGGCATTAGTTATTGTATTCGAAACATAGGCAGCTCTAGCCATTTTACAATGGTGATGGTAGTCCCTAAGGGCTTCCTTATAGGCTATTTTACGGGAAGCAGAATAAGAGCGTCTCCATTTTCGCTCAGAAGTCTTACAACTAGATTTCATGCGTTTTAGATCTTCAGAAAACCAGGGTGCAGGAGGTCGGTGAGATGGAAGAGTTTTTGAGTGTTAGGGGAAGAAGTTCATCGATGGCAGAATTCAGCCATTTGAATACTTCGGAGTTTAATACAGATGTGGATGTGTTGGTATTGGGGAGAGTGTCCGATAAACATGCAATAATATCAGTAGTATTAAGTTTATGCCAACGACGTATAAACACATCCTGACTGCTGCTGTTATTATTTTGGATTTTTGACTGAAATAAGGCAAAATGTACAGCATAATGGTCTGACCATTCCAATGGACGGGCAGGAAGGGAGCATTCAAAAGGGAGATTAGAAAGGACAGGGTCCAATAAGTGCCCAGCAGAATGGGTAGGCCCAGAATTGCACAATAAGATATTTAAGGCTTCCAGTTCAGATAAGAACAATGGGATGATATTACATTTCCCATCTTCCAGATGGAGATTCAGGTCGCCAAGAATGGAAAAATTGGCCGCTTTCAGGGAAAGAGGAGCAATAATGTCAGCAAAAGAAGTTATCCAGGTGGTAGCGTTACCGGGGGGGGGGGACGATAAATCAGGAGACCAGACAAAGTGAACTGGGGGCTGATAGCAAGCTTAAAAAGTCCGGCTTCACATCCAAGCATAGGGAAAGCATCAAGAGTGCATGTATAGTTAGACTTAAAATTCTAGCAGTGTGGTGAACCACGGTTGGCGTGCCCATGTGGGAGCTACCAGGATCAGTTTGAGAGACTGTTGTCTGAGCTTACTGGTAGTATTAATGGGATTGGCGGAAAAGCGCACGCAAATTTGCCTGACCAGTTCATCCATGTGGCATTGCCCTTGGACAACGGGTGTGGAAACCTGGCGGCGAATGTTGAGCATTTCGCGTTTTCGTGTGTGGCAAACAGGTCTATCTATGTCTGGATGACACCACTTGTGAAAGAATGGTTGAAAAACTTGCAGATGTAGTTCCCATTCGTGAATCGGTTGTGTCGGTCGACTTTACAGATCGGCTATCTGATTGTGAACTCCTGGAAGGTGTTCTGCAAGCAGACATATCTTTTGTGGAATGGCCCATCTCCAAATGTTTTGTGCGAGCTGGGACAGCTGCAGGGAATGTGTGCCTCCTTGTTTTTGTATGTAGTACATGGCTGTCATGTTGTCCGTCCGGATTAAGACAGCTTTTTTTCGTATGTCCACTTGAAAGGACTTCAGTGCTAGGGAAATTGCCAGCAACTCTAGGTGATTGATGTGAAGCAGCTTTTGTTGAGCGGTCCATCTTCCCCGAGTTGTGTGGTGGAGCAGATGTGCTCCCCATCCTGTCAGGGATGCGTCTGTTGTCAGTACTATTTGTGGAACTGGCTCGAGGAATGTCTGCCGTTTGGACAATTTTTTGGTGTTCCACCACTGCAGAGAGCGATATTTGCGGCTGTCCACCAACACCAAGTCTGTTAGTTGTCCTTGTGCCTGATTCCACTTATGTGCTAGACATTCCTACAATGGGTGCATTTGCAGTCTTGCATATGGTACAATACAAATGCAAGATGCCATCATGCCTATTAATTGCATGAACACTCTGGCTGGGAGAGACTGTTGGTTTAGAAACCTTGTAACTAAGGCTTCAATGCTCTGTATCCTGGCTGGACTGGGATAAGCCAGGAGCTGTATTGGTGTTTATGGTAGCCCCTAGGTATTGATGTGCATTAGAGGGCTGGAGATGTGACTTGGTATAGTTGATTGTAAACCCCAAGTTGTGCAGTGTTTGAATTGTTTGAGATGTGTGTTGGACACACTGATTGAATGGCTTGGCTTTTATGAGCCAAATCGTCAAAGTATGGGAAGACGTGGATATGTTGTCTTCTGAGATGTGCGGCTACTACTGCTAGGCATTTTGTAAACGCTTGTGGTGCAGTTGTGACCCCGAATGGAAGGACTTTGAACTGATAGTGTTGTCCTTCTAGTACAAATCTGAGATACTTCCTGTGAGAAGAATGTATTGGAATGTGGAAGTAGGCGACCTTGAGGTCTAGTGTGGTTAGAAAATCGCCTTGTTGCAACAATGGGAGCACTGGTTGTAAAGTGATCATGTGAAAATGATCTGAGTGTACACACAGATTGAGAGGCCTTAGGTCTAGAAATGGTCTTAGTGTTCCGTCCTTTTTGGGTATTAGGAAATAGAGTGAGTAAACCCCTGTTCCTTGTTGTTTTAACGGAACTAGCTCTATTGCATCTTTTTGTAGCAATGAGAGAACCTCTTGTTGGAGCAGCGTTAGATGTTCTGTGGACATTGGACGCTGTCTGGGTGGTATATGCGGAGGGGTAGCTGTAAGCTCTAGGCAGTAACCATACTGGATAATTTGTCTTACCCACTTGTCTATTGTGATGGAATTCCAGAAAGGGAGGAACTGTGTCAGTCTGCCCCCTACAGGAGAGGAATGCTGTTGGGGGAGCAGAAGGAAGTCACTGTTTTGTGTTGGAAGAGGTTCGATTATTGTTATTTCCTCGACCTCTTCCTTTGTTGTTGTTGCCTCTGTAGCCCTCTCTAAAGTATCCTTTATTAGAGGATGTTTGTGTATTTGTTTTAAAGGAAGCTGAATTGTCTGCTCCAGCTTGTTTGGAGCCTCCTCTGTAGAAGGAGCGACACAAGGAGCCTCTTGCTTGGGTGAACTGCAGAGCTCCCATAGACTTGGCTGTGTCAGTGTCTTTTAATTTTTTCCAGTGCTGTGTCTACTTCTGGACCAAACAATTGTTGGTTGAATGGTTGATTTAAGATAGTAGTTGGTACCTCTTGCTTAAATCCTAAAATGCTGAGCCATGCTTGACGTCTAAGGAGGACACTGGTGTTTATTGCTCTGGATGCAGTGTCCGCTACGTCTAATGCACATTTAATTGAGGCATTTGATATAACCTTAATTTCTTGCATGAGGTCATCTGCTTGTGCCTTATATTGGTCGGGTAGATTAAGAGCTTCTCGAGCGGATCATAGTGAGCCCTGTCTCATCTTGCGAGGAGGGCCATGTATTGCTAGCTTGGGCAGCTATTCTTTTTTCTGAAGCATCTATGATCTTTGATTCTTTATCAGGAGGTGGTGCTTCACCTGATGTTTGGGAATTTGCTCTTTTCCTAGCGTTTGAAACTACTAGGGAGACTAAGGGTAGATGTCCTTTAATGTAGGCAGGATCCCCAGGAGCTGCTCTGTACTTTTTCTCTATCCTTGGGTTTATGATTCTAGCTCTTACGGGATCTTTAAACACTTCTGGTGCATGTTTAATGACTCCTTTAATCATTGGCAGTATTTGCACAGATTTTTGGGAATTTTCAAAAGTGTCTAGGAGATGTGGCAGAGTCCTTCTTCTTGGCAGGCACTCGAGGTGTAGGTGCTGTATCTGACTTCCTCTTCCTGTGTGGTGGGGTGGAAAGATGTCCTGTTTGTGGATCAATGTAGATCCTTTTTTGTAAAGGATCTGGTTGGAAAAGCTCCTCTTCTTGAGGCACAGCCTTCGGCGCTGATCTTTTCGGTTCCGAACCGGTTTGTTGCTTGTCTTTAGCCTCAGGAGCTGATGTTGAGTCCTTTGGCGTAGATTTTGGCACAAACGTATTGTCTTTGGAGCCGAAGCCTGTTTCGTGGACTTGGGAGGATCGGAAGCAGGCTTTTTTTGTTTCGGCATCGAGGGTATTGGCCTTGGAGTGGAAGCTGTTTTCCGGGTATCGGAAACAGGCTTTGTTGTTTTCGGAGCCGCTTTGTCTCTCAGAGTCGACAGTTTCGGAGTGTCTTTGGGAACCGGGACTTCTTTTTGTTTCATCGGCACATGTGGTTTGCTCGGTATGGAGCTACCGGAAGGCTTCATTATTTTCTGCGGAGCCGGGCTCCATGGTGGGGCTTTCGAAGTGTTTTTTCAGTCTTGACTGGGCCCCGCAGGCGAAGTATTGACCTTTGCCTTCGATTTTGGTGTTTAGGGTGGGGCAGGGGCAGTGGTACTCACGCGTTGACGCGAAAGTATGGAGTCATCTGCCTCGGATACAATCTGGAGATCATCTGAATCTTCCTCCGGGACACAGGACCTTCGTCGAAGATACCCACTGGTTTCGGCGCTGATATCTGTATGTCGCACTGACGGGCCCTCCGATACCGAATGGTCTTTTTCGATCGAAAGGATGCACAGGCTGTGCAACCGGATTCGTGGTGATCTGGCGATAGGCACAGGTTACAGAGTCGTGATGGTCACTGTGTGGAAATTTTGCTCCACACTCGGGGCATCTTTTGAATGGCGTCCTTTCCATGAGGTGTAGGTCTCACGGCGTGGGTAGGCCCAACGGCCCGCGTCGACGACCGTAATCGAGCTAAGTCTAGTCAATGTTTATTGGTATCGAAAGTTGTTTGGTGAAGTTTGAAGAAATGTTTACGCGAAGTACTAGAAAAGTAGATTTCGAACCGGAGCGGAAAAGTTTCATCCGAACCCAGTGGCCGAAAAAAACAATCTAAGGATGGAGCCGATGCCCATGTGCACTATCGTCCAAGGGAGGAGTCGCCTATCTCTTGTCTACAAAGACTTCTTTCAAGACGACAACAACATGCAATCATCCGAGCCCAACACCAGGTGGCGATCTAATGCAAAGTGTAGAATCTGCAGCTCATATGCCTCGAACATCGCTGTTTTCTCTTGTCAGTCAGTTTCACCGCCGTTCACAATGGAATCAACCGCAGGCACACGCATGTAGCAGTCGCAGGCAGACAGCAAGAGGTCTCCCATGCACGGGCGGCACACCTCTGCACTAGCGAGGTGAGTCCGCCACCCTCACACCAGTGATGCACCGTGACCACCGCAGATAGGGTCTAGTAAGTCCCAGCGGCCCCAGACCGCAGCCGCGAATGGCAGAAGGTAGAATCTGCACCCCGCGCACCCGCAAGCCGCGAGGTCGGCAAGCCAAGGGCGGCTCACTCCCACAATCCGACTCCTCACTGCAGCAGGAGCGTACCGGCTCTCAGCTCGCGTCCCGCAGCACCACCTGGCCAGTATCTAACGACGCGCGCACCCAACAAGCGCAAGCAGCTCCTGCACCCACACTAGTACACACCACCAAGGCTGGTAACAGCTCACCACGTTGCCGCCGCAGGCCTGGGACCTGTCCAGTCACCGATCTGTTGTAAAGTCCACTCAGCCGTCCGCAGCTTCTTGTAATGTTGTGCCACACAGCTTCCCATGCGTTTATTTCGCCTGTTAGCTCACAAGCGAGAGCGGGATGTGCAGGATAATTAACGGATTATGGGCTTGGCCAGCGGAGCTGCTCTACAGAGCGGCCATCTTGCTGTGCGCCCTCTAGCGCCCCCCGAAAAGGCTGTGTTTATGACGTGCACCTGAACTTAATTTCTAAATCCAGATAACAGCAGCCAGGTGTGTCGCCTCATAGATGTTCCAGTTACAGACTGGCTGTATCTGTCGCACTCAAAGCCGATTTCAGGCATGTGTTGGCTATTGCTTTGCCTTCTTGTATCAACGCAGCTCCCTTCTTTTGATACTGCTCAGGGAGGTGTTTTAGGAGTTCTCCAACCTCCTTGCCATTTAGGTGCACGTCGGGCATCCTCAAATGTGTCGCTTTATTTGCCAACAATCTCCACTCTCCACTCTCCACGGTGGATGTTGGGACATTCACCCTCTTTCCTGCCATGGCCACAATGATGGAATCCTCCACTGCATTGCCCTTGGTCCAGACAGGATATAATGAGGACTGTTTAGATTTCTTCATACTCAGTATTACCATCTTGCAAGATGCTGACTCCCTAAATGCTTTCCTCCCATGGCAGCTTGGGGAGGTATGGGTTTATGCTCTGGGATGGTAGTGTCTCTAGGAGGAAACAAGCTTGTGTCCTATCTTTCTCCAACTGAACGCCCGTACTTATCTACCACCCTCTTCACTACAGCGTTATACATCCTGACGTTGTCAGGTGGCATAGGCCTTGAGGTGTATATGTGTTAATAGCCTCTTCTTCTGAGACTGTTTCGAGGTCCTGCCACTGTTCCTTACCGCTCTCTGCGTCCTGAAAATTCCCGCGGTCCTACGTTTTCTCCTCATAAAGGAACATCTGCCTTCTCTTCTAGTGGTTCAGGAGTAGTTGGTGTCTTGAGCTCGCCCTTTTAGTCTTTCTGCCTGCTCTTTAGCCATGGTGACCTCAAGGTGATTTTGAATTCCTTCACAGAAGCCTCAAAATTCTTCTACTGCTGCTATTTTGGCTTAGAGCTTCCTCTTCTTTCTCTCGATTTTGAGGGCCGGCTCCTTAGCATCAAAGGCTTCGACACCCTTTTCGTCACCTCGATGGTCCTCTCCTTCTCTCTTACGCCTTTCAATGTCAAAGGCTTCTCTGAGGCGCAACCTCTATATGTGTCCATTTTTCTGGACCCATGGGGTTTTTCTTTGATTTTCGACTTTCCTCCAGTCACCAAATGCTTTGACACCAAGGCAGTGTTAGATGGTTTCGAATCCATAGTCCTCAGCTCGGCCCAAGAAGGTTTCTTCTATGGCACCGGTTGTTTTCGATGTTCCCCATCCCTGGGGTTGTTTGTCGGCTGTTTTGCCTAGACTTTGTCAATCTCTTCCAACTCAAGGTCAGGTCATTCTGTCTGGGACACTTCTATCTCCTCAGCTTGGTACTCATCATCACTAGACAGGCAGAGGTCCCCAAGTAATTGGCTGCCTTCATCTCCCTGGTTCTCTGGTGTTCATGCCACTGCCTCTCTCTCGCTCTCTCAAGGTTTTAGGTCTAATCTTGCAGCACGCTTCACAACTCCTTGTGACGTGGTCCTCCGTTAGGCAGAGGTACAAACCTGTGACTTTTCAATGGTACATGGAGCAGAATCTAAAGGGAGCCCTTTGTAGCATTCTCACCCTTTACATGCATTCTCCAACTGCGTGGTCGATGACTTAAGTGGTCTATAGCTTTCTCTCCATGCTTCAATGATCCGACGTACCAATATTCCCACTCAAAAAGAATTATCATATTTCCAGATCACAGCTTTGTGTAATCCCATAAACTTGAACAGGAAAGTGAAACAACTAGTTCATCTTCTGAGACTAACAAACTAATTTTTAAAGAACATTTCTGGTCCTAAACACTAGAAGGCAGAATAGTGCATAGCTCTACAATAGGATCACAGTGCGAAACATAATAATCGTTATCTATGAAATCTGAGCTAACAGGTGCTCCCTCCCCATACCACTTGAATAGCAGGCATAACTCACCTGAGCTGGGAACTTGCAAGTCTATTTTTACATCAAAGTCGTGCACTTTAAAAAGGTCCTCCGAGAGGTCACTATTGGATTTAGAATTCAAATCTTTATCCTTGCCTGGACCCTGAAAATGAGAAAAATACTGTCAGTGGAGTTGTGAAAATGCCTGACATCAGTCTACCTAGGATAGAAACTAAGGTAAAGGTAACCTTCATGGTCACTTTTTTACTCCTAGTCTATAGGTCCTCCTTTTTCAACATTTCAGTAGGCCATCACATATTAGCAGGGACAAAAATTACTCTGTAGAGGGGTAGTCATGATAAATCTGGGAATAGGACAGTATATGGACTAAGATTAAGGAAGGCACTTTAATGTTAACTATCCTACACTACAATCCCCTTTGTATCTATTCTTCAACCAGCTCCGGTAATAGCAATAGGTCTGGCATTTAAATGTAGGTGCCTTTTAAGTCAGTGACAGGATTCAGTGTTCAATAATGCAAATGCTACTTACCAGTATGCATCTGTTCTTGGCATGTAGGGCTGCTGACATTCATATCTGTGCATAGATCGCCGCCTAGTGTTGGGTCCGGATGATTGCACATTGTTGTCCTGGAAGAGTCTTCGAAGTATCACGAGATAGGTGGCTCCTCCCCTGGACTACAGTGCGCATGGGCATCGCCTCCATCCCCAGATTGTTTTTAGCCATTGGCAGAGATGGAGTGAACTATGTGAGTGATGACCATGCTATGCGCGTATATAAGAAATACTGCAGCTGCTACAGGCGCCGGGGAGGAGGGCGGGCGATATGAATGTCAGCAGCCCTACATGCCAAGAACAGATGCATACTGGTAAGTAGCATTTGCAGTTCGAGGCATGTGGGCTGCTGAATTCATATCTGTGCATAGAATACATAGCAGTGCTCCCCTCATTGGCGGCCGCCCGTGCCAGCTGCAGCAGTTTGAAAAAGTGTCTTGAGAACAGCCTGTCCAACAGCTGCCTGCTGTTTGGAGTGTACATCTACACAGTAATGTTTAGTAAAAGTATGTGTGGTAGACCATGTGGCTGCCCTACAAATATCTTCCAAGGGACTGTTCCCAAGGAAGGCCATAGAGGCCCCCAACTTTCTGGTGGAGTGGGCTCTTGGTGGAATTGTGAGAGTGCGTTTAGCTTTAGCGTAACAGATCTGAATGCATTTCACGATCCACCTAGCAATACCAGCTTTGGAAATAGAGTTACCCTTGTGGTGTGAGGCAAATGCAACGAAAAGTTGCTTGGTCTTTCGAAAATCCTTTGTCCTGTCAACGTAGTACATTAAGGCTCTTTTAACGTCAAGAGTGTGGAGCATCCGCTCCGCCAGTGACTCGGGGTTTTGAAAAAACACTGGCAACTCGATTGTCTGGTTTAAGTGGAATTGAGATACCACCTTGGGCAAACATTTTGGGTTAGTGAGGAGCACCACCCTGTTGGCATGCACTTGGAAAAAAGGCTCTTGGATGGTGAGTGCCTGCAACTCACTAACCCTCCGTAGCGATGTAATTGCTACCAAGAAAGCCACCTTCCAAGTTAGAACCTGAAGCTCACAAGAGTGCAGTGGCTCAAAAGGAGGACCCATCAGCCTTGTAAGAACCACATTGAGGTTCCATTCTGGAGCTGGTGGCGTCCGTGGTGGAATGACCCTTTTGAGCCCTTCCAGAAAAGCCTTAATAGCAGGAACCTTGAAAAGTGATAGGTGCCGCCTATTCTGGAGGTATGCGGCCATTGCAGACAGGTGAATGCGGATGGAAGAATACGCTAAATTGCATTGGTATAGATGGAACAGGTAACAAATGATGTTCTGAATGGAAGCATCCAGCGGGTCAATGTTGTGGTTCGCACAATAAATGACGAACCGCTTCCATTTAGCCGCATAACATGCTCTAGTAGTGGGCTTCCTTGCCTCCCGAATGATGTCCATGCAATCGGGGGGAAGATTGAGGTAGCCAAACTCTAGGACTTCAGGAGCCAGATCGCCAGGTTGAGCTGTTGCGGATCTGGGTGCTGAATGTCGCCATGGCTCTGCGTCAGAAGGCTGGGAGTGAGATGAAGCCTTTGATGCGGTACCACGGAAAGTTCCAGAAACGTGGTGTACCATGGTTGGCGAGCCCACGTTGGAGCAACCAGGATGAGAGTCATCGAGTGTTGCCTGAGCTTGCGTGCCACCAGCGGAATCAGAGGTGCTGGGGGAAAAGCGTACGCAAATCTGCCTGACCAGTTCATCCACATCGCATTGCCCTGCGATTGCGGGTGTGGGAACCTGGCGGCGAAGCTTTGGCATTTTGCGTTCTCCCTTGTGGCGAACAGGTCTATCTCTGGATGACCCCACTTTTGGAAGTACGGTTGGAGTACTGATGGATGTATCTCCCACTCGTGCATTTGGTGGCTGTGCCTGCTGAGCAGGTCCGCCATCCGATTGTCCTTGCCTGGGAGGTGCTCCGCCATGAGGAAGATGTTCCTCTGAATGGCCCACTTCCACATGCTCTGAGCCAGATGAGACAGCTGCGGAGAGTGTGTTCCTCCCTGCTTCTGAATGTAGTACATGGCCGTCATGTTGTCCGTCCGGATCAACACGACCTTGTTGCACAGATGTACTTTGAACGCCTTTAGGGCCATGAAGATTGCCATCAGTTCCAACACATTGATGTGCATCTTCTTCTGCTGTGATGTCCATAGTCCCTGCACTGTGTAGTGGAGTACATGCGCTCCCCAGCCCTGGAGAGAGGCGTCCGTTGTCAGGATAATCTGTGGCACTGGCTCTTGAAACGGTCGGCCCTTGCAAAGGTTTTGTGGATTCCACCAATGCAGAGAGTTGTACGCCCGACCGCTCACCAACACTAGGTCTGTTAGTTGCCCATGAGCCTGAGTCCACTGACGTGCTAGGCACTCCTGGAGCGGACGCATATGTAACCTCGCGTGCGGGACGATGGAGATGCAGGAGGCCATCATGCCTATCAACTGCATGAACACCCTCGCTGGAAGCGAGTGCTGTGGTCTGAATCGTTGGATCAGCGTCTGGATACTGGTGATTCTCACTGAGTTTGGCTGCGCAGTGGCTGCCAGAGTGTCTATTGTTGCGCCCAGATACTGCCGTACATGGGCGGGTTGGAGATGTGATTTTGGGTAGTTCAGTGAGAATCCCAGATCGTGCAGGAGATGAATGGTGCGGGACACGTGGTTTGCGCACTGCTGTTCCGAACGTGCCTGAATGAGCCAGTCGTCCAGATACGGATAGACGTGGACGTTCTGGCGCCGTAGATGCGCCGCCACAGTCGCCAGGCACTTTGTAAAAACTCTTGGCGCTGTGGTGACTCCGAAAGGCAGAACTCTGAACTGATAGTGCTGGTCTTGGATTGTGAACCTGAGGTACTTCCTGTGTGAAGGATGCAGGGGAATGTGAAAGTATGCATCCTTGAGATCTAGCGTAGCCAGGAAGTCCCCTTGCTGAAGCAGAGGGAGAACCTGTTGCAACGTGAGCATATGGAAATGCTCCGACAGAATGTACCGGTTGAGGGGCCTGAGGTCCAGGATGGGCCTGAGGGATCCGTCCTTTTTGGGGATTAGAAAGTACAGAGAGTAAACTCCTGTTCCCCTTTCTTGCAGTGGCACGAGCTCTATCGCTCCTTTTTGCAGCATGACTTTGACCTCCTGCTGCAACAAGAGCAAGTGCTCGCCGGACATAGGACGGCTTCTTGGAGGTATGTTTGGTGGTGTGGACGTGAGTTCCAGACAGTAACCGTACTGAATAAGAGATTTGACCCACCTGTCCGTGGTGATGTATTTCCACGCAGGCAGGAACTGCTGGAGTCTCCCCCCGACCGGTGTTGTGTGGTCGGGGGGCAGTGACAAGGCGTCACTGTTTGTTGGTGGTGGAGGACCTGGAGCTGTTGTTTCCGCGTCCCCTGCCTTTGACGTTGTTGCGCCTGTAACCACCTCTACCCTTGTTGGTGTATGAGGTCTGGGTGTTGCTTTTGTAATACTACGTGGATTGCGATGCCTGACCCCTTGAGGTGCCTCTGTTATTGGAGCGGCGAAAAGAACCACCCCGAAACTGCTGTGACTGGAGGGCCCCCATAGACTTAGCAGTGTCCGTATCTTTCTTCATTTTCTCAAGGGTTGGGTCCACTTCAGGGCCAAACAGGTGGTCTGGATTAACTGTTTGATTTAAGATGGTTGTCTGTATGTCTGGTTTGAAGCCTGATATTCTAAGCCAGGCATGCCTACGCAGTAACACGCTAGTGTTTACAGCCCTGGAGGCGGTATCAGCCACATCCAATGCACATTTAATGGAAGCATTGGTGATGAGCTTCCCCTCCTGAATCAACATTTCAGCTGCCTCTTTGTACTGATCAGGTAAGTGTTGCAGAAGTGTTTCAAGGGTGTCATAGTGCGCCCTATCGTAGCGTGCAAGTAGGGCCTGCGTGTTTGAAATGCGCCAAATATTAGCTGCCTGCGCAGCAATACGTTTGCCTGAGGCTTCAAAGATCTTTGATTCTTTGTCTGGGGGAGGAGCATCACCCGTGGTCTGCGAGTTCGCCCGCTTGCGTGCGTTGGATACCACCAACGAATCCAGTGGCAAGTGTCCCTTGATGTATGTTGGATCAGTGGGCGCTGCCTTGTATTTCTTGTCAATACGAGGATTGATGACTCGCGCCCGAGTGGGCTCCTTGAAAACCTCTGGCGCGTGCTTCAGCACTCCCTTGAGCATAGGCAATGTTTTGACCGACTTTTCAGCCACTGAGAAAGTGTCTAACAGAAAATCGACATCCACAGGGTCCGCATGGAGTTCGACATCATGATTTGCTGCAGCCCTCTCAATCAGAGCATTGAAGGCTGCAGAGTCCTCTGTTGGAGAAGTTTTTGCAGCAAAAAGCTGCGGTTCGTGACCCGACTGAGGGTCCACAGGGTCGCCTCCAGCAGACCAAGGTTCGTTGACCTCCTCCGGATCCGAGTACGCTGGATAATTGTACTCGTCCTCCTCACCTCCGTCACCTTCCCCAGTGTTAGAATGAGTCGGTGAGAGTTCTAGATTTTGTGGAGATGCAGGCTCCCTAGGGGCAGAAGTACCCGCAGAGTCCAACTTCCTTTTGAGTGGAATACGAAAATGTTCCAACACCGGCTCCGTGGTGATTTTCCTCTTAAGGAGAGAGAGTTTGCCTGTGTCGGCGTCGATGACAACCTCTCGACGCTCCTCTTCTGCGAGTGGCTGTAGCCGAAGCTTCGAGACTACCAATGACGCTTTGGGCGTCGACACCGGCTTTAAGGGCACCCCGTCCCCATGCCTTGGAGCGAATGCCTTCGGCGTCTTCTTCGGCGGCAGCATGAAGCGGATCGGCGTTTGCGCCTTGGCCGTCTGCTGTGCAGGCTTCGGCACCACACTCTTTGGTTCCGGGGCTGCTGCGTCCTTCCGAATTCGTTGAAGGGACTCTGTGACCTTCTTGGTTAAGGATGGTGAGGGCTGGACCGGCTCGAGCGATTCCTCCGAGGCCGGAGTCGGGTCGGCGAGTAAAGGCACGGTCTTCGGAGCCGACACGTCACCACCCTTGCCCTTGACGGCCGGAATCGGCGCAGCCAGAGCCTTGGGGTCGTCTTGACGCTTCTTCGAGGGTCTTTTTAGGTCGTCGACCTCGACCATCTTCGGTGCCGACGCGGCCGCGTCGGTCGTCTTCGCCTTCGGCTTCGACACCAGGGTCTTCGGGTCAGCCATCTTGGCTTGGCTCTTGATGTTGGCGGCCATTTTGGGCTTTTTTGGAGCCTCAAGTCCCGACAGTGAGACTTTCACTTTCGGTTTCGATACCGTTGGTGTGGGCCCCGGTGGTTTCACTTTCAGTTTCTTTACCGGGATTGGCGCATCACCAATGTCCGTGGCTGGGCCCGTAGGCGGAGCCGTGGGACGAGTAGTAAGGTCTTGGGTAAGGCCCGAAGGCTATCCCTCGACCTGGGCCGTATCATGGGGATTGACCCCGGAGTCAGTTTGAGGGTGCTCCTCCTCTGAGCTATCCTCCACGGTGGCAATGGCCCCTTCGTCGTCCCCTACCTCTCCGACGACTTCATCAAACTCCTCGTCCCCTGCGTCGTAGTTTTCATCTTCCGACGCTGGGCTGGAGTCCGAAACTTGTAAGAAGGTGTCGTCACCAACGTCTTCCTCGAAGATGTTGTCCGGCGGGGGCGCTGATAAGTGGGCCTGGAGTCTAGCGGCCCGACGAAGCTTGAGAGTCTTCTTGCACCGGAACTTTGAGCAGGCCATACACCTGGCCTCGTCATGGTCCGGCGACAGACATTTGTTGCACACTGGGTGCACGTCGAGGTGTGAATACTTTGAGGTGCACACCGGGCACCTCTTAAACGGAGTTCGTTCCATGGTAGTAGTCTGGAGCGTCGTGTAGGCCCGTCCGCGCCGACAGCACGCAAGAGTTCGGAGCTGATGAAGTAACAAACCCGAACGATGGACAATACCGACGCAAGTCCTAAAGACCTTTTGGTCTCAAGTTAGGAAAGTTAAACAACTATCGATTCCGACAGAGGGAACCGAAACACATCCGAACCCAATGGCGGAAAAAAACAATCTGGGGATGGAGGCGATGCCCATGCGCACTGTAGTCCAGGGGAGGAGCCACCTATCTCGTGATACTTCGAAGACTCTTCCAGGACAACAATGTGCAATCATCCGGACCCAACACTAGGCGGCGATCTATGCACAGATATGAATTCAGCAGCCCACATGCCTCGAACATCCTCATACGAGCACACAATCACTAATCCTAGCACTCTAGCACATATTCATCCACCCACTAATTTTTGCACTCATCCATTTGAGCAACCACAAGGTGCTCACAAACTCAACGACTAATGTAATATAAATTAAAAGACAAAGTGGAAAAATAAACATGCGGCCACCTAAATAAGGCAAGCAGGATTTGCAATAACAAATAACATTAAACAAAGAGGCAAGTGGCCGTTTTACAATTGCATTGTACATGGTGTTTAGTTGTTTTGATGTCCCAGCATGGCGGTCACAATTAAAACCAATACTTTAGTCATCTTGGAATAGTAAAGCAGTGAAACCATAAACAATACCATTCTATGATGGTGGCCAGAGCTAATAGCTGTGGCCTTGAAGGATGCAGTGCACTGCATGTGGAAATAAATGTCAAGCTGTAGGAAAGTGCCCCTTTTTGACATGGTCACCCCCACCTTTTGTCCGGCATGTGATGTGATTTTCACTAGAAGTGCGCTGGGCTCCTACTAACCAGGTCCACAGTGCCAGATCTCTTTGCCAAAATTGTGCAACTGTACCCCAAATGGCAATACCTTTAGCACCCTCTGTAAGTCTCAAGTAAATGGTGCCTGGTACCTAGAGCCTGAGGTACTGTGCCACCCTAAGGGACCCGCTCATCTAAGTCATGCAGACTGCCATTGCGGGCAAAAGTGAAAACACGAGGTGAGACAGCACGTGTGGCATGCCTACAGACAGTGCATGCAGTATAAGAAAGTCACAGTATAGGTAAGTCACCTCTACAGCAGGCCTTACAGCCCCAAGTCATGTGTGGGTTAACCCATGAGCAGATATGCCCCTGTGCCGGTCAGTTCCGTTTACTGCCAGTGTAAGTGATCAGGGAAGCCATTTTAAAATGTGCAGGACACTGGTAAAATGAGTTCCCGAGCTACATGATAACTTCACTGAGACCAGAGATGTATGGTATAAAACATCTCAAATTAATCAACCCACACCGATTCCAGTGTTGGATATATTAATACATGCATCTAGAGGGAATCATAGAGGTGCCCCTTGAAAACCTACCAACTACTGGAGTGCTCATGGACTGGTCTTAGCCAGCCTGCCACCATAGACTAGTTTCTGACCTCAGGGTGTGAGAGCCTTTGGTCTCAGGAGGTCAGGAACAAAGCGTGCTTCGGCAGAGGGAGTTTACACCCCGCCCACAGGATGACTTGCAAATTAGCATTCCAGGGCAGGGAGCTACAAAGAGACCACTGCCTTTGGTATGCAAATCTGGCTTCCCTCAGAGAGGATGTCGACCCCTCTTGCCCAGGGACCCTTTGGCGCCTCGACAGGCGGAAAAATGAGTAGTCAGAGAGGCATGTTGATCCTCAGACTAGTTCAAACCCGAAAGTGGGCTAACTGAAGTGAAAACAAAATTTCAGTCCGTCATCTTTGTGATGGCAAACTTAGGAACTCTGGTACAGGTTTATGCCAACTTCCCACAGGAAGTGGTCATATAGGGGGTGTAGTGGTCCCAAGAGTACTGTGCCCATTGGCTACTACCCCACACTACCCATAGATACCAAAATCTAGTATTAAGGAGAGTCCCTGGCATCAGGAGAATCAGATCCGACCAACCAAAGCCAGAAAGACCGAAGAGTTGCAAAAAGCAAGAACTGACTTGGCATTAACCCTGCCAGCCTGTCTGCTGTTTCCAACAATTGTGCCAATGTCGATTTACCATGCTTGCTGCTGTGCCTCCAAAAGCATGGGAGGACTGCCAGCACTTCTGCCAAGACTCAGAAAATCCTGTAGAACAGCGGAGCCGCTCTGCCACACTTTGCAGGTATTGTATTGTATTGTAAGGGGAATTTGTAGAGCGCGCGGACACCATGGGTTTCCTGGCGCTGGTTGGAAACAGAAAGACCAGGGGGACTTAGCTGGATTGAGGGAAAAGCCATGTTTTTAGGGTTTTACGGAAAAGAATGAGAGAATTAGAGGTTTTGAGAGAGAGGGGAAAGGAATTCCAAAGTTTTGGGGCCAGGAATGCAAATCGCCGGCCTCCAGATCTGCAGAGTTTAATAGGGGGGATAGACAGGAAGTGAAGGTGGGAAGATCTCAGGTTCCGTGAAGGACAATAGGGCTTGATGAGAGATTTCAGAAAGACGGGGCAGGAGCCAGATATAGATCTAAAGGTAAGGCAGCCGATCTTAAAGGCTGCCCTCGAAATGACAGGGAGCCAATGCAGTTTGGAAAGAAGGGGTTTGGCGGATTGCCACTTCGGGATCCCAAGGACCAGTCTCGCCGCTTGATTCTGAACAGATTGCAGTCTGGAAAGAGATGTTTTAGGCAGACCGTGGTAAATAGAGTTCGAAAAATCTAAGCGGGAGAGGACGAGGGCCATGATGACTTGTAGAAGGGCTTCAGGAGTGAGGAGATAGGCCACCTTCCTGATCCTGCGCAGCTGGAACATGCAGGAGGAGACCACCATCCCCACTTGGGTCCCGAGAGAAAGGCCGGAGTCAATAGTGACCCCGAGACTCTTTACCGAGGCCACGGGTGGGTTTGGGGGTGGGGGGGGGATTGAGGCTTGGGGGGGCAAGGTCTGCCGGCCAAAAGTGCGGACCCCAGTAGGTAGAGCTCCTGCCAGGAAGAAGGAGCTCCGTCTTTCCGGGGTTCAGTTTGAGCTGGTTTCGACACATCCACTGAAGGATGTGGGACATAGCTGCCTGGAAATTAGGGATAGCGGAGGGGGAGTTGAGAGGAAAGAGGAGTTGCAGGTCGTCCGCGTAATTAAACACAGTGACGTCCCACTGCCTCAGAGAAAAAAGAAGGGGTCGAAGATAGAGATTAAAGAGAAGAGGGGACAAAGAGGAGCCCTGGGGGACCCCACAGGGCGAGTGCTCCCTAGGAGCTCTGAAAGTGCCCAGGCTGAGGGTCTGAGACCTCCCGGTCAGGAAGGATTTGACCCATGCCAGCGCCAGGCCCTGGATGCCAGCCTGCTCGACACGGTGGAGGAGGATGTTGTGGTCCACCGCGTCGAAGGCGGCTGACAGGTCTAATAATACCAAGGCCTGGGGGGTACCCTTGTCAGCGCCGTCTCTCAAGGCGTCCAGCACGGCCAAGATCACAGTCTGCGTAGAGTGGCCGGGTCTAAAGCCGGCCTGGTTGCCCTCGAGGAAGTTGGAGCTCTCGATGAACTGTGAGAGACAGGCGGTGACGTGGGCTTCCAGGATTTTGGAAAAGAAGGGCAAGAGGGAGATAGGGCATGCTTGCTGCTGTGCCTCCAAAAGCATGGGAGGACTGCCAGCACTTCTGCCAAGACTCAGAAAATCCTGTAGAACAGCGGAGCCGCTCTGCCACACTTTGCAGGTAGATAGGAACGAACTGTGAGAGCACCCCACCCCGTAAACGCCACTGCACACATCTCGTAAAGCCTTAGTTTAAGTACGCCCACTGTTCCACCATGGTCCCCAAGTCCTCCAGAGAAGAAGCCAACCTTGGGTTCGGTAGAAGAGAAGGGTACCCCTCGAAGCCACCTGCAGCCTCTTTATGACCCCCGCCCGAGTGCTCCTGGTGACAAAAACCCAATGCCGAAGGACACGTTTGCACTCACCACCCATGGAACAGAGGACCAAGTGTGTCCCCAAGCATCGTGAGGCCTCCCCCCACCCCCTTCTCCCCCCCTCCTTTTCCCCCCCCTCCTCCCCCCCGTTGGTTCAGCCTGACTGATCCCCGTAGACTAACATTGGGCATCTGCTCCAGTATTGCACCTCTTAACCAGACCGCCCCTGGGCCGCCAGGTGTGATCTCTTGGTGCTGCCTCTGACCTTAAATCCAGGAGAATGGTCTTGTAAGTTGCTGTACTCTACCTGTGAGAAAGTGTCTTTTTGCATGGTTGGCCCCCACTTTTTGCTTGGTTTTGATGTGGTTTCAAATGTAGTGCACAGGGTCCCTGCCAATCAGATCCCCGGTGCCAGTGATCCTGCCCTAAAAACAAATCCCCAATTGGCACTTCTGCCGCTTGTAAGTCCCTAGTAAATGGGACCCTGAGTACCTAAGGCCTGGGAGCTAAAGAGGGTCCCATGGGAGCCCCTTCACTGGGGACATGCCACTGTCCTTGCATGCTTCTGTGAGGGGAAAAATAAAGTCGACATGGCACCCTGCCTGGGTGCATGCCAGCTAGCACTGTCTGATGGTATTGATAAGTCACCCCTCTAGCAAGCCTCACAGCCCTAAAGCAGGGTGCACAAAACCACTGGTGAGGGTATATATGTCACTACTATTTGGTGTCCATTCCTTAATATTGTATGTGCCAGTGAAACCATAGAGAGTACATGGTCTGGAAACTCGACAGCTCAAATTCCACAGCGCCATGATGGCTCCACTGAACACAGGAGTGTTTGGTACCAAACTACTCCTCTCAATAAATATACACTGATGTCAATGTGTGATGTATTGCACTGTGTACCCAGAGGGCACCTCAGATGTGCCACCTGAAAACCTGCCAACCCTTGTGTGGTTTCTGACCAGCTGTAGGTAGCCAACCACAACCAGACATGCTTCTGGACCCTTGGGTAGGGGGCCATGCTCTCTGGGTCCAGAAACAATGCACATCCTGGGCAGGGATGTCACACCTCCTCCCCCATGATGGGCCAGTGCTCGGAGAGGGAATCTACAAAGGCCTGCACCTTTGTAATGCTACCGCCAGCCTCTTCTGCTAGAAACAAATGGCAGCCACTAGGTTTACACCCCCACTTTGGGCCGGAATATTGGTGGGAAAACTTAGTAGAATCGGTGTGCCCACATCTGCCACCCTTCCCCTGAGGTGGGGAATGTGTGGTGAAGCACATCTTTCAGCCCCTTATTGAAGGAGAAGAGGTGGTGGGGGTGGGGGGGGGGGGGGGTGACCGAGGGTTTTAATCTGGCCTAGGTCTCCACATAGGAGGGTGGCATGATAGAGGGTGTAGTCACCCCGGTAAGGCACCTGAAAAACATAAGGTGCCCGACGTCGAAATTGGACCCTGCCGCCTGTGGTGTATGCTTGGTGCTGCTTTGTGCACCTCCCCATGCTGGTCCTAACCACCAAAGCTTGGCCCCTGCAACCGACCAACTTACCTGCAAGCAGCGTGGCGACAGGCACCTCCAGTCTCCATTGAAAAGCATGGGGCCAAACTCCATTTGTGACCTCTGCACCCAGCCACCCCTGTGCCGCTAGTGGTGCAGTTTTAGTACCCACCTGACCCTTAGCTCTTGCTGACTTTTGGTTCTGAAGACTGGGATTGTAAGTGCCTTACTTATCTGTTTAACTGCAATATTATTTTCCTATAGGATAACATTGAACTGTGCTGAAATGTTTCCAAGACTGTGCTGAAATGTTTCCAAGTGTCGATTTTTTAAAGTGAAAATAATTTTTGTCATTCAAAATTTACTTACCTTATTGGAAAGTTATTGGTCTTAAAGTACAAAGTATAATTTTTTTAAATTGGTCTGGATCTCCTTCTTGAGTTGTGTGTCCATCACTGATCACTTTTTTGCCCTAAATGTCTTACAGTCCTCTGTGTTAAGCCTAAGGCTGCTTGTTACATGGAGCCCTGTACACTTTTGGGGAACTGTAGAAAGCTGGCACTGTATACACTATACCGAAGTGAGGTATAGTGTGCACAGAGTCCAGTGAAACCTCAAAAGTAGGAAGAGGTATAGTTAGATAGCACCTTACTCTCTATTTGTGGTAGTCTGGTCGAGCAGTAAGGCAGAGAACATTGTTAAGCATTTGTAGTACACACTCAATCAGCAAATTATTTCACACACTCAAAGACAGAACTTCAGACCAATGGTTTTTGTATAAAAGTATTCTTTTAGTTATTTTATTATTTTCTAGAATCAAGCAAGCCTGGCACAGGTAAGTGATAAGTACTTTGCAGTAAATATACTGATTGTAAACACAGTTTGGATTGCAAATGTAAATGTACTTTGATTTGATTACAGTATAGTTACTGATAACGCAATGCTTTTCAGAATATAGTACATATTCTTGGTATAGGATTTTGAGTAAAATTACAGGTAAGTTACTTTTGCGATTGCTTTTCTTACATAGTGTAGTATACCTGGATACTACACTGGGTCATTTCCTGTAAACAGGTAAGTAAAATGGTTTTTGTTTGTTAGTGCAATTTTAAAGAATTTCTTTAGGTTTTCAAACTCCACACGCAAAAACTTTTCCAAGAAAAACAGTCAATGTTATCCTATTGAGGAAAGGATAATGTTACTTACCCAGTAAGCATCTGAACTTGGCATGTAGAGCTGTAGATTCACATGTTGCGCATA
This sequence comes from Lissotriton vulgaris, assembly GCF_964263255.1. Classification (NCBI taxonomy): domain Eukaryota; kingdom Metazoa; phylum Chordata; class Amphibia; order Caudata; family Salamandridae; genus Lissotriton; species Lissotriton vulgaris. The sequence goes on along the minus strand of NC_141697.1, from coordinate 135,312,234 downwards.
CTCCTGCCATCTAGTGTTGGGTCTGGATGTTTGCACTTTGTTTTTCTTCGAAGAAGTCTTTTCCAGTCACAAGGTAGGCGACTCCTCCTTTCGGTGGTAGTGCGCATATGCATCGACTCCATTGTTAGATTGTTTTCCCGCAGAGGGTGAGAAAGGAGTAATAGTAAAGAATAGAGATGTCCATGCGTATGTATGTAAACTAAAGAGAGAACTGCAATAGCTACCCGGGGAGGTGGGTGGGTGCATGTGAATCTATAGCTCTAAATGCCAAGAACAGATGGTTCCTGGTTAAGTAACATTATTAGTTCGAGCTGTAGATCACATGCTGTGCATGGACTAGATAGCAGTTTCCTCCCAGAGCAGTGGCTATCCTGTAGCTGTTGCAGTTGCCTGAAATGCAGCAGTCAAGCATGCCACTGATATTGCCGACCTCATCCTGAATAAAAACCTAGCTATACTTACAGAATCTTGGCTCAATGAATACTCTTCCCCTTGCCTGGACTTATTAGCCCGTCTCAACTACAAAATCGCCAGACTGGACAGACATTCCAACAGGAAAGGAGGAGGCATTGCCTGCATCTACCGATCTTCCCTTCTTGTCACATAACTCTTGGCGGACTCCACAAACTCATGCGAATACCTCACACTCTCCATTTGCAGTAACTCATTACACCTTTGCAACTTGCACATTTTTTACCATCCTCCAAGTTCTAACGATTCTTTCACCGATCACTTCTTGGAAATATTCACAACTAAGATTTCCTCCAATGCCACAGACATTGTCCTGGGTGATTTCAACCTACACTGGAATGACACTAAAGATCCCTATGTCAACGCCATCAAAGACCTCCTAACTGATCAAGCCCTGACTCAAGCCTGCTCTCTGCCAACCCACTCAAAAGGGACCATTCTTGACATGATCCTTTCCAAGGAATTCTCAGTCAAACTGGCACACCCTCTTTCCTCACTTATGGTTTCCCGCCTGTCTTCCCGCCAGAGTGGGGTTCAGAACCGGAGGGGGCCAGTTGCAGAGTACAGTAATTGGCCTGGGGAAGCTCTAAGTGAGGAAAGGGGGTGTGCCAGCCTCTGCTAAGCCCACCCCTCAGGTGGGAGAGGCGAGGTGAAGCATACCTCCGGGCACCCGCCACCTTAAGGATGGAGGGCCCTGCCCAATCAGAGATAGACTCCTGCCCCCTCCCACAGAAGAGCAGGAGAGGGGGTGTATTCACCCAAGGACAGGGACCCATTGGTCCCTGCCCTTCCCCTACCTGGAACACCCCTCAATCTAGTATTTAGGGGCACCCTGAACCCTCCTTCCTCAGATCCCAAATTGAAACAAGAAGAACAAGAAACAAGAAGACCTGTTGTGCAGCTGCTAACATGTGGACAACACCAACGGACTTGGGCCCAGAAACTTACAGGTCTGTTCATCCTTGAACCTACTCCTGCTAAACCCCCACGTCTCCTGCGAACAGCAACCTCGAAATCCCCGGAGGACCTGCCTGCCTTGATCATTTAAAAGACTGGGACTCCCATGAGGGGTGGTTCTGCTCAAACAGCAACACCCCTGGTGCCAGCCAGGAAGCGTGAATCCAGTACACTCTGCACCCGCCATGCCCGGCTTCTGCTTGAGTGGACAAAGACCACAAGGACGTCGCCCCGGCGACTTTCACCCGGGATCCAGTGCCCAAAGACCCTCCTCCACGATCCCGACAACACCTGCAGCCTCACAACCAGGGACCCCTCCTACCGCGACGAGCTGAGGGTAAGATTTCCCGGCACCAAAAGACACCCCTGCACCCAGCGCCCCACAACCCCCTGTGCCCAACAACTCCTGGGTGTCTACCTATCCTCCAAGATCCCAACTTACCTCTCCAAGTGGTGGTCGCACCTGAAGAATCTCCGTCCCCGAGCCTGCAGCTTTTGTTCAATTTCCAAGTCTCCCCTTGAATACCATTGAGCACCCGACAGCTCAAAAGCACCCTGCACCCAGCCGCCTGAGTGCCGCTGGAAGTGCAGCAACTACTCTACTCCACTTCACCACTTGCACTGTGTAAGTGACCAGGAGCTCAGCACCCACAGCCGCGTGGCCTGCCTGCTAGCAGCCACCAACCGAAGGCCCCCATCCTCCATAGGATAATATTGGGCCTACTCTCTCTGCACACGGCTGCCCCTGTGCCGCTGAGGGTGTCACAACTGTACCTCCCTGACCCTGGGAGACCCCGGAGGTATGATGGCACACTCGTCAAAACCAGTAAAAGATTAATTCACAAACGGTTTTCTAAAGTCGGCAGTATGAAGCCGTGCCGGAATTACGTTCTTTGTCAAGATAGCCGGCAGCCTGAATCAGAGTACCGCGATTAATTGACAAAGAACGTAATTCCGGCACGGCTTCATACTGCCAACTTTAGAAAACGTATGCACCTGTGCCCACACCACTGGCATAGTGCACCCAGCTAGAGGGTGGCTGAGGTATGCCAAGTCAGTGTGTTTGTGGGCATGGCACACAGGGATGTGTGTCATGTCGACTCTTTGTTTAGTTCTGCACCAAGACACTCAGCCTGCAAAGGCAGTGTGTGTGTCAGGGTCAAGGGCCCCTAAGGACGGCACAATAAGTGCTGCAGCCCTTAGGGGTCTGCCCTGGTCACAGTGCCCCGGGTACCTGTGGTAGCATTTACAAGGGGCTGACATGTGGCCAGAGATGCTAATTTGGTTTTAAAGAAAGAACACAGGCCCTGGAGGCGTGATTGGCAGGGACCCAGGGCACATCAAGTCAAAGTGAATCAGAAATCTACCACAAAGGGGAGGGGGTTACTGCAACAGAAACCCACTTCTTCACAGGACACAACCAGGGAGTCCAATGGTAATAGTCCCCTTACATATACTGGGTCAGATGGTGCTAGCTTGTATTTCTTATCTACTCTAGGGGTATGAATATGAGCCCTGGCCGTCATTGAAGATGTCATCTACATGCCTGATCATCTCTTTGAGCATGGGTAGTGTGTATGATGGCATTTGTGTGCTGCTAAGGGTTTCAAAGAGGAACTCCTCTTGTAATGATTCTTTGTGCAGCTGCACCCAATGGTAGTTAGCAGCCCTACCTCGTAATTCAATGTAGCCTACGCGGTCATCCCCTGGAGAGGGCTTGGTAGGGTATAAATTGGGAGACCTCAACTTTCACCTTGAAAAGAACAACGACCGCAACACCACCACCCTTTTGGACAACCTCGCAAACCTCGGACTTAAACAACTTGTCACTACCCCCACCCACATCGCAGGTCACACACTCGACCCTATCTTCACCTCCAGCAAGCATGTTTCCTTCAGCCACACCACAGCCCTCCTCTGGACTGACCACAGTTGCGTTTACTTCACCTACAACAAGCCCACATCCAACAACCACCCCCAACCCACTCTGCAAAGAAACTGGAACAAAATCACCATCGACCAGATCTCCTCATCGCTTCTTCAAAAGCCCCCCGCCCACTCCTCAAACCCAGACCAAGCAGCCACCAACCTCACCCAATGGCTATCCAACAGCGCCGACATCCTAGCACCACTGAAAAAACGACATATTAAACCAGGCAGCAAGAAGGCCTCCTGGTTCAACGATGACCTTAAGAAATCCAAGAATCTCTGTCGCTCCCTCGAGAAGGCCTGGAAAAAAGACCCAACCACCAGCACCAAGGACGCCTTCAAAAACGCCACCCGCATACACCACCAACTAATCCGAAATGCCAAGAAAGCAGCCTTAAAGGACCGTCTAGATAACAACGCACACAACAGCAAGGAATTATTCAACATCGTCAAGGAATTTACCAACCCCTCAGCCAACTCCAACGACATCACCCCCTCTCAAGCCCTCTGCGACTCCCTAGCCTCATTCTTCCACAGCAAAATTGCAGACATCCACAACAGCTTCAACAACCAACCCGGAGACCAACCCACCCAATCCCCTGCAGAACCCCCACCCCCCCTGAACATCCTCAATGACTGGAAGCCAATCTCCACTGAGTACACCATCCGTCTGATGAACTCTATCCACTCGGGATCCCCCACTGACCCTTGCCCTCACCACATCTTTAACAAAGCAGACTCCATTATTGCACCGCACCTCCGAGACGTCATCAACTGCTCCCTCAACTCCGCAACCTTCCCGGAAAGCTGGAAACATGCCGAACTCAGCGCCCTCCTGAAGAAACCCACAGCTGACCCCACCGAACTCAAAAACTATCGCCCTATCTCACTCCTTCCATTCCCGGCCAAAGTCATCGAGAAAGCTGTCAACAACCAGCTCGCCGCATTCCTCGAAACCAACAAATCCCTCGACTCCTCACAGTCCGGCTTCCGAGCCAAACACAGCACTGAAACCGCACTCATCGCAGCAACAGACGACATTCGTACTCTACTGGACAATGGAGACACAGTCGCCCTCATCCTCCTCGACCTCTCCGCAGCCTTCGACACAGTCTGCCATAGCACCCTTCTACAGCGCCTCAAAAACATCGGAATCCAAGGAAAAGCACTGAAATGGATCACCTCGTTCCTCTCCGGAAGAACCCAGAGAGTTCGCCTTCCACCATTCAAGTCAGAGGCTACTGAAGTCATCTGCGGCGTACCTCAAGGGTCATCACTCAGTCCCACCCTCTTCAACGTTTACATGAGGACCTGAAGACCTGGCTGTTCGAGCAGTAGCGGCTCCCCCCCCCCAGCGCCTTGAGACCCTACGGGTATGTAGCGCGCTTTATAAGTGTCACTGATTGATTGATTGATTGATTGAATGAGCCCCCTCGCGGCCATCGCACGCCAACACAACCTCAACATCATCTCCTACGCCGACGACACTCAACTGATCCTATCACTCACCAGAGACCCTAACACGGCCAAAACCAACCTGCACGAAGGAATGAAAGAAGTAGCCGAATGGATGAAGCACAGCCGTCTGAAACTGAACTCAGACAAAACAGAAGTCCTCATCTTAGGTACCTCCCCCTCCGCCTGGGACGACTCTTGGTGGCCAGAGGCCCTTGGAAAAGCACCCATCCCGACAGACCACGCACGGAACCTTGGCGTCATCCTGGATTCCTCACTCTCGATGAACAGACAAGTCAACGCCGTTTCTTCATCTTGCTTCAACATTCTTCGCATGCTCAAAAAAACATTTCGCTGGATCCCTACCGAAACTAGAAAAACAGTCACCCACGCTCTGGTCACGAGCCGACTGGACTACGGAAACACCCTCTACGCCGGCACCACTGCAAAACTCCAGAAAAAACTTCAACGCATCCAGAACGCCTCAGCCAGGCTCATATTAGACATCCCGCGTAAAGAACACATCTCTGATCACCTGAAAAACCTCCACTGGCTCCCCGTCAATAAGAGAATCACCTTCCGCCTCCTAACCCACGCACACAAAGCACTCTACGAAATCGGACCCGAATGCCTCAACACACGACTATCCTTCTACACCCCCTCCCGCCAACTACGATCCTCCAACCAAGCCCTTGCCACTGTACCTCGCATCAACAAAACCACCATGGGAGGTAGATCCTTCTCCTACCTAGCAGCTAAAACCTGGAACTCACTTCCCACCACCTTCGCCTTACTCAGAACCATCTAGCATTTAGAAAGCAACTCAAAACGTGGATATTCGACAAGTAACTCCCCACCTTTCTTAAAGCGCCTTGAGACCCCCTGGGTATGTAGCGCGCTATACAAATCTTTTGACTTGACTTGACTGTTGGGGAATTAGTGTTGTAGTCGTCCTATGGGTCTGTATGTACTTGCTGATAATCTTCATCCCCATTCCCAGGGTCATCCCATCATCCTGGTGGTCAGGTGTATGTGGTGGTGAATGCTCAGATGAAATTGGTTAAAAGTGAGAGGATGGTGGTGATGGGAGAGGAGGGGAAGGGTTAGTTCCAACATTTCTCTTCTTCAAAGGAATGTGATATTCCTCTTCTGTATCAGTCTATCTTTTTAAAGTCACTTTAGTGGTGATGTTTCTAGTCTTTGGATGAATGCACAACACCTTCTGTTTCAGGTCTAGTTTGTCGATCGGAGCATTGAAAATGTGCTTTTCAGGTGTTTTCGGTGCCAAATGTTTTGGTGCCGGAGTCTTACAGCTAGATTCATCAAAGTCCCGATTTGCGAGTCCTTAATAGCGATTATTAATGATTCGCTATTAAGGACTTGCAAATCGGGATTCATGTAGAAATCGCAAAATAAATTGCGATTCCTACAGCCTCCTGATTTGCGACTAGCAAATTGCTAATCGCAAATAAGGAGTAACTCCCAATTCATTCCTATGGGTAAGGCCCATAGGAATGAATGGGGAGTTATTCCTTATTTGCAATTAGCAATTTGCTAATCGCAAATAAGGATGCGATTTCAAGGGGGCCAGGGGTGTCCAAAGGACACCCTGTAGCACCCCTGAAATGGGAATTTACACTGATGTTGTGCACACACACACACACATGTCCAAAGGACATGAGTGTGTGTAACATGCAACTTAGACAAATGCATTTAAATGCATTTTTCTAGGTTTTCGCTATTTACCACGAGGTTTGACTTTGTGGTAAATAGCGCTCCTAAATTGCGAATTCGCAATTTTTAAATGTTTCATGAATAGCATTTAAGGAATCTCTAATAGAGATTTCTTAAATGCAAATCCTTGCAAATTTGTGAATTCTTTATTAGCGATTTTTGCATACTGGATGATGAATCCCAAATGCAAAAATTGCACTTGCAAAGGGCCAGATTCTTAGAATCTGGCCCTTTTGCGAGCGCATTTCGCTTGATGAATCTGGCTGTTAGACTTTGGTGTCTTCGGATCAGAAGTGTGTTTTGGTGCTGAATGGTGTGGGTCGGAGCCTGACTTTTGTTTCCACCCCGAAGGTTTCGGCTCGGAGCTCAATTTGGAGCGAGGCTTTTCAAAGCCAGAAGGCTTTTTTGTAAGCTTCGGTGCCGAAGCCAGAAGGCGGGGCGTCAGAAGCGTGGTCTCTGTGCCCACCGGTGCCCGAACGCTCTGGTTGGACTGGAGCCTTCTTTTTGTGTTGAGGTGGATCTTGGGATGAGGGAGTGTTAGACCTGTTACCATTGGCGTGAGTCTCCCTTCCATTTGTCATTGTTGTCTCCTCTTTTTTTAATATGTTTTTGCTGGTTTACATGCTTTGGGCACTGCGCCACTGCTATTCAGTGCCACAGTGTACGTGCTCCCTATTGTAAACTGTTGTAATGGATTAGTGACTCCTTGATGGGCTTATTTGATTTACTGGTCAGACACTAGTACAGTGCACCATGTGTGCCCAGGGCCTGTAGATCAAATGCTGCTAGTGAGCTTGCAGCACTGATTGTGCCGCCCACAGAAGCAGTTTGCAACATGTGTCTCAGGCCTGCCATTGCAGAGCTTGTGTGCAGTCTAGTACTGCCATGTCGACTTGGTAAATGCACCCACTTACCAGTCCCTAAACCTCCCCTTTTCTACATGTTAGCCACCCCAAGGTAGGCCCAAGGGCAGGGTGCATTGTAAGTAAAAGGAAGGAGATGCCCTGGTATGTGTGTGGCATGTCCAGATGGTGAATTACAGCCTATTTCGTTTTTCACTATTACAAGGCTACCTGTCCCTATAGGCCAGAACGGGCAGAGTATAACATCTTATAATCCTAACTGTCCAGGGAACATGGTAAAAAAAAAAATTAGTATGCCTGAACGTTAAAATACATCTTTTCGTGAAGGTGATTTTTACATTCTGTGTTTGAAAAGGATTTACTAGTATAAATATTGGGGCCTAGACCCCAAGACTTTAGATCACTTCTGGTTAATCAAGACAAACCTTTGCCAAGGAGAGAAACCAAAAGAAGCTGAATGATGTGACTGCCCCTGTTCCAGTGTGCTATTTTCTGGCGTTGGCCTGCAGTGTTTGCTTATTTGCCAAGGAAAGGAGGAGGAACTTTTATTTAACTTTCATCATCTTGAAGAAGAATCTCCAAAGGCTTGAATTGTGCTTGCCTCCTGCTGAAGTCTCAGGGATACAAGACTTCACCACCAGCTCCCCCCTGAATTTTCTTGCTGGAAATTCTGTCTGCAGAAGCCTGCGTATTGTTGGGAGCTGGAAGCGAGACACAAGAAGTAGAAGTGTGTCACAGCTGTTGCTGTCGCATTACCGGAGAAGCGTGTTGCCGCCACAGAGGTCGCCATCGCATCACTGGAGGAGCGTGTCTCCATTGCAGCTGTTTGTTGTATCATCCCCGGAGAAGCGTGTCGCAGGGCCTGTCACAGCCAAATACCCGTCTGGCGTGCACGTCTCACCTTCACATCATCGCATCTAAAGACACCATCTAGTCGCATCACACAGGGTCGTCGCGTCGAGGCACCATCTTGATGCATCGCAACCAGAATGCCATACAAAAACGACGCATCACATCCTCTTTGGTAAGGAACAGGCACATCGCCTACTTTGCGCAAGCACTGAGGAACAGACTCATCGCCTCCCCCGAAGCAAGAAACCAACGCATCGTCCTCCCTGCAATCTTTTTGTTTATCTTGCGTTACGCATCCAAAGGTACTTTGTGAGAAACGTGTCGCATTTACCATCATCTTTGAACTAAGCTAAAAGTCATTCTTAGGTCTTGCCTAGCGACGCAGTGCGAAAGCGCCGTCGCTAGCGAGATCTATTGTGATCGACTTGCTTTGGAAGGGAGACAGGACATGTGCACACGCAGAAAGGACTAATTGTGAACGCGCCTGTGAACGTGTACCACAGCGTTAGCTCAACTTGCAGGACAGGAGATCTGCACGTGTACAGCTGGCGAGGCGTTAATGCGCCACCTGCTTAGTTGTTTCACAACTCCCAGGAGAGGAAATAGGCGGGCGTCCCACTGGTACCATGTTAATAGTTATAAGATTTAATCACCCCTCCGGCGGCCCGCCGGTAGCGCGTTTGATCACAATCTTCCACCCTGTGAAAACTCCGGTTACGGGTTGCAGCTGGTTACCTTAGGATGTGAAGGGGGCTCTGCGTTCATCGCGCTGATCTCCGGTGAAGCCGCTTTCACCGATGGGAGAAACCTTGGCCTCAGGTTCAGCTCCTTTTCTCAATGGCGACTTTCCTAGATGGCCGATGTGCACGCTCACGGCGTGTCTATCAGCTTGCTATCGGACAACACTTGGAATGGCGCACAGCGTGTCTTTGAGCATGCGCCCGGACAGCTGAGGTGCAATCTCACAGCATTATCCTTCGCTTGGTGGAACCGGGAGGGTGAAGGGCCTCTTCGATGCTGCCAGGTACTTGTTATATGGGTGCAAACCTTCTGTGTTTGTTTAGTGCTTCGCTTCGGTCTGTTGTGTTGGTTCCTTCGCACCCTACCTCCATTTTTAGGAAGCGTAGTACTGCTGCTGTGGCCCTCCTCCAGCAGCACCAGCCACATAGTTCCATTCTCTGATTCATAGTTGCATGTAGTAATACTCCACCCCCATATTTGTCTTCGGCTCTAATCTTGTATCCCTCTTCGTGAGTCAGATGGACAAAGTGGGGGTTTCGAACCCAGCAGGTTTCCCTACTCTTAGTATAGCAGTTGCTGCTCCACTTTCCTAAGCCATGCTGGCTACCTATCCTATTCAGTGTGCGGCTCATTGTTCATTCTTACTTTGACTGTCACTGCTTCACATTCTACCTCTGAGGCAAACACCCAGGTTGCCCTAATGGCGACCCACCACCTAATACAGGCTTCTATTGGCATCATGTCCTTTTGACTCCACTGCTATATTGTTTTCAACGTGCAGTGTCATTGGGTTTTCCTTTAACTTTTTTGCAACTAATATTGCTTCTTTGTTAGCAAACATATATTCACGTTGATGACGCCTTGCCCCCACGGTGGGTGAATACACTACCGAGCATTAATGGTCTGTTTAAATGTCCGGATGGTTGTTGATGCAGCCAGCTGTCCAGAAGCTCAGGAAACCGCATATTGCTCAATCTGCTGTTAGCCACAGTCCCTCAGTGACCCCGTAATTCCGATAAACCTTGTGTGGCCTTCAAGGGAAGCTGGGGAGACTTGCTGATGCACAAGTTACTACTTGTGTAACGATATAACTGTAAGAGACATTAGTTGGTAAAAGATTTCTTACCTTAGAATATCCCCAGGCGTCAGACTGGATCCGCATATTTTTGCGTAGCAGTACCCTTGCTCGTCGGTAGGGGTCGTCTGCGGCTCCGCGTCCGTCGTGGGCGCCGTGATGACGTTGTCTGAGTACTTAGACGAAACCTCCTCATGCTGACGTCAAGTTATAAGACACAGCTTTTCCACGCCAGAAACGCAGAGCTATGCTAAAAACCAACACTGGTGCCATTGAAACTAGGGCCCTGAAAGGGGATGACCTTAACCCTAGATATCTGTTCGCAGAACGGGGAGGATGGGTGGGTCGGTAAGGAATCTATCACTAAATAATGTCTCTTACAGATAAATCGTTACACAAGTAGTAACTTGTGCATCTGAAAGAGACACGTTAGTGATAGATTTCTTACCTCAGAATAGATACCCCAGCAATACCAGCCCTGGTGGTGGGTCTGCGAACCAATAATCACACCAGAAAGTCCTGGAGGACGGAACGGCCATAGAAGCCATCCCTCCGGACTTGACTGTCCAGGCAATAGTGTCTTGCAAACGTGTGCAGCTAAGCCCACGTAGCTGCCTGGCAAATGTCCTGCAAGGGCACTCCTCTGCCTAAGGCAGTAGTAGTAGCCGTGGCTCGAGTGGAATGAGCCCTCAGCCCAACAGGGGGTTCCTTCTTAGCCAAGGAGTAACACGCCTGATACACAAGAAGATCCACCGCGAGATGGTCTGCTTGTGCACCGCCTTCCCCTTCTTAGCGCCCACGTAACCAACAAAGAGTTGGTCATCCACCCGGAACTGGCGTGTGCGATCCAGATAGTAAGAGAGTCCAGACGGTGGAGCCTCTCTTCCTTTTTCGAGGGATGCGGAGGCGGAAAGAAGGTGGGCAAGGTGATGGACTGCCCGATGTGGAAGGCTGTGACTACCTTGGCCAGGAAAGAGGGCCGTATCCGCAACACAACCTTGTACGGATGGACCGAAAGGAAAGGAGGTTTAGAACATAGAGCCTGAAGCTCACTCACTCTCCGGGCAGAGGTGATGGCAACCAGGAAAGCAGTCTTCAGAGTAAGAAGGCGGATAGGACAGTTGTGAAGTGGCTCAAACGGAGCGCACATCAGAAAAGTAAGAACCAGGTTCAAGTCCCACTGAGGCAACACAAAGGGAACAGGTGGAAACGTGTGTATGATGCCCTTCAGGAATCGATTAACAGGGGACTTGAACAAAGAAGGGCTGAAAAGGGCAGAAAGGTAGCCCTTGATAGTGCCCAGAGCAGAGCCCTGATGGGCAAGAGAAAGGAGGAAGAGAAGAACCTCAGAAAGAGGGGCAGAGAGAGGATCCACAGCCTTTGCTGTGCACCATGCCACAAATCTGTTCCACCTGCAGGCGTATACCGACTTTGTGGAGGGACGCCTGGCTGCCAGAATGAGGTTACAGACTTCAGGAGGCAAGTCAAATGGCCTCAACTGTTGCCGCTCAATCTCAAAGCATGGAGGTGGAGAATGGACAGGTTCGGGTGGAGGACCGTCCCCTGCTGCTGCGACAGAAGTTCCTCCTGAAGAGGCAGACGAACCGGGGGATCGACTGACATACAGAGTAGCTCGGGATACCAGTATCTTCGTGTCCAGTCCGGAGCCACAAGGATAACTTGGGCCCGGTCGAGTCTGATCTTCTTCAGCACTCTAGGCAGAAGTGATATAGGCGGAAAGGCGTTTAACAGACCGCAACTCCACTCGCGACGAAAAGAGTCTCCGAGCGAGTGCCGCCTTGGAAATTCCAACGCGCAGAACTGATGACATTGCGCGTTCTCTTCAGTGGCGAATAGATCTAACCAAGGCTCTCCCCACAGCTGAGAGGCTTTGCGCCACGTCCGAGTTCACACGCCATTCGTTATCCATCATGCACCGGCGGCTGAGTTCGTCCGCCCTGGCGTTCAGAGAACCTGCCAGGTGTTGAACCACCAGGGTCACACCCTGATGTTCCAGCCACTGCCAAAGGCGCAGAGCCTCCTGGCAGAGTGTCCACGACCCCACCCCGCCTTGTTTGTTGCAGTACCACATGGCGGTAGTGTTGTCCGTGAACACATGCACTACACTCCCCCGGACAGAGGGGAGGAATGCCTTCAGTGCTAGACGAATCGCCCGCAGCTCCAAAAGGTTGATATGGAGCCGGGACTCCGCCGGAGACGAGAGGCCTCTGATCTTCGCCTCTTCCATGTGGCCTCCCCAGCCCTGGACGGACGCGTCAGTCACAACTACGTGCTCCGGTTGGGGAAGGGAGAGGGATCTGCCGCTGACCCAATCGCGGTCCATGAGCCACCACTGCAGCGGTCTCGCAGTGCCCTCCGAGATCAGGACATGGTCGGACAGGTTGCCCTGATGCTGGGCCCACTAAAACTTCAGGTCCTACTGCAGAGCCTGCATCCGCCAACGGGCGTGATGCACCAGAAAGATGCAGGAAGCAATCAGCCCCAGAAGCCGCAGCGTCAACCTGACCGAAACTCGGGATAAAGGCTGAAAGATTGGAATCAGAGCCTGTATATCCCGAACCCGCTGTTCGGGTGGGTAAACCCGAAAGTGCGCTGAGTCGAGAACCGCTCCGATGAAAAGGAGCTTCTGAGAGGGACACAGGTGTGACTTCGGCACATTGATGGAGAACCCCAGCTGGTGCAAGAGGTCTGCCGTCGTCTGGAGGTGGATGACGACTGTCTGGGGCGAGCCCGCCTTCAACAACCAGTCGTCGAGGTAGGGGAAGACTGAAACCCCTAACCTGCGCAGATGAGCTGCGACCACCGCCATCACTTTCGTGAACACCCGTGGGGCGCTGGTAAGGCCGAAGGGGAGCACGGAAAACTGAAAGTGCTTGTGGCCTACGGTGAACCGCAGGTAGCGCCGGTGGGTCGGCAGGACGGGGATGTGGAACGAATATGCTACTTACCAGTATGCATCTGTTCTTGGCATGTAGGTCTGTTGACATTCATATCTGTGCATAGATCGCCGCCTAGTTTTGGGTCCGGATGATTGCACATTGTTGTCCTGGAAGAGCATTCGAAGTATCACGAGATAGGTGGCTCCTCCCCTGGACTACAGTGCACATAGGCATCCACTTCATCCTCAGATTGTTTTTAGCCATTGTGGCAGAGATGTAGTGTAATACAGTAAGTGATGACCATGCTAAGAGTAATTCGGAGTGCTGCAGCCGGTACAGGCGCCGGGGAGGAGGGCAGGCGATATGAATGTCAGCAGCCCTACATGCCAAGAACAGATGCATACTGGTAAGTAGCATATTCGGTTCGAGGCATGTGGGCTGCTGAATTCTTATCTGTGCATAGAATATATAGCAGTCCCTCTATTAGCGGCGGCCGCCCGTGCCAGCTGCAGCAGTCTGAAAAAGTGTTTTTAGAACAGCCTGCCCTACAGCTGCCTGCTGTTTGGTGTGCACATCTACGCAGTAGTGTTTTGTAAATGTGTGTATGGTAGACCATGTGGCTGCTCTATAGATTTCCTCTAAAGGAATGTTTCCAAGGAAAGCCATGGAGGCCCCCAACTTTCGTGTGGAGTGGGCTCTCGGGGGAACTGTTAATGTGCGCTTAGCCTTTTGATAGCAAATCTGTATGCACTTACCGATCCACCTGGCTATACCTGCTTTGGAAATGGGGTTGCCTTTGTGTTGTGGTGAAAAGGCAACAAACAGTTGTTTTGTTTTCCTAAAATCTTTTGTCATATCTATGCAGTACATTAGAGCTCTTTTGACATCTAGTGTGTGGAGCATTCGTTCTGCCACTGAATCAGGATTCTAGAAGAACACTGGCAGTTCTATAGTTTGATTGATATGGAACTGTGAAACCACCTTAGGCAGAAACTTAGGGTTAGTGCGTTGTACCACCCTGTTGGAGTGAATCTGTATGAATGACTCCTGGATAGTTAGTGCCTGAAGTTCACTAACTTGTCGTAGCGATGTGATTGCTATTAGAAAAGCCACTTTCCATGTCAAGAATTGTATCTCGCATGAGTGTAGAGGCTCATCAGTCTGGTGAGGACCACATTCAGGTTCCATACAGGTGCTGGTGGGTGTCGGGGAGGAATAACTCGTTTGAGTCCCTCCAGAAAAGTTTTGATGGCAGGCACTCTGAAAAGTGAGAGATGCTGCCTGTTTTGGAGATAAGCTGCTATTGCGGATAAATGTATACGAATGGAAGCATAGGCCAGATTGCATTTGTATAGATGTAACAGATAACAGATGATGTTGTGAGTAGATGCATCTAGCGGATTAATGTTTTTGTTGGCACAATAAATGACAAACCGCTTCCATTTTGCCGCATAACATGCTCTAGTGGTGGGCTTTCTTGCCTCCCTTATGATATCCATACAGTCAGGAGGCAGGTTGAGGTAGCCAAATTCTAAGACCTCAGGAGCCAGATCGCCAGGTTGAGCTGTTGCGGATCTGGATGCTGAATGTCGCCATGGCTCTGCGTCAAAAGCCTGGGCGTGAGGTGCAGCCTTTGATGCGGTACCACGGAGAAATCTAGAAACGTGGTGTACCATGGTTGGCGTGCCCACGTTGGAGTAACCAGGATGAGAGTCATCGAGTGTTGCTTCAGCTTGCATGCCACTAGCGGTATTAGTGGCGCTGGGGGAAAAGCGTACGCAAATATGCCTGACCAGTTCATCCATATCGCATTTCCCTGCGACTGTGGGTGTGGGAACCTGGCGGCAAAGCTTTGGCATTTTGCGTTTTCCCTTGTGGCGAAGAGGTCTATCTCTGGATGACCCCACTGCTGGAAGGACGGGAGAAGTACTGATGGATGCATCTCCCATCTGGTGGCTGTGCCTGCTGAGCAGGTCCGCCATCTGATTGTCCCTGCCTGGGAGGTGTTCTGCCATGAGGAAGATGTTTCTCTGAATGGCCCACTTCCACATGCTCTGAGCCAGATGAGATAATTGTGAAGAGTGTGTACCTCCCTGCTTCTGTATGTAGTACATGGCCGTCATGTTGTCCGTCCGGATCAACACAACCTTGTTGCACAAATGTACCTTGAATGCTTTCATTGCCATGAAGATAGCCATCAGTTCCAGAAGGTTGATGTGCATCTTCTTCTGCTGTGCTGTCCATAGTTCCTGCACTGTGTAGTGGAGTACATGAGCTCCCCATCCCTGGAGAGATGCGTCCGTCGTCAGAATAATCTGTGGCACAGGCTCCTGGAACGGTCGGCCCCTGCAAAGGTTTTGTGGATTCCACCAATGCAGAGAGTTGTATGCGCGACCGGTCACCAACACTAGGTCTTTCAATAGTCTGTGAGCCTGATTCCACTGACGTGTTAAGCACTCCTGAAGCGGACGCATGTGTAGTCTCGCGTGCGGGATATGAAGATGCAGGAGTTCATCATGCCTATCAACTGCATGAACACTCGTGCTGGAAGCGAGTGTTGCGGTTTGAATTTCCGTATCAGCAATTGCATGCTGTTAATCCTCATTGAATTTGGCTGTGCTTTGGATGCCAGAGTGTTTATTTTCGCGTCCAAGTACTGACGTACGTGGTTGGGCTGAAGATGGGGCTTTGAATAATTCAGTGAAAATCCCAGATCGTGAAGAAGGTGAATGGTGTGGGTCAGGTGGGCGGCACATTGCTGGGCCGACTTTGCCTGGATAAGCCAGTCGTCCAGATAAGGGTAGACGTGAAACTTCTGTCTCCGTAGGTGTGCAGCCACTGTCGCCAAGCACTTGGTAAACACCCTGGGTGCGGTCGGCACTCCGAAAGGGAGGACCTTGAACTGATAATGCTGATCCTGAATGGTAAATCGGAGATATTTTCTGTGTGACGGGTGTAGCGGTATATGGAAATATGCATCCTTCAGATCTAGTGTTGCGAGGAAATCTCCCTGACTGAGTAACGGTAGAACCTGCTGTAATGTGAGCATGTGAAAGTGTTCTGATAGAATGTACTGGTTTGGGGGCCTGAGGTCCAGTATGGGTCTGAGGGACCCGTCCTTTTTTGGGATCAACAAGTACAGTGAGTACACCCCTGTACCTTTTTGTTCCACAGGCACGAGCTCTATGGCTCCTTTTTGCAGCATGTCGACTACCTCCTGCTGCAATAATTGTAAATGCTCTGCGGACATAGGACGGTGTCTTGGGGGTATGTTGGGTGGAGTGGATGTTAACTCCAGACAATAACCGTACTGGATAAGCTGCCTCACCCACCTGTCTGTAGTGATGGATTTCCAGACCGGCAGGAACTGTTGTAGTCTCCCCCGATCGTTGTGGTATGGTCAGGGGGCAGTGACAAGACATCACGGTTTGTTAGTGGCAGAGGATCGGGAGCTGTTTACACGACCTCTGCCCTTGGTGCTGTTTCCACGATAGCCACCCCTATTGTGTTTGTTGTAGGTGGTCTGCGTGCCTCCTTTACTGTATTGTGTCTGCTGGGACAGCTGGCCTCTGGAAGCTCCTCTATTGTTGGAGCGACGAAAGGAACCACCCCTGAACTGCTGCGACTGTAGATCCCCCATAGACTTTGCAGTCTCTGTGTCCTTCTTAATTTTTTCTAAGGTGGTGTCCACCTCTGGGCCAAATAAGTGATCAGGGTTAACTGGCTGATTGAGTATGGTGGTTTGTATCTCGGGCTTGAAGCCGGAGATTCTCAGCCAGGCATGTCTTCTTAGCATCACACTTGTATTAATCACCCTGGCTGCAGTGTCTGCTGCGTCCAGCGCACACTTAATAGATGCGTTTGATATAAGTTTCCCTTCTTGTATGAGCATCTCTACTGCCTCCTTATACTCATCTGGCAAGTGTTGCAACAGGGTCTCGAGTGTATCATAATGAGCCCTGTCATATCTGGCTAAGAGTGCCTGTGTGTTGGAGATTCGCCAGACATTGGCCGCTTGAGCTGCCACCCTTTTCCCTGATGCTTCTAGCACTTTAGATTCCTTGTCAGGGAGAGGAGCATCACTCGTTGTTTGCGAGTTCGCTCTTTTGCGGGCATTGGAAACAACCTGAGAGTCCAACGGCAACTGTCCCTTGATATACGTAGGGTCCACAGGTGTTGGTTTGTATTTTTTCTCAATTCGGGGGTTTATTACCCTTGCCCTTGTGGTCTCCTTAAAGATGTCTCCAGCGTGTTTTAGGACACCTTTTAGCATGGGTAGAGTTTTGAAGTTCTCTCTGAGGTTGAGAAGGTGTCAAACAAAAAGTCCTCTTCAATAGGGTCAGCATGGAGCTGGACATCATGATTTTTTGCTGCCCTCTCAATAAGTGCATTAAACGCAGACGTGTCTTCTGTAGGTGAGGTTTAATAGCCTAGACATGACTGTCTGGAGCAGTTTGTGGATCCACTGGGTTAACAGCGTCTGTCCAGGGTTCAGTGTGATCTTCTGGATCAGTGTCTACAGGATAACTGTAATCCACATTGTCACCATCCCCTACATCCACATCTGAGTATGTGGGTGAAATAGGAGCAGTGTCTTGTCCATGTGGTTGTATAGGTTAAAAAAAAAAAAAAGAAGAGGTGACATAGCAGAATCCCTCTTTTTCTTCAATGGAATTTTATAGGACTCCATAGGCTGTTCTGGGGCGATCTTTCGCTTGAAAATGGAAAGTCTACCCGTCTCATTGTCGATGAATTGCCTAGACTGATCTTCCTGCGGAGGCTGTCGATGCTTGGTGGCCTCTTCCGTAGTTGTAGGCTTTGGCCACATAGACACCTTTTTGGCCGCTTCAACGCCCGTCTTAGGGGCGAACACCTTAGGTACCACTTTCGGCGGCAGTGTGAACTGAATCGGTGTAGACGACTTCGGAGGTTTACTGACTGGCTTCGGGGGTGGAGTGGCCTTCGGCCCGACAGCAACAGCCTTCTCTTTAATGCGTTGCAGCGAGTCAGACACCTGCTTCGAAAAAGAGGCGGATGGCTGTGTTGACTCCACGGGGTCTTTAGAGACACTGCTAGTCTTGGAGTCGAGGTCTTTACTGCTCTTAGCCTTGTCGAGTCGACGTTTAGGATCGAGAACGTTCTGAGTTTCGAGTCCCTTGTTAGTGTCCACGGCCTTCGGCGCCGACTTCTTCGGGTCAACGTCCTTGACCATTTTCTTCGGTGCCCCGGCCTTCGGCTCGACACCCTTTAGCGACCTCCCCGGGTCGATAACACTCTTCTGTTTCGTCTGTGCCGATGGTTCAGAAGCCTTCGATCCGACCAAAGTAAGACGCACTTTCGGTTTCGATTTAGTTTCCGGTGCTTTCGGTTTTGTAGATACCGATGCTTTTGGTTTCGATCGGACAACCGATGGCTCGTTGGAAATGTCCGTAGCCGGGCCTCGAGGCGAGGCTGTAGAACCAAGCGTTTGCTATCGGGTAAGGCCATGTGCCGATCCCTCGACCTGAGCCTTATCGAGTGTTTTGGTCTCGGCCCCCGTACCAACGGTTGGGCCTAGCTCCTCGCTCGAGCTATCTTCCACGGCCCCAAAGGCCTCATCGTCGCTCCTACCTCGTTGACAACGTCTTCATGATCGACCATTTCCACATCTGCGTCGTAACTGGAGTCGATCTCCGATGCAGGATCAGACAGGTTCTCTTGAACTTCCTGCTCGACTCCCTCATCTTCCTCAGCGTCGAAGATGTTCACCGGGTCAGGTGCCGTCTGCTGGGCCTCCTTTCGCGCTGCGCGTCGAAGGCGAATCGTCTTCTTTGAGCAGAACCGAGAACAAGCCATACAGCTGGCTTCATCGTGATCCGGAGACAGGCACTTCTTGCACACCAGGTGGACATCGATGTGAGGATACTTGGAGTTGCAAACGGGACATCTCTTGAACGGGCTCCGTTCCATAATGGATCGTCGATAAGGCCTCTGGCGTCGACCTTGGTGCTGAAAAGCCACGCGGCTCTTCTTGACGTCCGGCTCGAGGATAGAGCTGGAATAAGTACTGGGCACAGATCGCAAAGATAATACCGACGATAACTTAAGGCCTTTTGGCCAAATATAACGTTTTTTATCGATTCCGAACTTGAGTTAACAAATATACATCCGAACCCAATGGCGGAAAAAAACAATCTGAGGATGGAGTGGATGCCCATGCGCACTGTAGTCCAGGGGAGGAGCCACCTATATCGTGATACTTCGAAGACTCTTCCAGGACAACAATGTGCAATCATCCGGTCCCAACACTAGGCGGCGATCTATGCACAGATATGAATTCAGCAGCCCACATGCCTCGAACATAAGCGTCCTGCAAGTCCAACGCTACCATCCAGTCTCCTGGGTCCATGGCAGCTAAGACCTGAGCCAGAGTCAGCATTTTGAACTTCTCTTTCCGGAGGAAGCCGTTGACGTTTCGTAGGTCCAAGATAGGGCGTAGGCCCCCTTTGCCCTTCTTGGGTATCAGAAAGTAGTGGGAGTAGCAACCACCTCCTACTTCTGGCCCAGGAACGCGCTCGATGGCCCCCTTGGCCAAGAGGGCCGTAACTTCCTCCTGCAGAAGTCGCAAATGATCCCCCGATACGCCGTGGTGTTGCGGTGGCATGGCTTGAAGGGTCGTCTCGAAGGGGAGGAAGTAGCTCCTTCGGACGATTTGCAGCACCCACCTGTCCGACGTGACAGTGCGCCAGTGGGAGCGGTGATGGCGAACCCTGCCCCCCACTGGCGTCACATGGGCCGAAAAGCAAGGACTAGGAGGATTTTGAGGCGGATGCTGCAGGGGAGGGTGTGGACTGGCCTCGCCGTTCTCCCAGACCGCCCCCACGGCGATTTCAACAGCCGCCACAGCGCTGTATGTTAGTCTGCGGTGCGTGGCTGGCAGCACGTGTGGGGGCGCCCCTTCCTTGGCCACGAAAGGAGCGAAAGGCACCCGTTTGCTGGTGCGGGGCCGAGAGGCCCAAGGACTTGGCCGTAGCCCTGGAGTCCTTAAAGCGCTCAAGCGCATGGTCTGCCTTGTCGCCAAAAAGGCGACGGCCATCAAATGGCATGTCCATCAGTGTGTTCTGGATATCGGCCGAAAAGTTGGCGGACCTCAACCAGGCGTGGCGAAGAATTGCCACCTACTTTGCCATCGCTCTACCTAGTGAGTCAGTGGTATCCAACCCACACCGGATACAATATTTTGCTGCATCCCGGCCTTCCGGGATGCAGCAAAATATTGGCAGAGTTTGGCCCGTACCGCCAACGGACACTCTGGCAGCAATTCCGTGACCGTATCCCACAGAGAGTGGGTGTAGCGGCCCAAGAGGCATGCGGTGTTGGGAGACCGCAGTTCCAGACTAAGGGAGGAGAATACCTTTTTGCCGTACTGCTCATACCTCTTGGATTCCCGGTCTGGTGGGGCCGACGGGAATGTGGTCTGGGAATTTGATGCCTGGATGACCAGGCTCTCGAGGGTGGGGTGGGTGGACAGGAAACATGGGTCGCCCGGGGCCGGTCGGTTGCGTCTGGCCACGTTCCTATCTACGGGGGAACCCGTAGCGGGCCTGGACCAAGTGCCCAAAAGAACGTCGGTTAAGGCCTCATTAAAGGGCAGCAGAGGCTCGGCCGAGCTTGACTGCGGTTTAAGAACCTCAGTGAGGAGGTTAGTCCTCACGGCCGCGACGGGGAGCTCAAAGCCCAAGGCCTTGGCTGCCCTCATCAATACCACACTTTAGGTCGCCCCCTCCTCTGTAGCCACGGTAGAAGGTGAGACAAAGCCAGTGTCTGGTGATGTGTCCAGACCACTGGCATCCCCAAGTCCACCTGTCCAGTCCTCTTGAGACTGACACTCTCGGGTCAGAGGGTCCTCAGACCCCTCCCAATACTCATTTTCACCCATCCCCTGATAGTCAGGGTTGTCAAACGATGAGGCTGGATCATAGAAGCTAAACTCCCCAAGCGGCGTCGAAAGCGGCGCCGTTCCGACGCCGGAACCGGAGCAAGGGAGGCATCGGGGACGGCGCCGCCCGAGGACGGCACCGGAGGTGACACCTGAGGGACCGGCGCCGGTGAGGTCGTTGGGTCAACTGGCGACGACCCGGATCCCGAAGCGGATCCAGAGGGGGCCGGCGGCGCCGGGGCCGAAGCACCCGGCGGCTTGGGTGCCGAAGCAACCGACCCGCTAGGGGCCCCAGACGGGTCCGCTGGGCCCGAAGGCACTGCGGAACCCGTCGGGGAAGAGAGGTTCCTCATGACCATAAGGAAACGCTCGATCTCCCCCGGCGTCGCGTCTTGCCCAGGGACCGGAGGGTGTGGAGCAGGCTGCGGAGCCGCGTGGGCGTTGTCATCCGAACCCCCGGCCGCGTCGCGCGAGCGTCCGGGGGAGTCAGAAAAGCGATGACGTCTCTTCGACTTCTTGTGCTTACCTGACGACTTCGACCCGGAGGAGTGATGGCGACTCTCGGAGCTGTGATGGCTCCGACCCCGCAACCTGTCTCTCGACCTCCTGTGGGACCAGGACTTCTCGCGGCGCGGGGCCGACTGCCGGAGTTCGAGCCACTTGCGGGACCGCTCCCGTCTAGCCTTCGAAGTCAGGGCCCGGCAGTCGAGGCAGGCCTTGTCGTCGTGGTCGACGCCGAGACAGTGGAGACACCGATGGGGAGGGTCCGTGACCGACATCAGACTGTCGCAATCCTCACACGGCTTGAAACAAGGCATCCCTAGGCACCGTCCGGAGTCGCAAGACTCAAGAAAAGATGATCAAAAAAGACTAGTCAAAAAGTGACTAAAGTACTGCTTTTTCCAGATCTGCGCTGCTGGTGCGGAAAAAAGAAGAAGAACTGACGTCAACACGCAGAAGCGGCGTCTAGTACTCCGACGACGTCATCACGACGCCCACGACGGACGCGGAGCCGCAGACGACGCCTACCAACGCGCAAGGGTACTACTACGCAAACATTTCCGGATCCAGTCTAACGCCTGGGGATATTCTAAGGTAAGGAATCTATCACTAACGTGTCTCTTTCAGATCCTAGGCGTATGTTATTTAAGTTAGAAAAGTTCAAACAAGGTGATCGTACTTCTCCAGAACTGACTTTGTATAAGGTGCAAACTCAAAAAGTCCAGTAAACAAATACACACAAGACAAGCATTGGCAATGCAATAGGTCCCGCATTCGCGAGATTTTGAGCTATTGGCATTGTAAATGACAATGCCTTTAATTTATGGGTTTAAAAAACAGCAATTATAAAAGGCATTTTCCTTTACAATACCAATAGGTGAATGTGCATTGAATATATGCATTTTAGATAGACATTGTTTAGAAAATACCTTTATGCAACACTTTCACAAAATCATTTCATACTTTTAAATAGTTACACAGGTAAACACGCCAATAGTTATATTATCATATTTACAGTAAATACATTACTATTCACAAAGCAAAAAACAGTGAGAGGGGGGCATAAGCCTTTCCCTGGTTGGCTGAGCCCCCCCATCTGCAAGATGGCGGGAGAGAGTTGTGCTTCACCTTGCCTCCCCCACCTAAAGGGTGGAGTTGGCAGAGGCGGGCACACCTCTCTTCCTCACTTGTTTTTCCAGCTGGTTCTCCCACCCACAATGGGGGTCAGAACCAGTGGGGACCAGTTGCTGAAAGCAGCAAGTGGCCTGGGGAAGTCACAAAGGCGGCAATCCTTTGAAGCCTCCCCTTCATGGATCCTGCCAATCCTGGGGGAGGAGGCTTGGCACCTCGTCCCAGGATGTGCATTGTTTCAGGCTAGAGAGAGCAGCAGGCTCTCAACCCAGGGGTCTAGTAACCAGTCTGGTGGTGGCAGCTGAAAGCAGCCACCCGGCCTGGACACTAGTGGTAGGTTAGTTTTCAGGGAGCACCTTAAGATGCCCTCTGTGTGCATTTTTCATTAAATCCCACACTGGTATCAGTGTGGGTTTAATGTGCTGAGAAGTTTGATACTAAACTTGTCAGTTTTCAGTGTAGCCAATATGGTGCTGTGGAGTTTGCAATGACAAACTCCCAGCACCATATACTCTTAATGGCAGCACTGCACTTACAATATCTAAGAATGAACTTAGACAATGTAGGGGTACATGGCTCATGCACCTGTACCCTCCCCACTGGTAGAGTGCACCCAGCTAGAGCAAAGGCAGTGTGTGAGTGTGAAGGTACAGGACCTCTAAGGGTGACACAATAAGTGCTGCAGCCGTTAGAGGCCTCTGGTCACATTGTTCTGAGTACCTGTGGTACCATTTACCAGGGGCTTACTTGTGGTCTGAGATACAAATTGGGTTTAGGCTTTAATGCAGTTTTAGGGGAAAAAACATAGGCCTTGGCCCAAGTCACACTCAGTCAAAGCACGTCAGCAATTCAAAAAAGAGTAGGGGCAACCATGCAGAATGAGGGCACTTTCTCACATAAACCATTTCATAGTGCCAGATATCTCTGTAAAAATGAGCCTCAAGATGGGTAGTTAGCACTGAAAGTGAAACATTATTAATTTACAGATCATATCACTGTATTAGAATAAAAAAAATCTCGTACCAGGCCTTTGTCTTTTAAAGCTTCTGTCGCTCCAACAAACCCGTACTTGGCATTGATCGAAGCCCTGATGGCAGCCTGAACACCAGGATCCCTAGACTGCAGTGGAAAAAAATAATCTTACTTATCTTGCACATCACTGGCCATGGGCATACTGAATATTTACAAGCAGTGCCATTTTTACTTCTGTTTGCTTATTGCTCCAAGGCAAACCAAAATTCAATCAACACTACACCAGAATCTACCCTCAGCCCATGCCCCGTTTAATCGTACATTTATAAAATGCTGATGCAAAACATACATTGGAGACCATGGTCGGTTTACACTGCCGTCGAGTAAAAGGATCCATTTGTTGGTGCTTCATGCTCTTACTCTCTTCCTGCAAAATAATAAGACAGTTTAGTAACCAATGGAAAAAAGTACATTTGTTCTTGCAGCTTTCAAACAGTCTCTTTCAGCGCTCTTCTCTCGGTCTTATAATCCTGAACTAAAAGTGCAATCAAGGGCTTTCAGTTCAAGGTACCCAATTTTGTCTCTTCTACTACCCACAAACAAACAAGAACACAAGAGGGACAACATTAATTAAAAGACGTCAATGCAACAAGCGTGCTTATTATTAACATTATAGAAATACATATTTGCCCTTCCAATCTTTAATTACTTTGCAATAAAGCAATTTGAAGGCATCACTATTCAAGATGTTCATTCAGATCTCAAGTGGTGAACTGTCCATGGAACTGTTGACTATTCAAGAAACGGTATGCAGTCTTTTTCCCAATAGATGTAACCATGCAAGTAAATACTACAGAGGCCTTTTTTGGTACTTCACCACGTGGTACTTTACAACACAGCCATTTTTAGGTTTTGACTGGCGAAAAGATGCGCTCTGCGCATCTTTTTCGCGCAGGCAAAAACCTATTGAGATGTATACGGGAGACAGGAACGGCCTCCGTCTTTCATTGGCTAGCACCATAAATGGAGGCTAGCCATTGGAAGACGGGCCTGTCCGTCAATGCCGGACCAGATTCGGGGGCGTTCCCGAGAATTTTTGGCTTTTGGCTACGTCACGCGACGTCAGCCAAAAGCCGGGAACGCCCCCGAATCTGGTCCGGCATTGCCGGCACCCGCCTTCCGATGCAGCATTTTCATTGTTACTATAAGCTTGTTTATTTTATACGTTTTAGCGTTGTGGACATTAAAAAGGACTGAAATGATGTACATATATGTGAATATCCGTTTTAGAGTTAGGTCCTTTGCTGGATGTGTTTTATTTCATGGGAGTAAAGTATACCGAATTCACGCTGGTTTCTCTATTTTTATGAGGCGAAAACAGACTAATTTGTTCGGTGATAAATGTCCCAGCGGCGAGCATGCTTTTTTTAATTTAATGACAGCCTCATTAGATGAAGTTATTTATTTAGAGCTTCCCATGTGTTACCTATTATAGGGCACCGACCCCCACTGTGAAACCACTAACTTTCCACTTTCCGACCAGAAAAGTGCACCCGGGATCACAGCATCGCCTAATTGTGCACTTCCCGCGGCAGCGAAAGGCCACGAGGCAGCAATATTGTGCTACTGAACACTGCCTGACCCGCTGGGCATGGACAAACATTGCATGCGTATTAACACGAGGAATAAAACGGTCTGCTTACTACAGAACAAAGGGAATATTTCAAGTAGATAAACTTCCAAATAAGGTAGGAATCGTAAGCTGATAGTTAAAAAAAATGTTTATGCTGTCGCACTTTGAAACTTCCTGCTCACCTTTTAATAAAATTTCGTAACTAACATCAGGCAAACAAAGGAACCGAGAGTGGATTTTAAGGCAGAGGTCAGAGTGCAGAGGTCAGAGTGCAGAGGTCAGAGTGCAGAGGTCAGAGTGCAGAGGTCAGAGGTCAGAGGTCAGAGTGCAGAGGGCAGAGGGCAGAGGGCAGAGGGCAGAGGGCAGAGGGCAGATTCAGAGTGCAGATTCAGAGTGCAGATTCAGAGTGCAGATTCAGAGTGCAGATTCAGAGTGCAGATTCAGAGTGCAGATTCAGAGTGCAGATTCAGAGTGCAGATTCAGAGTGCAGATTCAGAGAGCAGATTCAGAGTGGAGATTCAGAGTGCAGATTCAGAGTCCTATGGGAGGAAATTCACTTAGCAGGTAAGTTAGGTTATCGTTATTTTTTCTTACTCCGTGCTGGATCCTGGACTCAGCACTGGGACATTTCCTGAAAACAGTTGAGAAAATGCGTTTTAGTTAATTGGCGGATTTTAAAGAAATATTTGCAGTTTTCAAAAGTCGACACTTTGAAACTTTTTGGGAGAAAAAGTGTCAATGTTATCCAATGAGGAAAAATGAGTTATCGGTTTCGAGGTAAGTAATCGGTCTTTTGAGTTAGGGTTCTGGGGTTAGACTCGGGGGTCTCCCAGGGTCAGTGATGCACTGTTATTGCACCCTCACCTGCACCCAGGCGGCCGGGTGCAGAGTGTTGAGACCCAATGTTATACTATGGAGGGTAGGGGGGCTCCGGTTAGTGGTGGCTGGCAAGCAGGCCACAGGGTTGTGGGAGCAAAGCTCATAGGGTTAAGCTCATGGCACATTGGGGCACCAAGTTAGCACCAAAGGGGCACCCTCAGCAGCACTACGGTAGCCGGGTGCAGGGTGCTGTTTTGAGGTCAGGTGCCCTGTTGATTTCAATGGAGAGTCTCCAGGGACAAAGAAACACTACAGGCTTGGGGACGAGGATCTTCCAGG
The DNA here is from genome assembly GCF_964263255.1 of Lissotriton vulgaris. NCBI lineage: Eukaryota > Metazoa > Chordata > Amphibia > Caudata > Salamandridae > Lissotriton > Lissotriton vulgaris. The sequence continues at coordinate 135,285,944 of NC_141697.1, read as the reverse complement.
AGTGACCACCACTTCGAGGAGTAAGTTGGGATGTAGAGGGATGGTTAGGCACCGCTGAGTTGGGCACACAAGGCCATGGGGCGTCAGGTGCAGGGGTGCCTTTGGACGTCGGATTTTCTTACCCGCTCGGGTCGAGGTGGGTTGGGGGTGTTCTGGATTGAGGCTACAGGTGTCGAGGTAGGTCAGGGGTCGCCAGATCACGGGTCAGAATCGCCGGGGGGACCTCCTCGTGGTGTGTGTTCACTCAAGGTGGGTGCAGTGTGCGCTGGATTCACGATTTCTGGCTAGCACCAGAAGCTGCAGTTACAACATGGCCATGGTTCACGGGAGAAACAGCTTGATAAATGAATGCAGGCAGGTCCTGCAGGGTTTTTGGCCTGGTACACGCCAGGGTTTAGCAGGAACAGGCTGGTGGGGAGACAGGCCTGTAGAGCTGGAGCCAAGTCAGTGGGGTCCTCCCCTTGTTAGCTTTGCACGGCTTGTCGTTGCTGAATATAAGGAAAGAAGGAAGGAAGGTGCAGGGTGCCCCTAAATATTATATTTAGGGACGTTACAGGTATGCAGAACAGGGAGGCGTGGGGAGAGGTGTGTAGGTATGCGTGGCCGAGGGAGAGGTGAGTGTTGTGTGCGGTGCATGTGAGGGTGGTGTGAAGGTGTGGGAAGGTGCAGGAAAAGTGTCCGGTGGAACAGGGGAAGGCACCTTCGCAGTCGACTACTGAGGCGTACCAGCAGCCCTGGAAGGAGCATTCAAGGTTCAGGGTGAGGAGAGAGAAGAAGAGACGTAGCAGTGACGGGAGCGAAAGCAAGTGGGCTGGCGCTGGGCACGGGAGGGGCGCATACGGGCATTTGCATCCAAGCTGCGGCGGACATGAATTAGGAGCGGGGGTCTCTGGGGCAATGGGTTGGGCTTAGTAACTGGCGGAAACAGAGAAGGGAGTGCGGCATTGGAGAGGAAGCAGGGAAGGTCTCAAATTCAGGAAAAGGGCAGGAAGAAGAGCAAAAGAGTGAGTAAAATGAAGAAGGAGTTAAGAGGGCAATTGAGTTCGAAACTCGAAGAGAAGAGCCATGACTAAAAGAAGTCAAAAGCAGCAAGGATTGAGTAAAAAGGGCAGAGAAAAATGTTAAAGAATGAAAGGCAAAAGCACAGAAGATCAGCAAAGAATGAATGAGAAAGAGTGGCAGATGCCCAGCAGATCGGCACAGAGCTCCAAAAGCAGCAAAGAAAGATTGCGGAAGAATGAAAAAAAGCACATGAAAGTGACAGAAAGAGAATGAGAAACGCACAGAAAAGCAGCAAAGAAGGAATTAAAAGGAAGGGGTAATGCACAGTGAAGTAGCAAAGAAAGACTAATAAATGCACATACATAAAAGTGACCAGTAATGAAAGAATGAGCGTTGCACAGAAAACAGCCAGGAAACGGCGAAAAGTGTTCAAGCACGAGCCCGCGCACATGCACTCAAGCTCTAGGCCGGCCATGGCAGCATCTGGGAGCTCTTTTTTTTTACCCCTTACTAAAAGTCGAGCAAGGAGCGCATGAGCTGCTCTAGGCTCAACCTAAAAAGGAGAGGATGCTGCCGCCCACCAATAAATTAAAATGCATTAAAAAAAATATAAATAAAATAAAAGTTTAGTTTTATGGGTTGTGCGTGTGTGTGTGTGTGTGTGTGTGTGTGTGTGTGTGTGTGTGTGTGTGTGTGTGTGTGTGTGTGTGAGAGAGAATATCGTCCCATACCACTGCACGGTAAGGCACGAGTGGTTAAGCCCTGTGTGTGGTTACAATGCATCCTAAAAATGATATTGCCAGCAGGTTAAAGGCATTCATGAAAAAAGCCATGACTGTAACGTCATACATTCAAAAGAAAATATTAATATCCACTCTGAAGTTGGATGAAGTGAGATGATCTGTCAATTATACATTACCCATGGAAACCAATCACTGAGCTGGACCAGATATCTTTTCAATATGTTTTACGTTTTTGAAAAGTGAGTTTAATAGCAGATGAAAGATGAGTGGATTCAGGTTCTCATACTGATAGTTTGTAGTTACTCATCATGCTGAAAAAATCATCAACATATAGCGATCTTCGAATGAGCACTTACCACCAATGCCTTTTCAGACTCTTTAATATTCCAGGACCGATTCCTCTGATTTATGTAACTGTGAAGAAAGAAAAACAGTGAAGAAGAGCGGACAACAAACTATTGCGAGAGGATGTTCTTTCACCATTAAGAATGTAAACTTTTATCTTGGTTCTAATATCAGTACAAAACACTGTTTTTCACAATGTGCAATAGATGAGCAGTTTCCGATGTATTCTAGTCAAACATGTAAATTCACTAATTCAAAATAATACAAGAAAGCAACTCCTTATATGTACAAGTATTTAAAGCTTTTACATTTTAATATTTCAAAACTGCTTTGATGTTGACTTATGTAAAAGAAGGTTATTTAATCCTCAGGACAGAACACTCAGAGAGCTTCAGGTTTCATGCTTCTAACTAATCCATAACTCATAACTCACAATCTACAATTAAGATGTCTGTGTCCAGACTATATCCTGTTTAGCAAAAACTGGAAGGTCCCTCTACAATCTCCAATCAAATCTGTTCTTCATTGGGTCCTCACACAGTTGGCGAAATGCAGGCTAATCCTGGAGTAGGCCCTTCCACATGTTCACCTCACAGTCAGGCAATTCACCTACTTGTTTAGTTAGCTATAGGAGATTGAGCTTATCGACCTACCAGGATCACAAGCTAGTAACTTCTTCTCCATCATAGGATCTTCTCCAATATCAATAAACAGTAGAAAAGAGGTAGCAAGCTGAAAATATACTATGCTTTGAAGATAGCTTAATAAGTGAGTGTTTGGGTAACTTGTAAAGATGTTACCAATAGAATGGATGAATGTCATTAGAGTACTTGCTTATGACATATGGAACTAGCAGTAAAGGGGCAAAAGTTTAAGCAAATATCATTAACCCACCTATTTGCAGAGTGACTGATGCACATGATACCTGGAGGGGTACATTAGCGGTTCTGTTCTTGCTTGCTCCAAACACTGTTATGAATAGGATATACCCGATTGTGAAATGATTTGTAGAGAACACTTCCACGGGTCAGCCATTTGTGTGTCTCCTTTTGACTTTCACTCTTAGTGTCAGCTAAATCATTGCCCACCAGTGGTGGATGATTAGACAGAAAATGAATGTGATCCCTATAAACTGAATGACAGATCTGTTGTAATATCTTCAATCCAAACCAAAAGGGAGAAGCGCAGAGGTACTGATAGAATCACCCTCCAAAGTAAGCTTTTACAACCACAGAGATTCTATCAAAAAAGTGAATGGGTGAAAATTTTTATATATATATTTTTTACCGTTTCCACCAGGGTGCTAGGCTCTCTCTTACACATGGGAAGATGGGAGCACAATGTGCTTGTTAAAATACCCCTCACACTCTAAAAAACCAAATAGAGTCATGCTTCATCATAGGGGTCTTCCCGCCCCTATAACGGGACGGGGCGTGCTACGACCAGACGGAATACGCGGGAGCACTAAGATGTGACAGAGGCTATGTGTAGGTGTATAGGAGTCAGTGAAAGTGTAGGGACCTAACACTAGTGAGTGTGCAAAAAAGTGAAAAAATGGAAAAGATTTAAAAATTCCCTGGCTAGTAGAAAAAAACAAATTTATTAACTTCTCCAGCTGGGAACATTAAGAAGGGGTTGTGTGGTAGAGCATTAGCTACTACCTTGTCGACATGTTTCGTAAGCAGTCCCCTACTGCTTACTCATCAGGACCAAAAAAGCAGTCCCTACTGTTGTCTTACTCAGTTTCTAACAAGTAATGCCTACTGTCCTATAAACACCCAACAAAATTAAGTTGAGTGTTTAGGCCTCTGGGCATGAGTTGGCCCACGTGAGGCAGAAAAAATCGACCTATTATGGTCTCTGTAAGAAAAGAGGAAGAGAAAAAAAACCACATAAATTTATGCACGAACATTGTTTTCTAAATGGAAAAGAAAACAAACAGACAAACAAGTTTTTTTCTTGTAGAGGACCACAAATTTAAATATTCGAAAGTGGTTCTATTTTCATACTTGAAAACTCAACATGTAGTCATGTGTCTCTTAGTATCACTGCCCTATGTGGGAGACACCGATGGTACCGTTCTGTCGGGACCTTCGTCATTATTTCACACACACACACTCTAACAATCGCGACTCAATGCACTACCAGCACACTAACAAAAGAGGAAGGGGACCTCCATATAAAATGTTTCGGAATTTGGGAAGTGTGACATACTTATCTCAGCAGTTATCATGCCCCATGAGGTTTTGCAGGCGAGGGGTAATCTGCACAGTTGTACTAAGAAAGACAAAGGTTCGTTTTAAAAAAGGCGCAAAGAGGTATTTAGTGCGTTTATCTATCCCCGCGACCTGTTTTTTAAAGACTCAAGGTCGGAGTCTATTACTTACGTCTCTGCTAGCAAAAGGAAAGCATTGTTCCTACCCCCGTGCACCTCCGAGGATTGCTGGGCTCAAGTGGTTTGGTGTTATTTAAAAGCCGGTTTGCTTCCGCGTTCATCACGCGCTGGGTGCCGCCCCCTTTGTTTTACGCTAGAGCGTCAACCCATTAAGATGGCGGACTATTTTTGGCACAGCGAGACGCACTAGAAGCGGAATAGTCCGCCATCTTAATGGGTTGACGCTCTAGCGTAAAACAAAGGGGGCGGCACCCAGCGCGTGATGAACGCGGAAGCAAACCGGCTTTTAAATAACACCAAACCACTTGAGCCCAGCAATCCTCGGAGGTGCACGGGGGTAGGAACAATGCTTTCCTTTTGCTAGCAGAGACGTAAGTAATAGACTCCGACCTTGAGTCTTTAAAAAACAGGTCGCGGGGATAGATAAACGCACTAAATACCTCTTTGCGCCTTTTTTAAAACGAACCTTTGTCTTTCTTAGTACAACTGTGCAGATTACCCCTCGCCTGCAAAACCTCATGGGGCATGATAACTGCTGAGATAAGTATGTCACACTTCCCAAATTCCGAAACATTTTATATGGAGGTCCCCTTCCTCTTTTGTTAGTGTGCTGGTAGTGCATTGAGTCGCGATTGTTAGAGTGTGTGTGTGTGAAATAATGACGAAGGTCCCGACAGAACGGTACCATCGGTGTCTCCCACATAGGGCAGTGATACTAAGAGACACATGACTACATGTTGAGTTTTCAAGTATGAAAATAGAACCACTTTCGAATATTTAAATTTGTGGTCCTCTACAAGAAAAAAACTTGTTTGTCTGTTTGTTTTCTTTTCCATTTAGAAAACAATGTTCGTGCATAAATTTATGTGGTTTTTTTTCTCTTCCTCTTTTCTTACAGAGACCATAATAGGTCGATTTTTTCTGCCTCACGTGGGCCAACTCATGCCCAGAGGCCTAAACACTCAACTTAATTTTGTTGGGTGTTTATAGGACAGTAGGCATTACTTGTTAGAAACTGAGTAAGACAACAGTAGGGACTGCTTTTTTGGTCCTGATGAGTAAGCAGTAGGGGACTGCTTACGAAACATGTCGACAAGGTAGTAGCTAATGCTCTACCACACAACCCCTTCTTAATGTTCCCAGCTGGAGAAGTTAATAAATTTGTTTTTTTCTACTAGCCAGGGAATTTTTAAATCTTTTCCATTTTTTCACTTTTTTGCACACTCACTAGTGTTAGGTCCCTACACTTTCACTGACTCCTATACACCTACACATAGCCTCTGTCACATCTTAGTGCTCCCGCGTATTCCGTCTGGTCGTAGCACGCCCCGTCCCGTTATAGGGGCGGGAAGACCCCTATGATGAAGCATGACTCTATTTGGTTTTTTAGAGTGTGAGGGGTATTTTAACAAGCACATTGTGCTCCCATCTTCCCATGTGTAAGAGAGAGCCTAGCACCCTGGTGGAAACGGTAAAAAATATATATATAAAAATTTTCACCCATTCACTTTTTTGATAGAATCTCTGTGGTTGTAAAAGTAATATCTTCAATACCTGAAAGAAGAGTGTCCCAATGTTTCTGAATCCAAAACATGAATACTTTGCTCTACAATAAGTTCTGGAAGGTTTAAACACTAATGACTCTGCCTTATACCATGTGTACCCTATTCCATCAGGATTACATCTGTTGTGACGGTCAAAGTCAAGAGCGTGCGTAAGACCATGCCAATCTCTCAGTAGTGAAGACTGATGCAAGTCAAGCAATATGCATACCTGATCCTGCCAAGGTCACTTGCCTGAGTACACTATATATCTACACAATCCTGCACATTTGTAAATATCAGCACATATGAACTCCACACTTTAGGGGGAGTCTGGAAAATAAGAGGAAGTAGTGGCCACCTACTTTTGCATCTTCCCAAAAATATACTAAGCCACACATGGCAAGCATGACTGAATGAGACTAAGAGGTCCTCAGTGCGGGTAAATACTCTATCGTTGAGGACCCAAGTATATCCTAATGTCATAACCAGGACCCTGACATCACAAAATAGTAAAAAAAGAAAATGAAGTAAAAACATTATATACTCATTCCTTACAATTTGTTGGCACAAGGAACACAGAGGACCTCCAGGTCTCATTCAGTCACATTTTCCATGTGTGGTTATGATATCTAAAGTATGCCATTACCTTTTTAATTGTCTGAGATCGTGATACGAGCATAAGGGGAATGGATTTCAGAACTATTTCTGATTGCAGATGAGATTTACCCACTACTGAATTGAACGTAACCCTACAAAAATTCAAATTTGGAGATAGTGCAATGTAAACTTATCACACCAATGTGAATGAAAGATGGCGCAGAAAAAATAATTATACATTGTGTGAGGATTTTGCATTTCAGAATTGTCTTCCCCCTTCAACCACCAACTGTACCGGTAAGGCGAGACCTGACAACAGACAAGATAAAATTTGATGCCACAAAGGCTAGAAATCTGATCAACATTCTTGGTGGTGACCTTACAAAGAATGAACTGGTAAATTACCACAAAATAAAAATTTTGGGTGATGCACCCAATGCATAGGAAAGTGGAAGAATGCGGCCTTCAAGTCTAGAGTGATCATGTAGTTTCTTTCCTGTAAATGTGGGATGACCTATTCTCAATAGTCTTTGTTAATAGGCAAAAGAATACAAAGCCTAGTTCCAACAGGAGAGCCTGCATTATTTCACGTTCTTCACCTCTATGGTCTTTGTTAGTTCTGCCCTTTTTGCTGAATACGGATAGCTGTTATCAAGCAGGATTAATTACCTGGATTCATTACCCTGAACTTCACCCAACAGGTGCTTGATAATTGAACGAAAAGAACTTCATGGCATTATGGGATGGGTAGCATTAGAGTCACTACGTGGTTACATAGAAAACGCTAACTTACGTTCCTCTGCCTCTAGACTTATGTCTGTTGCTGGAAGATCAGATGCGAATTAAAGGGGGAACTTCAAAAAGTTTATTTTGTCCAGTCCCTAGAAGCCCTGCCTGTGTTCTTCTATACTATGGCCTATGTTGTGGGGAGAGGATATGACTTGGCTCGCTATACCGTTTATTCCCAATTTTCTCTTATTAAGCACAAAACAATAAGAAAGGTGATTCCCCCTGTAGGAAGCTGGCTCTTAATAGTATACCAAAAAGAGGTACTCTGGGTAAATAATCCATGTATCCCTTATTATTGGACTGGGGCTTGCTCTAGCAATCCCAAGGTGCTCTATCTAGGGTAGTGTGGTCAAACAGCCTTAGGCTGATCATAGAGGAGTGTTAGACACTTGTTTCAAACACACACACAGTCAATAAATGGTACACACTCAAAAGGAGATATACACTAACTCAGAAAAATACCAGGCATTTTTATACATATTTTTAACACTAAGAACTTTGCAATTGGGTAAGCACTTTGTTTTGAGATATCACTGTCTTGAAAGTATACAGGAATACACTTGCATTTGTATTGATAAAGCTTTGATGTTATCCAATGGGAAAGAAACATATATCACATATTGGGTACTCAGTGACTTACAGGACTGTCCTTCTGTATTTAAGGCACGTATGGGCAAGGTACAAGGCAGCAGCAAAAGGTCACCTCAGTCAGCACTGGGGCGTCCAGGTGCAGAGGTGCAATTCAATATTGTGTGTCCCGAACGATTCAGTTCAAAACAGGCTGCAAGAAAGAACTAGGGAGGCAGTCTGAGCAAACCAACAGGCCCCATTGGGGCATGATAAAGGTGAAGGGGAAAACAAATGTGCAAGGACTTTCAGTAATTTATTTACAATAGAAACCCTAATTCTTCAAAAGGCATGTTGTCAGACTTAAGGACTCTGGATGGAACACCTATCCTTTTTGAATTGACAAGTTTTGTCTGATTGGTAGTCTGTAAAACCTGCAATATGACAGGTCTATAAGATCTAAGAGCCAAATCTGTCTTGCCCACTCGGGTGCAATCATTATAAATGTAATACTGCTGCTCCTGCATTTGCTGATCACATTGTAGAACAGTGGTATCCAGGGGGGCATTGGAGGGGATTGGCGGGGGAAGGGGGGTCACTTGCACAAATTTCCCAGACCAGTATATCGACAGTGCATTTCCTAGTGATCATTGATACCGTTGCCTGGAGGAAAAGTGTTGGAATTCTGCATTCTGAGGAACGAATAGTTTCTTACCTGTCGGTGTAGTTTTGCAGCTTGAAGATCTTTCTGGATTCACTATGCTGTGCATTATTCCGCGGTCTTGTGGTTGGGTCCGGAATCGTAGTCTTTTCTTTTTTTGTAGCCCAGGTGGGCGTCGACGTCCCACCTTTTGGTGTATTTCCGGTGATGTCAGCACGCTTCCTGCTGAAGCTCCCACTCTTGGGCACCATCTTCGGATTCTTTTTTCTCGTGTTCGTTCCATTTCCGAAGGTATGGCAATGTTCAACTAAGTCATTCACCTCTTTAGCCTCTAAGGCTTCTTTTCCAAGTGCGGGGTCTCACATTGATCTTGGAGACCTGTATTCATGATTTTACTTCCTTGTTTTAAATGTTGTGGGAATGTGTGTAGTTTGAGTGAGAATGTGGAGATTTCTATGAATGTGTGTAGATGTTAGCACTATTTTTTTTTCCAGGGGTTTACTGAATTATGTACTAATTTTCAGTCATTCAATTTGATATTATTGTCGGATTTATTTACACCTTACTATGTTTTTCTGTGTTTTCATTTTTTACATTTATAAAAATGCTTTGTCTTTATAAAAATTGCAAATCTCATAATATTTGATGAATTCCAAAGTAATGTTAACTGATGCAAATTTATGAAACATATATGTATAAACATGGAATAAAATATATATATTTTTTGAAATATTGCAAGTCATGGTTCAGTCTCTGTCACTAATATCTGATTAATTATTTGTAGTTTTGCCATATTATAATTATGTGGTAGATAAGGGATAATTGTTCTTTTTTGTCATGTTTCTTTTCCAAGTATGGTCTCTGTTTCAACCACCTTTTTCTCTCCAGCCTCATCTTTCTGGTGGAGGTGGGTGGGTTCGCTAGTGAATCCAGAAAGATCTTCAAGCTGCAAAACTACACCGACAGGTAAGAAACTATTCGTTTTTCAGCGTGAAGCTTTCTGGATTCACTATGCGGTGCATAGACTTTGTAGCGGTTTCTCATGTTTGTGGCGGCTGGGTGGAAGATGAGCGTAGCACCTTTTGTCCGACTTGTGCCTCCTTGTTCATCTGAATATCCACACAGTAGTGCTTCGTGAACGCGTGCACCGAAGCCCATGTTGCCCCCAGGCATATGTCCTGAATGGGTGGGTTAGCAAGGAAAGCTACTGTCGCTCCCTTTTTCCTGGTAGAGTGGGCAAGCATCCCCTCTGCTAGTTCCTGTCCTGCCCGTTCGTGGCAGAAATGTATTGTTTGGGCGATCCATCGCGCAATTGTTCCTTTAGTTACTGGTTTCCCCATGAAACTATTAGCGAAGGACACAAAGAACTGCTTTGTTTTCCTGTGTTCCTTCGTTCTCTCAGTGTAGTGCATGACTGCCCTTCTGGCGTCTAGGGTGTGCAGTGCCCTTTCAGCACTTGTGGCTGGTTTCTGGAAGAAACTTGGTATTTGTATAGTCTGGTTCATGGGGAACCTAGACACCACCTTTGGCATGAAGTGTGGGTCCGTCCTCATCACCACCCTATCATTGTGTATCTGGATGTAGTGTTCTTGTAGCGTTAGCGCCTGTAGTTCGCTCACTCTGCGCAGTGAGGTGATTGCTACTAGAAAAGCTGTTTTCATGGTCAGCATTTGTAGGGAGGCCTTGTGGATTGGTTCGAAAGGCTCTTTCATGAGTTCCGTCAGGACTAAGTTATGGTTCCATGCAGGTGGCGGCACCCTCTTTGGTGGTGCGATCCTCTTTGCGCTCTCAAGGAACCTCTTAACGACCTGTGATGTGAAGAAACTCTTGCATGTTTCTCCTCTTCTGTAAGCGACTATCGCTGCCAAGTGAACTCTTAATGAGGATGAGCTCAGATTCTTGTTGAGCAGGTGCATGAGGTACTTTAGCACCGTTGAGTCCTTCTGCATCATATTGTGCAGCTTTTCCCTCCTGCACCTCCTGAATCTCTTCCATTTTGATACGTAGCACTTCTGTGTGCTGGGCTTTCGTGCCTCCCGAAGAACCCTCAGGGTGCTTTCTGGCAGTCTCAGATGCGCAAACTCTATGTCCTCAGTAGCCACGCTACTAGGCTCAGGCTCTCTGCTCCGGGTGAAGCACCTCTCCGTTTTGCATGGAGAGTAGGTCTTTCCTTCTCCCGAATCTGTGGGGTGCACTCTGTCTCATCTCCATGATCTGTGAGTACCATGTCTGTCTGGCTCACTGCGGTGCGACCAGTATCAGGGTCATGTTGCGCGTTTTGCACTTGCTGAGTACCCTGTGCATCAGCGGTATCGGGGGAAAAGCGTAAGCAAATGTCTTGGACCAGTCTATCCATCAGGCATTCCCCAGCGAGCCCTCCCCGGGCTGCCTAGATGCGAAGTTTCGGCATTTTGCATTTTGGTGTGTTGCAAATAGGTCCACCGACGGTGTGCCTTATCTGTCGAACAGCCTCCTTGTCTCTTGTGCATTGAGCTCCCACTCGTGGGATGCCGATGTCTGTCTGCTGAGCCAATCTGCTTCTACATTGTCCTTCCCTGGTAGATGTATGGCTAGCAGGTCTATCTTGAGTGGGATGGCCCATCTCCATATTTCCTGTGCTAGCTTCGAAAGCGGGGCTGATTGTGTGCCACCTTGCTTTTTGATGTAGAACATTGCTGTCGTGTTGTCTGTCTGGATCACACTCTCTGGTTGTACAGTTTCGTCTGGAAGGCCTTTATCTCGAGAAAAACAGTCTTCAACTCCAGGTAATTGATGTGTTTGACCGCATCTGCTGGTGCCCACAGATCCCTCACTCTGAGTTTCTCCACGCGAGTGCCCCAACCCTTCTGGGATGCGCCTGTGGTGATGGGCACTGTTGACGTTGGTGGCGTCAGAAGCTTCCCCCTTGTTATATTCCCCATGTTCAACAATGTCATCTCTTTCTGCACTGAGTGCGCTAAAACCACTAGATCCTCCCAACGACCTGTAGCTTGTAACCATTGCTCTTTTAGCTATTCCTGTAAAGGTCTCATGTGTAGCCGTACATTTGGCACTAGGTGTATGCATGATGCCATCATGCCCATGATTTTGCTTGCCGTCCTCACTGTTCGAGCTTGCCCCTTCTGATAGAGCTACGTCCCCTTCACCGGCGCTATCGTTCTCTTCTCGCTGGGGAACACCTTGCTTTGTTTTTTTTTTTTTATTAAAAACCTTTATTGCACTTATATAATACACAGCGGAATGCCTACAACCCTGCGGGCCGGCCGCTAACACAGTTCGTGATTCAGAATGCAGCATTTCAAAATAGTCATTAAACCAACAGTCTCTGTATAAATCTAAATAAGGTCGCTGCAAAAGAAAAGTGCATTTCAGATATCTGTATCGACGCTGGATGAGGTTTTTGATTTTACTTTTTTGAAAACAACAACATTCAACTTCAACCGGTAGGAATAGTATTACGATCTTGCATGAATCAACACAGTCTGAGTTACAAGTACCTCTTGTAAGAGGCCTACTCTAGTCCCATACCCTTTTGCACGAGCGCTCCCCATCAATCTTACCCTACATCCACCCCTTGCCTCCCACTTTAGCAATTCAAATAGGAGATCCCGTACTGTAACCTTGGCTTCCCTGCTCCCCACAATTCTCACTTAGCTTTACCCCTCTTCCTCTTCCTCGTCGGAGACATCTTGATCCTCTTCCAGCAAAGGGTCACAAATTTACCCCCTGTACACATTCCATTTCGTCCAAATCTTATTCCACTTCCCTGGGGAGGCCCGGTTAGAGTATACTGCCCTTTCCGTTACCATCACCCTGTCCATATTTAGACACCATTGTGACTTGGTCGGCATGTCTGCCGCACCCCAGCGCTGTGCAATGTCTCGTTTTGCCACCATTAACCCCTACTGTGACCCAGAGCTGTTCATATCTGGAAAGGTCAGTAGGCTCCCATACGTTTAACAAGCACCTCCTTGGGTCAGGAAACAGCGACAGGTCTAACGTTTGTGAGATTGTGCGGAGTATCTGCTTCCAGTATTCCCGAATCTTGGGGCATTCCCATATGGTGTGAAAAAATGTTCCTTCCTCCCCACACCCGCGAAGACAGTAAGGATGTGGTATCCTGTGGATGCGGTGTAGCATGGTCCTAGTGTAATAAACCCTGTGTAATATCTTGAGTTGTACTAGTCGCAGTCGGGCCAAGATGCCTACTTCCTTAGGGGACCCAAGCGCCTCATTCCACTAATGCTCGTCCATTTCGCTAGTGTCTCCCTCCCATTTCGCCTTTAACAGGAGTGTCGGATCTGGGAAGTTATTGAGCAATTTGCGGTATGTGAGTGATGTTGCCCTTTCCATCATAAAATCAGTGAGGAGGCGGTCTTCTAACGGCGAGGACTCAGGCAGTGTTGTGTCGGGGGGAAGGGCTGCGAGCAAGGCATGTTGTATCTGGATGTACCTATAAAGTTCCCTGTCACCAAGGTCATATAGTTCTTTTAGCCGGTTAAAGGGTATCACCCCGTTTCTCTCCCAGAAATCACCTACCGTGGAAATCCCTATAGTGTCCCAGTGTGCAAAACCCTTACTGTTTCTCAAGTTGCCCAACATCCGAGAATCCCACAGCGGGGTCATTCCGGTAATCTTCCCCCTCCAACCCAGCGCTGTTGTTGCCGTATGCCACATCTGTACTGTCAGTCTAGTGGGCCCCAGTAGGACACAAACTTTACGGTGATCATATAATGGACCCAACAGGCTGTTCGTGCCCAGTTGCGCCCTGTCAGACTGGAACGCTGGCTCAGTTTGAGGCGCGTGAATCCACTGGTTGATCGGCTTAAGGTGTGCTGCCCAATAGTACAGTCTTAAGTTAGGCAAGGCAATACCACCGTCATACCAGCCTCTGTGCAACTTGGATTGTGCAATGCGTGCAGGGAGGTTCCCCCATAGAAGGTTAGAAACCAGCGCTGCCACTTTCTGGAAAAACCTAGGGGCCACAGGATAGGGTGTATTTTCGAGGACATATAAAAACCGTGGCAACGGCATCATTTTATAGAGTGCGGCTCTACCCAGGAGCGTTAACGGAAGACCCGACCAGAACGTAACATCTCGTTTAAGTCTATCCAGGTGAGGCTTCAGATTCTTATCCATGAATTCCGTTGGATCCCTAGTGACTTGAATGCCCAGGTATTTAAACGACGAGCCCGCTATCGCTAGTGGGCACGCTTCACCAAGGTTCAGGGCCTGCCCCTGCAAAACATATAGTTCCGACTTATTCCAATTCAGCGTATAGCCGGAAACGCTGCCGTGTGTGTCACAAATGGCCAGTGGCCAGCCCTATTCAGTTCAAGATCCTCACCCTGACCTACCGAGCCATCAACGATCGCGGACCAAACTACCTTAAAAAACGTGTCTCAATATCCCGTTCCATCAGATCTTTGAGATCCAATGACCTCCGCCTTCTGATCTCTCCCCGTTTCAGACTTTCCAGAATGGGTGGCAGAGGGTTCAGTGTCATTGCGGCAAAACTGTGGAACGCTCTGCCAGTCGATCTTAGATTCTGTCCCTCCGAATCCATCTTCCGGGCCAGACTCAAAACTTGGCTCTTCTCTGGACTCTGATCTACTCCGCTGATTTCCCTTCTTGCTCCTCTCCTCTCCTTAGGAGGTTCAGGTTCTAGCGCCGGGACACCCCTTCGGGGGTAGCTGTGCGCTCTATAAACTACATAAAATAAAATAAAATAAATAAATGTGCAATAAAGCCGGCACTCCGCATTCGGGGTTTGTTAGATAAATCAACATATCGTCTGCATATAAAGACAGTCGGTCCTCCCATCCCTCACTCCATGATATTCCCTTGAGGAGAGGCGAGGTCCTTATGAGGGTCGCTAGGGGTTCCAAGGAGATCGCGAACAGCAGGGGTGACAAGGGACAAACCTGTTGTGTGCCCCTCCCCAGCGGGAACGTGCGCAAGATATGCCCATTAGCGACCACGTGTGCCACAGGGTCAGTGTATAATAGTTTGACCCACACAATAAAACGGGGCCCGAATCCCAAGCGCTTAAGTGCCTCAAAAAGATATGCCCATTCCACAAGATCAAATGCCATCTTAGCGTCAAGTGCTAAAATCACCGCTGGTGCGCTGATCGAATCTGCTCTAGCCAGCACACCGTGCAGCCTTCGCAGATTCAACGCTGTATTTCTGTGTGGCATAAATCCGGATTGATCCGGGTGAATAATCGACGATAGATGGGGCAGGATTCTGGTCGCTAGGAGTTTAGCCAAAATCTTAACTTCGGCATTTAGCAAGGATATGGGGCGATAAGAGGAACACTCATCAGGTGGTTTACCCGGTTTAGGGATAGTTACAATGGTCGCCACTCGTTGGTCCGGCGGAAGGGAACCCTTCTCTAGACATTCCCTAAACATTCCCAGTAGATGTTCACTGAGGGTTCCAGGCACTGCTTGGTACCATTCAATGGGTATGCAGTTGGGTCCCATTGCTTTGCCCGGGTTTAGTGCCCGAATCGCCAGTTGGATTTCATCGGCGGTGATTTCCGCTTCTAACTCCTGTGATGCTTCCGGTGACAATGTTTGGACCTCGATCGGAGCTAGGATGTCTTTGGCCATCTCAGGTGTGATCACACGTTCCGGGGTGTACACCCGTTCAAAGTAGGTCGCGAGTAGCTCCGTGATATGTCTTGGGTCTGTGTGTACCGCCCCATGTTAGTCTTTCAAGCGTTGGATCCCCCTGGAATTACCCTCCCGTTTATCAAGCCATGCCAGCATTTTCCCAGCTTTTTCACCCACCTCGTAGATTCTATTTTGAGTGTCGGTTATGTGCCCTTTTACTTGGATGCGCAGGTGATCGTTGTATAGTTGTTGTTGAAGGGTAAGTGCGTGAAGGGTTAATGGAGAGGGGTGCTGTTCATGGGCTACGGTCCGTTCCTGTAAAGCCACCTCCAAATTAACTAATTCCTGTGACAACTGTCTTTTATGACCCGTGATGGAGTTAATGGCTTGTCCCCGCAGGACCGTTTTATAGCCTTCCCAAAGTGTCTCTGGGGAACGCACTGAGTGTATGTTTTCTTGGAAGTATTGCTTTGTTGTTTTCTTAAGGGCCTTGCGAACCTGTGGAACCCTAAAGTAGGTAGCGTGAATGGGGTAAATGCGTTTGCGTGATCGTGCCTGAGAAGAAAGTGTTAGCGTAAGTGGCGAGTGGTCTGAAATCCCTCGAGGGTGAATTGTCATTGCGTCTATATGTTGGAGGCCCTCTCCCAGCGTCAGGAAGTGGTCAATGCGAGATAGACTGCCGGGCACAGCGGAGTGAAAAGTGTATTGTTTCGTACCAGGGTGTAAATGTCTCCAGATGTCAGTCAGTCCCATGGCCGTTACAAACCGCTGAAGGTAGGGGACCCCACCCGCCTGAACCGCTGTGGGGTATCTATCAAGTTGTGTGTCCAGAACTGCATTAAAGTCCCCCCCTAGGATGATCTCCCCCTCGGGGAGAGTCAGAAGGAAGTCACCTAATTTTGGGAGGTGAACCGAGTGCAATGCCGGTGGAATATATACTGAGACCAAATTAAAAAGTTTCCCCTCCCACTGCCCCTGCAAGGCCGCAAAGCAGCCCTGGTCATCAGTTTTAGTCAGTAAGGGGATGAAACGTGCGTTTTTCTGTATCAGGATACCGGTCCCCCTGGAACCGGACGTGAACGCAGAGTGGACCAACATTTTATATCCTCGTCTATCCAAGGCCTTGGTAGCCCCCCCTACCAGATGAGTTACCTGCAGTAGTGCTATGGTGGGTTTTTGTCTTTTAATTGCAGTCAGTACCAACCCTCGTTTGACCCTGTCCCCAAGACCTCTCACATTCCAAGACAGTAAGCGTAAGGGAGGGCACTGTGACTCAGGGTCCACTACCCCCCTTACCAGGACAGAATTATCAGCCATTAGGTACTATGGGCTTCATGGTGTATTGGCCAAGAAGTGGATCAGGTATGGCGGCTATGCCGGCGCATAGCGAAGGGCTGAGGGACATCACGGAGGCTTATGATCATTGTCCATCCCACCCATCTTGCATTGACTCATACTGAAATTCAAGCATTGTCCTCGACCGTCTATATACATTCCTAACTGTAACAATACAATCCCCCCCCCTAACCCCCCTCCCTGCTACCCTGCCTAACGGACTTTCAACTGCCCGCCCCCCCACCAACTGAGCAGAGTGCTTAACCCATCCCGCAACCAGAGTACTTGCGTGTAGGGGGGAGAGCGTCTCCCCGAGCAGGCGGCATCCCTGCGTGCCGTTGGGGTGTTCGTGCCAGTGTCCAATTGCAGCTATAAAACAGTGTGTGAGTGGTCAGCGACTGCCCTGTTCATAAGAATTGGAGTATGGGGTTCATTCTTCACCACCGGCCCCCGCAAAACCACGGGACGGAGAGCTCTCCGCTCCTCCACGCCCTGACGTCTGTGAGCCAGTTCTGCTGTCGCCTCTGCGATCCTGGGTAGACCTGTGTCGCCTCCGTTGCCGGTCCACATTATGCCACCCCTCAAGCCAGCCCCGGGCCGCTTCTGGAGAATCGTAAAACCATACTTTTTTGTCCGCCACCACTCGCAGCCGGGCCGGAAAAAGCATCGAATACGGCAGTTCCTTTTCCCTCAAAGTTTTCTTTACCTCCAGGAATGTTCTGCGCTTTCTAGAGACCTCTGCGGTGTAGTCTGGGAAGAATGCAATTCTTGAGTTCTGTATTTGGATCGGCGGCGCCACCCTTGCGGCCTGCAAGATGGCGTCGCGGTCTCTGAAATTGAAAAGTCTTGCCAGTATTGGTCTAGGCGGACCACCTGTCTTTGTTTGCCCCCGGGCACTCTGTGGGCCCGTTCCACTGAGAAAAAGTTCGAAAGGCCTTTAGGTTGGAGTCTGGTTTTGATTATTTCTCCCACATATAGGTCCATGGCGCCCTTGTCTTCAGATTGCGGCACTCCTAAAATTCGAACGTTATTGCGCCGGGAGCGCCCTTCTTGGTCATCCAACTTTTCTCTGAGTAGTTTGTTATCCGTTTGTAGCCGTTCCATCGCCGTTTGTAACTCAGACACATCTTCGACCAATGATTTAGTGACAACCTCCACCTGCTTTACCCTTTCGTTCATTTTCTAGAGGTCCCCCCGTATCAGGGTGACTTCCGTGGCTGTCGCTCCTACCGTTGCCTGCACCTGAGCCAGCGCCGCCAGAACGTCCTCTAGAGTGGCCTTCTTCGCCCCCTCAGACTCTGACGTTTTCCCCGCATTCTTGCGCTGTTCTTGGGGAGGAGTTTGTCTCTCGTAAGCGAATTTGTCCAATTTGGCCTGAGTAGTGCTGTTCCTGGGGCCTCTGTTGGACATGGCTTTGGTCTTGCTGACTTCTCGGACCAGCGTAAGTCCGTGATCAAACCAAGGAGGGCCGGTGCTTCGTTATCCTGCCGTCGTCTGTGGGTGGTCACGTTAGTTGACCGTTGCAGTAGTAGCCACCCGGAAGTTCCCAAAGACCGCAGGTCTTTATCGCTCCGCCATGGCGGGCGGCTCCGCTGGGGCGGTTGCTGGAAGAGCCCGGGGCACGACGTGCAGCCAACGGCCAAGATGGCGGGTCCGGCCGCCCGGGCCCCGGCGTTATCTGCGGCGCCTCCAGGCGTGGTCACACGAATATCCACCGCCACTGGCTGTCTCGGTGCCCCACTTGTATCACCGGGCCGCCGGAGGATGCTTGCGGATTGTCCTGGCAGTGCGTCCCGGACACCTGTACGTACGGCCAACCACCGCCGCCAAAAGTTTATTTCCAGCAGGGTCCCAAGTATACGCAACTCCGCTGCCTCCAGAAGAGCGTTAGGCCCCACCTCTCGCCGATCTCTGCCAAGCGATGTCGCGCTGGTTCAGGGTCTTCGCCGTCGCAAAATTAAACCACCGGGTGCTGCACAGCCTCTGGGTCCGATCCACCCCTTTAAGCACCTCAAAAATCAGGATAAATATGACGGATTTCAGAGGGAAGCTGCCTCTTCACGGGAGCCTCTCTAACCTGCGGCCGCCATCGTTGGCTGCTAGCCACGCCCCCCCACCTTGTTTGTAAGGTGTCGATCTGTGCTCCCAGGAAGATTTTTATTTGTTCTGGTTACATTGAGGATTTCCCCCAGTGAATGGAGAATCCCAGGTTCATCAGCGTGCTGGTCACTCTGTGCGTGCTGCTTGCACGTTCTGTATTAGCCAGTCGTCCAGGTAAGGGTATACGTGTATTCCTTCCCTTCGTAGGTGTGCTGAGACTGTAGCGAGGCACTTTGTGAAGACCCTTGGTGCCGATTTGAGGCCGAACGCCAGGGTTGTGAACTGGTAGTGGTCTTTGTCGATGACGAATCTGAGCAGATGCTTGTGCCCTCTGTTCATTGGGATGTGCAGGTAGGCATCCATGAGGTCTATGGTGACCATGAAGTCCACGCCTTGCAATTGAGGAAGTACCTCTTGCTGGGAGGTCATTTTGAACTTTTGCGTTCTTATGAATTTGTTTAAGAACCTTAGGTCCGGGATGGGTCTCATCGGTTCGTCTACCTTTGGTACCAGGAAGTATGTTGAGCACACGCCCGTGTTCCTTTCTCTGTAAGGTACTGGTTCTATGGCCTGCTTTTGCAGGAGCTCCTTTGCTTCCTCTTGGAGGAGCTCTAGCTCTTTCCGTGCTAGCGCCCTTCTTTTTGGCTTTCTGTTCGTTGGTTTCCCTTCCAACTCTATGCAGTACCCGAACTGTATAATGTTGAGTACCCATTTGTCTGAGGTTATTCTCTTCCACTCTTGGAAGAAGTGCTTTAGTCTTCCTCCCACTGGTCTTACATGCTCGCAGGTGTGTCTTTCGCGTACCTCCCGTCTGTTGTGTTTGTGCTCCACCCTGGGAGTTTTTGCTTGGGTGGGCACATGGAGCTTGCTTATGTCACTTAGAGGGGGGTTCTTGTCCCCCTCTCTTATTTTGTCCACGTCCATTTCCACTCCTGCGAAAGGACTGGCCTCTTGGCTGGTACTGCCAGGACTGCTTTTGCTGCCCCTGCTATGTCTGGGTGTCGGCCTGGTGGGCTTGTTGGAACGCCTGGTGCGATGTTCCTGGCTGGTTTCCTCCCCTTCCGTTAGGTCTCCGTGACGGGGTGCCTCTCTTAGTACCTCTGAACTGCCCCCATGGATCTTGCAGTCTCGTTATCCTTCTTCAGTTGGCTGAGTTTCTCATCCACTGGAGCCCCGAACAATGTCCCTCCGTTAAACGGGGTGTTCCCCTCGGCGTCGAACGTTCTTTTTCGGGGATGTTTTTCGACGTCTTTTTGCTGTTCTCCAGCTCTCTGCGCCGGGGGAGTCCTTCTCAGAGGATCCGCTGGGCCTGGGTGTAGCCGCGGACGCCGAAGCTTTCTGGAGCCCTTTCGGGAACGGTCGAGACCCAACAGCAGAAAAAAGAATCTGAAGATGGCGCCCAAGAGCGGGAGCTTCCGCAGGAAGCGTGCCAACGTCACTGGAAATACACCAAAAGGTGGGTCGTAGACAACCACCTGAGCTGCGGGGGAAAAAAAAAAAAAAAACTACAATTCCGGACCCAACCACAAGATCGCGGAATAATGCACAGCATAGTGAATCCAGAAAAGATTCACGCTGCAAAATTGAAAGATTTATTTCTGGTGTTCCCCATCTGTGAAAAAATCTTGGAGTACAGTTCCCATTCGTGAGACCATGAAGCTTGTTTGCTCAGTTGGTCTGCTTCAGCAATGTCCTTGCCTGGTAGGTGGATAGCTACAATTTGTATTTCTTTTTAGATGGCCCAGATCAATATTTCTTATGCTAGTCTTCACAGTGGTACCGTCTTGGTCCCTCCTGGTTTGTTTACATTAAACATTGTGGTTGTGTTGTCTGTTTGGATCAATATATTCCCCCCCCCAGAGCTCTTTCTGAAAGGCGTTTCAGGCTAGGAATACTGTATTCAGTTCTAGGAAATTGACTTAGGGACACTTTCTCCACTCCTGAGGAAGAAACCGGGAGTTAGATTCCTCTGCACTAATTTTTAATGCACTTTAATTCACTGTATTGCTCTTAATAAAATCCATTTGTATTCCCCTCCTATTTGTATTGAGCAGGCTTATTTTCTTTGCGCTGCATTAGGGACCTGATTTCCCTCACTTCAGCCGATTAGGACGCTGAATTGATCTCGGGGCTCGGAGGTGGCCGGCAACTCACAGCGGCCACCTTGGGGAGGAGGCAGGTTGCTGCTCTAGTCTTTGGGAAGGAAGCGCTGGACCCACGCTGAAGTGAAAAAATATAAAGCGTGCGAGATTGTTCTGGTCAGACCTAGGGACACTTTCTCCACTCCTGAGGCGGAAGCCGGGAGATCGATTCCTCTGCACTATTTTTTTTTTTTAAATCTTTTTATTGTTTCAAAAACAAGGAAAAGGAATAGACATATCTGGTGCCATACATTCAAACATAAGAATAGGCGAATCGGTACAAAAACAGGATAAACACAATGCGATAAGGGAGTAGCTGAGACGCCTGTGCTGATAATTACAAAATTTCAAGCCAACACCCAACTCAGGCGCTAATCCTCAGAGCCCACCCACCCATAGAATCAGGATAGTAAAAAAAGCACGTTCTCCAGGTACTAAAATATATACAAGTACAGGATAATTCCCAGTATTATTGAAGAGAAACTGAAAAAGAGTGGGAAAAAAGGAAATCATTAGAACTAAAGCTAAAACAAAACAAAACAACAGATGCACCCCCCCCCCCTGCACCCCTGCATATGGCTATCGCCTAACCCCAACCCCAACTAGCAGTGTGCCTGTCGCCCCAACTAACTAGGTTCTAAATGTAGAAAAGAAAATGGAGGAGGAGGAGTTTCATACAGGCTCCCGGTCTCCCTTCCCCCCAGCCAGCAGCGAACAGCCCCTGTAAAAACCAAAAACTAGCCAGAAGTTATAAACAGAGCTAAACAGGGGAGACGTTAAACACCGCCCCACCTTCCGCTAAATTATGGTAACAGATCCAGTGTCCTCTAAAGCCCCGAAGTCAGACCCAGGCAGGCAATCTCATCCTTGGCCCTTCCGATCCCTCGTGTGAGCTCTGTCTGACAACACCATCACAATCCCAGGAGAATCAAAGTTTGAAAGGAGTTCAATAGAAATCAGTCTGGGACAGGTCAAAAAAGGATGAGTCTTTGCAAACCTCGGCCATACGTATGATCTCCCTCACCAACATTAAGTCCAGATGTTGTTTCCTCCGTAGATGTGGGAAAACCGCTAGGGAGGGAAAAGACGTCTTTGCCTTACGATAGTCACTAATGGAAGTCCCCAGGAGTGAAAATCCAAGTAGATCAATCTCAGTAGGCAGCGATGGTGATTGCTGCGATAATGTTAGAGAACCAAGTCCGCAAGCACTCTGCGTTCTAGCCAAGGGCATCAACACTTCTTCCAGCACGGGGTCCTCATCCTCCGGCACAATGTACCTCGTGGGGGATTCAGGACGTTGTTGTTCCTGCGATAAATCAGGGTCCGGACTCGGTCACCCAGTGTCGATGATACCAGTGATCATTTTATGAACAATGGCTTCCAGATGCGAATGGAGTGCCCCGATAGCGGCCAATACGGTCTTCAATGACGGTTCACAGCTCCGCCGACCCATCTCCGCTCTGTCGATTTCAATCATAGGTGTGTTCCCCGGAGAGCCCAGTTTCTCCGGGGGAATAAGCAAGAGCGGAGAGGACGGCATCGGAGGGTGCACCATCGGACAAACAGCCTCAGTGTGTGTCCCGCTACCGCAAGCAAGGGCCCCAACCCAGCAGACCCCGGGGCGGCAAACCGGGGCGCCAGGACGGGGACTCCCCCCCCCCCCACAGAGCCACAGACGAAAATCGACACCACTCCTTCGATATCAATCAGGCCAAACGACCGCCATCAGAATCGGGCCAGGATAACATCTACTGCGAGAGACCGGACCCTGTTTGAGTCCCACGAACGATGTTGTTCAACTGTAACCCGGCTGGGTCAGTACTCGAGGCCCCGGCTCACACACTGGGTTAGGCCAAGATCCAAAACACGACAACTTCGTCAATCAGGGCAATATAATTCGCGGGATTGCTCGATCATACTCAGCAGCGGTTCATCTACACGGAGGTCGGGCGTACGATCAGGATATATGACAGGATTATCTGACTGAAGACGGAGGTCGGAGGAGCCGGGAGCCTAGGCGGCCATCTTGGTTGCTAGAGTAGCTCCTCCTTGCACTAATTTTTAATGCACTTTAATTCACTGTATCGCTTTTAATAAAATCCATTTGTATTCCCCTCCTATTTGTATTGAGTAGGCTTATTTTCTTTGCGCCGCATTAGGGACCTGATTTCCCTCACTTCAGCCGATTAGGACGCTGAATTGATCTCGGGGCTCGGAGGTGGCAACTCACAGCGGCCATCTTGGAGAGGAGGCAGGTTGATGCTCTAGTCTTTGGGGAGGAAGCGCTTGACCTGGGCTGAAGAGCATAAATTAAGACGGTCACTCCTACGCGCAGCGGACGCGCCCATTCGCGCCAAAGGAGAGCCTAAGGAAAGCCCGTCTGTGCCGTCCGTGTCAGGACGGGGCCAGGGTGGGTTCCTCCGCACCAGGGAAACTACAATATAGTGGGGAACAGCTTCGGTCACTGAGAGGCTGTTCGACCTTCTTCTGTCCCCGCCTTATTCCACTGGCTGAGGCAAGGACTCCTTGCCCTCACTGTAACCTCATTGGAAAAGCTAAGTCATACTCACTAGCATTGCTGAATTGTCGCTCTTTCCCGAAACACACGGATGAAATCCGCTTGCTGTTGGATGAGCGAGACCCTGATGTTCTTTTCCTGACGGAAACTTGGCTAACAGACTTCTGACCCAGATATAGTTCGAGCTCTCCCCCCAGCTATGTGATCTGTAGGCATGACCGTCAAACTGGACGAGGGGAAGGGGTCACTATTATTTATAAGAACTTATTTGCGTGTCGAATCTGAGAGTCCTTTCTCTGAGTGTGAGTGTTTGGCGTTCTCCATTTCTTTCTCCCCTACGTGCACCTTTTCGGGGATTCTGGTCTACAGACCACCTGGAGCACATTACAATTTTTGTAACAATCTCCACGACAAGATCACCCAGAATATTAGTAGCACACCCAACTTCTCCATTTTAGGTGATCTTAATATACATCTTGATAAATCAGAGGCTCTTCCCTCGCAAGATCTGTTGGATGGTCTAGGGATATAACAACTCAAACAAATTGTGCCTGGACCCACTCACCTAGCGGGACACTTGATTGATCACTTTTTTACTAATCTCGGAGACATTAGATTGGATGAGTCGCTTTTTGTCCCATGGTCCGATCACGCACTGCTTTCATTTACTTGGATCCCTACCGACATAAATTATCTAAGAAGTTTAATCGGATTTGGTCGAAACTTCCCTTGGATGACTGGATATCAGCCTTGAAGAAGTCCCCCCCTGTTTTTCATGATAATCCCGTCACAGCCAATGCCGCCTTTAATGAGTGGTTAGTTATCACCTTAGATACCACTCTGACTAAGAAAGAAGTGTTACATCGCACTGGTTCTAATAAAATGCCCTGGTACACCATGGAATTAAAGAGCCTTAAACAATGCTGCAAGCGTGCCGAAAGAAAATGGAGAATTTCTCAGCTATTAATAAAAATGAATATAGATCGGTGCTTAGAATATATAAGAACCGATTAAAAACTGCACAACCCCACTACCAGGAAAAAAATTGCTGCCGCGGCCAACACGCCTAGGGAAATCTTTGAAATATTCCAATCCCTGGTCACTCCCTTCCGTCCTGTTAATGCATCCCCTGACCCCCAGAAACGCTGTGATGACCTGGCCTGTTTTTTTGACACCAAGGTGGCTAATATCTACTCAAGCTTTCTTCCAGGTCTCCATGTCTCTGGCTCAACTGATCGTTGTGATACCTCCTTTCCTATAACTGGTCCTGGTTCCCCTATAGTTCTGGATTCCTTTCCTCTGCTTGATCTATCCACGTCAGAAAGACTCCTTGGGAACCTTAAATCTGGCTCCCCTCTAGATGCCGCCCCGCCATCTGTCCTTAAACAGGTCTCGGCGATTGTCTCCCCTGTTATAAGAGAAGTCATCAACTCCTCCCTGGCAGGTGTGGTTCCCCCTTCGTGGAAGCAGGCCAATGTCAAAGCGCTTCTAAAAAAACCCAGCCTGGATCCTGAAGACTGGTCCAACTATCGACCCATTTCTCTGTTGCCTGAGCTTAGTAAAATCGCAGAAAAACACGTTAACCTGGCATGATCATCATTTACTGAGAACATGGGAGCCCTTAACCCCACCCAAACCGGATTTAGGGACAAGCAGGGGACGGAAACGGCACTAGTGGCCGTAGTAGAGGAAATTAGGAATATTGTGGATGCTGGAGGCTGCGCTGCAGTGGTCCTGTTGGACCACAGCGCAGCCTTCAACACAGTAAACCACCTGCTCCTGATCCACTGCTTGCGGCAGGTGGGAGTTACAGGTGCGGCCCTCAAATGGCTCCAGTCCTTCCTCTCGGAGAGATCCTTTTCGGTCTTTGAGGACGAATCATCGTCGAACCAACTTCCTCTGCATCACGGCGTTCCCCAGGGATCTTCACTGAGTCCGACCATGTTTAACATCTACATGAGGCCACTTGCTGATGTGGTTCTTCCCTGGGGAATTCAGCTGGTCACCTACACCGATGATACGCAGTTGGTCGTCCCCCTTGCCAGGGCTGATGCTCCGGACTCTGGGATAAATAATCTGGCCCCCTGTCTCACCAAGGTTGTGGAATGGATGGACTCCTCATTCATAAAGCTTAACGGTTCAAAAACTGATATCATGCTGCTAGGTTATAAGGCCCCCATTAACCTTGACCAGTGGTGGCCGAAATGTCTTGGGTCCCCCCCCCCATCCCCAAGAACGAAATTAAGAGTCTGGGGTTCTGGCTTGACTCCACCTTGGGGTTTCAAGTTCAGGCCAAAAAAGTTGCTGCGACCTGCTATGGGGTCTGCTCAGGGTCCTCAGGAAGGTCCTGATCCTTCTTCCATTTGAGGCTAGACGCTTGCTGGTCCAGTCCCTTATTCTCTCTCCACTGGACTACGCAAATGGGGTTTATCTTGGTGCCCCCGCAGGTTCTATTAAAATATTGCAGTCTGTCCAGAATTGTGCAGCCTTTTACTTATGGATGTACCTAGACACAGTTCCGCGAAGGCAGCTCTGTGGTCTCTTCATTTGCTCCCGATACAGGAAAGGGTGTTGTTTAAGACCATGTGTATGGCTCATAAGTCTATAACAAACAATGGCCCGGCCATCCTTCGTCCTCTGTTCCGCCGCCATCAATGTCTCAGAGCTTTGAGATCTACCATCTTAATCTACTGGTAGTGCCGAGGGTGAAGCGGTCATGCGCATGGGAGGTCGTCAGCTCTCTTTCCATGCAGCTAAATTCTGGAACCAACTCCCCGATAACATAAGGCTTGAAGCCAACCATCTTGCCTTCAGGAAACGGCTGAAGACCTTCTTGTTTCACTGAATGGCACGGTCTCTGATGTATGGTCTATAAGTGCTGGGATGCCTCCAGGTAGCCATGCGCTATATAAGCTTGTATTCATTCATTCATTCATTCTGCATTGGGAAAAAGTGCCACTTTTCATGTTTAGCCCCCACCTTCTGCCTTGCTTTGATATGGTTTCAAATGTAGCGCACAGGGCGCCTGGCAACCAGATGCCCTGTGCCAGTGCTACTTCCCTAAAACAAGCTCCAAATTGGTACTTCTGCCCCCTCTAAGTCCCTAGTAACCAGTACACTGGGTACTTAGGACCTGAGAGCTGAAGAGGGTCGCTTAGGTCCCTCTCACTGGGACCATGCCACTGCCCTTGCAACCTGCATGCCCCTTAGAGAGAGAAAACAACTAAGTGGACATGGCATCCGGTCCGAGTGCCCTGCCAGCTAACACTGCCTGGCAGCATAGGTAAGTCATCCCTCTTGCAGGCCTCACAGCCCTAAGGCAAGGTGCACTATAATACAGGCGAGGGCATATCTGCATTAGCAGATATGCCCCCTACAAAATTGAGCACCATTTCCTAATATTGTATGTGCCAATCAAGTCATACAGAGTACATGGGCTGATAAATCAACATCTATAGTTCCACAGCATCCTGATGGCTTCACTGAATACAGGAGTGTTTGATACCAAACTACTCCTTTCAATAAATCCACAAGAATGCCAGTGAGGGGTTTATTGTACCATGTACCCTGAGGGCAACTCAGAGGTGCCCCTAAATCCCTACCAACCATGGTGTGGTCTCTGACCAGCTGTAGGCAGCCAGCCAACACCAGACATGTTACTGGACCCCTGGGTAGAGAGCCCCTGCTCTCTGGAACCAGAAACAATGTACATTCTGGGCAGAGCTGTCATGCCTCCTCCCCCAGGATGTGACAGTGCCCAAAGTGGGAGATTTCAAAGGCCTGCCGCTTTTGTAATGCGACCCCCAGACCTTCCTGCTAGCAGCAGATGGCAGCCCGTGGTTTACAACCCCAGTTTGGGCGGGAAAACTGGCAGGAGGTGTGCCTCTAATCATGGCTAGGTCTATGCCTCCTTATACAACAGGGTGTCATATTAGAGGGTGTAGTCACCACAGGTGGGGTGCCCATCGACCCTACCTGCTACTCCTCAAAACGCCTCCTAAATTTATTATTTAAGTGGCACATCCAGACCTGGATCCCCAGACCTGCGACGAAGTAAGAAGCCTGATAAGCTTCGAAGAAACCTGCAACCTGTCTTGCAGCACAACCTCCAAAACCCCTGGGAGGCCTGCTGCCTTCAATAAAGACTCCAATCTCCAGAGGACAGCAAAACTGTCCAGAAGAAACCGACCCCAAAGACGCAGGATCCAAGCGGATCCAAGCGGATCCAAGTCTCCGGCCCACTCTGTGCCCGCCCTGGTGGTCCTGATCTCCTGTCCAGGGTTTGCTGACCTCTTATGGCCTCCACGACGATGCCTGCAGTGTGAATCCAGAGGCTCCCGACTGACTGCGACCGCTCAGGTAATATGATTCTGCCGTTCACATTCACCCCTGCACCTGAGTCACCCCTGCCGATTTCTGGGCCTTGGTGAGCTGAACAGACTGTGCCCCTACATCCCAACTTAACTCTGCTGTGGTTGGTCTTCCTCATGCTACTGCTGGGGTGCAATGCCTGCATTACAGATAATAGGGTACCCCAAAAATCATCACCAGACCTGGGCACAATGCGGGAATGAAAGGGTATTGGTCCGTGACTTCTTTTGAAGCAAAATACATTCAGAATTATCTAGTGTGTGTAGCATACATATTTCAACACTGGTATTTAATACCATGTGGGAAGACACTATGTTCCAAGAATATATTTAACAATAAACAATGAATGTAAAACAGGAGCGCCAGAAAAGTTATAACCCAATAAGGTCTGTTTATTTTATATATTTAGAATCCAAATCACAATTAAGTATTTGATATAAGGTTGCATAAAAGGGAAAGGAGCAGGATTGGTTGTGCTTGCGATAGGTAAGTGCAAGTGAAGGTGACTGGTTAGAGGAATACATAATTCAAATATTTTCAAGAACAAACTGGTAAATAAGACCAGTACAAAGATACCTGTCCAGTAAGAAAAAATGTGCTGCTGGTGGTGGTTCATGTTTGGTGCTGCTTTGTGGTCCCCGTGCTTGTACTAACCCCTAAAACTTGGCCCCTGCAACAGACTTACTTACCTGCATGCAGTGTAGCTCCAAGCACCCAGCCTCCATTGGAAAGCACTGGATCGTACTCAGATTTTAACCTCTGCACCCGAGCCGCGGGAAGTGCTGTTTTGGTACCTGCCTGGCCTCTGGCCCTTGCTGACTTTTGGCTTTAAAGACTGAACTTGTAAGCTTGATACTCGCAATAGTGTTGCCCCCACAGGATAACAATGGACAGTGTGAAAAACTTTCGATTTTTGAAAGTGAAAGTATTTTTAATAAAACACGCACTTACCTTATTACGTAGGCCTGGGTCTTAAAATAAAGTACAAACAAATGATAATTTTATCAAATTGTTCTGGATCGCCTTCTTGAGTTGTGTCTTTTACTGGTCAAGTGTGTGCAATAAATGCCTTACACTTCTCTGTGTTAGGCCTAAGACTGCTCGCCCATACTACCACTAATAGAGTACTTTGGGTTGTGGATTGAGCCCTGTACACTTTTGGGGAACCCCTGGACTTTGTGCACGTATTACCACCTAGTGATATTATATACAGAGCCAGCTTCCAACATGCATTCTGATTCTTCCAGACCCCACTGACTTAAAGTTTGCTCATGTTCGCCCCCATCCCCTTGGGACTCATTAGTTGTTATGGTCACTGTAGGAGTTAGTGGTGAAAATGCCCTTCCTTGTAGTATATGTGTTCTGTTCCACCACGCTGTTTCTTTTTCTATTTTCCGTATGACAACCACTAGATCTTCCCAACTCCCTGTTGATTGTGACCATTGACTCTGCAACCACTCTTGAAGTGGCCTCACGTGAAGCCTTGTGTTCAGTATTAACGGAATTAAAGAAGCCATCATTCCCATCAGCTTCCCCACTGTCCTCACTGTTGGAGCTTGCCCCTTTTGGTAGAGTTGTATCTCCTTCAACATTATTGTTCTCTTCTCACTGAGAAAGGCTTTACTATGTATTGTATTTATTTTGGCACCCAAGAATATCTTTTTCTGTTCTGGTTCGAACTTTACCATGTAAATTGAGAACCCTAATTGAAGGAAAATGCTACTTACCAGTATGCATCTGTTCTTGGCATGTAGAGCTGAAGATTCTCACACTTAGTATTAGATCCCCATCTGGTGTTGGGCTCGGATGCTTTCACATTGTTGTGGTCTTGGAAGAAGTCTTTGTAGTCAAGAGATAGGTGACTCCACCCTTGGACGATCAGTGTGCATGGACTCCATCCTTAGATTGTTTTTCGCCATGATGGTAAATGATGGAGTTAGTAGAAACAGAAAAGATGTCCATGTGTGTATATCTAAATAAGATAGAACTGGAACAGATACAGGTCCCGGGGAGGTGGGCGGGCGTGTGAGAATCTGCAGCTCTACATGGCAAGAACAGATGCATACTGGTAAGTAGCATTTTCCGTTCGAGGCATATGAGCTGCAGGTCTCACACTTAGCATAGACTGTACAGCAGTATCTCTCCTAGCGGTGTTCACTTGTATCCGTTGCAGTCGTTTGAAAGAAAGTTATAAGAACAGCTTGGCCCACAGAAGCTTGCTGCTTGGCTTGCACGCCCACACAGTAGCGTTTAGAGGAGGTGTGAGTTGTAGACCATGTTGCTGCCTTATAGATGTCTTCTAGGGGAATGTTCTCTAAGAATGCCATAGAGGCCCCTAGTTTGCGTGTAGTGTTTGCTCTAGGGAGAATTGTCAAGATGCGTTTAGCTTTTAGGTAGCATATCGACTGACCACCTTTAACTCTCCACCTTGCAATTCCAGCTTTGGAGATGGGATTACCCTTATGTGGAGGGGAGAAGGCTACGAACAATTGTTTTGAAAAAATGTTTTGTTCTGTCAATGTAATAAAGCAGTGCTCTTTTGACATCTAGGGTGTATAGAGCTCTTTCTGTTACGGAGTCTGGGTTTTGAAAAAACATTGGTAACTCCACTGATTGGTTAAGATGAAATGGATAGATGACTTTAGGAAGGGATTTGGGGTTTGTTCTGAGAACCACTTTGTTACGATGTAATTGTAAGAATGGCTCTTGTATGGTTAAAGCCTGGATCACACCGACTCTTCTAACAGGGGTAATGGCAACAAGGAAAGCTACTTTCCATGTGAGGAACTGCAGTTCGCATTTGTGTTGTGCCGTAGGTAGCAAATGATATTCTGGATGGAGGCACCCAGTGGATCAATATGGTTATTGGTGCAGTAAATGGCAAATCTTTTCCATTTTGCAGCATAACAAGCTCTAGTAGGAGGTCTGGCTTCTTTAATGATGTCCATACAGTCCGGTGGTAGAGTTATATACCCGAACTCTAGGACTTCAGAACGCCAGATTCAGCTGATCTGGGTGTTTGATCTTTCAATGGTTCTGCGTTAGCAGGGATGGGGACAGGTGCAGGTTTTGATGTGGAACTAGTGAGAGTTCCAGCAGTGTTGTGAACGATGGTTGGCGTGCCCATGTGGGAGCTACTAAGATTAGTTTGAGACTGTAGTTGGAGCTTGGATACCACTAGTGGAATTAATGCGAGTGGTGAAAAAGCGTATGCAAATCTGCCTGACCAGTTCATCCATATCGCATTGCCCTTTGTCAACAGGTGTGGAAACCTGGCCGCGAAGGATGGGCATTTTGCGTTTTCTTGTGTGGCGAACCGATCTATGTCTGGTTTGCCCCACATCTGGAAAAATGGTAGAAGGACTTGGGGATGTAGTTCCCCTTCGTGAATCTGTTGTGTCTGTCGACTTAACAGATCCGCAATCTGATTGTGAACTCCTGAAAGATGTTCGGCAAGTAGATATATATTTTGTGGGATGGTCCATCGCCAAATGTTTGGTGCAAGCTGAGACAGTTGCAGAGAATGTGTGCTTCCTTGTTTTTGTATGTAGTACATGGCGGTCATATTGTCCGTCCGGATCAAGACCGCTTTGTTTTGTACATGGAAAGATTTTAGTGCTAGGAATATTGCTAGTAGATTCAGGTGATTGATGTGGAGCACTCTGTTGATTCGTCCATTTGCCCTGAGTTGTATGTCCGAGGAGATGGGCTCCCCATCCTGTGAGTGATGCGTCTGTTGTGAGTACTATCTGTGGAACCGGTTCGAGGAACGGCCGCCCTTTGGACAAGTTTTTGGTATTCCACCACTGCAGAGCGCGATGTGTGCAGCTGTCCACCAACACCAGATCTGTAAGTTGTCCTTGAACCTCATTCCATTGATGTACTAGACATTCTTGTAATGGACGCATTTGAAGTCTTGCATATAGCACAATAAAAATGCAAGATGCCATCATGCCTATGAGCTGCATGAACACACTGGCTGGGAGAGAGTGGAGGACTTGAAATGTCACGAGGGCTTGTATGCTTGCTATCCTGGCTGGACTGTGACACACTAGAGCTGTGGAGGTGTTTATTGTGGCCCCCAGATATTGGTGTATATGAAAGGGCTGGAGATGCAACTTGGTGTGGTTGATTGTAAACCCCAAGTTGTGTAATGTTTGAATGGTTTGAGGAGTGTGTTGAACACACTGATTGAGTGACTTGGCTTTTATTAGCCAGTCGTCTAGATATGAGAAGACATGTATCTGATGTCTTCTGAGATGTGCCGCTACTAATGCAAGGCACTTTGTGAACACTCTGGGTGCAGTGGTGACACCGAATGGAAGGACTTTGAATTGGTAGTGCTGTCCATCCACTACAAACCTCAGATACTTCCTGTGAGAAGGATGTATAGGAATGTGGAAGTAGGTGTCCTTGAGATCTAGTGTGGCAAGGAAGTCGCCTTGTTGCAGTAGCGGGAGCACTTGCTGGAGAGTGATCATATGAAAATGATCTGAGTGTATATATATAGGTTGAGGGGACTGAGATCTAGTTTTGGTCTTAGAGTCCCGTCTTTCTTGGTTATTAGACAGTACAGCGAGTAACCCCCAGTCCCTTGATGCTGTAGGGGAACAATCTCTATTGCGTGCTTTTGAAGCAGTGAGAGAACTTCTTGTTTTAAGAGCGTAAGATGTTCTGTGGACATGGGACGCTGCTTTGATGGTATGTGGGGGGGTGTGGGGGGGACGGGAGTTGCAAGTTGCAGCCAGTAACCAGACTGGATAATTTGTCTTACCCACCTGTCATTTGTGATGGAATCCCAGACAGGTAGGAACTGTGATAATCTCCTCCCGACTGGAGTGGGATGACCTGGGGGGAGCAGAGGGAAGTCACTGTTTTGTGTTAGGGGAGGTACGAGTGTTGTTATTCCCTCGACCTCTTCCGTTATTGTTTCTTCTGTATCCACCTCTAAAGTATCCTCTATTAGGGGATATTTGTGTAGCGGCTTTAAATGAAGATGAGTTGCCTGCTCCAATGCTTTTGGAGGCTCCTCTATAGATAGAGCGACAACAGGAGCCACGCGTTTGTGGAGACTGCAAAGCTCGGATGGACTTAGCAGTCTGCGTCTTTCTTTATTTTTTCAAGTGCAGTGTCTACAGCCGGGCCAAAAAATTGTTGTTGGTTGAACGGCTGGTTGAGGATACTAGTCTGGACTTCCTGCTTAAAGCCGGAGATGTGCAGCCAGGCATGTAGTCTTAGAAGTACACTGGTATTGATTGATCTAGAGGCAGTGTCTGCTGCGTCAAGTACACATTTTATTGACGCATTTGAAATGAGCTTGCCCTCTTGAATGAGAGAATTTGCTTGTGTTTTATATTGGTCAGGCAAATGTAGTAGGGTTTCTAACTGATAGTAGTGAGTCCTATCATATCTTGCGAGCAGTGCTTGCGTGTTGACTATACTCCAATGATTGGCCGCTTGTGCAGCTACCCTTTTACCAGAAGCGTCTAGCAATTTGGATTCTTTATCAGGGGGTGGCGCTTCTCCAGAGGTTTGGGAGTTGGCACGCTTTCTAGCATTGGAAACTGCTAGAGAATCCAAAGGCAGCTGTCCTTTAACGTAAGCAGGGTCTGCAGGGGCAGGTCTATACTTTATGTGCACTATATTAGGGTTAGGAATCCTGGTACGTACGGGATCTTTAAACACTTCTGGGGCATGTTTAATGACTTCCTTAATCATTGGAAATATTTGCACTGTCTTCTGGGACTGTTCAAATGTATCCAACAGAAAATCCTCCTCTGCTACATCTGAGTGCATTGTGACACCATGATAGATGGCAGCCCTATTAATCAACTGCCCAAAACCAATATTATCGACTGGAGGAGATGGTTTTGAGGGGTATGTGTGTGGGCTTGGGATGTCTGGTATATCTGTTGGGATAGGGTACTCCCAATCATGTGGGTCAGTTGAATATGTTAAAAGGTCATCTGGGTCACCCCCCACCCCTAAGTCCTCATCATCATCCTCATCTGTGGGTTTATGAGGTGGTGAAGTCTCAGTTTGAGGTGGTGAGATAGATTTAGGAAGAGGAGAAGGATTAAAAGGAAGTATAGGAGAAGAGGGACGCATAGGTCCTCCTTTATAGGCACTGGAGGAGCAGGTGCTGTGCCGACTCCTTTTTCTATATGGCACAGTGGTGACATGTCCTGTTTCTGGGTCAATATGAATCCTTTTCTCTTTAGGATCGACAAGATCCAGCTGAAAAAGTTCCTCTTCCTCAGGAACCACTTTAGGTGCCAAACAGGGTTGGTGTTGACTTTTATTGTCTTTGGACTTAGGAGGCGTGGTAAAGTCCTTATGCGTAGATATTGGTTCTGAGGTTCTTGGTTTCAGAGCCGTAGCGGGATTTTTAGGCTTGGAAACTTTTGAAGCCAGTTTATCCACAGGCCTGGATGTTTTCGGGGCAGATTTATCTTTGGAGGTGGAAGGCATCGGAAAAGATTTCATACCCGAGAGTTCCTTTGGTTTCGGTGGCGAAGGTGCCGGTGGGATTGGTACATGCGGTTTGCTCGGTACAGAGCTACTGGAAGGCTTATCTTTTTTGTTCGGAGGCGGGGCTTCTGAAGTGTGTTTTTGGTCGCAACTGGGGCCAGCAGGTGAACTCTTGACCATTGCCTTTTTTTGGTTTTGTTTGCAGGGTTGGGGTAGGGGCAGTAGTACTCACACTTTGACCAGCAGTGATGGGGTAGTCTGAGTCTTCTGCCTCTGACACGATTTGGATATCTTCGAATCTTCTTCTGGGAAATCTGGGCCTTCGTCGAAGATGTCCACTGGTTCCAGCGCTGATCTCGGCATAATGTGTCGGCGAGCTCTTCGATCTCGAATGGTCTTCTTTGATCGAAAGGATGCACTGGCTGGACAGCTGGACTCATTGTGTTCAGGTGATAGGCACAGGTTGCAGACCTTGTGATGGTCACTGTGCAGAAATTTTGCTCCACACTGGGGGCATTTCTTGAATGGCGTCCTTTCCATGAGCCGTAGGCCTCAATTGGTAGGTCCAACAGCCCGTGTCTACGACCGGAATCGAATCGATGAAAGTTGGTTGAAGCTGAAGATGTTTGAAGTTAACTTTCAGAGTTTTAAGGAAGATTTTCTCGTGTCGAAAGGGTTTTCCAACCGGAGCACAAAAGTTGCATCCAAACCCAATGGCGTAAAAAAACAATCTAAGGATGGAGTCGATGCCCATGCACACTATCGTCCAAGAGAGGAGTCACCTATCTTGTGACTACAAAGACTTGTGCCAAGACAACAATAAAGTGCAAGCACCCGAGCCCAACACCAGATAGCGATCTAATGCTAAGTGTGAGATCTGCAGTTCATAAGCCTCAAACATAGTGTTATCACCTGTTGCATATGCGGTTTGCATCTTTCACATGAATTTGCGCCCACCAGCCAGTGATCCAGGTAGGGATAGGTGTGTATTCCCTGCCTCTGTAGGTGTGCCGCTACAGTTGCTAGGCACTTTGTGCATACTCTTGGTGCTGACTTAATTTAAAAGGCCAACACCTTGAACTGGTAGTGTTCCCTGTTTACAATGAATCTGAGGAACCTTTTGTGACTTGCATTCATGGGAATGAGTAGGTAAGAGTCTTTGAAATCAATTGTGGACATAAAATCCGCCGTTTGAATGTGTGGTATTACCTCCTGTAGTGTGGTCATCTTGAACTTATGAGTTCTTGTGAATTTGTTTAGAAATCTAAGGTCTTGAATTGGTCTAAGCGGCCCATCTACTTTTGGAATTAAGAAATATGTGGAGTAATTGGCTTGTTTCTTTCCATTCCTGGGACTAACTCTATAGCCCCTTTTGTCTGTAGCTACTCTACTTCCTTGAGGAGGCGGGATGTCCTTTGTTTTGAATGTACCTTTTTCTTTGGGTCCATGCTTGGAGGTACTTTTAGTTCTTTCCAAATTGTATTAGTTTTAACACCCATTTGTCTCTGGTGGCTTTCTTCCATTGTTTGAGAACATTTTGTAGTCTGCCTCCTACTGATTTCAAGTGTAGGAGTTTTTGTGTTTGCACTCTTCTTGTTGCCCTCTGGGGTGTTATCAGGGTGCCTCTTGTGAACTGTGCAAAGTCACTTGCTCTTTCGGGGTACCCTCCCCCTTCTGTAGTTGTCTTCTTACAAGTTGACATACACAAAATGACTGTTTGCCCTGTTGGTACTGCCAGTTGTGAGGATTGCTGCTGCTGCTGTACTGACTGGTTACCTCCCTGAAATGACTTCTGGTACATTTGGCGATATGTTGCGGTTTGGAAAGATCCCCTTTTTGCAGGTCTTCATGATGGAATTGATCCTCTGTGCCTGCTAACTCTGAACTGAAGAGCCCCCATCGATATTGCTATCTCGTTATCCTTCTTCAATTGAATCAGGGTGTCATCCACAGCACTCCCAAATATCTGTTTTCCATTGAAGGGTGCATTTTGTATATCGGCTTACACCGCTGGTTGAAAACCGGATTTTCTTAGCCAGGCGAAGCATCTCGGTGATCCCTATCATAATTTGCCTTCCAAATGATACGGACTTCAAACCGGTATTGGCGAGGTTTGTACCGTCTTCCATTTAATGAGCTGCCCTCCTTTGATACTGTTCCGGAAGGTGTTTCATCAGCTCCCCTATTCCTTCCTGATGCTGGTAGGCATGGTGATTTAGAAGTGTAATGAAGTTAGCTATTCGCCACACTTTTTTCTACTGTTTGTCCCATGAGGTCCATTCTTTTGCTCTCCTGATCTGGAGAAAGTCCTGAAGTACTTGGGATATTGGTTCTTTTCCTGGTCGTAGATGCTATAATAGAATCTGCTAGAATAGAATAGTTCCTTTCTATGTGGCTTGGGTCTTTTCAAGAATGTTTGTACTCTCATAGGTTCCACCGCCTTACATGTAGCTGGCTCTTTGAAGACCGCTTTCCCATGATGCAAAACACTTGGAAACATTGGCTCCTTGCTTGTGCTGGTAATAGAGTTTCAAGCAAAAAACATGATTGTGGCATTTCCTCTTAAAGTTGTGCAGCATATCTCTCAGCTGCTTTTTTTAATGCCTGATTATAGATACCAATATCATCAGAAGGTGATGGTCTTGAAGGGTATGTGTCTACCCCTTACTCTGGTGAATCCGTTTCCAGATCTAGCACTTCCATTTCCTGGTACTCTAAAGCCTGAGAGCACTGTTAAACTTTTTCTACCCGTTCCACCTAGAAGATTTCTTTTTCTTGGTCTTCTTAAGGCTAAGGGGCTAGAGGGGGCTCTAGTACCTTGAGGTCTTCATCCCTTTGCTCTTTTAAAGTCAAGGGCTTGTTTGGGATACGGTATGTATATATATTTTTTAAGACATTTGTCAAAGTCTTTTTTCTTTTGTAGGATATTGGTCACTGCCCTAGAGTCTTCTCTTCCTTTCAATCTCTGCCTCTTGCTGCTGGCTGTCGAGATCTTTGTGAGTTTGTTTTGCCGACGACTCCTTGGATGACAAAATGCTCGCTGAATCGTGTCATTACGACCTCAACCTCTCATGTTTCAACGCTGAAGCGTCTTTTCCTTTACTTGGACGTCTCAGATTTTCAGGAGTCTACGCGTCTGCAGAGTCCTTCTCAAAGGATTCAAGGGTATTTTTATCTTTGAACATGCATGTGGTTGCAGAGTGTTTCAACACAGACACAGTTTAAGGTCTTAGCCTCCAATGTTCGAGTTTCCACAACCAATTTTAAGGGCGCTGAGTCCCTTACATCTTCTTTCAGCATCTTCTTGGCCAGCTGGTCTGTGTCCACAAACTAGATGTCTGCCTCAGCTTCCCCCTTTTGGGTCTTCGGCAATATTTTCCTCCTCATTGCTCGACAGACCCAAATCTCGAAGAGATTGTGTCGTGTGGTGGCCCTGCATGGTATGGTGGGCTGTTCTCTGCCGCTGTCTTACCCTCAGTCTTCGGGGCAAATACTGAACAGGCGTTACAATCTTTACTGCGATGATTCATCAGC
The DNA here is from genome assembly GCF_964263255.1 of Lissotriton vulgaris. Classification (NCBI taxonomy): domain Eukaryota; kingdom Metazoa; phylum Chordata; class Amphibia; order Caudata; family Salamandridae; genus Lissotriton; species Lissotriton vulgaris. Next base: position 135,248,211 of record NC_141697.1, on the reverse strand, counting down.
AGGCATAGGTTGTGGACCGGGTGCTGGTTCCCCTTGGAAAACTTATGGTGCCAGTTCTCGCAAAACTGGAATGGGGTCTTCTCCATCACTAAGTACAGGGAGCCCCCTGCACCTGCATTTTCGGCATTCGATGAAAATACCTTGCCCTAATCCCAGAACGTCTCCTGTATCTTCCTTCAATGACTCCTTCACTCTGGTTTAATTTTGGTGATTCCTCTCAGAATTGACAACTTTCTTCAAGTCATTGGAGATCCTCCCGCATACATCCAGACCCAACGGCTTGAAAAAAGAAGCTGAAGATGCCAACCAAAGACAACGTCACAAGGTGCACCAAATGGAAGTACGTCAACGCCCACCAAAAAACACAAAAATAGTATAAGGACAAAAAGGTTTTGGAGAAGATTCTGGACCCAACCACTAGATGCCGGAATAATGCACAGCACGGGAATCCAGAAAGATTTTTGCTGCAAAATCATATAATGCTATCATCTCGCTCTCTAATTCACTTTCCCCAAGGTTTAGTCACTGGTATCAGTCATCCATTCTGATATAAAGGATTAACCTCAAGGTGAAGTATTAGAAGATCTTCACTTCCACAAACGTTCTGAGAATTCAGGTGAGTGGACCTTGATGGGACAGTAAGTGGATGACCTGATTGACATGGTATTTGTCACCACCTTTAGTATGAATCTTGTTCTCATTATTACTTTGTCCTTGTGTATCCAAAGAAATAGTTCTTGTGTAGTAAGCACTTGGATCTCACTAACCCTTCTCATTGAGGGGATTGCAGTTAGAAAGGCAGTTGCTCTACTTGCATTTGTTCACAGTATGACGTCAATAGTTGTTACCACCACACTGAGATTCCTAGTGGGCATGGCTGTGCTTTTTGGGCGTGCTATTTTCTCTGCCCCCCCTTTAAAAAATGTTTAATTACTACGGTCATAAAGAAACTTCTCTCTATTACTTCCCTTTTGTATGTCACAATAGCCACTAGGTAAGATTCTCTTCCAATTTCTGCTGTAACATCATCTTGTTGTTGGCTGCCTTGCCTCTTGAAGTATTTCCATTGACCTTATCAGTAGGTTGGGGTGACCAAACCATGTCTTCAGAAGCCATGCTGAGGGTGTCTGGTTCCGGATGCCACACATGACCCTTTTGGGATGTCAACAGATCTTGATGTGATGGGAGTCTTATGAACAAGCCCTGTGGTACCTCCATGAGACTTGATGACTATCTAGGTCTGGCCCATTGTGGGGATATTAGGATTACAGTGAAGTGTCCCTCTCTGCAACTGTTTATTATGTGTGGCATCATTGGTATTGGTGGAAAAGCATGGGCAAAGCTCCCTGGCCATTTTATCGACAGGTCATTCCATAGTACCATGTGGCTTTGGTATTTCAAGTTCATGTGTGTTGCAAATAGGTCTACGTGCACTGTTCCCCACCTGTGGAAGATCTTGTACAGTATTTTCTGTTGAGATCCTCAATGTGCCTAGTGTTTGCTTGTCTACTTAGCTCATTTGCTTTTGTGTTCAGCTTTTATGGTAAATGTATTGCTACTAGTGACATCTTGTTCCCTACTGCCCACTTCCAGTGTCTGTATGGATTAGCATGTCTGCCCCGTTACTGGTTTCTGCAAAGCCTTCAGTGATAGACATTTTTTACTTAATCCACCAAGTTAATAAAAAGTGGCAAGTATAGAGGGTGGGGAAGCCTATAGAAGCATACGACCAGTTAACTAATGCAGTATGTCCAGGACCTCTCTCCTTCTGCTTAAAACCTTTCATATTCCACCAGCTGGGTCGCTGCATAACCATTTTAGATGGAGCCTATTGAATCGCAGATTCTGGGATTTCTCTTAGGCATAAGCACATAGGATCAGAGCTGGGCCCCAGAGGTGGACCATATGCGCAGAAGCTTCAAGCTACTCCTTTTATCCAGTCCTATAATTAGGCCATGTTGTCAGGGGTGTCCAGATCTTTCAGGCCCTATCCCTAGCCCGTATGCAGACCTCTGCATTTATACAATGATGTTTCTTGTGCATAAATGCTCAGTAGGAGGTTAAACTAAGACTGATACGAAGGGGGATCAGCATCTTTCCATGCAATAGCAATCAATAAGCAGGCCACGGCAACTGATATAAATATAAAATTCCTTTGTGTCATATCTAACTTAACCTGGCCATCATAACCCAATAGCATCAGGAGTGGGCTAATACAAATTGTCTTGTTAATTGTTTGTTGCCAGGAGACCAAATTTGCTTTATCTATCCAAACAGGCTCAGAAGAGGCTGCCATCCAGACCAGGTCTCCTCAAAAGCTTGATGGCTATATCCTGAGTCTCCCATTGTTGAACTTGGCAGCTTAGTTCTTCAACTCATACCTTTTGAAAATATGTTAATCTCCCTCAGAACTTAGTAAAAAAGGAAAGCATTTATCTGCCGTGGAATCCTATGCCTTCAAGTTTGAAGAGATCTTCCATCAAAGTCAATCTTATGCCAAATTTTTAAATCAAAGTTACTGGTAGCAGTGAATGCAACAAAATTGCAATTACAAAAAATGTCCTTCATTAAAACCCCTTTTTCCGGAGTCTCTGTTATCAAGGACCTTTAGAGAATTAAAAAGGTGTTCTGGCCAGTAAAGACGGTCTCCTCCATTGGATGTTAATGAGGTCCTCCTTAGTTGGGTCCATTGTCATGTTTCGCTTTGAAGGGTAAGTGAAATCAGTTATATGCTCCCAAACCATGCATAGTATTACTTATGAGAAAGTTAATGAAAAGGAAGAATTTTACCTCAATTCCATGTTAAACAGTACAGACCATACAAAAGGTTTGCTGAACCCTTCCTTTGTAGCAGTACGAATCCGCCATACACTGGATCTTAGGAGTGTGCTAAGATTGTAAGTGAATAAAAGCAAACAGCCCATTCAAAAAGGTCTGGTAAATTATAGAAAACAATATATCTTAGGGTGCATAGTCTCTTGCATCACTTTAAGTTACCAGAAAGCTAACAAGAGTGACTAGTAGCTCTAAGGTTCACTACACTATAAGTAAAGCTGTTACTACTTTTATAAGGAAAGCCCGTATAGCAGAAATCTGCCCACATTTTAAAGAAACTGCTATTTTGACATAAGGACAGATCATCAAACGTGTGAGGCTTCTTTGCAAAACCTCTCCGGATAGTGCATTATTTTTCTTTTCTTTCTGATTCCTGGTTAAGGGTTGGGCTTGCAAGTCAAAGCAATTCAGTGCTTAGCACGAAAAAAGTGATCATCCGAAGGATAAAGAAAAGTTACCTACCAGTAATCGTAGTTCTCTTTCAGGGGTGAAGTACCCAGTCTAAGGGAGAGGAGGCTCGTGGGATTTTTAATACAGGATCACAGAGCTACAGCAGTATTTCCCAATATGGACATCAGACCTCGGCCACAACTAGTTTATGGAAGAAGACTGAAGTGGTGATCTGGAGAACTCAGAGGTAAAAACTTATGGCTTGTTTCACCCTGGCAAAAGGTCATACGTACATTTCACTTATTTCATACTTTTTTGTCTTATTGTTAAAAGTGATTTGAAGGGATCAGAAAAAGCCCCAAGTCCTGACAAATGCCCCCAAACAATTAGTGATTAGGGACACTGTGTTTCTGTCCCTATCTCATAAGGTCCACCGACAACAACCTTACCTTCAGAAAACTACTCATGATTTGGCTCTTCCCCAAATAAGCACCATACGCAAAAACAGAAATTTACAGCATATCCCTTTGTATACAAGCATTTTTTTCACTATAGATATGTACCTACCTTTGTGTTGATACTTTGTATAAACATGTAAAATAATTATGTTGTTTAGAGAAAACAAATACATTAATATCATCTTTGGTCTACATGTACATACTTCAATTGTGCATCTATGTACCTTTCATGTACTTGGTTCCGTGTTTTACTTTTCTCTTGAAAAAGCATATCCAATGCACTACCCTATTTCTCATCCTGTGCCTCTATCAATATCTTTAATCTACATATACTTACCTCCTTTATGTATCTATATACTTTCAATGTAATTATGGATCTATATATTTATCACTTTCTTCTAATTTGGCATTTCCAATGCACTACCCTATTTCTCAGCCTATACTTCGCTCAATATATCTTCTAGCCCAACCTTCTGACTCATCTCAAACTTCTTCTACTACTCCTTCCAATGCACTACCCTATCTCTCATCCTATACATCTATCAACATATCCTCCACATCCACCCTCTCATTTATCCCAAACCCCATACCACTACTATGATAGCCAAAATAACCCTTTCTAGACTCTCTCCTACTCTACCCCTCCTTGCATCATCTGACACCTCTTTTACTATACCGATCTCCTAAAACAAACCTTTCTAAACTCTTCCCTGAGTCCTCCCCTCCTAAACTCCTTTTTACTCATCCAAAAGCCTCCTCCTACTGCTAAGACCTTTAAAAAAGAAAAATCCTTCACTCTTTTATCCCTCTGTTAATTTCGATTGAAAAGGATAGTGTCCTTTTCAATCGAAATTAACAGACTAACATGTTCACTTCTCAAATTACATATTAAACTATACTAATATACTACCCAAATAACGAATAGTTTCCTACCTGTCGGTGTAGTTTTGCAGCTTGAAGATCTTTCTGGATTCACTATGCTGTGCATATTACTCTATCTGGTGGTTGGGTCTGGAATCTTAGTCTTTTTTCTCTTTTTTTTCGTAGCCCAGGTGGGCGTCGACGTCCCATCATTTGGTGTACTTTCGGTGACGTCAGCATGCTTCCGGCGGAAGCTCCCACCCTTGGGCGCCATCTTCGGATTCTTTTTTTCTCTTTTGTGTCCTTGTAGTGAATCCATGGCTAGGTTTGTTAAACCTTTCTCCAACGTAATTCTTTTCATGCATCTTGTAAGCTTCAACTTGCTTTCCATTCCATGTGTTTCCACCTTCTTTTCCAGCCTCATCTTTCTGGCGGAGGCGGGTGGGTTCGCTAGTGAATCCAGAAAGATCTTCAAGCTGCAAAACTACACCGACAGGTAAGAAACTATTCGTTTTGCAGCGTGAATCTTTCTGGATTCACAATGCTGTGCATAGATTTTGTAGCGGTTTCGTTACTTTTGTGGCGTCTGGGTGGAAGATGAGCATTGGTTGTTGAATATATGTTGAAGCACTCTTTGCCCTACTTGTGCTTCCTTGTTCATCTGTACATCCACGCAATATTGCTTAGTGAACGTGTGCAATGAAGCCCATGTTGCCGCCAGGCATATGTCCTGAATTGGTGTATTGGCCAGAAAGGCAATTGTTGCTCCTTTCTTTCTGGTCGAGTGGGCCTGTGCCCATCCTGTTAGCTCCTGGCCCGCTTGCTTGTGGCAGAATTGTATCGTTTGTGCGATCCATCGAGCTATGGTGTTCTTAGTCACTGGTCTACCCAGGTAACTGTTTGCGAAGGATACGAAGAACTGTTTAGGCTTCCTGTGTTCCTTCGTCCTTTCAATGTAGTGCATCACTGCCCTTCTTGCGTCTAGAGTGTGGAGTGCCCTCTCAGCGTTTGTCGTGGGATTCTGGAAGAAGCTAGGAATCTGAATACTCTGATTCGGGTGGAACCTTGACACCACCTTTGGCATGAAGTGCGGGACTGTTCTCGTCACGACCCTGTCACTGTGTATCTGGATGTAGTGTTCATGCCTGTAGTCCGCTCACCCTGCGTAGCAAGGTGATTGCTACCAGAAAGGCCGCTTTCATTGTCAGCATTTGCAGTGATGCCTTGTGGATGGGTTCGAAAGGTGCTTTCATGAGCTCTGTCAGTACCACATTCAGGTTCCAAGCCGGCGGCGGCATCCTTTTTGGTGGCGCTATTCTTTTAGCCTCTTCTAGGAATCTTTTTACTACTTGTGATGTAAAGAAGCTTCTCCCGGTTTCTCCTCTTGGGTATGCCACAATCGCTGCCAGGTGTACCCTCAGTGAGGATGAGCTTAGCTTAGCTTTTATTAGGTGAGTGAGGTATCTTAGCACCGTTGATTCCCTGGTCAGCTTTCTATGGAGTTTTTTCTTGCAGCACCATTGAGTGAATCTTTTCCATTTTTCCCCATAGCACTTGCGTGTGCTGGGCCTTCTTGACTTCCGCAGCACCCGCACGGTGCTCTCTGGTAGTTTTAGATGTCCTCAGAAGCCAAGCTGAGAGGCTGAGGCTTCCGGCTCTGTGCGTAGAACTTCTCCGTTTTCCATGGAGAGTAGGTCTCTTCTTTTTGAGAACTTGTGGGATGGACCCTACGCCATCTCCATTATCTGTGAGTACCAGGTCTGCCTGGCCCATTGTGGTGCCACCAGGATGACCGTCATGTTGCTCATCATGCAATTGTTAAGAACCCTGGGGAACAGTGGTATCGGGGGAAAAGCGTAGGCAAATGTTTTTGACCAGCTTATCCATTGGGCATTCCCCTGGGATAGTGCTTCTGGTTGTCTGGATGCAAAGTATTGGCATTTTGCATTCTGGCGTGTTGCAAACAGGTCTATTGTCGGAGTGCCCCACATCCTGAATAGTCTTTGTTTCCTGTATGTTGAGTTCTCACTCGTGGGATGCTGAAGTCTGCCTGCTGAGCCAATCCGCTTCTACATTGTCCTTCCCTGGAAGGTGTATGGCTAGCAGGTCTATTTTGAGTGGTATTGCCCATCTCCAGATTTCCTGTGCCAAGCTTGACAGAGGGAATGATTGAGTTCCCCCCTGCTTGTTGATGTAAAACATTGCTGTGGTGTTGTCTGTTTGTATCAGCACCTTTTGTTTGTGCAGTTGTTTCTGATAGGCCTTGAGGGCAAGCAACAGTGTTTTCAGCTCTAGGTAATTGATGTGTCCGACCGCATCCGCTGGGCTCCACAGACCCCTCACTCTGAGCCTGTTCATGTGTGCGCCCCATCCCTTCTGGGATGGGTCTGTGGTGATGGTCACTGTTGGGTCCAGTGGCGTTAGAGGCTTCCCTATTGTTATCCTCTCTTTGGTCCACCACTTCATTTCTTCCTGCACCTTGTGCGTTACAATCACTAGATCCTCCCAACTTCCTGTAGCTTGTGACCATTGCTGTTGCAGCCACTCTTGGAGTGGTCTCATTTGTAGGCGTACATTGGGGACCATGTGTATGTATGACGCCATCATTCCCAAGATCTTGCTCACTGTCCTCACTGTCAGAGCTCGCCCCTTCTGGTAGTGACGTTTCTCCCTCAGTAGGCTGAGTGTCCTCTTTTCGCTGGGTAACACCCTGCATTGGACGGTGTTGATTTGAGCTCCCAGGAAGATCTTCACTTACTCCGGTTCCATAGAGCATTTTCCCCAGTGTATGGAGAATCCCAGGCTTGTTAGCGTTCTTGTGACCTGCTCTGCATGAACCTTGCATGTCTTGTAAGAGTTTGCCTTTATGAGCCAGTCATCGAGGTAGGGGTACACGTGTATCCCCTCTCTTCGCAGATGTGCGGCCACTGCTGCGAGGCATTTGGTGAATACCCTTGGTGCGGACTTTAGACAGAATGCCAGGGTTGTGAATTGGTAGTGATCCTTGTTTTCTGTGAATCTTAGCATGTGCTGGTGCTGCCTGTTCATGGGGATGTGCAGGTACGCATCTTAGAGGTCTACGGTGGACAAGAAGTCCCCAGCCTTTATCTGTGGGATGACCTCTTGTAGGGACGTCATCTTGAATTTTTGAGTTTTTACATACTTGTTTAGGAACCGTAGTTCAAGGATGGGTCTTAGGATTTCGTCCACTTTTGGCACCAGGAAGTAGTTTGAGAACACTCCTCTGTTCTGTTCTTTGAATGGGACCGGTTCGATGGCCTCTTTGAGGAGGAGTTCTTGAGCTTCCTCTTGGAGCAATTGCAGCTCTCTTCCTGAGTGCTCTCTTTTCTTTGGCTTTCTGTTTGGTGGTCTCTTTTCCAACTCTATGCAGTATCCGAACTGTATGATGTGGAGTACCCACTTGTCTGTGGTTATTTTTCTCCACTCCTGGAGAAAAAATCTCAGCCTGCCTCCTACTGGTGTTACATGTTCTTTTGTGTCTTGTCCATGTAGCCCTCTCCTCTTTGTTTTCCCGTGCTCCTCCCCCGGAGGGTTTGAGTTAGTGAGCACCTTTTCCGTGTGAAGTCACTTAGAGGGGGGTTGTTCACCGCCTCTCCTTCTATGGCCCCGTCTGTTTCCTTTTCCTCGAAAGGACTGGCCCCTGTTCTGATAGTTCCAGTTTTGCTTCTGCTGGCCCTAGTGACCTTGGTTTTCACTCTGTTGACTCTGGTGGAACGCCTGTTGTGATTGTCCTTGCTGGCTTGCACCCCTTCCGTTCGGCCTCCGCGTGGGAGTGCCTCTTCTCATCCCCCTGAATTGCAGGGCCCCCATGGACCTTGCTTTCTCGTTGGCTTTCTTCAGTTGGGTGAGTTTCTCATCAACTGGGGCTCCGAACAGTGTTTCTCCATTGTGTTCTGAACCTCAGTTTTGAAGCCTGAGATCCTGAGCCAGGTTTGCCTTCTCTCTGTGATGCCTATAGCCATCAGTCTGCTGGATGTTTCAGCCCCATCCAAGGCCGTCTTCAGGCACGAGTTAACAATGCTTTTCCCTTCTTCCACAAGGTGCGTTGCCCTCTGAAGGTATTGCTCTGGGAGGTGCTTGAGCAATTGGCCGATCTCATCCCAATGTTGGAATTGGTGCCTGTTCAGGAGGGCGTTGAAGTTAGCCATCTGCCAGTGCATTGCGGCGTTCCTCTCAATTTTTCTGCCCGTCAGGTCCATCCTACTGCTTTCTTTGTCAGGTGGTGGCCCAGATGTTTTTGGGACGTTGGCCCTTCTTCTGGCTGTTGCAGCGATTATTGAATCTGCTATGACGGACCCCTTGATGTAAGCAGGGTCCTGGGAGGAGAATTTGTATTTCTTCTCGGTCCTCGTGTGACTGCCCTGCGTAGCCGGGTCCGTGAACGCTTCCTTCCCCTGATCCGTGATACTTTTCAGCATGGGAAAGAACTGGCTTCTTGTCTGTGTGGGGAGCAACGTTTCCAGCAGGAAGTCTGCTTTAGGCTTCTCCTCTTCCAGCTTAACCCCATAAGCTGCTGCTGCCTTCCTGACGACCTCATTGTATGCCCCAATGTCATCTGGCGGCGAAGGTCTCGAGGGATATGTCTCCACAGGCTCCTCCGGGGGTTCAGCCTCTATGTCCTCACATTCCAGGTCTTGTGCCATCGAGAATCCTGAGCCGTAGCTTGACTGCTGCTCCTCATATTCACCCTCTGTGTAATAGAGGTCCTCTTCCTCTTCGTGTTCCGAGGGTTCCGGAGTTTTCGGCTGCTCTTAGACGTCGAACTCCGTCGCTGGCTTAGAGGGGATCCTGAAACTTCATCTTTTCGTCGAAGTCCTTCTTCCTCTGAAGGATGTTTTCCATCCCGGCCTCGAGCCTTCTTTTCTTTCTCTCCAACTGTGCGGCCTGCTCGTCGTCGAGCGTTTCGGGTGCTCTCTACGACGGCGTCATCGACGTCGAGGCTTTTTTCGGCACCTTCTCCTTCTAAGTCGAAGTCCCTTTTTCGGGGGCTCGCTTCGACGACATTGGCTTTTTGCCGGTCTTCGGCGCCCGGGAGTCCTTCTCGACGGATCCGCTGGGCCCTTTATCGGGGGATGCAGCTTCGGTCGAAGTTTTCTGCGCCGGTGCCCCCTTCGAGGCTCTGGACTCTGATTTTCGAGAGTCTGTCTCAGGCTTTCGAGGCCCTGTCGAGGTTTTCGGTGTCGTAGACTCTCCTACCTTGTCAGACGTTTTCTTATCGGTCTCTGCGACCGTGAAGTCATCTGGACCTTCGGCGATGTTGTCCTAGTCGTCGGTGGAGAGGCCCAGTTCGTAAAGCGTCGGAGCCTGGCCTTTGCCCTGCATCGTGTAGTGAGCTATCCTCTGCCTCTCTCGAACCCGGATTGTCTTCGGTTTGAAGACGGAGCAGTCTTTGCTCTCGTGGTCGATCGGCAGGCAGAGGTTGCAGAGCGGGTGCTGGTCCTTCTGCGCGAACTTGTGGTGGCAGTTTTCTGCAGAATTTAAAGGGTGTCTTGTACATCCCTGCGCTCAGCGGGCCCCCTGTGTGCGCATTCTCCGAAGGGCGTCTTAGATCTCGAGGTTCTTCCCCTTCTTGGTTGTCTCCTCTCGGATGGTCTTCTTCTCCTAATCTTCTTAGGTCTTTTCTGTCGAAAAGTTGCTGTATTTTCTCCTTCAAAACTTCTGGAACTTCACGCGACGATCCAGACCCAACGGCGGAAAAAACAATCAGAAGATGACGCCCAAGGGTGGGAGCTTCCGCCGGAAGCATGCCGACGTCACCGAAGGTACACCAAATGGTGGGACGTTGACGCCCACCTGGGATACGAAAAAAAAAAGAAAAAAAAGAGAGAAAAAAGAACTACGATTCCGAACCCAACCACCGGATAGCGGAATATGCACAGCATAGTGAATCCAGAAAGATTCACGCTGCAAAACTGAATAACATTTCCACTACTCAAATTACTTCATATTTTTTACTATCCTAATTTTCAACAGTAATCCTTTATGGGTTCCGGAGTGGCGTGCTACTCGCCAGAAAAGCGCGTCAACACCCATCAGGGGTAACAAGTACTATATGAATGCAAATCTTTCTTCCCCTTTGTCCCTCCACTATCCTTCTCACTCCAAGTAACTGACTAATACCCACCACTGAAATGACTTCATATTTCACCATATTAATTCACCACTAATCCTTTGTAGGCTTTCTGAATAGCGTGCGTCAACAAGCGCTATATAAATACAAACCTTTGTCCTCCTCTATCCTTCAGCTATCATTCAAAATCCAATTAACTGACTAACCTATCCACCACATAAAATGTACTTGCATGTTTCACTATACTAATTCAACACTAATCCTCTAAGGGTCCCGGAATAGGGTGCTACTCGCCGAAAAAGCGCTTTGACGCCTGGTATGGGGTAGTAAGCTCTATATAAATGCAATTACAATAAAATACATTGTATAGAGATAGAGGACACTCGCACGTTATCCTACAAAAAATAACTTGAGGTCAACCCTCTAGTAACATCTGTTGAAAGCGAGTAGTAATCTAATCACTATGCTTATCAACTTCATTGGAGGTCTATTTAATTAGTGCATGGCCATTAATTCAATTGGAAGTACAAGAATCACAAACATTGAGAACCAATTTTTCAACCTTGTCATTATGTACACCGGTAACTTATGTATACTAAACATTCTAAACCTGTGAATATCATTCCAGCTGCCTGTGAAGGCTGTTTTGATCAGGTTATGCTATCAATTCATAGTAGATGAGCTACTGAAGTTCTGCAAAAAACTGGTTTTCACATTAGTATGCAACTGGGAATTAACAAGGTGGCTTAAAAATGTATTTCAGATTGTTCCTTGAAAACTTGCATTCGATACAATATGATGATGAAAATTACTGTTTTGGGAAAGTGTATCACAAAAGATCCTTAAAAAAAAAATCTGTACTTTTGTGAATGGTAGCATCAGGCTTGATTACTGAGATTTGAAGAATCAACAATAACTGAATAATAATGACCAAATGTTTGAAGATTACTGCTGTCGCCCTTGCTTCGTACATACATTGTGATATATAACAGAAGGAATACGCAGTTTAAGATCTTGCAACCTTGTTTTTACAATCTAAATTGTGCATTGCCAGTACTGCTTACTTGAATCTCAATACTGTGATATGCTAGATGTATAGGTTTTCGAATCCTGCGGAGCACTAAATTCAATGAAAATTATTAAAACGTCACCTGATAATGGTTACTAACCTAATGGCAGATATGTTCTTCGTTCGTTGTCTGTCTAGGGCTTCAGCTCTCTCTTCAAGCTCATTTAGCTGGTCTTGAATCCTTTTGGCCTTGTCAGGGTCCCCTGCCTCCTCTGCCATGGCCTGCAAACAAGGTGCAATGAATTTCAAATTAACCATTTACCGCACTAGAGGGAACCGGTTTAGTCTTGTATGGGTCTTATTAACCTTTTATGGCAAGAATGGGTAGCTAAGAACTTGAATGCCTTGAACTCTAATTAAATCTTCGACCGGAAATGAGCTGAGGAAAACATACTACTGTCCATGTTGATCAACCTGCTTGGAAATCAGCACCACATTCAACCCCTTAACAGCCTTAAAAACAAAGCTGATTGGATCCACAAGTGTTTGCATAATTTTTGCTTCCCTATTTACAAACGGCGTTATTGTGAACTGTAGGACACTGCGCTTAAGAAAATATGTTTTGGCTACTATTCCAAAAGGGCATATGGATTAGTTACTTACCTGTAATCCTAGTTCTCCTCCAGGGGTATCCTCAAAGTCATAAGCATTAGAATATTCCCATCCATGCGCGGGACCACAGAAACATTATATTATATGTACCCCACATATATATATATATATATATATATATATATATATATATATATATATATAAACACATATATATATATAAACACATATATATAAATATTTATATATATATAGAGCGGCACGGCGGGGCCTAGTGTAGAGCGGAGCGGTGGGGCCTAGTGTAGAGCGGAGCGGTGGGGCCTAGTGTAGAGCGGAGCGGTGGGGCCTAGTGTAGAGCGGAGCGGTGGGGCCTAGTGTAGAGCGGTGCGGTGGGGCCTAGTGTAGAGCGGAGCGGTGGGGCCTAGTGTAGAGCGGAGCGGTGGGGCCTAGTGTAGAGCGGAGCGGAGGGGCCTAGAGTAGAGAGGGGCGGAGGGGCCTAGAGTAGAGAGGGGCCTAGAGTAGAGCGGAGCGGAGGGGCCTAGAGTAGAGCGGAGCGGAGGGGCCTAGAGTAGAGCGGAGCGGAGGGGCCTAGAGTAGAGCGGAGCGGAGGGGCCTAGAGTAGAGCGGAGCGGAGGGGCCTAGAGTAGAGCGGAGCGGAGGGGCCTAGAGTAGAGCGGAGCGGAGGGGCCTAGAGTAGAGAGGGGCCTAGAGTAGAGGGGAGCGGAGGGGCCTAGAGTAGAGGGGAGCGGAGGGGCCTAGAGTAGAGGGGAGCGGAGGGGCCTAGAGTAGAGCGGAGCGGAGGGGCCTAGAGTAGAGCGGAGCGGAGGGGCCTAGAGCGGAGCGGAGGGGCCTAGAGTAGAGCGGAGCGGAGGGGAGTAGAGCAGAGCGGAGGGGCCTAGAGTAGAGCAGAGCGGAGGGGCCTAGAGTAGAGCAGAGCGGAGGGGCCTAGAGTAGAGCAGAGCGGAGGGGCCTAGAGTAGAGCAGAGCGGAGGGGCCTAGAGTAGAGTAGAGCGGAGGGGCCTAGAGTAGAGCGGAGGGGCCTAGAGTAGAGCGGAGGGGCCTAGAGTAGAGCGGAGGGGTCTAGAGTAGAGCGGAGGGGCCTAGAGTAGAGGGGAGCGGAGGGGCCTAGAGTAGAGGGGAGCGGAGGGGCCTAGAGTAGAGCAGAGCGGAGGGGCCTAGAGTAGAGTAGAGCGGAGGGGCCTAGAGTAGAGTAGAGCGGAGGGGCCTAGAGTAGAGTAGAGCGGAGGGGCCTAGAGTAGAGCGGAGGGGCCTAGAGTAGAGCGGAGGGGCCTAGAGTAGAGTAGAGCGGAGGGGCCTAGAGTAGAGCGGAGGGGCCTAGAGTAGAGTAGAGCGGAGGGGCCTAGAGTAGAGTAGAGCGGAGGGGCCTAGAGTAGAGTAGAGCGGAGGGGCCTAGAGTAGAGTAGAGCGGAGGGGCCTAGAGTAGAGCGGAGGGGTCTAGAGTAGAGCGGAGGGGCCTAGAGTAGAGCGGAGGGGCCTAGAGTAGAGCGGAGGGGCCTAGAGTAGAGCGGAGGGGCCTAGAGTAGAGCGGAGGGGCCTAGAGTAGAGCGGAGCGGAGCGGAGGGGCCTAGAGTAGAGCGGAGCGGCGGGGAGTAGAGCAGAGCTGCGGGGCCTAGAGTGGCGCGGCATGGCCTAGAGTGACCCGGCAGGGCCTAGAGTGGCCCGGCAGGGCCTAGAGTGGCCCGGCAGGGCCTAGAGTGGCCCGGCAGGGCCTAGAGTGGCCCGGCAGGGCCTAGAGTGGCGCGGCAGGGCCTAGAGTGGCGCGGCAGGGCCTAGAGTGGCGCGGCAGGGCCTAGAGTGGCGCGGCAGGGCCTAGAGTGGCGCGGCAGGGCCTAGAGCTGCAGGAAGTAGAGTGGTGCCGCTGGGCCGAGCGTAGAGGGGCGGGACCTAGAATGGTGGGGCCTAGAGTAGAGCAGCGCGGCGGGGCCTAGAATAGAGCGGCAGGCGGGGCCTAGAGTAGAGTGGCGCGGCGGGGCCTAGAGTAGAGTGGCGCGGCGGGGCCTAGAGTAGAGTGGCGCGGCGGGGCCTAGAGTAGAGTGGCGCGGCGGGGCCTAGAGTAGAGTGGCGCGGCGGGGCCTAGAGTAGAGTGGCGCGGCGGGGCCTAGAGTAGAGTGGCGCGGCGGGGCCTAGAGTAGAGTGGCACGGCGGGGCCTAGAGTAGAGTGGCGCGGCGGAGCCTAGAGTAGAGTGGCACGGCGGGGCCTAGAGTAGAGTGGCGCGGGAGGGAGTAGTGTGGCGAGGTGTAGAGTGGAGTGGCATAGCAGGGCCTAGAGTGGCGCGGCGGGGCCTACAGGGGCAGGGAGTAGAGCGGTGCGGCGGGGCCTAGAGTAGATGGGTGGGGGTCTAGAGTGGAGGGGCAGGGCCTAGAGTGGTGCCAGGGGCAGGGCCTAGAGTGGCGCCAGGGGCAGGGCCTAGAGTGGCGCCAGGGGCAGGGCCTAGAGTGGCGCCAGGGGCAGGGCCTAGAGTGGCGCCAGGGGCAGGGCCTAGAGTGGCGCCAGGGGCAGGGCCTAGAGTGGCGCCAGGGGCAGGGCCTAGAGTGGCGCCAGGGGCAGGGCCTAGAGTGGCGCCAGGGGCAGGGCCTAGAGTGGCGCCAGGGGCAGGGCCTAGAGTGGCGCCAGGGGCAGGGCCTAGAGTGGCGCCAGGGGCAGGGCCTAGAGTGGCGCCAGGGGCAGGGCCTAGAGTGGCGCCAGGGGCAGGGCCTAGAGTGGCGCCAGGGGCAGGGCCTAGAGTGGCGCCAGGGGCAGGGCCTAGAGTGGCGCCAGGGGCAGGGCCTAGAGTGGCGCCAGGGGCAGGGCCTAGAGTGGCGCCAGGGGCAGGGCCTAGAGTGGCGCCAGGGGCAGGGCCTAGAGTGGCGCCAGGGGCAGGGCCTAGAGTGGCGCCAGGGGCAGGGCCTAGAGTGGCGCCAGGGGCAGGGCCTAGAGTGGCGCCAGGGGCAGGGCCTAGAGTGGCGCCAGGGGCAGGGCCTAGAGTGGCGCCAGGGGCAGGGCCTAGAGTGGCGCCAGGGGCAGGGCCTAGAGTGGCGCCAGGGGCAGGGCCTAGAGTGGCGCCAGGGGCCTAGAGTGGCGCTGCAGGGCCTAGAGTGGCAGGGCGGTGTAGGAAGATGATTTGATTTGATTTGGGATTTGTAGAGCGCGCGAATGCCCATGGGCGTCTTGGCGCTGAGAGACCAGGGTACCTGCTACCTCATGACGTTGTTCAAAGACTTGTGGTGAACAGCCAAGTCTTTATTTCTTTTCTGAAGGAGTACAAGGAAGAACAGTTTTTAGGTTTCGCCTTGCATAGCACTGCGCAGCAGTGCTCGCGCAGGCGAAATCTAATGTTTACCACTACGGGGCTTTGTCCCGCCTCTCTCTTCCATTGGCTAGCTCCATAAATGGAGGCTAGCCATTGGAAGAGAGATCTGTCTGTCATTGTCGGAGCAGATTCGTGGGCAGTCCGGCGATTTTTTCGCTCTCCACCCCATTTCGATCGTCATTGCGGCGGCGAGTGGTAGTTTTTTTTTTTTGTTTTTTTTTAAAGGTATGCTTTGGCCATTTTGAAAGTGTCGTTTGCAGGGGTGGGTTGCGCGATTTCAGTTTCCTGACTTTGCTAGCAGGTAAGCGGCATTTGCACTTACTTGAAAATGAACATGACTATTTCCCCTAATTGCTTGTTCATTTTACCCAACAGATGCGTGCGTGTGTTAACAGGCAAGCGCGTGAATTAATCACACGTGCACGCTCTCCACAATTACATGTTGGCCCTGAATTAACTGTCCCGTCCAGCTAATTCTACCGCTGAAAGTTTGTTCCAGTACATGTTCCTATATTACCCTTTAAACACGTGTGTATTATCGGGACACGAGTGGCACAAGGATGTAGAAGGCTTGATTCCCGTCAGAGCTATGATTCGTGAAACGTGCAAGAGCCTCGGAGAGTGCTATGCGCCCCGAGCCTGCCCCCAGCACTTCGCTGAGGCAGACGCCGTGGTTTTATGCACGATCGTGCAGAATGCGAGCCCTCCACATGCAGTAAACATCAGCTTGAAGTGAAAAGCCACCGACATAACATAACTCCCTTTATCATAAACGGTGCTGCGAGTATACCGACATATAGGATTATTTAATTAACCTAATAAAATGTTGTAGCGATGACATTAAAGAATTAGTTTTTAAAAATATGCTTGTGCATCGGGTCCACGTCTTGGCTCGTTATGCACGATATATAATGCAAATGCTACTTACCAGTATGCATCTGTTCTTGGCATGTAGGGCTGCTGACATTCATATCTGTGCATAGATCGCCGCCTAGTGTTGGGTCCGGATGATTGCACATTGTTGTCCTGGAAGAGTCTTCGAAGTATCACGAGATAGGTGGCTCCTCCCCTGGACTACAGTGCGCATGGGCATCGCCTCCATCCCCAGATTGTTTTTAGCCATTGGCAGAGATGGAGTGACATATGTGAGTGATGCCCTATGCTAAGAGTATGAAAATATGTGTAAAGAAAATACTGCAGCTGCTACAGGCGCCGGGGAGGAGGGCGGGCAATATGAATGTCAGCAGCCCTACATGCCAAGAACAGATGCATACTGGTAAGTAGCATTTGCAGTTCGAGGCATGTGGGCTGCTGAATTCATATCTGTGCATAGAATACATAGCAGTCCCTCCATTAGCGGCGGCCGCCCGTGCCAGCTGCAGCCGTTTGAAAAAGCGTTTTGAGAACAGCCTGGCCAACAGCTGCCTGCTGTTTAGAGTGCACATCTACACAGTAATGCTTAGTGAAAGTATGTGTGGTAGACCATGTAGCTGCTCTACAAATATCTTCTAAGGGAATGTTACCTAGGAAAGCCATAGAGGCCCCCATCTTTCTGGTGGAGTGGGCTCTTGGTGGAATTGTGAGAGTGCGTTTAGCTTTAGCGTAACAGATCTGAATGCATTTCACTATCCACCTAGCGATCCCAGCTTTGGAGATAGCATTTCCCTTGTGGTGTGAGGCAAAAGCAACAAAGAGTTGCTTGGTCTTACGAAAATCTTTAGTCCTGTCGACGTAGTACATCAAGGCTCTTTTAACATCAAGGGTGTGGAGCATCCGCTCCGCCAGTGACTCTGGGTTTTGAAAAAACACTGGTAACTCAATTGTTTGGTTCATGTGGAATTGAGATACAACCTTGGGTAAGAATTTAGGGTTAGTGCGGAGCACCACCCTGTTAGCGTGTACTTGGAAGAAAGGTTCCTGGATGGTGAGCGCCTGCAACTCGCTAACCCTCCGTAGCGATGTAATTGCTACTAAGAAAGCAACCTTCCAAGTTAGAAACTGAAGCTCACAAGAGTGCAGTGGCTCAAAGGGAGGACCCATCAGCCTTGTAAGAACCACATTGAGGTTCCATTCCGGAGCTGGTGGTGTCCGCGGTGGAATGACCCTTTTGAGTCCTTCCAGAAAAGCCTTGATAGCAGGGACCTTAAAAAGGGATAGGTGTTGCCTATTCTGAAGGTATGCTGCCATCGCAGACAAATGAATGCGGATGGAAGAGTATGCCAAATTGCATTGGTACAGGTGGAACAGGTAGCAAATAATGTTCTGAATGGAAGCGTCCAGTGGGTCAATATTGTGGTTTACACAGTACATGACAAAACGCTTCCACTTGGCTGCGTAACAAGCTCGAGTAGTGGGCTTCCTTGCCTCCCGAATGATGTCCATACAATCGGGGGGAAGATTGAGGTAGCCAAACTCTAGGACTTCAGGAGCCAGATCGCCAGGTTGAGCTGTTGCGGATCTGGGTGCTGAATGTCGCCATGGCTCTGCGTCAGAAGGCTGGGGGTGAGATGAAGCCTCTGATGCGGTACCACGGAGAGTTCCAGAAACGTGGTGTACCATGGTTGGCGAGCCCATGTTGGAGCAACCAGGATGAGAGTCATCGAGTGCTGCCTGAGTTTGCGTGCCACCAGCGGTATCAGAGGTGCTGGGGGAAAAGCGTACGCAAATCTGCCTGACCAGTTCATCCATATCGCATTGCCCTGTGATTGCGGGTGTGGGAACCTGGCGGCGAAGCTTTGGCATTTTGCGTTCTCCTTTGTGGCGAACAGGTCTATCTCTGGATGACCCCACCTTTGGAAGTACGTTCGGAGTACTGATGGGTGTATCTCCCACTCTTGCATTTGGTGGCTGTGCCTGCTGAGCAGGTCCGCCATCTGGTTGTCTTTGCCCGGGAGATGCTCCGCCATGAGGAAGATGTTCCTCTGAATGGCCCACTTCCACATGCTCTGAGCCAGATGAGACAGCTGCGGAGAGTGTGTGCCTCCCTGCTTCTGGATGTAGTACATGGCCGTCATGTTGTCCGTCCGGATCAACACGACCTTGTTGGACAGATGTACTTTGAATGCCTTTAAAGCCATGAAGATTGCCATCAGTTCCAGAACGTTGATGTGCATCTTCCTCTGCTGTAGTGTCCATAGTCCCTGCACCGTGTAATGGAGTACATGCGCTCCCCATCCCTGGAGAGAAGCGTCCGTTGTCAGGATAATCTGTGGCACAGGCTCCTGGAACGGTCGGCCCTTGCAAAGGTTTTGTGGATTCCACCAATGCAGAGAGTTGTACGCCCGACCGCTCACCAACACTAGGTCTGTCAGTTGCCCATGAGCCTGAGTCCACTGACGTGCCAAGCACTCCTGAAGCGGACGCATATGTAGTCTCGCGTGCGGGACGATGGAGATGCAGGAGGCCATCATGCCTATCAACTGCATGAACACCTTCGCTGGAAGCGAGTGCTGAGGTCTGAATCGTTGGATCAGAGTCTGGATGCTGGCGATTCTCACTGAATTTGGCTGCGCAGTGGCTGCCAGCGTGTCTATCGTCGCGTCCAGATACTGCCGTACATGGGCGGGCTGGAGATGAGATTTTGGATAGTTCAGCGAGAATCCCAGATCGTGCAGGAGATGAATAGTGCGTGACACGTGGTCTGCGCACTGCTGTTCTGTCCTTGCCTGAATGTGCCAGTCGTCCAGATAAGGATAGACGTGGACGTTTTGGCGTCGCAGATGCGCCGCCACAGTCGCCAGGCACTTTGTAAAGACTCTTGGCGCTGTGGTGACCCCGAACGGCAGAACCCTGAACTGGTAGTGCTGGTCTAGGATTGTGAATCTGAGATACTTCCTGTGGGAAGGATGCAGGGGGATATGAAAGTATGCATCCTTTAGGTCCAGTGTGGCCAGGAAGTCCCCCTGTTGAAGCAGAGGGAGAACCTGCTGTAACGTGAGCATATGGAAGTGCTCCGAGATAATATACCAGTTGAGGGGCCTGAGGTCCAGGATGGGCCTGAGGGATCCGTCCTTTTTGGGGATCAGAAAGTACAGGGAGTAAACCCCTGTTCCCCTTTCTTGCAGTGGAACGAGCTCTATTGCCCTTTTTTGCAGCATGACTGTGACCTCCTGCTGCAACAAGTGCAAGTGCTCGCCGGACATAGGACGGCTTCTTGGAGGTATGTTTGGTGGAGTGGAAGTAAGTTCCAGACAGTAACCGTACTGGATAAGAGATCTCACCCACCTGTCCGTGGTGATGGATTTCCACGTGGGCAGGAACTGCTGGAGTCTCCCCCCTGACCGGTGTTGTGTGGTCGGGGGGCAGTGACAAGACGTCACTGCTTGTTGGTGGTGGTGGTGGACCTGGAGCTATTGTTTCCACGTCCCCTGGCCTTGACATTGTTGCCTCTGTAGCCACCTCTACCCTTGTTGGTGTATGAGGTCTGGGTATTGCCCTTATAGTACTGTGTGGATTGCGATGCTTGACCCCTGGAGGTGCCTCTGGAATTGGAGCGGCGAAAGGAACCACCCCGAAACTGCTGAGATTGGAGGGCCCCCATGGACTTAGCAGTGTCCGTGTCCTTTTTCATTTTTTCCAGTGTCGCATCCACCTCGGGGCCAAACAGGTGGTCAGGATTAACTGTTTGGTTGAGTATGGTTGTTTGGATATCAGGTTTAAAGCCTGAGATTCGAAGCCATGCATGCCTTCTCAGCAACACACTAGTGTTGATCGCCCTGGAGGCAGTGTCAGCCACATCTAGCGCACATTTGATGGAAGCGTTAGTGATTAGCTTGCCCTCCTGAATTAACATCTCCCCAGCCTCCTTGTACTGGTCAGGTAGGTGCTGCAACAGTGTTTCTAGGGTGTCATAGTGAGCCCTATCGTAGCGTGCAAGTAGGGCCTGCGTGTTTGAAATACGCCAGATGTTAGCTGCCTACGCAGCAATCCTTTTCCCTGAGTCCTCGAATATTTTCGACTCTTTGTCTGGGGGAGGAGTGTCACCAGTAGTCTGTGAATTCGCCCTCTTCCGAGCGTTAGATACAACCAAAGAGTCCAGTGGCAAGTGTCCCTTGATGTATGTTGGATCCGAGGGCGCTGCCTTATATTTCTTATCAATGCGAGGATTGATGACACGCGCCCGAGTGGGCTCCTTGAAGACCTCCGGCTCGTGCTTTAGCACCCCTTTGAGCATTGGCAATGTCTTGACTGACTTCTCTGCCACTGAGAAAGTGTCAAACAAAAAATCCACATCCACAGGATCTGAGTGGAGCTCAACATCATGGTTGGCTGCGGCCCTCTCAATTAGGGCGTTGAAGGCCGCAGAGTCCTCCGTCGGTGAGGTCTTTGCCGCAAAGAGTTGCGGTTCCTGACCCGATTGCGGGTCATCTGGGTCGGCTCCGGCCGACCAGGGTTCATGTTCTTCCTCCGGATCCGAGTACGCCGGATAGTTGTACTCGACTTCCTCCTCATCGTCACCTTCCCCTGCGTTAGAACGCGTAGGAGAACGTTCCACTTGTTTGGGAGACGAAGGCTCCATAGGGGCCGAAGCGCCCGCCGAGTCCTTCTTGTTTTTAAGAGGAATCCGAAAATGTTCAAGCACCGGTTCCGTGGTGATTTTCCGTTTGAGGAGGGACAATTTCCCAGTATTGGCGTCGATGATGACCTCACGGCGCTCTTCCTCAGCGAGTGGCTGGAGCCGAGGCTTCGACCCCGCCAGCGACGCTTTGGGCGTCGACACCTCCTTCGAGGGCACGTCCGCCCCCTGCTTCGGAGCGAAGGCTTTCGGCGTCGACTTTGGCGGCAGGGTGTAGCGAATAGGCGTCTGCGCCTTCGCCGGCTTCGATGCGGGCTTCGGCTTCACTCCCTCTGGTTCGGGAACCTCAGCGTTTCGAATCCGTTGGAGGGATTCAACGACCTTCTTCGTCAAGGCTGGAGAGGGCTTGACTGTCTCGAGCGATTTCCCTGAGTCGGGAGTCGAGTCTGCCGGGGGCAGCGTCTTCGGAGTCGACACCTTGCCATCCTTGGCCCCGACGGTCGGAGCCGGTACAGCCGGAGCCTTGGAATCGCTTTGGCGCTTCTTTGGAGCCTTTCTCGGGTCGTCGACCTCGACCATCTTCGGCCACCTTCGTCTTCGGCGTCGACCCCGAGGCCTTGGGGTCGGCCATTTTGGCGTGGCTTTTCAAGTCGGCCATTTTGACTTTCTTAGGTGTTGACGCCTCAAGAGCCTTCTGTCCCACCAGTGGAGCTTTCACTTTCGGTTTCGAAACCGATGGTGTGGATCCCGATGGCTTCACTTTCTTCAACGGGATTGGCGCCTCAGAAATGTCCGCAGCCGGGCCGAGAGGCGGGGCAGTTGGACTATTAGCAAGGTCTTGGGTAAGGCCCGAAGGCGATCCCTCGACCTGGGCCGTATGTTGGGGATTAGCCCCTGAAGCAGTCTGGGGGTGCTCTTCCTCCGAGCTAACCCCCACGGTGGCAATGGCCCCATCGTCGTCCCCTACCTCGTCGCCGGCTTCATCAAACTCCTCATCTTCTGCGTCGTAGTCCTCTCCCTCCGACGCAGGGCTAGAGTCCGAAACCTGAAAGACATTTTCGTCTTCTTCAAAGATGTTGTCCGGCGGGGGCGCAGGGGGCGCCGACAACTGGGCCTGGAGTCGAGCGGCCCGACGATGCTTTAGGGTCTTCTTGCACCGGAACTTTGAGCAGGCCATACACCTGGCCTTGTCATGGTCCGGTGATAAACACTTGTTGCACACAGGGTGCACGTCGAGGTATGAATACTTGGAGGTGCACACCCGGCACCTCTTGAACGGAGTCCGTTCCATGTTCAGGAACTTGGAGCGTCGAGTAGGCCCGTCCGCGCCGAGAGCACGCGGAGGGGCAGGAAGCGTTCGGCGCTGAGAATAAGATAACCCGAACGAAACAATACCGACGCCCAGCCTAAAGACCTTTTGGTCTCAAGTAGAAACGTAAAACTACTATCGGTTCCGACAGAGGGAACCGAAACACATCCGAACCCAATGGCGGAAAAAAACAATCTGGGGATGGAGGCGATGCCCATGCGCACTGTAGTCCAGGGGAGGAGCCACCTATCTCGTGATACTTCGAAGACTCTTCCAGGACAACAATGTGCAATCATCCGGACCCAACACTAGGCGGCGATCTATGCACAGATATGAATTCAGCAGCCCACATGCCTCGAACATAGTAATTATCTTTAAGGTGAGATGAAAGAACAATAAATTATAAGGCGGCAAAGCGGACGTTAAGACCCAGACCTGAACCGTTCATTTGAGCTAAAAGTGGCGTGGGCAGCCCCCTCGCATCGGGGCGTGTAACTGGGGGGGCGGTTAAACCGAAAGTGAAAGCGCAGTTTGGGGTCCGCTTTCCTCGCGCCCCCTGAGTGTCCGTTTCCACAATAAAGAGGGCTGTTCAGTGGACACCCACGCCTCCACCTAATCCTTGCAGTACAATTTCTGTTAATTAGAGAAGGAGCGCTCCGGGTGTGGAATCTTAATGAAGCACGGGGAGGGTCTTGGGGGAGGAGCTGAGACTTGTGTGCGCGCGCACAGTTGTTGTAATAAACACCTCAAATGTATTAGTAAAGTTAAAAGGATAATGTTCAGCTTTTTGTTTTTTTACCATGGTATAGCAGCATTGATGCGAGAAACACCTTTAGTGCCTCAGAATCCATTTAACTATTACCGGCTTACAGAGAGAACCCCATCTCTTAATAGGCACGCGGGCTTCAATGTGCTTTCACTCTGTGTGTGTGGCTCTGTGTGGTTGTGTGTGTGGGTGGGTGCAAATGCAATAGGTCACGCATTAGCGAGAGATTAAGCTATTGGCATTGTAAATGACAATACCATTTATTTATCCGTTTTCAAAAACAACACATAAATAAAAAGTTTGTTATTTACAATGCCAATAGCTCTAACTTTTGCAAAGGCGAAACCGTTGCATTGTAAATGCTTGTTAATTGATGTTGGGAGTTGGTTCCAAAGCCGGGCTGCGTGCAGTCTGAAGCGTCTCCCACCCCATCTAACCTGCTTGAATCTTGGAACCTGAATCAATTTCAATTGGCTGGATCTCAGGGATCTAGAGGGTTCGTACCATTTCAAGTGATTTTTCAAGAACTGGCAGCCTGTTCCATGGAGTGCCTAGTATGTCAGGCAAAGGGACTTGAATTTGACTCTTTTGGCAATTGGCAGCCAATGCAGGCCCATCAATCTGCGAGTCACTGGTTCATACTTTGGAATATCTAGCACCAATCTGGCCGCTGCATTTTGAAGACGCTGCAATGTCGCCAATTGCTTGACCTGAATACCTGCATACAGTGCATTCCAAAATCTAGCCTCGATAGCGCTAGTGCTGTGACCACTGTCTTGCGTGAGTCAAAGGGTACAAAAGGTAGGAGTTTCCTGATTGGTTTGAGAATATACCATACGGAAGAAGCTAACTTGTTTGTTTGTGCTTTAAACGTAAGTTTGTCGTCCAGGAGGACACCCAAGTTTCTGCCCTTATCAACTGGGATGGGACAGTGGCCTAGGTCCTCCGGCCACCATTCCTGTGACCACGATTGCATGTCTGTCCCAAACAGCATAACTTCACTTTTGCTCCCGTTTAATTTCAAGCAGTTACCCTGCATCCATTGAAAGATGTGGTGCATGCATTTTTTAAATTTCTCTCCCGTCTCCTTGATGTTGCTTGAGATTGACAACACAATTAGTGTGTCGTCAGCGTAGGAGACTGGCATGAAGCAATGGTTCCTTAATATTGCCGCCAGCGGGCCACGTAAAGATTAAAAAAAGTGGGACTTAGCGACGGCCCCTGTGGCACGTCGCATAGGGAACTGAATGGTATGGATTTAGCTTCTCCTACTTCCACCGTGAAATTCCTGTTAGACAGGTAGGATGCTATTAGAGTTTGGGATGATTCGTGTACTTCTGCCTCTCTGAGTCGGCTGAGTAGGATATCGTGGTTTACCGTGTCGAAGGCCGCCAAGAGATCTAATAGGATCAAGGCGGCCTTCCCCCCAGCATCCAGAATATACCTCAGTTCCTCTGTGGCAGTAAGCAGGGCTGTTTCAGTTCCAAGCCCTTCTCAAAAGCCAAATTGCGAATGGTCCAACAGATTGTTATCATACAGAAATTGGGATAATTGCCTGTTCAGAGGTTTTTCCAGAACCTTCGCTGCGAAAGGTATTCTTGATATAGGTCTATAGCTACTCGGCTCTTGTGGGTCAAGGGTGGCTTTCTTTAGTAAAGGAAGAACTGATGCAGTTTTCCAAGTCTCTGGGAAATTGCTGGTCTTAACTATTTCTTTAAAGAGCAACTCTAATTGTTCACTCAGTAGTTCCTGGAAAAGGTGCATTATCCTGGGCGGGCATTGGTCGGAGGTGCCTCCAGACTTTGTTTGCCTCACGACCTGCCTGATCTGTTCGATTGATGGTGGGTCAAATTGGAAGGGGCGTGCAATAGTCTGTGGAATCTGGTGGTCATTAGATTCCCAAATTAGTTTCCCCGAGCACTCTAAATGTACAGATCCAATATCCAAATTAAAGTTCAGCCGAATTAATCTGACGCAGTCAGAGGTTGGTAATCCAAATTAAATCATCAACGAAAGTCCTTCAAATCACGGATAATATTTTATTTTCCTCTTTTCTGGATTCAAGCTCTCCAAATTCTCGATGACTTCTGTATATGGGAATTTGGAGAGCTTGAATCCAGAAAAGAGGAAAATAAAATATTATCCGTGATTTGAAGGACTTTCGTTGATGATTTAATTTGGATTACCAACCTGTGACTGCGTCAGATTAATTCGGCTGAACTTTAATTTGGATATTGGATCTGTACATTTAGAGTGCTCAGGGAAACTAATTTGTTTGTAGACCTACTGGGTAGGTTGTGATGGGTGTTGGTGACCACACCTTTCCTTAGAAGCACCAACAAGATAATTTGGAAATTTGCACTATACCCTTATTTGCAGAGCGCCCTTTTGACCTGGGTTACCAATCGTTTGTTGTCATTAGATTCCCCCGTGGTTCTAAAAGACTCGTAGACACTAACCACTTTGTCTATGAAGAAATGTCCCAAGGTATTGCAAAACGCAGAGCTGATTTCGGGAGGAGCAGAGTTGTCTTCTTTGGTTAATTTTTTTACTATGGAAAAGAGTTCCTTACTTGAATTTTTCGCTTCCTCTATCTTATGTATGTAGTATTTACTTTTTTCCCTTAATATCAGTTTTTTATAGGTAGCCAGTGAGGATTTATATTTCACTTGTTTCGGGCTCATATTTCGTCCTCAATCTCCTTTCCTCTTTCCTGCATATCTTCTTTTGGGTTCTTAGCTCAGTTGTAAACCATGGCTGGGAAGGCGATTTTTTATTTACTGTCTTTCTACTACTAGGCGCGCCACCATAGTCGCCGCTTTTATCCAGCTTGCTATTTGGGTCGAGGCTATGCTGCAGTCTTTGTCCAAGACTGGTATGGAATTAGACAGGTGGTCCTCTAATAGTGTGGTATTGATTTTAGACCAATTACGGGCGTTTGTGTGTTTGGCTGTAGGGGGGGATTTCTGCTAGCGGGTTTCCCCGTTTTTATCGTGAAAATTATTAACTTGTGGTCGGACCATGCTACCGGGGAGGATTTCTGATAGTGAGACCTTTTTATTGGAAGTAAACATCGCGTCCAATGTATGGCCTGCACTGTGGGTGCTTTGAGTGACTGAGTCATGTCTAAAGTGGCCATAGCGTCTGTCAGTGTTAGTGTGTCCTTGTCCGTGCTCTTTTCTAAATGAAGGTTAAAATCCCCCAACACCGTGGAGTCCGGTTTGTACACCCCTGATTCCAGGTATGGGCTCAATAATTGCGTTAGTGATGTAGTCCCTTTGGGGGGTCTATATATAAGAAGGCCTCTGAACGTCTCGTTGTTGGTTAAGTTTGATTGGAACAGCAACATTTCACAGTCCGGGTTACTGTCCTCAATTTGGCCTTTGGTCCTTAGGGCACTGCGATGAATAATAGCCAGGTCCCCCCTCTTTTTCCCTTCCTGTCTGCTCTAATTATGGAATACCCCACCGGAATTGCTAGCGCTAGATCAATATTAGAAGCTTCATCTGCCCATGTCTCTGTGATAAAAAGGATGCCAAGGTTTTGTGATTCGATGAGTTCCAGGGTCTCTACATTATGTTTCACAAGAGATCGTGTATTAATTAAGCCTGCCTTGAAAACTTTAGGTGGAAGATTATTAGGCGCGGGTCCTACCCAATTAAACCCTTTGTTACCTTGCGCGTTCAGGGATAAGTTGCAGTTTGAACAAGCGTTGGTATCAAGCCGCTGAAATGAGGGGCATGTTGCTTTAGGCCTTAGGGCAAGTAGATCTTCCCGAGAATAGCTGATAGCAATAGGGTCTGATCCCAGTCTGGCAAGGGTACTGGCCTTGGGCCCGGTCCAGGCGCAGACGGGCTTGCCTTTAGCGCGCCTTTGGCGCGCTCTAGGTGCGCCCGCTGCGCACATCCGCTGCGCGTTCTTCCTGACATTGCTTATGAACGCCTGGGCGACGGTCGACTAGACCGCAACACTCCCGCCTCACCGGAAGTGCCCCCGCAGGAAGTAGATCAGCACTTGCCCGTTCCACCCTCCATTCAATCGGCACTGGCAGTGACGGACCGGGGCGATTGGGCAGAGCGGTCAGGATTTGTGGGAAGATGCGCAGCGCCAAGGTATTGCAAATGCTACTTACCAGTATGCATCTGTTCTTGGCATGTAGGGCTGCTGACATTCATATCTGTGCATAGATCGCCGCCTAGTGTTGGGTCCGGATGATTGCACATTGTTGTCCTGGAAGAGTCTTCGAAGTATCACGAGATAGGTGGCTCCTCCCCTGGACTACAGTGCGCATGGGCATCGCCTCCATCCCCAGATTGTTTTTAGCCATTGGCAGAGATGGAGTGAAGTATGTGAGAGATGACCATGCTAATGAGCATATGTATATATGAAGACTGCAGCTGCTACAGGCGCTGGGGAGGAGGGTGGGCGATATGAATGTCAGCAGCCCTACATGCCAAGAACAGATGCATACTGGTAAGTAGCATTTGCAGTTCGAGGCATGTGGGCTGCTGAATTCATATCTGTGCATAGAATACATAGCAGTCCCTCCATTAGCGGCGGCCGCCCGTGCCAGCTGCAGCAGTCTGAAAAAGTGTTTTTAGAACAGCCTGACCAACAGCTGCCTGCTGTTTGGAGTGCACGTCTACGCAGTAATGTTTAGTGAAAGTATGTGTGGTAGACCATGTGGCTGCTCTACAAATATCTTCTAAGGGAATGTTACCTAGGAAAGCCATAGAGGCCCCCAGCTTCCTGGTGGAGTGGGCTCTTGGTGGGATAGTGAGAGTGCGTTTAGCTTTAGCATAACAGATTTGAATGCATTTCACGATCCACCTAGCGATCCCAGCTTTGGAGATAGCGTTTCCCTTGTGGTGTGTGGCAAAAGCAACGAAAAGCTGCTTGGTTTTGCGAAAATCTTTTGTCCTGTCCACGTAGTACATCAAGGCTCTTTTAACGTCAAGGGTGTGGAGCATCCGCTCCGCCAGAGTTTCTGGGTTTTGGAAAAACACCGGCAACTCAATTGTCTGGTTTATATGGAATTGAGATACAACCTTGGGTAAGAATTTAGGGTTAGTGCGGAGCACAACCCTGTTAGCATGTACTTGGAAGAAAGGTTCTTGGATGGTAAGCGCCTGCAACTCGCTAACCCTCCGTAGCGATGTAATTGCTACTAAGAAAGCAACCTTCCAAGTCAGAAACTGAAGCTCACAAGAGTGCAGTGGCTCAAAGGGAGGACCCATCAGTCTTGTAAGAACCACATTGAGGTTCCATTCTGGAGCTGGGGGGGTCCTTGGTGGAATGACTCTCTTGAGTCCTTCTAGAAAAGCCTTGATAGCCGGGACCTTAAAAAGTGACAGGTGTTGCCTATTCTGGAGGTATGCTGCCATAGCAGACAGGTGAATGCGGATGGAAGAGTACGCCAAATTGCACCGATACAGGTGGAACAGGTAACAAATGATGTTTTGAATGGAAGCATCTAGCGGGTCAATATCGTGGTTAACACAGTAAACGACAAACCTCTTCCATTTAGCCGCATAACAAGCTCTAGTAGTGGGCTTCCTTGCCTCCCGAATGATGTTCATGCAGTCGGGAGGAAGATTGAGGTAGCCAAACTCTAGGACTTCAGGAGCCAGATCGCCAGGTTGAGCTGTTGCGGATCTGGGTGCTGAATGTCGCCATGGCTCTGCGTCAGAAGGCTGGGAGTGAGATGAAGCCTCTGATGCGGTACCACGGAGAGTTCCAGAAACGTGGTGTACCACGGTTGGCGAGCCCACGTTGGAGCAACCAGGATGAGAGTCATCGAGTGCTGCCTGAGCTTGCGTGCCACCAGCGGTATCAGAGGTACTGGGGGAAAAGCGTACGCAAATCTGCCTGACCAGTTCATCCACATCGCATTGCCCTGTGATTGCGGGTGTGGGAACCTGGCGGCGAAGCTTTGGCATTTTGCGTTCTCCTTTGTGGCGAACAGGTCTATCTCTGGATGACCCCAGTTTTGGAAGTACGGTTGGAGTACTGATGGGTGTATCTCCCACTTGTGCATCTGATGGCTGTGCCTGCTGAGCAGGTCCGCCATCTGGTTGTCCTTGCCCGGGAGATGCTCTGCCATGAGGAAGATGTTCCTCTGAATGGCCCACTTCCACATGCTCTGAGCCAGATGAGACAGCTGCGGAGAGTGCGTGCCTCCCTGCTTCTGAATGTAGTACATGGCTGTCATGTTGTCCGTCCGGATCAACACGACCTTGTTGCACAGGTGTACTTTGAACACCTTTAAGGCCATGAAGATTGCCATCAGTTCCAACACATTGATGTGCATCTCCCTTTGCTGTAGTATCCATAGTCCCTGCACTGTGTAGTGGAGTACATGCGCTCCCCAGCCTTGGAGAGAAGCGTCCGTCGTCAGGACAATCTGTGGCACAGGCCCTTGGAATGGTCGGCCCTTGCAAAGGTTTTGTGGATTCCACCAATGCAGAGAGTTGTATGCCCGACCGCTCACCAACACTAGGTCTGTCAGTTGCCCATGAGCCTGAGTCCACTGACGTGCCAGGCACTCCTGAAGCGGACGCATATGTAGCCTCGCGTGCGGGACAATGGAGATGCAGGAGGCCATCATGCCTATCAACTGCATGAACACCTTCGCTGGAAGCGAGTGTTGAGGTCTGAACCGTTGGATCAGCGTTTGGATACTGGCGATTCTCACTGAATTTGGCTGCGCAGTGGCTGCCAGAGTGATTATTGTCGCGCCCAGATACTGTCGTACATGGGCGGGCTGGAGATGTGATTTCGGGTAGTTCAGAGAGAATCCCAGATCGTGCAGGAGATGAATGGTGCGGGACACGTGGTCGGCGCACTGTTGTTCTGTTGTTGCTTGAATGAGCCAGTCGTCCATGTAGGGGTAGACGTGGATGTTCTGGCGTCGCAGATGCGCCGCCACCGTCGCCAGGCACTTTGTAAAGACCCTTGGCGCTGTGGTGACTCCGAACGGCAGAACCCTGAACTGGTAGTGCTGGTTTTGGATCGTGAATCTGAGATACTTCCTGTGGGAAGGATGCAGGGGGATGTGAAAGTATGCGTCCTTCAGATCCAACGTAGCCAGAAAGTCCCCCTGTTGAAGCAGGGGGAGCACCTGCTGCAACGTGAGCATATGGAAATGCTCCGAGAGAATGTACCAGTTGAGGGGCCTGAGGTCCAGGATGGGCCGCAGGGAACCGTCCTTTTTGGGGATTAGGAAGTACAGAGAGTAAACTCCTGTACCCCTTTCCTGCAGCGGGACGAGCTCTATTGCACCTTTTTGCAGCATGACCTGAACTTCCTGCTGCAACAAGAGCAAGTGCTCGCCGGACATGGGACGGCTTCTTGGAGGTATGTTCGGTGGAGTGGAGGTAAGTTCCAGACAGTAACCGTACTGGATAAGAGACTTGACCCACATGTCCGTGGTGATGGATTTCCACGCGGGCAGGAACTGCTGGAGTCTCCCCCCGACCGGTGTTGTGTGGTCGGGGGGCAGTGACAAGGCGTCACTGCTTGTTGGCGGCGGTGGACCTGGAGCTGTTGTTTCCACGTCCCCTGCCCTTGATGTTGTTGCCTCTGTATCCACCTCTACCCTTGTTGGTGTATGAGGTTTGGGTATTGCCCTTGTAGTATTGAGTGGATTGCAATGCCTGACCCCTTGAGGTGCCTCTGGTATTGGAGCGGCGAAAGGAGCCACCCCGAAACTGCTGAGATTGAAGGGCCCCCATAGATTTAGCAGTGTCCGTGTCTTTTTTCATTTTCTCAAGCGTCGCATCCACCTCAGGGCCAAACAAATGGTCAGGATTAACCGTCTGGTTCAGGATGGTCGTTTGTATATCGGGTTTAAATCCTGAAATCCTAAGCCAAGCATGCCTCCTGAGCAACACACTAGTGTTGATTGCCCTGGAAGCTGTATCAGCCACATCTAGCGCACACTTTATGGAAGCGTTTAAGATGAGCTTTCCCTCTTGAATTATCATCTCCCCTGCCTCCTTGTACTGGTCAGGCAAGTGTTGCAGTAGTGTCTCTAGGGTGTCATAATGAGCCCTATCGTAACGTGCGAGTAAGGCCTGAGTGTTTGAAATGCGCCAAATGTTAGCTGCCTGTGCAGCGATTCGCTTTCCTGAGGCCTCAAATATTTTCGACTCTTTGTCCGGGGGAGGAGCGTCACCAGTTGTCTGTGAGTTCGCCCTCTTCCGAGCGTTGGAAACGACCAAAGAGTCTAGTTGCAAGTGTTCCTTGATATATGTTGGATCCGAGGGCGCTGCCTTGTATTTTTTATCAATGCGTGGATTGATAACACGTGCCCGAGTGGGCTCCTTGAAGACCTCCTGCGCATGCTTGAGCACCCCCTTGAGCATTGGCAAAGTTTTAATCGACTTCTCGGCCACAGAGAAAGTGTCGAACAGAAAGTCTGCATCCACAGGATCTGAGTGCAGCTCTACATCGTGGTTAGCTGCAGCTCTTTCGATTAGCGCGTTGAAGGCAGCAGAGTCCTCCGTTGGCGAAGTTTTTGGCGCAAAGAAATGCGGTTCCAGACCTGACTGCGGGTCCTCGGGGTCGCCTCCGGCAGACCAAGGTTCATGTTCCTCCTCCGGATCCGAGTACGCCGGATAGTTGTACTCGACCTCTTCCTCGTCGTCATCCCCCGCGGTAGAGCGATTTGGGGATCGTGGCAGGTCACTCGGGGATGCCGGCGCCGGAGGCGCTGAAGTACCCGCAGAGTCCTTTTTGTTTTTTAGAGGAATGCGAAAGTGTTCCAGCACCGGTTCCGTGGTGATTTTTCTCTTGAGGAGGGACAGTTTCCCAGTATTGGCGTCGATGATGACTTCACGACGTTCTTCCTCCGCGAGTGGTTGGAGCCGAGGCTTAGCCACCACCGGAGACGCTTTGGGCGTCGACACCTCCTTCAAGGGAACCCCAACCACCTGCTTCGGGGCGAAGGCCTTCGGCGTCGACTTCGGCGGTAGGGTGAAGTGGACAGGCGTGTGCGCCTTGGACGGCTTCAGTGCGGGCTTCGACACTCCAGCCTCCGGGCCTGTAAGCTCCGCGGCCTTTCGAATCCGGTGCAGGGACTCCTGGACCTTCTTTGTGAGGGCTGGAGAGGGAGCGACCGTTTCGCCAGATTTCCCCGATTTGGGAATTGTGTCGGCGAGAGGCAGAGTCTTCGGAGTCGACGCGGTACCCTCCTTGGCTCCGGCGGCCGGCGCCGGGAAAGCCTGAGTTTTGGGTTCGCCTTGACGCTTCTTTGAAGCCTTCTTTGGGTCGTCGACCGCGACCACCTTCGGCGCCGATGCAGCCGCGTCGGACGGCTTTGCTTTCTACCCCGACCCAGATGACTTCGGGTCGGCCATATTGGCTGGACCGCCCATGTCGGCCATTTTGGATTTCTTTGGTTTTGACGCCTCCAGAGCCTTCTGTACGGCTTTCACTTTCGGTTTCGAAGCCGTAGCTGTTGAACCCGATGGCTTCACTTTCGGTTTTGAAAAAGTGAGCGGCACCTCCAAAATGTCCGTGGCCGGGCTCGTAGGCGGGGCAGCTGGACTTCGAACAGGATCTTGGGTAAGGCCCGAAGGGGATCCCTCGACCTGGGCCGTAGGAAGGGGGTTAACCCCTGAGTCAGTCCGGGGGTGCTCGTCCTCAGAGCTGTCCCCCACGGTGGCAATGGCCGTATCGTCGTCCCCTACCTCGTCGTCGGCTTCGTCAAACTCCTCGTCCCCTGCGTCGTAGGCCTCCCCCTCGGACGCAGGGCTAGAGTCCGAAACCTGCTGGACATCGTCGTCTCCGACGTCTTCCTCGAAGATGTTGTCCGGCGGGGGCGCAGACAGTTGGGCCTGGAGTCTCGCAGCCCGACGAATCTTGAGTGTCTTCTTGCACCGGAACTTCGAGCAGGCCATGCACCTGGCCTCGTTGTGGTCCGGCGACAGACAGGTGTTGCACACTGGGTGCACGTCGAGGTGCGAGTACTTCGCGTTGCAGACCGGGCACCGTTTAAACGGAGTCCGTTCCATGTCCTGAGCGTCGTGTGGGCCCGTCCGCGCCGAGAGCACGCGGAAGGGCAGCGAGAGTTCGGAGCTGGAGAAACAGTAAACCCGAACGAGAACTATACCGGCGCCAAGCCTAAAGACCTTTTGGTCTCGAGTTAAGTGAGTTTAACAACTATCGGTTCCGACATAGGGAACCGACGCACATCCGAACCCAATGGCGGAAAAAAACAATCTGGGGATGGAGGCGATGCCCATGCGCACTGTAGTCCAGGGGAGGAGCCACCTATCTCGTGATACTTCGAAGACTCTTCCAGGACAACAATGTGCAATCATCCGGACCCAACACTAGGCGGCGATCTATGCACAGATAAGAATTCAGCAGCCCACATGCCTCGAACCCGTGAGTTTTTAAAACCAAGTTTCTAGTTACCACATGTGCTTCGAAATTAAAGTCGCTTATGCCTAATAAACACAGTGCAATATTTAAAAGAAAGGAGCGTCACCGTACAGCAGTGGTGCGCGGCAGCAATCAAGGTAAAAGCAGCGCGGCCTCTCAGTCAGACCGGTGCTGCGTGCTGGTGCTTGGATGAAATGAGCAGCGGGGTCTCTTAGTCAGGATGGCTCTGTATATACTATACCAAATTGAGGTATAGTGTGCATAGAGTTCAGTGGATCCCCAAAGGTAGGCAGAGGTTAAGTTAGATAACACCTCACTATTTGTGGTAGTGAGGTCGAGCAGTAAGGCAGTATCAGAGGACCGTGTTAAGCAGTTGTTGTACATACTCCGTCAGCAAATGAATTCACACACTCAAAGACTGAACTTTAGACTAATTGTTTTTGTATGAAAAGATTTTTTGTTATTTTATTTTCTAGAACAAAGCAAGCCTGGCACAGGTCAGCAATAAATACTTTGCAGTAAAAATATACAGTTTGTAACACAGTTAGGATTGCAATTGTAAATGCACTTTGTTTTGACTTACAGTATTGTTTCTGAGAAATGCAATGCTTTGTAAATACAGTACATAAACTTAAATGGGTTTTTCAGTAAAATACCAGGTAAGTTACCTTTTAGATTACTTTTCCTACTCAAGAGTAGTACACCTGGATACTACTATGGGACATTTCCTGCAAACAATTAAAACCGTTTTGGTTAAATAGCACAAATTTAAAAAATGGCTTCAGGTTTTCAAACTCCACACTTTTCCAAGAAAAACAAACAGTCAATGTAATCCTATGGAGGAAAAAAATGGTTACGGTTTTCGGGAAAGTATTCAGTAGTGGGAGTTGAGGTTCTGGGGGTAGACTCTGGGTCCCCAAGGGTTGGGGATGCACTCTTGTTACACCCTCAGCGGCACTACGGCGGCCGGGTGCACAGTGCAGAGGCTCAATGTTATCCAATGGGGGGGGCGGGGGGTTTGGGCGGCCCCGTTGGTAGCTGCTGGCGAGCAGGCCACAAGGTTGTGGGAGCCAAGCACTGGTGTTAAGCTCAGAGCAAAATGGGATCCGGTTTAGGACACAAACTGCACCCGCAGCAGCGACTGGGTGCAGGGTGCTGTTTTGGCGACGGGTGCCCTGTTTTCAATGGGGATTTTGGTTTTCAACTGCAGGCTCGGTCCAGGAAGACTTCCGGGAGGAATAAACAGCTGGGCAGGTAAGTTGGAGGGCTCGGGACGTAGGTGCACCTCGGGTTCTTTTCTCCAAGGCGCAGGGCGGCTGGATGCAAGGGGTGTCTTTTGAAGTCGGATTTCACCTTACCAGGCCACTCGTGGTTTGGCGGCGGGTCTCCGTGCAGAGGCTGCAGGCGGAGTCATGGAGTCCAGTAGGGGTCAACCCACGGTGGACTCTGGAGATCTGGGGGACCAAGCTGGGACCGGTGAGCCACTCTAACTCAGCTGTAGGCGACGGGTGCAGTGGTGGTTCCAGGCGTTGCGTTTCTTTTTCCTCAGCAGGCTCGGACTCTTTCTTTGGTGTTTCTTTTGAACAGATATGCTGTTCACAGGAGATCCGGTCTTTGTTGAAGGCAGTCAGTCCTCCCAGGGGTTCTGGAGCTCACCGACTGCAGGGCAAAACGATTTTTGGCGCAAGATCTCTGGAAACTGCAGACAGGCTGGTAGGGCTGGGGCTGAGTCAGTTGTTTTCTGCAGTTTCCTCTGCTGGGCCTCTTTTCTTCCTTTTTCTTCTTAGATTGCGGGAATCTGCTTTCTTAGTTCAGGGCTTCCCCCTAAATACTGTATTTAGGGAGCGTTTTAGGAGGTCTCGAGGTCAATAGTCAATGGGCTACTGACCTTAGGGTGACTACACCCTTGGTGTGCTCACCCCACGTGGGGGCTGCTCTCGCATTACAAAGGTTGACAGGCCATTGAAGCTCCTATGCCACAGGTGGCTCTTCCTGACCTGGGGGAGGTGTGACCTCCTCCGCCAAGGAAAGGCTTTGTTTCTTGGCTCGGGGAGAGAAGGCTTCCACCCTAGGGTCCAAAACATGTCTTGTGGTGGCAGGCTGGTGTATACCAGTCAGGGAACCCACCAGAGGCTGGTTGATTTTCAGGGGCATCTCTAAGATACCCCCTGTGTGCATCTTTCATTAAATCCCACACTGACATCAGTGTGGGTTTAATGTGCTGAGAAGTGATAGTAAACTTCCCAGTTTTCAGTGTATCCATTATGGTGCTGGGGAGTTCGTAATGACAAGCTCCCAGCACCCTATACTCTTAATGGCAGCACTGCACTTACGTCTAAGAATGGACTTAGACACTGTAGGGGTACAAGGCTCATGCACCTGTACCATCACCACTGGCATAGGGCACCCAGCTAGAGGGGTGACTGATCTATGCCAGGGCTGTTGTCATGCTCCATTAGAGTGTATGTTCTAAAAGGGCATTTTCCGTCCTCGCTGTCCTTACTTGCACCCGCCTCCCACACCACTTCCACATCAAGCCTGCTTCCATCAGCTCGTTGCCCCCGTCATAGCACTTCCAATGCTTGCATTTTTCAATGATTTGCAATAAAGATTTCATTGAAGCCACCTCATAGGGGTGAGAAGAGACACAAGAGTGTGTGCGTGTGTATGTGCACGCCTGCATGTCTGAGTGCTCTTGTAGTGCTGTATACGTATGTGCATACTTGCTATATGCATTTCTATGTGCATGTCTGTGTCTGTGTTTGTAGGTGCTCCTGCTTGCATGCGTATGTGTGCATGAGTGTGTATATGTATGCTTTTGTGGTTGCATCTATCAGTGTATGCGGCTGCAGGTGACTGTTTCCAAATGTGTGCATGTCTATTTGTGCATGCATGCTTCTATATTTCTGTACTTGCACGTTCGTGTTGGTCTATCTGTGCATCTATGTTTATATTTAGGAGGTTTTTTAAATGCACATAAAAGACCCAGGGGGGTGAGTGCAAGTGCTTTACTAAGAACAATATCTGCGACAATAACTAATGGCTGGGAACAAATATGCTACTTACCAGTATGCATCTGTTCTTGGCATGTAGGGCTGCTGACATTCATATCTGTGCATAGATCGCCGCCTAGTGTTGGGTCCGGATGATCGCACATTGTGGTCCTGGAAGAGTCTTCGAAGTATCACGAGATAGGTGGCTCCTCCCCTGGACTACAGTGCGCATGGGAATCGACTCCATCCTCAGATTGTTTTTAGCCATTGTGGCCAAGATGGAGTGAAACTAAGTGAATGATGATCATGCCAGAAGTATGTGTGAGTGCTGCAGCCGCTACAGGAGCCGGGGAGGAGGGCGGGCGATATGAAGGTCAGCAGCCCTACATGCCAAGAACAGATGCATACTGGTAAGTAGCATATTCGGTTTGAGGCATGTATAGAATACATAGCAGTCCCTCCATTAACGGCGGCCGCCTGTACCAGCTGCAGCAGTTTGGAAAAGTATTTTTAGAACAGCCTGCCCTACAGCTGCCTGCTGTTTGGAGTGCACATCAACACAGTAATGTTTTGTAAATGTGTGTGTGGTAGACCATGTGGCTGCTCTACATATGTCTTCCAAAGGAATATTTCCGAGGAAAGCCATGGAGGCCTCCAACTTTCGAGTGGAGTGGGCCCGTGGTGGAATGGTGAGTGCGCGCTTGGCTTTCTGATAGCAGATCTGAATACATTTAACGATCCACCTGGCTATACCAGCCTTGGAAATGGGGTTACCTTTGTGTTGTGGTGCAAAGGCAACAAATAGTTGTTTAGTCTTCCTAAAATCTTTGGTCCTATCAATGTAGTACATCAGGGCCCTTTTGACGTCAAGTGTATGGAGCATTCTCTCCGCAAGTGACTCTGGATTTTGGAAGAACACAGGTAGTTCTATAGTCTGGTTGATATGGAACTGAGACACTACCTTAGGAAGGAATTTAGGGTTAGTGCGAAGCACCACCCTGTTAGAATGAATTTGAATAAATGGCTCTTGGATAGTTAGTGCCTGGAGTTCACTAACTCGTCGTAGCGACGTAATCGCTATAAGGAAAGCCACTTTCCATGTCAAGAATTGAATCTCGCAGGAATGCAGTGGTTCAAAGGGGGGACCCATCAGCCTGGTGAGGACCACATTGAGGTTCCACTCTGGAGCTGGTGGCGTCCGCGGAGGAATGACTCGTTTGAGTGAGAGGTGCTGGCTGTATTGGAGATAAGCAGCCATTGCGGATAAATGTATACGAATGGAAGCATAGGCCAGATTACATTTGTACAGATGTAAGAGATAACAAATGATGTTTTGAATAGATGCATCCAGCGGGTTAATGTTGTGGTCTGCACAATAAATGACAAACCGCTTCCACTTCGCCGCATAGCATGCTCTGGTGGTGGGCTTCCTTGCCTCCCAGATGATGTCCATACAGTCAGGAGGTAAGTTGAGGTAGCCAAACTCCAAGACTTCAGGAGCCAGATCGCCAGGTTGAGCTGCTGCGGATCTGGATGCTGAATGTCGCCATGGCTCTGCGTCAAAAGCCTGGGTGTGAGGCGCAGCCTTTGATGCGGTACCACGGACAGTTCTAGAAACGTGGTGTACCATGGTTGGCGTGCCCACGTTGGAGCAACCAGGATGAGAGTCATCGAGTGTTGCTTCAGCTTGCGTGCCACCAGCGGTATTAGAGGTGCTGGGGGAAAAGCGTACGCAAATTTGCCTGACCAGTTCATCCATATCGCATTGCCTTGCGACTGTGGGTGTGGAAACCTGGCGGCAAAGCTTCGGCATTTTGAGTTCTCTTTTGTGGCGAACAGGTCTATCTCTGGATGACCCCACCTTTGGAAGTACGGGTGGAGTACAGATGGATGTATCTCCCACTCGTGCATTTGGTGGCTGTACCTGCTGAGCAGGTCCGCCATCTGATTGTCCTTGCCTGGGAGGTGTTCGGCCATGAGGAAGATGTTCCTCTGAATGGCCCACTTCCACATGCTCTGAGCCATATGAGACAGCTGTGGAGAGTGTGTTCCTCCCTGCTTCTGAATGTAATACATGGCCATCATGTTGTCCATCTGGATCAACACGACTTTGTTGCACAGATGTACTTTGAAGGCTTTCAGTGCCAGGAAGATCGCCAGCAGTT
This sequence comes from Lissotriton vulgaris, assembly GCF_964263255.1. Lineage (NCBI taxonomy): Eukaryota > Metazoa > Chordata > Amphibia > Caudata > Salamandridae > Lissotriton > Lissotriton vulgaris. The sequence continues at coordinate 135,209,507 of NC_141697.1, read as the reverse complement.
CTAGAACATTGATGTGCATCTTCCTTTGCTGTGGTGTCCATAGCCCCTGCACATTGTAGTGGAGTACATGAGCTCCCCATCCCTGGAGAGAAGCGTCCGTCGTCAGGATGATCTGTGGCACAGGCTCTTGGAACGGTCGTCCCTTGCAAAGGTTTCGTGGATTCCACCAATGCAGAGAGTTGTATGCCCGACCGCTCACCAACACTAGGTCTTTCAACTGCCCGTGAGCCTGAGTCCACTGACGTGCTAAGCACTCCTGAAGCGGACGCATATGTAGTCTTGCGTGCGGGACTATGGAGATGCAGGAGGCCATCATGCCTATCAACTGCATGAACACTCGTGCTGAAAGCGAGTGTTGAGGTCTGAATTTCTGTATCAGCGATTGAATGCTGCTGACCCTCACTGAATTTGGCTGTGCTGTGGCTGCCAGAGTGTTTATCGTCGCACCCAGATACTGCCGTATGTGGGCGGGTTGCAGGTGGGACTTTGGGTAATTCAGTGAGAATCCCAGATCGTGAAGAAGGTGAATGGTGTGGGACATGTGGGCGGCACACTGCTGGGCCGACTTTGCCTGAATGAGCCAGTCGTCCAGATAAGGGTAGACGTCAATGTTTTGTCTCCTTAGGTGTGCTGCCACCGTCGCCAGGCACTTCGTAAACACCCTGGGTGCCGTGGTGACCCCAAAAGGCAGAACCTTGAACTGGTAATGTTGGTTGTGGATGGTGAACCGGAGGTATTTTTTGTGTGACGGGTGTAGCGGAATATGAAAATACGCATCCTTCAGATCCAAAGTTGCGAGAAAATCCCTCTGATTGAGCAACGGCAGGACTTGCTGCAGGGTCAGCATGTGAAAGTGCTCCGATAGGATGTACTGATTGAGGGGTCTGAGGTTCAGTATGGGTCTGAGGGACCCGTCTTTTTTTGGTATTAAGAAGTACAGTGAGTAAACTCCTGTGCCTCTTTCTTTCACAGGCACGAGCTCGATTGCCACTTTTTGCAGCATGACGAGAACTTCCTGCTGCAATAAGTGCAAATGCTCGGCGGACATAGGACGGTGTCTTGGGGGTATGTTGGGTGGAGTGGATGTTAACTCCAGACAATAACCGTACTGTATAAGCTGTGTGACCCACCTGTCTGTGGTGATGGATTTCCAGACTGGCAGGAACTGTTGAAGTCTCCCCCCGACAGGTGTTGCGTGGTCGGGGGGCAGTGACAAGGCGTCACTGTTTGTTAGTGGCGGAGGATCTGGAGTTATTGTTTCCACGACCTCTGCCTTTGGCGCTGTGTCCACGATATCCACCTCGACTCTGTTTGGTGTATGTGGTCTGCTTGTTGCCTTTATAGTACTGTGTGGTTTGGGAGAGCTGGCCTATGGAAACACCTCTAGTGCTTGAGCGACGAAAAGAACCAGCCCTGAACTGTTGGGACTGCAGAGCCCCCATGGACTTAGCAGTTTGTGTCCTTTTTGATTTTCTCCAAGGTGGTGTCCACCTCTGGGCCAAATAGATGATCAGGGTTTACTGTCGGATTGAAAATGGTGGTCTGTATCTCCGGCTTGAATCTTGAGATTCTGAGCCAGGCAGGTCGTCTCAGCATGACACTATTGTTGATAGCTCTGGCCGCGGTGTGAGCCGCGTCTAGTCCACATTTAATAGAAGCATTTGATATCAGCTTCCCCTCTTGGATGAGCATCTTAGCTGCCTCTTTGTATTTGTCTGGCAGGTGCTGTAACAGGGTCTCCAGTGTGTCGTAATGTGCCCTGTCATACCTTGCTAGAAGTGCTTGTGTATTTGAAATGCGCCAGATATTGGCCGCTTGAGCTGCTACTCTTTTCCCTGATGCCTCAAACACCTTAGATTCCTTATCTGGGGAAGGAGCATCACCCGATGTTTGTGAATTAGCCCTCTTCCGGGCATTAGAAACAACAAGAGAGTCCAAAGGCAACTGTCCCTTGATGTAAGTAGGGTCACTAGGTGCCAGTTTGTACTTCTTCTCAATTCTAGGGTTTATCACCATGGCTCTCGTAGGCTCTTTCAAGATGTCCCCAGCATGTTTCAAGACACCCTTCAACATGGGCAGAGTCTTGACAGTCCTCTCTGAGACGGAAAAGGTGTCAAAAAGAAAGTCTACTTCAATGGGGTCAGCATGGAGCTGGACGTCATGATTTTTAGCTGCCCTTTCAATGAGGGCATTAAACGCAGCTGAATCCTCTGTAGGCGACGTTTTCTCAGCATACATTTGAGTGTCTGGGGTAGAGTGAGGATCACCTGGGTCAGCAGCAGCTGCCCAGGGTTCATTGGTATCATCTGGCTCAGTGTAGACAGGATAGCTGTACTCATCATCATCACCTTCCCCAGTGTCCACATCTGAATAAGTGGGTGAGACATCATGGCCATGTGGAGAAATTGTTTCCACAAGAACAGGGGTCGAAGTGGAATCCTTCTTCCTCTTCAGTGGAATTTTGTAGGACTCCATTGGCTGTTCCGGGGCAATTTTCCGCTTATGAAGGGAAAGCCTGCCTGTTTCGGCATCGATAAAATGTTCTTGTTGTTCTTCCAACGAAGATTGTCGATGCTTTAAGGCCGGTGTAGGAAGGTACATCCTGACTATGGTTGCCCCCAACTTTTTGCCCTGTGTTTTAGCTGGTTTTGGACATAGTCGACCTGGGACCCTGCCAATCAGGACCCCAGGCCTACTGCTCTCTCTTTAAAATGGATTCCATGTACCCTAGGTACATTTCCAATTGGTACTGGGCCACCCTATCAGACCCTGTAACTCAGGGCATAGGTGTACCCAGGGCTGCCAGGGGCTGCAGCATGTATTGTGCCACCCCTGGCTGGCCTCCTAAATTTGACACAACTGGCTGCATGACAGCTGGGGCAAAGTCGTGTAATCACCCTTTGCTGTAGGTGTAGTATACCTATACCTAACCCTAACATGGACACACAGATTCCTATCAGTCACTCCTATGGCAGGCCTTGACAATCCTGAAGGCAGAGTGCTTGGAATCGTGTGAGATGGTGCTCTGGCATGAGCTGAGCCTGTCTGCAGCTTGCGGAATCAAGTCCTAATAGCTGCTCCATGATATCGCATACCATATACTCTTAAGTGCATTATAATCCTCGCGGTTAAATGCTATCTTTGGTATTGCTTTATCAAAACATGTCGAGTAAGGTGTCATACGAATTGGAATACTAACCCCTCGCCAATTCTGGCGACGGGGTTAGCATTCCACCCTTCTAGAGGGACACGACATGTATGTAACTGTGAACCCCGGTTAAAGTTAACTGAAGCCTCAGCTCCACAAAATGGATGCTGCCACCACAGACACGAGTCTGACCCCCTACAGCTGGGAGTCCTTCCAGCGAGGGGAGCCTGGACAAAGGGTTTCCTGTCAGGGGCGGTGCTAGCACCGTCCCAGACATGGTTTTGTGTATCCTGGGTAGGCAGGGCTTTACAGGAAGGTGACTGCTGAGTGGCACCCCGGTGCTCACTACGCATAGGCCGGTCTGAACCAGTTCCAGGGGCACACCAGCCCCTGGCCTGGGGAAGTCCGGCATGGCTGAGGGGTGTAACCACCCCCCACCTAGTCCCACCCATAGGCAGGACCTAGTCACCGGGTCAGCCCCCTTTTTTAGTATAAAGATGGGAGCGGGCCCCCTGTTAAAATTAGATCATCTTTGGAATCAAGATACCACTTTCTTCGAAAGGACTTCACGATTTCTTCTTCAAGATTCTCCCTTGTGGCTAAGGAGTAGTCACCCTGCATCAAGCGGGCACCATCCTAAAGAACACTGCGGTCTGCTGCAAGTCCTTCATCACGAATCCGACGACCCAGCTCGACGAGACCCGGCTTCCCTGGCACCTCTGACCTCTACTCACCTCTACAGCCAAGCTGAGAACCGTGAGTGCGACGAGACCTTAAGGGACCGACGATCGCCAAGACTGCACGACATCTTTACTGCAAGCCCACCGTGTCCTCCACTGGTGAGTGCTTTGGGGTCCGAGAAGCCCCGACCCTGCGCAGCTCCAGCACCCAAGATCAGCCCCCCTGCATCTCCACGATCTGCGTGGGGCCCTTTTGCTGTTTGCTGTGCACCGCGTTGTTTGGCTACTAGCCGGCTGGCTTGTGGCCCTCTGAACGACGCCCAACGACTTCACGACTGCTGGTCTGGTTGCTCCAGGCTGGCCCTTGCTTCCTTCTTCAAGAGAGGCACCCCGGACCCTCCTGGTCCACTCCAGACGCCATTTTAGGTCCACCGCGTGGGCTTGAATTTGCCAAGGCTTTGTTGCCCAATCCTGGGTCCAGCGACGCCGACAGCTTCTACCTTCGTGGGACAGCTCGATCCTCCATCCTGGTCGCCGACAACGCCTCCTGGTCCGTGAGATCTTCGAGTCAAGCGTCACCCACTCACCTAGTCGAGGTGGCTACCATCCGGTACCCTCCTGGTGCCCACTGACTACTGGCTAGTAGTCTCGAACTTGGTCCCCTCTGCTTTCAGGTGTCATCTATCTTCGAGATCCAGGCTTGGATCCAACTGAACTTTCTTCACTGGTCACCGGCCAGCATCTTTTCTTCCGGCTCCTGGTCCGTCTACGAGGATTCCCGACGTCTTTTCAGACCTATGCAGCTGCAGCCCCTGGGCTAGGTAACTTCGGCATTTCGGTGCCCCAGCATAGCCTCACTATCCAAGGGTCAGAATCTACTTTCGTTTTCTCCCTACCAGGTCGGGTTCGCCCGAGAACACTAACTTTCTATTTCCTAGCTACCATAGACTTTTGTCCCGCATCTCGCGTGAGAGTGCACACACTGCACCCGAGTCCCCTAGGCCTCCTAGAAGTAATCTAACGATTCCCTAGTCAAGTCCTAGCGATTCCAAAAGCTATTAGTACTGTACTTACCTGCTAGGAATTTCACATTCCACTTTTAGAGTATATGGTTTTCCGTGCCCCTCGGGCATTTGTATATACTGTGCTAACTTAAGTATTTTTATAAGAGTTTTGGTTTGTGCTTAGTACCCTGTCCTCATAAAGAGTACAGGGCTGTTGTGATCTTTAATAAATAACTGTTTATTTTCATAACACTTGTGTGGTGTCCTTTCACTGGGTATTCAAGGGGTATATGTGTGGTAAACAGCTGGCTTAACACGCCCTCTCGAGTCTTTAGCCTTAGACTGCTCGTATCCATGCTACTAGGATAGCTGGTCTATAAGGTTGACTTACAACCAATCATCAATAAGGGTTGCTGGACTGATACATAGTGGGCACTAGAATAGTGACCACTGCATATCAGGCCACCTTCTCACATTGGTGAGCAGCGGTTGGGATTTGAGCTTGCTGTTGTTTTACCACACGTATCCTAAGAATATCTTGTTGAAAGATCACATAAGTACTGTTAGGTACATATAACTAAAGCTTAGAATACTCTGAGTTCTACTGAACCAGCTGTTGTAGCTCCTCAAGGCTTAGCACACCTTGGCTGCAACTCTTAGCAAGGGATCAGTAGGTAACACATAGTGTAGGTAGGTGCATCACTTACACCACACTAGAAGCAGTATGTCGGCCACAGGAGGAAACACTGAGTCTCCCCTTGTGTCAGTTGACCCTCCACAGGTCATCCCTTCAAAATATACTGCTCTTAGCTTCCATGAGATGAGACAAGTGTGTACTCTCAGGAAACTAAAACAGGGGTCTAACCCCACCACTTCCTTTCTGATTGGTCTCTTAGAGGCTTATGATGCCAGTAGGGCTGGTAACCCAGACCCTTCTAATCCAGATGGAAGTTTGCCCTCCTTACAGGGTCCCTTTGATATCCATCCCCTCCTTGAGGCAGATGTTGCTGAGGATGAGGATGAGTTATCAGGGGATGAGGCAGATAAGGGACAGGTAGAAGTCAGCAGACTAAGCAGGTCCAACTTAAGCAGACATGAGCTTGGTACTGGGGAACTCCTGGGCCCACTCTCAGGTCAGCTTAACATTGGGAATGGACGAGTTAGGTCTCTATCAAGAGGCTCTAGCAGATCCTTTCGAACCAATGGCTCTCTCAACTCTTCTCACAGAGGAATGTCTTCCCCTAAGAGGAGAGTGTATGAAGCTGAAGAAAGGGCAGTCAAACTGAGGATTGAAAGGGAAGAACTTGCCCTGGCCAAAGAGAGACTTGCCCTTGCTAGAGAGCAAGAATTATGTGGGCTAGTTCCCACTGGTGGCAGCAATAAACCTAGCAATAGGGAAAGGAGTTTTGATACAAAGCACCTGAATAAGATAGTGCCCCCCTTTAAAGAAGGGGATGACATCCACAAATGGATTACTGCTTTGGAGAGAGCCTGCACTGTGCAGGGTGTTCCCCAAAGTAAGTGGGCAGCTATCTTGTGGCTCTCCTTTGATGGTAAAGGTAGAGATAAGCTCCTCACCACAAGGGTGGAGGATGCTAACAATTACCAAGTCTTGAAAAATGTACTGGTTGATGGGTTTGGTTTAACCACTGAACAATACAGGATGCTGTTCAGAGACACCCAGAAAACTCAGTCTCAAGATTGGACTGACTTTGTTGATTGTGCCACTAAGGCTTTTGAAGGCTGGCTACTGGGTAGTAAGGTTACTGATTTTAAAGGATTGTATAATCTAATTATGAGGGAGCAAATCCTAAATAATTGTCAGAACCAGTTATTACATCAGCACCTGGTAGACTCTGAGTTGACCTCTCCACAGGAATTGGGTAAGAGGGCAGACAAATGGGTCAGAACCAGGGTTAGGCCTAAAAACCAGGGTGGTGACCAGAAAAAGGAATCAACCAAGCCTCAAGAGAAGGGTGGGGATAAATCCACAGAGAAGACTTCCCTAGGGCCCCAAAACTCCAACAAGGGTGGTGGGTCCCAGAACACTCCTTCAGAACAGAAGAAACCTTATTGCCATACCTGTAAACAGGTGGGCCATTACAAAAGTGATGCCAGTTGCCCTAAAAATGGTAATAAGGGAAATACACCCCCAGGTAATACTCCTAAACCTCCTGTTACCACTAGTGGTAATCCCCCAGGTGGTGGGAGTGCCCCCAAGAATGTGGTGGGCATTACTTTGGGCAATCAGGAGGACTATGGCTTAGCCAGGTTCCCTGGCCACACTCTTGTCTGTGAGACTGGCATGGGGTTTGCCAACTTCACTACTGGACCCCACATTTTGGGAAAGTATAGACAAGAAGTGTTAGTGAATGGTCAGAAAGTTGAGGCATTCAGAGACACAGGGGCCAGCCTCACCATGGTGAGTGACCATCTGGTCCCCTCTGCTCAACTGACCCCTGGTTTTACTTATCAGGTGACAGACATTCATGGAATGAAGAGAAGGCATCCCATGGCAGTAGTCAAGCTCAGCTGGGGTAATGTCACAGGGCCCATGAGAGTGGCAGTGACAGATAACCTACCTGTAGATTGCTTACTGGGGAATGACCTGGAACTCTCAGCATGGGCTGAAGTGGAACAAGAAACTCATTCCAGAATGATAGGCCTATCCAGACAGGTTAGTGGGGCAGTAATAGCTACAGCCCCAGTCCAAGCACCAGTCCTCCCTGAAAAGGTTGGCAAGGTTGAAATGGTCTCAGCCTCTACTCAGACAGATAGTGAGGTTGTGAAGCCTGAAACAATGGATCACTCCACTCAAACAGAGAGCCTTGAGGAGGAAGAAGAGTCTCCCCCCTCCCAGACACTAGGTGAGAGCCAGCCTCCTCAGGGAACTGACTCTACCCCTGTTGAAGGAACTGCCCCAGAGGTAGTCAGGCCTAGCCTGGCAGAGCCCCTGATGGCAGTGGACCCTTCCCAGGTGGGACCCAGTCTGGAGCAGGTAACCTGCACCTCTCTACCCTGCCTCAGTCAGCCCAGGGCTGAAGAGACCAGGGAGGCCAGTGGTGGACCCCAAAGGGCCCCCTGTCCAAAAGAACCACTTAATCAGCAGATTAGGGTCACTGAAGCTGGTAAACCCAGCCAAGTGAAAATAAGTCAGACTCCTGAGGGATCCCCCTTAAAAGTAGTTAGGGAACTCCCACAGCTGGACACTGTTGGGCACAGCCAAACATGGGGCCTAAAAACCCCAGACCTGACCTGTCCCTCCAGTAAGCCAAACAGAGGGACCCAGCCTCCAGCTTTAGGTAGCCAGAGGCTGACCCTGAGAGCTCAGTGCATCTCAGCTAAAGAAAGAAAGGCACATATGATGGATGGTGATTGGAGGAAGTTGAGCCCAAAGGTAGAGGAGCCTCACTTCAGTACTCCATCCCAGCATCAGCCTTCTTCTTTCCCAAGACACACCAGAGACAGAGATTCCCTATGGTGGAGACCCTCAGATACCCTTAGGGTGAGGGGTTGCCTAGTGGACCATGACACAGGGGGAAACCAAGCCAGAGCTGGTCCTTCCTTATATGGCCACTTAGGTAATAGAGGCTTACCTGGACAAGGATAGCCTTATCTCCTTTCGTTTGGGGGGGGGTTGTGTAGGAAGGTACATCCTGACTATGGTTGCCCCCAACTTTTTGCCCTGTGTTTTAGCTGGTTTTGGACATAGTCGACCTGGGACCCTGCCAATCAGGACCCCAGGCCTACTGCTCTCTCTTTAAAATGGATTCCATGTACCCTAGGTACATTTCCAATTGGTACTGGGCCACCCTATCAGACCCTGTAACTCAGGGCATAGGTGTACCCAGGGCTGCCAGGGGCTGCAGCATGTATTGTGCCACCCCTGGCTGGCCTCCTAAATTTGACACAACTGGCTGCATGACAGCTGGGGCAAAGTCGTGTAATCACCCTTTGCTGTAGGTGTAGTATACCTATACCTAACCCTAACATGGACACACAGATTCCTATCAGTCACTCCTATGGCAGGCCTTGACAATCCTGAAGGCAGAGTGCTTGGAATCGTGTGAGATGGTGCTCTGGCATGAGCTGAGCCTGTCTGCAGCTTGCGGAATCAAGTCCTAATAGCTGCTCCATGATATCGCATACCATATACTCTTAAGTGCATTATAATCCTCGCGGTTAAATGCTATCTTTGGTATTGCTTTATCAAAACATGTCGAGTAAGGTGTCATACGAATTGGAATACTAACCCCTCGCCAATTCTGGCGACGGGGTTAGCATTCCACCCTTCTAGAGGGACACGACATGTATGTAACTGTGAACCCCGGTTAAAGTTAACTGAAGCCTCAGCTCCACAAAATGGATGCTGCCACCACAGACACGAGTCTGACCCCCTACAGCTGGGAGTCCTTCCAGCGAGGGGAGCCTGGACAAAGGGTTTCCTGTCAGGGGCGGTGCTAGCACCGTCCCAGACATGGTTTTGTGTATCCTGGGTAGGCAGGGCTTTACAGGAAGGTGACTGCTGAGTGGCACCCCGGTGCTCACTACGCATAGGCCGGTCTGAACCAGTTCCAGGGGCACACCAGCCCCTGGCCTGGGGAAGTCCGGCATGGCTGAGGGGTGTAACCACCCCCCACCTAGTCCCACCCATAGGCAGGACCTAGTCACCGGGTCAGCCCCCTTTTTTAGTATAAAGATGGGAGCGGGCCCCCTGTTAAAATTAGATCATCTTTGGAATCAAGATACCACTTTCTTCGAAAGGACTTCACGATTTCTTCTTCAAGATTCTCCCTTGTGGCTAAGGAGTAGTCACCCTGCATCAAGCGGGCACCATCCTAAAGAACACTGCGGTCTGCTGCAAGTCCTTCATCACGAATCCGACGACCCAGCTCGACGAGACCCGGCTTCCCTGGCACCTCTGACCTCTACTCACCTCTACAGCCAAGCTGAGAACCGTGAGTGCGACGAGACCTTAAGGGACCGACGATCGCCAAGACTGCACGACATCTTTACTGCAAGCCCACCGTGTCCTCCACTGGTGAGTGCTTTGGGGTCCGAGAAGCCCCGACCCTGCGCAGCTCCAGCACCCAAGATCAGCCCCCCTGCATCTCCACGATCTGCGTGGGGCCCTTTTGCTGTTTGCTGTGCACCGCGTTGTTTGGCTACTAGCCGGCTGGCTTGTGGCCCTCTGAACGACGCCCAACGACTTCACGACTGCTGGTCTGGTTGCTCCAGGCTGGCCCTTGCTTCCTTCTTCAAGAGAGGCACCCCGGACCCTCCTGGTCCACTCCAGACGCCATTTTAGGTCCACCGCGTGGGCTTGAATTTGCCAAGGCTTTGTTGCCCAATCCTGGGTCCAGCGACGCCGACAGCTTCTACCTTCGTGGGACAGCTCGATCCTCCATCCTGGTCGCCGACAACGCCTCCTGGTCCGTGAGATCTTCGAGTCAAGCGTCACCCACTCACCTAGTCGAGGTGGCTACCATCCGGTACCCTCCTGGTGCCCACTGACTACTGGCTAGTAGTCTCGAACTTGGTCCCCTCTGCTTTCAGGTGTCATCTATCTTCGAGATCCAGGCTTGGATCCAACTGAACTTTCTTCACTGGTCACCGGCCAGCATCTTTTCTTCCGGCTCCTGGTCCGTCTACGAGGATTCCCGACGTCTTTTCAGACCTATGCAGCTGCAGCCCCTGGGCTAGGTAACTTCGGCATTTCGGTGCCCCAGCATAGCCTCACTATCCAAGGGTCAGAATCTACTTTCGTTTTCTCCCTACCAGGTCGGGTTCGCCCGAGAACACTAACTTTCTATTTCCTAGCTACCATAGACTTTTGTCCCGCATCTCGCGTGAGAGTGCACACACTGCACCCGAGTCCCCTAGGCCTCCTAGAAGTAATCTAACGATTCCCTAGTCAAGTCCTAGCGATTCCAAAAGCTATTAGTACTGTACTTACCTGCTAGGAATTTCACATTCCACTTTTAGAGTATATGGTTTTCCGTGCCCCTCGGGCATTTGTATATACTGTGCTAACTTAAGTATTTTTATAAGAGTTTTGGTTTGTGCTTAGTACCCTGTCCTCATAAAGAGTACAGGGCTGTTGTGATCTTTAATAAATAACTGTTTATTTTCATAACACTTGTGTGGTGTCCTTTCACTGGGTATTCAAGGGGTATATGTGTGGTAAACAGCTGGCTTAACACGCCCTCTCGAGTCTTTAGCCTTAGACTGCTCGTATCCATGCTACTAGGATAGCTGGTCTATAAGGTTGACTTACAACCAATCATCAATAAGGGTTGCTGGACTGATACATAGTGGGCACTAGAATAGTGACCACTGCATATCAGGCCACCTTCTCACAGCCGGGACCACCGTCGTTGACTTCGGCACCGAGGGTATCTTCTCGGGCACGTTGGTGACCACCCTAGGGGCGAAAGCCTTTGGCGCCACTTTTGGCGGCAACGTGAAGTGAATTGGCGTCGACGCTTTCTGCGGTTTAATCGACAGGTTTCAAAGATGGAGGATCTTTTGGCCCGACACTTGAGCCCTTGTCCATGATGCGCTGCAGGGAGTCTGCCACTTGCTTGGAGAAAGCGGCGGACGGCTGCGTCGAGTCGACAGAATCCTTCGAGGCACCACCAGACGTGGACTCGTGGGTTGGGCCTGTCTTGGCCTTGTCTTGTCGACAAGAGTCTCGAGAACCTTCGGATCACCGAGCCCTTTGTCGGTGCCGACCATCTTCGGGGCCGATTTACTGGTCTCAACTGCCTTGACCTTTGTTTTCGGCGTGCCAGACTTCGTCTCGACGCCCTTGAGCTGTTTCTTCGGGTCGATAACGCGCTTTTGCTTCGTCGGTGCCGACAGGTCTGAGGGCTTTGAGCCGACCAAAGCAATACGCACTTTTGGTTTCGAGGGGGGCACCAGTACTTTCACTTGCGTCAAGACCGTTGTCTTCACTTTCGGTTTCGATTTCGTAGGGTGCGGCTCAATAGCAATGTCTGTAGCCGAGCCCAAAGGCGGGCCGTAGAACCCACTGGAAGATCTTGGGTAAGGCCTAGTGGCGATCCCTCGACCTGAGCCTTTTGAAGCGTTTCGGCCCCAATGTCAGTTTGAGTGAGCTCTTCGCTCGAGCTATCTTCCATGGCCCCAAAGGACTTATCGTCGTCTCCTACCTCGTCGACTTCTTCCGCTTCGAGCATTTCAACGTCCGCGTCGTAGTTGTAGTCGACCTACGACGCGGGATTCAACAGGTCTTCACTAACTTCCCGGTCAGCTCCCTCATCATCCCCGGCATTGAATATGTTCACAGGCGCCGGTGCAGTCTGCTGGGCCTCCTGGCGCGCAGCGCGACGATGCATAAGAGTCTTCTTGGATCGAAATCTGGAACAAGCCATGCAGCTGGCTTCATCATGATCCGGCGACAGACACTTGTTGCACACCGGGTGGACGTCGATGTGGGGATACTTGGAGTTGCACACGGGACATCTTTTGAACGGACTCCGTTCCATGATGGTCCGTTGATAAGGTCTTTGGCGCTGACTGGGCCTTCAGCGTCGAAAGCAAGCGACTCATGAATCCGGCTCGGAACTGAGCCGGAAGAATCGGGCACCGAACGCAAGACTATACCGACGAAAAACTAAAGGCCTTTTGGCCGTAAGAAAGTTTATCGATTCCGACTAGAGTGAACCAATATACATCCGAACCCAATGGCGGAAAAAAACAATCTGAGGATGGAGTCGATGCCTATGTGCACTGTAGTCCAGGGGAGGAGCCACCTATCTCGTGATACTTCGAAGACTCTTCCAGGACAACAATGTGCGATCATCCGGACCCAACACTAGGCGGCGATCTATGCACAGATATGAATTCAGCAGCCCACATGCCTCGAACAAGATTAACCTCATTAGCACTTAAAAGGGGCCATCCAAGGAAGAGAAAAACAGTTCTCTTTACCTAATACTGGCACTACATATCCAGCAATCACCAACAATGTTTGATTATGTCTGCCATGGGTCCAGACCTATTGTGACATTACCAGGATGGCCATATAAGGTAACAAAAATGCTTGTTCATTTATTATAACTTTTCAACATGCTGCACGGCAGGTACACTGCTCTACAATGCAGCCTAAACACATTGGCAAAGCCAATAGGTCTGGCAAAACACTTATAAGGTCCCAAAGGCAAGACCTTTTGGCTATGCCAATGCTTGTTTTGGGTTTGAAGTGGACCTATAAAAAAGCATTTGCAATACAATCGGTTTCTTATAAATGTTAGAGCTCTTGGAGGAGTTGAAAATGACAATGTTTTTACTTTGGTTTGTTTGCATGCAGTAGAGGGATGGTATTTGCATAGCACTATTGCCATCTGTATGACCTTGCAGTGCTGGAGAACCAGAAAATGGAAAATAGGTTATGAGGGAGCAGAGACAAGAGGAATATGCATGCTGAAAATAAAAAGTAACAACATCCTGGAACGCTTTAACACTTATTCAGAAATCATTGAGTGCTTTTGCTTGATAAGTTAAGAAAATGACTTAAAGGGCAGAAGGGACCGGTTTCAACGTCCATTGCTTATATCCTTACAGAACGTCAGAGATATGGTTTAAAAAGACCACATCGCTGAACACAATTTAGAATCTAAAATAAAAAAATCCGCTGCTAAGGATAGAAATAACTGTTTTCCACACGACGCATCAACCAGGTATTGCAGTACCTCCAGGAATTGTGCACTTCCCCACCCATGGAAAACAATGTTGTTTAAAGAAAGAGAAGTAGCGCTTCCCTGGCAAACTCTATAAAGTGGAGCTAATGTGTGTGGTTGTGAATAAAACCAATCTGCCCATTTTTCGAACACTCGGTATTGCTTTATTTGCTTTACCTACCGCCTAGCTACAGTCTGCTCATCCGGCCGACCTCCAAGAGGAAGGCCTTGTCTTCAGGCATCTGTGTCAGCACCCAGACAAGCGCCGCCTCTCAGTTCATAGATGGTGGGGTCCGCTCTGGTGGTACCGCCAGCCCCAACGGGTGTCTCTGCTTCCGCTTCAGTGAAACGCCACCAGCTCGGTTCTGCTTATGTTTCACTTGGTGATTTCCAGCCTGCTCACCATGTGGGCCCTGGTCTCAGGCTTGTTTGGTCGGCAGCCGGATGTCTTCCGCCAAATGGCTGGCACCACCACACTTCCCAACTGCCAGCTCTATATTCAGCCCCTGCAGGGGATCGGGTGGCACCGTGGGCTAGGGCATTTTGCCAGATAATCGGGCCGATCTGCAGAGCCTCTCAAGAGTGCATCCACCATCTCGGCCCAAAAAACGTACATTTTTTAAAACTGAACACTACATGGTCAAAAACTAAGAAAACTCCTCCAGAAACATTAAGTATGATAGCTTCACATTTGTCTGACTTTTTAAAAACCATATTTTCAAGGCTTAATTGTGGTAGAATGGAGCCTACTATAATCCGATGCACTATGAAAGAGGCAGCATTCAACAAGGAACATGTTTGAATAATGAGGGACTAAACACTCTACACAATTCGAACTCTGAAAGAACAACTATTGTGCGGAGGATAACATTTAGCATTGAAAAGTCTCAAATGTATATAGGCTTTAATGTTTTCAGTACGATGTGACTACCCCCTCATGTTTGTCATAGTCATAACAGAAGGGTTAATCTTTCATTGTTCTTAAACACTAGTTGATTCAAAAGGCATCAAATGACTATTTGACTGGACGTTGGTGGTTTCTAAACTATTATCCTCCTCACAACTGCCAAGAGGAGGCACAAAAAAGCAACACATTACCTTGTCCTTTATAAGCTGTGTTTTCTTCATAGCATAATTTGAAGGCGCCTTTCGGAAGCGATCTTTCTCTTTCACAATCTAGGTTCACAGAGAGGAGGAAAAAAATACATGTAAGAGATAATAAAGTATAAGTTATCTATAATTTTAATATTCAGAAACATGCATAATGTTATGCTTATCCCCAGGAAGTTACAGTATTCAAACTGCAAACAAAATGGACAACAGATCGCCCACTAGTACTCCCCTCTGTGCTGCAACTACTAAGAGGACACTTCTTTACAAGGGGTCCCATGGCATAATTGCTATAAGAAACTCAACTGTTTGGGGTGGGTGACTGCCCAATTCAAGGAACAATCACAACACTTGTCAGGAGGAACCCTCCAAGTCACTAAATTAACCTGTGCTCATCCCCCTGGTAGCTATGGCACAGCGTAGACAGGATTGACATAGGGCAACATGTAAAATATTTATGCAGTAGCACAACAGTAATAACATTAAAATGCCAAAGAATAAAAATTCGAAACAGAATTAGACAAACAGACACAGAAAGTGATCCTAAGAGAGTGCCTAGGAATTCCACATGTATACCTAGAACTAGCTAATGGCAACGGTGACTCCTGATCCCTCCCTAACCAAAGGGACTAAAGTTCTCTACGTGAACTACACATGCAGCACTTCCTGTAGCCTCTGCAACAAGCCAAAAATGCCATGTATTAGCATCTGAGGGCTTGAGGTGTGTGTGGGGAATTGTACTATAGTAATCCTAGTGTCCTCTCACACCAAACACTAAAATTCAATTTAAAGCAGGCACTGTGCTCACAGCAAACCCAGATTCAGAGATCTGGTAGGTCAAAAGCAAGGCCTTTCAGCAATCAGACAGGTGGTACTCAAGAAATGTCTTGGCATCCCTTTCAAGTGCACCTCAACTGTTACACGTGGATCGACATACCTATAAAGCAGGATTTGACTGTGTGGTTTCAAAGGGTGCCCACATCCTACACTCTGAATATTCTGTGGAGTTCAGAGGAGTCATCTCTGCCCATTCAGGCCAGCCTATTATTAGCTCCTGGGAGGCATGCTACACATCATTCACACTTATTCATGGCTGAGCACAGGTTTGGAGAAACTGGAGAGCTAATGCACATTATGCTCCAGGAGTTTCAGGTATGGAAAATAACTTTTCTAAATAGAATTTCCTTAATATTTATTAAAAATCTGTCTTTGCTATTGAATTGAATTTTTAGAAATTATTAAAAAGCTATTCATATCTATTTCTAACTGGTCCATTTCCTGAGATATAGTATTAAAATGTTAATCTTTAACTCTGGTTATCTCCACAGGACAGCTATGCTTGGCACAATAAAAAAAGCTTTTTGGGCCTCGTCACTGAAGGGACATGGTACATTTTAATTTGTACATGTCCACTTTTAAATACCATGCACCCTACTGTAAGGAAGTGCCTCTTTTGTATGGTCACTACATGTTTGACTTTTCAAATCTGAGAGTGCACTAAGGCCTGCTAATCGGAACTCAGTGGCAGTGCCCTAATATTAAAGTGTATGTTGAATTGGCTGTACCCATTTGGAAATGGCTAATTTACCTGTAAGTCTCTAGTACATGGTACTCTGGTACCCAGTGCATGTAAGTTAGAGGAGTATCCTAGGGCTTGAGCACTGTGCCTGCCAACCTAGACAACAGGATTATACACTGATCCCCTTAGATATGCTAACTCGTGAACTGTGCGAACAAACTGGGCACTCCGAGGTATCAAACAACTTGTTACAGTTGAAATGAATGCAAGTTGTTGCAGTGTGCAGTTTTTTACAAGGTTGACACTTTGTGGCCTTTAAAAATCATGTGCCCTCTAGGTCACACATAGAGCCTTTCCCACCAGAAAGCTTTCTGCTCTCCTGGAGAGTAGTGCCAATTCCACAGGAAGGAGAACAATGAGGGATTACAGGCAAGGGAGGTGTTACCTATCTCCTGCAGGAAGTCACTCCGGTACTTACACCAACAGGCAGGCTTCAAAAGGGAAGCCAAATATAAGGAACAGATGTGTAACACTAGGGAGAAGGCCTGAACCACGGTTTAGGCAGAGAGACTAGCATGCGGAGCAGAGATGAGGGAACTTGGCCTCCATATACAAGGTGGCCCAAATATACAACTGAGCCTGCCCTATCTGGCACATGCTTGCCTGGAGCAATCATATGGGGGATGACGAAAACGTAAACAATACCCATTGTGCAGCGTACCTAACACCCAATGATCTTTTGTGATGTTGCGCCACTCTTCCAGGTGGTTGGCTATACTTCCCGCCCCACTGGAGAGGAGAACAGCGATGGGGGAAGTGAGTGATAATTGTTTTTATGGAGTTTTTGTCAAGGTGGTAGACTGGCATGGGGACCCTCACCCTCTGGAGGTGCGACGTCCCCTAAAGTAGGTTCTGGATTGCTGTTGCTGCTGGCGGTGCCTCTGACACCGAGGGGTTTGAACCCTCTGATCGTATGGCCAGTGGTCATATGACCTGTATCTGCGGCGGAACTCCTTTTTCTTCTCAAAGCCTACCGCCTTCAGTGTGTCTAGCTCAGTCTTCATTCTGGCCATTTCGTCATTCGTGTGTGTACCAAATAAGGAAGTTCCTGAGAAAGGAAGATTCAGGATTGGCTTTAGCACAGTAAGCCGAAGCCAGGATGAACATCTGGCACAGATCCCATGTGCATAGGAATGGGCAGACAGGGTTGCGCCATCAGCTGCAGCGCTAATGATCTGATTAGCCATCAAACGTCCTTCTTGCAACACCTCCTCAAATTCCCTGCGATTCTCCTTGGGCACCTTGTCCTTAAATTTCTCTAAAGAGTCCCACAGGGCCCTAATAGAATGTCCCAAGAGAGCTGAGGCGCTAGAAACTCAAAATGGAAGCTGAAGTACCGCATACGTTTCCGCCCCAAGAGTCTTGTGCCCTGCTTTCCTTATCCGAGGGTAATGTTGAAGAGGAGGCCACTACTCGAGTCTTTTTAGCCACGGCGATGATGATGTATTCCGGAGTAGGATCGGCTCTAAGGAAAAACGGATCTTCTTCTGGAGACCTGTACTGTTTCAGTATTCTTGCTGGTGCGGTCT
Source organism: Lissotriton vulgaris (assembly GCF_964263255.1). NCBI lineage: Eukaryota > Metazoa > Chordata > Amphibia > Caudata > Salamandridae > Lissotriton > Lissotriton vulgaris. The sequence continues at coordinate 135,191,755 of NC_141697.1, read as the reverse complement.
TGAGTGTTGCTGGCGTGTGAAACACATCCAGGACAGGCTGCAAAAACCCCAGTACCAAAGGGAATAAAGGTCTAGCCACTAATCTTTGGTGCAACATTTCAAAAATCAGGATGAGGTTTGTGGGGTAGGCATATCAATTCTCAATTTAGTAGCCCCTCTGGAAAGCAAATCTTGGAAGGTACCCACACCATCCACAGGAGAAACCCTTGAAGGTGGAGAAAAGTCCCTTTTTGGCAACTGAGTTGAGGAAGATGACCATGTTGGAGATTTGCGTCTTCTCCGATGAGCACGTGTTGCGGACCCTTCTTGTGGAAGTTGTTGCTGTTCAAGCGTGATCTCGAGCCCTTAATGGAGTGGTTGGTGAGAGACCTACTGTTTGCACCAACCGAGCCATGGTGACCTGTGTAGGGGGCTAGAGTAGTCCTGTGGTTTTCGTACCTGCCCCGTTGTATATTTCTGTCAATGATGCAGTAGCAACATCCATCTAGGAGACAGATGCACAGAGGGTGATGATTGACCCTAATCTCTTGCTGAATAGGAGGCTCTGTCATCTGAGGATGAGAACCCTCAGGAGAGGAGGCTGAGCTGCTCAACGTCGGGTACAACAACCTCCAGCGACTTTGAAGTAGACAACGCTGTGAGTCTTGACCTTGATCAGTTAGAGTGATGTGTAGACAGACTGGGGAGAACACCTTGACGTCGAGCGCAGACTAACTGCTTCTCGAACCACCGATGGTGATTAAATTCTGGACCTCGGGAGAGATACCACCGACAAAGTGTGGTGCTCCTACTGAATTTTAGCCCCCAACTTCTATCTCACGCATGACTGCCGCGACGTTGGTCATGATCACCAGAGACCGATGCCTCGACATTGTGCGGTTAGTCGATGACTGAACGTCTTTTGGATAGGATACTGACCGAAGTAGAGAGGGGCTCAGTTCGGGCCTCGACGTCGATAGTCGCCTGGTTGATGGAGACGGAGGTGTTAGTCTTTACGTCGAGTGTCTCTGAGCTGACGCCGACAGAGACCTGTGCCTCAACATTGAGCTGACGCCGACAGAGACCTGTGCCTCAAAGTTGAGACAACGCCAACGGAGACAGACTCCTCAAATCAAACGTCTATGAGCTAACACCGACTGAGACCTGTGATTCAACTTTGAAAGTGGAGTCAAAGCCAATGAAGACCGACTCCTTGACATTGAACACCACCGAGTTGACATCAACGGGGCGGCTGATCTTCCAAATGATGACTATGAATCGAAGTTGAACTTGCTGTTTTAGGTGTAATCATCGACGTTGTGTGGTGCTCCGATGCGGTCGACTGGGACACTCGTTTCTTATCGTTGGAGGCATATTTGGGGCGGAGCCCGACACCAAAGGAGAACAGATCGGGACCTTACTTCTCAAAGTCTATCTGGACCTCATCTTCTTCTGCCTCACTGGAGATCTTCTTGAAGGAGTTTTTTGTTTCTCTGACAGTCCATAGAGACAAATTCTCGGTCTCTCCTTGAGAGTACGCCTAGAGAGCTTTTTACAATGTTGACAAGCCTCCGAGGTGTGAGACTCAGGAAGGCAGAGTAACACACAGAGTGTGTGTCAGTTCTGGCCTTCTTTCCACAGGATGGACGAGGGTCAAAAAGAAAAAGCATGCTGTGACAGAAAAATAACCAGTTTCTGTCAGAGAAAGGTAGTACCTTACTCTACAAGATGAAAAACGTCGAGTGAAGGGTACACCAGTCAGATAAAGATGAGACTTTTCACAAAAAAGTTAAAAAAATAGTCTGAGCTGAAACTCCAGGGTCCTGACTGACGGAGCCAGAAAGAACAACTTACCTAACTGTCACCCCTGAGACATGATTGGAAGCGGGAGGTCATGGCTGCCTTAAAGGTACAGTGCCAGTTTTCTTATTTTAACAGTTACTTTCATTTTCTATGCTATTGTTTTTCAATGCAGCCTATCAGCTAGCAATGTCTCTTTTGCTCATTAAAAAGAGATAAAGTGATTCTTGTGCTCATTTTTTTCTATTTTCTACAATCTAGGGTTGCAAAAGCAGATTTCCAGTACATTGATTAGCTTTTGATAATGAGGTGTAAAAAAAACTATATTATATATATATAGGATGTAGTGAACAAGGCGGACTTGTCCGTCGAAACGCGTCTGGTCGTTTGGAATAAATACTTTTGTTGATTTACATCCCACGGGGTCGGTGCCTGATTTATGAACGGTGAAACCAGGATTGGTGAAATATATATACATACATATATACATACATATATACATACATACATACATATATATATAGATGTAGATAGATCGAAATATATAGAGATAGAGATATAGAGACAGATATATAGATAGAGATATATAGAGATCAAGATATACATAGAGATCGAGATATATAGATATATAGATAGAGATATGTAGATAGAGATATGTAGATAGAGATATGTAAAGATAGAGATATATAGATAGATAGATAGAGCTATAGATAGAGTGATAGAGATATATAGAGATAGAGCGATAGAGCGATAATAGATAGATATAAAAAGGGAGGCACCAGATTCTGGAAACAAACAGTGTGTGTTTATTTCTTAAGGCACACTTCCGTCCTCCTAGCGCGTGATGCTACTACATCCTACGATGCCCAGCACGCAAAGACTGAATTGATATAAAAACTGCATTGGGTTCAATTTTAAAACACGTGATGATGTTGGCTTTTATTTTTAGGCAACTGAGCACTGTAATACTATTGTAGTTGTGGAGGAATGACGCTATTACAGCATTACTACCCTCTACAGTTTTGGAAATATGTGATCTCATTCCAGGTGCATGTTGGGCATCGTAGGATGTAGTAGCCACACGTGTGGTTTGACTTAAAAGCACAGGATCACTACACATGTCATTTGCTCACTCGTGATTAAGGCTTAATGGACAAGCTGAAACGCGTTAGGAGGACCTTCTTTTAGCCAGTAACCCTTCCCCATTCTAAGGTCACCATTGCCATCGGATGGGCCACAGTATGATTATCCGCAAGCTTGCCCAGTCAAGAACTGTTCTGGGGATATCAGTTTTTCAGTCAGCATGGTGACACTTGCATCTGTATCCCTCAGTATTTCAACTCCAACCCCATTGATATTTGGCATTTGTCTATTTCTCCAGGTTACTGGGCAGACTGCCAGGCTAGCAATATCCACCGCACCATGAAGCGACTAAAGCAGCTTCAGTGGGTAAACATCCATTATTACAAATCTTTCATCCCGCATACCATCACTCCGCATATTATTATTACGAATCTACCATGACTCTGCAATGCCATTATAACGCATGGCATTACATTTTATATGCTTTTACCATGCATACATTTACAACGAAATTCATTGTAAATGCATGAATGGTAAAAGCATGTTTTTTTTTTAAATATGTTAGGATAAGGTAAGTATGGTTATAGAGGTATATGTTTTGGGGTTCTGAGGTACATGTTTTGGGGTGATTGGGTATTTTAAGGGTTGAGGGATAGGTTAGGGTTTTGGGGTACAGGGGTATTATTAGGGTTCAGGGCTAGGTTAGGTCGACTGGGACACTCGTTTCTTATCGTTGGAGGCATATTTGGGGCGGAGCCCGACACCAAAGGAGAACAGATCGGGACCTTACTTCTCAAAGTCTATCTGGACCTCATCTTCTTCTGCCTCACTGGAGATCTTCTTGAAGGAGTTTTTTGTTTCTCTGACAGTCCATAGAGACAAATTCTCGGTCTCTCCTTGAGAGTACGCCTAGAGAGCTTTTTACAATGTTGACAAGCCTCCGAGGTGTGAGACTCAGGAAGGCAGAGTAACACACAGAGTGTGTGTCAGTTCTGGCCTTCTTTCCACAGGATGGGGTAAAGGGGTATTTTTAGGGTTCAGGGATAGGTTTGGGTATTGGGGTACAGGGGTATTTTTGGGGTACATGGCAGGTTTGAGTTGTGGGATACAGGGGCATTTTTAGGGTTAAGGGATAGTTTTGGGGTGCAGGGTGTATTTTTAGGGTCAGGATGGGTTAGTGTTTAAGGCTCCTGGGGTATTTTAAGGAGTAAGGGTGGGTTATGATTATGGGGTGCAGAGGTATTTAAAGGGACCAGGGTGGGATTCGTTTTTAGGGTGTAAATGGTCAATAAAAACAATATTAAATATAGATATATATATATATATATATATAATACAATTTGAAAAAAAATAATATATATATATATATATATATATATATATATATATATATATATATATATATAAAATCAGAAACCTCCGGCTCTTCAGCGCTGCAGCCTTTCTCTGAATCTCGAACAGGAACAGGCACGAACCAAGGTATAGGATACCAAATTTTACTTTATTTCTTGTGCGGTCGCCATAGCGTTTCGGCTCTCTAGAGCCTTGATTATTTATAAAGTAAAGCCTTATATATTTATAAAGTACTTTTACAAAGTATATGCCTTCACCACGCATGCCTTTGCGTTGTAATGGCATGCGTGGTAAAGGCATATGCGTAGTAAATATTTGCGGGGTCATGGTATGTCGGAGTAAACGCACATGCGTTATGAAAAAAGCGGAGTAATGGTATGTGGGGTATTCACCCGCGGTATAACGTCATATATTCGCTTCAGTGTGCTCTCTGACCTGGATAGGGTACACCAAATATCCCATCTGGAGACTCAACACCGCAGTCGAGAATGGAGGTGCACTAGAGGGGCCTTTTTGGGACAGGAAGAGTCTCCAGTCTGGTGTCCATTGGCCTTACAACTGAAATATCAAGACATTTTCAGATGCCAGTTCTTAACTTGGTACCCACCCTTTGATTGGGAAGTCTCTCACGGGCCCACCATCCTGAACAGGTTTTTGTGGGCCTTTAGAAGACTCTTTGGGCCTCCCCCCCCCCCCCCCCCCCCCCCCCTCTTGTGCCCACCAGCCTTTCCTTGGGGGAGGGAACAGGTGGGGGGAGGGAACGGGTGGGGGGAGGGGGTGATTAGCAACCGCTTTCTTTTGGTCATAACCACCCCTGTTGGGTCTTTATGAACACCCCTGGTTTTGACCCAATGGTAAGCCTTCTTCCCCAGCTCTTGTGGAGAAACTAACCCTAGATCCACTAGGTACTTATGCAGTTATAATGATGTACAATTACTTAACATGCATACCTTCATAAACAGTTTGTAAAGCCATTCATAGTCTTGCACCCTACTTCCTTTTAACCAGCCACCTAGTGTTTTGACTGAAAAGTCAATCAAATCTATCCAGAACTGACTTTTGAGAGTGTTCCTGAACCTAAACAAAGAGGCTGCAGGCGACATTGAGGAGTCCAGGCGAGGTCAGCTCACAGTTGACTCTGGAGTGCTGGGGAGCCTGGCTGGAACCAGTGAGCCTGAGAAGTTGGGTGCAGAGGTGGAGCCGGCACAGGCTTTGCAGTTCTTCAGGTCACAGAGTCTTTACTTTGAAAATGGCTGCTTGGTGAAGAGGTCCGCTGTTTTGGGGAGTCTTGATCTTTGTTGAAGGCAGTCAGTCCTTCCAGGGTTCTGGAAGTCACTGGGCTGCAGGATGAATCATCTTTTGGTGTAGGATCGTCAAGGGCTGCAGACAGGCCGGTAGGGCTGAGGCCAGGTCAGATGGTCTCCACAAGCCTTCTCTACTGATGCAACTCTGTAGTTTCCAGCTCCTCCTAGGTTGCCAGAAACTGAAGCTCAGGGTCTGCGGATGCCACCTAAATACTAGATTTAGGGTTAATACAAGGGAGTGACAAGTAGCAGCAAATGAGACTCTTACCTGGGACGTCTACACCCTCTAGGTAAGGCAACCAATCTAGTAGGGTGCACTAGCCCCAAGGTGAGGGTACAGTAGCATGGGCCCTATACCCTTACAGTGTGAGTCCATTCTTAGACATTGAAAGTGTAGTAAAGCCATGAAGAGTACATGGTCTGGGAGTTTGTCATTGTGAACTCCACAGCTCTATAATGGCTTTACTAACAACTGGTAAGTTTGGTAGCTAACTTCTCACATTAAACCCAAACTTTTGCCAATGTGTGATTTAATGTATAATGCACTCCAAGGGCATCTTAGAGATGCCCCCTGAAAATCAACCAGCCCTGGTGTGGTTCCTAAATAGCTGTCTGTCATTTGCCACCACCAGACAGGTTTCAGAAACCCCGGTAGAGAGCCTCCGTTCTCTGTGTACTGAAACAAAGCCCATACTGGGAAGTGGTGTCATGTCCCCTCCCCCAGGATGGGGTGGGTCCACAAAAGTGAAGCTCAAAGGCCTGCTGCCTTTGGAAGCTGTCCCTCACACCGGTTCTGGCCCCCACTTTGTGCGGGAGAATCAGTGGGAAAACCAACCTAGGAAGAGAGACGTGTGCCCACATTTGCCAAGCCCATCCCTCAGGCAGGGGAAGCGAGATGAAGCACACATCTCAGTCCCCTCCACCTTGAAGATGGGGAGAGGGTCATGTCCCCTCTCACTGGAGGGTGGCATAATAGGGGGTGTACCCATCCAAAGAAAGTGACCCATTGGTCCAAACATGCACACCCCTTTAACGCCCCTAAATGCAGTTTAATGGGGCAACCCTGAACCTGGCCTCCTCAGATTCAAGCAAGAAAGAAGAAGGAACGAATAGCCATGCTGAACAAGGAAGAAGAGGACACCTACTGCTTTGGCCCCTGCCCTACCGGCCTGTCCCTCCTCGACCCGTCTGTAATAAAGGAACCGGCGTGTCCAGCAGCCCCCCAGAACCCGGAAGACCTGCCTTGCACTCACCTTCCAGATTTTGTCTCCTGTGAGCACCGGATCAACTCAAGAAAATCTCAAAGAGCAGAGTTCGGATTTAGGTGACTCCGCAATTCTGAGCTACTCTGCACCAGACACCCACGCCCCGAGTTCGAGTGGCCCAACACCACAACGAGGTCTCCCCAGCAATCCAAGTACCCAATAATGGTTGCAATAAGTTGCTCAGGTGATGTACTATTCCTTATAATGCAAGGTGTTTATTGCCTTGCCAATAATTCAATTAGTATGCATGTAAAATTAACCTACACTCCATCTAGAAAAAAAACAAAAAGCGGCGTCCATGTAGCAGGAAAAAAAGAGCCCGGAAAGGAAAAAATGCGCAGACAGATTTAAAACACAAAAACAAAATGTCAATGCAGAGATCTGTTTGCCACAGTCTGCAAATTATCAGGGCATTCGTTTTATCAGAAGCCCAACTTAATTACACTAATATACAAACAAGGAAAGTTCCCTCAAAAAAAAAAAAAACTAAAAAAAATTGTTCACAGGAACTTATTCCCTTACCACTGCTATTAATCCTTACTGTGCTATACTTCTTTTGCAAATCATAGAGAAAATAAGGTTCCATTTACAACTGGTTCCTGCTTGAACTCACATCTTCAATATCTTGATCATTGAATTTGTAGTTCATGGCTTCTTTGATGACCACTTCTTTCTTGTTGATCTCATCCAGTGTAGGCAGCTGCATTCCTGCAGAGAACATCTGAAATTAAATGTCAAAATTATTCGAATATCCTTGGCGATCACAGAACTATGTACTGTACTGTGGCAGCTAAGAAACTGCCATTTTATTTTTTTAGTGATGATGCGCCTCACACTTAAACTTGAATGGAGTTTTAAAGTACTGCAAACACTTAACACATTAATCTACAAAGGCATGTTTTTAGCACTGCATTCTTAAATCCTGCCTTTGTTCACTCTGATCATGAATATAAACTTTTGCTCTTCGAAAGTTGCAAACCTGTTCTCTATTGCTAGCAGTGAAAGAAAAAATAAATGTCACTTGCCTATAATAATAGGCTTGTAATGCTGTGGATTTAAATGTTGTGCATACTCTATCTAGTGTTCAGAACAGACATTTCAAGTTCCTTTTTTTCCCCAGAAAAGAGGTTGCAGTTTCAAGGTGGCTCACTATACCTCCCCCGAAAGCCAAAATGCACTAGAATAGGGATTTCTCCTGCAGGCAATAGGTAGGTGTCGAAATGTGAAGTTACTAAGTCTGAGTGTACTGCTAGATGAATATCTGTGGAGGCTGGAGGGTGACTTGAATTTAAAGCACTACAAACCAACTATTGCCGTTGTTTGGATCATGTTACTTTGCAGATTAAATGCAACGTATAAAGTGATAAGGACTAGCCATCTTCCTAAAACTGTGGCTTGTGAGTAGCTTAGAAAGGCATGTTAATCAAATTCTGAGTATGGTTTGTTCAAATTCTCTTCCGGACTAAAGGTCCGCCCTGTAATGTATAGAGACTGTATGGATACTAGACCCTGTAGAACCTTTATGTTCCATATTAGTAGTCTAAGAAGCCACACCTTTGGAGTTTAAGAAAGATAGTCTAGACAACTGAGCAGGGAAATTTCAGGAGTATACCAAACCGTACCATACCATACCACCACACTAGTAGGAAATGTAAAAATGCTTTACCAACAGCCTACATAGGGAAGCATCCTATGAATGAATGATTCACTAGCACTCCACATCTTCCCATCTTGGTACGTATACCAGGACGTGAACAAGAAGCACTTTTGCTGTAGAAATATGGAGAAGACAATTGGTTAAATTGCGATCTCATATACCTTTGGGAAATAACTATGAAGCATAGGCAAAATTGTTAGATAGACCAGTCATAACTAACTCAGGGTTATACCACAAATTTACGACCAACAAAGCCATGGCTCATGGGCAAAAACAGGACACTGCTGATATTTCATATGCTGGTTGCTAGACAGGTGCTATTTGCGGCCCATAAGAAGTGAAGTAAACCAGCATCAATATTACAATGGGTGCACAGCGTGTAAAAGACGAGGCAAATGAGAAGACATGACATGATCTGCAGTACCCAAGGTCACCAATTTAACGAGATTAGGCACCCTCTATTTAGTTGCCCAACTGAGCTTGGACAGTTAAAAGGTTTTAAATCATGCCCTAGTGCACAACTACTCAAACTGCATGAGACGAAATGCAACCGGCTATACGTAATGTTAGTTAATGGGGAAGGCAGATGGGTTTCCTCACAAAAACAAAGAGGCAAAGAGGCAAATTCAGTTATGTTTGGGTTGGTCGTTTTTGTTGCACCCAGATTGAGGGCCTTTTCTAGTTTTTCGTTTACATGTGATTGGGATAGCCCAGTCAGTGATAGTCTTGGATTAAATGTAGAACTGTTTTTCCTGGTGCAGCCACCCCTTCCACTGCATGTTCTTTTCTGTAAGATGTACAAAAACAAATAATAAAACACTGAACTGTTAAAGGGGAATCTAGATGATAGCTCTCCAAGTAGCAGCTCCTGAGGTACAGTGAACTTCACAGAAGCCAGTAAATAACTAAAGAATACACGTGCAGTATGTCTTTCAGAGGTATTGCAACCAAATCGCAATGCTCTCTGCACATTGAACAAGACCGTGCAGCTCAGTTACAGACACCAAACATAGCAATTAGGCCACACAAACTAATACAAACTAACTCCAGGAGCTGCTCTGAAAGTGCACTGTTTTCATGACGGATGTGATCACTACTACAACAGTGTTAATATTTATTAGCAGCCAAAAAGGAATATTATGTGGGATCTCTCCCCACTTTCGGTAATACTAAAATGTGGGCGTCCCTCAGCGAAGCCGGAAGGATTCCAGAGTTGAAAGCTTCCTTATACATGGCCAACTTATGCGTCTTCCCAGAGTTCATATTCTTAATTGCCAGTCTAATCTACCGGGAAATCAGAATCATGCGTCAATTCTAAGTAATTGCACCTCATCCAGTACCGCTTCAATGAGACTCATCACCCTGCTCTTGTTTAGCATAACATGCAGAGTAAAATTACGCTAATCTGCACAGGATATGTCCCTGTGACGTGAGAACCTCCCCATTCATGGGTGTAAGTGACACGACTGCACAGATGACCAGCTTTGTCTCCCTATTCATGTAGCTTTTCAGTGTTCCAAAAGTCATGTTTTCCTAGCGTATTCCATGCTTCATCAAGTTAATCCTGGAGGTCCGGTCATTTGTTCCACAGCTCAATAGTATGTGGGGGCCTGTGTATCTATCTTCACAATGCTTTTCAGTAGTGTTGTGACCGTGACCCCCATATGTTGCAATCATACATTTAAATTAGATGGTCACTTCGAAAGCTACCCATACTATACCAGGCGAGGCAACCGAGACAGAATTGATTAGAAAATATGTTAATTCCTCCCTGATCATGTGGCGCATGGGGTTGGATGCATCACTCCAGAAATTGTGACTTGTAAGCCTGACCCGCTAGTTCCACTGCTAACGGGTCATGATTCGACACCTGTTCTGAACATACAAAGGCAAAGTCAGTTCTAGAAAATGTCGCATGTGGGTGTTAACGAATATGCTACTTGCAAGTATGCATCTGTTCTTGGCATGTAGGGCTGCTGACATTCATATCTGTGCATAGATCGCCGCCTAGTGTTGGGTCCGGATGATCGCACATTGTTGTCCTGGAAGAGTGTTCTAAGTATCACGAGATAGGTGGCTCCTCCCCTGGACTACAGTGCGCATGGACTCCATCCTCAGATTGTTTTTAGCCATTGTGGCCAAGATGGAGTGAAACTAAGTGAATGATGATCATGCCAGAAGTATGTGTGAGTGCTGCAGCCGCCACAGGCGCCGGGGAGGAGGGCGGGCGATATGAAGGTCAGCAGCCCTACATGCCAAGAACAGATGCATACTGGTAAGTAGTATATTCGGTTCGAGGCATGTGGGCTGCTGAATTCATATTTGTGCATAGAATACATAGCAGTCCCTCCATTAACGGCGGCCGCCCGTGCCAGCTGCAGCAGTTTGGAAAAGTGTTTTTAGAACAGCCTGCCCAACAGCTGCCTGCTGTTTGGAGTGCACATCAACAATGTTTTGTAAATGTGTGTGTGGTAGAACATGTGGCTGCTCTACATATGTCTTCCAAAGGAATATTTCCAAGGAAAGCCATGGAGGCCCCCAACTTTCGGGTGGAGTGGGCCCGTGGTGGAATGGTGAGAGTGCGCTTGGCTTTCTGATAGCAGATTTGAAAACATTTAACGATCCACCTGGCTATACCAGCCTTGGAAATGGGGTTACCTTTGTGTTGTGGCGCAAATGCAACAAAGAGTTGTTTAGTCTTCCAAAAAACTTTGGTCCTATCAATGTAATACATTAGGGCCCTTTTGACGTCAAGTGTGTGGAGCATTCTCTCCGCCAGTGACTCTGGATTTTGGAAGAACACAGGTAGTTCTATAGTCTGGTTGATATGGAACTGAGACACTACCTTAGGAAGGAATTTAGGGTTAGTGCGAAGCACCACCCTGTTAGAATGAATTTGAATAAATGGCTCTTGGATAGTTAGTGCCTGGAGTTTACTAACTCGTCGTAACGACGTAATCGCTATAAGGAAAGCCACTTTCCATGTCAAGAATTGAACCTCGCAGGAATGCAGTGGTTCAAAAGGGGGACCCATCAGCCTGGTGTGGACCACATTGAGGTTCCACTCCGGAGCTGGTGGCGTCCGCGGAGGAATGACTTGTTTGAGTCCTTGCAGAAAGGCTTTAATGGCAGGCACCCTGAAAAGTGAGAGGTGCTGTCTGTTTTGGAGATAAGCACCCATTGCGGATAAATGTATACGAATGGAAGCATAGTCCAGATTACATTTGTACAGATGTAAGAGATAACAAATGATGTTTTGAATAGATGCATCCAGCGGGTTAATGTTGTGGTCTGCACAATAAATGGCAAACCGCTTCCACTTCGCCGCATAGCATGCTCTGGTGGTGGGCTTCCTTGCCTCCCGGATGATGTCCATACAGTCAGGAGGTAAGTTGAGGTAGCCAAACTCTAAGACTTCAGGAGCCAGATCGCCAGGTTGAGCTGCTGCGGATCTGGATGCTGAATGTCGCCATGGCTCTGCGTCAAAAGCCTGGGTGTGAGGTACAGCCTTTGATGCGGTACCACGGACAGTTCCAGAAATGTGGTGTACCATGGTTGGCGAGCCCACGTCGGAGCAACCAGGATGAGAGTCATCGAGTGCTGCTTCAGCTTGCGTGCCACCAGCGGTATTAGAGGTGCTGGGGGAAAAGCGTACGCAAATTTGCCTGACCAGTTCATCCATATCGCATTGCCTTGCGACTGTGGGTGTAGAAACCTGGCGGCAAAGCTTCGGCATTTTGCGTTCTCCTTTGTGGCGAACAGGTCTATCTCTGGATGACCCCACCTTTGGAAGTACGGGTGGAGTACTGATGGATGTATCTCCCACTCGTGCATTTGGTGGCTGTACCTGCTGAGCAGGTCCGCCATCTGATTGTCCTTGCCTGGGAGGTGTTCTGCATGAGGAAGATGTTTCTCTGAATGGCCCACTTCCACATGCTCTGAGCCAGATGAGACAACTGTGTAGAGTGTGTTCCTCCCTGCTTCTGAATGTAGAACATGGCCGTCATCTTGCCCGTCCGGATCAACACGACCTTGTTGCACAGATGTACTTTGAAGGCTTTCAGTGCCATGAAGATCTCCATCAGTTCCAGAACATTGATGTGCATCTTCCTTTGCTGTGGTGTCCACAGTCCCTGCACAGTGTAATGGAGTACATGAGCTCCCCATCCCTGGAGAGAACCGTCCGTCGTCAGGATGATCTGTGGCACAGGATCTTGGAACGGTCGTCCCTTGCAAAGGTTTTGTGGATTCCACCAATGCAGAGAGTTGTATGCCGACCGCTCACCAACAATAGGTCTTTCAACTGTCCGTGAGCCTGAGTCCACTGACGTGCTAAGCACTCCTGAAGCAGACGCATATGTAGTCTCGCGTGCGGGACTATGGAGATGCAGGAGGCCATCATGCCTATCAACTGCATGAACACTCGCGCTGGAAGCGAGTGTTGAGGTCTGAATTTTTGTTTTTGTATCAGCGATTGAATGCTGCTGACCCTCACTGAATTCGGCTGTGCTGTGGCAGCCAGAGTGTTTATCGTCGCACCCAGATACTGCCGTATGTGGGCGGGTTGCAGGTGGGACTTTGGGTAATTCAGTGAGAATCCCAAATCGTGAAGAAGGTGAATGGTGTGGGACATGTGGGCGGCGCACTGATGGGCTGACTTTGCCTGGATGAGCCAGTCGTCCAGATTAGGGCAGACGTGAATGTTTTGTCTTCTTAGGTGCGCCGCCACCGTTGCCAGGCACTTTGTAAACACCCTGGGTGCCGTGGTGACCCCGAAAGGCAAAACCTTGAACTGGTAATGTTGGTTTTGGATGGTGAACCGGAGGTACTTTTTGTGTGATGGGTGCAGCGGAACGTGAAAATACGCATCCTTTAGATCTAAAGTTGCGAGAAAATCCCCCTGACTGAGCAACAGTAGGACTTGCTGCAGGGTCAGCATGTGAAAGTGCTCCGATAGAATGTACTGATTGAGGGGTCTGAGGTCCAGTATGGGTCTGAGGGACCCGTCCTTTTTTGGTATCAAGAAGTACAGTGAGTAAACTCCTGTGCCTCTTTCTTCCACAGGCACAAGCTCGATTGCCCCTTTTTGCAGCATGACGAGGACCTCCTGCTTCAATAAGTGCAAATGCTCGGCGGACATAGGACGGTGTCTTGGGGGTATGTTGGGTGGAGTGGATGTTAACTCCAGACAATAACCGTACTGTATAAGCTGTGTGACCCACCTGTCTGTGGTGATGGATTTCCAGACTGGCAGGAACTGTTGAAGTCTCCCCTCGACCGGTGTTGCGTGGTCGGGGGGCAGTGACAAGGCGTCATTGTTTGTTAGTGGCAGAGGATCTTGAGTTGTTGTTTCCACGACCCCTGCCTTTGGCGCTGTTTCCACGATATCCACCTCGACTCTGTTTGGTGTATGTGGTCTGCGTGTTGCCTTTATAGTACTGTGTGGTTTGGGAGAGCTGGCCTCTGGAAACACCTATAGTGCTTGAGCGACGAAAAGAACCACCCCTGAATTGCTGGGACTTAGCAGTTTCAGTGTCCTTTTTGATCTTCTCCAAGGTGGTGTCCACCTCTGGGCCAAACAGATGATCAGGGTTTACTGTCTGATTAAGAATGGTGGTCTGTATCTCTGGCTTAAATCCCGAGATTCTGAGCCAGGCATGTCGTCTCAGCATGACACTAGTGTTGATAGCTCTGGCCGCGGTATCAGCCGCGTCCAGTGCACATTTAATAGAAGCATTGGATATTAGCTTCCCCTCTTGGATGAGCATCTCAGCTGCCTCTTTGTATTCGTCTGGCAAGTGCTGCAACAGGGTCTTCAGTGTGTCATAGTCTGCCCTGTCATACCTTGCTAGAAGTGCTTGTGTATTTGAAATGCGCCAGATACTGGCCGCTTGAGCTGCCACCCTTTTCCCTGATGCCTCAAACACCTTAGATTCCTTATCTGGGGGAGGAGCATCACCCGTTGTTTGTGAATTAGCCCTCTTCCGGGCATTAGAAACAACAAGAGAGTCCAAAAGCAACTGTCCCTTGATGTAAGTAGGGTCAGTAGGTGCTGGTTTATACTTCTTCTCAATTCTAGGGTTTATCACTCTGGCTCTGGTAGGCTCCTTAAAGATCTCCCCAGCATGTTTCAAGACACCCTTCAACATAGTCTTGACAGTTCTCTCCGAGACGGAAAAGGTGTCAAAAAGAAAGTCCACTTCAATGGGGTCGGCATGGAGCTGGACGTCATGATTTTTAGCCGCCCTTTCAATGAGGGCATTAAACGCCATCGAATCCTCTGTAGGCGATGTTTTTACAGCATAGAGTTGAGTGTCTGGGGTAGAGTGAGGATCACCTAGGTCAGCACCAGCTGCCCAGGGTTCATTGGTATCATCTGGTCAGTGTAGACAGGATAGCTGTACTCATCATCATCATCATCATCACCTTCCCCAGCGTCCACTTCAGAGTAAGTGGGTGAGACATCATGGCCTTGTGGAGAAAGTGGTTCCACAAGAACAGGAGTTGAAGTGGAATCCTTCTATTTCTTTAAAGGAATTTTATAGGACTCCATTGGCTGTTCTGGGGCAATTTTCAGTTTATGAAGGGAAAGTCTGCCTGTTTCGGCAACGATAAAATGTTCTTGCTGTTCTTCCAACGAAGATGGTCGATGCTTTAAGGCCGGGACCACCGTCGTCAACTTCGGCCCCGAGGGCACCTTCTCAGGCACGCTGGCGACCATCCTAGGGGTGAAAGCCTTTGGCGCCACTTTCGGCGGCAACGTGAAGTGAATGGGCATCGACGCTTTTTGAGGTTTATCGACAGGCTTCGAAGGGAGGATCTTTTGGCCCGACAGTCGAGGCCTTCTCCTTGATGCGCTTTAGGGAGTCCGCCACCTGCTTGGAGAAAGCAGCGGACGGCCGCGCCGAGTCGACGGAATCCTTCGAGGCACCACTAGACGTGGACTCGTGGGTTGCGCCGCTCTTGGCCTGGTCTTGTTGACGCGGAGTCTCGAGAACCTTCGGATCACCGAGTCCTTTGTTGGTGTTGACCGTCTTCGGCGCCGATTTACTCGGCTCGACTGCCTTGACCTTTGTCTTCGGCGTGGCAGACTTAGTCTCGACGCCCTTGACCTGTTTCTTCGGATCGACCACACCCTTTTGCTTCGTTGGTGCAGACAGGTCCGAGGCCTTCGATCCGACCAAAGTAATGCGGTTTCGAGGGGGGCACCAGCGCTTTCACATGCGTCGAGACCGTTTTTTTCACTTTCGGTTTCGATTTTGCAGGGTGCGGCTCAATACCAATGTCCGTAGCCGAGCCCGAAGGCAGGGCCGTAGAACCCATCGGAAGATCTTGGGTAAGGCCTAGTAGCGATCCCTCGACCTGAGCCTTTTGAAGCGTTTCGGCCCCAATGTCAGTCTGAGTTAGCTCTTCGCTCGAGCTATCTTCCATGGCCCCAAAGGCCCCATCGTCGTCTCCTACCTCGTCGACGACTTCTACCGCTTCGAGCATTTCAACGTCCGCGTCGTAGTTGTAGTCGACCTCCGACGCGGGATTCGACAGGTTCTCACTAACTTCCCGGTCAGCTCCCTCATCATCCCCGGCATCGAAAATGTCCACAGGCGCCGGTGCAGTCTGCTGGGCCTCCTGGCGCGCAGCGCTTCGATGCTTAAGCGTCTTCTTGGATCGAAAACGGGAACAAGCCATGCAACTGGCTTCATCATGATCCGGCGACAGACACTTGTTGCACACCGGGTGGACGTCGATGTAGGGATACTTGGAGTTGCACACGGGACATCTCTTGAACGGGCTCCGTTCCATGATGATCAGTCGATAGGGTCTGTGGCGTCGACTAGGCCTTCCCCGTCGAAAGCACGCGGTTCTCTGGAATCCGGCTCGGAACCGAGCTGGAGGAATCAGGCACCGAACGCAAGACTATACAGACGAAAAAACTAAAGGCCTTTTGGCCTTTAGAAAGTTTATATCGATTCAGACTAGAGTGAACTAATATACATCCGAACCCAATGGAGGAAAAAAACAATCTGAGGATGGAGTCGATGCCCATGCGCACTGTAGTCCAGGGGAGGAGCCACCTATCTCGTGATACTTCGAAGACTCTTCCAGGACAACAATGTGCGATCTTCCGGACCCAACACTAGGCGGCGATCTATCCACAGATATGAATTCAGCAGCCCACATGCCTCGAACCAGAAAGAGTATGCCCCACACCCGGCTGTTTCAGGACCTCGAGAGTTCCATCAAGTGTAGAGTCACCATGCCCTTATCAGCGCCCTCAAGGACCTACCCAATGGCCTTGTGGTGTCAAGTTCACTGTCCAGAATGCAGTTGCAGTCGCCCATCCATATGATGTCATAATGCGTGTATGGCATTTGTCAAAACTTTCTTTATTGACCTTTGCAGTGCATACAGCAGTACAGTACATCACAATTCCTATATTGCAAAGCGTACATTCTATAGAACAGATCAGTTACCTCTCTCTTAAGAAATGGTCTTAACCCTTCCCATGCTCATGACGGAGCCACTCCGTCATGAGCATCGGCTCAGCTGTGCTCATGGCGGAGCGGTTCAGTCATGGCCCTGCCGCCGCGCCTGCGCGCCGCTGATTTCGCGCCTGCGCGGCGCGTTCTATTGAGCGGGCGGGGCCATGACGGAACCGCTCCGTCACGAGCACAGCTCAACCGCGGCTCGTGACGGAGCGGCTCCGTCACGAGCATGCGGCCGCCGCTCGCCCCCCCTAGCGCTGCGGCGGAATTGACGCCGCAGCGAAGGGGTTAACAGAAGGCACAAATAAACAAGAGTACCGCTAATGAACGCCATTATAGAATTACATTTCCCCCCCCAAACCCCTCCAACCGACTAACAAACGTACACCGGGAAACACCTGTCATTTCTTAGAGACTAATGTGAGACCAATCACCGGAGGGAAGGAGGAGCACCGGGAGACAAGCTCCCGCCTCCAGTAACATTCCTAAAATTGCTGCCATGCACATGGAGAAAGACCTCCAGAGAGGTACTCCACCAGGTGACCATATTTATTCAAAATTTGTAAAGGAATCAGAAAAATCATCTGCCATGTACTACATCATAAGGGCCTGCCATTGGCGGGAGTGTCATTGCTTCATAGATGGCATTTCTTTTCGATTCCAGGCCGCAGCTACTGCCATTTTTGCTACACCCAAGTATTGAAGACATCCACACACAAGCCCAGGAGCGCAAAGCCCAGATCCTCTGGTACGGGATAGCCCAGAAGGTCTTATTTGTGCCTATATTTCTGACCAAAATGGGTGGATTGTTGGGCAATTCCACCAAATTAGTTTAAAACCCCCAGTTGCGCGCACACCCTCCAACATAAATCGGTAGTTGTGGGAAAGGAAAATGCTACTTACCAGTATGCATCTGTTCTTGGCATGTAGGGTTGCTGACATTCATATCGCCCACCCTCCTCCCCAGTGCCTGTCACAGCTGCAGAGTTATCCTTTACATACATTTACATGGTCATCACTTACTTTCCTATACCCCATCTTTGCCACAATGACGAAAAACAATCGGAAGATGGAGAAGATGCCCATGCGCACTGTAGTCAAGGGGAGGAGTCCCCTATCTCATGATACTTCGAAGACTCTTCCAAGACCACAAGGTGCAAACATCCGGACCCAACACTAGGCGGCGATCTATGCTAAGATATGAATGTCAGCATGTAGGCTACTGAATTCACATCTTAGCATAGACTGTATAGCAGTTTCTCCTCTAGCGGTGGTCACCTGTACCAGCTGCAGTGGTTTGAAAAAGAGTTTTAAGGACAGCCTGGCCTACAGCAGCTTGTTGCTTAGCTTGCACGTCTACACAGTAGTGTTTAGTGAAAGTGTGAATGGTAGACCATGTAGCCGCCCTACTTATGTCTTCTAGGGGAATATTTCCTAGGAAAGCTATGGATGCCCCCATTTTACGCGTTGAGTGGGCTTTTGGGGGAACTGTTAAAGTGCGCTTTGCCTTTTGATAGCATATTTGAATGCATTTAACTATCCATCTGGCTATTGCTGTCTTTGAAATGGGATTACCCTTATGTTGTGGGGAAAAGGCAACAAAAAGTTGCTTTGTTTTTCTGAATGATTTAGTTCTGTCAACGTAATATAGCAGAGCTCTTTTGACATCTAGTGTGTGTAGGGCTCTTTCAGCCACCGACTGCGGGTTTTGAAAGAAAACTGGCAATTCTATGGAATGATTGATGTGGAAAGTGGATATCACTTTTGGCATACATTTAGGGTTAGTACGAATCACTACCTTATTGTGGTGCATTTGCATGAAGGATCCCTGAATGGTCAGTGCCTGTAGCTCACTTACTCGTCTGAGGGAGGTAATGGTAATTATAAATGCCACCTTCCGTGTTAAGAATTGTAGTTCACATGAATGGAGTGGTTCGAAAGGTGGCCCCATGAGTCTGGTCAATACTACGTTAAAGTTCCAGACTGGCGAAGGTGGATGCTTTGGAGGGATAATTCTTTTAAGTCCTTCCATAAAAGCTTTTATAGGTGGTATTCTGAACAGGGACACGGGTTGCCTGTTTTGAAGATATGCTGCTATAGCAGCAAGGTGTAGCCTCATGGATGAGTATGCCAGATTACATCTTTGATGATGTAGCAAGTAACAGATTATGTTTTGGATAGAGGCATATAATTGATTGATTTGGTTATTATTACAATAGACTACAAATCTTTTCCATTTAGCTGCGTAGCATGCTCTAGTAGTTGGGCGCCTTGCTTCCTTGATAATGTTCATGCAGTCTGGAGGCAAGTTAAGGTATCCGAACTTCAAGACCTCAAGAGCCAGATCGCTAGGTTCATCTAATTTGGGATCTGGGTGCCTGATTTCGCCATGGTTCTGTGTTAGCAATTGTGGCGACAGGCGTAGTCTTTGGTGCGGTACTACTGAGATTTCTAGGAGCGTCGTGTACCATGGCTGTCTTGCCCATGTGGGAGCAACCAGGATCATCGTGGGTGACTGTTGCCTTAGTTTGCATGCCACTAATGGGATCAGTGAGGTTGGCGGAAAAGCGTACGCAAATCTGCCTGACCATTTCATCCATATCGCATTGCCTTGTGACAACGGGCGTGGGAACCTGGCAGCAAAGGACTGGCATGTTGAGTTTTCTTTTGTGGCAAACAGATCTATCTCTGGATGTCCCCAATTTTTGAAGAATGGTTGGAGAACTTGAGGGTGAATCTCCCATTCGTGTATTTGTTGGCCGTGTCGGCTTAGTAGATCTGCGATCTGATTGTCTATTTCTGGGAAGTGTTCTGCCAGGAGAAAGATGTTTTTGGGAATTTCCCACCTCCATATGCTCTGTGCTAGGCGAGAGCTGCGGAGTGTGTGCCCCTCCCTGTTTTTGGATGTAGTACATGGCTGTCATGTTGTCTGTCCGGATTAACACAGCCTTGTTGCACAAGTATTTCTGGAAGGCTTTGATTGCTAGAAATACTGCTAGTAACTCTAAGTGGTTTATATGCAGTGTCTTTTGTTTGACTGTCCAGATACCTTGGACTGTGTATTGAAGGAGGTGGGCTCCCCAACCTGTCAGTGATGCGTCCGCTGTTAATACTACTTGTGGAACCGGCTCTTGGAACAGTCGCCCCTTGCAAAGGTTTCGTGGGTTCCACCACTGCATAGATTTGTAAGTGCGACTGTCTATCAACACTAGGTCTTTTAGTTGTTCTTGAGCTTGGTTCCACTGCTGTGCTAGGCATTCCTGCAATGGACACATTTGAAGTCGGATATGAGGGACAATGAATATGCAGGAGGCCATCATGCCTATAAGCTGCATGAACACTCGAGCTGGCAGGGAGTGTTGTGGCTGAAATCTTTGAATGAAAGACTGTATGTTGGATATCCTGGCTGGATTTGGATATGCCTTCGCCACTGAGGTAGCTATTGTTGCTCCCAGATATTGTTGTATGTGGGAGGGCTGCAGATGTGATTTTGGGTAATTTATGGAAAATCCCAGACTGTGCAGTAGCTGTATTGTCTGAGAAGTATGGTTTGCACACTGTACGTATGAGTTGGCTTTTATGAGCCAATCGTCCAGGTAGGGGAACACATGGATGTGTTGCCTTCTGAGGTGTGCTGCTACAACTGCTAAGCATTTTGTAAAAATCCTTGGTGCTGTAGTTACTCCGAAGGGAAGAACTTTGAATTGATAGTGGCCACCCTCTATTGTGAACCTGAGGTATTTCCTGTGAGCTGGATGTATAGGTGTGTGAAAGTATGCATCCTTGAGGTCTAATGTTGCGCGGAAGTCGACTTACTGGATTAGCAGGAGTACTTGTTGTAGAGTGCTCATATGGAAATGCTCTGAAAGTATATATTGGTTCAGAGGTCTGAGATCCAATATTGGTCTGAGGGACCAGTCTTTTTTGGGAATAAGGAAGTATAGAGAGTATACTCCTGTGCCCTGGTGTTGAAAAGGGACTAGCTCTATGGTTCCCCTTTCTAGCATGGATAGCACCTCTTGTTTTAACAGCGTGATGTGTTCTTTGGACATTGGACAGTGTTTGGGTGGTATGTTGGGTGGAGTAGAAGTGAGTTCCAGGCGGTAACCATATTGGACATTAGTCTCACCCACCTGTCTGTGGTAATAGCATTCCAGACTGGTAGGAATTGTATTATTCTGCCTCCGACTGGTGTTAAGTGGTCTGGAGGGAGTGTGAACAAGTCACTGTTTGGTGGTGATGGAGGCTGTGGTGTTATTACCATCACGTCCTCTGCCTTTGTTATTATTTCCTCTAAGGTGCTTGGGTATTAGTTTTAAATGATGAAGAGGTTTGTGATGTGTTGCCTCTGCCTGAGTTTCGAAAGGAGGAGCGGCGAAAGGAGCCCCTAGACTATTGAAATTGAAGTGCACCCATGGACTTTGCGGTGTCAGTATCTTTTTTCATCTTTTCTAAGATGGTATCAACTGCTGGGCCAAACAAGAAATCCTGGTTAATCGGTTGAATAAGTATGGTAGACTGTACTTCATTTTTAAAACCCGAGATGAGTAGCCAGGCATGCCAGCGTAGCAACACACTAGTGTTGACAGACCTAGCGGCTGTATCGGCTGTATCAAGAGCGCATTTTATAGATGCATTAGTGATGAATTTCCCTTCTTGAATTAGGTCATTAGCTTTTGCCTTATAGGGTTCTGGTAGGTGTTGTAATAATCCCTCCAGTTCATCATAGTGAGCTCTGTCATAGCATGCTAGGAGAGCTTGTGTATTGGCAAATCTCCAGGTATTTGCTGCCTGAGAGGTCACTCTCTTTCCTGAGGCTTCTAAGATTTTTGACTCCTTGTCAGGAGGGGGGCATCACCTGTTTGAGAACTTGAAATCTTTCTGGCATTAGAAACAACTAGAGAGTCTAGTGGTAACTAAGATTTGATATAAGAGGGGTCTGTAGGGGCTGGTTTATATTTATTTTCTATTCTTGGATTGAGGACACGCGCTCTGGCTGGGTCTTTAAAGAGGTCTGGTGCGTGCTTAAGTACTCCCTTTAGCATAGGGAGTGTACGTATACTCTTCTCTCATGTTGGGAAGGTATTAAATAGGAAATCCTCCTCTACAGGGTCAGTGTGCACCATGATACTGAGCTGCTCTGTGAACTAGCGGGTTAAAAGCGACTGGGTCGTCAGTAGGGGATGGTTTTGTGGGATATGTGGAGGGATCTGGTATGGGTTGTGTATTATATGGGTCATTCTGATCGTCCCATGTGTGATCTTGGTTTCCCGGATCATCAGGGTCTATAATATCCTGCTGAGGGTCTTCACTTATGTCCTCTCCCTCCTCATAATGTGGAGGTGTAGGAGAATATGGAACATGAGGCATGTCAGGAGTGAAAGGAAGAGGTGTAAAAGGTCTAGAAGGGGATGTCCCAAAGTCCTTTTTCTGAAGAGGAACAGGAGAAGGAGCCTCAGTGTCCAGTCTTCTTTTGTTCTTATTGTAAACTGTTATATGTCCTGTATCAGGATCTATATACAGTCTATTTTGGTCTGGGCTCAGTGGATAAGGATGAAAAAGTTCTTCCACTGTCCGTGGCTTCGGCGCCGATGTTTTTGGATCGGTCGCTTGCTTTCTTGCTTATTTTTATTTTTGTCTTGAGCTTTTTTCGGCTTGACGGCTCAGCGGCTGTTTTCGGCTCGACGGCCTTGTTCGACTCGACGATCTTCTTATGTACGACTGTCTCTTTTGGGTTTACAGCCTTTTTCGGCTCGATGTGTTTTTTCGGGGTCGACGGCTTCCTTCGGTTTGACTGGCCTTTTCGGTTCTACTGCCTTTTTTGGGTCGGAGGCAGTGTTGGGATCGACGACTTTGTTTGGGTCGATTCCTTTTTTCGGATCGATGACCTTTTTTTGGAGCGACGTTTTTGGATCGACGCCCTTCTTCGGGTCGATAGTCTTTTTCGGATCGACGACCTTTTTTGGTTAGCCGGTGTTTGTCGGGCCCGTTTTCGGCTGTGCGGCTGTCTATGAGTCTACGCCCTTTTTGGGAAGAGTCTAGCTCGGTCCCGGGGTATCGGAAGGCTTGGTAATGGTCTTCAGAGCAGAGCCGGAAGGCGGGGCTTCTGAAGCAGTGTTTCGGTCGCGGCTAAGGCCTCTTGGCAATGCTTTGAACGGAGCCTTTTCTGGAGGTGGAGGCGGGGTAGGGGCTTTGGTACTCACGGTTTGCCCTGGTGGGATGTCGTCATCGCAGTCCAACTGGTCTTCTACTGTGACTAGCTCTAGGTCGGAGTCCGCTGCCTCTGGAAGTTCATGTTAGTCGTCAAAAATGTTTTCCGGTTCAGGTGCCGGTCGCTGCATCTTCGGTTCCGGATAGTTTTCTTCGACCGGAACTGAGCACAAGCTGGACAGTCTTCCTCGTTGTGCTCCGGAGACAAGCACTTGTTGCATACTGTATGCTTATCGCTATGTGGAAACTTTGATCGACATTGTGGGCATTTTTTGATCGGGGTTCTTTCCTTAGGCGGGAGGCCCACATGGCGTCGAAAAGGCCCAACGGCCTGCGTCGACTACCAGAGATGGATGGAAAGAGTTGTCGAGTCGAGGGATACCGAGCGGAAACAATACCGTCGAAATTATGAAGTTTTTGGCCTCAGAAATTAGGAAAACTTTGTAACCGAAGTTGGAGTTGTCGAAGTGCATCCGAACCCAATGGCGGAGAAAATCAATCTGAAGATGGAGAAGATG
The DNA here is from genome assembly GCF_964263255.1 of Lissotriton vulgaris. Lineage (NCBI taxonomy): Eukaryota > Metazoa > Chordata > Amphibia > Caudata > Salamandridae > Lissotriton > Lissotriton vulgaris. Next base: position 135,168,103 of record NC_141697.1, on the reverse strand, counting down.
CCCATGCGCACTGTAGTCCAGAGGAGAAGTCACCTATCTCATGATACTTCGAAGACTCTTCCAAGACAGCAAGGTGCAAACATCCGGACCCAACACTAGGCGCCGATCTATGCTAAGATATGAATTCAGCCTCCCACATGCCTCGAACGATTTGTTTTAGTTTCGTGGGGGAGAAGCACAAATCATATAGTACTTTATAATGATCCTCCCCCCATTGAGTGATTGAATTGAATTGAAGTATCTCTCTATATAGTCTGTCCCACTACTCGCCTAAGATTGTATCTCCCAGGATCTCCCAGGATTCGCTCCCAAAGCCCTGTGTTTTGGTTGGAGCTGAGGGGTAGAGGGTGACCGTAGTAGAGAGTATAGGAAATGAAAAACTGCTTTTTGTGCCATTCGCACTCTTCAAAAACCGCTCTACAGGTGCGAGGTATCTGGTTGCTGCTTTCTTCAATTCAGAGCCAAGTACCCAGTGTCAGAGTTTGGTGTAGTGGTAGTATTCAGTGACTGGTAGGTGGAATTCCCTCTGACAGTGCTCGATGGTATAAATATTCCAATTATAGAATAGATCGTATAGTTTAACTGTCGGTGTAGTTTTGCAGCTTGAAGACTTTCTGGATTCACTATGCTGTGCATTATTCCGCCATTTAGTGGTTGGGTCCGGAATTTAAGTCCTTTTCTCTCTTTTTTTTCGTGGCACAGGTGGGCGTAGACATACCACCATTTGGTTTCCTTCGTGACGTCGACACGCTTCCTCCGGAAGCTCCCACCTTTGGTCGCCATCTTCCGATTCTTTTTTCTTGTCTTGTGTTATTTTTCCTCTTTTATGGTATTTCTCCAGTTGTTATCCATTACCTCCTGTCTCATCTTTCTGACAGAGGAGGGTGGGATCGCTAGTGAATCCAGAAAATCTTCAAGCTGCAAAACTACACCGACAGGTAAGAAACTATACTTTTTGCAGCGTGAATCTTTCTGGATTCATTATGCTGTGCAAACACTTTGTAGCGGTTTGTCCTTATTGTGGTGGCTGGGTGGAAGATAAGCTCTGGTTACTGAATATGTGTTGTAAGACCTTCTGTCCCACTTGTGCTTTCTTTTTCATTTGAATATCTACGCAGTAGTGCTTAGTAAACGTGTGCACTGAAGACCATGTTGCAGCTTGGCAAATGTCTTGAAAAGGTGTGTTCGCTGGAAACGCAATTGTTGCTCCTTTCTTCCCTGTTGAGTGAGCATGAACTGCTCCTTGTAACAGTTGCCCTGCCTGTTTGTGGCAGAGTTGTACGGTTTGTGCAATCCACCAAGCAATGGTATTTTTGGTAACTGGTCGTCCCAAAAAACTGCCGGCAAAGGAAACAAAGAACTGCTTTGTCTTTCTGCACTCCTCTGTCCTTTCTATATAGTGCAGTACAGCCCTCCTGGCGTCCACTGTGTGTAGCGCCCTTTCTGTGCTTGTGGCTTTTTTTTCGAAAAAAATGATATATTTGAATTGTTTGATTGCTGTGGAACCGTGACCCCATGAAGTGTGGGTCTGTTCTCATTACAATCCTATCTCCTTGTGTATTTGCAGGTAGGGCTCTTGAAGTGTTAACGCTTGCAATTCACTTACTCTTCATAGCGAGGTGATAGCTACCAAAAAGGCTGTCTTTAATGTGAGCATATGTAGTGTAGCCTTGTGAATAGGCTCAAATGGTGCCTTTATCAATTGAGTTAGCACTACGTTGAGGTTCCATGCTGGTGCTGGCATTCTGTTTGGAGGTGTGATTCTCTTTGCTCCTTCTAGAAATCTTTTTACTACTAAGGAGGTGAAGAAACTTTTCCCTGTATCTCCCCTTGTGTAAGCCACTATCACCACTAAGTGCACCTCAGGGATGTGTAGCTTAGCTTACTTTGTAGTAGGTGTGTTAAGTTTTTAGTACTGTGGATTCCTTTGTGATCTTTCTTTGTAGTTTCTCCCTAACACACCATTCGGAGAATCTTTTCCACTTTGCTACGTAGCACTTTCTTGTGATAGGACTCCTTGCGGTCCTGAGCACTGCCATTGTGCTTGCTGGTAGTTTTAGGTGTGAAAATTCTAGGTCTTCATGAGCCATGCTACTAGGCTGAGGCTCTCCAGATCTGGGCGTAGCACCATTCTGTTCTGCATTATTAACAGGTCCCTTCTTGGGAATCTGCTGGTGCTTGCGCCATTACCGCTATTTGTGAGAATCAGTACTGTCTGGCCCACTGAGGTGCTATTAGTATTGCAACATGTTGCTGATCCTGCATTTGTCGAGTACCCTGTGTATCAGTGGTATCTGGCGAAAAGCGTATGCAAATGTCTTTGACCAACTTATCCATAGCACATTCCCTTTGGACCGATGGTCTCGTTGTCTGGATGCAAAGTGTTGGCATTTTGCATGTTGGTGTGTTGCAAATAGGTCTATTTGCAGTGTACCCCACTTCCGGAACAGTTTTTCTATTTCCTGTTGGTTGATCTCCCATTTTTAAGATGCTGACGTCTGCCTGATGAGTCGGTCTGCTTCCACATTGTCCTTCCCTGGGATATGTATCGCTAGTAGGTCTATTCCTAGTGGGATGGCCCATGTCCATATTTCCTGTGCTAGCCCTGATAGTGCTACTGATTGTGGTCCTCCTTGTTTGTTGATGTAGAACATGGTGGTTGTGTTGCTGTTTAGACCAACACCCTGTTTCCGTACAGCTCCTTCGGAGAGGATTTTAACCCCTTCACTGCGGCGGCTATTCTGCCGCAGTGCTAAGGGGGCGGGGCGGAAGAGCGGCGGGCGCATGCTGGTGACAGAACCGCTCCGTCACCAGCGTCTGTTGCGCTGTGCTTATGATGGAGTGGTTCCGTCATCAGCATACAAGGGGTTAAGGGTTGGAACACGGTTTTTAGTTCTAGGTAGTTGATGTGTTTGAAAGCATCTTGCTGCGACCATAACCCCCTCACCTTGAGTTTGTTCATGTGCGCGCCCCACCCCAGCTGGGAGGTATCTGTTGTGATGGTCACTGCCGGAGTTGGCTGTGTGAATAGTTTCCCCTGTGATAGGTTTTCCTTGTTCTACCACGCTATTTCCTGATGCACTGCGTGTGTGACAACCACTAGATCTTCCCAACTCCCTGTTGCATGGGACCATTGCTGCTGTATCCATTCCCAGTATGGTCTCATGTGGAGTCGAATATTTGGGACCAGGTGTAAAGGGCATGACGCCATCATTCTTATTAGTTTGCTCACTGTCCTCACTGTCAGAACTTGCCCCTTGTGGTAAAGACATGTTTTCCTTCAGTATTGCCAAAGTTCTTTTTGTGCTGGGGAGCACCTTGCCTTGTATTGTGTCGATTTGTGCCCTTAAGAACATCTTCACTTGTTCCTGCTCTATTGCAGACTTTCCCCAATGGATTTAGAAACCCAGTTGGATTAGAGTTTGTACGACCTGCTGGATGTGTTGTTTGCATTGGCTGTAAGAGTTTGCCTTTACGAGCCAGTCGTCGAGGTAGGTATACGTGTATCCCTTGCCTTCTTAGGTGCACTGCTACTGCTGCTAGGCATTTTGTAAACACCCTTGGTGCGGATTTGAGTCCAAATGCCAGTACTGTGAACTGGTAGTGAGTTTGGTTGATCACAAACCTTAGTAGGCGTTTGTGCTTTTTGTTGATGGGGATGTGTAAGTACTCGTCAGTTAAGTCTATCGTTGCCATCTAATCCCCTTCTTTTATTTGTGGTATTACCTCTTGTAGAGATGTCATTTTGAAACTGTCTGCTTATGAACTTGTTTAAGAACCTTCGATCAATAATAGGTCTTAGCATTTCGTCCACTTTTGGTACGAGGAAGTAGGTGGAGTAAACCCCCTTGTTCCTTACCTTGTGCAGAACTACCTCTATTGACTCCTTGCCGAGCAGTTCCTATGCTTCTAGTAGCAAGCGCAAAAGTTCCTTCGCTGAGTGCACCTTGTTGTTTGGTCTCTTGTTTGGAGGTTGTTTTTCTAGCTCTACACAGTAGCCGTATTGTATGATGTTTAGTATCCATTTGTCTGTTGTGACCTTCCACTCCTGAAGGAAGTCCCTTATTCTGCCTCCTACTAGTGTTATGTGTTCGAGGAACTGTTTGTTATGTAAAAACATGTTTTGTTTTTTCTTTTTGTCTTGATGCCCCCTAGAGGTGTTGTTAGGGTGGGCGTTTGCCTTACGGCGAAGTCACTTGGAGGTGGGTTTTTGCCTGCCTCTCCCTACCTGTACTTGTCCGTTTGAGCGCCCTCGAAAGGAGTGGTTGCTGGTACTGCCAGTTCTGCTGCTGCTGTCCTTGCTGCTGCTGGCCCTGGCCGTTTCCTTGATAACCTTGTTGGAAGGTTTGGTGCGAGGTACTAGGCAGGTTGCCTGCCCTGGCATTTATCCTTCTTGAGGGTGTACCCCTTCTCATCCCTCTGAACTGCAGTGCTCCCATGGACCTTGCTGTCTCGTCCTTTTTGAGCTCAGTTAACTTGTTGTCAACTGCCATTCCAAAAGGTTGCACTCCATTAAAGGGTGTGTTCAGGATGTTGTTCTGTACCTTCGGCTTGAAGCCAGAAATCCTAAGCCATGCGTGTCTTCTCTCCGTCACCTCATCATCATTTGCCTGCTGGACGTCTCCGCAAGTCTCAGAGTGATGGAGATGGTCCTTGCCCTTGCTTGGTGTAGTTCGCCCTTCTCTTCCTCTCCCTTACTCAGAGGGTCTTGGGTGTTAACGCAGAGCTAGCGTTCAATGCTTCAAAAGGTCCCGGATGCTGTGCTGGGAAAATGTGGGGTTATAGTGGATTGGTGTAAATGGGGATGGGAAAGTGGTCCAAGGAGATGTCCTGTTGAACTCACCTCATTCCTTCAGTATAGTCTTCGTAGGGATACTCAGATACACATTCACTGGACGGTCTACCTTAGGTTTCTTTCCCCAGGAGGTCCCATATGTACCTCCCTGCCACTGCCCTGTCCATATGGAACCAATGTCCATCTGCCTCCCGGGCTGACAACTCTGCTATCACTCTTAGTTGTGAAGCCTTGTAATAAAGATGCAAATCTGGCAAAGTCAGACCCCCAGGACACTTCGGGCGCCGAAGAGGTTTGTATGGGAGATGTGCCCTGCCATATGAAATTAATGACAATCGATTTAAGCGTAGTCAAGAACCCCCAGTCCAGCTCGATTGGTAGGCCCTGTAAAAGATACAGAAATCTAGGTAAAACCATCAATTTAACTGCATGGATGCAGCCCAGACATGAGATGTACAGGGTTGTCCAACTTCGGAAGTCAGCTTCATTTGTTGAAGAAGAGGGGGATAATTAGCCTTAAAGAGATCCGAGATATTTTTGAGTGATCTTTTTATCTAGATAAGTTTTGTCTTTTTTGGCCCATTGAAAGGGGGTGGAAGTCAGTAGAGACTCCATCTTCCAATGTGGCAGGGTGATATTAAGCAAATAGTATTTGGTAAAGTTGACACAGACTCCTGATACTTGCTTAAAGCGTTGTAGCTCTGTCTGAATAGTCTTCGGTTCAAAGCCCTGAGCTATATGTTTAAAATAGAGGCAGGAACCGTACCAAAGTATTTGGAAAAATTAGTTAGACCCTATTCCCTTGCACGTAATCTCCGTTCTTCAAATGCAGCAAATTTTGTGGTACCCAGATTTAATCTGGCCAGAATGGGAGGGAGATCCTTTTCCTATCTGGGACCAGTCCTCTGGAACTCCCTTCCCCCAGCTTTACGAAAGGAGGAAAACTTTGCCAGCTTTAAGAAAAGCGTTAAAACCTGGCTCTTCAGTAAATAATTGTGGTCTCTGGCCGTTTTGCTTTCTGTGTTGTTGGATTCTTAGTCCTGGCGCCGGGAAACCCTTTGTGGGTATCTGCGCGCATTACAAATGCAAAAAAATAAATAAATAAAATAAATAAAAGAGGACCTAGGTGTGGCTACGGACATTAGTATATCGTCAGCGAAGAGGGAGATTGTGTGCTCCTCCGCGCCAAATGGAATGCCATGAATGGAGGGTGTTATTCTTATCTTAGCCACCAAGGGTACAATGCCTAGGTAACAAATCTGAGCCCAACCTATTGACCAAGAAACGGGCGCTAAGACGCTTGTAGTTGGTGCTAATCTTAGCGATAAATCATTCGCAGATCCCAAACCTTTCCAGAGTGTGGAATAATAACACCAAAACCACCCAGTCGAAAGCTTTCTCGGCGGCAAACGCCAGTTGCAATTATTTGGTTGCTTTCTCGACTAGGTGGAAGACCCTCCACAAGTTATCATATGTTTGTCAGCCTTTGATAAAGGACTGGTAAGAATGTATCAAGGCCAGCATGAGATACGCAAGTCTGGAAGCTATAATTTTCCTGGCTTGGGCAGCACAGAGATGAGGGCTTGGCCCATGGAAGTGGGCACCACCCCAGAGACTGCTATGGAGTTGTAAAGTTTTAAAGGCTCACCATGCGTGGAATAAGTTCCACCACAAACGTCTTGTTGAATTGTGTTGTGAGCCCATCGGGCCTGATGACTTATGAGGCTTGAGACTCACAATGGCCTTGCGGACCTTCTCCTCATTCATCAGCTCTCCCAGTACATCATTTTGTGCTGCGGTCACCCTTGAGAGCTCCACCTCCTCGTGGCTAACAGCAGGACAGAGGTCCTTGTAAAAGCGACAAAAGGCCTGAGCTTTACCCCGGTTCTGTGGTTGCTCCCCCCCACCCTGAAGTTCAATGTCTCCAATGAACACCCTTTCCCTCTTAATCCACAATTATCTGGCCAGGTGTGCAACTAACTTAATTTTCCTGTTCATATGCTGTGCATTAAAGACGTAAGGTAAGTTCAGCCCTATTATTATGAATGCATTGATCTTGCCTCGGAGGGCTGTCACTCTCTGTAGAGTGAGAATAGGGCTTTTTTTGTGAGCCTGCTCTGCAGCTTGGAGATCTGCCTCGAAAGTCAACCACTCGTGTCCTTTTCTTATTGAGTGATGATTGAAGTGAGATGCATTTGCTGCACAGTACTTGTGAGAAAGTGCCCTCTTTCTGCATGGTATGCCCCCACTTTTTGCTGATGTACTTTGACTGAGTGTGCCCTGGGCTCCTGCTAATCAGGTACCCTGGGCCTATTGGACATATGTTCCTTCCCTAAAATTGCATTGAAGCCTAAACCCAATTTGCATCTCTGGCGATGGGTCAGCCCCTGGTAAATGGTACCACATGTACCCAGGGCACTGTGACTAGAGAAGGCCTTTAAGGGCTGCAGCACTTATTGTGAAACCCTTAGAGGTCCTGTACCCTGACACTCACACAATGTCTTTGCAGCCTGTGTGTCTTAGTGCAGAACAAAGTGAAGAGTCGACATGGCACACATCCCTGTGTGCCATGCCTGCGAACCACTGCCCTGGCATAGATCTCTCACCCCTTTAGCTGGGTGCACTATACCAGTGGTGAGGGTACATGTGCATGAGCCCTGGACCCCTACACTGTCTAAGTCCATTCTTAGACATTGTAAGTGCAGTGCTGCCATTAGGAGTACATGGTGCTGGGAGTTTGTCATTACGAACTATACAGCACAATAATGGCTACACTGAAAACTTAGAGTTTGCTATCAAACTTCTTAGCACATTAAGGGCCAGATGTAGGTAGGCATTTAACGGTCGGTAACGGCCGAATTCGGCCGTTACCGACCGGTAAATGCAATCTGAGATGTAGGGCCCTGTATTTTACCGATTCGGTAAATTTACCGAATCGGTATTTTACCGATTCGGTAAAATACCGAATCGGTATTTTTACCGATTCGGTAAATTTGATATGTAGGTGGGACTCTTCTGAGTCCCACAACCCTTACCGAATCGGTATTTTACCATCAAATATATTTGATGGTAAAATACCGATTCCGGTGTGCATGCACATGTGTGCATGCACACCTGTGCCATATGACAGGCAGACCTGCCCTTAGGGCAGGTATGCCTGCCACATGGCCCCCCGAACCTTTTTTGGGGGTGCTAGAGGGTGTCAAAGTGACACCCCCTGCACCCTTGTCAAAATCGGTATTTACTGATTCGCTAAATACCGACCGGTATTGCCCCATTCATTCCTATGGGCTTCAAGGAATGAATGGAGCATTACCGGTCGGTATTTACCGAATCGGTAAATACAGATAATTACCGATTCGGTAAATGGAACATCTGGATGTTCCTACATACCCCCCCTTCTTATTTACCGATTCTTAATTACCGAATCGGTAAAATTCGGTAATTAAGGATCGGTAAATAAGTTCTACCTACATCTGGCCCTAAGCCCCTACTGATACCAGTGTGGGATTTTTTGTAAAATGCATGACAGAGGGTATTTAGAGATGCCCCCTGAAACTCAACAAACTTCTAGTGTCCCAACTGAGTAGCTGCTTAGGCTGCTATCAACAGACTTGTTTCTGGACCCCTGGGCCGAGAGCCTGCTGCACTCAGGGGCCTGAAACAATGCACATCCTGGGACGAGGTGCCCAGCCTCCTTCCCCAGGATGGGCAGGGTTCACGAAGGGGAAGCTTCAAAGGCATGCCGCCTTTGTGAACTTCCCCAGACCGATTGCTGCATTCAGCAACTGGTCCCCACTGGTTCAGCCCCCCACTTTGACGGGCAGGAGAACCGGCAGGAAAAACAAGTGAGGGAGAGCGGTGTGCCCACCTCTGCCAACTCCACCCCTTAGGTGGGGGAGGAGAGGTCAAGCACAACTCTGAGTCCCCGCTATCTTGAGGTTGGGGGACCCAACCAACGAGGGACATTCTCCTGCACCCTCCCACAGGGAACGGACCCATTGGTCACTGCCCGCTACCTACCTGTAACACCCCTAAATCTAGTATTTAGGGGCACCCTGAACCATGCTTCCTCAGATCCGGAAACGGCAAGAAAGATAAGATGAAGGACCGAAGAGCCGTGCAGAGCTAACAAGAGGACGACGCTCACTGACTTGGCCCCAGCCCTTTCTACCCTCGAACCTGCGAAACCCAGTGTGTCCTGCAATCAGCAACCTCAAAAACCCCGGAGGACCTGCCTGCCTTCACTTCACTTCCAAAGACTGCTTCTCCCGCGAACACCGGATTTTTCAACTGCAACCTCTGGCAGCAGCCGGAAACCGCGAATCCAGCCCACTCTGCACCCGCCGGACCTGGCCCGAGCTCAACTGGAAAAACACCACAAGGAGGTCACCCCGGCGATCCTAAACCGAGATCTGGTGACCCCTGACCTGCCTCTAGCCTCCATCCGACACCTGCAATCTAAATCCAGAAGGCCCCCCCCCGCGACCAGGAGCTGGTAAGAAGATCCGACCCCAAAAGGCACCCCTGCACCAGACGTCCCACGGCCTTGTGTGCCCAAACCACCAGTGCCTAACTTACCTCTCGAAGTGGTGGTCGCACCCAGAAGTCCTTAGTCTCCCTGCCTGCAGTCCTTTTGCAAACCGGAGGTTCTCCATAGAAAAACAGGGCGTCCAACGTCGAAACAGCACTCTGCATCCGGCCGCCCCAGTGCCTCTGAGGGTGCACCTTTTGTGCTACTTTGTTTCCCCATTTTCCCTGACCATAACCCTAGGAGCTTTGCTCCCACAACCCAGTGACCTGCTTGCCAGCAGCCACCTACCGGAGGCCCCCTATCCCCCATTGGATAACATTGGGACTTAACACTCTGCACCTGGCCGCCCTAGTGCCGCTGAGGGTGCAACAACAGTGCATCACTGACCATGGGGGACCCCTGAGTCTAAGCGCAGAACCTTAACTCCCACAGTCGATTATTTACCTGTGAACCGATAACCTGTTTTTCCTCCATAGGATAACATTGACAATTTTCTTCCAAAAAGTTTCCGTGTGCAGTTTTGAAATCTAAAAATATTCTTTAAAAAATTGCACAAATAACCAAAACGTATTTACTTACCTGTTTGCAGGAAATGTCCCAGTGCTGAATCTAGGTATCCAGCACTGAGTTAGAAAAGTAACGTAAAAGGAAAATGCTACTTACCAGTATGCATCTGTTCTTGGCATGTAGGGCTGCAGATCCACACACTAGTGCATAGATCGCCATCCGGATGATTACACTTTGTTGTTGTCTTGGTAGAGTCTTTGTTTGGTAGATGGCTCCTCCTGTAGAGCATAGTGCACATGGGCATCGACCATCTTCAGATTGTTTTTCGCCATTGGGAAAATGATGGAGTTGTGTGAGAACGGAAAAAGATGTCCATGTACAGTGTATCTGATTAAGATATTACTGGAACAGATATAGGTAGCCGGGGAGGTGGGTGGGCGTGTGTGGATCTGCAGAGCCCTACATGCCAAGAACAGATGCATATTGGTAAGTAGCATTTTCCCTTCAAGGCATATGGGCTGCAGATGGCACACTAGTGCATTGATTGCATAGCAGTTCTCTCCCTTAGCGGCACCAACAGTATATGTTGCAGTAGTTTGAAATAGTGTTTTGTGTACAGCCTGGCCCACACTAGCTTGTTGTTTTGCTTCCACATCTACACAGTAATGCTTTGTGAATGTGTGCCATGTAGCTGCATTGCAGATGTCATCCAAGGGAATATTTCCTAACAATGCCAAAGATGCCTCTATTTTATGGGTGGAATGAGCCCTAGGTGGAATGGATAGAGTGCGTTTTGCCTTTTGGTAACACATTTGACAATTCACCTTGCAATCCCAGTTTTTGAAATGGGATTACCTTTATGTGGAGGAGAAAAGGACACATACAACTGTTTTGTTTTACGAAATGGCTTTGTCCTATCAATATAGTAGAGTAGAGCTCTTTTGACATCTAATGTATGGAGAGCTCTTTCAGCAACTGTCTGGGGTTGAGAGAAGAATACTGGGAACTCAATAGACTGGGATGGAACGGTGAAATGACTTTTGGTAAGAATGTGGGGTTTGTCTTTAGAACCACTTTGTTGTGATGGAGCTATAAGAATGGTTCATGAATTGTTAATGACTGGACCTCACCCATTCTTCTGAGTGATGTGACAGCAATTAAAAAGGCAACTTTCCATGAAAGGAACTGTACTTCACACTTATGCAAGGGTTCAAATGGAGGACCCGTAAGTCTAGTGAGAACAATGTTTAGATTCCATACAGGGGCTGGTGGTACCCTGGGAGGAATTATTCTTTTGAGTCCTTCCATGAATGCTTTGATGGCAGGTACTCTGAATAATGACAGATGTTGTCTGTTTTGAAGGTAAGCTGCTATAGCAGCAAGATGTAACCTGATTGAGGAGTATGCTAAACTACATCTTTGTAGATGGAGCAGGTAACATATGATGATTTGGATGGAAACATCTAGTGGGTTAATGTTATTTGTGCAATACACAACAAACCTTTTCGACTTGGCTGCATAGCATGCCCTAGTGGTGGGACGCCTAGCTTCTTTTATAACAGTCATGCAATCAGGCAGAAGATTGAGATATCCAAATTCTAAGACCTCAGGAGCCAAATCGCTAGGTTGAGCTGCATGGGGTCGGGATGCATGATCTCACCATGGTTCTGTGTTAGTAGGTGTGGAGAGAGTTTTAATTTTTGATGTGGTACTACTGAGAGCTCCAGTAGCGTGGTGTACCACGGTTGTCTTGCCCACGTTGGTGCAATAAGAATCAATGTGAGGGAGTGTTGCTGTAGATTGCGCACCACTAACGGAATCAGTGGGAGAGGTGGAAAAGCGTACACAAATCTGTTTGACCAACCCATCCATATCACATTGCCTTTGGACAATGGGTGTGGATACCTGGCGGCGAAGCTTGGGCATTTGGAGTTGAGGTGTGTGGCAAACAGATCTATGTGTGGTTGGCCCCATTTGTGAAAGAAAGGTTGAAGAACTTGAGGATAAAGTTCCCACTCGTGTATCTGTTGTCTTTGACGACTTAAGAGATCTCCAACTTTATTATGAACTTCTGGTAGATGCTCTACTAAGAGAAAGATTTTTTGAGGAATGGCCCACCTCCATATGCTCTACGCCAGCCGGGAGAGCTGTAAGGAGTATGTTCCTCCCCGTTTTTGGATGTAGTACATGGCTGTTATATTGTCTGTGCGGACTAATACAGCCTTTTCTGACAGGTAATGTTGGAATGACTTTAGAGCTATAAAAATGGCTGGCAACTCCAGATGGTTTATGTGGAGTAGCTTTTGTTGTGGTGTCCACGTGCCCTGTACTGTGTGCTCTGCTAAATGAGCTCCCCATCCTGTAAGGGATGAGTCTGGTTAGCACCCCTTGTGGAACTAGCTCTATGAACAGCCGGCCTTTGGAAAGGTTTTTGGTGTTCCACCACTGCAGAGAGCGATGTGTCTGGTCGTCCACCACCACCAGATCTGTTAATTGTTGTTGAACTTCGTTCCACTGGCTTGCTAAGCACTCTTGCAGGGGGCGCATTTGGAGTCTTGCGTGTGGCACTATGAAGACGCAAAATGCCATCATTCCAATTAAATGCATTAACACTCGAGCTGGTAGTGAGTGTTGTGGTTGAAATTTTTGTATAAGAGCTTGCATACTTTGTATCCTTACTGGATTGGGGGATGCAAGTGCTTTGGAGGTATCTATTGTGGCACCCAGATACTGTTGAGACAGGGCTGGTTGGAGATGTGACTTTGTTTGATTTATTGTGAAGCCTAGCTTGTGTAGCAGGTGTATGGTTTTATGCGTGTGCTGCATTCACTGGTGGTACGACTTGGCTTTTATTAGCCAGTCGTCGTGGTACGGGGAAACATGCATGTTGTCCCTTCTCAAGTGTGCTGCTACTACTGTGAGACACGTTGTGAAAACTCAAGGTGCTGTAGTCACACCGAAAGAAAGCACCTTGAACTGGTAATGTTGACCGTCCAGAACGAACTGAAGGTACTTTCTGTGAGCTTGGTGGATGGGAATGTGGAAGTAGGCGTCCTTGAGATCTAGGGTGGCAAGGAAGTCGCCTTGTTTTAACAGAGGAAGGACCTGCTGTAATGTGACCATATGGAAGTGGTCAGATTGTATGTAAATATTTAGGGGTCTCAGGCACTGTTCCCAATAACGTGCGGGCGTGGGCGCGCGCCCACGTCTGTAGTATGAAGCGCGCAGTGCTGTGTGTGGAGCGCGCACACACACAGCACATCAATCAACAACATTCAGCGCGGCTGCTTTTAAAAGCGGGCGGCGCGAAACCGGGCATTTCTTTAATGTGTGCTTTTGTTTAAAGTGCTCATGTTAATTGCAGCTTGTGACGGCGCTGCAATTAACATGAACACTTTAAACAGAAGCAAACAATGTGCCTATCACCCTGGAGCTGCGCTCTATTATGAAAAGAAATGCAGCAACTCTACAAACACGATGTGTGCTTTTCACGTCGTGTTTGTAGAGGTGCTGCATTTCTTTTCTTAACAGAGCTGGGCTGCAGGGTGATTGTGGGGCTTTGTTAAAGATTTCAGGTTAATCACAGCCCCAGACGGGCGCTGTGATTAACTGGCTGAAATCTACTGTCAGTCTTATCGTGAAAAATCAAGGGACGTTTAGTGATACACGAAGAACGTGGAATAAAATGTCTTTTCTTAACAGAGCTGGGCTGATAGGGTTTTAAGCAAACGTTTGTAGTGATATTTGGGGGAAAGATCCTTTACCACGCAACTTTTACCACGCAGTGCCTTTACAACGCAGGTTTTACAACGAAAACCATTACAACGCATTGCACTGGGGGGCGCTCTAGGATAGGGAATAGTTTTAATTTACTATCCAACACCTTCCCTACTATCCACGGGGACTGGAGTTGGAATAGTAAATTAAACTATTCACTATCCAGCACCCCCCAAAGCAATGCGTTGTAATGGCTTGCGTTGTAAAACTTGCGTTTTAACAGCATGCGTGGTAAAAGCATGCGTTGTAACAACGTACATCCGATATTTGGCGCTGCACACACGCGCGCTGTGTTTCCTGGCGCACATAGCCACGGCTGAAGTGCACAGAGACCCTACACTGCCGCACACAGAGGAAAAAAATTAGAGGGAACATTGGTCTCAGGTCTAGTATAGGTCTGAGGGAGCCGTCCTTTTTGGGGATAAGAAAATATAGGGAGTAAACAGGACTGTGTGTGGTGGATGGTGAATGTGCAGGGGAAATCTCTAAATCTGAAAGTTCTAGAAGTGGTCAAGGTATTCTTATAGGACAAGTTTGAGCATGTTTCTTGAGAGGAATTGGAGGTGTTTCAGGAGGGTCCAGCATCCTTTTTTTCAGGCACTGTAATGATATGTCCAGTCTTGGATGAATAAGAAGAGTCTTTTGTTTTGGATCTGGCCGAAAAGGCTCTTCTCAAGAAATATCCTTCTTTGGCACCGACTTGTCTTGTTTAGCAGTGTCTATTACAGTCTTTGGAGCAGATTTTGGTATCGGTACCGAAGATTTGCGGTCTGATTCCTTCTCGATGCCGTGTCTTTTGTTCGGATCGGATTTTTCAGATCCGGAATTTTTAGTTCCGAAGCATGTTTTGGGTCGACAACTTTAGGTGTCGAAGTGTGTTTCGGTGCTGAAGTGGACTTTGGGTCGACTTTTTTTGGTACCGGATTTGGCTTTGGTTCGATATTTTTTGGTGCGGAGCTTGTTTTCGGCTCGACTGGTTTCGATACTGAGGGTTGCTTCGGTGCCGGAGGTAGTTTTGGTTTAAGGACTTTTTGTTTGTCGGGACAGACAGACTGACTCGAGCCTGAGTCGACTAGAGGCTTTTTGGTGTTCTTCGTTCGTTGCCGCGCCGGAAGGCGGGGCGTCAGAAGCTTTTGGTCGGTATGCACCTGGACCCGAAGGTGGAGGTGGAACCGAAGCCTGGCCCGGTATGGGGGTGTGAACAGACTCACGACCAGTTGACAAGCTGGAAGTAGATCGTCATCGTCAGATTGTCCTTCGGCTCCGGATTGTCCTTCGGCTCCGGAAGCTGAATCCTCAGCTTCGGAAGCGACATTGTCCTGCTGTTGTTCTTCGGACTCTAGATCGATTGGAGCTTCGTCTATGATGAGATCTGGTGTCGATGAAGAGGACTGCGCCATGACTCTTCGAGCTCGATGGTTTCGGATAGTTTTCTTGGACCGGTACGAAGCGCAGGCCTGGCAATCTAGGCTCTCGTGCTCCGAGGACAAGCACAGATTGCACACCTCATGTAGATCAGTGTGGGAAAATCTGTGTCCACACTGAGGGCATTTCTTAAAGGGTGTTCTTTCCATGAGCCAAAGGCCCAATGGCCCCGACGAACGCTGGAACAGAGAAGCGCAAAGTTTTTCGACACGAGTAACTCGGACATTGCGATCGAAGACGATACAGACTGCGTGGTACATTCGAAGCTTTGGACAATAATGCTACAAATGGGGATAGAACCATCTATAGTAGATATCCTCCGTGAACTATACACTGGTGCCACGGGAAAGGTCAGATTTGGAATAGCAGGACAACTAACCAACAGCTTCCCTATTCAGAAGGGGGTCAGACAAGGGTCCGTGCTGGCCCCCTTCCTATTTACACTCTACACGAACGGTCTAGAGGCTGCAATGCTAAAGGGCGTTAAAGATCTCCCGGAAGCCGGTCGTCGGCAGATACCAGCGCTATCATACGCCGACGACGCGGTAATTCTGGCACGAACATCAGTCCAGCTTCAGAGGGCCTTAAACAACTATTGTACCTTCATGACCAGTCTAAATCTAAAAGTGAACATAAGGAAAACTTACGTAATGCATGCCGGTAACAGAGGGAAAAAAGAGAAGAAAATCTATGTGGACAACCTGCCCCTCGAAAGAGTCCACACATATCCTTATCTCGGTATAACTATTGATGAGGCGTTTAACTGGAGAGAAGCAATCAATTCCAGAAAGTTAGCCCTCATGTAGGAAGGTACCTCCTGACTATGGTTGCCCCCAACTTTTTGCCCTGTGTTTCAGCTGGTTTCTGACATAGTCGACCTGGGACCCTGCCAATCAGGACCCCAGGCCTACTGCTCTCTCTGTAAAATGGATTCCATGTACCTTAGGTACATTTCCAATTGGAACTGGGCCACCTTATCAGACCCTGTAACTCAGGGCATAGGTGTACCCAGGGCCTACCAGGGGCTGAAGCATGTATTATGCCACCCCTGGATGGCCATCTAAATCTGACACAACTGGCTGCATGACAGCTGGGGCAAAGTCGTGTAATCACCCTTTGCTGTAGATGTAGTATACCTATATCTAACCCTAAAAATGGACACACAGATTCCGATCAGTCACTCCTATGGCAGGCCTTAACAATCCTGAAGGCAGAGTGCATGGAATCGTGTGAAATGGTGCTCTGGCATGAGCTGAGCCCGTTTGCAGCTTGCGGAACCAAGTCCTAATAGCTGTTCCATGATATCGCATACCATATACTCTTAAGTGCATTATAATCTTCGCGGTTAAATGCTATCTTTGGTATTGCTTTATCAAAACATGTCGAGTAAGGTGTCATACGAATTGGAATACTAACCCCTCGCCAATTCTGGCGACGGGGTTAGCATTCCACCCTTCTAGAGGGACACGACATGTATGTAACTGTGAACCCCGGTTAAAGTTAAACGAAGCCTCAGCACCACAAAATGGATGCTGCCACCACAGACACGAGTCTGACCTCCTGCTGCTGGGAGTCCTTCCAGCGAGGAGAGCTTGGACAAAGGGTTTCCTGTCCGGGGCGGTGCTAGCACCATCCCAGACAGGGTTTTGTGTATCCTGGGTAGGCAGGGCTTTACAGGAAGGTGACTGCTGAGTGGCACCCCGGTGCTCACTACGCATAGGCCGGTCAGAACCAGTTCCAGGGGCACACCAGCCCCTGGCCTGGGGAAAGTCCGGCATGGGAGAGGGGTGTAACCACCCCCCTCCTAGTCCCACCTATAGGCAGGACCTAGTCACCGGGTCAGCCCCTTTTCCTAGTATAAAGATAGGAGCGGGCCCCCTGTTCAAATTAGATCATCTTTGGAATCAAGACACGACTTTCTGCGAAAGGACTTCAAGATTTCTTCTTCAAGATTCTCCCTTGTGACTAAGGAGTAGTCACCCTGCATCCGCAGGCACCATCTTAAGAACACTGCGGTCTGCTGCAAGTCCTTCCTACGGAATCCAACTGCCCAGCTCGACGAGAACCAGCTTCCCTGGCACCTCTGACCTCTACTCACCTCTACAGCAAAGCTGAGAACCGTGAGTGCGACGAGACCTCGAGGGACCGGCCATCTTCAAGACTGCACGACTTCTTTCCAGCACGACCGCCGAGGGATCCTCTGCTTTGAGGTCCGAGAAGCCCCGACCCTGAGCAGCTCCAGCACCGAAGTTCAGCCTCCCAGCATCTCCACGATCTGCGTGGGGCCCTTCTGCTTTTTGCTGCTCACCGCGTTGTTTGGCTACTAGCCGGCTGGCTTGTGGCCTTCTTAACGACGCCCGACGACATCACCGCTGCTGGTCTGGTTGCTCCAGACTGGCCCTTGCTCCCTTCCAAAAGAGGAGCACCCCGGACCCTCCTGGTCCACTCCAGACGCCATTTTAGGTCCACCGCGTGGGCTTGAATTAGCCAAGGCTTTGTTGCCCAATCCTGGGTCCAGCGACGCCGACAGCTTCATCCATCGTGGGACAGCTCGCTCCTCCATCCTGGTCGCCGACAACGCCTCCTGGTCCGTGAGATCTGCAGAGCCCAGCGTCGCCCACTCACCAAGTCGAGGTGACTACCATCCGGTGCCCTCCTGGTGCCACCTGACTATTGGCTAGTAGTCACGAACTTGGTCCCCTCTGCTTTCAGGTGTCATCCATCTTCAAGATCCAGGCTTGGATCACTTTGAACTCTCTTCACTGGTCGCCTGCCAGCATCTTTCTTCCAGGCTCCTGGTCCGTCTACGAGGATTCCCGACGTCTTTTGAGACCTATGCAGCTGCAGCCCCTGGGCTAGGTAACTTCGGCATTTCGGTGCCCCAGCATAGCCTCACTATCCAAGGGTCAGAATCCACTTTCGTTTTCCTCCTACCAGGTCGGGTTCGCCCGTGAACACTAACTTTGCTTTTACTAGCTACCATAGACTTTGTCCCGCATCACGCGTGAGAGTGCACACACTGCACCCGAGTACCCTGGGCCTCCTAGAAGTAATCTAACGATTCTATAGTCAAGTCCTAGCGATTCCAAAGCCTATTAGTACTGTACTTACCTGCTAGTAATTTCGCATTCCACTTTGGTTTTCCGTGCCCCTCGGGCATTTGTATATACTGTGCTAACTTAAGTATTTTTAGTACCCTGTCCTCATAAAGAGTACAGGGCTGTTGTGATCTTAATAAATACACTGTTTATTTTCATAACACTTGTGTGGTGTCCTTTCACTTGGTGTTCAAGGGGTATATGTGTGGTATAACAGCTGGCTTAACACGCCCTCTCGAGTCTTTAGCCTTAGACTGCTCGTATCCATGCTACTAGGATAGCTGGGCTATAAGGTTGACTTACAACCAATCATCAATAAGGGTTGCTGGACTGATACATAGTGTTCACTAGAATAGTGAGCCCTGCATATCAGGCCACCTTCTCACACCTCATAAGAACAGTCGGTGCCTTAAAAGCATTCTCACTTCGTTTGGGAAAAAGACCACCAAACGAAATGATCAAGATATATAACGCAAAATCTATTAGTACAGCCACCTTTGGAGCAGGAGTCTGGTGTACAACGAATGTAGAACAACTTCAAAAAGTCGAAAACTCCTTCCTAAAGTTTCTACTGGCTGTTCCTAACAGCACTACCACATTTGGCTGTCGCCTTGAACTCGAGTACATTATATATCAGACATCATTAAGATTCAGCCTATCATGCTATGGCGTAGGATATGGGCCACGGATGAATGCCACCTCACAAGAACAATAATAGAGGACTGCATGAAATTAGACCATATGAAAAAGATAAAATGGCTGGATTATGTAAAATCATTTTTCACCGACATTGGCTTCCCGAGATTCTTTGACGACCCACCGTCCGTAACAGACATATCAAAAAAAGACTTAAAAACACTTTGTCTGTTGCATTTATCGGAACTCCGGATGTTGTGCGAAATAGGTAAGCCTTCAGTTCAACAATGCCTATTGATACAGTTGGTCCCAACCATCCAACCTTACCTGCAGTATGATTTGTCGCAATTCGAAAAGCTTCTTCTTACTCGTTTCAGGCTCAATTTATATAATTTTATGGTTTTATTTCCCACGCAGAACGTATGGACTCAAAACATATCGTCGTGTCCTTGTGACTCTACGTCCCCACAGTCTACAATTCACGTTCTTTTCTTTTGCAAATTTTACACGACAATACGCAGGAGGTGGATATTACCACTACTAAAAGTCATGAATATCCGCAGATGTCGCCCTGCCTACCTGGCACTGCAACTTTTGGAAAATTTCTTGATGACAAAATCTGTGGCACAATATTTAAAACTATGCATTAGGCACCGTATGAACCTGTAATGATATGTAATAGTTTTTCTATCAAACAAGGATCATGAAAACATTTTTATAATTCTTTTGTAATGAACGAAGAATGGTTTTTTAATATTTATTGTGTTTTTATGTACTTTTATGGTTTTCACATATGGAACCCGAATAAAGATATTTTGAATTTGATACAGACGGTATGATGGAGGAATGGAAGTCGAAAGGAGATCGGTAAGGGGACCGAACGATAAGCAGATCCGAGCCCGATGAAGGAAAAAAACTATCTGAAGATGGGGTTGATGCCCATGCGCAATATGCTCTTCAGGAGGAGTCATCTACCAAACAAAGACTCTTCCAAGACAACCACAAAGTGTAATCATCCGGGCCCACCACCAGATGGCCATCTATGCACTAGTGTGATCTGCAGCCCATATGCCTCAAACAGTAACTTACCTGTAATTTACTGAAAAAGCCTATTAATTTCAATGTACTGTATTTTTTTTATTTTTTATTTTTAAACCTTTATTGGCGATGAAAACATATGAATCACAGCATACTGCCTACATCCACAGTTGGGCCGGCATTGCGATGCATTAAATATGTAGAGAATATAACAAGTGGGTAGGGGAGTACACAGCAAGCCGCCTACAACCCTTCTGGGCCGGCCACGTTAGTTGGAAGTTGAGCTGTAAGGGCAGTTGTTTCATTGTGATCATATGGTAACCAACATTAACCATAACAGAATATGAAAGTGGACATGTCCACTAATGCACTGCGATTAAATGGTGTAGATCTAAGGTAATGGTGCATTTCAGGGCATAAAATGTGGAGTAGTGTGACGTGTTGTCCCATGTCCTCCAGTGGGCGAAACGTGCGGGCAAGACTTTGTCAGGTATAGGTATCCCACTATGGTATCACAGCATCTGTATCAGTAGTGTGTTCCAACAAATAGGTTTGTAAGGAACCCCAGATGTCTTTCAGCTGTGATGAGGGGGGTTGAAGGTCTGCGTATGTATGTAGTTGTTTTTGACAATAAACAAGATTGTGAAGCCAGTCCTTAAATTTCGGTGCTCTTCCTCTACTCCATCTACAGGCAATTATCCTTTTAGCGAAAAGGAGTGCAAGGAAAGTGTAGTTACATTTTGGCAGCGATGGGTTCAGTGTACCCCAGCAGTATAGTGAGGGGATCTACAGGAATGTGCAGGCCGGTCATGAGATCCAGTGCAGTGAGGACCTCCGCCCAATAACGTATGGGGAGGCAGTCCCAGGCTACATGTTTAAAGTCGGCCCCTTCACTTCCGCAGCGTTCACAGTGGTCATATCGAATCTTCAGTCGGAACATCCGCGCTGGCGTGTAATAGAGGCGGTGGACATATTTAGAATGTATTATTCTAAACCTGCTGCTGGCGGATATATCTCCAGTTTCCTTGTGGCAGTATGTCCCCTGTTACTCGGTGATAGAGTGTCCCAATTCCTCTTCCCATTTGTGTCGGGCCAAAGGGGGGGGGGGGGGGGTCATATTCTCTGTTGGCTTGTACCATCCAGTATACCAGTGAGAGCACATGTGCGGGAGCGTCTTGCTGCAATAATGCGTGCAGCGGGGCCATAACTGGAAGTTTAAGAGGGGAGGTGGGTATGATGACCTTCACATCCTGGTGGAGTCTAATGTAATAAAATCGCTTTGAGGGGGAGGGGTTTATGTCTTTAAAAAAATTCCTCACAAGTGCTGAATGTCCCTCCTGTGTATAGATGTCCCCGTTGTGAATGGAGAGTTTGTGGAAGAGTCGCCGGTAGCCACCTTCCTGCGTGACCGGGATGTCCTGCCATCCCGAGAGTGGCAGAAGCGGAGAGTACATAAGTGTGCATTAGCTGGACTTGGCGAGGTCGTGCCATGCACTGACAGTGTATTGGACGGTAGTGGCTGCAAAATGCAGTTTAACTTCCGGGATGCTATGGTATGCAGTACTTGGGGTGGGGGCCATATAACCGTCTTCTATCTCCAAGTGGGGCATAAAGAGGGAGGGTTCATCCAGTATGCAGTGTAGTATGCCTGTGCACAGCTGAAGTACAATTCCACATCTGGTATGGTGAATCAGCCTGCACAGAACAGGCGCGTGAGTATATCCAATCGCAGCCTGACCTGCTTCCCTCCCCATGTGAGTTGTATAAGCTGGGTTTTAACGGCGGAAAAAAAAGTGACGGCTGGGGGCGTAAGGGATATTTACAGATAAATATAACAGCTTGGGCAGGATAACCATTTTTATAATGGCTGCCCTACCGGCCACTGACAGAGGCATTGCAATCCATCTCGTGATTTGATCAAGTTATGGAATCCAGCGCTCACCCATAGTTGGCCCTCATGAGCTCCTCGTGGTTGTAAGAGACTATTATGCTAAGATAGGTGAGAGTGTTGTTGCACCATTTAAGGAGAAAGTCTGGCATGAATTTTATGGTGGATTCAGTGAGGGGGTATATATCTGGGATTTGCTCCTGATAGTTGTCCAAAAAGTATGAATAGTCGTGGTATGGGATTTGGACTCACTTCCGGAGGGCATACATAAAAGGGTGAGGTCGTCAGCATATAAAGAGATAATTATTTGTCTTTCTGGGTAAATGATGGCATGGCTTCGGTAGTGTTGTCGAATTTTTGCGGCCAGGGCAAAGAAGAGGGGACAGTGGGCCCCCCTGCCTGGTGCCTCTGGCCATGTATTAAACAAACAGTATCCCAACAGATATAGTTTAATTAGACAATTAAATATGATATGAAAAAAACATTATCAATGACAGAGACAAGAGACTCAATATATCCATTTGTATGTGCCGTTGGCATCATATTTATGCAAACCATGGGAGAGAAAGGACATCAGCACTGTGGGTAAAAATGATACAACCCAATTTGTACTTGGTGCAGACAAGGTGCAAGTGATGTGCACAATAGCGACGCAAGTGACAAAAGTGCTCAGCGTGAACGGCGCAGAAAATACAGGTGTTCAACATATACAGTGATCGAATACAATGTGAATGCTCCTGATTGGGAACATAAATTCTTGACTTGTAAAGATGGTCACATTGTAGATAGCGCCTTTTGAATGGGCTGGGGAGTCGACGACGTTTCGATCCAGTTAAGTTAGGATCATCCTAAGGATCATCGGGTAAGATGAGGCAGTGCTGTAGTGGGGAGGGAAAGGAGTAGGATTAGGAGAGGGGTAGGTAAGGAAGACATCAGTGTGGGGCAGTGGGAGATGACTGACGCGCTGTCAGGCAGTCAAAGGTGCAAAAGGATGCCCCATTAGTAAGGTCAGCGTATGCAAGGACTGATGAAAAAAACGGTAAGAATTGCAGTTCCGCAGTATTAAATCAAGTGGTGTTTTCAAGGAGAAGCCGGCGGAACTGTAAGCAACGTTGAAGGGATAAATTAACCATAGTGTGTGTCCTGAGTATAATAAGGATAATGTGAACCGATAAAACAGAGCCAGCGTCTATGTGGATGTAGGTAAACTGTTGGCGCAGTAAAAACAAATTACCAAACATGACTAAGCACAGGTCTACGGCGCAATGACAGGTACGGGAACAACTGGTACTCTGAGTAGCACATGGGCAGGACTAAACTGCGTGTAAGCAGCGCGCGTTGTGAAATTGATGGCAGGTTGGGGAATGATAGCTGCTACAGAGCAGACTAAAAGCGTGTGTAGTAGAACTAATAGTAGATAGGGCCATAAGTGAGGCTATGAAATACGGGCGGAAAAAAAACTTTGTGACACGTGCGTAGAGGAACAAAGGGAGGAGGTGAAAAGCTGATAGGGGGGGAGGGGGTGGTTGGTATTATGGCAGCGCTTGCATGCAATATACCTGTGAGGCATCAGTAGTGAATAAGTCCTCGGCGGTGGCTCGAACACACATCAGAGGGGGCTGTGATCTGTGGGGAAACAGGGGTTTAGGACATTGGGTCAGGTAGGCCTGATCACGGGAGGTGGGCGCTAGAGGCAGTGTACCTGATTGGCCTCTGTAGCCACTCGCAACAGGGTAGTAGGTAAGGACGTGGATCCGGCGGACAAAAATCGATGTCTTCTGTCCGGTTAAAAGTACGGTACATCCACGGGGGTACCGAAATGGCCGATACTGAATCTGAGGGGAGAGAGAGAGGTACTGATCAAAGGACTGCGAGGCCAGCGCAAGTAGCCAAAGTAGCAGCCTTGATGATACACATACCTCTGGACGTGTATGGAGTGCTTCCGGGTCAGTCAGGAGCCTCGGGCGTAGTCAGGGAGACCAAAAATGTCTGGAAGGAAGAGAGGGCGCGAGGCCAGGTGACGTGGAATCGTCCAATAGGTCTGGGGGAGGAGGTGGGGAAGGGGCGTGTCGCACGGAGGGGTTCGCACTGGTATGTATACACAGGGAGAGCGAAAACCCATAGGAGTCCGAAGGACAAAAACTAGGGGGGTCGGTAATGAAATTCGGGCAGAAAGCTGAATGGGACAGCTAATCAGTGTGACATACAAATTCATACCATACAGTCAAGAAACGTAGTAGATTAAAATAAACAGAGGTAAATAATGTACGTGGTTAATAATGAGAACCAGAGGCAAGTTTAGAACAAATTGCTAGAACATGCATCCAATGAAACGTATGGCACATACTAGCAAGTATTCAGTCGGGATCAGAGGGTACACATTAAGTAAGAAGATTGTGTGATCAAAACAAGTGAATGCAAAATGTATACAGAATATGTAAGCCAAAGGATCGGTCTAATATAATTATAGAATGGCAGGTTAGAGGCAGTCTAGGGACAAGGAAACATATGGCAATGGTACTGTTCCACTCGTCCAGGGTATTGAGCCCTTGATTGACTGAGTCGCAGTATGTCATCCATATGCATTCACAACGGTTAAGGAGGTTGCGGATGTCGCCTCTTCTGGCTGGTAAAGAGACTTGTTCTACAACCTGCCAAGTCATGTCTGTGTCTTTGTGCTCCTTTTCTAGGTAGTGTGTAACCAAAGGAGCGGTGATTGTTTTACAGGTAATGCGACTCTTATGTTGGATAATGCGGTTCTGCCGATTACAGAGGTCGCAAGGGCATTTGATGGCGTAGATGACATTGGTGGACCTGCAATTGGTGAAGTGTCTCAATTTGTACGTTCTGTTCAGGTATGTGAAGTCCTTGCTGTTTGTAGTGAGGTCGCAGACCAAGCAATTCTAGCATTTAAAATGACCGATGACAGGTGGGTGCTCCCATGCTGCTGTCAGGGTGTGTCTGTCTGTAGATTTGTTCAGCCAAGTAATGGAAGGAACCAAATGAGTAGCAAGGTTGTCGCCTCTTTGATAAGAGAACAGGAGTGGTTCTTGAAATGGTTTGAATACCCGCAGTATGGGCCAATTTTTCTTTATAATTTTGGCCCCTTGATTGCTTGAGGGACTGAATTTAGAG
This sequence comes from Lissotriton vulgaris, assembly GCF_964263255.1. Classification (NCBI taxonomy): domain Eukaryota; kingdom Metazoa; phylum Chordata; class Amphibia; order Caudata; family Salamandridae; genus Lissotriton; species Lissotriton vulgaris. Next base: position 135,143,270 of record NC_141697.1, on the reverse strand, counting down.
ACAAATGGAATCCTCTTCATAGGTATCTTGACTTGTGGGGTGAGAAGATGTACACAGTGGCAATGCCATGCTCTCTTTTTGGCTCTTGAAACAAGTCGTTTAGGGTATCCGCATGAAATTAGTTTGTTGGCCAGTACTTCTGATTCACGGAAATAATCGCCACGTCACTTGCAATTACTCCTAATTCGAAGGAATTGGCGGTAGGGTAGACCATCACGTAATCCATGAGGGTGGTAGCTTGCGTAATGCAGGAGGGTGTTTCTCTCTGTGGGTTTTCGGAAGAGACAAGTCCAGAGATTGCCATCCTCTGTGTGTATAGTGACATCCAGGAAGGGAAGGTCGTTGGTTCTGCTATCGCTGGTGAAAGTCAGATGTTCCTGCGAGTTGCTAAGCCAATCCATGAAGGCAGTGAGTTCAGACTGGGTGCCCTTCCACAGTAGGAGGATGTCGTCTATATAGTGTCGCCAAAGATATATGTTGGTAAGAAACGGATTTGTAGTGTGAAGAATATGAGTGGTCTCCATATGATGGACAAACAATATAGCAAAATTGGGGGCAAAACAAGCGCCCATCGAGACGCCTTTTATTTGCAGATAGAATGTCTCTCTGAATAGGAAGTAATTATTTTGTAATGCAATCCGTAGTAAATCCATGATGAAATTTGTAGGAAAACGGTTGGGCCTTGGTCTGTTGTGAAGGATAGATTCAATCACTTGTAAACCCTCTGTGTGTGGAATGTTAGTATATAAGGACTCAATGTCCAGTCCTACCATCAGTTCGGTGTCCATGTCAAACGGTGTGTCCTCAATGATGTTAATGAGGTCCATAGTGTCCCGGATAAAGGTATCAGTGAGAGGGACAAACTCTTTGAGGATGGAATCAATGAATTTACCAAGAGGCTCTAGGACGGATCCACAACCCGAGACAATGGGGCGTCCCGGGGGATTGGTGTTATCCTTGTGGATCTTGGGGAGAATGTAAATCACCGGAGTCCTGGGGTGGGGATTATTGAGGAATAGGTATTCTTTTTGGGAAATGATGTTGGATGCTTTCGCCTGATCTGTGACCGACAACATTTTCTGTTTGATGTCTGTGAGCGGGTCTTTAGCGAGGGGTCGGTAGTGATTGGCATTGTTTAGTTGCCGCTTGATCTCTGCGTCGTATTGTTCTGTAATCATGACCACTATCCCACCACCTTTATTATAAGGAGATAATTATTTGTTTTTCTGAGTAAATGATGGCATGGTTTCGGTAGTGTTGTCGAATTTTTGCGGCCAGGGCAAAGAAGAGAGGGGGCAGTGGGCACCCCTGACTTGTGCCTTGGGCCAGGGGGAATGAGGAAGAGCGCAAGCCATTACCCATCCCATGAGTGACGCTTCTGTCATCACTGTGAAATCTGGTTGGGGAAGGGAGAGGCATCTGCCGAGATCTGAACAACATTGGACAGATTACCCAGATGCTGTGTCCACTGGAACTTCAGGTCCCACTGCAGAGCCTGCTTATGTTACCTGGCATGATCCACTAATACTAATAATAAGAGACATTTATAGAGCGTGCAGCTACCTCAACTGAGGTGTCCAGAAACTAACAAGGATAACAACATAGCCATGCCAACAGACAACTAGTCTCTGTGGGTAAACAGGTCTTCAAGGTCTTTCTGAACTCCTGCAGTACAAAAGGGGGTGGTGATGGACGGAGCATCTGAATCAATCAAACTCCAGCCCGAACTGCCAAGCCATGTCTTCCCTGGACCGGAAACAAGCTTCCGATCTGGTTTCTGGCATTCCAGCCGTCTTCAGCCCGGCTTGCTTGAATCCAGTGGCAAAGTGAGCAAGGGACTCACTTCTGAGCATACCCTGCCACACTCATGGCGGCCAAAAGCGGTACAAAAGGGGGGTGGTGATGGACGGAGCATCTGAATCAAACACTCACACCCAGTCAAAAGATCTGGGTTTAATCCATCACCATTCTTTAGCCCACTCTGCCACCCCAGTTCAGACATGGCTATATGCAAATCAGTCTGACCCTGTGCCTCATGGGAACAGTCCAGCCCGAAATGCCACCTAAGTCATACTCCTCATCAGTTTGTGGTGAATGTGAGGATGCGGGAGAGGCTACAGGAGTGATTTGAGGTGAAATGTAAGGAGGGATAGGAGAGGAAGGAGATGCAGGAGAGAGAGGGTACATAAGGGAAGTTGCACATTCCTTCTTTTTGGCAGGAACCACAGGTGTAGGTGGTGTTTCTGCTGGTATCTTCTTATGAGGTATAGCACCCACATGTCCAGTCTTTGGGTTTATGTAGATCCTCCTTTGTTTGGGATCCGGTCTGAACAATTCTTCCTCTTCGTCCTCTACAGCCTTCTTCTGCGTCGATTTTTTCGGTTCCGGCAGAGGTTGTTTTTGTCGTTTTGCCTTGGGAGGTGTTGCAGTGTCCTGTGGCAAATTTCTTGGTGCCGAAGGTGTTGCTTTCGGCTTGACAGGCACGTCCGAGGGCTTCGGAACCTCGGGATCCGGCCTTGCAGGTGTTGTCACCGGAGCGGCAGTCTTCGGAGTCGAAGTGGACTTTCCATCTTTATCTTTGGAAGTTGGTGGCTTCGGAGCCGAAGCTTCTTTCGGTACTACTGTAGTTTGCGGTGCCGAAGGATCTTTTGATTTCGGTACCGAAGGGTCTTTCGCTTTCAGCATCCAAGAATCTTTCGGTTTCGGTGCCGAGGAGTCTTTTGGCTTCAGTGCCGAGGAGTCTTTTGGCCTCGGTGCCGAAGAGTCTTTTGGCCTCGGTGCCGAAGAGTCTTTTGGCCTCGGTGCCGAAGAGTCTTTTGGCCTCGGTGCCGAAGAGTCTTTTGGCCTCGGTGCCGAAGAGTCTTTTGGCCTCGGTGCCGAAGAGTCTTTTGGCCTCGGTGCCGAAGAGTCTTTTGGCCTCGGTGCCGAAGAGTCTTTTGGCCTCGGTGCCGAAGAGTCTTTTGGCCTCGGTGCCGAAGAGTCTTTTGGCCTCGGTGCCGAAGAGTCTTTTGGCCTCGGTGCCGAAGAGTCTTTTGGCCTCGGTGCCGTTTTGGCCTCGGTGCCGAAGAGTCTTTTGGCCTCGGTGCCGAAGAGTCTTTTGGCCTCGGTGCCGAAGAGTCTTTTGGCCTCGGTGCCGAAGAGTCTTTTGGCCTCGGTGCCGAAGAGTCTTTTGGCCTCGGTGCCGAAGAGTCTTTTGGCCTCGGTGCCGAAGAGTCTTTTGGCCTCGGTGCCGAAGAGTCTTTTGGCCTCGGTGCCGAAGAGTCTTTTGGCCTTGGTGCCGAAGAGTCTTTTGGCCTCGGTGCCGTTGGAGGTTGTGGGAACGGCACGTGTGGTTTGCTCGGTGCCGAAGCACCTGAAGGCGTAGTTGTCTTCCTCGGAGCTGAGCACGAAGTCTGGGCTTTAAGAGGGAGCGCTTGGTCTCGACTGGCCCCCTTGGGCAGAGTGCTGACCTTCGCCTTTGGCCTGGGCAGTGTATGAGGTGCAGGGGCAGAGGTACTCACGGCTTGACGTGATGGAATCGAGTCGTCCGAGTCCTCTGCCTCTGATATGATCTGGAGATACGGCGAGTCATCTTTGTGAGAAGTTGGCCTGATATATGATGCTCACTAGTTCTAGTGATCACCTTGTATCAGTCCAAACAACCCTTATGGTGATTGGTTGTAAGTCAACCTTATAGACCAGCTATCCTAATGGTAGCATGGACAAAGCAGTCTTAGGCTAAACTCTTTTGGCATGTGAAGCCAGCTGTTTTACCACATATAACCCCTTGAATACCAAATGAAAGGACACCACACAGGTAGTTATGAAAATAAACAAGATATTTATTAACTAACAAACACCTCTGAACTCCTTATGAGATCAGAGGGCTAAGCACATGACAAGACTTAAGAAAAATACGTTAAGTTGCACGAATTACAATATTGCCCTAGGGGCGCAACAAACCATATACTAAACAAGTGGTATAAGGAAGTCGATAGAAGGAATGGCGCTGTCCAGAGGTGTAGAATCGCTGGGTCTACACTACCCTAACTTTAGGTAAGTAATAGGAAGCCCACAGAACGTGTGTGCAGAGTGTGAACTCACACGCGAAATGCGTAACAACGTCTATGGACTGTTCAGTTCAAGAAAAGGTGAGTACGGACAATCCTGACTAGGTAGGACTAAAACGACTGTGAATCTGGACACTAGGAGAGTCAATCTACCCTTGAGCACCGAAATGCTCTTGTTACCTCACCCACAGGCGGCGGGTGCATAGGTGCGAAGTCGTGTCGGGTTTCTGCGTATAAGTCTATGGAGCCTGAAAGAAAAGATGCTGCAGGCGACCAGGAGGAAGATGTCAGGTGTGATCCAAGGGTTTATCAGGGAAGATGAAGACCTGAAAGCAGAGGGGACAATGTTCAAAGTCACTAGCCAGTGACTGGAGTGGAACCAGGAAGGAACCAGAGGCTGTCGTCGCGATCAGGTGAAGAGTGGACGCTTGACTCTGCAGCCACGTGGACCAGGTGGTGTCTTCGACGACCAGAATGGAGGTACGAGCTGTCCCACGCAGGCTCTCGCGGTCGGCGGTGTTGGATCCGGATTCGGCGTCAACAGGCCTTGGCAAAGGCAACCCACGCGGTGAGTGGAATCGGCGTCTGGTGCGGACCAGGAGGGTTCGGGGTGCTTCTCTTTTGCAGGGAAGCAGCGGCCGTCTGGAGCAACCACACCAGCGGTGTGGATTTCAAGGTTCGTCGTCTAGGAGGCCACTAGCCAGCCGGCAAGTGACCAGACAACGTGTCGAGCAGCAATCAAGCAAAAGGGCCCCACGCAGATCTCGTGGATGCTGGAGGGCTGATCTTCTGTGCAGGAGCTGCTCGGGGCTGGGGCTTCGCAATCCCCAAAGCACTTCGTCGAGGATACCTCAGAAGTGCTGGAAGCAAAGAGCAGTTTCTCCAAGATGGCCGGTCCCACTAGTCTCGTCGCACCCATGGATCTCAGCTGTGCTGCAGATGTAGGTAGAGGTCGGAGAGGTCTGGGAATCCGGGTCTCGTCGGGCTCTGAAGTCTGGATCCTTGAGGGAAGACGACAAAGTGAAGCCGATGGACGCTTGATGGTGCCTGCTTGTGCAGGGTGGACACTCCTTGCCCACAAGGGAGATTTCTTCAGTCTTCTGTGGAGCAGAACGTCGAAGTCCAGAGTTTCTTCTTGTAAAATCAATTCAGGATAATCTAACTTGGAATGGGACCAGCTCCTACCTTTATTCTGCTAAAGGGGGCTGTACTATCACTAGGTCCCTCCTATGGGTGGGACCAGGAAGGGGGGTGGTTACACCCCCTATCCTTTGTCCGGTTTCGCGCCAGAACTGGGGCTGGAGTGCCCCAGCAACTGGTTTGAACCGGTGTATGCACAGAGGCACCTTGTGTGCCCCAGGCATGTCTCATTCCTTTCAGGCATGTCCTACCTAATACACAAAATCCTGTCTGAGGTGGTGCTAGCACCTCCCAAGGCAGGAAACCCTTTGTCGAAGCGTCCCTCGCTGGAAGGACTCCCAGCAGCAGGAGGTCAGACTTGTGTCTGGTGGCAGCATCCATTTTGTGATGCTGAGGCTAGAGTTTAACTTTAACCGGGGTTCACAGTTAGGTACATGTCGTGTCCCTCTAGAAGGGTGGAATGCTATCCGCGTCGCTAGAATAGGCGAGGGGTAGTATTCCAATTCATATGACACCTTACTCGACATGTTTTGATAATGCTATGCCAAAGTTAGCAATAACCGCAAGGATTATTATGCACTTAAGAGTATATGGAATAGCGTTATCATGGAAACAGCTAAAGGACTTGGTTCCGAAAGCTGTAGACAGGCTCAGCTCATGCCAGAGCACTATCTCACATAATTCCAAGTACTCTGCCTCCAGGATTGTTAAGGCCTGCCATAGGAGTGACTTATAGGAGTATATGTGTCCATTTTAGGTTTAGATATAGGTATACTATATCTAAAGCAAAGGGTGATTACACCACCTTGCCCCAGCTGATTGATCAGCCAGTTGTGTCAGATTTGGATGGCCAGCCAGGGGTGGCATAATACATGCTGCAGCCCCTGGTAGGCCTTGGGTTCACTTAGGCCCTGGGTACCTAGGGTACACTGTACAAGGACGTACAAGAGTGACCCAATACCAATTGGTACATGCACCTAAAGTACATGGATGTCAATTTAGAGAGAGAACAGCTAGGCTGTGGGTCTGATTAGCAGGCTCACAGCCAGGGAAAGTCGTAAACCAGTGAAGCAAAAAGCAAAAATCTGGGGTGACCATAGGATTGCAGACCCTACTCTCCTACAATCTTCTTCTGGAACGAGCGGAACCTCGTCATCGAAGATATTCTCCGGTGCTGGGGCTGATCTCCTGTCGACGGGCCCTCTGATCCCGGATGGTCTTCGATCGGAAGGACGCACAAGCTGTGCAGGTCGACTCGTTGTGATCCGGCGATAGACAGAGGTTGCAAACCTCGTGATGATCACTATGCGGCAGGGGTGTGGAAATCTTTAAAAATTCTACTTGGCCAAAGGACAAAATGTTACAGGAATCTACTTGCCCTCTGTAAATTCTGCTTGTCCTACCTACTCCACAAATCACTAAAATAGGTCTGCACAGAGAGCGCCTGCACTGCAATCGGTGCAACATGCAACATACCATGCAATATATATTTCAAATGCCAGTACAATGATGTAGTGAATGGTGATGCAGCCTTACATGCAAATGTTGTACTGGCTAGTTGCACAGCATGTGTGAAAATGCATCATTGTGCACTACACCCACTTATCAGACAGTTTGCCTGTGACAGATTTTCATACGTAGTGAGTAGTGAAAAGGGCAGAGTGCAGACTGGTAATTGACTACATTTCTTGCTCTGTCTCCTGGGCAGACTGTGTCGGAATATGAACCTGCTGGACAGAAGGGTGTTCTCCTTCGTATGGGCAACTCGTAGCTCTTCAGCTTAACAAATTCTCACAAGATGTTCGGATAAACATGTGTGGATGGGAATAACTGCACTTCTTGCCCGAGTTTATCAACTCTTCATGGGGCGGGCAGCAAAATCATGTAGCAGAGGTACTGTGGTTCACTGAGATAGTATCCACAATTCTTGTCAGGGTTTCTATATGTTTAATGAAGAAGGTAAATCAATTTTCCCTTTTACGCTCCTGGGCTGGTGTAACAAGCATCATATACAAAACTGTCAGCATCGGTACGAGTGCAGTAATGGCAGCAGCAGCATAAGGTTCACTGACATGAAGAGATGCAACTCTTCGGCAGATGTGGAAATTTCTCACTCAGAATAAAAGATATGTAGTATATGTAGCACTCACACACACACATACACACACACAGCAGCAAATCAAACTTCATTCCATTCTCACAGTGAAGGATAACCAAGTTGAAGTAACTGTGAATCTAGATGTGAAGGGATCAGGATTATTGAGATGGAGGTGTAGTGAGTAATTGAAGGACTCCGCATTCTATGTCACACCTAGCAAGGACACCTAGGCTCAATCACAGTAGAGTTGGAAACGCTTTCTGAGCCTGATGGATAGTCAGAGGCTATCTTACGAATTACATTTATTTACGCTTCAGCTACCAGGATGTCTAAATCCATTATTAGCTATTCAGCTGAACAAACGCCCAAAAGTGCCACTACTCATTTTCATGTTATCTCTTAGTCATTGTGCTCCGTGACCATCACCTAACCTATTCTGCAGCCTCATGTCTAGTATTTCCTTGAAGGACCAGAAAAGGCTGTTGGAGGAAGGGAGCAGGAAGTACACCAAAACCATAAGCAGAGCACGGAACCAACACACTGCACAAATGCCAACATGTCACAAGCCCATCTCTCCCTGCTTCCTAGCTCTAGTCACATAAGGTGTAAAGGTCTTCAAATACACAAGATCCCTCCATGTATAGTGAATTTCATATCTTAGCAATTAAGGAAAATGTACAACTCCTCTCAACATGAACCTCCTCGCCACTTCAGATAAATACAATAGAAACGCACACCTTGCACTGACAGCAAATAAAGTAAACACCCCTATTTATAACAATAACATATAGAAATGTATACAGCGCCTACTCTGATAGTTGCAGGCACAAAGACCCTCCAGTAGTCGCCCCACCCTTCATTTCAGTTAAAATGTAAATACAATGAGACAAAAATATATGCTACTGTTTCTTCACACGTTTAGCTAGGAGCGGTGTAGGGGTAGGTTGCTAAAATATAGATCTGTAGCAATTATGGAACCTGTTAGATCTTAATAGCTGCCAGGCGCACTCTGAGAGTGAGCCTTTAGCCTGAGTGCTACTGCAACCAGAACTCATCTCGCATTTTCGGGCGAGGCAGAGAACGAAGACATTAGGAATCTTAGAGCATCATGGGTACGGGTGAACTAAGCAATTACAGTTATGGTGGCAGTAAGTATGTGAACTCACTGAGCTGTTTTTCTTCCTCGTGCACCCCGTATTGTCATTCTTGTAGGTGCTATGTTCTGCATCTTGAAGGATAAGTGATGGGGTGTGCAGGTAGTTCGACCTACACTTAAGAGATGCATAGCACAAGATTTATGCAGCAGGTGCGCTCACAAGCTGTGCCATCTTACTGGCATGTGGTGTTCTCCCTCACACCATATAATGACTCTTTCTGTCCTACCACAAGCCCAGCTCTTAATCAGCTACTACAGTCTAATGTCGAAGGGATCCAGGGTCAGAGCACAGCATTTTTTTCTTTTCAGTTGAGAGGAAAACAAAGTCCTTAGGCACTGGCAGAAAGATCCTTGCACATGTGCGCATCAGCTGCATATTTGTTTTATTTGGCGCAGAAGCATTGGGGTTGATGGGCCAGTACTCTGCTGCAGCACTACATAAATACAGTGGCAGTGCCTCTGCACCTGCATTCCAGATACCTGTCAGTTTCTCTGATGCACTAGTTTATCGGAGACAGGCAATTTAAGTGAAACTTCAGTGAATGGCCTGGCTGCTTCAGCCTCCGTGTCAGAGAGAAAGCTGGGGAGTGTAGCCCCTGTGAAAACTGGATGTTGTGGGAGGGGGAAGTTGGGGGATGGAGGGAGGGGTGCCTTGGGTTTAGTTTCTGAATTTAAAAAGACCAATTGACTTGCTTGCAATGTGATTGTTGCTTTATGCTCACAGCCCATCCGGGTCTTCGGAATGCTGTAGATTCTATGTTACTTTTGCAACAGCGCAATAAAATTTTGTTCTGGAAAAAAAAACTGGATGTTGTGCTGCAGCACACCTTTGAGCTCTGTTGAGGGTGCTGAGGGGGCCAGATCTCTGAGCACAGGGCCACACAAATAAGTGGCTGACCAGACACGAAAATACAGGGAATGAAAATCCCCCTCCTGCTCCACCCCCCTCCCCAGCCTCTTACAAGTGAATGCTTGAAGTGTGTTGCTTTGAAGCGATGTTTCCATGCTCCTTCATGTGCAGGTTTCCTAGGTCTTTGAGATTTCCTGTATTTCATGTCCTTGGGAAATGCACAGGCATTCTATTTATTCTGCGCAGTGTCCCTAAGTCCACCACCAGGCTGAGTTTACCAATAGTCTTAAATCAATATTGACTAGAGCCCCGCTTCCAAAATAAAAAAAATGTTTAATCGTGGATTTCCTTATAGATGATTTGTGATCCTGACGAGACAAGTTGACCTCCCAGGGTCTCCTGAAAACCACGAGCGGTTAGAAACAGGCCAAATGAGTCTATGGCGCGCTCTATAAATACCGGGCATTTGGAGTCACAGTTCATAAACAAATAAGTGACTCACAAAGTGTCCCACACTGACGGGAGGCACACATACGCCGACGGGATAAAAGACCCATGTAACAGACCCACACAGGCTCACACTAGACAACACCTATGCCCCAGGAGCATGCAGACTCACAATGAACATCGTCACAATCCTAGGCCTCCCCGCTGGCCTCTGATTCTCACCGCTTCCCTCCGAAAGCCCTCAGCCAGCTCTGTACCCTGCCACGTCTCTTGCACACCTCCTTCTCGGTGCTCTCTACAAAGCACAGATTGGTGGAAGTGACGGCGGGAGGACGCCCCCTGCAGCAGCTGGTACCTCGGACCCCTCGGCCCATTGCACGGGTGGCCCTCCGGCACGGCAGGCACTTACGCCATTCCTTGTGATAGCCACCTACTCCATTCCTCGGTGGTTGCGGGTAGAGAGGAGGCCAATGTTAACTCACTCGTTCCGATGCTGAGCTGCTGGCAGTGCTTAATCCATGTTTTAAATGGGGGGCTGGGCGGGCATAGCCATTTCCTGTGTCTGGTAATTTGATGGCATTGCGGAGGAGGGGGGGGGGGGGGGGGGGGGGGGGGGAGCGCATTCCGGTGCTCACGTGGATTCGAGGCCTCCAAAGGTTCTCTGACGTTCTATTACCCATTTCTGACTGATTGTGAGCCTCATGGTGCCCACAGCTCCGATATTATTTATGTGATTTAATGTCTACTTGTCCGTCGGACAAAATAGACATTAAATCTTCTTGCCCATCATGAAAATCAACATGGTTCGGGCGTCGGGCGATATGATTCCTGTGAGAAGGTGGCCTGATATGCAGTGCTCACTATTCTAGTGAGCACTATGTATCAGTCCAGCAACCCTTATTGATGATTGGTTGTAAGTCAACCTTATAGACCAGCTAATCTAGTAGCGTGGATACGAGCAGTCTAAGGCTAAAGACTCGAGAGGGCGTGTTAAGCCAGCTGTTTACCACACATATACCCCTTGAATACCCAGTGAAAGGACACCACACAAGTGTTATGAAAATAACCAAGATATTTATTAAGAATCACAACAGCCCTGTACTCTTTATGAGGACAGGGTACTAAGCACAAAACAAAACCTTTACGAAAATACTTAAGTTAGCACAGTATATACAAATGCCCGAGGGGCACGGAAAACCATATACTCTGAAAGTGGAATGCGAAATTACTAGCAGGTAAGTACAGTACTAATAGGCTTTGGAATCGCTAGATCTTGACTATAGAATCTTCAGATTACTTCTAGGAGACCCAGGGGACTCGGGTGCAGAGTGTGCACTCTCACGCGTGATGCGGGACAAAGTCTATGGTAGCTAGTAAAGACAAAGTTAGTGTTCTCGGGCGAACCCGACCTGGTGGGAGGAAAACGAAAGTGGATTCTGACCCTTGGATAGTGAGGCTATGCTGGGGCACCGAAATGCCGAAGTTACCTAGCCCAGGGGCTGCAGCTGCATAGGACTCAAAGGACGTCGGGAATCCTCGTAGACGGACCAGGAGCCTGGAAGAAAGAAGTTGCTGGCAGGCGACCAGTGAAGAAAGTTCGATGGATCCAAGCCTGGATCGAAGGAAGATGACACCTGAAAGCAGAGGGGACCAAGTTCGTGACTACTAGCCAGTAGTCAGGTGGTACCAGGAGGGCACCGGATGGTAGTCACCTCGACTAGGTGAGTGGGTGACGCTGTGCTCGCAGATCTCACGGACCAGGAGGCGTTGTCGGCGACCAGGATGGAGGAGCGAGCTGTCCCACAAAGATTGAAGCTGTCGGCGTCGCTGGACCCAGGATTGGGCAACAAAGCCTTGGCAAATTCAAGCCCACGCGGTGGACTCAAAATGGCGTCTGGAGTGGACCAGGAGGGTCCGGGGTGCCTCTCTTGAAGAAGGAAGCAAGGGCCAGTCTGGAGCAACCAGACCAGCAGCAGTGATGTCGTCGGGCGTCGTTCAGAAGGCCACAAGCCAGCCGGCTAGTAGACAAACAACGCGGTGCACAGCAAACAGCAGAAGGGCCCCACGCAGATCGTGGAGATGCAGGGAGGCTGACCTTGGGTGCTGGAGCTGCGCAGGGTTGGGGCTTCTCGGACCCCAAAGCACTCACCCGTGGAGGACACGGTGGGCTTGTTGTAAAGATGTCGTGCAGTCTTGGCGATCGTCGGTCCCTCGAGGTCTCGTCGCACTCACGGTTCTCAGCTTTGCTGTAGAGGTGAGTAGAGGTCAGAGGTGCCAGGGAAGCCGGGTCTCGTCGAGCTGGGTCGTCGGATTCGTGATGAAGGACTTGCAGCAGACCGCAGTGTTCTTTAGGATGGTGCCTGCGGATGCAGGGTGACTACTCCTTAGCCACAAGGGAGAATCTTGATGAAGAAATCTTGAAGTCCTTTCGCAGAAAGTCGTGTCTTGATTCCAAAGATGATCTAATTTGAACAGGGGGCCCGCTCCCATCTTTATACTAAAAAAGGGGGCTGACCCGGTGACTAGGTCCTGCCTATGGGTGGGACTAGGTGGGGGGTGGTTACACCCCTTTCCCATGCCGGACTTCCCCAGGCCAGGGGCTGGTGTGCCCCTGGAACTGGTTCAGACTGGCCTATGCGTAGTGAGCACCGGGGTGCCACTCAGCAGTCACCTTCCTGAAAAGCCCTGCCTACCCAGGATACACAAAACCATGTCTGGGACGGTGCTAGCACCGCCCCTGACAGGAAACCCTTTGTCCAGGCTCCCCTCGCTGGAAGGACTCCCAGCTGTAGGGGGTCAGACTCGTGTCTGTGGTGGCAGCATCCATTTTGTGGAGCTGAGGCTTCAGTTAACTTTAACCGGGGTTCACAGTTACATACATGTCGTGTCCCTCTAGAAGGGTGGAATGCTAACCCCGTCACCAGAATTGGCGAGGGGTTAGTATTCCAATTCGTATGACACCTTACTCGACATGTTTTGATAAAGCAATACCAAAGATAGCATTTAACCGCGAGGATTATAATGCACTTAAGAGTATATGGTATGCGATATCATGGAACAGCTATTAGGACTTGGTTCCGCAAGCTGCAGACAGGCTCAGCTCATGCCAGAGCACCATCTCACACGATTCCAAGCACTCTGCCTTCAGGATTGTCAAGGCCTGCCATAGGAGTGACTGATAGGAATCTGTGTGTCCATTTTAGGGTTAGGTATAGGTATACTACACCTACAGCAAAGGGTGATTACACGACTTTGCCCCAGCTGTCATGCAGCCAGTTGTGTCAAATTTAGGAGGCCAGCCAGGGGTGGCATAATACATGCTGCAGCCCCTGGCAGCCCTGGGTACACCTATGCCCTGAGTTACAGGGTCTGATAAGGTGGCCCAGTACCAATTGGTAAATGCACCTAGGGTACATGGAATCCATTTTACAGAGAGAGCAGTAGGCCTGGGGTCCTGATTGGCAGGATCCCAGGTCGACTATGTCAAAAACCAGCTAAAACACAGGGCAAAAAGTTGGGGGCAACCATAGTCAGGAGGTACCTTCCTACAATTCCCCCACCCCTGATGCGGGAATTTTGCCTGGCATTTCGGGCATTTCTTTCCATGTGGTGTAGGCCGCACGGCGTCGATAGGCCTAACAGCCCACTTCGATGACCGGAATGGAAGTTATGTCGTCGAGAAGCCTGGTCTTCGATGTCGAGGGTAGTTTCTTGAAGTTTGTGGAAGTTTTGCGCTTCGAAGTTGCTGGAAAAGTTTTTCTAGCCGGAGCTGAGAAACTTTCATCTGAATCCAGTGGCGGAAAAAAAACAATCTAAGGATGGAGCAGATGCCCATGCGCAGTATTGTCCAAGGGAGGAGTCACCTATATCGTGACTACAAAGACTTTCCCAAGAAGACAACAACCTGCAATCATCAGAGCGCAACACCAGGTGGCGATCTAATTCAGAGTGTACGATCTGCAGCTCATATGCCTCGAACAACTAGTATGGATTGTTTAGATATTTCCATCAAAGTTGGTGTCGACAACACACTTTACACTATCCTCTTCACCAAGCCAACAGCTAAGAATACCTTGTTAAAGTATAACAGTCACCATCCGCAAGCTTTGAAGGATGGCCTCCCTTTTGGACAGTTCCTCAGTTTACGGAGGATTTGTTCTAGAAGGGTTGATTACTTTGCTGAAGCCAAGAAGCTTAAAGAAACTCCATGCACAAGGTTATCCCAACAAACTGCTGAGTCTCTCAAACAAGCGTGGTACAATGACTGTGATGCTTTACTTATGGTGAAGCCTAAAACACCATTACCCAAACTAGTATGTGTTACCACTTTTGGGACTGCTACCAATGACATTAAGAAGCTAGTAAAGAAACACTGGCCATTGCTAACTTGTTTACCAGAATTGGTGGATAAACCATTGTTCTATTTTAAGAGAGGCTCAAACTTGAGACCGATTGGTTCATGCCTATAGAACATTTGAAAATCATGTGGTAGACGACATGAGACAGTTAAGTCCGATGGTCGGACATTACAAATGCAATCATTGTACAGCATGCCTGAAAACTGTTAACTACAATCCTTCGAACTCAATGGTAATACAATTGTTTTAAAGTGTTTTTCCAATTGCAAAGCTTCAAACGTTGTCGACTGTATCCAATGCCCTTGTTGCCTAAGATACATTGGTAGAACGACAAAGGTCGTCAAAAAACGAATTTTACAACATCAGTCCAGGGTCCGTTGTAAAACTGAAAACGTACCACTCGTTGAACATTATGTTCAAATGAAACATACAGAAAAAGATATGTTGTGGTGGGTCGTGGAGGTTCTGAAACCCACTATGAGACAGACCAATGTAGACCAGGCTCTCACACTAAAACAACAACGCTGGATTTGCTGCGCAGACAGTGAAACAGGGTTTAAATTCTGTGACTGAATGACATACATTGGCATGCCTTTAATGAAATCAGTGTTTTGTCTAACTCTGTAATCTCAGTTATGTTGTTCATATGTCTTATTAGAAGACCGCTCAGCCATGCATTATCGTTGAAGCTAGATGTTCTATACCTGTTCCCTAGATTTCTAGATATTAAATTGTCCATCTCACTAACTATAGCTGTATATAGAGGGTGAACAGTTGAGGATATATGTTGGTTATTGACACAAGTGTTTTAAGAGGTTTGATTGTAATTTCCTATTGTCAAGTATATAACAAGATTATACGAATCCATTCACGTAGGTTTCTAGAGCAACTCTATTTATATTTGTACATAATAATTTGCCTTTGTGTGTGATTTTTACACAACATCTGTATGTAAAAATATAATTTTTGCTGGGGGCACCATTGAGATATGTTCGGTTTTGTGTATTATGGAACTCCTGTTTAAATGCTCCTTTTGGTGTTACATAAGGTTATTCTGTGTATGCTCTAATGTGCATTTTTTAATGTTATTTTGTGCACTTCCTAATTGAAAACAGTAGGTGTGTCCCTCACCAATTGCCAAAGGGGTTCACACACAGTTGACCCTGTATCTACACGTTTCCTAGTCGATCTTGAATATAAGTTCAGTGGCTTGCTGTCCTTTTTCAGTATTGTCTAGGCATCATGTGGAATACTTCTGGGCCACGACCTTTAAAACAGATGCTGTGAGCCCGTATGCTCCATATACCGTCTTTTGATCCGGACTGCTGCCACTAGCTGAAAGTACACACGTTGACTTCGTGTTGTCACTATTCGTTATTAGATAACGGCTCTTTGTGGCACCCTAAAATATGTACGTTTAGTTAAGGTTTCGATATCTGTGCCACATTGCTATTTCACAGAAGCGTTGCAGTGTACCTTTTAACAGGACCCTGTTTTCGCATTGCCCATCCTATAATCCCATATTAGTGGTCTAATGTTTGGCCCCCCGGACTAACATACACACACGTATTATGCAGTGTTGAGTGAGATCGGCTGTGCCGCAGTTACTTAGTTCACACTGTTTCGGTTAGCGGCACTTGCATACAATCGCTGACTTGTTCAGATACGTTCAGCTTGATTATGCATTGCGAGATTCAATACGTTTTGTGCGCACTGGCTTCATTATGTATTGCGAGTATGCAAGCATAGTTGTTTATTTAGGCTCATGGATCAGCCCATTAACACAGGTCTCTACACGCGTTTGAGCATGTGTTTTTAAATGTATAATGCTGTCAGCTAGCATAGTCTGTGAATAATGATCTTCCACTTGTCCTCCATCTATAATCATAGAACAGTTAAAGATTGCTATGTCATCTTACTTGGGCTCCATGGCGTGTGCATACACCCACCATGACGAGCACATGAGTCTGTGTTTCACTCATCAGCAATTACACAGTTATGTGCAACCATTTGGTTTTTCAATTATTAGTTGTCATTAGCATTATTATAAAAGCTTGTGTTCTGGTTTACACTAGACACAGTATGCTAGTCCAGCCATTGTCATCCTTTGAAAGACACAAATTTGATTGTGTCTATAATCAGCGGTACAACGTTAGCCTGATCAATTATGCCTGGCTGTCCACCAACTGCTTTTATAAATTTTGCATTATATATCGGTCTGTCATTTAGACCATGCTTACACATTAAGACATCTCATTTATGCAGATATCAGTGAATCTTCACGAACTGAGGTGCGGCTATTGCACTGCCATTGCAGATTTCTCTGCTGGTCCTAATATTTACACGACATTCTAGATCATATATCGGGTACGTGTTTTGTAAATCATCGATCCCTATATCATAATCTGGATCAGGGTAATAACACCTTTTTGGTTGACAACTGTCTTTTCTTGACAGTGCCTTGATTGCGGATTTGAACATAGTTTCATGTTCAGACAAGCTTCAATATTCCGTGCACAAGTTTCATGCTGGATTAACGAAGAATAGAAGAAAGTGTCTCTCCTGCTCGCTCTCAGTCATTTAGGTAAGGTGGTGATACTTTAACAGCATGTTTGTACCTGGGAAGTGCACAAATTTGATAAATGGCACTGTACGATGACAATTTTGTTAAAATCACGAGTTATGTTTCTTTTCTTTTACACACGGGTTTACACACGGGTTTCCCCTCTATTAGTGTGATCAACTGACAGCATAATCAGGTTGACACATTTGGTAACACATTGTATTATGTCCACATAGGAGTCCTCTTTTTTTTGCAATACCTATTGTCCTGATAATGGTCTGAGGGACTGACGCCACAAGACCGAAACGTCGACCTTGCCATCAACTCCAGAGAAACTTGTTGTTCTTAAGTGACGTCTATTCTCATGAGGAGATCAGTCGCTTTGCTATTTATGTTGGAGCTGATGTTTTGTTATGAACTGGCTGACTAATTTGATTTGACACCTTTTCATGACATATTGCGGATTTGTTTCCTTTTCATGTACTCTTTTTAAATTTCTGCTATATAAAAATACAGATATTTTCATATAAATAGGATTTCCCGTGTGTTCTGTGTTTATAATTCACATTTAATGCTTTTGTCTAAAGACACTTTGGTGGTTGTTCTAATATGACTTACCCTCCAAACAAGTTGCAATTAATAGAATTCCTTTAGTCAAACGAAATCCCTTGAAGGCCTTCTTCACCTCTGATGGTCTGTCAATGTGACATCCCTTGCACCAGGAGTCGCACAACGTGAAACAAGAAGTTGACAAAAAGTTGAAAAAAGACTAAGTGTACTGCTAGTCCGGATCTGCGCTGGTTGGTGCGGGAAAAGAAAAAGAAAGAACTGACGTCAGTGTGCAGGGGTGGTGTCTAAGTGGTACCTTCGACGTCATTCTGGCGATCACGACGCTAACGACGGACACAGAGTCAACCAAAGCTACCTATCAACGCACAGGGGTACTGCTAAAGAAAAATTCTCCAGATCCAGTCTGACGCCTGGACGTAATTCTAAGGTAAGGAATCCATAACTAATAGTCTATTTCAGATATAAAGTACAAAGTACATTTTTCTAAAATTGGTCAGGATCTGCTTATTGAGTTGTGTGTCCATTAATAATCACTGTTGTGCAATAAATCTCTTACACTCCCCTGTGTTAGGCGTAAGGCTGCTCGCCCACAGTACCACTAATAGAGCACTCTGGGGTTTACATTGAGCCATTGAACCCCTTGACTCTATGCATGGTATTACCACCTAGTGCAATATCATATACAGGGAAGACTTCCCACAGAAACTACTTTTCTCTTGTACACAAAATAATACAGATTACAAACTTCATGTTATGTAGCTGATGCAAGGGCATGCCTGCTCGCGGGAGCCTTCCGACAACTGCAAAGTTCCCAAGCAGCACACACCAAAATGATTACATTTATTCTCATTTTATTGTTTCACATAACCAACAGTGGCTGGAATACATGAACTGCCCTAATAGTGCTATTTTTTTTTAAATGTTAGAGAGCACAGAGATGCTAATCTGCAAAACAAATGCAGAAGTGGCCATACTTTTGCTGCTGGCAAATTTTTTTAATAGCTTTTTCTGAAGGACACTATGCAAAATTACTACAAGCATGCAGTATTCTAACTTCTAAATGAAGTTAGAGTATAGAAAATACATCCAAAAGAAAGAACTACAAAGTTTTGTTGGAAATGTAAACTTCTCTAAGATGCTACTTTTTAACAAGAAGCAAGGCAAACCTCGAGAAGTCTACTTGCCCATTTGCAATGGTGAATCAAATTTCATCTAGGGAAGATATTTTTAGAGACCATTGGTCCAGACTGGTGAAAGAGATGGAGCTGGCAAATAACAGGTGTTTTGTTAATTCAGAAAGAGCAATAAAGATGCCCATAAATCTTGTTTTTATTTTGACACGTTTGCTATGCATTCAAAGACAGAGGTCAAATGTAAAGCTTATGTTTTAAAACAAATTACTGCTTCTTTTATCCTGGAAATTGGTGTTTATATTTCTTTCTCTGACTGCAAAGTTAGAAGATTTTGTAAGGTGAACTGTCTGACATCGAGCTGGGCATGCAACATTAAAAAAGCTAGTAAATTAACTGTACAAATATTTCAGTAGTTAGGAAAGCTTTTTTTTGTACTTCTGAAGTAAGATGGAAACAAAGATTTAATAGGATCAAACCAACTGTGAATACTTTACTCAATGATGTGCAAATGATTAATATTTCCTGAAACCAGATTTCCACAAATTATCATTTGTACGCAGTATAGTTTTATAAGCAAATCGTCATGCTATTAGCGAACTAAGACAAAAGGTCAGGGGTCACAGGTACCCTATAAGCAGGCCATATCTTTATTATACATAGAGCAAAATGTGTATTAAGTCAAACGAAAAGCTTTTTCATACAGCTGAAATCACATTTGAAAGTATGCCGGTATGCAATAATGAAGAAAAAGGCACCTTAGTGAAATAAAATATTTGTCTTGGACCACACAGTTTGAGATTAGATTATGGGTCAAGCGTATTAAAATTAGGTCAAGTAGATTATTCAAGTTACTAGACATTCAGGTCTGGTAAAATTTTTCAAGGCTTGCAAGGTTAAGGTTGGTACATATGTCAGAGATATAAACCGGTCTTTACAGGTTCAAGATAGCATTTTTTTAAAAGAATTACCATTAGTCATTCTGGAATTCAAATCAAAAGCATAGCAAGTTAAGAGGGATGAGACTTAAGCATATGAGGGCAAACACTCACTAATTTGGCCACTTACTGCTTCCTTCCACTTCATGAACTCATTTTCTGTGAATTCCTGATTTGAAACAAACTCAAGGCGAAATACCCGTGTGTCATTGCCATGCCTGCATTAAGAGAAAGTAAATCAGTTGGAGAAACATGCTACTGTTAATTGATATGTGCACTGCAAAAAAGCCCAGTATATAAATCAAACTGAGTTGTAATTTGAGTCCAGTGAGGTAAGTGTCTAGAACAACATTTCTCTTCTATATTAAGTAATCGATAAACAGCAATCCTCTCACAATGAAAGAACAGCAGCAGATGCAGTGGACAAAAACATGCAGCCAGAGTTGAGAGCAAATGAAGAACTTCTACTAAACAATCCTTGTCAAACGTCTGCTATGACACAAAGCAGAAGCATCCGATTCCACAATGACACTCATTGTTAGCGTTAACTGATAAAAGAAACTACTTCTTCATTTAGGTCTACTGTGGCAGAAGACTAGTTTCGAACAAGTGCTCTACTTAAAGTACCACGAAATAGGGCCAACCAATATTTGTCAATAAGACAGAAGCCAGGATAGTCGAGAATTAAATAATCAACTACAATTTAGTAATCTTTTATACAAATAACCTTTCTTTGCCTATCCAGAAAAGCTGCCAAAGTCTCAGCTATCATGATACAATACGCTTACCAGATAACATCATCGTCTGTGCAATCATTTTTAAAAACAGGGGTCCCGCAGAAGCATGGCTCTCTCAACTCATTCTGGTGCTCACTGTAATCAAGAGGTCAATAGCAAGGCCTGCATATTTTCACAAATGCTACTGATAATATACTCTGCTTCTCCATTAAGAAAGCAGCAAAACATATTTTTCCAAGGAGCACATCATTGCCCCCTGTGAGCCATACAAACTCCATTAGTCGCTCGCAACCGGACCCTTCACCACACACACTCACTTACTGCCATATCATAAAAGCAAAACCACACCATTCCCTTCCCTTTACATAGTACTTATGTCCTGCTATTTCTGCATACAAATTTGCATTATTCAAGAGTTTTCGGCTACTGTCATAGTAATGAAGTGACTGAACTGTAGCAATGATCTTTCTGGTGGATATTTGATATACCTGCAAATTCTTCCCCTTTTGATTATCCCAGGGTACAAGACTGGCATTCAAAAATTTGCAATAATTCTCCTGCACAAGTAGATGGAGTCAGCTCCATTGCAATGTTGGTTATTGAACACATAAGTCACTGGACCCCCATCACACAACCTGGCACCATGACATTTCTCCATCCATTTTTTCCAAGATCTTAGAGGCAGAGGTGAGGGGAACTCAATTCAACAGTGAGTATGCAGTGTAACAGTACACATTTGGAACCTTATTGTTCAAATGCCTATGACCATCTTTCAGAACAGGGAGGTGCACAAGATCAGTTAAGAATCTGTAGTTAGAAGATCCACCATAAAGATTTTGCAAAAGGCACATCATTTTTTCTTCTGATGATACGCCTACCTGCAGATTCCTCCTCCATCATAATAGATACCACAGCTGTAATGCCTGAGGGTCTGAAGGAATGATCAGACCAAAAATAGTCAACATGGAATAAGTGAATTGGTCATCCCTTCTCATTTACAAGTCCAAGTTATATTGCTTGCAAACGTATCACTGGAAGCCTATGTTTAAGCGCAACATCCATTTTCTATGGGCACTCCCTTGGCCATTACCTAAGAGGGTGCCTTTGCTCTGGAAAAATGAGTAGGAATTCCTTCTGGTGGTTCCTTCTTAACAATGGCGTAACAGATATTAATGCCGAAATGAGGCTGAGTCCTCTAATGGACTGCCTTCCAATTTTTACTGCCCACATATCCAACAAATAGTTCTCCATAAATCCAAGAGTTAATCGTCAGATCAGAATTCCTTTGTCCTGTCAATGTAGAAGCTTATCACATGAGGAAAGCTCTACTCACTGTAGCTTTGCCTCCTCTTTGGTGCGACGTTGTGGGGAAGAAAACGGACAAGCGTAACAGGCTGCTCAAAGGAATGGGGTAACCACATTTGGCAAGAAAGCTGCTTTTGTCCTGAGAACCAGCTTGTCTGAGTAAAAAGAGGCAATGGCCGGTTGGACACAAACTGTGTGCAACTCACCAATGCTCTGAGGCAAAGTGATAGCCACCAAAAATAGTAAAGAAGATCAAAATGTACTACTGGCAATTGCGCAAAGGTTTGAGTTGAGCCTGTATCAAAACACTTTGACCTGATTAAGACATAATCAAAGGGGAAGGAAGAATGAATATGCTACTTACCAGTATGCATCTGTTCTTGGCATGTAGGGCTGCTAACATTCATATCTTAGCATTAGATCGCCACCTAGTGTTGGGTCCGGATGATCGCACATTGTTGTCCTGGAAGAGTCTTCGAAGTATCCTGAGATGGGTGGCTCCTCCCCTGGACTACAGTGCGCATGGGCATCGGCTCCATCCCCAGATTGTTTTTCGCCATTGTGGCAGAGGATGGAGTGAAAAGTGTAAAGGATGTCCATGCTAATGATTGAATACAATAGTATATCTGCAGCTGCGACGGGCACCGGGGAGGAGGGTGGGCGATATGAATGTTAGCAGCCCTACATGCCAAGAACAGATGCATACTGGTAAGTAGCATATTCAGTTCGAGGCATGTGGGCTGCTAAATTCATATCTTAGCATAGAATACATAGCAGTCCCTCCATTAGCGGCGGTTGCCCGTGCCAGCTGCAGAAACCTGAAAAAGTGTTTTGAGAACAGCCTGCCCTACAGCCGCTTGCTGTTTGGAATGTACATCAACACAGTAGTGTTTTGTAAAGGTATGTGGTGTAACCCACGTGGCTGCTCTGCAGATGTCCTCTAGAGGAATGTTTCCTAGGAAAGCCATGGATGCCCCCAACTTGCGTGTGGAGTGTGCCTTTGGGGGTATTGTTAAAGTGCGCTTGGCTTTTTGATAACAGATTTGAATGCACTTAACAATCCATCTGGCTATTCCCGCTTTGGAAATCGGGTTGCCTTTGTGTTGTGGTGAAAAGGCAACAAAGAGTTGTTTCGTCTTCCTAAAGTGTTGTGTCCTGTCTATGTAGTACATCAATGCCCTCCGTACGTCTAACGTATGGAGCATTCTTTCTGCCACTGTCTGTGGGTTCTGGAAGAATGCCGGCAAATCGATAGTTTGGTTGAGATGAAAATGTGACACCACCTTTGGAAGGAACTTGGGGTTAGTACGTAGCACTACCCTATTTGGATGAATTTGAATGAAAGGCTCTTGTATTGTGAGCGCTTGCAGCTCACTAACCCGCCTTAGTGACGTAATCGCAATTAGGAAAGCAACTTTCCACGACAGGAATTGCAGTTCACACGAGTGCAGTGGCTCAAATGGTGGTCCCATCAGTCTGGTGAGGACCACATTGAGGTTCCACACCAGAGCTGGCGGTGTTCTTGGGGGAATGACTCGTTTCAGACCTTCAAGAAACGCTTTAATGGCAGGCACCCTGAAAACTGAGAGATGCTGCCTGTTTTGAAGGTAAGCTGCGATGGCGGATAGGTGTATCCGAATAGAAGTGAACGCTAGTTTGCACTTATAAAGGTGTAACAGATAGCAAATGATGTTAGGGATAGATGCATCTAGCGGGTTTATGTCATTGTCCGCACAGTAAATGACAAAACGCTTCCACTTTGCGGCATAGCATGCTCTGGTTGACGGCTTCCTCGCCTCCTTGATGATGTTCATGCATTCAGGAGGTAGGTTGAGGTATCCAAACTCTAAGACTTCAGGAGCCAGATCGCCAGGTTGAGCTGTTGCGGATCTGGATGCTGAATTTCTCCATGGTTCTGCGTCAGAAGTCTGGGCGTGAGGCGCAGTCTTTGATGCGGTACCACTGAGAGTTCGAGGAACGTGGTGTACCAGGCTTGGCGCGCCCACGTTGGAGCAACTAGGATAAGTGTCATTGAGTGTTGCCGTAGTTTCCTCGCCACCAGTGGTATCAGAGGTGTCGGGGGAAAAGCGTAAGCAAATTTGCCTGACCAGTTCATCCATATCGCATTGCCCTGCGATTGGGGGTGTGGGAACCTGGCGGCGAAGCTTTGGCATTTTGTGTTCTCCCTTGTGGCGAACAGGTCTATGTCTGGACGACCCCACCTTTGGAAGTACGGCTGGAGTACCGATGGATGTATCTCCCACTCGTGCATTTGATGGCTGTATCTGCTGAGCAGATCCGCCATCTGATTGTCCTTCCCTGGGAGGTGTTCTGCCATGAGGAAGATGTTCCTCTGAATGGCCCACTTCCACATGCTCTGAGCCAGGTGAGACAGCTGTGGTGAGTGGGTGCCCCCCTGCTTTTGGATGTAGTACATCGCGGTCATGTTGTCCGTCCGGACTAACACCACCTTGTTGCACAGATGTACAATGAAGGACTTGAGCGCCATGAAGATCGCCATCAGTTCTAGATAGTTGATGTGCATCTTCTGTTGCTGCGTCGTCCATAGTCCCTGCACTGTGTAAGTGAGCAGATGAGCTCCCCATCCCTGGAGAGATGCGTCCGTTGTCAGGATAACCCATGTGGCACTGGCTCCTGGAACAGTCGGCCCTTGCAAAGGTTGTGTGGAGTCCACCAATGCAGAGAGTTGTATGCCCGACTGGTAACCAACACTAGGTCTGTTAATTGTCCCTGAGCCTGTGTCCACTGATTTGCTAAGCACTCCTGGAGCGGGCGCATATGCAACCGTGCGTGCGGGACTATGAAGATGCAGGAGGCCATCATGCCTATCAACTGCATGAACACTCTTGCTGGCAGTGAGTGTCCCGGTCTGAATTTTTGGATTAGAGACTGTATGCCGTCTATCCTGACCTGGTTTGGTTGCGCCTTGGCCGTCAGGGTATTGATTGACGCACCCAGAAACTGCCGGACATGTGCCGGCTGAAGGTGTGACTTTGGGTAATTCAACGAGAAACCCAGGTCGTGAAGGAGATGAATGGTAGTTGACATGTCCGCGGCGCACTGCTGTTCCGACCTGGCTTGAACGAGCCAGTCGTCAAGGTAGGGATAGACATGGATGTTCTGCCTCCTGAGGTGCGCTGCCACTGTCGCCAGACACTTGGTAAACACCCTTGGGGCAGTTGTGACTCCGAAGGGTAGGACTTTGAACTGATAATGCGTGCCCTGGATAGTGAACCTGAGGTACTTCCTGTGGGACGGGTGTAGCGGAATGTGGAAATAAGCATCCTTGAGATCTAAGGTTGCTAAGAAGTTTCCTTTGTTTAACATAGGAAGAATTTGTTGGAGTGTAAGCATGTGGAAATGCTCTGACAGTATGTACAGATTGAGGGGACGGAGATCCAGAATTGGTCTGAGAGATCCATCCTTCTTTGGAATGAGGAAGTACAGGGAATAGACCCCTGTGCCTTCCTCCCCCACTGGCACGAGCTCGATTGCTCCTTTTTGCAGCATCACCAACACTTCCTGCTGCAATAAGTGCAAGTGCTCTGCGGACATAGGCTTTTGCCTTGGTGGAATGTTGGGTGGAGTGGATTTTAACTCTAGACAATAACCGTACTGGATAAGCTGTCGCACCCACCTGTCTGTGGTGATGTTGATCCAGACGGGCAGGAACTGCTGTATTCTCCCCCCGACAGGTGTTAAGTGGTCGGGGGGCAGTGACAGCGAGTCACTGGCTGCTTGGGGCAGAGGAGCGTGAATTGTTGCCTCCTTTGCCGCGTCCTTTGTTGCTGTTTCCCCTGTAGCCCCTCTTGTTTTGTTTGGGGTACGAGGATTGTGCTCCACCTCTAGGGAACTGTGACTGCTGACCCAACTGTCCTCTGGTGACTCCACGGGCACCTGAGCGACGAAAATTATTGCCACGAAACTGCTGTGATTGTAGGGCCCCCATAGATTTAGCAGTTTCAGTATCTTTTTTAATTTTTTCCAGGGTGGTGTCAACATCTGGACCAAACAGTCTATCCGGGTTGACTGGTTGATTAAGTATGGTTGTCTGAATGTCAGGTTTGAACCCTGATATGCGGAGCCACGCCTGCCTTCTGAGCATAACACTGGTGTTAATGGCCCTAGCGGCTGTGTCCGCGGCATCAAGTGCACACTTTATGGCCGCGTTGGAGATCAGTTGCCCTTCTTGTATAATCATTTTGGTGCCCTCTTGAAACTGCGGAGGCAGGTGTTCCACAATCTGCTCTAGTGTGTCGTAATGTGATCTATCATAACGTGCCAGTAGTGCCTGTGTATTTGCAATACGCCAGAAATTGGCAGCCTGCGCAGCCACTCTTTTGCCTCCTGCCTCTAGCACTTTGGACTCCTTATCCGGGGGAGGAGCTTCACCCGTTGATTGGGAGTTGGCCCTTTTGCGTGCGTTTGCGACCACCAGGGAGTCAAGCGGCAACTGTCCTCGAATGTATGCAGGGTCCGCAGGCGCTGGTCTGTACTTTTTTTCAATACGTGGATTGACCACCCTCGCCCTGGTAGGCTCCTTAGAGATGTCCGCAGCATGCTTGAGGACCCCTTTGAGCATAGGCAGTGTCTTTACAGTTTTCTCCGAAACTGCAAAGGTGTCGAACAGAAAGTCTTCCTCAACTGGGTCAGCATGCATGTCCACATCATGATTAGCAGCTGCCCTTTCAATGAGTGCATGAAAACCTGAAGAATCCTCTGTAGGGGACGCACGTGTACTGAAAGTCTGTGGGTCTTGTCCCATATCTTGGGTGCCCTGGTCCCCAATGACATCATATGAATCTGGCTGTGCCTCAGGCTCATTGACTGGGAACGTGTATTGTTCATCTTCACCATAGCCTTCACCTTCAGAGTGGTCTGGAGACGGTGTTGGGCTCCTTCCCATAGGAGGCTGGATAGGTTCCATGAGGCCTGAGGCGTCTTGTGGAAACTTTTTCTTCTTTAGGGGAATGACATAGGATTCCACCGGCTGCGAAGTGATCTTTCTTTTGTAAAGGGTTAACTTCCCCGTGTCCGCATCTATGAAACACTCCGAATCCTCTTCCTGGTCGAGCACCTGACCCGAAGATGGCCCTGCCGCAGAAGATTCCGCCTTCTTTGGCGTCGATTTCGATGAAAAGGCCTTCGGCGCCACTTTTGGCGGTAGAAGGAAGAGGAGTTTACTTGCGGGCTTGACCGGGACGTCTGCCGCCTTCTGCGTCGATGGCGCTGGCGTCGACGAAGAAAAAGCCTTCTCCCTAATTCTTTGTAGTGAAGAAGCAACGAGAGATGCGTCGGTGACCGATGTCTTTGGCACCGACGAGGCGGCCTTGCCGTCGGAAGCGACGTTCCGGTGCTCCTTTGGAGGGACGGACGGCGCCGACCCCGAGTCCTTGGAGCGATGCGCAGATGTCCCCGTTGGAGCCGGGGCTGTGTCGCTTACTTTGGTTGGCTTTGCCGGTGCCGACGCGCTAGTTTTGTGCGTGCCACTCTTTTTAGCGGATCTCTCCTCCGGCGCCGATTGTGACCTTGTGGAATCGCCGTGTTTCTTCGACTTCTGTGGACCGGAGGTCGACGGAGTCGATGAGGCTGCCGGTGTAGGTGTTTTTGCGGTGACGACCGCCATCTTAGGGACGTTTGAGTCCTTGACTTTCGGTTTCGGTTTCGGGTCGGCCATCTTAGGTGCTGCCGAGACCGTTGCTTTCAGTTTCGGTTTCGAAACCCTTGGCGCAGCAAGTGTGTCCGTGGCCGGGCCAGCAGGCGAGGCCGTGGCTTGCGCTCCAGGGTCTTGGGTAAGGCCGACAGGCGATCCCGCGACCCTCTCCTGATGTCCGTCAACTTCGGGGCATAGCTCGTCCCCTGAGCTATCTTCCGCGGCCCCATAAACCATATTGTCGTCCCCTACCTCGTCGACGTATTCAAGGTCTTGATCCACGACTCCGTCGTCGTCATATCCCGGATCGGCCTCGACCTCCGTCTCGGGCGGGGAGATTTGAAGATGATGGCTCTGGTCCTCGTCTTCTTGGTCGTCGAAGATGTTTTCTGGATCCGGGGCCGCCTGTTTGGCCACAAGGCGCACCGCGCGCCGAATCGTGAGAGTCTTCTTCGACCTGAAACTCGCACAGGCCCTGCAACTGCCTTCGTCGTGGTCCGGCGAAAGGCATTTATTACAGACCGGATGCACGTCTATGTGTGGGTATTTGGACCCACAGAGCGGACAGAGTTTAAACGGACTCCGCTCCATGTTGGGAACTTGTTGTCGAGTCGCGATGAGAAGGCCTCGATGTCCGAAGAGTGTTACAAACTCCGCTGAATCCGGCTCCGAGAGACGGAAGAACTCGAGACCGTACGCAAACAATACCGACGTAAAGAACCCAAGCCTTTTGGCCGTAAAGATTGATGTTTATTCGGTTCCGACGGAGAGACGTCGAGACCGCATCCGAACCCAATGGCGGAAAAAAACAATCTGGGGATGGAGCCGATGCCCATGCGCACTGTAGTCCAGGGGAGGAGCCACCCATCTCAGGATACTTCGAAGACTCTTCCAGGACAACAATGTGCGATCATCCGGACCCAACACTAGGTGGCGATCTAATGCTAAGATATGAATTTAGCAGCCCACATGCCTCGAACACATGTATTACAGCCACTTCAAAACTCTCAGACCTATCGGAGATTATGAAAAAAAGGGTTGAGCTTGTAAACAAGGGAATGCCGACAAGCCTGTAAAGTATCCTTTATGTGTTACCGTTGCACATGCTTATTGAGCGAAAGAAAAAGAAAAATGTAAAACATTCTGAAAGGAATGCCTTGAGAAGAGTCATGTTCTCACAGAAAACAAAACTGTGCCACCATCTGGCATAAACAGACTTCGTGGAAGTGCAGCATGATGGAAATAATTATAACATCTACCTTTTGCGGCAGGACAAAAGAGCTAAAGTGTCCCAGGTCACTCTAGGAATGAGGGTAGAGGCTCTAGAGGTTTTGGGAGCAGAAACAATGCCTCAGACTAAGAGAGGTCTGCTCTGAGCAGGACCTTGAGCAAGGGACACAGCCTCAGAATCTCTGTCTTCTACACCGTTCTTGACGCATTATGGGCGATCAGACAGGCTGGTGGCTAGTGTTGGTGCAGTTTCCTCAACACCCAAAGCTATGGGAAACTGCATGGTGAAGCAGAAATTACCACATCAACTGAAAAGCATTCTTCAAGACTACTTGCAAACAAAATCTAGAACCCAGAAAACTGTGGGTAATATGCATTCTCGTAAGTGGCGAAAAGAATTATCTGAGAACACTCCACATGGTGACTATGCCCTGATCAACCAGTGGGAAGAGAAGCCATTCATGGTCAGTAAACTGGCACCGATATTGTCAGCTCTCGCATTCACAGAGTGTACCAGACGGTTGGCAACCAGCCAGGGATGTATGACATTACAACGCATGCTTTTACCACGCATGCTGTTACAACGCCAGTTTTACAACGCAAACCTTTACAACGCATAGCGCTTTGGGGTGCTGGATAGTGAATAGTTTAATTTACTATTCCAACTCCAGTCCCCGTGGACACTAGAGAAGGTGTTGGATAGTAAATGAAATCTATTCCCTATCCTAGAGCGCCCCCCAGCGCAATGCGTTGTAATGGTTTTCGTTGTAAAACCTGCGTTGTAATAGCACGGTGTTGTAAAAGTTTCGCTGTAAAGGATGTTTCCCAAGGGCCAGATCACACTTGGGCCAGAGACCTGGGACTTCCTAGCAGACAAGAGGAGACCTCACACCTTCTTGTTGGGTCACATACCACATTGCTGTGTTGTTCTCGGTCATCTAAACTGACCAACCACTATGGGAAGGCAGGAAGGCCTTTTAAGGCCAGACGAATCGCCCGCTGATGTACATTGATATTAGATCTTTGCTCGTCAAGAGACCGGAGGTCTTTGATCGGCAGCTCTTCCAAAAAGGGAGGGATTTGCCACTGCTGGTGGCAGGTAAAGGGACTTCTCACATAATAGGTTCTCCTCTACCAATCGCCAAAGAAGATATTTCACAGTGCCCACGGGGAACCTGATAATGTCAGTCAGATCAGTCTGCAGTGGTCATGCTGCAACTACCGCAGGAAGGGATTCCACTCATGTGCCAGCGAAATATCAGTGACAAGAAGGAGTAAGGAAGCTAGCAGACATAGAAGGTGGAGAACCTACAGGACTGGGACTAGAGCTCCTTCCCCAAAAACTGGAACTATATCCTGCAAGTCTTGGGCCCTCCGGGGAGAGGAAAAGATCTGACAGATGTTGTGTTCAGTATTGCTTCTATGAACAGCAAGCAATGTGAGGGCTCCTTGTGCGACTTAGGGAAACGAATATGCTACTTACCAGTATGCATCTGTTCTTGGCATGTAGGGCTGCTGACATTCATATCTGTGCATAGATCGCCGCCTAGTGTTGGGTCCGGATGATTGCACATTGTTGTCCTGGAAGAGTCTTCGAAGTATCACGAGATAGGTGGCTCCTCCCCTGGACT
The DNA here is from genome assembly GCF_964263255.1 of Lissotriton vulgaris. Taxonomy (NCBI): domain Eukaryota; kingdom Metazoa; phylum Chordata; class Amphibia; order Caudata; family Salamandridae; genus Lissotriton; species Lissotriton vulgaris. The sequence continues at coordinate 135,113,394 of NC_141697.1, read as the reverse complement.
ACAGTGCGCATGGGCATCGACTCCATCCTCAGATTGTTTTTAGCCATTGTGGCCAAGATGGAGTGAAACTAAGTGAATGATGACCATGCTAGAAGTAAATGTGAATTCTGCAGCTGCTACAGGCGCCGGGGAGGAGGGCAGGCGGGCGATATGAATGTCAGCAGCCCTACATGCCAAGAACAGATGCATACTGGTAAGTAGCATATTCGGTTCGAGGCATGTGGGCTGCTGAATTCATATCTGTGCATAGAATACATAGCAGCCCCCCCATAAACGGCAGCCGCCCGTGCCAGCTGCAGCAGTTTGAAAAAGTGTTTTTAGAACAGCCTGCCCTACAGCTGCCTGCTGTTTGGAGTGCACATCAACACAATAATGCTTTGTAAATGTGTGTGTGGTAGACCATGTGGCTGCTCTACATACGTCTTCCAAAGGAATATTTCCAAGGAATGCCATGGAGGCCCCCAACTTTCTGGTGGAGTGGGCCCTTGGTGGAATGGTGAGAGTACGCTTGGCTTTCAGATAGCAGATATGGATACATTTAACGATCCACCTAGCTATACCAGCCTTGGAAATGGGGTTACCTTTGTGGTGTGGCGCAAAGGCAACAAAGAGTTGTTTAGTTTTCTTAAAATCCTTGGTCCTATCGATGTAATGCATCAGGGCCCTCTTGACGTCAAGTGTTTGGAGCATTCTCTCCGCCAATGACTCATGATTTTGGAAGAAAACAGGCAATTCAATAGTTTGGTTAATATGGAATTGAGACACAACCGTAGGAAGGAATTTAGGGTTAGTGCGAAGCACCACCCTGTTAGAATGAATTTGAATAAATGGCTAGTTAGTGCTTGTAGTTCACTAACTCGCCGCAGCGATGTAATCGCTATGAGGAAAGCCACTTTCCACGTCAAGAATTGAATCTCGCAGGAATGCAGTGGTTCAAAGGGAGGACCCAGCAGCCGGGTGAGGACCACATTGAGGTTCCACTCCGGAGCTGGTGGAGTCCGCGGAGGAATGACTCGTTTGAGTCCTTCTAGAAAGGCCTTAATGGCAGGCACTCTGAAAAGTGAGAGGTGCTGCCTGTTCTGGAGATAAGCGGCCATTGCGGATAGATGTATGCGAATGGAAGCATAGGCCAGATTACATTTGTACAGATGGAAAAGGTAACAAATGATATTCTGAATAGAGGCATCTAGTGGGTTAATGTTGTGGTCTGCACAATAAATGACAAACCGCTTCCATTTTGCCGCATAGCATGCTCTGGTGGTGGGCCTCCTTGCCTCCCGGATGATGTCCATACAGTCAGAAGGCAAGTGTAGGTAGCCAAACTCTAAGACTTCAGGAGCCAGATCGCCAGGTTGAGCTGTTGCGGATCTGGATGCTGAATGTCGCCATGGCTCTGCGTCAGAAGGCTGGGTGTGAGGCGTAGCCTCTGATGCGGTACCACGGACAGTTCTAGAAACGTGGTGTACCATGGTTGGCGAGTCCACGTTGGAGCAACCAGGATGAGAGTCATCGAGTGCTGCCTGAGCTTGCGTGCCACCAGCGGTATCAGAGGTGCTGGGGGAAAAGCGTACGCAAATTTGCCTGACCAGTTCATCCATATCGCATTGCCCTGCGACTGTGGGTGTGGGAACCTGGCGGCGAAGCTTTGGCATTTTGCGTTCTCCCTTGTGGCGAACAGGTCTATCTTTGGATGACCCCACCTTTGGAAGTACGGTTGGAGTACTGATGGACGTATCTCCCACTCGTGCATTTGGTGGCTGTGCCTGCTGAGCAGGTCCGCCATCTGATTGTCCTTGCCCGGGAGGTGTTCTGCCATGAGGAAGATGTTCCTCTGAATGGCCCACTTCCACATGCTCTGAGCCAGATGAGACAGCTGCGGAGAGTGTGTTCCTCCCTGCTTTTGAATGACACAGAGTTCCATGATTCCATGAAAAGGGGAAGGGCTGTCAGGGCACCAGGGTGGCACTTTATGGCTCCAGGGAAGTCACATAAGTGCAGTTACAGAATTAAGATGGAGCCATCGCCAACTATCAGTGCCCCTGTAAACTTTCTGGATGCAGCCTGGAGGCGGAGGACATCAAAAAGGTAAGGAATCTAAAGCTAGAAATATTTATCAGAAACATAAAATGGTTCTTCCTATTAGACTATGCAGGATTCGACACTCGCATAAATAAGTGTTGATGTGCTTCCTGCAGCTTGATTCCAGCACTCCTTTCAAGAGTTACTCAATATAAAAAGTACAAGCCAATGGGAATTCAATCCTTACCGTAACTGCAGGCCTTTGTTCGTCCTGGCACCTCCAAGTTGGTAAATTTTGCCTGTTTCCACAACACCTGTGATTTCGGCGACCTGAAAATTATAGATTTAGAATTTTTATCGGTGACTCCATTACTGCAAGGCACTGTTTATTTTCAAGTATAAACAGTTAGAAAATGTTTGTGCTTATTTAATTATGGTGGAAGATTTGAAGGTACTGAGTGCTGACAATGTACAGGATGCTTAATGCACAAGTTACTTACCTTCAGTAACGATATATCTGTAAGAAACAGTAGTTAGTATTAGATTCCTTACCTTAGAATTTACCCAGGCATCAGACTGGATCCGGAAAGTTTTGCGTAGCAGTACCCCTGCGCGTCGTCTCCGGCTATGCGTCCGTCGTCGGCGTCGTGGTCGCCGGGATGACGTCGGAGTACCTAGACGCCGCCCTCACGTGCCGACGTCAGTTCTTGTACATAGCTTTCCGCCCCAGGAACGCAGAGCCATGCCAGAGACCGACACTGGTGCCATGAAACTAGGGCCCTCAAAGGGAAATACCTTAACTCTAGATATCGGTCCGCAGAACATGGGGAGGATGGGTGGGGCGGTAAGAAATTTAACACTAACTACTGTTTCTTACAGATGTATCGTTACTGAAGGTAAGTAACTTGTGCATCTGAAAGAAACAGGTTAGTGTTAGATTCCTTACCTTAGAATAGATACCCCAGCAATACCAACCCCGGTGGTGGGTCCGCGGACCAAGATCACACCAGAAAGTCCTGGAGAACGAACGGCCGAAAAAGCCATCTCTCCGTACTTGGCTGTCCAGGCAGTAGTGTCTAGCAAACGTGTGCATCGAGGCCCACGTAGCTGCCTGACAGATGTCCTGCAAGGGGAACTCCCCGACCTAGGGCAGTAGTAGCCGCCATGGCCCGAATGGAATGGGCCCTCAGCCCAACAGGGGGCTCCTTTTTAGCCAAGGAGTAACAGATCTTGATGCACAACACGACCCACCGAAAGATGGTCCGTTTGTGCACCGCCCGTCCGTTCTTCGCGCTCACGTAACCAACAAAGAGCTGGTCATCCACCCGGAACTGGCGTGTGCGAACAAGCTAGGAGGAGAGCGCACGTTTTGGGTCCAGACGGTGGAGCCTCTCTTCCTCTTTCGAGGGATGCGGAGGCGGAAAAAAGGTGGGCAAGGTGATGAATTGCCCGATGTGAAAGGCCGTAACCACCTTTGGCAGGAAAGAAGGACGTGTCCTCCAAACAACCTTGTCCGGATGGACAGAAAGGAAAGGAGACTTAGAAGATAAAGCCTGGAGCTCACTCACTCTCCTGGCAGAGGTGATGGCAACCAGGAATGCAGTCTTGAGAGTTAGAAGACTGTTAGACCTGTCTGGCTTTTTGGCGAAGTCCCTCCTAATTTTTATTTATTTTGTCCCCTTCTTGCCCCTCATACCCTTATTAATTTTTGTGTCTACTGACTTTTTGTAGGTATTGGCCAGGGGGATAGGTGTTCTTTCTCCCCCTCATAATCTTTTACCTTAGGCCCAGAGGCCTGTTCTGACAGGAAGGTTGGCACCACCTAAAATGGTGGCCACCAACTGCCCCAACTGTCACCAACAGAACTTGGCCATAGCCTAACATAGGGCATTCCAGAACCTTCTGGTCCATTCTGGACCACTGAGAGGGCAGCCTATATAAGGCGGAATGCTGGACAGCCATTTTGTCTGTCAGTGAGGAGCAGCTAGAGTGAAGGCTGAGGTCTAGTAGGGGTAGGATTCTGAAGGGTGGTTTCCTCTACAAGAGTAGCCCTCTGTCAAGGCTTTCCCACCTCCTATGTCCTGTTGTCCTAGCCAAGTTAGCTCATCCTGCTGATCCTGGACAGATAGGTGAAGGGGTTAATTCTAGTAGCCTTGGGAGCTGAGAAGAACCCTGCCTTGGGAGCTGAACTAAGAGTTCCCCTGTGCCCCTAGTCTGCCCAGTAAGGAGGGATAGGGGATTAGTGCTGAGGAAGAGCTCTGTGGATTCATTCTGAAGGAGCCTCCCCGTTTTTATCCCCCCTCCTCACTATAGTGTGGAAAGGAAGTACTTCCATTGGACAATTTCCAGATTTCCTTACCCCAAACTGGTCCTGTGACGTGTGGCAGGCCTCCCCATCTGTTAGGTAGAAAGTGTGGGCTGAGGAACATGTTCAGTGTCTTCAACTGAGAGCGGGACCCCTGGGGCACTGTTCGCGCTCCGTGGCAGCGCCCCCGCAGGATCCACTGAGCCTTAGAAGCCTTGCGAGGCTTCCCTTCGTAAGCGGGACCCCGGGGGCACCTACCGCGCTGTGGATGCGTTGCCGGTAGCGACCTAGCTCTGAGGAAAGTGAAGGCGCCTTCGCGCATGCCCCGTCTGATGCTGATCCCCGGAAGGAGGGGCGCAAGGAGAGAGCAGGCCCGTGAGTAAAGCGTCCTTTCTGTGAGCGGGCGCAGCGAGAGGAGACACCAGCGTGAGCGCCTTCCGCGCATGTCAGCAGGTGTAGCAGCCCCCGCCGGACAACACTGAGGAGGCGCGCCGGCTTTCCCAGCTCGCCGAGAGATCCGCCCTTTCCCTCCCGCTCGAGCGCCACCCTGAGGAGCTGGCCCGAGCAGGGAGAGAGTGTTCAGAGGCCCGGTAGGGGCCGGGGGAGCAAAGTGTCATCAGCCCTGGTTTACTTCCACTCGAGCGCCACCCTGAGGAGCTGGCTCGAGGGAGGAGAAGTGAATAGAGAGGAGCCTTCAGAGGCGTGATGGCCTCGCCTACCTTGGTTCCCCGACCCCCTTTGACTGCTGTCCCCTTCTAAACCTGGTGCAAGACGATTCCGGCCATATCATTTACAAGTAAGGAGGAGAATTGAAGGGGGAAGCGGCGCTAACATCTCCAGTGAAGTAATTAAGGCAATGGTCGTTTTCCTTCCGGGTTAATACAGGTTGGGGAGCAACATAAAGAAACTTGATGGTTAAATGAAGGCTTAAGCTCATTGCAAAGCTTGCTGTTTAATAACTAAACTAAGGGATAAACTGGAATTCCTCACTGAAGTCAGATTTGGTCAATCTTGAACTGACTAGATGTATTATTATTGCTAAACATAGAGATGAGTTAATAGTCCTGAAAATAGAGCTACAGTGTACATGACCTTTATATGCAATGAAAGATACTGTTGATGTGGATTTTCTTTTTAATGCCAGTTAACACTGCTTAAGAGATTGCTATTAATTCCATGTCATTTGCTTTTGCTTATACTATGTGGTAGATTTCTCTCCCAAAACTTTAGCGGATTGATATTTCACCTGTTTGATTATAAGGTAATGAATTGTGAACCCTAGAGTAATAAGGGTGAGAGTATTGACAAGCTAACTGATTAGTGCTTAGCAATCTAAATAATAGAATTGATGATAATGAGTTGACCTGAAATGTCTCATACTACATAATTTGAAACTGAAGAATATATTATTTTTATAAAGCAGTACGTATTTTCCCATAATTTTGGTGTAGTGTTTTCTTTTTGAGTGCTATTGCGTGGAATTACTTTTGGGTGGTCTGCAACCTTTACACTGTGCCTCTGTTATGCTAGTCTTGCCCTAGGCCAGGCTACCTAATTCCAACAAAGACAAAGAGGGCAATTGTGAAGTGGGTCGAAAGGAGCACACATCAGATAGGTTAGAACAAGGTTCAAGTCCCACTGAGGCATCACGAAAGGAATAGGAGGAAACATGTGCGTGATGCCCTTAAACAATCTATTTACAACAGGGGACTTGAAAAGAGAGGGCTGATCAGGAAACCTCAAGGCAGAAATGGCAGAGAGGTAACCCTTAAGAGTGCCCAGAGCAGAACCCTGCTGGTCAAGAGAAAGAAGGAAGAAGAGAACCTCTGGAAGGGGGGCAGAGAGGATCCACAGCCTTTGCTATTTCACCTGTATTATTGTCGCTACTGACTATCTATGCACACATTTAACTCTCTGTTCGAACTCTATGACTATGTATTGCACCTGTATTATGGACGCTACTGACTATATTTGCACACATTTAACTGTTATATTTGTATTATTGATGTGCTGTACTACTTTGCTCCCTCACGTACCTATCCTTCCCACTTATTTTGTGTAACCCCACTCTCTTGCTGGCATTCCCGGCCCTTGTAAGGCGCTCTGATATCTGCAAAGATCTTGTTCGCGCTATATAAAACTTTCAAAATAAATAAATAAAATAAATGCCACAAATTTGTTCCACCTGCAGGCATATACCGATTTTGTAGAGGGAATCTTGGCTGCCAGAATCACATCACAGACTTCAGCAGGCAAGTCAAATGGCCTCAACTGCCGCCGCTCAATCTCCACGCATGGAGGTGGAGGCTGGACAGGTTCGGGTGGAGGACTGTCCCTGCTGCTACGACAGAAGCTCCTCCCGAAGAGGCAGATGAATCGGAGGATCGACTGACATGCTGAGTAGCTCGGGATATCAGTATCTTCGTGCCCAGTCCAGAGCCACAAGGATGACTTGGGCCTGGTCGCGCCTGATCTTCTTAAGCACTCTGGGCAGAAGTGGCATAGGCGGAAAGGCGTACAACAGATCACAGCTCCACTCGCGCCGAAAAGTGTCTCCGAGCGAGTGCCGCCTTGGAAATTCCAACATGCAGAACTGATGACATTGGGCGTTCTCTTCGGTGGCTAATAGATCTAACCAAGGCTCTCCCTACTGCTGAAAGAGGCCTTGCGCCACGTCAGAGTTCAGACGTCATTCGTGATCCATCATGCACCGACGGCTGAGTTCGTCAGCCCTGGCGTTCAGGGAACCTGCCAGGTTATGAACCACCAGGGTGACGCCCTTGCCCAGCCATTTCCAGAGACGCAGAGCCAGGTCCACGACCCCACCCACCTTATCGGTTGCAGTACCACATGGCGGTGGGGTTGTCCGTGAACACCTGCACTACACTTCCCAGGACAGAGGGAAGGAATGCCTTCACTGCAAGCCGGATCGGGCGCAGTTCCAGAATGTTGATGTGGAGCCGGGACTCCACCAGAGACCTCTGATCTCCCTCTCTCTCTCCTATGTGCCCCCCCCCCCCCCCCATCCCAGGAGGGACGCATTCGTCACCACTACGTGCTTCGGTTGGGGTAGGGAGAGAGATCTGCCGCTGACCCAATCGCGGTCTGTGAGCCACAACTGCAACTGTCTTGCAGTGCCCTCCGAGATCCAGACGTGGTCGGACAGGTTGCCCTGATGCTGTGCCCACTGAAACTTCAGGTCGCACTGCAGAGCCCGCATCCGCCACCGGGCGTGATTCACCAGAAGGATGCAGGAGGCGCAGCGCCAACCTGACCAAGACCCGGGATAAAGGCTGAAAGATCGGAATCAGAGCCTGAATATCCTGAACCCGCTGTTCCAGGGGAAAAATCCGAAACTGCGCTGAGTCCAGAACCGCTCCGATGAAAAGGAGCTTCTGCGAGGGGCACTGGTGTGACTTCGGCACGTTGATGGAGAACCCCAGCGAGTGCAGGAGGTCGGCCATAGTCTGGAGGTGGGAGATGACAGCTTGGGGCGAGCCCACCTTCAACAACCAGTCGTCGAGATAGGGGAAGACTGAAACACCTAATCTGCGCAGATGAGCTGCGACCACCGCCATCACTTCCGTGAAGGGCGCTGGTAAGGCCGAAGGAGAGCATGGTAAACTGAAAGTGCTTGTGGCCTACCGCGAACCGCAGGTAACACCGGTGGGCCTGCAGGACGGGGATGTGGAAATATGCATCCTGCAAGTCCAACGCTACCATCCAGTCTTCTGGGTCCAGGGCAGCAAGGACCTGAGCCAAAGTCAGCATCTTGAACCTCTCCTTCCGGAGGAAGCCGTTGGCGCTCCTTAGATCCAAGAGAGGGCGTAGGCCCCCTTGCCCTTCTTGGGTACCAGAAAGTAGTGGGAATAGCAACCAAGTCCTACTTTTGGCCCAGGAATGCGCTCGACGGCCCCCTTGGCCAAGAGGGCCTTAACTTCCTCCTGCAGAAGTTGCAAGTGATCCCCCGACATGCGGTGGTACTGCGGTGGCATGGCTGGAGGGGTTGCCTCTAAGGGGCAGGAGTAGCCCTTTCGGGCGATTTGCAGCACCCATCTGTCCGATGTGATGGAGCGCCAGTGGAGGAGGCGAGGACGAACCCTGCCCCCCAACTGGCGTTGAATGGGCCTGAAAACTCGGAGGATTTTGAGGCAGATGCTGCGGGGCGGGTGTGGACTGGCCTTGCCTGTGTCCCCCCAGGCATCCCCACCGTGGTTACCACGTCCTCGACCGCGTTGAGGTGGGTTCTGCGGCCTGTGGCTAGCTGGACATGAGGGGGCTCCCCTTCCTTGGCCAAGAAAGGCAGAAGTCTGCTGGCGTTGGCCGAGGACCAAGGACTTGGCCGGAGCCCTGGAGTCCTTAAAACGTTCGCCTTGTCGCCAAAAAGGCGACGGCCATCAAAGGGCATGCCCATAAGGGATGCTTGGACATCGCCCGAAAAGTTGGCGGACCTCAGCCAGGCGTGGCAGCGAACCACCACCGTTGTTGCAATCGCCCTGCCTAGCGAATTCGTTGTATCCAGCCCACACTGAATGGAATATCGTGCTGCGTCCCTTCCCTCCTCGAGGGCTTGGGTTAGCTTTGCCTGGACCTCCACCGGGCACTGCGGCAGCACTTCCGCAACCGTATCCCAACAAGAATGGGAGTAACGGCCCAAAAGGCAGGCGGTGTTGACAGACGGCAACCCCAAACTCAGTGAGGAGAACTGGTTCTTACCAAACTTGTCGTACCTTTTGGATTCCCGGGGAATGCGGTCTGGGAAGTTGAGGCCTGGATCACCAGGCTCTATGGGGTGGGGTGAACGGATAGGAAACAGGGGTCGCCCGGAGCCGGGCGGTGGCGTCGGGCCACTTTCCGATCCACAGGGAGGCCAGTGGAGGGCTTGGACCAGGTGCCCAACTGAATGTCAGTGAAGGCCTCGTTGAACGGCAGGAGAGGCTCCAAGGAGCTTGCCTGCGGTTTGACTACCTCAGTGAGGAGGTTAGTCCTCAAGGCCACAACTGGGAGCTCAAGAGCCAAGGCCTTGGCCGCCCGATTCAATACCACGCTGTATGCAGCCCCCTCCTCCGTAGCCACGGAAGAAGGAGAGACAAAACCAGTGTCAAGCGAGGTGTCTAGACCGCTGGCCTCCCCAAGTTTGTCCGTCCAGTCCTGACTCAACTGGCACTGCAGTGCTAGAAGGTCCTCAGACTCCTCCCAATCCCCCTCGTCCTCCATCTCCTGAAAGTCAGGAAGAAATGGACCTGGATCGTCGGTGAAGGGCTCACCTATCGGGAGACACCCTTGGTAACGACGCCGGCGTCGACACGGATCCAGGCATGGGATCCTGAGGAGCCCTGTGGTGTCCGGACCGAAGTCGCCGCTGGGGCCGAAGCACCCGACGGCGCCGAAGCCGCCAGCCCGCTTGGGCTCCCAGACGGGTCTACTGGGCCCGCAGGCACCTCAACGGGACCCGACGGAGGGAACGCGACCTCGTGGCCATGAGGAAGGCGCTGATCTCGTCCGGCGTCACGTTCAACCCAGGGACCAGCGGGTGTGGAGCTGGACGCGCGTTTGCGGCTCAGACGGAGCCGCGTGGGCGGTGTCGCCCGAACCCCAGGCCGCGTGGCGCGAGCGTCGGGGGGAGTCCGCTCCCGCCTAGCTTTCGACATCAAGGCCTGGCAGTCGGGGCACGACTTGTCATCATGGTCAGCCCTAGGCAATAAAGGCACCGACGGTGGGGGTCGGTAACCGACATCAGTCGGTTACAGTCGTCACAGGGCTTGAACCCAGGCATCCCTACCGACACCGGAGGCGAGAACGACTCGAGAAGATCCAAAACAGATCGAAAAAAGTTAGTCAAAAAGTGACTAATGAGTACTTCTCTTCCCAGATCTGCGTAAAAAAAGATGAACTGACGTCAGCGCGCGAGGGCGATGTCCAAGTACTCCGACGATGCCATCCCGGCGACCACGACGCCAACGACGGACGCGGAGCCACAGACGACGCCTACCGACGCGCAGGGGTACTGCTATGCAAAACTTTCCGGATCCAGTCTGACGCCTAGGGATATTCTAAGGTAAGGAATCTAACACTAACCTGTTTCTATCAGATAAAGTAATTAATCTGCTTCGCATCAGAATTCATGTTCATAAATGTATAGACTATAAACACAACCAAACATACCAGATTTAAACTACATTGTAATGCAATTGTAAAACAAAAACATTTTATACTACAAATACTGGTAAACAAATGCAAGAAACAATCAAACAGAACAACACTGGAGAAGGGCAGAAAGACTTAATGCAAGCAAAGTACATCTGCAACAATAGCATGAGAGAGAGGGTTAATGGTTTGTGAAGTCATTACTTACTCTATATACTGGTTTACTGTTGTGGTTTCCAATGCCTATCCTAACAAAACACCCTGAAACGGTCTTGGCAAAGAAGGGCATATGACACCAACGCTCCAGTTTGTGCCGAGATAATCGTACTCTGTTCAGTTCTTCTGGTAACGTAACTGGTTGGGATTTGGGTGGGACTTCATCTTCTTTCCTTGGTAGATTGAGTAAAGATGTAAGGAAAAATAATAATTACAAGCAAAAAATTAGTACAGCCAAGAGAAGGACTAAAAAACACACACAAAACACAATCTCAACACTCAATTTGAAGCTGTGTTATAGGAGGATCAAACCACTTTTAACCAATAATATCCTTCAAACTTTAAACTATGGCTACAAATTATTTTCTCATATTTGTATGTTGTACACGATAAACAGTTTCTGCCAATAGTTAATATCCTACTATCCTGCACTCACTCCCCAAAAACATCCAGTGAGTGTGGAGTAGTGTATAACATGCAAGGAAAAGGATAAAAAACACACAACTATAGCAAGTCTATGTCCCCTCAAAATTGACTTGCTCAAGGTTTTCATCAATATATCCCATCAAACAGGTGGTGTACCATTTCATGAAAAGAAGTATTGGAATGTCATTGATGGGACATTAGTAGCAGATTACTGCCTTTGAAAGGTCATTAATTATGAAAATAATAATATTTTATTAGCCATTGATATTTTGTCGGCAGTAGTTGTCTTGGAATGCAGGATCATAGAGCAAAAACAAACGGCTGCTATATACACATGAATGTGCTTTTGCAAAGATGTCATATATGAAGGTCATTCTATGAAAGAAAACCTAGCGCAATCCAACAAAGTTCTAGTAGGGTGTCTACTTTCCAGGAATGTCTGGAAATGGTGGGATAGATTAGTTACTTACCTGTAATCCTAATTTTCTTCCAGGGGTATCCTCATCAAAGTCATAAGCATTAGAATATTCCCGCCCATGCGCGGGACCCCGGAAACAATATATTATATGTGCCCCACATATATATACTCATATATATACATATATATACATATATATATATAAAAATAAGCAATTGCAGCCAAATAAACAGTAGAGCTGAATTATGCTGTAAAGAATTTCCACCATACATGAATATCTGCATTAGAAACACGAGAAACAACACCAAAGATTGTTTAGAAACTGTTTTAATGCTTAGAAAGCAGTAGAAATTCTTATAACTCACTGGAAGCATAGAAAGCTCCCAGGCTGCATTGCAAATACACAGTCTAAAAAGACTGAAAAGTTAACCTGTAGCTGCAGGTAATAAAAAACGGACACCGTGCCTTTAAGGCACTCATGGCCCCCAGTATCCCATCATGCCTCAGGGGTGACAGTTGGGTCAGTTGTTCTTTTCGGAGACTGAAAAAACCAAGTAACAAATAGGTTAACAATATCTCCTTATTAACGAATGTCCTTTGCCCGGGGAGGCGGGAGGGTTGCTTATGACTTTGATGAGGATACCCATGGAAGAGAACTAGGATTTCAAGTAAGTAACTAATCCTTCTCATCCAGGGGATCCTCATCAATAGTCATAAGCATAAGAATAGAATAGCGAGCCTCACCTCATCCCTGAGGGCAAAGGAATAACAAGACAGTAATCTCATCAACAAGCCTGAGCAGGCGATAGGCTACCCAAACAGATTCCTCAAGGAGGCTTGCCCTACTTGAGTCTCGGCCCTGGAATCAGATTCTAGACAGTAATGCCTCGTAAAGGTATGAACTGATTTCCAGGTTGCAGCCTTGATTATCACTGACATAGGAATGTCATGTAAGAAAGCTACTGTGGCCGCTTTCCCTCTAGTGGAATGCGCTTTGGGTGACCTCAATAAAGGTTTGCCTGCAAGCTGATAGGCCAATTTAATGCAGGAGACAATCCATCTGGAGATGGATCTCTTGGCCGCTGGAAAGCCCGTTCTCACGAAACCATAGTTCACAAACAGTTGATCCGTCTTCCTGATCCCCTTGGTCTTTTCCAAATAGAACTTGAGCACTCTTAAGATCCAAGGAGTGCAGTGACCGCTCGGCTGGGGTCGTAGGATTTGGAAAAAACGAAGGGAGGGAAATGGACTGATTTATATGAAAATCAGAAAATCACATTAGGTAAGAAGGATGGATGAGCTCTCAGGACTACTCTATTGTGGTGGAAAACAGTATATGGTTCCTTTGTACAGAGCGCTTGTATCTCACTTACTCTGCGCGCTGACTAAAAAGGCTGCTTTCCAAGAGAGATGTTGCAAAGAGGCCTTGTAGATGGGTTCGAAAGGAGATGACATTAACCTGAATAGAACCAGGTTCAATTCACAAGGAGGAGAAGGATTTCGCACCGGGGGATAGACTTTCAACCCCTGTAGGAAATCCTTGACCACCGGAACCTGAAAGAAAGAAATCTGGTTAGGTGATTTTCTGTACGCTACTATGGCTGACAGATGCACTCTAATGGAAGCATATTTCAAGCCAGAAGTTGCCAAGGAATGGAGGTATGGAAGGATTACTTCCTCCTGCCCTTTAGTAGGATCTAGGTGACGATTCCTACACCATATGTAAAACCTTTTCCACTTGAACGCATAAGACGCTCTCGTGGAAGGCCTCTTAGCCTCTTTTAACCGCATTGCTGTGGCGGCTTTTCCCGCTGTGTGCGGCTATTTTCAAAAAGCTGCGTTACATGACGAGCTCAGCTCGTCATCAGCATACGAGCGCCGTAGCGGATGACTAGCTGAGCTCGTCATCAGCAGCGAAGCGGTTAAAATGTGGATACATTCGGGAGGCAGGTTCAGGTGCCCATACTGCAGGACTTCAGGAGCCATGCGGTCAGGTTCAGTGATGGGAGGTTGGGATGCAGTATCCTCCCGTTCATCTTGCTCAACAGGTCCGGTCTGTAAGGAAGTCGTCTGTGTGGACACACACACAGATGCAGAAGGTCCGGGTACCACCACTGTCGTGGCCAATCCGGAGCTATCAAGATCATCTCCATGTCCAATCTGAGGAGCTTGGACACCACCTTCAGAATAAGAGCCAGGGGAGGAAACGCGTAAGAAAAAGTTCCTGACCAATCCATCAGGAGAGCATTCCCCTGCGTCCCTGGCCGGTGGAATCTGGACACAAAGGCGTAGCATTTTGCGTTTGTCGTCTGCAAACAAGTCTATGGTTGGACCACCCCAACAACGAAAAAGCTCTTCTACCACTTCGTCGTTTAGCACCCAGTCTGGCTGATCTTCGAAGTGCCTGCTGAGTGCTTCCGCCTTGGTGTTTAATTCTCCTGGAAGGTGCACTGCCACAACTGATAGGCCCCGAGCCAGAAGCCAGTGCCAGATTGCCTGAGCCTCCAGGGAGAGAGGGCGAGATAGTGTGCCTCCTTGTTTGTTCAGATAGAACATGGTGGTGGTATTGTCTGTCTGAACTAGGACTGAGTCGGTGTTCATAGCTGGAAGAAAAGCCTTGAAAGCCAGATGAACTGCACAAAGCTCCTTCATGTAGATGTGGTAGGTTTGGTGCTGAGTTGACCACCGACCTTGAATTTGAAGGCACCCCATGTGTGCCCCCCAGCCTTCTAGAGAAGCGTCTGTGATCACGGACCGCGTCGGAAGAGGCTGGTGAAACGGCACTCCCAGCAACACATTATTCGGGCGAGTCCACCACAGGATGGAAGACCTCGCTGCCTGGGACAGACTGATCCGATCCTCCCAATTCCCTGTCGCTTGGTCCCACTGGTCCTCTAGAGCTTGCTGCAGAGGCCGCATTCGCAGTCTGGTGTGTGGTATCAGAAAAATGCAGGAAGCCATGGAGCCCAGCAGGGAATCTACCTGTCTGACTGTTGGATTCCGAGACTGTAGGAGAGTCCTGCACTTCTGCTTCATAGATGATAGTCTTTCCTCCGAAGGAAACGCTTTTCCCAAACTTGTGTCGAGAACTGCCCCCAGGTAGTGGATCTCTGGGTTGGTTGTTGGACAGACTTCTCCAAGTTCACATGAAGGCCTAGCTTGTGTAACTGCTGAAGGCACAGTTGGAAGTCGCTGAGTACCTGTCGGGGAGATGGGCCTTTTAGTTGAGTCCGAAGGGCAGCACTTTGTACTGGTAGTGCTTGCTTCCTACCACAAACCTCAAGTACTTCCGATGGCGAAGGACGATTGGAATATGAAAGTACGCATCTTGCAAATCCACCGAACACATCCAATCCCCTAATTGAAGATGTGGACATATTTGGTGAAGAGCCAACATGAGGAACTTTTCTTGGACCACCACCTTGTTCAGAAGGCGAAGGTCCAAGATGGGTCTGAACTTGTCCTCCTGATCTTTTTTGGGGACAAAAGTATCTGGAGTAGACTCCTTTTCCCCTTTGAGAGGGAGGCACCTCCTTGATGGCTCTTTTTTGAAGAAGAGACTTGACTTCTCTTTGGAAAAGGTTTAGTTAGTAAGGGCGAGACTTTTTCGGAGGTATGGACTTTGGGATTGACGGAAACGTAGTGCATATCCATTGTGCAGTATATTCAGCATCCAACGATCTTTTGTGATGCTGACCCACTCTGCCAGATGTTGTGAAGCACTTCCTCCCACTGGAGTGGGTAACGGCGCCAGAGGAAGCCACTGCTCAAGCTTTCCCTCCTCTCGTCGTGGACGAGAACTGTTGATGACCTCCTCTACCCCTGCTGGATTTGCCTCCTCGAAAGTGGTTTTTCCCCTGATTTTTGCTCTGGGACCACTGAGGGGTTTGAACCCTCTGTTGAGCCCCTCTGCCCTTGTTGGATTTGAAGCGGTTTGAATTCCATCTTCTTCTCCAAACCGACCGCTTTTACCGTGTCCAGTTCGGTCTTCATCCGGGTCATCTCCTAATCTGCGTGTTCCCCGAAGAGAGAGGACCCAGAGAAAGGAAGATTCAAGATGCGTTGTTGAGCATCCGGTTTAAGGCCTGTTAAGCGCAACCAAGAAGACCTTCTGGCACATACTCCATGTGAATAGGAGTGCGCCGCCAACACTGCACCGTCTGCCGCGGTGCTTATCATTTGGTTTGCCAGCAGACTGCCTTACGTTAGAGTTTCTTCAAAGTCCTTTTGGTCTTCCTTTGGGAGCTTGGCTTTGAAGCGCTCCATCGAGTCCCATAAGGCTCTGTCATACCTTCCCAGCAGCGCGGACGCATTGGATACCTTCAGGGCAGAGGTGGCAGCATTACAAACTTGGCGACCCCATGAGTCCTGTCTTACTGTCCTTATCTGGCGGGACAGAAGATGAAGGAGCGACTGCATGGGTCTTTCGAGCCGCTGCACAATCACCGAATCTGCTGGTGGATCAGATTTGACAAAGACTGGGTCTGAGTCAGCAGGCTTACATTTCTTTTGTATACGAGCCAGCACTGCTCTGATGGTTGCAGGGGTGAGGAAAATGTTCGACTGGATCCATGATTGCAGGGACTAAAGGAAGTAACGGACGAGAAAAAGATTTTTGGTGTAATGTCTCAAAAATTACTGTGGTAGCCACTTGTGGGACAGCCATCTCAATATTTAATTTCTTAGCTCCTCTCTGCAGGACATCCAGATAGGTCTTGATGTCGTCCACTGGGGAGACTCTGGAGATAGGGCTGTCTGTGAGAGATGGGGAGTAATCCCTAGTGGAAGATTGTGTAGTGGAAGTAGAAGAGGTGGAAGGAGTTCTGCTACTCCTGCGATGGGAACTATGTCGCCTGTCGTACGATTTTCTTGAACTCTCTTCCCTTCTTGGAGAACGAGTTCTTGGACGTTCCTCCCTTCTTGGAGAACGAGATCTTTCTGGTCTACTTTCAGGAGAACGTGCTGCATGTTGTCTGGGGCGACTGACTGTCTACCCCAGCAACCAGCCTTTGCAGCGGAGATCTATGTTCCGGGCTGACGTACTGTTGAAGGCGTTCCGTAGCCCCTGAGTCCTGCCAATTTTGCAGTGGCGCATTCCATCTAGGGGACAGCCCCACCCCAGGAGCAGAAACCTCTGACCGACATGGAGGAGATTTCCGGACAGGACTTCTGGTGTTTGCAGATGATCTGGAGGAACCAGAAGACTAGGAAGATGAGTGACGCAAAGCCGATTCCGTAACCAGAATCGCAGAGTGCCTTGACATTGATCCAGCTCTCGACGGTGAAGAATTACGCCCCATCGTCGAATCGCCATGCCTCGATGATGGAACTCTTCCCCTCGACGCCGACCGCCTCCGGGGCGTCGACGGAGCAATCACTTCCGATGTCAGATGTCTTAACGACGAGTGATGCGAAGAACGATGGTCTCTCGACGTTGATGACTTGCTGATGACGGAGCTTTCTCCCTCGACGTAGAGTTTACGTGACGACGGTGGAGGAACCTTGGACTTCCTTGACGCCGAACGTCTACGAGACATCGACGGACATCGCCTCCTCGACGCCGATCGACGCCTGGCTGTCGACGGCGGAGGAGTCTTGGTCCTCGACGCCTGACGTCGCCTTGTTGACGTCGGCGGGGGAGTCACACTTCTCAACCCTGATCGTGGAGATGGTGGAGGTGTGCCGCCCCTAGACGCTGATAGTCGCCGGGTTGACGACGGCGGAGGAGTCGTTCTCGACTCCGAACGTCGACGACAGAGGGATCCTTGTCCTCGACGCCGAACGTCGCCTGGTTGACGACGGAGGGGTCTTGGTCCTCGACGCCGATCGCCACCGGGTTGATGACGGCGGAGGAGTCATTGGTCTTGACGCCGATTACTGCCCTGTTGACGACGGCTGAGGGGATTTCGCCGACGGAACTGGCATCCTCGACGTCGGTGACGAACCTAATCTTCGACGGCGAGCCCGCCATCGATGGTCGTTTTTCAGCTGGAAAACTCACAGGAAGATGTTTCTTCAGCGCCGAGCCCAACGTTGAAGTAGAAGGACGTGTAGACTTGCCTTTAGAAGGACTTCTGGCCCTCTTGCTGCCCTTCTTCACTGGAGATCTTACTCTAGTGGATCTTTGAGCCAGTCCATAAATGCGGTTTCTTTCTCTGTCCATGAGAGTTCTCTCAGACAGGCGTTCGCAGTGAGGACAGTCCTTAGGATCATGATGATCAGGCAAGCAAAGTATACAGACCTCATGACTGTCTGATTTTGCCTTCTTGTTGCCACAAGAAGGACAGTTATCAAAAAGAGAAGGCATTTTAAAACAGAATGCCACACAAAAACTGTCTAAAAGACAGAAACCTTTCTTGACAAGGTGTTAAAAGTCAAAGTCCAAAAGTTAGAAAATTGAAGCAAATTTCTGTCAGAAAAGCCAGAAATGAGTGGAGCTGTGTTAGCAGGGTCCTTCCTTAAGGAGCCGGAAAGAACTGACCCAACTGTCACCCCTGAGGCATGATGGGATACTGGGGGTCATGAGTGCCTTAAAGGCATGGTGTCAGTTTTTCATTACATGCAGCTACAGGTTAGCTTTTCAGTCTTTTTTTTTTTTAAAGACCTTTATTGTACCTTTAAAAATTACACAGCATCTGGCCTACAACCCCTGGGGCCGGCCGCAACACTCCCTGCGTGCAGTACTATCTGGATTACAAAGCCCACGTGCCGACATCCCGGGGGTACGGCGGCATTATATATCAGTGTGTATATATAGTTCGCATTCAGATTGCGGATTCGTGTAGGTCAAATTTTATATTTTTTATAACATTAAACAACATGAACAAGAAGTTACCACATTCGGTCATAAGGCAGATGCGTAACAAGTGCATAACGAATAGTTTACCTGTCGGTGTAGTTTTGCAGCTTGAAGATCTTTCTGGATTCACTATGCTGTGCATATTCCGCGGTCTTGTGGTTGGGTCCGGATTCGTAGTCTTTTCTTTGTTTTTTGTTTTTTTGTAGCCCTTGTGGGCGTCGGCGTCACACCTCCTCGGGTGCATTTCCGGTGACGTCGGCATGCTTCCTGCGGAAGCTCCTACTCTTGGGCGCCATCTTCGGATTCTTTTTTCCGTGTTTCTTTCTTTTCCGAAGCAATGGCAATGTTCTATTCAGGTGATAATTTCTTTACCACTTGTCGTTATATTCTCTTACTTCTTCTCCTCCTATTTTTTTTTTTTTCTTGACCACCTCTTCTCTTTTCAGCCTCATCTTTCTGGCGGAGGTGGGTGGGTTCGCTAGTGAATCCAGAAAGATCTTCAAGCTGCAAAACTACACCTACAGGTAAGAAACTATTCGTTTTGCAGCGTGAATCTTTCTGGATTCACTATGCTGTGCATAGATTTCATAGCGGTTTCTCATTTCCGTGGCGGCTGGGTGGAAGATGAGCTCTGGTTTCTGAATATATGCTGGAGCACCCTTTGTCCATCTGAACATCCACGCAATAGTGCTTCGTGAATGTGTGCACCGAAGCCCATGTTGCCGCCAGGCAAATGTCTTGTATGGGTGTATTGGCCAGGAAGGCTATTGTAGCCCCCTTTTTTCTAGTGGAGTGGGCGCGTGCCCCCTCTGCCAGTTCTTCTCCTGCTTGCGCGATCCAGCGTGCAATAGTGGTCTTAGTCACTGCCTTGCCCATGTAACTGCTGGCGAACGACACAAAGAATGGTTTCGTTTTCCTGTGTCCTTTTGTCCTTGGAGGCCTTGTGAAGCGGCTCTAAGGGCTCCTTCATGAGTTCCGTCAGGACCACATTTAAGTTTCATGCGGGTGGTGGCACCCGCTTGGGTGGTGCAATCCTTTTTGCTCCTTCCAGGAACCTCTTTACACCTTGTGATGTGAAGAAGCTTCTGCCCATCTCACCCCTTGTGTATGCCACTATAGCCGCCAGGTGAACTCTCAAGGAGGACGAACTGAGGTTTTTCTCCAGTAAGTGTGTCAGGTACTTCAGTACCGTGGAGTCCTTTTTCATTTTCTTGTGGAGTCTTTCCCTCCTGCACCACATGGTGAATCTTTTCCACTTTGCGACATAGCACTTCCTTGTGCTGGGCCTTCGTGCCTCCCGGAGGACCCTGAGGGTGCTCTCTGGCAGTCTCAAATGTGCGAACTCTATTTCCTCAGAAGCCATGCTACTAGGCTCATGCTCTCTGGTTCTGGATGCAGCACCTCTCTGTTCTGCATGGAGAGCAGGTCTTTTCTTCTGGTGAATCTGTGGGGTGCACACTGCGCCATCTCCATGATCTGCGAGTACCATGTCTGCCTCGCCCACTGTGGCGCGACCAGTATCAGGGTCATGGTGCTCGCTCTGCACTTGCTCAGTACTCTGTGTATCAGTGGTATCGGGGGAAAAGCGTACGCAAATCTCCCGGACCAATCTATCCATATGGCATTCCCAAGGGACCCTTCTTCGTGTTGTCTGGATGCGAAGTTTCGGCATTTCACATTCTGGCGTGTTGCAAACAGGTCCACTGATGGCGTTCCCCACCTGTTGAACAGCCTCCTTGTCTCCTGAGCATTGAGCTCCCACTCGTGGGATGCCGAGGTCTGTCTGCTCAGCCAGTCTGCCTGAATGTTCTCCTTCCCTGGTAGGTGTATGGCTAGCAGGTCTATCTGGAGAGGGATGGCCCACCTCCATATCTCCTGCGCCAGCGTTGAAAGCGTTGTTGACTGTGTTCCACCCTGTTTGTTGATGTAGAACATCGCCGTGGTGTTGTCTGTCTGTAGCAACACCCTTTGCCTGTACAGTCTTGTCTGGAAGGCTTTCAGTGCAAGGAAGATTGTCTTCAATTCGAGGTAATTGATGTGCTTTGTCGCATCTGCTGGCGTCCAAAGACCCCTCACTTTGAGTTCCTCCATGTAAGCGCCCCATCCCTTCAGGGATGCGTCCGTGGTGATGGTCACTGTCGGAGTTGGGAGTGTTAGAGGCTGTCCCCTTGTTAAGTTCTCCAAGGTCCACCATGTCATCTCCTTCTGCACTGCGTGCGTCACCACCACAAGATCCTCCCAACTGCCCAAAGCCTGTGACCATTGTTCCTGGAGCCATTCTTGCATGGGTCTCATGTGGAGCCGCACATTCGGCACTAGGTGGATGCACGATGCCATCATCCCCATGATCTTGCTCGCAGTCCTCACTGTCAGAGCTAGTCCCTTCAGGTAGAGGCGAGTTTCCTTGACCAGTGCCCTTGCTCTCTTCTCGCTGGGGAACACTTTGCCCTGTAAGGTGTTGATCTCTGCCCCCAGGAAGATCTTCACTTGCTTCGGCTCCATTGATGATTTCTTCCAATGGACGGAGAACCCCAGGTTTATGAGCGTGCTCGTCACTGTATGTGCATGCTCCTTGCACTTCTGGTACGAGTTTGCTTTCACCAGCCAGTCGTCCAGGTAAGGGTATACGTGTATCCCCTGTCTTCGTAAGTGCGCTGCGACTGCCGCGAGGCACTTCGTGAAAACCCTCGGTGCCGATTTCATTTCAGTCCGAAGGCCAGCGTTGTGAACTGGTAGTGGCCTCCTCCGATTGCGAACCTGAGCATATGCTTGTGCTTCTCGTTCATCGGTATGTGTAACTAGGCGTCCTTGAGGTCTATCGTGACCATGAAGTCTCCGACCTGCAATTGCGGCAGCACCTCCTGCAGGGAGGTCATTTTGAACTTTTGTGTTCTTATGAATTTGTTGAGGAACCTTAGGTCTAGGATGGGTCTCATCTTGTTGTCGACCTTTGGTACTAGGAAGCACGTGGAGTATATTCCCTTGTTCCTTTCCCTGAAGGGAACTCTTTCTATGGCCTGTTTTTGTAGAAGTTCTTCTTCCTGAAGCCTCGCCAGCTGTTCTCTAGCTGGTGGCTTCCCCCTTGGTTTTCTGTTTGTTGGCTTTCTCTCCAACTCCAGGCAGTATCCGAAATGGATGATGTTTAGGATCCATTTGTCTGATGTTATTTCTCTCCATTCTTGGAGATAGAACCTTAATCTTCCTCCCACTAGTGTCATGTGGTCGTAGGTCTTTAGATTGTCCTGACCCCTTCGTACGTGGTGCCCCCTGGGATCTTTTCTGCGGTCGGGCACCCGGAGGTGCCTGAAGTCACTTCGAGGTGGGCTGCTGCCCCCCTCTTCTATTCAGGCCACGGCCATTTCTCCCTCGAAAGGACTGACCTCTTGGCTGGTATTGCCAGGACTGCTTCTGGTGACCTTGCTGAGCCAGCGAGTCTGCCTGGTGCGTCTGCTGGAAGGCCTGGTGCGATGTACCTGGCTGGTTTCCACCTCTCCCGCCGGGCCTCCGTGCCGGGGTGCCTCTGAACTGCAATGCCCCCATGGATCTTGCCGTCTCGTTATCTTTTTTGAGTTGGCATAGTTTCTCGTCAACTGTTGCTCCGAAAAGCGTTTCGCCGTTGAACGGTGTGTTCAGGATACTGTGTTGTACCTCGGGTTTGAACCCTGAGATCCTGAGCCAGGCGTGTCTCCTTTCCGTGACACCCATCATCATGAGCCTGCTGGCGGTGTCTGCTCCGTCCAGGGCCGTCTTAAGGCAAGAATTTGCCGCGTTTTTCCTTTCTTCAATCAATTTTTCGGCCTTCTGCCTGGCATCCTGGGGTAGGTCCTTCACCAACTGCCCCAGCCCCTCCATGATCTGGTACATGTGCCTGTTTAACAGGGCGTTGGAATTAGCCATGCGCCAGTGGGTCGCGGCATTTCGCTCGATCCTTTTCCCCACCAGATCCATCCTCTTGCTCTCCTTATCCGGTGGTGGGCCCGAGGTAGTGGATACGCTCGCCCTCTTCCTAGCTGTGGCCGTGATAATGGAGTCAGCGGAGACCTCGCCCCGAATGTAGGCCGGGTCCTTCGAGGAGTGATTGTATTTTTTCTCTGTTCTGGGAGTTACCGCCTTGCATGTTGCGGGCTCTTTGAACGCTTCCTTTCCCTGAGCCAAGACGCTCTCGAGCATTGGAAGGAACTGGCTTCTTGTTTGTGTTGGGAGCAATGTCTCTAGCAGGAAGTCTGCTTTCTGCTTTTCCTCGTCGAGCTTTAGCTTGAATGCAGTTGCGGCAGATTGTATCGCCAAGTTGTATGCCCCGATGTCGTCCGGCGGCGAGGGTCTCGAGGGGTATGAGTCGACCGCCTCTTCCGGGCTCTCGGTGTCGACGTCTAGGTAATCCTCCTCGCGTGGGTCAGGAGGTGGCCGACTCGGCGTCCAACCTACTGCCCTCTTCGTCCTCATAGCTGTAATCCTCGTAGGGATTCTCTTCGCCTTCCTGGTAGTCGACCATCTTGTCGCTAGGCACATGGTCGTCGACATGTTCTTCCTCCTCGACCAGATCTAGCACGGCGTGCTTGGTCTTGTGTGGAATCGTAAAGGCACTCAACTCAGCGGCGAAATCTTTTCTCCGCTGCAAGAGGCTTGCCATCTCGGCTTCTAGCCGACGTCTTTTCCTTTCCATCTCGGCCGCGTTTTCGGCTTCGGAACGTTCGGCCCCTCTCTTCGTCGCCTGGTTCGGCGGCGAGATTTTCGGCGTCGACGGCTTGGACATCGAACTGGCTTTCGGGTCCTTGGACGGTGCCGAGGCTTTAGGGTCTTTCTCCCTCGACGTCGATCGGTCTCTTTCGGCGACGATCTTCGACGCTTTCTGCTGGTCAACAGCTTTCGGCACCAGGGACTCCTTCTCCGAGGATCCGCTGGGCCTGCTTGTGGTTGCGGACGGCAGTTGTCGCTGCGTCGGCGCCTTCGGGGTCTTGGCCTCGTGCTTTCGAGACTCAGAGTCTCTCGGGTTCTTGTGGGACGTCGAGTCTCCTACCTTATCAGGTGTCTTCTTGTAATCGGTCTCTACGACCGTGTAGCTGTCGTCTTCGGCGGCAGCGTTGTCCTCCTCCTCTGAGGACATCCCCAGCTCGTACAGCGATGGCGTCGGGGATTTTCCTTCGAGGGCGGCGTGTGCTACCCTCGGTCTCTTCCTCACACGAAGGGTCTTCTGGGCGAAGACGGCGCAGGCGTTGCAGTCCTCGCTTCTGTGTTCTACCGGCAGGCAAAGGTTGCAAACCGGGTGCTGGTCTTTCTGCGCGTACTTGTGTCTGCAGTTTGGGCAGAACTTGAACGGCGTGTTGTCCATCCTCGTGCGTTCAGGCCTCCCTGACCGCGTGGACGTCGACGATCGTCGAAGTTCTCAAGGTTTTCACCTTCTTTTCTCTTAGTCAATGTTCTGTGAAGTCTTCTTTAGTCTTCTTCTTCCAATCAGACCCTCCAGCTTATCGCGATTTCGCGATTTGCAAAAAAATCGCAAAATCGGCCGATTTGGTGAAATGCCGCGATATTTGGGCAAAAACCCGCGAAATTTGCCGTTTCCGCCGTCTCCGCCATTTTCCGCCCGTTTCTGCTTTACAATCCAGCCCCATGCGCACCCATTTTCCCTTCCCCAGGATTTCGCGGCGAGAGAAGGAGCGAGAGGAGGTCGAGGACGGCGGCCGAGACAGGGAGAAGACCACGGCGGCTGAGAGGGAGAAGACCAGCAAGAAGCGGCAGCGACACACACACAAAGCCTCTTCCTCTTCTCCAGAGACCAGGGAAGCGGACTCGGAGCAGGAGAACAGCCGGCCGGCGAACACAGACGTCCCTGCCAGGATCGCGTTAGCAGGGAACAAGAAACTGTTCGGAAGTCATTTCCGACATACAGCAATACTAAAAATAAAAGATTAATGTCCCCCAAAGTCCCCCCGCACAGAGTGCAGAGTTTTGTCGACTGAAAAGATAAAATACGCTGAAGGATCACAGAGAACATAAAGCATACTGACAGTAATTTACGCACACCTCAAGCTAAACCAAACTCCCCCTTTCAGTTGTAGATGTTTTATTACTCAGGTCGAAGGTACACATTATATGGACATGAGAGGGGTGAACTGGCCCAGTGCATGTGACCTGCGTACCACACACATACACTTATAAGTTAATTGAGCTTAAAGAGTGTATTATTAAACCAGTAATTTCCTTATGTAACGTCATGTTGTCTTTGGCACTAGCTGTCACATTTCAGTAGCTTGCGCGCTGACATTCTGTGGGTTTTGGGTGTAGGCTTGATATGAAAGTCCGCCGTTAGAGAGCGCCAGAGTTACACCTTCTGACGCTAACAAGAGCCCCGTGCTGTGTGTGAGTCACATCCAGCAACTCATGGGACTGGAGGGTGCAAATGCTAGAGCCTCGTCTCTTCCCTGTGCACCCAACGTGACAAAAGTGAGCAAACTGCAGCGCCTCGCTAATTATAGAGATTTCTTCAAGGTCGGCGCCTTACATGGCGCTCCTTCCAACCCACTGAAATGAAAATAGTCAAAGCCTTTATTCCAGTCAACAAAGCCCGCCTCTGGCTGCCACGCGACTAAAACGATCTAGTGACTGCCAGAGCCACGGTATAAACAAGTAATAATACAGTTCCCACAGGTGCTACAAAAAACACGCTTTTACTAAGAAGCACAGTGGGGGCTTTTCTGTGAAGGAAACAATTAGAGGCGCCCGGAAGCAAAGCTTCAATGTCTCACCCTCCTACCTACCCTCTCTCTTTTTTTACGCCTCTCCATAACCCTCTGCATCTCTCGCCCCTACCTCAGTTCATATTTTTTCCCACTCTTCCAATCTCGAAATCCCCATCTTTTCCACTAATTTCCCTTCATTTCCTTAAGCTCTCTCTCCTTCCTTTCCCACATTTCTCTCTCTAACTCCCTCTACGTCTGTCTCGTTCACTCTGTCTTTATGCATATTGTGTGTATATGTATGTGTGTGTGCGTGTGTTTTGTGTGTGTGTGCATATACAGACCCTCCAGCTTATTGCGGTTTTTGCAATTTACAAAAAAATCGCGAAATCGGCCGATCTGTTGAAATGCCGCAATATTTGGACAAAAGCCCACGAAATTTGCCGTCTCCGCCGTTTTCCGCCCGTTTCCGCCTTAAAATCCAGCCCCATGCGCACCCATTTTCCATTCCCCAGGTTTATGCTGTTTTGTACTTTAACCTTGACTGACATGCGTTAAGGAACAATGCTTTGTATTCACAGCCTCATTCAGACAACAAGTAATTTTGCTTACAAGTGGGTTTATGAAATGAGTGGACTTTCCCAGGCCACAACTTTACAAATTTAGCATATTCCTTAGAAAATATAGCTCTCTTGCATGACCTTTGCCTTAAAACATTGTGGATTGTAAAAACAACAGGTGATGGACAGAATGCAGAACAATGTCATACATTCACCCCAGTACAGAGATCTGGGCCAAAATCCATTGTTTTCTTGCTCACCATGCCACTCCAGTTTGAACCCAGCCATATGCAAATCAGTCTTGACCCTGAGCCCCATGGGTACAGTTCCAGCCCGAACTGCTAAGCCAAGTCCTCCCTGGACTGGAAACAAGCATCCAAGGACAGGTTTCGGGCTTTCAGCCCTCATCAGCCTGGATAGCTTAATTCCAGTGGCATGGAGAGCACGGGACTCACGTCTGAGCATACCTGCCCCACTCGCTCCGAGACCTGTCTCTGCCTCCAGCATGCCTAGTCTGAAACCTATGGGGGCTCAGAAGAACTGAACGTACATGGCCAAGATTAACATGCCTTTTAACTAAAACAAATGGGCTGAATTGTAAATAAACAAAATGTACATAGCTCCATGTTGTCAAATAACTCAAACAGTAAGATATTTGTGTTTGGTGTTGCAAAAAACCCAAAATAAAACGCCGCTAAATGCCGCTAAATTTCCATTTTTGTGCCGCTAAATTTTCATTTTTGTGCCGCTAAATTTGCCAATCCATGCCGCTATATCCTGGGGGGTCTGTCCAATATCTCCTCCAACTTCCACTCTTTTCAGTACTTTCTCCAAAAATGTCTGGAGCCCAACGGGAACGATCCAGACCCGACCGCGGAAAAAAGAATCTGAAGATGGCGCCCCAAGAGTGGGAGCTTCCGCAGGAAGCATGCCGACGTCACCGGAAATGCACCCGAGGAGGTGTGACGCCGACGCCCGCAAGGGCTAAAAAAAAAAAAACAAAGAAAAGACTACGAATCTGGACCCAACCACAAGACCGCGGAATATGCACAGCATAGTGAATCCAGAAAGATTCACGCTGCAAAACCCCTTATTCCAGCTTGCAGTCGTAGAATATCTGTTATAGGTGAGTAGAACCGATACCACTTAGTCTGCCGTTACCATATTCCCTCACAGTTGGGCGCTTCTGTGTAGCGATCTGAGTTTGTAGGTTAATCCGCCCGCCCTCCCCACCCCCTCCCACTCATGCATCTGGTTATGTCCCAGGGTCCCGACCCCGCCCCCCCCATCATCACGCCCCCTAGTCTTCCTCCCCCTCCTCTTCTGATGTCAATGCGTCATCTTCCTCCAGGGGTTCACATATTTCCCCCCAGTACACGTTCCACGGGGTCCATATCTTATTCCATTTACGTGGACACGCTCTATTGGTGTATACTGTCCTCTCTATTATCATGACCCTGTCCATGTTTGTGCACCATTGTGCTAATGTGGGGGTCTCTACCGCTCCCCATTTCTGTGCTAGGTCGCGTTTTGCTATTATCATGGACCACTGTTGTCAGTGTTTGGAAAGGTCGTTCGGCTCCCATATATTTAATAAGCATTTCCGTGGTTCAGGGACCAAGGATACCCCCAATGTTTGTGATCTAGTACGCATTGTTTGTCTCCAGAACTCCTGAATGCGTGGGCATTCCCAGATAGTGTGGAACAATGTTCCCTCCTCTCCGCAGCCGCGAAGGCAATAGGGATGTTGTGCCCTCTGTATTATGTGTAGCATCTTCCTCGTGTAGTACACCCTGTGTAGAATTTTAAGCTGCACAAGCCGAAATTCGCCGATATGCCCACCTCCTTAAGGGACACCAGCGCTTCGTTCCATTCGGACTCGTCCATTTCCCGTAGGTCTTCCACCCACTTGTCACTCAGTTTTACCGTTGGATCTGCTAGGTTGTTAATCAATTTGCGATAGGTGAGTGATGTTGCCCACTCCTGCATATAGTCTGTGAGTAGACTATCTTCAAGGGTAGATGCCTCTGGGACCTCTGTATCGCGTGGGATGGTTGTTAGTAGGGCGTGCCGCACCTGTACATACCGGAACGATTCCGTGGGCCTCAGCTCATACCGCTGTCGCAGCTGGTCGAAGGGGATCACCGTGCCTTTTTCCCACAGATCTACCACTGTGGATAAACCAATGTTATCCCATAATATGAAGCCCTTACTGTGTCTCAGATTGCCCAGGGCTCGCGTGTCCCACAATGGGGTGAGTTTTGTGAGTCTCCCCTTCCACCCCAGTTTTGCCTGTGCCGTATGCCACAGCGATGCGGTAAGTTTCGTGGGTCCCGTGAGTGTGCGCACTATTCGTTGGTCATAAAGAGGCACCAGTATGCTGTTGGTACCCAATTGCACGCTGTCTGCCTTGTATGCCGGGTCCTCCTGAGGTGCATGTAACCACTGGTTAATCGGCTTCAGTTGACCGGCCCAGTAGTATAGTTGTAAGTTCGGCAACGCAATCCCCCCCGTCGTACCACCCCCTGTGCAATTTTGCCTGAGCTATGCATGCCGGGCGATTATTCCACATGAGACCGGCTATCAATGCAGATACCTGCCTGAAGTACCTCGGTGCCACCGGATACGGCGTATTTTCTAGGATATACAGAAAATGAGGCAGTGACATCATCTTGTAAAGCGCCGCTCTGCCTAACAATGTCAGCGGCAGCGCTGCCCAGAATTTAACGTCCTGTTTCAGTCGTTCCAACGGCGGTGTTAGATTTTTCTGAAAGAAAGTAGGATCTTTAGTGACATGGACACCCAGATATCGAAAGGAGGACCCTGCCATCTTCAGGGGGCAGTCATTGCTTAATGCGGGGGCCGGGCCTTGTAGGACATACAGTTCCGACTTTGCCCAGTTCAGGGTGTATCCCGATACTCTCCCTTGTTCGTCGCCCAGCGCCAGCAGCGCCGGTATGCTGTGCTCCGGCTCCGTCAGGTACACCAGCATATCGTCCGCGTACAGAGAGAGACGGTCTTCCCATCCTTCTGTCCAGGTGATCCCCTTCAGTAATGGGTTCGAACGTATCAGGGTCGCCAGTGGTTCCAGTGCGATCGCGAAGAGCAGCGGCGACAGGGGACAGCCTTGACGGGTCCCTCGCTTTAGCGGGAATGTTCGGGAAATATGGCCGTTCGCCACCACCTGTGCTACAGGTTTAGTGTATAGTAGCCGGACCCAGGTGATGGATTTAGGGCCAAATCCCAGGTGCACCGGGATCTCGAATAGATATTGCCACTCCACCATATCAAATGCCATCTTTGCGTCAAGTGCCATTATAACCGCCTGCTCCGATAGAGAGGTCGCTCTAGCCAGTACACCTGTGCACCCTGCGTAAGTTGATAGTGGTGTTCCTATGTGGCATAAAGCCTGACTGGTCGGGGTGTATGAGGTGTGGGAGGTGCGCAATCAGCCGGGTGGCGAGGAGCTTAGCCAAGATTTTAACCTCGGCATTGAGAAGGGAAATGGGGCGGTACGATGTGCACTCTTCCGGCGGTTTCCCTGGCTTGGGGATCGCAACGATGGTCGCCGTCCGTTGATCTAACGAAGTTCGGCAAGGGCCTCCACTATCTCTTCGGGGCTTGTGCGTACTGTCCCCTGCCTGTCATAAATACGCTGTATACCCCTGGCACTACCCCCTTTCTTGTCTAGCCAGACCAACATTTTCCCTGCCTTATCCCCAATGTCGTAGATTCTATGGGTCGTCTCTACTATCTGAGTCACTGATTGCTGCTTCAAGTGCTCCCTATATTGCTGCTGCTTTAGGAGCATGGCACCGGACGTGTCAGGCGTAGGGCTTGCTGCAAAGCCAGCTCCAGCTCGGACAGTTCACGCTGCCGCTCTCTTTTGTGGCCCATTATGGATGTTATAGCCTGTCCCCTTAGCACCGGCTTGTTCGCCTCACACAGGATAGCGGAGGACTGTACCGACTCAGTGTTTTCAGCAAAGTAATGCGATGTCGTCGCTTTGAGTGCCTTTCGCACCTTAGGAACCTTGAGGTATGAGGCGTGTATTGGGTAAATTCTTCTACGTGATTTCTCCTGCGTGCATAATGTGAGTGTGACCGGGGAGTGACCTGATATCCCCCTAGGGTGTATATCAATAGTATCTACGTGTTGCAACCCGCCACCCAGCGCCAAGAAATAGTCGATCCGTGACAGACTATTATGAACTGTGGAGTGATACGTGTACTGCCTCGGAGGGATGTGTGTGGCGCCATATGTCAACCAGGCCCATGGCGGTCAGGAATCTCTGAAAGCGGGAAGGACCTCCAGTCTGTGGTATCGCCGGGAACCTATCTACCAGGGCATCTACAGCGGCAATAAAGTCCCCTCCGAGTACTATGTCCCATTCAGGTAGGACCAGGAGAAAGTCACCCAGCGCTGGTAGCATGACCGAGTGTAGTGCTGGGGGGATGTAGACCGACACCACGATCAGGAGCCTTCCCTCCCACTGCCCCTGGAGTGCTGCAAAACATCCCTGTGTGTCTACCTTAGTGCTCAATGTGATGAACTGTGCAGATTTCTTAACTAATATTCCCGTGCCCCTTGAACTCGTGGTAAACTCCGAATGCACCGCCATCCTATACCCCTTTCTATCGAGAGATTTGGATGCCCCCCGGTGAGGTGTGTCTCCTGGAGAAGCACCAAAGCCGGTCCCTGCCTCTTCACCGCGTTCATCACCAATCCCCTCTTTATCTTATCACCCAGCCCTCTTACGTTCCATGACATGAGTCGGAGAGGCACTACCCGTGATCTCAATGACCCTCCCCCCCCGCCCCCCCTCAGTTGTATGTAGTTGGGAGTCGTGCATGGTCGGTCCTGTGCCTAAGGTAGTGGAAACCGGATCTTACTCCCGGGGTGCACCAGCCGTTTGCATAGCCTAAACAGTACGTGTATGTAGTTGGGATATTTGACCTTACTTGTGGAACTTCAAAAACTTCTAAACAAACCCCCCCACTCCCCCCTCCCTGCCTCCCTGCTTAACGGACTTTCAACCGCCCGCCTCCCCAACATAGCATAGTGCTTTACCCATCCCTTCAACAGTTTACTTGCGCGCTGGGGTGGAGTGTCCTCCGGAGCAGGCGGCATCCCTGCCCTCCTCCGAGCTCCCCAGGCCAGTGTCCAAGCGCGTCCATTCGGCAGAGTTCTTCAACAGACATCACTTAAGCTAACACCGGGAGTTCAGGATTCTACACCCCCCTCTGCTCCCAGGGATTCATGCGTTGTGACCTGGTTACACCACCTCTGCCTGACGACTGTGAACCCGCTTGGCTGTTCTCTCGGTGTTGTCGGTTATTCTTGTGCGAGCGGCGGGGTTGCCCTGCGGTCCTCCAGCCCTCCAACCAGTCCTGAGCCGCCTCCGGCGTGTCAAAGAACCAGACCTCATCATCCGAGACCACTCTAAGCCGTGCCGAGAATAGCATGGAATAAGACAGTTCCTTCGCCCGCAACGCCTTCTTGACATCCAGGAAAGTCCTCCTCCGGCACGCCACTTCAGCAGTATAGTCCGGGTGTGAGAAGGTGGCCTGATATGCAGTGGTCACTATTCTAGTGCCCACTATGTATCAGTCCAGCAACCCTTATTGATGATTGGTTGTAAGTCAACCTTATAGACCAGCTATCCTAGTAGCATGGATACGAGCAGTCTAAGGCTAAAGACTCGAGAGGGCGTGTTAAGCCAGCTGTTTACCACACATATACCCCTTGAATACCCAGTGAAAGGACACCACACAAGTGTTATGAAAATAAACAGTTATTTATTAAAGATCACAACAGCCCTGTACTCTTTATGAGGACAGGGTACTAAGCACAAACCAAAACTCTTACAAAAATACTTAAGTTAGCACAGTATATACAAATGCCCGAGGGGCACGGAAAACCATATACTCTGAAAGTGGAATGCGAAATTCCTAGCAGGTAAGTATAGTACTAATAGCTTTTGGAATCGCTAGGACTTGACTAGGGAATCGTTAGATTATGTCTAGGAGGCCTAGGGGACTCGGGTGCAGTGTGTGCACTCTCACGCGAGATGCGGGACAAAAGTCTATGGTAGCTAGGAATTAGAAAGTTAGTGTTCTCGGGCGAACCCGACCTGGTAGGGAGAAAACGAAAGTAGATTCTGACCCTTGGATAGTGAGGCTATGCTGGGGCACCGAAATGCCGAAGTTACCTAGCCCAGGGGCTGCAGCTGCATAGGTCTGAAAAGACGTCGGGAATCCTCGTAGACGGACCAGGAGCCGGAAGAAAAGATGCTGGCCGGTGACCAGTGAAGAAAGTTCAGTCGGATCCAAGCCTGGATCTTGAAGATAGATGACACCTGAAAGCAGAGGGGACCAAGTTCGAGACTACTAGCCAGTAGTCAGTGGGCACCAGGAGGGCACCGGATGGTAGCCACCTCGACTAGGTGAGTGGGTGACGCTTGACTCGAAGGTCTCACGGACCAGGAGGCGTTGTCGGCGACCAGGATGGAGGATCGAGCTGTCCCACGAAGATAGAAGCTGTCGGCGTCGCTGGACCCAGGATTGGGCAACAAAGCCTTGGCAAATTCAAGCCCACGCGGTGGACCTAAAATGGCGTCTGGAGTGGACCAGGAGGGTCCGGGGTGCCTCTCTTGAACAAGGAAGCAAGGGCCAGCCTGGAGCAACCAGACCAGCAGTCGTGAAGTCGTTGGGCGTCGTTCAGAAGGCCACAAGCCAGCCGGCTAGTAGCCAAACAACGCGGTGCACAGCAAACAGCAAAAGGGCCCCACGCAGATCGTGGAGATGCAGGGGGGCTGATCTTGGGTGCTGGAGCTGCGCAGGGTCGGGGCTTCTCGGACCCCAAAGCACTCACCAGTGGAGGACACGGTGGGCTTGCAGTAAAGATGTCGTGCAGTCTTGGCGATCGTCGGTCCCTTAAGGTCTCGTCGCACTCACGGTTCTCAGCTTGGCTGTAGAGGTGAGTAGAGGTCAGAGGTGCCAGGGAAGCCGGGTCTCGTCGAGCTGGGTCGTCGGATTCGTGATGAAGGACTTGCAGCAGACCGCAGTGTTCTTTAGGATGGTGCCTGCGGATGCAGGGTGACTACTCCTTAGCCACAAGGGAGAATCTTGAAGAAGAAATCGTGAAGTCCTTTCGAAGAAAGTGGTATCTTGATTCCAAAGATGATCTAATTTTAACAGGGGGCCCGCTCCCATCTTTATACTAAAAAAGGGGGCTGACCCGGTGACTAGGTCCTGCCTATGGGTGGGACTAGGTGGGGGGTGGTTACACCCCTCAGCCATGCCGGACTTCCCCAGGCCAGGGGCTGGTGTGCCCCTGGAACTGGTTCAGACTGGCCTATGCGTAGTGAGCACCGGGGTGCCACTCAGCAGTCACCTTCCTGTAAAGCCCTGCCTACCCAGGATACACAAAACCATGTCTGGGACGGTGCTAGCACCGCCCCTGACAGGAAACCCTTTGTCCAGGCTCCCCTCGCTGGAAGGACTCCCAGCTGTAGGGGGTCAGACTTGTGTCTGTGGTGGCAGCATCCATTTTGTGGAGCTGAGGCTTCAGTTAACTTTAACCGGGGTTCACAGTTACATACATGTCGTGTCCCTCTAGAAGGGTGGAATGCTAACCCCGTCGCCAGAATTGGCGAGGGGTTAGTATTCCAATTCGTATGACACCTTACTCGACATGTTTTGATAAAGCAATACCAAAGATAGCATTTAACCGCGAGGATTATAATGCACTTAAGAGTATATGGTATGCGATATCATGGAACAGCTATTAGGACTTGATTCCGCAAGCTGCAGACAGGCTCAGCTCGTGCCAGAGCACCATCTCACATGACTCCAAGCACTCTGCCTTCAGGATTGTCAAGGCCTGCCATAGGAGTGACTGATAGGAATCTGTGTGTCCATTTTAGGGTTAGGTATAGGTATACTACACCTACAGCAAAGGGTGATTACACGACTTTGCCCCAGCTGTCATGCAGCCAGTTGTGTCAAATTTAGGAGGCCAGCCAGGGGTGGCATAATACATGCTGCAGCCCCTGGCAGCCCTGGGTACACCTATGCCCTGAGTTACAGGGTCTGATAAGGTGGCCCAGTACCAATTGGTAGATGCACCTAGGGTACATGAGGTAATTTAGAAAGAGAACAGCCAGGCTGTGGGTCTGATTGGCAGGCCCACAGCCAGAGAAAGTCGTAAACCAGTGAAACAAAAGCAAAAAAATCTGGGTGATCATAGGATTGCAGACCCTACTCTCCTACATGACCCCCCCCCAAACTTTGGGACAATAAGCTAACCTTGACCAGGTGAGTCTTCTTGTTCTAAGTGGAAATATCTGGAGAGCCCATCGGCATTGCCATGATCAGTACCAGGTCTATGTTCCACTGTAAAGTCCATCCCCTGTAGGGAAATGGACCACCTAAGCAGTTTGGGGTTTTCACCCTTCATCTGATTTAGCCACAAGAGGGGCTTATGGTCGGTCTGAATCTTGAAGTGAGTGCCAAACAAGTATGGCCTCAGCTTCTTCAGGGCCCAAACCACAGCAAAGGCCTCCCTCTCAATAGCTGACCAATTCTTCTCTCTGGGGGTCAGCCTTCTGCTTATAAAAGCAATGGGCTGATCCTGACCATCAAAATTCAGTTGTGAAAGAACAGCTCCCACACCCAACTCAGAAGCATCTGTTTGGACAATGAATGGTTTGGAGTAGTCTGGACTCTTAAGGATAGGTGCTGTGCACATGGCCTGCTTTAGGTCATCGAATGCTTTTTGACAGCCTGCTGTCCACTGAACCTTTTTTGGCATTTTCTTACTTGTCAGTTCATTTAATGGTGTCACAATGGAACCATAGTTCCTGACAAATTTTCTGTAGTATCCAGTCAGGCCCAAGAAAGCTCGAACCTGAGTCTGGGTGGTTGGAGGAGCCCAGTCCCTGATTGACTGTATTTTGCTCTCCAGTGGCTGAACCTGGCCTCCACCTACAAGGTGGCCCAGGTATACAACCTGTGTCTGCCCTATCTGGCACTTGGTGGCCTTGATAGTGAGGCCTGCTGCTTGCAGAGCCTCTAACACTTTCCTCAGGTGGACCAGGTGATCCTCCCAGGTGGAGCTAAAGACAGCAATATCATCTAGATATGCTGCACAGAAGTCATCCAGCCCAGTAAGGACTTGATTCACCAACCTTTGGAAGGTGGCAGGTGCATTTTTCAGACCAAAGGGCATTACCACAAATTGATAATGCCCACCAGGGGTTGAAAATGCTGTTTTGGGTTTGGCATCCTCAGCTAACCTGATTTGCCAATACCCAGCTGTTAAGTCAAATGTACTTAAGTAGTTGGCAGAAGCCAATCTATCTATAAGTTCATCTGCTCTTGGTATTGGATGGGCATCAGTCTTAGTGACTGCATTGAGACCCCTGTAGTCTACGCAAAACCTCATCTCTCTCTTACCATCTTGGGTGTGAGGCTTTGGCACTAGAACTACTGGACTAGCCCAAGGGCTATCTGAGGGTTCAATGACTCCCAATTCCAACATTTTCTGCACTTCAGTTTTTATGCAGTCTCTAACATGATCAGGCTGCCTGTAGATTTTACTCTTGACTGGCAGGCTGTCACCAGTGTCAACCTCATGGGTGCACCAATTGGTCTGACTGGGTGTCAGAGAGAACATATGTCTGAAAGACTGAAGAACCTGTTTACAGTCTTTCTGCTGATGTTCAGAGAGGCTGCCACAAAAGACAACACCATCTACTGACCCATCATCAGGATTCTGAGTGAGCAGGTCTGGGAGAGGGTCACTCTCTTCCTCCTGTCCCTCATCTATGGCCATGAGCAAGCTCATGTCCTTCCTGTCGACATATGCTTTGAGCCTGTTGACATGGAGTACCCTATGGGGACTCCTGGGAGTTCCAAGGTCCACCAGGTAGGTGACCTCTCCCTTTTGCTCAAGGATTGTGTGGGGCCCAGACCATTTGTCTTTGAGTGCTGCTGGGGCCACTGGCTCCAGCACCCACACCTTCTGTCCAGGCTGATAAACAGTCAGGACAGCCTTTTGGTCATGCCAAGCTTTTTGAAGTTCTTGACTGGCCTTAAGGTTTTCTGATGCCTTCTCCATATACTCAGCCATCCTGGAGCGGAGACCAAGTACATAGTCCATTATGTTGGTTGCAGGCTTTTTGAGAGGTCTCTCCCATCCTTCCTTCACCAAACACAAGGGGCCTCTCACAGGATGCCCATACAAAAGTTCAAAAGGGCTGTAGCCAACCTCCTTTTGTGGGACCTCTCTGTAAGCAAACAGAAGGCAGGGCATCAGGACATCCCATCTACGCCTGAGTGTTTCAGGTAGTCCATGAATCATCCCTTTTAGGGTCCTGTTGAACCTTTCAACAAGCCCATTGCATTGTGGGTGATAGGGTGTAGTGAATTTGTAATTGACACCACACTCCTTCCACATAGCAGTTAGATAGCTTGACATGAAGTTTGCACCTCTGTCAGAGACAACCTCCTTAGGGAAGCCCACTCTGGAGAACACTCCAACTAGGGCCCTTGCCACCACAGGGGCTGTGGTGGTCCTAAGTGGAATAGCTTCAGGATACCTGGTGGCATGATCCACTACCACCAGTATAAACTTGTGCCCTGATGCTGTCTGGGGTTCCATTGGACCAACAATGTCAATCCCCACTCTTTCAAAGGGCACCCCCACCACAGGCATTGGTATAAGGGGGGCCTTTGTTGTGCCACCTGACTTACCACTGGCTTGGCAAGTGACACAGGAGCGACAAAACTCCTTGGTATCCTCATTCATGTGAGGCCAGTGAAAGTGTGAGACAAGCCTGTCCCAAGTCTTTGTCTGGCCTAAGTGTCCTGCTAAGGGAATCTCATGGGCCAAGGTAAGTAGGAAACCTCTCTGAGACAAGGGTACAACCAGCCTCCTGGTCATGCCAGGCTTGGGGTCTCTTGACTCAGTGTACAGGAGTCCATCTTCCCAGTATACCTTGTGGGTACCTGTGGCGTTCCCAGCAGCCTCAGCAGCAGCCTGCTGTCTGAGGGGTTCAAGAGAAGGGCAGCCTAACTGGTCCTTCCCCAGGTCTTCCCTTGAGGGTCCCCCTGAACCCAAGAATTCAACTTGATCAAGTTCAAACTCTCTAGGCTCAGTTTCCCTCAATTCCTGCAGGTCAGCCTCCTCTGAGACTTGATCCACAACCTGGGGCAAGGGGGAAGGCACAGCCTTAACCCTACTGCTCTTTTTCTTGGAAGGTGTCTGGTCCATTGTTCCAGGATCCAGCACCTGTTCAGTGGGGCATCTTCTGGCCTGTGACCTAGTCACAGCAAACACATGTGCTGGCAAACCTAACATTTCCAGATGAGTCCTCTGCTCCACTTCTGACCATTGTGATGACTCCAAATCATTGCCCAACAAACAATCCACTGGGAGGTCTGAACTAACTACAACCTTCTTTTGGCCAGTTACCCCTCCCCAGGAGAAAGCTACAATTGCCATACTATGATTGGTAGTGACATTGCTTGCATTGGTCACCAGGAATTCTGTACCTGGCATGATCTGTCCAGGGTCCACAAAGCTAGGTGTCACCATTGTGACACTGGCACAAGTGTCCCTATAGGCCTGAGCCATTTTTCCATTAATAAAAGGTGTCTGTCGGTATTTGCCCAAAGTATTGGGACTTATATCAGGGGACATATCCACATCCCCTGTACAAACAAGGACAGCCTGAGTGAGTGTACCAACTAAGTTGTCACACCCCTCAGAACCCAGGGTTAACCCTACTAAACCCTTGGGAGGTGCACTACCACTGCTGGCTGTACTAGGGGGCACAGGTGCCTTAGGGGCTGCAGTGGCAGGAGTCTGCCCTCCTCCTTTCTTGGTGCACTCACTAAACCAGTGAGTTTTACTTTTGCAGTATTGGCACCACCTTTTAGATTGGCCTTCTTTCTTCTTTTGGGGAGCCTGACCCCCACCCTCTTTGGGTTGTTGGGGACCTGTCGAAGACTTCTGGTCATTTTGTTCCCCTTTCGAATCCTTACCCTTCTGGTCTGCTTTCTTCTGACCACCTTGATTCTGGCCCTGGTTCTGTTTAACTCTTGTTCTAACCCATCTGTCTGCCTTCTTTCCCAATTCTTGGGGAGAGGTCAGATCTGAGTCAACAAGATGCTGATGCAACAACTGGTTCTGACAATTGTTTAAAATTTGCTCTCTCATCATCAAATTGTACAATCCTTTATAATCAGTAACCTTACTGCCCAGCAACCAGCCCTCAAAAGCCTTAGTGGCACAATCTACAAAGTCAGCCCAATCTTGAGACTGAGTTTTCTGGGTATCCCTGAACAGCACCCTGTACTGCTCAGTGGTTAGGCCAAACCCATCAACCAGTGCATTTTTCAAGACTTGGTAATCATTAGCATCCTCCACCCTTGTGGTGAGGAGCTTGTCTCTTCCTTTACCCTCAAAGGAGAGCCACAAGATAGCTGCCCACTGACTTGGGGGAACACCTTGCACAGTGCAGGCCCTCTCCAAAGCAGTAATCCATTTGTGGATGTCATCCCCTTGTTTAAAGGGGGGCACTATCTTACCAAGGTGTTTTGTATCAAAACTCCTTTCCCTATTGCTAGGTACAATGCTGCCACCAGTGGGGACTGTCCCACTCAATTGTTGCTCTCTAGCAAAGGCAAGCCTCTCTTTGGCCAGGGCAAGTTCTTCCCTTTCAATCCTCAGATTGGCTGCCTTTTCCTTAGCTTCATACATTCTCCTCTGGGGAGATGTCATTCCCCTTTGAGAGGAACGTTGAGAGCCATTGGTATGAAGGGATCTGATAGAGCCTCTTGATAGAGATCTATCTCGTCCATTCCCAATGTTAAGCTGACCTGAGAGTGGCCCCAAGGGTCCCCTAGTGCCCATCTCATGTCTGCTTAAGTTGGACCTGGTTAGTCTGCTGACTTCTACCTGTTCCTTTTCTGCCTCATCCCCTGATACCAAATCATCATCCTCATCATCAGCATCATCTGCTTCCTGAAGAGGATGGTCCTGGGCATCAAAGGGACCCTGTAAGGAGGGCATGTTGCCATCTGAATTAGAAGGGTCTGGGTTACCAGCCCTCCTTGCATCATGAGTCTCTAAGAGACCAATCAGAAAGGCAGTTGTGGGGTTAGACCCCTGCTTAATCTTCCTAGAGGTACACACTTGTCGTAACTCATGGAAGCTAAGCGCAGTATATCTTGAAGGGATGACCTGTGGAGGGTCAACTGACACAAGGGGAACCTCAGTGTTTCCTCCTTTGTCCGACATACTGTTTCTAGTGTGGTGTAAGTGATGCACCTACCTACACTATGTGTTTACCTACTGGTCCCTTGCTAGAGTTGTAGCCAAGGTGTGCTAAGCCTTGAGGAGCTACAACAGCTGGTTCAGTAGAACTCAGAGTATTCTAAGCTTTAGTTATATGTACCTAACAGTACTTATGTGATCTTTCAGCAAGATATTCTTAGGATACGTGTGGTAAAACAACAGCAAGCTCAAATCCCAACCGCTGCTCACCAATGTGAGAAGGTGGCCTGATATGCAGTGGTCACTATTCTAGTGCCCACTATGTATCAGTCCAGCAACCCTTATTGATGATTGGTTGTAAGTCAACCTTATAGACCAGCTATCCTAGTAGCATGGATACGAGCAGTCTAAGGCTAAAGACTCGAGAGGGCGTGTTAAGCCAGCTGTTTACCACACATATACCCCTTGAATACCCAGTGAAAGGACACCACACAAGTGTTATGAAAATAAACAGTTATTTATTAAAGATCACAACAGCCCTGTACTCTTTATGAGGACAGGGTACTAAGCACAAACCAAAACTCTTACAAAAATACTTAAGTTAGCACAGTATATACAAATGCCCGAGGGGCACGGAAAACCATATACTCTGAAAGTGGAATGCGAAATTCCTAGCAGGTAAGTATAGTACTAATAGCTTTTGGAATCGCTAGGACTTGACTAGGGAATCGTTAGATTATGTCTAGGAGGCCTAGGGGACTCGGGTGCAGTGTGTGCACTCTCACGCGAGATGCGGGACAAAAGTCTATGGTAGCTAGGAATTAGAAAGTTAGTGTTCTCGGGCGAACCCGACCTGGTAGGGAGAAAACGAAAGTAGATTCTGACCCTTGGATAGTGAGGCTATGCTGGGGCACCGAAATGCCGAAGTTACCTAGCCCAGGGGCTGCAGCTGCATAGGTCTGAAAAGACGTCGGGAATCCTCGTAGACGGACCAGGAGCCGGAAGAAAAGATGCTGGCCGGTGACCAGTGAAGAAAGTTCAGTCGGATCCAAGCCTGGATCTTGAAGATAGATGACACCTGAAAGCAGAGGGGACCAAGTTCGAGACTACTAGCCAGTAGTCAGTGGGCACCAGGAGGGCACCGGATGGTAGCCACCTCGACTAGGTGAGTGGGTGACGCTTGACTCGAAGGTCTCACGGACCAGGAGGCGTTGTCGGCGACCAGGATGGAGGATCGAGCTGTCCCACGAAGATAGAAGCTGTCGGCGTCGCTGGACCCAGGATTGGGCAACAAAGCCTTGGCAAATTCAAGCCCACGCGGTGGACCTAAAATGGCGTCTGGAGTGGACCAGGAGGGTCCGGGGTGCCTCTCTTGAACAAGGAAGCAAGGGCCAGCCTGGAGCAACCAGACCAGCAGTCGTGAAGTCGTTGGGCGTCGTTCAGAAGGCCACAAGCCAGCCGGCTAGTAGCCAAACAACGCGGTGCACAGCAAACAGCAAAAGGGCCCCACGCAGATCGTGGAGATGCAGGGGGGCTGATCTTGGGTGCTGGAGCTGCGCAGGGTCGGGGCTTCTCGGACCCCAAAGCACTCACCAGTGGAGGACACGGTGGGCTTGCAGTAAAGATGTCGTGCAGTCTTGGCGATCGTCGGTCCCTTAAGGTCTCGTCGCACTCACGGTTCTCAGCTTGGCTGTAGAGGTGAGTAGAGGTCAGAGGTGCCAGGGAAGCCGGGTCTCGTCGAGCTGGGTCGTCGGATTCGTGATGAAGGACTTGCAGCAGACCGCAGTGTTCTTTAGGATGGTGCCTGCGGATGCAGGGTGACTACTCCTTAGCCACAAGGGAGAATCTTGAAGAAGAAATCGTGAAGTCCTTTCGAAGAAAGTGGTATCTTGATTCCAAAGATGATCTAATTTTAACAGGGGGCCCGCTCCCATCTTTATACTAAAAAAGGGGGCTGACCCGGTGACTAGGTCCTGCCTATGGGTGGGACTAGGTGGGGGGTGGTTACACCCCTCAGCCATGCCGGACTTCCCCAGGCCAGGGGCTGGTGTGCCCCTGGAACTGGTTCAGACTGGCCTATGCGTAGTGAGCACCGGGGTGCCACTCAGCAGTCACCTTCCTGTAAAGCCCTGCCTACCCAGGATACACAAAACCATGTCTGGGACGGTGCTAGCACCGCCCCTGACAGGAAACCCTTTGTCCAGGCTCC
The DNA here is from genome assembly GCF_964263255.1 of Lissotriton vulgaris. Lineage (NCBI taxonomy): Eukaryota > Metazoa > Chordata > Amphibia > Caudata > Salamandridae > Lissotriton > Lissotriton vulgaris. The sequence goes on along the minus strand of NC_141697.1, from coordinate 135,072,334 downwards.
CCTCGCTGGAAGGACTCCCAGCTGTAGGGGGTCAGACTTGTGTCTGTGGTGGCAGCATCCATTTTGTGGAGCTGAGGCTTCAGTTAACTTTAACCGGGGTTCACAGTTACATACATGTCGTGTCCCTCTAGAAGGGTGGAATGCTAACCCCGTCGCCAGAATTGGCGAGGGGTTAGTATTCCAATTCGTATGACACCTTACTCGACATGTTTTGATAAAGCAATACCAAAGATAGCATTTAACCGCGAGGATTATAATGCACTTAAGAGTATATGGTATGCGATATCATGGAACAGCTATTAGGACTTGATTCCGCAAGCTGCAGACAGGCTCAGCTCGTGCCAGAGCACCATCTCACATGACTCCAAGCACTCTGCCTTCAGGATTGTCAAGGCCTGCCATAGGAGTGACTGATAGGAATCTGTGTGTCCATTTTAGGGTTAGGTATAGGTATACTACACCTACAGCAAAGGGTGATTACACGACTTTGCCCCAGCTGTCATGCAGCCAGTTGTGTCAAATTTAGGAGGCCAGCCAGGGGTGGCATAATACATGCTGCAGCCCCTGGCAGCCCTGGGTACACCTATGCCCTGAGTTACAGGGTCTGATAAGGTGGCCCAGTACCAATTGGTAGATGCACCTAGGGTACATGAGGTAATTTAGAAAGAGAACAGCCAGGCTGTGGGTCTGATTGGCAGGCCCACAGCCAGAGAAAGTCGTAAACCAGTGAAACAAAAGCAAAAAAATCTGGGTGATCATAGGATTGCAGACCCTACTCTCCTACACCGGGAAGAAGGCAACCGTGGAGTTTTGGATTTGGATGGCTGGAGACACCCTCGCTGCCTGCAAAATTGTGTCTCGGTCGCGAAAATTGAAGAGTCTCGCCAGGATCGGTCGGGGGGTGGGGGGGCCGGTTTCGGTCTCCCACCGGGTACTCTGTGGGCCCTCTCCACAGAGAAAAAGTGTGAGAGTCCCTTGGGGTTCACGTGCGTCTTAATCAGCTCCTCCACATAGAGGTCCATTGCGCCTTTACCTTCTGATTCCGGAACCCGCAGTATTCGGACGTTGTTCCTCCTCGAGCGTCCTTCCTGATCGTCCATCTTGTCCCTGAGGGATTTATTTTCGGCCACCATCTTCTCCATTGCCACTTGCAGTTCCGACACGTCCTCCACCAAGGATTTCGTCACCACCTCTACTTGTTTCACTCTCTCATTCATTTTTTGGAAGTCTGCTCTGATCAGGGTGACCTCCGTGGCTGTGGTTCCCACTGTGGCTTGTACCTGTGCCAGGGCACGCATCACATCCTCAAGTGTTGCTTTTTTCGCCCCCTCTCCTTCTGGTGTCTTCCCCGTGGAATTACGGGGTTCCGCTTGGGGAGGGTTGTGTTTATCATAAGTGAACTTGTCGAGTTTGGACTGTGTTGAACTGTGCTTAGAGACCATGCCCGTCATGGTCTTCTCTGAATCTGCCTCGCCCCCTTGCTGTGCGTTCGCCGTGCCCTGAGGGCCTTCCTGCGATCCACCTACTCTCTTCTCCGACCGCAGCCGCAGGGTCATTCGAAGTCCCTTGCTTGCCAGTGTTAGACATCGGGCGAGTAGACACTATGGGACATGAGCAGGGTTCACAGGGAGCGGGCCTCCTCACGTGCTGTCTTTACACAGTGGTATCACTCTAGCAGAAGTCCCCCCTACGGTCTCGTGTGGGGGGAGGGAGGCCCCTGTACAGCTGTGACCCTGCGGTGCGGGACCACCAGTAACGCCCTCGCACTGTACTCTCGCTCAACTGTCCAGATCGCCGTCCACAATGGCTGCCTCTGCCTTATGCCTCCTTCCAAGCCCCCACCGCAACGTGTTGCAGCCCCAGTCAGTTATTCGCTGCTCACCGAACGGTGCGCGCGGCTGAGACCCCCAGGCCACTTCACCGATCTTATCTCCGCACTGCAGCCCTTGCTGCTTCTTGCCCACTCTGCAGGCTGCCGTCCAGGGTTGACTGCGCGCCCCCACTGTCCCGCCACCAGTAAGTTCCTCTGCAATGCTGTTTCACCTGAGATCAGATGGGAGAGAGAGCCCCGGCGATCCGGTATTTAAGCGTCCCGCACCGTGTCAGCTGGGATTATTGTCTTATTGTCCCCCGTGTGCCTCCACTGCTTTGGCGCCACAGGTCGCACCAAGTACCCCTCATTCCAATGCCTCCTCCGAGTTGCCGTGCGGGGGGAGTGATAGCGCTGCAGATTGCTGCCCTCCCGCTGGGTCTCTTCCTGATGCCGGTGTGGGTCGCGCAGTACTATTTCGCCGTTTCTGGAGCCTCCGGGCCGTTCCACCGCTTCCTTGCTGCCCAACGGGGCACTCCTGGAGCCTCGCTGTTAAGCTGCCGCCATGAACGGCTGCTAGCCACACCCCCTTTTCAGTCTTTTTAGACTGTGTGTTTGCAATGCAGCCTGGGAGCTTTCTATGCTTTCAGTGAGTTATAAGAATTTCTACTGCTTTCTAAGCATTAAAACAGTCTCTAAACAATCTTTGGTGTTGTTTCTCATGTTTCTAATGCAGATATTCATGTATGGTTAAAATTCGACCGCCATGATTCTGGTAAGCAGATCCCTTTCTCTCCTTACAGGTTGAATCCTAACCCATCCCTTTCTCAAACCACCATAGGTTTTTTTTCTCTGCCAAGTGACCCAAGGAGGCCTTAACAGCAAGTAGCCAGTGTGAGGATAAAATTGCATTACTTATCTGAAACTCACCATGCTATTCGCCGCTCTTTAGTCCACCACCAAACAACCGGCTTTACATTAGGATAATCCAGGCTACTCATGCCGTTGGCGTGACCACCTTCTAGCCATTCCTAGGCCGTGCACGCACCTTAGCAGTCGGCAATATGTTGTGTACCTAGTAAATCATGCTAATTGACTCTACCTTGTACGTCTGTCTAGGTCTTTAAATGTTATATGTACAGTAAAGCAAGAGGGAATCCCCCTCTGACATATAACGCACCTTAGCGAGTGCTACACATTTAACAAAACACAATCACTTAAAATTAAGTATTTATTTGCACCTTTTCACATACTCTTTGGTCCTGAGGAAAGCCAGTTTAAAATCAAAGGCCTGGATGAAACATGTAGACCACACAGGACGCAGGAGGTCATAATGTTATGTTATGTTATACTTTTATTTGTATAGCGCACGGCTACTCAGAAAGAGTGTCCCGGCGCTTTATGTAGGCAGCTCAGCAATTAAAAAACATAACAGCATAAGACAGACAAAAGAAAAGAAGAACACCCTAGAGGTTAAAAAGCCAGGTCTTAAGGCTCTTCCTAAACAGGAACAGATTGGGAGTACTACGTAGAGCCAGAGGTAAGGAATTCCACAACTGGGGGGCCCTGGGACTGAAGGAGCGACCCCCAGTGCGAGCCTTCCTCACTCGGGGGACCACGGCCGTGAACAAAGATTCCGACCAAAGTGAACGGACCGGGCGATAAAAGGCAAGCCTTCGCTGCAGGTACCTTGCTCCCGAGCCAAAAAGTGCTTTATGCACCAGAGTCAGAGTTTTAAACATAATCCGCTTCCGGATGGGCAGCCAGTGAAGCGACTGCACCAACTCGGATGCTCTCGCTCGCCTATGAAGGCCAAAAATGGCGCGAGCCGCAGAGTTCTGCACCACTTGCAGCCGCTGAACAAGATAGTCCGGGAGCCCTAAATATAGGGCATTGGCATAGTCCAATCTGGAGCCTATTAAGGCCTGAACAGTGATCTTTCTATGCTCTTCTGTAAGCAGAGGTAAGAACTTCCGGAGCATCTTCAAAATGCCAAAACAAGTGCCCATCAGGCCAAGAATGTGTGATCTTAGCGTGAGGTTGTTATCAAACTTGACTCCCAAGTTTTTGGCCACCAGAGATGACTGAGCAGGGGGACACATGTCCGTTGGCCACCACTCCCGCCATTCAGGGTCCGAGGCGCAGCCGAAAAGCAGAACCTCCGATTTGTTGGAGTTGGCCTTGAGGCTGTTCCGCTGGAACCAGTCAAAAACCATCCCTAGGCACCCCCGGATACTCTCTCCATCAAATGCCTGATCTTTCCTGCACGTGAAGAGCAGTTGAGTGTCATCCGCGTAAGACACGATCTGGGCCCCAAAAGACTCCACCAGTGCCGCCAGTGGGGTCATAAAGATGTTAAAAAGAGTCGGGCTCAACACAGAGCCCTGTGGAACTCTGACTCCCAAAGGCGGCATCTCAGCGGAGCTCGGGGAGGCCCAGACCGTTTGTCGGCGGCCCTCAAGAAAAGATGTAAACCATTTGAGCACCGTCCCCCTTAGACCGATGTCATAAAGTCTGGTGAGAAGCGCCTCATGGGGGACGGTGTCGAAGGCCGCCGACAGATCTAGCATGACAAGCATGGCCTTACCTCCTGCGTCCAGTGTCTCCCGAATAACCTCGTACTCCAGCGCGTCCGTCTGCCTTTTAGCTGCTAACAGGGGCCCGGTGATTAAAGTTTATCCATTTACCCTCGGGTACCAGGCACCACTGTATAGCTTTTTAATCTTCACAATCTCACTCACTACACTGCACACTCAGAAAAAATACCAGCTCCGCAGTAATCTGGCGTTGAAGCACACCGGGACACATTCGGTGTCACTGTGGTGGGCCAGATGATGAAGCATGCCACCAACTAGGTTGGTGGGTGAGGGCTTCATGATCAAACCTAATGGTTTACCGGCACGTGTACGCAATTTTGAGTCTCTACAACCACAAACATAGCTAGTCCTTATTGATTATGATATTGATGAGGATCCCCTGGAAGATAAGCCTTGGATACAAAGTGAACCCAGGACCAAGACAGCAAACTCAGCAAGACAAACAATGACACCACAGTGGTTGACATCTCCCAGTGATCGGAGTACATCTGCACACACGTTCACCCAGTTTCACAGCAAAGTATGGAGTAGATGGTTGGAGTTAATAATGTGGCAAGACACTGGTTCAAATGGCAAGTGCCTGAAAATTACCCGGTTGCATACAAATAAAATAAGATGTGTGTGCATGAAGTGTCCACTTTCCATATAGAGCAGGAAATATAGCTGGGTGTAGCTCAGACGAGCAGCTAAGCCCGCCACTGTTATTTTACCCAACTGCAAACAATTACCTCTGCAGTTAAGGGAGACCACTCCAGATCTGCTCCCCAACATCATTCAACCCCGCCCGAAGGAAAGGGCAAAGGATGTTGCTGGCTGGAGAGTGTGAGGCCCATTAAAAAAAAAAAAGGGAGTAGAGAAGGGATTTTTCTTTCCACCACAATCCAAGGAATAGTACGCCAAGACCCAGCCATTTACCACAGGAGCTGTAAATGTACAATACTTGTACATTCAACCAACAAGGTCTAATTAGTATACATTCACACAAAAAAAGCAAGACTTACTCTTCCTCCTCATCAGACGAGGATGAAGATCTAGATGACCGGTCACTCTTTTCACTAGGATTGTCATCCTCTTCCTCCTCTTCGTCATCAGAGTAAACTTCGCTGGTTTTCAGTGGCTGTTTCTTCTGAAGCAACTCAGCTATAAAAAATTGTAATAAAAAAGTAAGTACCTAATGTACAGGTCACTTCCAACAAACTTGATGTACAGAACAAAATGGTACTAATGAAGCTATTTACTCTATAAAAACTGGCACCAACCTTAAAACCACTCAATCCCCCATAATGCAAACTCATCTAAAAAAAAAAACTAAAAAAATACAACATGCATACAGCCACAAGTGGACCGTGAACCTGGTAGATTTTAGTCGGCCACAAGAAGCTTTATCTAAAACAAGAGAACTGCAAATCATACCACCAGCGCCAATTATATACACTAATTTAAGAGGTGGGAACAGAACAGTGTGTATGTGCAGGCTGGAAAATACATGCTATTGATTGTCTGAAGGGATGTTACTACTGTTAACTGACATTAATGGGGACATCATGCCTGAAAACAGTATGCTACCAGAGTGGGACGCCTTCTGAAAAGAATGCCCTCCTCCGCAGTGAAAAATGTGCAGACGTGCTTACTGTAACAGCAAAGAGACTGGCAGTATTGTGCTCTTAACATTCCCAGCTTGTACTACTATACGATGAACCTACAGGCGTTCCATCAGACTTGGAGACTGTAGGAAGCCTTAACCTTCCTACATTACCACTTCCTTTTTAGAGCACTGCACTACCAAGCTTCAGCATTCTAGCAAAATATTGCCAGTTTACAATTTTTTTAAAATAAATATTATTTAAAAAATCTTTTGTACCTGTATGCAACCAGTAAAACACATAGGATACATTTGATCTCCAAACTTTACAGGTTAGGGATCAATGCTGGATCAATAATTGATTTAGTATTCCATGCACTTTATCCATAACCAATAAATCTGCAACAAATAATTCAGCATTCATTTTGTAATGGGGTTGCAAGTGGGCAGGAAGAATCAATAAATAGTGAAGAAAATAACTCTACTGGAGCTTCATATCATAGGGGACAGTTACGTTAGGAATATGTGAGGTACTTGGTTAGAAGGGAAAAGGAAACAAGATATGACTAAGAGTAAAAGGTGGCAGTCCATAGACTAAGACCTAGACAAGAGAAAATATACTTTGGCATACCAGTTTTGTTCTTCCTCTTCTCCCGCTCAGCTCGCAACTCTTCCATGGCTTTTGATTTAATGTCAAGTTTCTCATCCCGCTTCGAGCGACGCTCTGTACTGTGCGACATTACCTTAGAAGAGGAAGCATCATGATAATGTTCTCAGCAAGTAACAGAAGACCAGTAGCAATCACAGTGTCTGAGGACTGAAGGAGCTTAAACCATACGTATTAGAAGTTCTATAACTACAAAAATGGTGTCTCAGTCAAGAATGTAGATTAAAGTGTCAAATGAAGCTACGTTTGGTAATGTTGACTCAACCCGTTTTCTACTAAGGGCTGCTCTGTGACTTTCGGTTCTTCTACAATCTGCCTCTCCTTAAGTCCACCTTGAGTGCCTCCCACCCCAGGTTTCCTGCACAGCACCCCTCCCTTGCACTTCTATGTCCAACCGAGCAGTAAGAGCATCTGATCACCTGCTCTATTCGGCGGTCACGTACAGAGAAAAAAAAAATGATAAGCCCCCAAATATTCTAGGATAAAACTCTTAGGGCGTGGGTGACATTAGTTTCAGAAACAAAATACTTGCTTTGGACATTTGCTTCTGAACATTTGCTTCTGAATTACTCAAAAAAAAAAAGTGTGCAGCTATCACACACCAACACTTCGGTCCTTTCACAGGAGGTCCCATTGTGGTGGCTCCTGTAAGAGCTCAGAGGTCTCAGACGGGTCAACGGTGAACTCAATGTGTCAGTCCTCTGACTATTTGGGTGGTGGACGTAATATCCCCCATACCCTGACTGACAGTTTAAAGACTGCCAAAGGGTTAAATCACCTTTAGTTTTGACTAGGTGCAGAAGGACACTATACATGTTTTCCTCAGCCTTGCAATCAGTATGGGTCCTGTTGCAGGGTTTCTCATGCAGAAAAGGTATTCTTACCATATGTTGTGCAGGACTGTAACTGTTATGATTGACCTCTTGTTTTTCTTTTTAAACTCAAACAGAAAAGATCTCCTTTCGACAGCGGCTACAGGCAAAATACATTTTTGATGAACTGTTTACACAAGCATGTTGGAAGCTGTACACATCCTCTGGTATATAGTGTCTCTTGGGATTTGTTCTGGGCTTGGGTGTTCTGTAGAAGTATAGTCCTCCCACTCAGGGTCTTGCATAGCTTCCTGTGAATTATCACTGACATGTCAGAATGCCTCTCGTCTTCACTTTAATCGCCTGTATCTGATGGGGTGTCATGGGCGATATCCCTAACTAGGAGTAGAACCCGGATCACAGGTTAATCTGTGGGCCTACCCATGTGATTAGCAGAACTTCAGACTGAACCCATCATTGGTTGCAAACAGAAATCTTTTTTTTTTTTCAACTATACAGCAGCATGAAATGGGCAAGACCCAAGATGATGTAGCATTGTGTACCAGCAATGGAACTGGATTGTAAATTCGTTGTGTTCATGTTCCTGCTTTGCCCCTGCCTGTGTGGTATTTTCTTCTGCTTTAGAATGTTTGTGAATTCACAGACTGACTTATTTTAACTTTTGTGCATGCAAATGCATTTGGCCTAATGTGAACAAACATTGAGGTTAGAGTTTGAAACAGGACATGAAGACTGGAACAATAAAGGTCAGGAAGAAGCTATAAATAAGCCTGACTTCAATGATTTTGCTGTTTTGGAGCACTGCCATAGGAGATTTGGTGGTGCAGTGTCTCCTCTGATTGGATCTCATACAGAATGGAACGGTTTACCACGGCATGATCCAACAAGGACAGGAGAGGTTGTTGAAAACCTCAATGTCCAGGATTTGGGTAAATGGCGATATAGGAAAAGTTATAAATACCCATCTAGTCAATCACACCTTCAGCATACACACTAGCATAATCAAGTCTTCAGATGCTCAAAATATTTAAAAGAGGTGGCTCATCTCACCCCAAGTGCACGCCTCAATGCTCTGCAATCAGTGCAGATTTAGATTTGCTTAGCCATGCAATCACATTAACAAGCTACTTTCCGTAAACCCTCCTGCATCTACACTGGATTTGATATCACATACCTCTCCTGTCAAGAACTCTTTGCCCTCCATTCATTTTCAACTGAAAACAAAGAAGTTGGAGAGGCAGGGGAGGTGTGTGTTACTTCTGCTTTGCCACACGCATGAAAGAGTCGAATGCCAACAAGCTTAAGTGACTATGTACTGCCATTAAAAATAACAAACCCCAAAAGAAAGACTGCCTCACGACAGGGTCGAGAGAAAATGGACTTTACACAAACCAAACCACATTGGGCTCCAACTAGAACTACATAGTTAACAGCGGGTAATCTTAGTATTCTGGCCCACCCCTTTGCAGAGCGCATACAAGAACCATACCTTTTCGCTCTGGCCCTTAAATCTATACCTCAAACAATATTGTGAGAAAAAGTGTTGTTTTTTAGGGGATGATAGGGGACGGGGGGGGCGACGACACAGAGCTCAGGACATCCTACAACACTGAAACCTCAAAACAAGCCTCAAGATAAACAGCCACATGATAGCACACAGTCACACTTAGCCCAACCCAGAGATCCCCTATCCCCAATCAATTCTATGAAAGATTGGAACTACTCAGTGCTTATGACAGTCAGGTAGGCCAGGGACAAGTTCATTTTCAGTGGTGAGCATTTTTGTCTGCAGTTAGGAAGAAGAAACTTTTTATCACCTTATGAAGGAGACATCCAACTTAAACAGTAGTAACATTTTGTATACAATATTACTAGAACAGGTATGTATTTTTCAACAAATAAAAGGAACAAATAAGTAAATAAAACCATATTTACAAAGGGCACATATAGAAACAAATACAAATGAAAGCAATAGAACATACAGAAAGGCTAAAATCAAATGCACTTCGGGGAACCAGACAAGCAGGCCCAACAGGGAACTGTGAAAGCCAGCTTGAATACCTTCCTTAGGGATAACAGCTAAGGAAACACTAACTTATGGTTTGTTGTTCTTGCTCACTGAAGTTCACCCCCTGAAAAGGTCATGCTGAGTGTATTAGATCAATCGGAAACGTTGGCAAGTTCAGCTGGGTGCTAAATAATTCAGGAAAACAAGGTCTTATTGGTTGACTGAGCTCAGCATAACTCCTACCTGTGATTCTGGAACTTGTGCAGTTTTCTTCTTCTCTTGTTCTTCATCATGTTTCTTCTTTTTTTCTTTCTTTTCTTTCTTTTTTGCTGTTTTTAGCTTCTTTTTTATTTCAAACCTGACAGCAAAAACCAGTGGAAAACACATTACCACCAACACAGTAAAGCTGGCAATCAAACCGATCCAAACCAGAGTACTAAATCTGATGATCTTTTTCAGAATCAATATGTATATACTAGTTAAGCTAGGGACATTTACCCACGGATAATCATCTGCAAGTATGGGAAACTGAGATCACAAAAGCAAACATATTTCAAATGTGAATGTTAAAGAGACAGACACCCTAGAGGAGTAGATGTTAACTGAATCAGACCTCAGAGTCTACCAAAGGGAAAACTATTGAAGTCCTGCTTCAGAGACTACACACAATACATTTTGCTGATGTAAACCCCACTGATGCTTAAAATCCAGCAGTGTACTTCACTTTAAACTAGCCATTCATGTAAATAACCAGACAATGGGACAGCTAAAAACTATTGCCTGATGCACAAAGTGTGACTAGTAAACAAGTTCAAGCCACATTGTCAAGAACATTGCGCGTTCTCAGAAGAGAGTATGGTGCTACAACCAGGTAATTTATTCACTGAAACTTTAGATTTTGTCATCTTCAGTCACAAATCACAGCATTGACTGCTTACATCTGGCTATTTCAGTCAGATCAAATCAGCTGCCAAGTGGGACCTACAGTAATAATTAAAAGGCAAATGCAACTATTTACATACCAGTTCAAACTACTAATGCCTATATGCAGGCAATCTTATGTTTCATTCATTTATGATAAACCAGCCCATGTTCACCCAGCAGACTAATGTTCCAAAAAATACTCAAAACATGAGACATGCATCTTACATGAAGAGCAAGTATTTTATGTAAGCTCACCTTCTCTTCAGCACCTCCCGCTTTTCTATCCGGTTAAAGAGTTCTTGCTCCCGCTCTTTCTCAGTCATTTGTTCTAACCTTGCCCGATCTTCTTCATCACCCATAAGATCGTCCCCATACCCGTCATGGAACTCTTCATCCTCCGACGAGGATTCAGACTCTGAGGTAGTAGACGAGCTGTTGCTGTCAGAGTCGGAAACTTCACCTACAACAAGGTTTTCTCACTTTTTATAAGTTTCAGAAAGTATGCAGCAGCAAACTTTACCATTCAATTAATACTTCACCGAACAAAAAAAAAACGGTGGAAATCTCAAGGTATTGCAGGGTACAGAAACCTAAAATTGCCCCAAAAGAGGCAACTTAAAGCAATACATTCAAAGTAACAACAAAAAAAGAACAAATGCAAGACAAAATGAAAAGAGGACGTCATCAAAACATAGGCCTAGGGCATTGTGGTTGTGAGAAAGCAGCTACATCACAATATTGGCATTGTGATGTGTAAGTGATGGCGTACACAACCTTTTCAACTGTTTAAGGTTTCTCGAAATTCAACAATGTTCCTACCACGGAGATCCATGTTCTGAGCTGCAGCAGTACATTTTCATCAATTAACACTGGTATGTTTCATAAAATTTAATTGTGTAACCATGTGGACAAGATGTCCAGAACACCGACCCACTCTCATCAGTGTGAAACTGCTTCATACAGGCCAGCTTTTTCTGTTACCTCTACAAATTCCAACAGGAGAACAGTCTTCAGACATCCTTATGTGTCTGGTCCCACTTTTGGGAACGCCTGCTCTTACATTTGCAGACCACCAATGGCCAAGTTTCATACCTTCTTCGGGAGCTGAACTTTCAGCAGAACTGTCTTTGTCAGAGCTGTCGGAAGAGGCTGCTTTGCTGGTTTGTTTCTTTGTGGTTCCCTTCTTCTCACTTCCCTTCCCAGTTTTGGCCTTCTTTTTGCTTTTTGTACCCCCTCCACCGACTGTCCACTACAAAGGAAGAGAGAATATGCTGAGGTACAGATCTATAAAACAATATATATATATATACACACACACACACACACACACACACAGAGGCTTTCAGCAGTTTAAAAATAGGAATCAATCCTAGTCTATTGATATAAAAAGGACAAAAGGGGCAACAAAAGAGATGAAAGTAAAGTCAAAAGCCAAAGAGACAGCAAAACAGAGAGAAACAGCAAAAACACACATATTATGTGACTAAAAGAAATAACTAGTACATCACAGGATAACGGTATGGAATGGAACATAAAGAAAGTTAGGAGTTAACGAGTGATGGTATCCAAGAAAAACATTTTGAGACAGAGAGGGACACACTATTCTAGTGAACACAAATAATGCACAGGAAAGCATGTGACACAGGACTACAGATTTAATGTGAAGATCGGCAGATGTTCTAACTGCAGTCTATCACACCATAGGATGGGGGAATCACACAACCCTACTCAAATCCTACCAAGCCAAACCAAACAAAGTAGTTGGAGTTTAAAGTTCAAGGGACATTTCTGAAACAAACACTGCAACTGGACAGATACTTACGAGATGTATTACAATTTATAATTGGTTTGAACGCTTAATACATACTAAAAACCTATAGCTGAAAACAAATATAAAAAGCGCACTGACAAAAGATCCAACATGCCTGCTATTCCCAACAAATTCCCTTGGCCCAACTTTATATCCTGGTCTTGCTAACTCAAGCATGAGTTTGTAATTTCACATTAGTACATTTTATATATTTTTGTCGTAGGAGTATCAACTAAATAATCTGTGTTTCAACCAACTCAATACATTCAAGATTAAATCGAAGTTTTGAAGATTTTTAAATACGTTTTTTAAATTGTGAGCCTCAGTGAGAAAGTGAATCTCTTTGGAGTATTTGTTTTAGTTAAGTCTCTATCAAACTATTATGCTGTTTCTTTGTAACATGGGACGGACATTTTTCAGGGACCAAGGTGATGATGATTTGGAGGAAGGTGGGTGGGCTTGAAGAACAGTGAAAAACTAGACGAAACAAATAATGGGAGCTCTGTAGACTCTACCCAACTACTTGGGATTTTGGAAATAAGTGCAATACTACAAAATGTACTTCATGATGGATAATTAACCCATATTTAAGCAGATTATTAAATAAAAGGTTGCCGGCCAGAGGAGACTAAATCATTTAGGCCTAAGAAAGCATATATGAATTCTATATATGGAACAGTGGAAATACATCAACACCCGTCCTGGAGCTGTGGTAGCAATAGCAGTCAACAGCCTTCCTGGAGCTGTGGTAGCAATAGCGGTCAACATGAGGACTCACGGATTGAATTAGTTCCTGGTTGTTGTACTCGTCTGCCCTGTAACAGAAATTGTAGTTAAACATTTACCAAACAATTGCTGGAGTGGATCAATCTTAAAACTTTCAATATTAAGGATGATGAGGTCATGTACTCAGTACTATGCGAACCAGCACCAAAGCTGAAGAAAACTTTAATGCCTGCAAAAGAGGTGACTCCGGCTACCTCCATCCCACCCTTGCCAGTAGCAAAATGATTTCAGGTAGCACTCCAAGGTCTCCCCTCTTCCAGATAGGGACCCTGGTGAGCCAAATGTACAGTGAAGAGCTGCTTACCACAAACACTGCCAGTTGCTGGCAGAAAACACTGATAACAGCACCCTCAAGGTCTCGATTCAGAACCCGAGGAATCAAGGGTATGGGAGGGAGCACGTAAAGAAGCTGAGAGCCCCAATCTAAATGCATCCCCTAACGCTCCCCGCATTGGATACTGGAAACAGCAGACTAACTGGCAGTGCGCGTTCAAGAGTGGAAAATAGATCCAACCAAGGAAACAGCACCATATCCTAAAATGTGATGGACCACCTCCGTATGAAGATGCCACTCGTGATCGGCTAAGTATTGCAGACTGAGACTGTCCGCACGCACATTCAGCACCCCGGCCAGATGATTTGCAATTACACAATGAGCCCAGGACCAAAGTCGCAGAGCCTCTCTGCAGAGACAATAGGACCCTGTTTCTCTGTGTGTTGATGTCCCACATTGCTGTAGTGTTGTCCGTCAGGACCTGAACCGACGGACCACGAAGGGAGGGAAGAAAGGACTTAAGACACACACAAATCGCCCGCAATTCTAGAAGATTGATATAAAACAATCTTTCCTCTGGAGACCAAAGGCCCTTGACCTCTAGATGAGGTCCCCACCCCAGAGTGGAGGCATCAGTTATCACTGTGGCCACCAGAGAAGGAGGTTGAAAAGCCTTCCCTTCAGACAGGTTGCCTGGAACACTCCACCATGACACCTCTGCTGCAGCGTCTCTGGAGATTCTGACCACCTCCCCAAGATCTCTGTTGTGTTGAAACCACTGCCTGCGGAGGCACCACTGGAGTGCCCTCATGTGCCAGCATGCATGGTTGACAAACCGTACGCAGGAAGCAACAGAACGAGCAGGTGCTGAACCTTCACCCTGAAACATTGGAATCATAGCCTGGATGTCTAGAATCCTCTGAGGGGGTGGGAAAGCATAGCTCACAGTTGTGTCTTGTATTGCCCATATGAACAGGTTGCACTGAGAGGGGACCAGGTGAGATTTTGGTACACTTATCAAAAACCCCAAGTCGAACAACAGTTGTGTTACTTGCAGATGATGCAGCATCATCTCTGGCGACCTTGCTTTGAGCAGCCAGTCGTCCAAATAGGGGAAAACAGGAGTCCCCGACATCCTGAGATGTGCCGCTACCACCGCCATCACCTTTGTGAAAATCCATGGTGCTGATGCAAGACTGAACGAAAGGACAACAAATTGGTAATGTTGGGATCCAATCGTAAAACGGAGGTACTTCCAATGCAACTTCAGGATGGGAATGTGAAAATATGCATCCTGTAAATCGAAGACACCATCCAGTCTTCCTGCTGCAGCGCCAAAAGAACCTGAGCTAAGGTCAACATCTTGAATGTTTCCTGTTTGGGGTAAAATGTCAAGATCCTGAGGTCTAGGATCAGTCACAATCACCCGTCCTTTTTGGGAATCAGGAAATGCTGGGAGTAGTATCCCCGACTCCTTTCCTGCTCCATAACAACCTCTATTGCACCTTTTTGTAGCAAAGATAGAAATTCCTGCTGCAAAAGCAACAGATGGTCCTCCTAACACCAATCCTGATGAGGGGGAAAAAGGAGGGGGAATCTCCCGGAAAGGAAGGGTGTATCTATTTTTTATGACATCCAAAACCCAGAGATCTAATGTAACCGTTTCTAAGTTCATCCAAAATAGGACACCGACCTCCCACAGGTCCAACATGCACAAAGATGGGGGATCTAGAGCTGCTTCCCTACGGAACTCGTTGGGGGAACAGGAGAGGGGTAGGAAGAGAAGACTTGTTGGCCAATTGAGCCTCGCAGGCGACCTCTACCTTTCCCTGTGCATGTTCTATACCGAGGGTTCGGCTGCTGTTGCTGCTGGGCCTGAAATGGAGTCGCTTCTCCTAAGCCAGGAAAAAATTCGATAACCAAAACCCCTTGGTTGACACTGCAGGCCTAGTGATCTAGCAGCGGCTCTACTGTCTTTAAAGCGCTGTAACGTTGAGTCCGCTTTGGATCCACAAAGTCTAGGGCCATCAAAAGGTAAATCCAAAAGGGTGGCCCGAAAGTCAGGAGAGAAAACAGACCCCCTCAGCCAGGCATGTCACCTAGTTGCCACTGAGGAACTCCTCACTCTAGCAACAGAGTCAGCAGTGACAAGCCCCAATTGAATAACCGGACGGGGCGCGGCTCGAGTGTCCGACAGAATCTCCGCAAAATGCCCTGGACATCTTCTGCGAGTTCAGGGAACACCTCTTAAGCTGAATACATCAACGCATTGGTGTTGCAACCCAGTAGGCACGTAGCGTTTGTCGACTTTATAGACATATTGGCTGAAGTGGACAAAGAAGAGCCAGAAGATTGCTCTGAAGAGCATGAGGGGTGGCACAATATGTGCTGCAGCCCTTAGAGGCCTTCCCTCGTCACAGTGCCCTTGGTATCCGTGGTACATTTTACAAGGGACTTGTATGTGGCCAGAGGTGCCAATTGGGGGGTACAGCTTTGGGAAAGAACACAGGCCCTTGGAACTTGATTGGCAGGGAGCCAGGGCACATCAGAAATCTGGCAAAAAGTGGGGTGTTACTGCAACAGAAACCAACTTTCCTACACATTAACTTCAGGATTCTGACTTCTCACTCTAGGTGCAATTAAGTCAAAATGTGTGGCCAAGAAAGATGCATGTCTGAAAAATGTTTATCATGCTTCGATGGAAGAAGGAATATGCTACTTACCAGTATGCATCTGTTCTTGGCATGTAGGGCCGCTAACATTCATATCTTGTGCATAGATCGCCGCCTAGTGTTGGGTCCGGATGATTGCACCTTGTTGTCCTGGAAGAGTCTTTGAAGTATCACGAGATAGGTGGCTCCTCCCCTGGACTACAGTGCGCATGGGCATCTTCTCCATCCTTAGATTGTTTTTCGCCATTGTGGCAGAGATGGAGTCCAATACAATACTTGATGACCATGCTTACAAATAATTCTGACTACTACAGCTGCGACAGGCACCGGGGAGGATGGGCGGGCGATATGAATGTTAGCGGCCCTACATGCCAAGAACAGATGCATACTGGTAAGTAGCATATTCCGTTCGAGGCATGTGGGACGCTAAATTCATATCTTGTGCATAGAATAAATAGCAGTTTCTCCCTTAGCGGTGGTTGCCCGAGCCAGCTGCAGCAGCCTGAAAGAGGGACTTTAGAACAGCCTGTCCTACAGCAGCTTGCTGCTTGGAATGTACATCAACACAGTAGTGTTTGGTGAATGTATGTATGTTATTCCATGTGGCTGCTCTACATATGTCCTCTAATGGAATGTTACCCAGGAAAGCCAAGGATGCCCCTAGCTTGCGTGTGGAATGCGCTCTTGGGGTGGGGGAGGACTGTTAGTGTGCGTTTAGCCTTCTGATAACAAATCTGAATACACTTAATCCATCTGGCTATACCTGATTTGGAAATGGGTTTGCCCTTGTGCTGTAGTGAAAAAGCAACAAAGAGTTGTTTAGTCTTCCTGAAATCCTTCGCCCTGTCTATATAGTACAGGAGAGCTCGTTTGACGTCTAATGTGTGCAGTGATCTTCCTGCTACTGAGTCTGGATTAGGGAAGAAAACTAGCAGTTCAATAGTTTGATTAATGTGGAACTGAGGAACTACCTTGGGCATGAATTTAGTGTTAGTGCGTAGCACCACCCTATTTGCGTGAACCTGTATAAAAGGTTCTTGAATGGTTAGGGCTTGCAGCTCGCTAACCCGTCTCCGCGACGTGATCGCTACTAAGAAGGCAACCTTCCAAGTTAGGAACTGTATCTCACAAGAGTGGAGAGGTTCGAAAGGTGGTCCCATCAGTCTGGCCAAAACTACATTAAGATTCCAGACCGGTGAAGGAGGTCTTCTTGGTGGGATGACTCGTTTGAGTCCCTCCATAAAAGCCTTTATGGCTGGCACTCGGAACAGCGAAAGGTGTTGCCTATTCTGTAAGTAAGCCGCTATTGCCGCCAAATGAATACGTATATAACTGTATGCCAGATTGCATCTGTATAAATGTAACATGTAACAAATAATGTTCTGTGTTGATGCATCCAGCGGGTTTATGTCATGGATGGAACAGTAAATAACAAAACGTTTCCATTTGGCAGCATAGCAGGCCCTAGTGGTAGGCCGTCTTGCCTCCTTGATGATGTCCATACAATCAGGAGACAGATTCAGATACCCAAATTCTATGACTTCAGGAGCCATATCGCAAGGTTTAACTGTTGCGGATCTGGGTGATTAACTTCGCCATGGCTCTGGGTGAGAAGACTGGGTGTAAGACGCAGTCTTTGATGAGGCACCACGGAAAGTTCTAGGAACGTGGTGTACCATGCTTGCCTCGCCCATGTTGGAGCAACCAGGATGAGAGTCATCGAGTGCTGTCTGAGTTTCCGTGCCACCAGAGGTATGAGCGGGGCCGGCGGAAAAGCGAACGCAAATCTGCCTGACCAGTTCATCCATATCGCATTGCCCTGAGACCGCGGATGTGGGAACCTGGCGGCGAAGTTTGGGCATTTTGCGTTCTCGTTTGTGGCGAACAGGTCGATGTCTGGATGTCCCCACTGCTGGAAGTATGGTTGCAGCACCGAGGGATGAATCTCCCACTCGTGCACCTGATGGCTGTGCCTGCTGAGCAGATCCGCCATCTGGTTGTCCTGGCCCGGGAGGTGCTCCGCCATGAGGAAAATGTTCCTCTGAATGGCCCATTTCCAGATGCTCTGAGCAAAGTGTGACAACTGTACCTCCCTGCTTCTGAATGTAATACATGGCTGTCATGTTGTCCGTCCGGATCAACACAACCTTGTTGCACAGATGTATCTTGAAAGCCTTCAGTGCCATGAAGATTGCCATCAATTCCAGCAGATTGATGTGCATCTTCTTCTGTTGATCCGACCATAGTCCCTGCACAGTATAATGAAGGAGATGCGCCCCCCACCCCAGGAGGGATGCGTCCGTCGTGAGCATTATTTGTGGTACAGGCTCTTGGAACGGTCGTCCCTTGCAAAGGTTGCGTGGATTTCACCAATGCAGAGAGTTGTACGCACGACCGGTCACCAACACTAGGTCTTTCAATTGTCCTTGAGCCTGATTCCACTGTCGTGCTAAACACTCTTGGAGCGGACGCATGTGCAGTCTCGCGTGCGGGACTATGAAGATGCAGGAGGCCATCATGCCTATCAACTGCAGAAACACTCGCGCCTGTAGTGAGTGTTGTGGTCTGAATTTGCGAATCAGCAGTTGCATGCTGTCGATTCGCACTGAGTTTGGCTGGGCTGTAGCTGTCACAGTGTCCAACGTCACTCCCAAGTATTGCTGTACTTGAGCGGGTTGAAGATGCGACTTGGGATAGTTTAGAGAAAATCCCAAACTGTGCAGAAGATGAATTGTGCGGGACACGTGGCTGGCGCACTGCTGGGCCTACTTCGCTTGCACAAGCCAGTCGTCCAGGTAAGGGTAGACATGAATGTATTGTCTCCGAAGGTGTGCAGCCACTGTCGCCAATCACTTGGTGAACACTCTGGGAGCAGTGGTCACTCCAAAGGGTAGTACCTTGAACTGGTAATGCTTGTTCTGTATAGTGAACCGGAGGTATTTCCTGTTTGCCTGATGTATGGGAATATGGAAATATGCATCCTTCAGATCCAGAGTTGCCAGGAAATCCCCCTGACTGAGCAACGGCAGGACCTGCTGCAGAGTCAGCATGTGGAAATGTTCTGAAAGGATGTATAGGTTCAAGGGTCTCAGATCCAGAATGGGTCTGAGAGACCCGTCCTTCTTTGGGACTAAGAAATAGAGAGAGTACACCCCTGTTCCGTGCTCCTCTAGAGGCACCAGTTCTATGGCCCCTTTTTGCAGCATGCTGGCCACTTCTTGCTGTAATAAGGTAAAGTGCTCTGCGGACATAGGATGGTGTCTTGGTGGTATGTCGGGTGGAGTGGATGTCAGTTCTAAACAATACCCGTACTGGATAAGTTGCCTCACCCACCTGTCTGTGGTAATGCCTTCCCAGACTGGCAGGAACTGCTGGGGTCGTCCCCCGACCGGTGTTATATGGTCCGGGGGCAGTGACAAGACGTCAATGTTTGGTATTTGCTGAGGACCTGGTGTTATTATTTCCACGTCCTCTGCCTTTGGTGTTGTTACCACGGTATCCACCTCTATTGTTTTTGTTAAAGGTGGTCTGTGCACCACCTTTATTGTATTGTGTTTGCTGAGATGTTTGCCCCCTTGACGGCCCTCTATTACCTGAGCGACGAAAAGAACCCCCTCTGAACTGTTGAGACTGCAAGGCCCCCATAGACTTAGCCGTCTCGGTGTCCTTCTTGATCTTTTCAAGAATTGTGTCAACCTCAGGCCCAAACAAGAAATCTGGGTTAACGGGGTGATTGAGCAAACTTGTTTGTATTTCTGGCTTAAACCCTGAAATTCGTAACCATGCCTGCCTCCTTAGCATTACACTAGTGTTAATGGCCCTGGCTGCAGTGTCTGCTGAATCTAGAGCACACTTGAAAGAAGCGTTTGATATCAGTTTCCCTTCCTGAATCAACATTTCCGCCCCCTCTCTATATGCATCAGACAAGTGTTGCAACAATTGCTCTAGGGTATCATAGTGAGCCCTATCGCATCTGGCCAGTAGAGCTTGGGTATTGGCTATTCTCCAAATATTCGCCGCCTGCGCAGCAACCCGCTTCCCAGAGGCTTCTAATACTTTAGATTCTTTGTCTGGGGGAGGAGCATCACCACTCATTTGTGAGTTCGCCCTCTTCCGGGCATTGGAGACCACCAAAGAGTCCAATGGCAATTGACCCCTGATATACGTAGGGTCCACAGGAGCAGGCCTGTATTTCTTTTCAATACGTGGGTTCACCACCCTTGCTCTGGTTGTGTCCTTGAAAATGTCATTGGCGTGCTTAAGGACACCCTTCAGCATCGGCAGCGTCTTCACTGATCTGTCCGACGTAGAGAAGGTATCAAACAGAAAGTCCTCCTCAACTGGGTCTGCATGCATGACCACATCATGGTTCAACGCTGCCCTTTCAAGTAGAGCGTTGAACGCCGCAGTATCCTCTGCAGGGGTTGTCTTTACTTGGTAAGACTGGGTGTCCGCTGTGCCTTGATCGTCAAGCACATCCTGCGAGTCATCCTGATTAGATTCATCAGGATAGTTGAATTGCTCGTCATTTTAGTCATCACCCCCACCATCCTCAGTGCGTGTGGGGGAATGAGTAAAGGCTTGTCCATAAGGCCTTACGGACTTGAAAAGAACTGGCGAGGAAGCAGAGTCTCTTTTCCTGTTGAGTGGAATTTGATAGGATTCCATTGGCTTCTCCGGCAAGATCTTCCGTTTGAAAGGGGTGAGTCTTCCGGTTGCAGAGTCAATGTACAACTTCTTTGAGCTTTCAGAAGAGGGTGGAGTGGAACCGACGCCTTCAGGGGTGGCGGTCGTTCCCTTAAGTTTTGACATCATTTTACCAGGGTCGGTGCCCTGTGCCGGCTTAGACGTTTTAGGTCTTGCAGTCAGAGGCAGTCCAAAAACTATAGGTGGAGGCTCCGATGGCTGTTTGACTTTTTTCACGGCCATCGCCAACTTCGAGCCAGGTGTCGCGCTGGGATTCCCAAAATGGCCGCGGCTTGATACGTCACGTTCCAACGCGGCCATTTTGTGCTCGTCTTCGAGAACCTTCACCAGCATCAACTTGTATGCTTTCGGACTGAGGGGCGGCTGCGACTCAAGTCTGTCTTCAGTGTCCACGCCCCCGAGGGCAGCCTTAGAGGACGCCGCTCCGTCTCTTTGGGTCTTTGGCACCTTCTTGGATGTACCGATCTTCGGGTTGGCACCCTTTTGTGACCCCGAAGGGGCAATGACACTCCGAGCCTTCTTAGGATCCGATGTAACGAGGTTTTGCGAAACGAATACTGGTTTGACCAGTTTCAGTTTGTCTTTAGTCAGTTTCGTTTTCGTTTGCGAAGGCGTACCCACCGAAGGCTCTGAAATATTCTTAGCCGGGCAAGGTTGCGGGGCTGTAGAATGAGTATAAAGATCTTGGCTAAGGCCTTCCGGCGATGCTTCGACCTGAGCCTTTGACAAGACAGTGTCACTTTCGACCCCCGAAGGTTCGGTCGGGTCTTGCTCATCGCTGGAGCCGCCCTCTGCGGCTCCAATGGCCATACCGTCGTCTCTTACCTCGACGGCTGCATCGTCTTCGATGTTCTCATCGTCTACCTCTTCTCCGTAGTAAGATTCTTGACAGGAGGCCGGGTCGGAGAAGTGCTCCGGTTCCTCCTCTTGGACGCCCTCGTCATCCCCAGCCTCGAAGATATCCTCCACATCCGACGCTCTCCGCGCCGGTAGTCTCGCCTCACGTCGAAGAGTGAGCGCCTCTTCCGACCTGAATTTCGAACA
This sequence comes from Lissotriton vulgaris, assembly GCF_964263255.1. Lineage (NCBI taxonomy): Eukaryota > Metazoa > Chordata > Amphibia > Caudata > Salamandridae > Lissotriton > Lissotriton vulgaris. The sequence goes on along the minus strand of NC_141697.1, from coordinate 135,050,620 downwards.
GGCCAAGCAACTCTCCTCGTCGTGGTCTGGAGACAGACATCTGTTGCACACAGGGTGCCGTCTGAGAGAGGGTACTTCGCGTTACAGACTGGGCAACATTTAAACGGGGCCTGGAATTCCATTGTCTATGTCAATCTTCGATCGGGCCTAAAAGCTGGGAGCACACGTGCTCAAGTATCCGGGAAACCGGATAAGTTAACTCAGAACCGAACGAAGTACAATACCGACGCTTAAAGAGGCCTTTTGGCCTGAAGAAAACAAGTTTTTCCTATAGGTTCCGAACGAGAGTCACGGAACACATCCGAACCCAATGGCGGAAAAAAACAATCTAAGGATGGAGAAGATGCCCATGCGCACTGTAGTCCAGGGGAGGACCACCTATCTCGTGATACTTCAAAGACTCTTCCAGGACAACAAGGTGCAATCATCCGGACCCAACACTAGGCGGCGATCTATGCACAAGATATGAATTTAGCGGCCCACATGCCTTGAACATATTGGTTGCCTGTGAGGCACAGCATCAGTTTTAAGACCCTCTGCCTCATGCATTAAGCTTACTATAGGCTAGACTGCTCTTCTACCAGGAAATGTCTTACTTTGCAAAGGGATCAATGGGCTCTTAGTTAAAGGCAACACTAATTTGAATAAAAGCCATTTTGACCAATAAGAATGGTGGCCTGTCATTAAGTTATAAAGGCCCTAAACTCTATTTTTAAAAACGTTCATTTCCATCTCTCCTGTCTCCAGAATCATGTTTTTGGGAAATCTCTTAAAACAGGTTAGTTCTAGTTAATCCCTATTCTTATCATTTTTCCTCGTGCAATCACCAGGATATTTCACAAGGGCCCCCAACTTGACACAGTTAGTTACACCTCTCTAGCTTCCCAAAGGTTTTCACAAATATACCAGCTTGGTAGCATTCAAAAGGCAAGATATACAGTGTAGGGATTTCCTCTGTATCTAAAGCATAAGGCTTAGGTTAGCAATAAGTGCCTCAACCTTGAACCGGACAATAATTGTCTTTTTGAGAAGACCCCTCACTCACCAACCTGGTTGGTGACATGCTTCATCATTGGGGTCCCACCCCATAAGCCGAATGCCTATGGGGTGTGCTGCGACACCTGGTTACAGTGGAGCGGGTTCTTTTGTTTTTTTTATATGTGAGAAAATAATAGTGAAAAGTGTGTTAAAAAGGGACAAAACTGCTCACTGCAAAGACTTTATTCTTGAGTGATTTGTCCCTATTAAAAATTATCATGTGGCACCAGTGCCTATTTAGGAAGGCTGTGGTGTCTCAAAACGTGTGGTATATCTAAAATAGCGTAGTGTGCTATGTGTGGTTTAAAATTTAGGTCTACATGTTTCAACCATTTCAAAAAGATTCTATTGGTTTTCTTCAGGACCGTGTTTTTGAACGGGGTGGTCCGCACACGCTAAGGCGCGTCCAGCCCTCGTCCAAATTGAAGACCACAAATTATGGTCTTGTGTAAAAAGTGGTGTTTTATCCTGGATCAGGAAAAAACCTGTAAGAAAAAACATATAAAGGGTTGGGTTGTACCGGGTAAGACAATACAAAGGTACACACTTAGTGGATAGGTGAGCTTAGTGGATTCACCAGAGCTGTAGTGGTAAAAAAACCTATAGTGGTAAAAAAACCTAAGGTTCAGGTCGTACCAGTGGTCTGTCTCTGATAGAAGACGGTTGTGCCCGGGCAGTATTTACCGCATTTGTGACGTGTTGGGCTAAACTGGTTTGTCCATCAACTGGTTCTGTGGTAAACGATCTATATCGTATGCTGGTGGTAAACATACTGTGGGGGAGGGGAGGTAGGGGGAGAGCGATCACAACCATTCACGCAGCAGACACACAACATGCCGAGGCATACCTATAGGTGAGCGTCCAATATCCGGCAGTGCCTTGGAGGTGCCGCATGCGTTTGTATAAATTGCACTATACAAATAGTACTAGCGTTGCTTACACGTGAAGCGGTAGAATTTTGCTTCATGGGCAGCGGGAGTTCCAAGACGGCAAGTATCCGTCGCCTGGAACCATGTAGTAAGTAAAAAACATACACTCCGTTAGGATCGTGCCTCGTGTTAGAAGCGTTTCGGTCAGAAAAGTACGACCGCGTCGTGCTTAGTTTTATACACCACTTACTTGCGGCTTCTGCTCGTCTGTCTTTAAAACCTACTTGGTTTCCTCTCTGTCCTGCCCCGTGGAGTGAAACGGAATGGAGACGCCGTAGAGAAGTAAGCAGATTGCTACTTCCTGGTAGGGCGTGGCTGTAATCAGAGGTTTACCGCGGGCCAATGGGAGCGCGGTTCGGGGGCGGGTGACAGATGACGCTTTCTGTAGCTTTTGCTTAGAGTGGTTGTCAAGGCAACCGTTTAGCTGAAAGCGACTGCGAAATAAATACAATAAAAAGAGAGATAGAGCTTTTTTATTGGAACATAGAAGTATTTGGAACGGTGCTTGTTTTCATTGGGACAGTATTTTCTTTATCAAAACGGACCCGAGTGGTCATAGCTAAATGAGGAAATTTTTGTTTCCGGACATAGAGTAAGTATCTAGAATGGCAACGTTCAGGGAAATATTATAGGTGCCTGAGACTACACCTAAACCTGATGTTTTTAGTGTGTCTCAAAAAGCAAGGAAAAGTTTTTAGTGTGTCTCAAAAAACAAGGAAAAGTGGGAAATTTAACCCATTACAGAGTGCCATGGGATATGGTCATTCAAACCGGTCATATGCGTTGCCAGTCTGTAGACCCATCACTGCTCCTTTTCAAAAAGGCGTTGACTCAGGTTTATACCTGATCTCACTTGCTCGATTGATTGTCCATTGGATCTCATCTGGACTATGTCCCACAGAAAGATAATGTTCGGTCAGCCTAGTATTGGATTTTTTGCACCGGATGGTGCTTCTGTGCTCTCCTAGGCGTGTTTTTATCTTTCTGCTGGTCATTCCTACATAGCGTAGGTTGCAGGGGCAAGTTAGTAGATATACCACATTTTCACTATTGCAGTTAGTGTGCCCTCTGATCGTCCATACCTTGTTGGGCTCCAGTTGTAAGGTTTTGGTATTTTTAGTGAAGGGGCAAGCACTGCAATTGCCACACTTGTAGTGGCCAGTTACTTTTGGTAATCCCCAGGCATTGAGGACTGATTCATTTTCCATCGTCATTTCTCTTGGTCTTGTGTTAACCACTGCATCTCTGATGCTTCTGGCTCTTTTGTAGGAAAATAGGGGTTTTTCCCATCTCATGTTTCCGGTGTTTAAAATTCCCCAATGTTTTCCTATTATTTTTGTCACATCATTAGATATTGTGTTATACGTGGTAACACATGTTAGAGGGGTTTGTTCCTCTCTTCTGACTGGATCCTCCAAGAGAATTTCGCGTTGTTGATTGCGAGCTCTTTTTTGACTTTTATTCAAAATCCTCTCCGGGTATCCTCGGTTTTTCAGTTTGGTTGTGAGGTCCTGGGCTTGATGTTTGTAATTATTCAGGTCACTGCAGTTTCTGCGCAGCCGTAGGTATTGTCCGTACGGTAGATTTTCCCGTAACGGTCTTGGATGAAAGCTCTCGAAACGGAGTAAGGTGTTTTTGCAGTGGGTTTGTGGTGCGTGACTGTTGACAACTTTCCATCAGCTTTCGTTATAGTAAGGTCTAGGAAGACCAAGGAGTGATGGTCCTTCACATAGGTGAATTTCAGGTGATCATCTAGTGTGTTAATCCAGTTGAAAAATGATACCAGGGTGTCCTCACTACCTTTCCAAATTGTCAGCACGTCGTCTATATATCTTCTCCAGAGTAAGATATTAGAGCTATAGGGGTTGTGCTGGTTGAGAATGAATTGTTCTTCAAAGTTATACACATACAGACTATAAGGACAACTTAACAACAAAAAGTGCAAAAATTCCAAAAGGACCTGAAACGTTTCACGATGGTGAAAGCATACCCCTACTCAGATCCCGAATATGTACCACCATCCAAAGGGGATGATAACTCAGACGCGTCAAGTAATGCCTCTAGCAATGCATCCAGCAACGCTTCCAACTCCAGTGGAAACTCCAGTAATGGAAGTACAAAAGCAAGAGGCAGAGGACGAGGGAGAGGTAGAAGTAATTGTCAGACATACAATCCGATGCCAATACCGCCCTACCAGGAGATGTACAATCACCCACCAAACTACCCCATGTATGGATGGCAGCCACCGTTCCAGCAACCTTTTTTTCCCCCCAATCCTTACATGCCCCCTTTTTGAAATGGTTGAAACATGTAGACCTAAATTTTAAACCACACATAGCACACTACGCTATTTTTAGATATACCACACGTTTTGAGACACCACAGCCTTCCTAAATAGGCACTGGTGCCACATGATAATTTTTAATAGGGACAAATCACTCAAGAATAAAGTCTTTGCAGTGAGCAGTTTTGTCCCTTTTTAACACACTTTTCACTATTATTTTCTCACATATAAAAAAAACAAAAGAACCCGCTCCACTGTAACCAGGTGTCGCAGCACACCCCATAGGCATTCGGCTTATGGGGTGGGACCCCAATGATGAAGCATGTCACCAACCAGGTTGGTGAGTGAGGGGTCTTCTCAAAAAGACAATTATTGTCCGGTTCAAGGTTGGGGCACTTATTGCTAACCTAAGCCTTATGCTTTAGATACAGAGGAAATCCCTACACTGTATATCTTGCATCTAGGGGGTACTCCTCCATTGTTGTTAAACTCTTTACTAGGGGACCAGGAGTTCCCACTACACATAGCCTGTGTAATTTCCCTTACTCTCTCCTTTGATTTACACAGCATTCAAAAGGCACCAATAAGCCCGGGAGCCAACACTAGCCTTAACCCACAGTACATTTCTGTGATATCAGTCCTCACAATCTGTTAACGTGGTTGCATTTTTTAACCCTTCCTCTACCATTCATGTGGCCTAGAATTTGTTCTGGAAGAAGTATAGGAAGCAGGATGGTGTGACTTTACTAGAATTATGTTATTTAAAATTGTTAAAAGTTACAAATGTGAACGGCAAATTTTTTTTTTGCAAAACTCAGTCTCAAAGCATTAAGTGAATCACAAAATTCGGGGAAATGAAATAGGCATCCAACCCTCAACTGAGACTAAAAATACATATGTTTCTACTTCATTCCCAAGTTTCGTTCAGATTATTTTTCAATGTGGAGTGATGCATGGCGGGCACTCAATTAAAACCCGCTGCCAACCACAACTCTATGTAGTAAAAGGTTTTGAGAAAACAATGGAAGTTGACTATTTCTGCAACTAGAGGTTGGGATTCTCGGGAATGTAGTAATCAGTCACTTTTGTAAGTTGGTATTGAGTACAAACATTTATAGATGTAAATATCATGGACCATTACACTTTACTTCCCTATTGATATTCACTATTTTGTCAATTCAATGAGAATTTTGGGGAGTGAACCTTGACTAATCTATACAAATAAACCATTGAGAGATGTCAAAACTCTGTCTAGTTTTCGGAAATGTGTGGTTTTCTGGGTGAGTCCATAATATTCTAAATTATTTATACAAACTGCAAGCAGGTACAAACAGTAAAATTGGAAATACAGGCATTCACTTAAAACAGAGGTTAAATAAGGGTGAACACATTTTATTGCTCGTTTCTTGTTCCATAAAGCAAAGAAGCAGCTTTCAGGTAATTTTTTTTGCTGGTTTTAGGATACAAAAAAAAGGGTGAGGGGGCTCATTCAATAGATGTTTTCTATCTAAAAATGTATTTTGCCAGAAATCTGACTATGCTCACACAGCTCCACAACAGTTCTATAAATTAAAAAAAGGTAATTATATTTGCAATCTCATGTGCGGGTCTGACATAGTGTTTGGGAAGGGCACACATTTCTCCTGGATATAAACTGTGAGGAAAATGTTATAAAGAATGTGACCTTTCTCAAATGACGACAATTTCTGTAGCCCTTAAAATACAGTGATCAAAATCAATATTCTTTTGACCAAACCTAGATATAGGTGGCAAAGGAACCTACCTCATCATCGCTATCTGACGTTTCAGAGTCTGAAGAAACAGATGGTTTCGTAACAGTAACTGGTGACTCTTTCTCTTCAGAATCGCTGCGTTTCCTCTTTGCCAGAGATAGGAGTTCCTGCCAACATAAAAAACAGGTTTAAAAACAGATGTCAACAAACAAAGTAGACTTTAAAACATACAACCATGGGATTTCCTTAAATTAGGAGTTTTAAATGGGATACGAAGTTGTCAACATTCACATTTAGCTCTTTGTTTTGCTGTACCAACGAGCGATATAGGTTAACTCTTGAGTGCTCAAGAAGGACAATATGAAATCAAGGGGAAAGCTTTTCAACAACAAGATCAAAGGTTTAGTCTGATTTTTTTTTAAAGGAAGGATAGAAAAGGCCATAAGGCACCAATGTTCTTGCGAGAACCAAAGACCCCTAGAAGGCTGGTTGACATTTGACCTAAGTATGCATCAACAGTCAGGATGAGAGTTATTACACGGAACCTGATAAGAACATCTTAGACAACTCACGGGTAAAACTTTTTAAATTACACCATTTCAAACAGTATGGATTCAGGAGGGAATTACATCAATTAAGGCAGTGTGGGTGACAGATTAAGTTGAGGCAGTATCTTAACCTGGGAATTTAGGTCTATAGGTGTTGTGTCATAACCACCGATGACAATGTTAACTTTAAATTCCATGTACCCTCATCACTGGTATAGTGTAACAAGCTAGAGGGGTGACTCACCTCTGCCAGGGCAGTGGGTTGTAGGCATGGCACACAGATGTGTGCCATGTCGACTCTTCACTTTGTTCTGCACCAAAAAAAGCAGCCTGAAAAGACAGTGTGTGTTTGTGTGTAACGGTACAGGGCTTCTAAGGGTGGAACAATAAGTGCTGCAGCCCTTAGAGGTCATGCCTGGTCACAGTGCCCTGGGTACCTGTGGTGCCATTTACCAGGGGCTGACCTGTGTTCAGAGATTCCAATCGAGTTCGTTTTGGGGTAAGAACACAAGAACACAGGCCCTGGGAACCGATTAGCAGGGAACCAGGGCACATCAAGTCAAAATGCATCAGTAGTCTGGCAAAATGTGATGGGGGGGGGGGGTACTGCAACAGAAACCCACTTTCCTACATCTGTCAAATATCAAAAGTAATTCACAGCAGTGGTGCATCTGGCACACCGATCTGCTAACTTTTTGCACACTAGACAGCTATACCGGCCCATCTACTGATAAGTTGTAACTTTATTTACAATGGGTCTGCCCGGCAATGTGACCAACCCCGCCCCCTAAATAACTACTAGTCTCATGACCTTATTTCAGGCAGCACCCCTCCATGCATGTTCAGCCTAAGGCTGATGCCCCTCTCCTACACTTTCAGGCTGCCCACCTCCAACTGGCTTCATTCCATTCACATTTTTGCCCCCACTAATATCACAGCAGACCATCACAAGACTGGTCATCTTAACTGTGCAGCTGTTAATGCTCTATCAAACACACATGTAACCTATGATCCCATTATTGAGAGCTAACTTGGTGTTTTGTTCAAATATGACTTGTGGGATGTCACAGACATCTCACAAGTTAACAAGTGCAAGCATTACCTGTCCGGCACACCAAGGGGAGGAATTGCAATAATTTGCAAAGAGTACATCAAAATTATCCTTTTCTCCTTCAGTCTACTTCCCATTTGTAAATACTTAAGTCAACATTTTCACTTTTCCCAGTTCTTAAACATTAAGATCATTTTGATCTATGGTCCCTGTTCCTCATGCACAGAAATGCACCATTGCTTGCTCAATCACTCATTGAGTCAGTCTCAGCAGATGCTATGAAATCGGACTCAATTCTTGTATTAATGTTAACCCATTGTCTGACAACGCTTCCCGCTAAATATTAATTATTTGTATGAGACTTGCAGTGCCCTGAACATTCATATTTTAATCTCGTATTCACACTGGCTGAAGCACTTACATTGATTTTCTCTAATCCTAGCTTATCTCAACTTTGACATCATTGACCAAGAGTAGTCGGATTTATTTGAGTTTTATATAGCGCTGGCTAGACCCGGAGGTATCAGAGCCCTTTACATAAGGATCCACAAAATTACAGAATTACATCAGTTACAAGTTACATCAGATACAAGAAAACCTTTCAAGAGCGTCAGAAGACTAAATGAATGGAGCTCAGAAGGGTAAGGGGTGGGGTAAAGGTGTAGGGAGAGAGAAAGGATGGAGATACGAAGTAGAGTCTGCCCAAAGTCCAGCTGGGTAGGAGATGGTCGAAGGGGTAGTCCACAGCCCATGCCCTCTATAGCTATCAAGAGGCTCCACCGGGCATCAGCCAAAAAGCTAGCTCTCCACGGTCAGAGATAGGTTCCCAAATTCGGTATCCTGTAGGGTAGGACGGATGGGGGATGTGTTTGAGGTCTGTTCTAAGTTCGTTTTTTTCTCAGAGGAGTAGCACGATGTGGTAGGGAGCACTGTGGCAGCCATCTTGGGGTCAGGCAAGGGATTAACAGGTAGTAGCAGGGAGGGCTTAAAAACTTGCTTTCCTAATTAAAATCATGGTGGCCGTCAAGCCCCTCATTACAAACCTGACCTTGGGGAGCATTCATAGAAAACCAAAGGTATTTATGTAGGAGCAGCTCAGCGAGTGAAACACAGCCAAGCTCAAAATATGTAAATTAGATGGGAGCCATCGCCATTTCAAGATCAGCAATTATAGAGGGGCAACCTCCACACTGGCGTACACAGACACAAGCAACCTCATCTATTTATCAAAAATCGGCATTGGGCTTGAGATCAGGCAACAATGGGCACTTTTAAGGCATATTCGGTTCGCCGCACATACATTGCAGGTAGGTGCGGATTTACTTTCCCCCACCGTCAGGTCGACCATCTGGGACTCTACAGTGCTCCTGGTGCCCTCAGGTCTGCCGGCCTCAACTCTGTCGCCTGAGGCACCGGCAGGGGCCCGGAGGTCCGATGCTTGTCACCAGTGCAGCGGGTGAAGGCACAAAGAAAAGCCGGTCATCACTAATGCAGGCAGGGACAGGCTTGTGATCTCGTGCCTAGGTACGCATCCAGGGCCCCAAATAATGGCAGCAGAGACAGGGTTGCTGCTCCTAGCCTGAAATGCATTGTGTCTTTTAATAAACACTGCCTCTGACGAATTCTGCATCAGTTTGTGTTCTTGCAAGAGGCCTGGAGGGGCACAACTTGAGCACGGGAAGCTAAGGAAACAGCAGTTGATTCCACTTGTGGACTAAGTTATGAGTTGAGGAATATGAGTGGAAGAAAATGTTGGAAAAGAAGTAATACATTGAGTAAACAGATGAGCAAGATAGAAACAGAGCGCCAAATGGGCGCAATCAAGCTGTGCAATTGGTTTGGGGCGAGATGACGCCCCACTTTAAGTTGATGTACCCTTGACCTCCCATCTTGCCGGATTGCTGGGAAGTTTATTTTAACAAAATGGGGTAACCCTGTGTCCCTCAGAACCTGGGTATATGCGATTGACAAAAAATGTGGTTCTGTCGGGTATTATGCAATCTCTTTGGATTAGGCTGCAGACAGCTCTAAAACACAAACAAGCAAAACTCTCTGATATCCAAAGTTTTTATATATATTTAAAACAAAAACCAATGAACCAGTAAAATGGAATTACTTCATTCCACTACATTATCATCAAACATAAGTGCAGTGACTGTAGTGAATCCAGTGACAAAAGTGAAATACGTAGTGACACTTATATACAAGGACGTATTGAATCAATACACTTTACAAAAAAGGAGAAGGGGAAAGGGGGAAGAGTAGCACGATATGTTCTTTTATCGTTTTGTGGCCAGTTTCATCCTAGTAAAAGTTCCAAGGAAAGCAAGGAATTATTGTCCATATTCCTGGAATTATCTTGGCCAAAAGGAAAAGCGTCGACGTTTCAACCCTGGTTGCGCCCCAGTTGGTGGTCGCGGCGGGTCTTTATCAAGACAGAGGGGGGATGGGAAATGTTCAACAATTAATGTAATCCAGAAGGTAGCCCGTTGGTCAACCCTCAATATATAGACATCAGCGTCAGTGCTTCCCTGATGTGGAAACAGCAATCCAACTGTGAAAGCCAGCACCGAGCTCTCTGGGTGAAAACGCTCGTCTTTTAATATATATAAAAACTTTGGATATCAGAGAGTTTTGCTTGTTTGTGTTTTAGAGCTGTCTGCAGCCTAATCCAAAGGGATTGCTGGGAAGGTCACTGCACCCACAACATTTTATGCGCTCCCTCGAGCTGCTGCGATGTACCATGGAGGGGCCCAGCGCAGCTCACTGGTTCAATGGTGTGTGCGTGTGTGTGTGTGTGGGGGGGGGGGGGGGGGAGTTGTGTGTGTGGGGGGGGGGGGGGGAGTTGTGTGTGTGGGGGGGGGGGGGGAGTTGTGTGTGGGAGAGTTGTGTGTGTGTGTGGGGGAGTTGTGTGTGTGTGTGGGGGAGTTGTGTGTGTGTGGGGGGGGAGTTGTGTGTGTGTGGGGGGGGAGTTGTGTGTGGGGGAGTTGTGTGTGTGTGTGGGGGAGTTGTGTGTGTGTGTGTGTGTGGGGGTCGTGTGTGTGTGTGGGGGTCGTTGTGTGTGTGTGTGTGTGGGTCATTGTGTGTGTGTGTGTGGGGGTCGTTGTGTGTGTGTGTGGGGGGGGAGTTGTGTGTGGGGGGGTTGTGTGTGGGGGGGTTGTGTGTGGGGGGGTTGTGTGTGGGGGGGTTGTGTGTGGGGGGGGTTGTGTGTGGGGTTGTGTGTGTGTGTGTCAGTGTGTGTGTGTGTGTGTGTGAGTGTGTGCGTCAGTGTGTGTGTGTGCGTCAGTGTGTGTGTGTGCGTCAGTGTGTGTGTGTGTGTGTGCGTCAGTGTGTGTGTGTGTGTGTGCGTCAGTGTGTGTGTGTGTGCGTCAGTGTGTGTGTGTGTGTGTCAGTGTGTGTGTGTGTGTGTCAGTGTGTGTGTGTGTGTGTCAGTGTGTGTGTGTGTCGGTGTGGCGGTGGGGGTGTCGGGGTGTGTGGGGGATGTGTATGTGTCGGTGTGGGGGTGTGTATGTGCCGGTGTGTGTGGGGGGTTGTGTGATGTGTGTGGGGGTGTGTGATGTGTGTGGGGGTGTGTAATGTGTGTGGGGGTGTGTAATGTGTGTGGGGGTGTGTGTGGGGGTGTGTGTGGGGTTGTGTGTGGGGTTGTGGGGGTGTGGGGTTGTGGGGTCTATGTGTGGGTTGTGGGGTCTGTGTGTGGGTTGTGGGGTCTGTGTGTGGGTTGTGGGGTCTGTGTGTGGGTTGTGGGGTCTGTGTGTGGGTTGTGTGGAGTTGTGTGTGTGTGGGTGTGGGTTGTGTGTGTGTGTGGGAAGGGTGTGGGGGGTGCAGTGGTGTGTGTGTCGGTGTGTTTGTGGGGGGTGGGGGTTGTGAGTGTGTGGGGTGAGTGTGTGGGGTTGTGTGTGGGGTTGTGTGTGTGTGGGGTTGTGTGTGTGTGGGGTTGTGTGTGTGTGGGGTTGTGTGTGTGTGGGGTTGTGTGTGTGTGTGGGGGGTTGTGTGTGTGTGGGGGGTTGTGTGTGTGTGGAGAGGTGCGTATGTGGGGGGTGTATGTATCCCAACCAAACCAAATTCAGCTGGGCATATCCCACATTGGGAGCAATACACAGGATCTTTGCTAAAAGAACTGGCAACCAAGACCCCGGCCAAAATTAGCTTGCATAATGTGAGCTTAAAACCAACTCAAAAAAAGGACCAAGAGCAGAATTAAGGCAGCATAAAAGATTAGTAAATTCGACCTTACGAATGCTAAGATCAGCCCCCGACAACGCACAGCTTCGGACAGTGTTGAAGAAACAAAGAACTGAGCTCAAAAGCATAAAATGGAACATAAAGAAAGACGCTGAAAATGAGACATGGGCAAAGTTATTACACGACAGCAAAAGTAGTAACAGCGCGCGCTTTTGGCAATCAGCAAACAGGATCCTACGACCCCAGCATTAAGAACTAGGCTCGCACATTCTGGAAGAGTCATGGATCAACTACCTCTCTAGCCACTTCAATGACCAGCCGGAACACGCAGGAGCGCAAAAAACGAACACCACAGAGCCTAACTCCTCAATGTTCGCGCTGAAGGCCCTAACCAAGAGAGAGCAAAGCCCACCCAAAAACATCTGGGATATAACAGCCGGCCAGCAAATAGCAATAATAAAAAACAGATTTGCAAGGGCAGAAAGGAAGGTGCTCCGGGTCCAAACGGTATTCCGCCAGCCCTATTTAAGGAAAAGATCACAGAATGGGCTACCAATATGCAACCGCTATTCTCGGAAGTAAGACTCTTAAACAAAATCCCAGAATCTTGGAGAGGGTCGACGATTGTCCCCATATCTAAAAAAGGTGACAAAACGGACCTTAACAACTACCGACTAGTAGCCCTCCTCAATAATGAGGCAAAATATTTTGCGGGAACTCTTTTAGAGGAAATTACCCTATGGGGTGATTCAAATCAGATCATACCATTGAACCAGACCGGTTTCCGGAAAAATACTGGAACAGCCACCAATATTCTGGCCATCTCTCTAATGATCGATGCAGCAAAAATGAACAAGCATTTGCAATGCAATAGGTCTCGCATTTTCAAAAGTTGAAGCTATTAGCATTTCAAATGACAATGCCTTTTATTTGTGTTTTGGCTTTAAAACATAAATAAAAAGCATTGTCATTTACATTGTCAATAGCTCAAACTTGTTAATTGTGAGACCTATTGCATTGCAAATGCTTGTTACATTTATTTTCCCCCACTGTTTGCAATCCTCAATTGACTCAGGTGAGAGTGTCAATCCTACACAGACGGTACTCAGTTCTATGGTAGGGTGTAAGGAACCACGTGATATTTAGCAAACTACAGGTTAGTCTATTCACTATCACAAAATTATTGCACAGTGACACTCTACAACTGAATGGGGATAAAAGTGATTGCATTATGTTCAGTCAGAAAGTCATATCATTAGTGCAAAACATGGTCCTGCCATCCCTCCATGAGCTGCAACTCACCTCAGCCTGCAAAGTAAAAGCTATCTAGGCGTGATCTTCAATGCTGATATGCCATTCCCAGAAGTGGTCAGTGCTGTCCTACTTTGCTTTTACCAGCTATATTTATTGATAACAATAATTTTCCATCTTTCTCAAACTACGGGCCCTAATATCAGTGTAGCAGTATAGAACCGCCTGAACCTAGTTTATATTCTATAGCTAATAAATTCATTCACAAGCTTCTGATTACACAACATGCCACGGTGTAACGGACATGTGGCTTGAAAATTAGAGATGGGGTGTACCAGAAATCACTAACCTTGCTGTCCGTAACCTCATTGCATTCACAGTCAACCACACACACAGTTATAATATGTAGGTTCACAGTAGAGACAGTGAAAGGGGAATGGGATGAGAAAGAAAACAGACACTGGACATCATCATTCTCCTTGGCATTAGCCACCATGGGTTGGACTAGATATCTAATGACAAGACCACCATTTAGAACATGTCTAGGACAGCATATCACCCATCTCTTCTTGTAGCTCTGATACAGGTTCGGAAGATATCTAGATTACAGACTCTCTGTGCTAAAATGGGATTTTGGTAACTCTGGGGAAACAGGAACCCTAATAACATCTTTATTATAATCATTATACAACCTTAGCCTTAACCTCACTCTCCCTATAGGAGGGCTACTACTCTCTAATCGTGAGTTCTCCTCTTTGCTGTTGTGGTATGTACTCGAGATTGCCTTTGGCAAACAGTAATACAATAAACACTTATCAATCCTATGGAGTTCACAGTGAACATTAACTAACTCCTTTCCTAAACATCACTGAGGGAATATTTAAGTAGTCTTTTGAAAATAAGAAACATCCTTTTTATTGGTTCATGTAAAATGACCCAATAATGCTTGACAGATAGTTCTATACTACTTCAGGAGAGTTCATAATTGTCAAGCAAATGGAAATATGTGACAATTGACTTATTGTCCATCCCTTACTTTTTTGGCGTCAGTTTGTATCTAGAAAATACCCAAACAGTATGCCGGGGTACTCTTACGTAATTTCTGTCATTTCATGTCACACTCTGTACACAATATGACAGATTATGCCACGTCACAAAAATGGAACTTTGGTGTGGTAAGAATCCTATTGCACGAGCACAGGAACAATGATAATGAGCAGAGCAAGAATAGCTGTTGTTTGCCTAATTTATGATGTTATGCTTTTGAATTAGTGTAAAACATGTCCTATCTAACAAAACAGATGCAAATATTTTGCACTTCAATAACAGCTCAAAATCCCAAACCGGCATGTTGCATAATAATGCGTAATTTTGCATACCTTTTAAAGGCATTTTCATGATTTCAGCAAAGGAAAGAATGTGAGTTTGACCCAGGCGAACTATTGGGCAATGAAGAAGTTGCCTTCTTGTCAGCTGCAGCATAATCAGAGGATCTGCCCTGCGCCGCCTGGAAAGACAAGTGGGGCCCGGCCTGCATGCACCTGAGCCAAGCCGGCCTGCACTATCGGAGTGCTGCCTCTCTGAGCTTTGAAGGCGGGCCGTGAGCTGCTGTGGCAGTGGGCAATTACCGCAGAGGCTGGCTGACCGGGCCTGGTCGCCCACCCCCGGCCTCAGCTCAGATTCCACAATCTAGTCATGACTCATCACAGACAGCAGATTTGTTCTGTTCGTTAAACTTTTTGCAGTGCTTTAAAGGGAAGCGCTGCAAAAAGTATAAAGATCAGAAGAAATCTGCAGTGGAGGGGAGTCGCTGGGCCCCATACCAGGCAGGTTTCCATTCCATTGCCCATCTCTCGGAGCCTCTCCACTTCCGGACGAGCGGCACCACCAGGGCAGCGGGCGGGGGCTCGCGTTTCAGACCGGACCAGCACAACTCTGCCTGCTTGGCTGCTTCGGACATATAACACTCACCAGCTGCAGCAGAAGACAGGACGAGGCTAGTAGTACCCAGTCTCGTTTAATTATCGTAGCACGGCGGCCGCACCTGGAGTCAGTACTACTTCAATTAAGTCACGAGCACTTTGAATTATAATGCACATGACTGTGGCACCCGCCCCCACCACCCTAACAAGCACCGCCTCTCCCCTACCTGCTCCACCGCCGAGGAAACAGGATACTGAATCCCGCCCCTCCAGGACTCCCTGACCTGCCTCATGGTTGCCATGGCAATATTTCTGAAAATATTGTCGTGCTACCGTAAGGCAGGTCATGGAGTCCTCGTGAGGCGGGATCCAGAGCAGACAAATCTGCTAAACAGGAGCATTTTCCAATGGCAGGCCTCCATTTCGCGAGGCCTGCCAATGGAAAAAGGGGGCGTGGTTTCACGCTGTTCTGAAATTCTCCTGTTCACAATAGGTCTTTGCCTGCAGCAGGGCAATGCCCTGCAATGCAGGCTTCGACCTAAAAAACTGCCGCTGCATATGTGCTACATCGATTTCAGTGCAGCGTTTGATAACATCGAGAGAGGCAGACTTTAGGGGAAACTGGCACAATGGGGAATACCGCAGCCGATTCTAGGCATGCTGGAGCTTCTACACTCAGATACCTGGGTGCAGGTGAAGCTAGGAGGCGGCACACACCTGTCATCTAAAGTTCGTACCACCCAAGGCCTGAAGCAAGGGTGCGTGCTTGCCCCAATACTATTCAATCTGTTTATGGCAGATTTATCAGACTCACTCAACATATGCAACTCCCATTCCCAGAGGCTGGGGGGGAAAACCTTGAGCAACCTGCTGTACGCGGACGACGTTGTGCTACTTAGCCATACCTACACCGGCCTCCAGCAGCTTCTGATCCAAATGCACAGCTACGACACGGAAAACAAACTTAAAATAAATCTGAGCAAGACACGCACCATGTCGATCAACATCAAGTAGCCTCAGAAATCATGGGCACTAGGCGGTCAAAAAATAGAGTTGGCACTTGTTTACAAATACCTGGGAGTTCTCTTTGACAGAGATGGCACCTTTGCACAACAAAAGCTGAAAGCAAAAAGGAAAGGGGCGTGCATCGCCGTTACACTAAAAAACATAGCCAATCAACTGATGGGGCCAATTCTAACCCCCTATCTGAGAGTTATCCAGGCTAAGCTACTCCCCTCTACCTGTTATGGCAGCGAGGCGCTTCGTGGGAGAGACTCCAAGAACCTGGACACAATCCAGACAAAAGCCTATAGAACAAGGTTTTCCCTTCCGCCCTACACATCGCCGGCCCAACTCAGGCTGGAATTTAGATTGCAAAAGCAAACCCTTGCCAGGCAGGGAGCGTACATCAACTGCTGCCACAAACTCCGTTCGGCCCCTACCAACACTCTAAACTCGCTGCTATGGCAAGACATTCAAAATAGGGATATATCTCAGGCAAGATCCTACCTGAAGACAGCTCTGGTGGCTACTAATCTAACTGTGATTTGGGACATGCAACTTGGGCACAACCCATTCAAAAAACTAGTCTGGAAAACTGTTAAAACACTATCCTTACTAGAGGACAAGGCCACATTCGCCAAAAGAAACCATGCCTGGATGTCATTAAACTCTTATAAAACGCTGACACCACAACCTTACTTCAGCCAGGGTTATGCTAAGACAACAAAATTGAAGTTCTTGAAATACAGACTAGGGGTTCTGCCAAGCAGAGAGTATTTCCACCATGGCTCAGGAGTAATGGCCACGAGGTTTGTCCGTTTTGTAACACAGAAAAGGGCGATATACTTCATCTGACCTGCCTTTGCGAAGAGCTACGGCCAGCCCGTCAACAGCTCTTAAAGGCCCAGCTTAAGCAGCTAGGGACTTGCACGAGAAAGCAAGCAGTCCTTGCCTGCCTGAACCCTTCGAACACGAAACTGAATTGCAGATACGTTAAGTTCCTTGCAATGATCGAGCAAAAACTGTCAAAATAAAAAAAACTTCCGATCATTGACACAGACAACATATAGGCGGCCTACAGGACTCGCTGGAATATGCTGCCCCGCCATAATGATAATTGCTCCTGGCTAATCAGACTGGGTTCCTCTGTGCATGCTTTTTAATGACGATAACAATGTACAAATTTTAATGATATTTTAAAGTCAATTTTCTACTGTTTCGTACTACGCTTTGCACTGGTTTTAATTAACTATGCATAATAAACTTAAACCTTAAAACCTAAACCATACCATTAAACTACAGTACAACTCTACATTGGCACCTGCGGGTGTGGGGGCTTAAGGAGCAGACTGATGTTGAGCTGTGATGGTGTGAGGTTAAAAATAGGGACAAGGTACTTCTCATGGAAAAAAAAAACTTTAACTTCAGTTTTCTTATTAGACTTTAGTTATCTTAGATGGCTATAGGCCAATATGTTTCTAGCTTCCGTGTGGTCATAACAATGATCTCATAACTATTCACCAGGACCAATATTAACCTTAAGCCCCCACACCTCAAACGGCTGACAAGAAGATCTCCAACAAAGAGCCCTCATTGAGGGTGCCCGTTGGGCATTGCAGAGCCAGCCCGACGAAAAGCAGACGCCCTATGATGAAGCAGGACACCTATCACATGGGTGTGTGAGGGCATTTGATCCTTTCAGGGACACGCCCACTGTGTACCCTACAGAACAGTTGTTGAATCACAGAGACACTCCTTCATGATCTGCATACCCCTCATACATTTATACAATGTAACATATGTGGCTAATCTAGATTTATGCAGGAAAGTCAGTGGAAGTGGGTCAGAATGCCACAAGAAGATCTCATCTAGATTAATAAATAGAAAGTTATTTCTTCCCTATACAACATCTCAAACCACGCCTACCCATTTTGGAATTTCCTAGGTTTAGAACCTATGGTCATCAGTTTTACAAGACGTGAACTCAAACTAAGCAGTAAAAATCTCTGTGTGAAGAGTAACAGTGGCAATATTCCATTATATTTCACCAGCGTCATGTTATTGTGAAGTAATTTGATTAACAACAAAACAAGCATTTGCAGTGGAAATTGGTCTTGCATTTCTGAATGTTAGAGGTCCTGGCGCTGTAAATGAGAATGTCTTTACTCGTGTTTTGGATTGTGGTGGATGCATGTGGTGTGAAAAGGAATTATGTGGCTTGAAATGGTTAGCTATGGAATTGTGTGAGGTGGAATTATGTAGAGGTGTTTTTGATTGATGGCATTATGTGGCATTGTGTGTAATGGAACAGCTGTGGGTGCAACGAAGGGCAGATGCCAGTTTAAACCTAGGCTGCCTAGCATACAAAAAGTTTTTTTTTTTAAATATATATTTACACACACACACACACACACACACACACACACATATACACACACATATATATACATACATTTGATATTGAGGAAACTCCGTCAAAACGAAGGGAAGGCTCATGTTATCTTACATGAAAGTTTAAATCCATCTGACATGCGGAATTTGACAAATATATTTGTTTTGCTCCTACCCTCAAATTTTTAAGTATGCTGGCCTTCCCTGTTATTTCCAAATTCATTTTCGCTTTATTTACCCTTTTGAATGCCTCTGAGGTGAGCAGACACTGCACTCAGCTCTGTAATGGCTTCCTAGCCCTGTCTCTGGCTAAGTAGATACTTAGTTATTGTGATTAGGGACCTTGTACGTTGAAGCAGATCCACGCCATTCATGCACTCCCGATATAGATGTATACCTAGGGGTCAATCTTAGGCTTCTACTGTTTGACTCATTATGTAATATGATTTCTCTCACAAGCATACTCACAAAACACATTGTTGCCAAATATTATCTGAGCAGCCCCTACAGTCAAACTTCTGGTATACAATATCATGTACAGGCTATGTATACAAGGATTGGCAAAGCCAGTAAGTATAGCTTTAATATGGTAACACATGAATGCTGAAATACAATTTGCACGTTTACGTTTTAAAGCCAGATCTATCAACTTTGCCAGCGCATGTATTATTAAAAATGGAGCGTCTGAGCATATGTGGAACCTCATATTGCTCTGGAGAGTTATGCATGGGCAAAAGCACTGACACAGTTCTGTCGTATCAAAATCTTTTTGTGTTAAGTTCTTAGTCACTAAACACCAAAAATCAAGAGGCCAAGACCAATATTTAGATAGCACCCCCATCTCTTCCTCCCTGAAGTTCACACTTTGTGCAAAAAGTAACGTGGAAATAGTTGCAAATATAGACCTATACAAATTGGCACTGATTACATATCATAAAAATAATAAAGCCACTCGTAAACAGCATATTACTATGCAATTGGAACAATCGGGCAACTCCCCATAAATGCTTTTTCAGCTTCTCAATACTTTTGCTAACCCTAAAGTCCTTGACACGGAGGAGGTTCCCACCAAACTCCTCTGTGATAAGATTGCAGACCACTTTTATTCAAAAATAGAGGATATATATTTATTTATTTATTAATGAGATTTAGTTACGCGCGAACAATTGCCCGTGGGCGTATATATAATAATATATCTTCATTCGACAATAATAAGTGTGACTTGGGCCCGGTCCAAATATGGGACTACTATGGACAGGGAACACTGAACGAATTTCCATTGTTGACACCTCAGGATATGGAACACCTTCTAAAATCTGCAAAATCTGGCTCTCCTACTGATTTTATCCCTGTCAAATTTGCTAAGGAATTAGCCGCGGACTTGGCGGAACCTCTTAGCTCTATTTTTAATCATTCTATCAAAGAAGGTAAACTTCCCAAAGCATGAAAGGCTGCTCAAATTATCCCTATCCGAAAAAACACCAAATTACCTTCGGACACTATAACTAACTATCGCCCGATCTCCTTGCTGCCTTTACATGGCAAATTACTCGAGAAGCATGTTAATATCCATCTTTCTGCCTATCTGGAGGCCAACAACTGCCTGGACTATTCCCAGTCCGGTTTCCACCCTAGATATAGTACCGAACTTGCTTTGATTAAAGTGACGGATGATATTCGAATGTTAGCGGATGCAGGTCAGGCAGTAATTCTTGTGCTGCTTGACCTGTCCACTGTATGATACTATCTCTCACCAAATATTGCTGGAAAGATTATGTTTTATAGGTGTCCAGGACACGGCTTTTAACTGGGTACAAGATTTCCTGACTGATAGGACTCAAACAGTGAACCTGGGCCCTTTTAAATCGAAGACTAGACAGGTTACAAAGGGAGTCCCTCAGGGCTCCTGTCTTAGCCCGTCCTTATTCAATGTGTGTGTCGCCCCTTTAGCAGCTCTTCTTACGAAAATTGGGTTTTTCCCCAATTTCCTATGCGAACGACGCGCTATCGATTTTCACATACAATAAAAATACCCTCAACAGCCAGACCACGTTCTTGGAAGGCATGAAAATAATCACGTCCTGGATGAAGACCAATTTCCTGCAATTAAACGCAGGAAAACGGAAATTATGCTTTTCAGGGAAGCTGTTACTGGGTGGACTCCTAGTTGGTGGCCAGACAAACAGGGTACAGCTCCCACTCCAAAGACAGTTGTTAAAAATCTTGGGGTCTTAATAAATAATGACCTTAACCTAGAAGACCACATAGCAAATACTAAAAAATCTTGTTTTTATGCACTGAGCCTGCTTCGTAAGATCTTTCACTTTCTCCCAATCAGAACTCGCAAAACACTAATCCATGCTTTGATACTTAGTCGCTTGGATAATGGTAACGCTTTGCTGATTTCTGCTAGGGACTCAGACTTACAAAGTTTACAGGTAGTACAAAATACTGCGGCACGTCTGATGAGTAGTGCCCCCAGGCGTTCCCCATCTCTTCCTTTATTATACAACTTACATTGGCTTCCGATTCGGAAGAGAATTCATTTTAAAGCGTGTTGCCTTGTGTTCAAAGGCCTCAATCAGTTGGCCTCTATCTATCTGACGGAAAAACTTACTAAATACACTCCTTCTCGGACACTTCGTTCTGAGGGTAAAGGCCTACTCGTGGTCCCTCGAATTAAACTAGCCAGACTAGGAGGAAAATCTTTTTCATACATAGCTCCCTTGCTGTGGAATCAATTACCCCTGGACCTTCGTCTGAATGACAATTACTTGACATTCAGAAAAAAGCTTAAGACCCATCTCTTCTAATGTTATCTTCCTCCCTATGTTGTACTGTTCTTGTCCTCAGCGCGGAGATCCCCCATTCAGGGCGTTTCAGGCGCTTTATAAACGCATAAATAAAAATAAGTCAACTACAGATTCACAGATCATGCACATGCAAATGAATGAATGAGGAATGATAACATTTATAAAGCGCTTGATTTCACTCCAATGGAGCCCTTGGAGCTAGGAACGGGTAGACAGTGTCAGGGAGTGTGGTCTATAAAGTCGGCCACACTATGTGGAACTATGAAGATCCAAGTTTTCCAATTAAAAGCTAACAACTAAGTATAAATCAGAAAGGATGTTATATAGATGACAACTTGTTAATACTTTATTAAGTGCGCTGCAGAGGCTAAGATTCAGAGGGCTGCGCGAATATGGAAAAGAAACACACAACACTTTAAAGTGGACACTGTGTCCTGTCGCTAGTAGACTACTATTTCATGCATAGCTAAGCAGAGTTGATGCCGGTCATGTTCCGGATGGGAGACCAATCCGCACTACCATATGTTAACATCCCGATGATTAGCGCGCACACACTAGGATTTTTTTAAACATCTAACCGTAGCAAAGAGCGCATACATTCAGGAAGCTTAGTAAATATCTCAAGTTATTTAGCATTTATTTACCATCCCAAAACTTTCACACAATAGGGTAGATTCGAACTCTATACCCGTGACTTTAAGGCGATTTTTTGTTAACTTTATTGAACACATTGAAACACGGTAGGAGGACACACACCTGCTGTTAATCCACAGCGCCAGCACGTACGTACCTACATTTCGGTATAACACGCGAACACAGAGAGACATAAGCAGACGGTGCGAACACAGAGAGAGGAGAGCAGATGAGACGATTACACGAAACCATTATTTTAAATGCGCCCTAAAGATATATCAGCATAATTATCTTGAATGTTTCAACAGGAAATAATCGTGTGCAACTTTAGTTACATTGAAAGAGCAGAGACCAGGCATAACGAGTCGCATGATTCGACAAGGTTTAGATATGTAGGGAACTACAGAGACCATAATCATAGCACGAGCTAAGTTTCTATTACGTAGAGATATAGGAGATGTCACAATAGATTGTAATGATTAGCGCAAAGGCGCAAAATAGGTGGGTGGAGGCAAATCAAAGATAAATATTTGAACAAATGCTATTTTCTTTACAGATTGTCCCCGGATAAAGGCATATAAATGCCGAAATGCATTGGGAATGAAAGGGGTAGGGTTAAGAAACAAAGCAAATGTCACATATTGATCGAAATGTATTACAGACATGGACAATATAAAGAGCTATATAACCAATGTGAGATGAAACACTGGTGAAAACAAAGAAATAAAATGCTTTGGAAATTCTAAAGAAAGAGAAATGATTTATTTGGATTGGAAAAATTCGGCAGGAAATACAGCCAACCATCTAGTGCCCTAGGAGACAGGTCAAAAATATTTGAACTGCAACTCAGGACTATTTAGCATACACTCCGGAGAGGGGAGTGATTCCTAGGTAGCAAGCAAAATTGAACAACGCACATTGAACTAAGCGGTGCACACGTATTACTTGTAATTAATATTTGGAACCCACTCAAGCGTTGTAGCACGCCAAAGATTACTCGTGCATTACGAAGAGATAACACAGCTCACAGAGATAAGAGCAGAAACATTCGCATACGCAGAAGAAGCAAGCTCACGAACATATATTCTTTGATACAAGAAGAGACAACTGAATTTACCACAACTAAAACCAAGGAACAACATATAAAACAATTATTATACTTCACAAGAAAGGAAATAAACCAACGCCTTCATGCTTCCACTTTGGTCAGATACCATAAAGCGCAGAGGATTCTGAGGGGCCTCCGAATTTCCCTAAAACCATTGTTGTGTAAAAATTCCAAACAGTTTACAGAAAAAATGGTACACTATTCTAAATAAATGCAGCCTGGATCTTATACTTATAATAAAAGAAGAACTGTCAAAAATATTGGAAGAACTTAAAATGGACATAGACAAAACCAAACAAGATCTAAACAAATTAATCACACCAGAAGAGATGACCAATATCTTGGAGGACATCAATAAACAACTCACTAAACACACACAGGAAGTGAATGATAGAAAAACACGAAAATATAGACGAGACACAATCAACTATAAAATGGAGGAGGTGTATACATGGGCTGAAGTATTTGCAAGAAAAAGACAAACGAAAACGTACACGTCACAAACGGATACGTCTTCCACTGAAAGTGATATATCAGCTACACATAAAGCACGGATGGATAACAACCAGCAGCCACGAGAACAAGTTAGTTCAGCATCAAAGGGGCCTTTTTTAGAGAGAGGCCAAGAGGAAAGGGCAGACTCAGGAGGGGACAAAGAAAAAGACAGGGGACCCCCCCAGACGAGGAACGTCACGGCCAAAAAGGACAAAACAAAGTAACAATTGAACTAAAAACAAAGGAGGACAATCTAGTCAAATATTTCGAAATGCACATTAACCAAAATTCAGCAACAAACTCTCCAAAAAGGTACCTCTTATGTGCCCACGGCACACACCACCACCCTGGAATTGGAAATAAGCTTATTTAAACTAAGTAGGATGATTAGATTGAGACATTTTTTCAATAATGTGGTCAATGAAGGAAACCGAAGAGAGGAGGACCAGCTAAAAGGACTGAAAACAACGAGTTCCTACATGGCTCCAATAAGCCACAAAACTATAGACTTATTTGAGAAACTTTGCAAACAAGACATTCAAAAGTTAAACACACAAAAAAGAAGCAAATATTCTAATATGACCAAATAAGAATATGGAAGCAAGGAATTAATATGTCAAAAGGCAGATAAGGAAGGAGCTCTTGTCATATTGGACCGAACATATTATGAAACACAAGTAGAAGATCACTTGAAAGACGAGAATATCTACATGCAGTTGGATTCAAATCCTACACAGGAGATAAGAAACATCTTACAAACCATACTAGAGAAAGCTACAGAAAAAGGAATGTTGTAGTGCTCATATTGTAGTGCTTATATAGCGCACAATCACCCCAAGGGGTATCACGGCGCTGTACACATACCGCTCTTGAACCCCTCCTGGCCTTTCCATGTGAAGTGCCCACTCCTGGGCCCCCCAAGGTGAGGCCAGGCATCCTTACGCTGTTGGGGCCGTTGTGGAGATTAAGCAAGCTTTTGCCCAGAGTTGCAGCGTGGGACCCATGATTAGAATAGGCACCGAGGCGAGAATTGTCAGGTCCGGGGAAATTTAGCCCAAGACACGCCTGAGGCGGGAATTGAACCCTGGTCCGGGCCAGACCTCTGCATCAGGGTCTGCCACTCTAACCATTGAGCCACACTTCTCTATACAAACCAAAGTCAAACAGTATTTAACACAAGACAATCCAATTAGCCCAAGCTTTTACATGGTACATAAGAGTTTAAAGACCCCACCATGTCGACCCATTGTGTCAACCAGAAGAAGCATCCATGAGCCAGTGGGTAAATTCATGGATAAATACTTACAAACCAGTGTCAAGAGTACGAAATCTTACATAAAAGATACCACTGATTTTTTATATAAACTATCTACCGTACGAGTAGAAAGCAGCCAGAAGATCATCATGGCAACCATAGATGTGAAGGCGTTGTACACATCCATTCCTCACAAACAAGGATTGGAAGCAGTGGAAAAGGTACTATTATCCAGTGAATATGACCAAGACATGCAAATATCCCTAATGGAACTAATGGAGTTCACCCTAATGCACAGCTATTTTACATACAATAACAAATGGTATTTACAAAAGAGTGGGACCTCAATGGGAAATTATGCCGCTCCGGCCTACGCGAACATTTACATGAGTGCATTTGAGGGAACCAGGAAAAGAAAGATTCCTGATTGTAACTAAACAGTAAAGCATGCAGAAGTGCTGTACTCGTGAAAAAAATGAAGATACAAAATATGTTACACTCATGAAAGAAATAGCGAAACATGATACACGAATCATCAAGAGTAACGGTAGCATTAATGAGAGTAAACAAGGAAGTAGGCAATAACTTTTAAAACAAGTTAAAAGAAAAGGAGACACGGCCGGCCGTGAAACTGAAAGCACGGCCGGCCGTGAAAGCCTTTGATGCAGCAGGGGGCGGAGCGGGAAGAGCTGCTGGCGGCACCAAGCTGGGCAACAGATGGCTGGCGATTTGATGCTGTGCACGCGCATTTTAACTCCTTGCGCATTGAGCTAAAAGCGCACATGCACTTCATCAAATCGCCAGTTTGTTTAAAGTCTGTTTAAGCCCCTATAGTCTCGCTCCGCTCAATGTGCATGCGCATTGACAGGCGAGACCTAAAAAGGAAGCGCCCTGGGCCGCAAACTAATGCTGTAGGGAAAAAAGCAAGGTCTTGTAAAAATACTGTTCCTGTTGATGATCCAATAGTGATGCCACCAATTAGCCCCGCACAACTTGGTACGGTAGATAAAAATGGGCTGGGAAGTCTTCTGGATACTAGGGGAGAGGAACCACACCTGGATTTGGGACCTTCTTTCTGGAAAAGACTGGAGGGCACTCTTAAGAAGATTTGTCATCCATGACATGAGAGGTTGGACTTTATCGAAAATAGATTGGTGTGTCTAGAACTGGCAACAGCTCAGAAACAGGCAGGATCAAGGCCCAGTGCTCACATTGTAAGGGCGAAAACACCTGTAGCCCATGGTTCAAATGGTCCTAATAGTGGTGCCGGGACAGGGCAGGGCATTAGGCCAATCCTGGCTGCTGATAAGGTGCACACTGCTAATTCCCAATTCCCTGCTTTGACAGGGGCGAGAAATATAGCTCAGGCTAGTGGGGCGCCTCAAACCACGTTCCCTCGGACAGAGGCACCCCCGGCACTTAATCATATAGGGGCTGGAGCGACACTATTGAGTAAAAGCAGAAATCAGGGAGACGGCAATAAGTTGGATGCTAGACAGCAAAGTCTAGTGATATGGGTCAAGCAGTCCTTAAAATGTTATACCCAGTTGCTCCCTGTCGTCAGTAATGATATTCTTGGTGTTAGGTTTAGGTTCCCTGCTCATTTAGAAATTGACATTTATTATGTTTATGCTAGGGGGCTTAAAGGTGGCAAGAAATCTGATGTTGTAGCAGAGCTGGACATGTTCCTACAGGCTACCCCCCCTAACATATGGTCACTGATTGCCGGTGACTTTAACACCACTTTTGAACCCCTTGGCTTAGATGATACACATCTAACAGAGGGTGAGGATGCTAGGTGGGGAGTTCCTCAGCTTGGTACTAAACCCATAAGAAAATGGACCGAGTCCGCAATCCAGCTAAAGGGCCTCTGTATGAAAAACCATCTGAGGGCTGCCAACGGGCACACATTGTCAGACAAAACGGGGAAGGAAACTTTTGACAATGGTGCTAGGGCAAGCAACATGGACTATTTACTTGTCCCCCTTAAGATGTGGTCTACTCTCCTTGATATGGAGGTAGTGACTCGTATTGAGAGTGACCATAACCCCCTGACTACAATGTTTAACCTGGGTCTACATAAAGTGGATGATGTTCATGAGGGTCACTCTCTCCCCGATTTAGTCATGTCAAATGACGAGCGCCACCTTATATGGTGTCAAGTTGCAGCGCATCAGGAAATTATTGGTAATATAGTGGGAGATCTGGAAGGGACTCTAGAGGCTATGGAGGAAGTCAACTTGAATGGGCCTCCCCTTAATTTTCTGTTAGAGACACATAATAGTCTCTTCACCAAATTGAAAACATATTTTTGTAAACCTAGCTCAGGAAAAAGAAGAACTCAAATTAAAAAACCCGAGAGTTGGTATGACGGCTCTTGCCGCCAAGCTAGGGTAGAGCTGGGTTTAGCCTTAAAATCCAAAGATATGGGCACAATAAGATTGGCCCGTGCGAACTATAGGCTTAAGCAACATACAGCTAAAAGGGATTGGGAAGAGGGAGGTGGCAGGACCTTAAAGTGGCGTGTAATGCAAAGAATCCCAAACTTTTTTGGGAAATTTTTAAATGGGACTGGGGAGGGCATCGTGAGAGCCCCCATAATAATGTCGACCGAAATTCATGGGTTGACTATTTTAAGCCCCAATACGCCAGTAATGTCACTGGTACCAGCGAAGAAGCTTCTAATTATACTTTTTATAAGGAGCCTGTCTTCACTGTGGGAGAAGTAGATAGGGCATTGGACCAAGTCACCGAGGGACGTGCTACCGGCATGGATTGTGTCCCCGCAGATCTATTTTTAAATAATAGAGGGCGATGGCGGTTTTATATTTTGTATGTGGCAAATGCCATAGCACAAGGGATGGAAGTCCTTAAATCATGGAAAGGGGCAGAAATAGTGTTGGTGTACAAAAAGGGGGACAAGTCCCTAGCAGCCAACTACAGGCCAATAAGTTTGATTGACTGTATACAATAAATCATGGGACGGCTGGTTTTGGGTAGAATCCAGACCTGGATGGATAATGATAGTATTTTGAGTCACCTCCAGGCTGGTTTCCGCCCAAAAACAAGTACCATAGGCCAGGTTTTAAGGTTTATTATGTTATATTGGCGTACCGTGGTCCTGGAAAAAGGTGCTTTGTATGCCGTCTTTGTTGACCTAAAGGCGGCTTTCGATCTGGTCCCACGCAACACATTATGGAAAGTCCTTGCGGGGCTGGGGATGGCACCCGAACTGCTGAGCTTGATCGTCCGCCTACATGAGGGTACGTTCGCTCGGGTTCGGTGGGGTCGCCAGGGGGAGGTTACGGAGCCCTTTCCGGTGGAGCGGGGAGTGAGGCAAGGCTGCGTCATGGCGCTGACCTTGTTCTTGATCTTTGTGAACGGGGTTGCGGACTTCCTCTCCCTGGTCCCAACCGATGCCCCTGCGATGTCTGGTGAGCGGGTCCCGATCCTCATGTTTGCGGACGACACCCTCATCATCTCAAAGACACCTAGTGGGCTCCAGCAAGCGCTGAAGCGCTTTGAAGACTTTTGTCTGGACAGGGGCTTAGAAATAAATACGGCAAAAACCAAGTTTATGGTCCTTACTGGCCGTAAAACTTATGGAACTGCCAGGCCTTTCAGAGGGATGATACATATCAATGGTTCCCCGCTGGAGCGGGTAGATGCCTTCACCTACCTGGGGGTTACCCTTCAGAGAGATCTGGGGTGGTCTAGCCAGTTAGATATGTGGTGCTAAACACCGCCAGCAGGCAGGCATCCTTCTGAAAAAATTCACCTCCTCAATAACAAAGCCCATTAGCCCATTATTAGAAGTATACGGGATGAAGGTGATAAGTTCGGCCCTTTATGGAGCCGAACTTTGGGGATTTGAAGATCTAAGAAAGCTGACGCTAGCAGAAAATGAATTTCTGCGAAAAGCCACTAGCGTTGAAAAGAAGGTGGGACCTTGGAAAAAAGGCGGTGCATGATCTTGCCTTTCTGCGACCAATACTCTACTGGCGCCGCTTATGGACCACAGAAGAATTACAGCATTATGCTCAGGGCCTGGAGGGAGATAATGGCTAAAGATTCCCTCCAAAAAATACACTGGCTGTAGGTCATTCAGTCCTTACTTTTCAAATTGGGAATGAGGGAACTATGGGAAGAGGGAAGACATGGAAAATGCTGTATTCCCCTCCAAAAAATTTTTACAAGAAAAGTATTGGGAGATGGTGAACATAGAAGAGAGGACCGAGGGCCTCTCCTCGCACTTAACAGATCGTTTCATGGATGTCATGGCCCAACCGAAACTGGAATTATATTGGTAAACAGCAGGATCACAAGCTCTACTTCCAGCTTAGAGTAGGCGCCCTTCCAGTAAGGTCTTTCACAGCTAAATGGGCAGGCGAAAATGGTAACGACAGATGTCCTAAGTGTGGGGAGGAACAAGAGTCATTAAATCATTTCCTCTTCTTCTGTCCCCTGTATACTGCCCCTAGATCGATGTGAATCAAGCCTATATGTAAACTACTTGCGATACATAGGCATGGAGAGGCTTTAAGAATCCTATATACAGACCAGACACCTATAATTGCTGTTGCTTTGGCTAAATTCTTGAAATGGGCTTGGGTAATCCGCACAAAACAAATAGCGGCAGACATGTCAAGACTAAGCTGTTTATACCTGTAAACATTAGGGGTTGCTTTTATGAGCCTTTGTGCAATTCTCCCCCAGAACAAACCTACATTGATGAGATTGATTTTATGATCTTCGAAATAATGTAATATGTAATTCGGCAATAGTCTGTTGTAGTTTAATAACTTTTTTATATTTATTGTATAAATTTTAATGGATTTTTTAAGCAATAATTATGTATTTTATGTATACTTTTGTGACTTAATTGTCGAATAAAGTTTATGAAATGAAATGAATCTGCTTAAGCATGCAGGTTCGTTCGTAAAGTGGCCCCTATGCAACCAGTAGATCTTACCATGTTCCTTCACTAAAGGGTGTACACCTGTTGACCTTCAATTAACATCTCCTGAGAAGACGAAGTGTACCAAAACAAACATATATATATGAAGCTCAACAACATATTCAAGCCATAACCAGATTTGACATTTAGCTTGATACCCACAATATTCCAAAATACCAATCTCCACATTGTCCTAAATATCGCTCTCTTTTGAATCAACTTACAAACTATTAAATGATTACCCTATGATCGCTGCATTACTGAACGGAATGACAATGCCCTTCATTATCAACCAAGTCCTAATCAATTTTGATATTTTCTGGTAGTCTTCTTTTAATTGCACTGTGGTAGGACTCGTATCACATTTATCAAACTGACAGTGCCTCTTCACGGTTCTATGGAAACACAATGTATATGTATTACTCTGTAGAAAATCTCTGCTAGTTATTCGGAACAGTTGAGACATTTACTGTCACCATCATGATATAGCACTCGACATCTAGAGAATGGCCACAATAAATCTCACAAAAAAATGAGGTTTTTCTGCACACAACGAAACTCACTGCGCCGATTTCATACAGGATCACTAACTTTTTTAGTCCTGATCATATCAGTATCTAGGGACTGAACATTGTTTGGGGACAAGAATATGTGGAATAATGTCCGGTTATACTCTCACCGATAGGACTCTCCATTATAGTGCCTATTACAGTATATCTGCATGCTGTAACAGAGTCACGATTCTTCTTAACATGATCGCTTAGACAAGTTTGGCGTTCCAAATAGCACACTACGGTTTGCGGTTACTGGACAGGTAAACATTGGCTTTTGGAAACCTGTTACAACCACAAAGTCACTGGCAAGAGTAGTTTCGTACGTATTGCCTAGGGTACAAACGTCATTTAAAAGCAAACACATCGTTCTCAATTACGCTGACTTTAGCCATAGACGAGGGGTAGACAGATTACCACTTTAACTTTGAATGGTTTCATTTCTGAATTCAACATTGTATACTTGGGTGACAGAGAGTTACCCACAAGCATCACTTCACCATAACACAGAGGAGAAACAGCTGCAGACCAGTACCAAGAAACACAGGTAAAGCGATAGTACCCATCATTATAACGAGAAGGGGTGACAATCGTTTATTAGCAACTAATCGCATAAAATAGTTTTTTTTAAACAAAACAAAAAACACAAGAACTCGAGACATTGCAAAACTGTTTCCAACAACAAAGACCGAAGCCGACATACGTCCTCTTTAATATCTAGGCTTATGTGAAGCGAGACATGCAAAAACCCATGTCCATTGTACATCAACATCCACGTGCAGTCTGAGATTGCTCCCTCCAGCTCTGATCCTCAATTAAAAACATGACTCCATACACAGTGTATTTAAGCATAGGACTGTTGTAAAGGTAGGGGTTGAGTACATATGGTAAGGTGATAGTGCAAGTTGCACATCTGAGCCCAAGACCAAGAATGCTGTTGACTATCTCCCGCCACCAGACTGCCAGTCGAGTACAGATGCACATCTGTCTTATGGTGGGAAGTAGTCAGCGCTTCAGATAAGCCCATACCCGGAGTGTGGGGCACGTCTGTCCAGTACAACCGGGAAGGTCAACACTAAGGGAAAATAACTTCCCGGCAGAGAAGCCCAAGTATCCCGCACCCAGAATAGCACACAACCGAGGCAGGGCCCGCGCTCCCTTTCCAAACAAACCCCGAAGCTTAGCTCCAAAGCCTCACCTGGTCCAGGTTCTCATCGCTGCCGCTGTCCTCCGTATCCGAGTCGATGACATTTCGGCCTTTCCGTTTCTTCACCATAGCTACAGCTTCCTCTCACGCTACTCGAGGCCGTGAACGGTGCGAAGGAACCCGGCCCCCCTTCTGGGGTTGAGCGTACACAGCACAAAGGTAACTACGCATGCGCACTTCCGCCTCTGTGCGTGAATCGTACACTGCGCACGCGCACTGACAATTCCCTAACTCCGAGTGAAAGAAAAGAAAGACTGCAAAACTAACTCTGTCGATAGCCTTAACCTGCGAGATGGTGAGAACGTGGCGGCCATTTTAAACTGCCAGTATTTTGGTACTGAAAGTCACACTCTTGGGATGTCATGCATAATACGAATGTCATATTTCTTAAATTATTATTATAATCACTGTAAGGTATGTACAAATTAAAGAGAGTTGTTATACTTTCAGCTTTTTTGCCAATAACCCGTGTTTGTTAAAATGTTTAATAAGTGAAATACTTTTACCCTTAAGAAAAATTTCACTTTGAGCTTCTGTCAAATAGAAATTCGATTGCTGGTGTAATTATCTAACTCTTGTATCTTAGATTTTCCTTTCCTGTTTATTGCCACCTATGAACTGCCTCAAAAGCCCCCACCTTCCCACTGTTGTGCGTAAAGACTAGCCCGTGCAGAGCCTTGCGTGCGCACCTCTTACTCTAAGGACGGAGCGAGTACCATATATCTTCAAACTGTGGGTGCTTGCCGTGTCTGCATTTACAGGGGGCGCAAATGCCCCAGCGAAGAAATGTAAATGAAGATGCCTGTAAGTGTGACCTTCTTTATTTGGCGCATTTGCAGGCTGTCTTAATTTACAAATCTTGAAGTGCATTAAAAAACGTATGGGAACTGTAATCTGGAGTGCCAAGGGGCCGGAGGTTATTGAGTGTGGTGGCTGGGTCAAAGACATGGCTAAAAGAACAAAATAATCTGTAAGTATTTTGTAATCTCTTTTTTTTTTAAACAATATCTATTGCGTCAACCGACAAATATCATGCAGAGCTCTGTAACCCAGAAGCCAACTGCTACATTGTACAATTTTAATTAAGGCTCCATGTTTTTCGTTTTTACTGATTTTTACAGAAAAATACTGACAGAAAACATTAATTTTGTTGTCTGTATTCCATCACACATTATTAAACTATGTTCTCTTTCGTTCTTAACAGATAAAAATAGTGCTACCGTGCCATGACAATGGTTGAAAGTGCTTTACAAATAAATACCAGTAATATAAAGTGATTTCCTACGGCCGTTACCGACCGGTAAATGGCTATTCTAGATGTAGGTGGCCTATTTTACTGATTCAGTAAATGTACCGAATCGGTAAAATACCGATTTGGTATTATTACCGATTCAGTAATTTTGAGATGTAGGTGGGACTCTTCTGAGTCCGACAGGCCTTACCGAATCGGTATTTTACCACCCAATCCAATTGGGTGGTAAAATACCGATTCCAGGTGTGCATGCACATGTGTGCATGCACACCTATGGCATGTGACAGACAGATATGCCCTTAGGGCATGTCTGTGTGCCACATGTCCCACATGCCTGAAATCGGGGTGCTAGAGGGTGTCAAAGTGACACCCCCTGCACCCTTGCAACATTCGGTATTTACCGAATCGGTAAATACCGATTCGGTAATGCCCATTGATTCCTATGGGCTCCAATGCCCATAGGAATCAATGGGCATTACCGAATCGGTATTTACCGATTCGGTAAATACCGATTCTTACAGAATCGGTAATTCAATTACCGATTCTATCTACATCTCCCCCCTTCTATTTTACCGATTCATAAATACCGAATCGGTAAAATTCGGTATTTATGAATCAGTAAAATATACTTACTTACATCTGGCCCTTGGTGCCTGAAACTGTGTTTTTTTTGTTTTACATTTTTTTGTTTTATTTAGAGCAAACTCAGTATCAAGCAATCAAATTGTCTTTATTTGATTTTCCGAGGACAGATCATAAAAGATACATACAATAAAAACAAACTACATTATCGACACATATGTTAAAAAATGACAACCACATATTAAAAAAGAGGAGCAGGTCCTAGTACAGGTGTAAGGCAAAACAGTCCAAAGAGATGGCGATCCTCATGACTTGTAAGTTACAAACTATCACATTTTTAGACAGACTTGTTTTACATTGAATAAAGTGGCAATTGCAAGAGAACTGATTTAACATTAAATAAAGTGGCAATGCAAGAATTCTTGATTCAAGGGCATCACCAAGGTGCCAAATAATTAAAAATTAACATCAACAATGGACATTTAAAAAATAATGCAAGGTCAATAATTACTAAATAAAAAGAATAAAATGCAATTTTTATCAAAATAGCAAACTCCTCTTAGCTAGAATACAATTGAGAAAACTAGCAACAGCATAATAAACATTACAATCATTAAGAGCTGGGAGCCTTGGTTTATTTGTGGCAATTGTTTAAACGTCTCCATCAAGGCACATTCGCAAGAGTGAGGTATTGGAGGAATGGGGAGCTTTCGTCTCCATTTCCGGTGGGAAAGGGCGTGTGTACTGGCCCCCACGCTCTTTTCCTTGTTCCTCAATGGGTTTATCGAACATCTGAAGGGGGCGAGGGATCTAGACTCTTCAAGTTTAGCAGCCCGCAAGATACCAGCCCTGATGTTCGCTGATGACACCCTCTTGTTATCAAAATCGCCTACGGGGTAACAGCGAACATTGGAGGCGTTTTGTTCCTTTTGTAAATCTAGGAATTTGGAGATAAATCTTTCCAAAACCAAGTACATGGTTTTTAATGCAAATACAACAAATTGCCCCCTCCCGCATATGGAGGGTTTGGCGTTGGAAAGAGTCTCCACCTTTGAGTGTCTAGGGGTAACGTTAAACTATAGGAAGGAATGTGGGTCCCATATGGTTATGGGAAACTTGAAGCAGGCCCAATAGTCTGGAGGTATACTCAAGGTTTATAATGAGTTCTCATTTAAATCTTTGGGGCCCCCAGTGGAAATTTATAAAGCACAGGCAAGAGGTGGGGCGCTCTATGGAGTAGAATTATGGGTCCACGCCAGCGCCACTTCTCTGACTACCACTGAGAATAGTTTCATGAGGCGCTTACTGAGACTTCCCCAGAGTACACCTCTGACTCCTCTACGGCTAGATTTGGGTTTGGTCCCCATACAGGAGGTCATCTCAAATCGTCCCTTACTGTATTGGAGGCGACTCTGGTCTACTCCAGAGCTCCTAAGGTATAGGGAGGACCGAAGGGACTTTTTGACCACAAGGGGCGCAAGAAAAATCCCCTGTCTGGAACACGTTAAGCAGCTCTGCCACGCATTGGGCAGGGGAGACTTGTGATTCCATGCAGAGGAAACCTGCACCCTGACCTCTAAGAGGTCGTTGGCTGCTACACTTAAACAATACCGAATGGACCTTATACTATTAATTCCATCTTTGGGTAGGCTGACCAATACTTTTTTGGGAGGCTAAGGATATTTATCAGTTTGAGAAATTCCTGGACGACATTCAGCCTACACTGGCAAAGAAGTTATATGTCCAATTTAGACATGGAATACTACCAGTGCGGGCTGTGACAAACAAGTGGTCGAACGGTCCCCATATATCAAGCGCTTGTCCTGGGTGTGATTGTTATGAAGAGACAGATCTGCACGTTCTGCTCTTCTGCCCTTCCTACTCTAGGGCCAGAGCCAAATGGATCGTCCTATTATGTAAGTCCAAGGGCCTCAGGGACTATAGGGAGGTATTTAGAATATTGAAATGTGACACCTCCCCCCTGATTGTGTTTGCAACCTCCAGATACCTTCTGTCTATGTGGTGCGCAAGAAGCGCAAAAATCTAAAATAGCCAAATGGCCCTAACCACGCCAGCGCAATCTCTCTAATTCAGAAGGTAACCATAATACTATCACGCGCATGAACTGAATCTCCTCCCCTTTTTATTCTATTTTAATCTGTATAGGATGTTGTTATACTTTTATCATCTCAGTTTAAAACATTTTAGGAAGTGTCTGTTGCTATTTGGTTTGTACAGTAGTGTTGTTTAATGGTATGCTTTTATCGGAAATTATTGTATACATGTGCTTTTATGGTTTTTAGCCGATAATAAAGCTTTTTTGACTGACTGACTGACAATCATTAAGTTGCAGTAAGTAGAAGAGAGCAGCTTTACACTTGGAGAATTTGTGCCTGTGCAATAGCGGTATTAAAAACTTCCCAGTAAACGGCAGATAAAATTGACAAAAAAGACAAAGTGTAAAATAGTTTCACTAGATTGCTCATCACATGGACAAATGGCAACAGTGTCAGAGGAGTACTGTCCTAAAGGAAAACATATCATCCAGCGAAAAGAACCCAGCCTAAATCTTGCCAACAGATTTCTTTCATAAAGTTTGGCACGTATAACAAATACAAAGCAATTGTTGGAGTCGCTTAAATAAGGCAATAATCTCTAACTGAGGGTTTGTCCACTTCCGTTATTTCCCTACAGATTTGTTTATGCTTGCGAAAACTATCCCGGGCCCAATTCTATCCTTTTTAGGTCTCGGACCGGAAATGCTGGCTTGCCAGCTTCCGGTCAGAGAATTAATGATTTTGAGTACGGAGCTTGAACCCGCCTCTGTACTCGACCTCCCCTCAATTGGCTGGCTTCCTAAACGGAGGCCAGCCATTGGAGGAGAGATCCATCACTCCGATGTAGCCCCGTCCTTTTCGGATTTGGGGGCGTCATTTTTGCTGTTCTTTAGACAGTGACGTCGTCCGTCACTCAGCACAGCAAAACACGCCCCCAAATCCGAAAATGTGGTAAGCCTAGTTGCCGCCATTGTTGCCCAGCCAGCGCCGAGTAAGGTGATGCAGCACACATGCTCCGGTGCGGATGGGGCTTCCGCCCAGTGCCTCGGAGCCCAGCTGCAGTCTTTTCCACTTCCTGATGTCCCTGGCCGTCGCCGACATGCTGAACGTCCTCTACGGTGAGTTTGTCCTTATTTGCGCAACTGTGTGATCCTGAACAGGCCGTCTCCCCCCCTCCCTCCGCCCGCAGCTCTTCTCAGGCCGGCTCCCCCCCCCTCCCTCCGCCCGCAGCTCTCCTGTGTCCGTCTCCCCCCCCCCCCTCCCTCCGCCCGCAGCTCTCCTGTGTCCGTCTCCCCCCCCTCCCTCCGACAGCAGCTCTCCTGTGTCCGTCTCCCCCCCCCTCCCTCCGACAGCAGCTCTCCTGTGTCCGTCTCCGCCCCCTCCCTCCGCCCGCAGCTCTCGTTGGGGTCTGTTTCAGTCCCCGGTGTACCAGCAAGCAGTCCGTCTGCCCATGCTATAAAGTTAATCTCTTTTAGTCCCTCATCTATATTCATTATTGTTTACACGGTGAGTCCGTCTTCACCTTTACCGTGTGAATTACATCCTGATTCCGCTCTGTAGTCCCCTATCCACTTCCTACGGAATCACAGGTGTGCCTGCTTATCTGCCAGCTTACGCTGTATTTATACATTCACTTTGGTAGGTGAGTTTGACCATTTATTTGACATCCTGACAGCACGGTGGACACGGACGCTATATCGCCGGACGCTATCCCGCCGTTCTTCTTAGGGCACCATCCTGCTTTAACTACTCGTGAAACTTCAAGGTAAACGTTGCCCCTGCAATCCCCGTCGACGTGCTATTTAACCTACTTGCGCGACTCAGCTTTTTAATTGAACATTCACTCTATTCTTTTTTAGTGGCCGATCGACTGACGGCTTGACTATCAGACATACACGGACCTTCCTTACTATTGAACCCTGAAATGTAAGCGCCTGTTATGGCAGAGTTTTTGGCTTTACTTAGAAGTGATATAGATCATTAATCCTGCTCGCATCTAGTATAGGTATTCTTAGCCTGTGTTGGCCCTTTTAAGCCCTTTTTCCAGACCTAGAAGAGGATAGCTGCTTAATGTGCCTTTATTCTTGACTTTAACCTGTCTATTGCCTATTGGCTTTGACATATTAGACACATTGGTATGGTGTATGTAGGTATTCTGACAGAGCTAAGGAGCATTTCACCCCTTTCAGGCCTAAAGCTAGAGAGACTCCATCTTGATGGAAGCAGAGAGGCTTTTTAGGGTAAAGGCAATGTTTACAGTTAAGGCTGTTGTGCTCGAGGGAAGATCCAGTTAGGACTGCTTCTTATCCGAGAAATGTGTTTTTCTCTTGGGCCCAGACGTAACAAGCAGATGGCCACTGCGGTTGCGTGGAAGCCTGGGAGCTGGCACAGGAATTCGGTGGGAGACAGCCCTCCGGTGGAAATTTCCATGAGGGGAGAGGAATCCATATTAGCGAGCTACAGGAAAGGAGGAGTGTTCATTCCAGCTTGTGTGCAAGTCAGTTCAGTTTTGGAAGTCAGTGCAGCGTGGTGTGCAGTTCAGCGTGGTGCTCAGACCAGCTTGGAGCACAGGACTGCAGGGAGCCCAGAACAACTTGGAGCTCCAAATAGCTTGCAGAGAGAGAGAGGATGTCTGCTGGGAGCTGCAGAATAGAGTGCAGTTCTTGAATGGAGAAAGAAGGCAGACGATTACTGAAGATGAGGAGGGAGGAAGCAGTGAAGGCTGTCAGCTGGAGCAACTGAACCAGAGGCGTGGTGATGTGGTGAAGGAGGGAGAGACAGAGAGAGCCCTAATCCCACCAGAGGCAGAGAGAGAAATCTTCCTTCTAATAGGTGAGGTAGTCTGAATTAGTTACACTTACACTTTCTAATCTTTTCCTTTTCAGTGGAGTGTTCCTGTTATGTTTAATCCTTCTCTTTCAAGTGGTGTGTTCTACCTATAGTCTTTGTCAGTTACATATCTGTATATGTGTTTCTTATTAGTGTAATAATAAACATCCCCATAACTACAGTGCTTGAGTTCTTTTATGATAAAGTTATCCTGGCTTCAAGCCAGTTGCTGTTGAGCCACTGATGGATCAAAAAAGGGGGGTAGGAGCGCTTAAATCAGAGAACAACTCTAGCACATAGTGTGTATATCTTTGTCCTCATATTGTAAGAATAATCTTTCCTGGTAAGTATTGCTGTTTGAACAGATGCTACCCCTGATCAGGTAAGTAATAGTGAGGGAGAGAGGAGACTTGCAACCAAGGGACTAAGTTAGTACACCATCCTATAATAAATGTCCCCAGTTTATAACTAACTGGCGTGTGGTCCCTATTCTTGTTCACTAAAGGTAAATGGCACTTCTAGGTGTTTGCTAGGCGCATGAATGGATGAGTAATCCCAATCAGGTGAGTGGTGATCACATAAATAGGGAGTGAGTGGACCTTTGATGCCAAGAGCCGGTAATACACAATAATCCGGACCCACATCTAAAGTTATTATTGTAGTTTCATCCCGAGTAGACAGCTGAGATAATATCCCAATATATATATATATGTATAGGTGTTCATAGGAATGTGGTCGTCGTTTGACACGCGGCGTTAATGAGAGCACTGGAGTGTCAAACCAGTGTGTAAAGCCACCGGATTGTGGTAAAAGACTAAGTGAGAGCGGTGAGAGGGAGATCACCGTGGATGTTTCGCAGGATCGCGAACGCTGGAAAAGAGAGCATTGGGTTCTGCAGGCCCGTGTGTAGACACGCCGGATTGTGTGTCAGATCTGCCCTGGGGTAGAACGGTCTGGGTCGAGGCGACCGCGAGACCAACTGATGTGAATAAGTGTAGTGTATGGATATCCCTAGTAATCTTAGTATAATATGAGCTTGTATATTGCGAGTTCCCTATCCTCAGGTAGGTACCAGGTGCCTGGATAGGTGGTCCTGAGGACGGAAGGTGAGTACGTTTTGGCTGGGTCATAGGGGCCCCTGGGGGCTGATCCCATCTAAACAGAAAATCCAGCCATTACATTTTGGCGTAGTCGGCATCTTACGGACTCTGTGTGACCCCATGTGTTGTGAGTAAACGCCAATTACATTTTGGCGTAGTCGGCATCTTACGGACTCTGTGTGACCCCATGTGTTGTGAGTAAACGCCAATTACATTTTGGCGTAGTCGGCATCTTACGAACTCTGTGTGCCTGGCCATGTGCTTAGATTGTCTCCCATGTGTTGTGAGGGAGTGCCCTGAACGCCAATTACATTTTGGCGTAGTCGGCATCTTACGAACTCTGTGTGCCCGGCCATGTGTTTAGATTGTCTCCCATGTGTTGTGTGGGAGTGCCCTGAGTGCCATGTACGCCAATTACATTTTGGCGTAGTCGGACAGTTTACGAACTCTGTGTGCCTGGCCATGTGCTTAGAGAGTTGCCCATGTGTTCTGAGGGAATGCCCTGAACACTAGTTCCATCTGGCGTAATGTTGCAGTTTATGTAGCCTGTTAGACCTATTGGCTTGAACAGTTGCAGCGTGAGGAGATTGTATTACATCATGGCATTTGGTTTATTCAGGGTGGAAGGAATGGTTTTCATCTTGGTGTTTAAACTGTCAGAGTTGAAGGATGGCATTACATGAGGAAGTCAGTTACATCTTTGTGATGGTCCAATTGTATAAATGTGTGTAAAAAGTGCTTTTAAATTGCCCATTAAATTGCTTGCTGCATCTGCTTATGCTGTGCAATGTGAAATGTGTTCATTTTAATATGCTCTGTGGAGTTCTGTGAATATAGCTCCTTGTAAATATGGCTTTAGAATAGCGCCATTTTAATGTGCCTTATGAGGTGCATGTTCTCATGTTGATCTGTTGTGTTGCCTGTGAATGGTGCTTTGAATATATTCCTTGTGTTGTTTATTGTCTTGTAAATATGGCTTTAGAATAGCGCCATTTTAATGTGGCTTGTGAGGTGCAGGTTCTCATGTTGATCTGTTGTGTTGCTTGTGAATGGTGCTTTGGATATATTCTTTGTGAAAAGCGTGTTGTTTTTTGAGTTTGTTTATTGTCTTGTAAATATGGCTTTAGAATAGCGCCATTTTAATGTGGTTTGTGAGGTGCATGTTCTTATGTTAATCAGTTGTGTTCCTTGTGCATTGCGCCTTGGAAATGTTGTTTGTGAAAGGCTTGTCTTGTAAATATGGCTTGTGAATAGCGCCATGTGGTCATGGCTTGGACAGGGCATGTTCTCATTACGTTTGGCAGGAGAGAGCTGGATCTTTCTCGGGTGCTTGGGGATAACGTTTTTGAAAATATGTACGTGTCTTTTGTAAACGTGAAGAAATGTGCTAATGATTTTCCCATGTATAAATGGACGTTGGGAAATGTTTCCATTTGAGCTGCCAAAGGGTTAATATCTTGAGTTGAGGTGGCAGCCTTTATTTGTTACATGCTGTCAACATGCATGGTTATCTGACCTGACTATAAAAGTCAGTGAATTATTTTAAGGATTTTTGATGGTTTGATTTTGACTTTTTTTTTTTGGTTCCTTGGTCAGCCTACGTGCTTTGTCAGTTTCTTGACGGAAAGGTAACATCTTGTGTTTTGAGAAGAGTTCTGTTCATTTCACATTCCTTTTGAAATGCGTCTACGTATTTGTGTGGGTTCACTTTGGAACTGAAGTGTTTATAAATCAACCAGTGAATTACGGAGAAAGCTGTTCTTTTAAAATGAGAGAAATGTTAAAAAGATAGCCTTAGAGTGCACGCTACGAGCTGTTTTCATTAATTATTTCTGTGAGGGGTTTCCATCTAGACAGGAATGTGATGGTTGCAATAATAATAGGTTTAGAATAATAAATCTTGTCCGACAGTGCGTGGTAACATGTGCTTTTAATTAGTGTGAGGCAACCATGTGCTTTTAAATGAAAAAAGTTAAAACGTGACATTATTATTTTCCCCAATGTAAAATGAAAATGTATGCTTTTATAAATGTGTCATCAAAAAATGTGAACTTAAATATAATGTTGAAATGAATATGCATTTTATGCTGTTTTACAAATTATTTCTTTTTGACAAATGGGCCATGTTAATTCGTTTCTCAAATGCAGAATGTATATAATTTGGTGTGCAAAAGATAGTTGCCCCTTTTAAATAAGTGCTCATATTTTTAAATGTTTTATGGACAAACGTCTTTTTAAAAAAAAAAAAATTGGATCTTTTTTAATTGGCAATACACTGTAACAGAATTGTTTTTTTTTATTAATATTAGCCTCCGTTAGTTTGAGAATCAGGCCATGAGAACAGGCAAAAGGAATTTGTTTTTTGACCTTGGCAGCCCAGCTGGTCTGCGCAGACGAACTTTTTTTCATTCTGCAAGTTTCGATCACGTCCCAGTGTGTTATGATGGGCTACAATCCAATTTTCTTCCGCGCACGGCTTGTTTATTTAAGGGCGGGGTGGCCTGGGCTTCTCTGACCAGGGATAATTGGGAGGCTTGCAGTGCCCTGCTGATGCTGTCATCATTTGGCAGTATTTCAAATTTTTTTTTTCACACTGTAGCGTGACTCTTGCCCAGAAGGGTGAGACTGGCTTAGTTAGGATTAGGGTATGTTAGGCCCCACTCAATGTTATTCAAAGTTAAATTTTGAATGTTTTTAATTAATTAGGATATTCTCTTTTCGATAATGAAAGGCACCCGGGGTGCTTTTTAAATGGAAAATTTTATTTTACAAGAATAATGATACTTTTTCTCTGGTTTCTAGGATTGCTGCAGTTGGGGTGCGTGCGTGCATCTGCCCACTCCCTTTATTTGTTTTAGCTTTTTATTTTCATGTTATTATTTTAGTTTATTGTTTTGGATGATGGAACCAGACCAGACCAGACCAGACCAGACCGGGTGATGGATGGCCGCATTGGAGGAAGTACCGAGGATGCAGGGTGGTGGCCTACACTGAATAATTTGGACTGTGTTATTAATACCTTGGCCTGCGTCTTTTTATGGACATCTCTACGAGCAGGCCCCACTTTTTTTTTAAAAAAAATATATATAATACAAATATGTTTTATTTGGGACAGAATTATACATGTATTTTGATGAATTATCCCTTGGACAATCAGGCCCCACTTTTAAAGAACAAAAAAGTACGAAATGTTTTATTTGTAACAGTATTATAAAAGAATTTGGACATTGAATAATCCCTTGGACAAGCAGGCCCCACTTTTAAAAAAAAATATGTCACCTATTATAGTTTTTCTGTTTTCTTCAAAACAGTTTTTCCCAAATGAAGGACCTTTTTTGAATGATGGCGCACACATGTGCTCCACTGTGTGATTTAAGCTTGATGTTACACTAGTTATCTTGTAGACTGGGGTTGTAGTTTTTTTACTGTTCTTGCATTTTCACCTTGATTGATCATAGGGTGGTTACCTTACAATTTAGATGGTTCTGGGTGGTGTGTCTTTTAGTTTGATTATGTGTTAATGTTTATCCAGACCTTGCAACAGTTTGTCATGTTTATTTCTCAGATTTCACCTTAAATTGACTAATGTCAGCAGGTAGGCCTCATTTAGGCCTATTGTTATTTTCATCACACACACAAGCCCCTACACCAATAGTTTCATGATTCATCATTAGCTTAAGTTGCCTATAGTACGTATGGCTCATTTAGGCCCTTTCTTATTTTCTCATTAGGAGTTGAAATACATTTAGCCTTAAGTTGTCCGAAGTAGGCCCATTTAGGCCCCTTGCTGTTTTCATTCAACACATAAGTCCCTACATCACTAGATTTCACCAGTTATCATTAGAAGTTGAGGCACATTTAGTTTGAGGATGCTTTGGTTAGTTTCTGTTGTTATCAGATCCAATCTCAGATATGTTTCAGCATTCAGGTCAAGGGTGCTTTGATTTGTTTTTAGGTTTCTATTCCCTACAATTGAGTTTCAGGTGGAATTTTCTTGAGTTGTCAGTGTTTTTAGGGAGTTTTTTTTTAGGTTTTTGATTTGTTGATAGATTGTGTTGATGTTTGTTTATTTAGATGTTATTGTTTGTTAGATGTTCGCAAGATAGGGATCTAAGGGTGGATGGCAGGGATATTTAGCAGTGATATAGATCTTAATCTTGCTCACATCTAGGATAGGTATTTTTAGCCTATGTTGATAGATTGTGTTGATGTTTGTTTGTTTGGATGTTATTGTTTATATAGATGCTCGCATGATAAGGATCTAAGGGTGGAATGTTATGGCAGAGTTTTTGGCTTTACTTAGAAGTGATATAGATCATTAATCCTGCTCGCATCTAGTATAGGTATTCTTAGCCTGTGTTGGCCCTTTTAAGCCCTTTTTCCAGACCTAGAAGAGGATAGCTGCTTAATGTGCCTTTATTCTTGACTTTAACCTGTCTATTGCCTATTGGCTTTGACATATTAGACACATTGGTATGGTGTATGTAGGTATTCTGACAGAGCTAAGGAGCATTTCACCCCTTTCAGGCCTAAAGCTAGAGAGACTCCATCTTGATGGAAGCAGAGAGGCTTTTTAGGGTAAAGGCAATGTTTACAGTTAAGGCTGTTGTGCTCGAGGGAAGATCCAGTTAGGACTGCTTCTTATCCGAGAAATGTGTTTTTCTCTTGGGCCCAGACGTAACAAGCAGATGGCCACTGCGGTT
Source organism: Lissotriton vulgaris (assembly GCF_964263255.1). Taxonomy (NCBI): domain Eukaryota; kingdom Metazoa; phylum Chordata; class Amphibia; order Caudata; family Salamandridae; genus Lissotriton; species Lissotriton vulgaris. Next base: position 135,006,747 of record NC_141697.1, on the reverse strand, counting down.
GCGTGGAAGCCTGGGAGCTGGCACAGGAATTCGGTGGGAGACAGCCCTCCGGTGGAAATTTCCATGAGGGGAGAGGAATCCATATTAGCGAGCTACAGGAAAGGAGGAGTGTTCATTCCAGCTTGTGTGCAAGTCAGTTCAGTTTTGGAAGTCAGTGCAGCGTGGTGTGCAGTTCAGCGTGGTGCTCAGACCAGCTTGGAGCACAGGACTGCAGGGAGCCCAGAACAACTTGGAGCTCCAAATAGCTTGCAGAGAGAGAGAGGATGTCTGCTGGGAGCTGCAGAATAGAGTGCAGTTCTTGAATGGAGAAAGAAGGCAGACGATTACTGAAGATGAGGAGGGAGGAAGCAGTGAAGGCTGTCAGCTGGAGCAACTGAACCAGAGGCGTGGTGATGTGGTGAAGGAGGGAGAGACAGAGAGAGCCCTAATCCCACCAGAGGCAGAGAGAGAAATCTTCCTTCTAATAGGTGAGGTAGTCTGAATTAGTTACACTTACACTTTCTAATCTTTTCCTTTTCAGTGGAGTGTTCCTGTTATGTTTAATCCTTCTCTTTCAAGTGGTGTGTTCTACCTATAGTCTTTGTCAGTTACATATCTGTATATGTGTTTCTTATTAGTGTAATAATAAACATCCCCATAACTACAGTGCTTGAGTTCTTTTATGATAAAGTTATCCTGGCTTCAAGCCAGTTGCTGTTGAGCCACTGATGGATCAAAAAAGGGGGGTAGGAGCGCTTAAATCAGAGAACAACTCTAGCACATAGTGTGTATATCTTTGTCCTCATATTGTAAGAATAATCTTTCCTGGTAAGTATTGCTGTTTGAACAGATGCTACCCCTGATCAGGTAAGTAATAGTGAGGGAGAGAGGAGACTTGCAACCAAGGGACTAAGTTAGTACACCATCCTATAATAAATGTCCCCAGTTTATAACTAACTGGCGTGTGGTCCCTATTCTTGTTCACTAAAGGTAAATGGCACTTCTAGGTGTTTGCTAGGCGCATGAATGGATGAGTAATCCCAATCAGGTGAGTGGTGATCACATAAATAGGGAGTGAGTGGACCTTTGATGCCAAGAGCCGGTAATACACAATAATCCGGACCCACATCTAAAGTTATTATTGTAGTTTCATCCCGAGTAGACAGCTGAGATAATATCCCAATATATATATATATGTATAGGTGTTCATAGGAATGTGGTCGTCGTTTGACACGCGGCGTTAATGAGAGCACTGGAGTGTCAAACCAGTGTGTAAAGCCACCGGATTGTGGTAAAAGACTAAGTGAGAGCGGTGAGAGGGAGATCACCGTGGATGTTTCGCAGGATCGCGAACGCTGGAAAAGAGAGCATTGGGTTCTGCAGGCCCGTGTGTAGACACGCCGGATTGTGTGTCAGATCTGCCCTGGGGTAGAACGGTCTGGGTCGAGGCGACCGCGAGACCAACTGATGTGAATAAGTGTAGTGTATGGATATCCCTAGTAATCTTAGTATAATATGAGCTTGTATATTGCGAGTTCCCTATCCTCAGGTAGGTACCAGGTGCCTGGATAGGTGGTCCTGAGGACGGAAGGTGAGTACGTTTTGGCTGGGTCATAGGGGCCCCTGGGGGCTGATCCCATCTAAACAGAAAATCCAGCCATTACAGCGCCGCTGTCACACGCAGCGCTTTGATAGTTTCCCTTATCGGAGGTCCTTTAAAATTCCAACTTACCATTATATTTATACAGGCATCAGTCCTTCAGTAGCCGATCTTTAGGCATTTCACGTGAAAAAGGAATTTTCTCGCTATCACGGGCCGTTTTTATCACTTACAAGCCTGTTTCTATTTAAGGTAATTACAGCATTCATTTATATGCACGTAGTACCTCGACACTGCATTGATATACGAACCTCATACTATGCGGGTCTCTCTTTCTCTTTTGCGTAGCTGGCTCCGAGATTTTAATTGTTCTACACCATCCTCTTATGTGGGCTCTCTATCTATATAGCGTCCTGTAGCCCTCTGAAGATTTTCTGGAAGTTATGTAAAGGTGTTGGTTTATTCGCCTTGTCATTTTATTTGTCCACGTATATCAGCCTCTACGTTTGGCTTTATTCAGTTATGTGTCGGGCCTGATTTGTAGGTATTGCCATATCATTCTAAATCAAAGAAACAGTTTAGTTCTTTGGTTCTATTCAAGTATAGTCTTTTTGTGTGTGTGAATAGGGAATATCATTGTGCGCATTGTCCTGTCACATGTTTCCTTCCCCCATAAATTAATCTCATCATTTAACTAGTGCCTATACCTATTGTATCTCAATTGATCCTTGAATCTGATCCTCTGTCTCCATATGTCGATGTTATCCTATGTGAGATTAATCATTAATTTTCTTTTAAAAGAATGTCTAGTGCTCATGTGGCCCGGAATCGATACTTCTCTTGATCATTTGATAATTTATATGCTCTAGGAATGTCTATGACGTGATGTCCCAGAATTAATGATTTTGAGTACGGAGCTTGAACCCGCCTCTGTACTCGACCTCCCCTCAATTGGCTGGCTTCCTAAACGGAGGCCAGCCATTGGAGGAGAGATCCATCACTCCGATGTAGCCCCGTCCTTTTCGGATTTGGGGGCGTCATTTTTGCTGTTCTTTAGACAGTGACGTCGTCCGTCACTCAGCACAGCAAAACACGCCCCCAAATCCGAAAATGTGGTAAGCCTAGTTGCCGCCATTGTTGCCCAGCCAGCGCCGAGTAAGGTGATGCAGCACACATGCTCCGGTGCGGATGGGGCTTCCGCCCAGTGCCTCGGAGCCCAGCTGCAGTCTTTTCCACTTCCTGATGTCCCTGGCCGTCGCCGACATGCTGAACGTCCTCTACGGTGAGTTTGTCCTTATTTGCGCAACTGTGTGATCCTGAACAGGCCGTCTCCCCCCCTCCCTCCGCCCGCAGCTCTTCTCAGGCCGGCTCCCCCCCCCTCCCTCCGCCCGCAGCTCTCCTGTGTCCGTCTCCCCCACCCCCTCCCTCCGCCCGCAGCTCTCCTGTGTCCGTCTCCCCCCCCTCCCTCCGACAGCAGCTCTCCTGTGTCCGTCTCCGCCCGCAGCTCTCGTTGGGGTCTGTTTCAGTCCCCGGTGTACCAGCAAGCAGTCCGTCTGCCCATGCTATAAAGTACATTGCTTTCAGCACGTAGTCGCATTTATTTTTACAGTGCCCATGCTTTTCTGTATTACACACATTACATCATTTGGCATGTTTAAATTCCTCTTTATAGTGCTGCGTTCATGTATTTTCACACAGTTTCAAAATGTCCGCTGTAGTTTCCTGTTCACGTGTATTTTAGTTCGGGAGTTCAAAGCGGGCTCTGCAGCCAGAATGTGGGCCACTTTTTTCGTCAGTGCCCGGGCCGAATTGTGATCCCAATCCGACCCTGATGCCGGGTACTGTGCGCATTGAGCAGAAGGGCTAGCTTTTCATGTGGCTCTGTGGCCCCTGGCACCGCCGGTACAACAGTACGACACATGTCCTGGGGCCCAGCCTCGCTTTTGCTGCTCTTCGTTCGTTTGATGAGACAGGATGCTGCTCTCTGCAGTGAGTTGCGACGCCTTGCTGTTTTTCCTTGAAGTGGACTGTGATTATATTTTGGCGTCTGTGGTTAAAGTCTACCATAAGTCTGCGTGGGCTGCGCTGGTGCCCTGTCAGCTGTTGTGAATGATTGAGTTTTGCCATCCTTCTGTGTCATCTTTCGGTTACTTCGTAGCGCTATGAGAAGCTACACTCAGCTTAGCCTTCATTTCATATGGTAACGTTTGGAGCAAGCAACAGGTCAGGATGGACTGAAGGTTGGATTCAGCCCTCTATTTCGCGCTGTCAGGCTGTCCACGGCAGGCCCCCGCTCCTGCGTGCGCTTTCAAGAGCCACAGACAGACAGTAGTGCTGCTGCTGGTGTCCCCTAGCGCCGCACCAGCTGTCCGTGCTTCTGAGCACTACCACCAGCAGGGCTGGTGGCGGTGCGGTCTAACGCCAAACAGGCCACCTTGTGAGCTGTCCTTGCTTCTGGGCACTAACAGCAAGTGCTGGTGGGGGCGTGTCCTGGCGCTACACTGGCCACAGTGTGATCAGTCCGTGCTTCTGGGCATTACCGACTGCAGGGCTGATAGTGGTGGTGGGGCCTAGCGCCACAAAGGCCACCGTGTGAGCTGTCCATGCTTCTGGGCACTACCGACAGCAGGGCCGGTGATGGGGTCTCAAAGTGCCACCCAGGCCACGGTGTGAGCTGCCCTTGCCTCTGGGCACTATAGATAGTAGTGCTGCTGGTGTATCCTAGCGCAACACAGACCAGCTTGTGAGTTGCTCCTGCTTCTCGACGCTGTTGAATTGTGTCCCAGCGAGTCACACAAGCCAGCTGCATTCCAGAAGCTTCTTTGAAAATAAAGAGAGGGGCTCCTCTTTGTTTGATTTCCAATTCCAAGACGTATTTAATGAAGTACGACGCCACAGTGGGATCGCATCAGTAAAGTAGGGGGAGGGGCAAAAGGGTGTTGTACATCGATTTGGATATGTGTCATCGGGTGATATTGATATTGGGAAGGTCAGTTTCACGTTCAATAGAAAGAATTCCTGCAGAACATAAACAACATGTCTTTATATCGAGTTTTTACTTCACTGCCGCTCTTTCTAATCGCTCTAAATGGCAGATGGCAGTACTAACCAATGCAATGGTACTCATCGACCTCAAGAGGCTGAAGAGCTAAGTTGGTTTTGAATTATTCAACCCCAGGACTCACAAGTACACAAGATGACAGCAAAATGTAACGTTTGTAGCGGGTTAAGCTTCATTTACATACACAAAATCGTTACCCTAAATGCAGCAGGAAGTGAGGCTGACCGAAGGAGGGAGGAACAGAGAGTCCACGCTGAGGTGGAGGCAGTGCTTTAAATGGGCCGGTACCAGTACTTTTCTATTTTGAGAGGGAGAGTGCCTGCACTTCTGAAGAGAGACGTAATACTTATTTGGAGAGTACCCACCCTTCTCAGAACTACGCAGGCGCTCTGGTACAGAGTGCCTGCACTTCTTTTTTTCCCATTTCAAGCACTGGTGGGAGGAGGAGAGAGTCAGTGGTGAGATGGAGAAGAGAGGGTGAGGTGGGGTGAGTGTTATAAAAATGTATTCTCTCTAATGCTCTCCTATTGCCATTGTAAATGACAATACCATTTATTTATGTTTGAAAAAAATGTTTAAAAAAAAAAATGTAATGAGCAATGCCAATAGCTCTACCTTTAATAATGCCGAGACCATTGCATTGTAAATGCTTGTTTTCGATTGACTCTGGGTGCTCAAACAATGAGGCACAGTCAAGTGCCGAAAAGCAGTTTTTAATATATTGAAGCCATGGGATGGTCAAACCACGGGCGCAGGCCACTGAAGGAAGCAGGCTTGGGAAAGTGGGGAGACCTCTGCGTTAACACTCAACTCTTGGATTGGGAATCTTTATCTAATTTAACTGGCTGGCCCCTCACAAGATTCAAATACTACCAATTGTCATCATGGTGGGGAAGACAGCGCTGGGGAGAGGTTGAGGAGACCCAGTCTCTAGACTTCATCAGCAGAGTCGGAGGCTGGAAGCGGGAGGTGGCCTTCTGGTACAATACTCTGGTGACTGCAAAGGATAGCCTGGATTCTGATATAATGAGTCTATGGGGCAATTCCATAACGGAGAATAGAGAGGAGATACAGAAAGTCTGGGCCGACTCATTTACTATGTCACAAAAGATAATCAAACCAGCTAATCTCAGAAGAAACCACCTATTCACCGCTTACAGGGTTTATTGGACCCCTGCCAAACTATGTAGGATTTCTGCTGATAATTATCTTTGTCCGAGGTGTAATTCTCCGGCTGCAGACGACCTACACATGTTTATGGATTGCCGAGAAATTACCAGTTATTGGAGACATGTGTGTGATTTCCTGGAGGAGGTTTTACTAATACCATTTACCTGTTCCCCCAGGCTGATTTTCTTTGGCCTCCTTCAGGGGTACTCAATGAATAGTCCAGCCACACAGTTCTTGTTCTATGTTGTAGTTATTGCCAGGAAGGAAATTTGCAGAGAGTGGAAGTCGAAGGCCCCCCCAAGATTTGCTGACTGCTTAAAAAGTATTATGATGATTGCCCAGTCGGCTAGGTTGTGTGGTGGAGAGAGTGCCAATAAGATTTGGCCCGCGGTAAAAGATTGGTCGGAAAAATAATCAAGTGTCCAATGATTATGCCAGAGGTTTTGTGGTCCGGTCCTCCCTGGTAATAAGGTAATAGGGAGTTGGACAAGGAGACAGCCTACCTCTGGGCGATTTCAGTAGGCCGTGCACATAATCCAGGGGCGGAATCTAAATCTATATGTGCAAAAGGCTCTGAAAGATCCCATCTAGAGCATACATTTTCTGGTGGCATATATGAGGACAAAACAAAAGTGCAGAAAAGCAGTTTTTGAGGTCTCGTTATTCCATTCCGCAAGGAATGAATAGCGAGAATTATAGGGTTGCATCAGGAAAGCTAAACCAGCCAGCGGATTTCCACAAGTGCATGTGATCGTGAAAGCGCATCCGCCTGCTGGGTTAGCTTTCCTGATGCAACACTAACCATCACTTCAAAGGGATCCGCTCCGCCCCCTGCTGCACGCGCTTTCCATCCAGTGTGGCATTACGCCCGCTTATCAAAGCCGGCATTCTTCCCTGCAGCGACCATCTGGCTCGCCTCTCTACTCCTCCCTCCTGGCTCCTGCGCATCTTCATTTATTACCTCTCAGTAAACAAGCTTCAAAGGGGCTGCTATCATCATTCACACCTCCCGTGCTTAGCACGCAGAACGGTGCCCATTTGCCTTGCATACCACGCTAAATTCATAAAAGAAACGCTTTATAATGAGCTGTTTACTTTCTTTTCATGGTGGAACAAAGCCAGGTGAGCCGTATCATACCTCACTGATAACTATCGTCTATTGTAGTTAACAACACCAGGTTCAACTTGTGACTTCAGGCGCTACACGCATCTTTGCAGGGTGTGTGCACAACCTAACGCCATTTTTTGTAGCTACCTTTACGAATATCATTGGGTATTACGACCCTATCTACGTGCCTTGAAGTAGCATCCTGATGGCTTAAGGTGCTTGCTCACCAGTCCGCACTCAATGCACTCTCTTATCTTCTCCTTCCTGCTGCCCAGGCTCCGCATTTCACCCATTGAAATAACTTTAGGTGTGCGGTGTTATCTGATTGGAAAAGAAGGAGCTTCCGTTACTTGAAGCCTGCATTCCAGGAGTTCCTGCCAAATATGTGTAATTTTTTCAGATTTTTTCAAGTCCCTGGTTTATTTCCATGCCTTAGGATGTACATGCCGGTCGCTGCAAATTCATAAAAGAAACACTTTATAATGAGCTGTTTACTTTCGTTTCATGGTAGAACAAAGCCAGGTGAGCCATATCATACCTCACTGATAACTATCGTCTATTGTAGCGAACAACACCAGGTTCAACTTGTGACTTCAGTCGCTACATGCATCTTTGCAGGGTGTGTGCACAACCTAACACCATTTTTTGTAGCTACCTTTACGAGTATCATTGGGTATTACGAACCTGTCTACGTGCCTTGAAGTAGCATCCTGATGGCTTAAGGCGCTTGCTCACAAGTCCGCACTCAATGCACTCTCTTATCTTCTCCTTCCTGCTGCCCAGGCTCCGCATTTCACCCATTGAAATAACTTTAGAGCAGCATAAAAGGGTATACAAACAAAGTAATGTAACTAAACAGAACATATATTCTTAACTAAATGTGGCACATACATTGATAATATATGGAACGTATGTAAGAATAACATAACATATGTAGAGTGCAGATTCAGAGTGCAGAGTGCAGATTCAGTGTGCAGAGTGCAGATTCAGAGAGCAGAGTGCAGATTCAGAGTTCAGAGTGCAGATTCAGAGTGCAGATTCAGAGTGCAGATTCAGAGTGCAGATTCAGAGTGCAGAGTACAGAGTGCAGATTCAGAGTGCAGATTCAGATTATAGATTCAGAGTGCATAGTGCAGATTCAGAGTGCAGAGTGCAGATTTAGAGTGCAGATTCAGAGTGCAGAGTGCAGATTCAGAGTGCAGATTCAGAGTGCAGATTCTGAGTGCAGAGTGCAGATTCAGAGTGCAGATTAAGAGTGCAGATTCAAAGGGCAGATTTAGAGTGCAGAGAGCAGATTCAGAGTGCAGATTCAGAGTGCAGATTCAGATTGCAGAGTGCAGATTCAGAGAGCAGAGTGCAGATTCAGAGTGCAGAGTGCAAATTGTGAGTGCAGATTGTGAGTACAGAGTGCAGATTGTGAGTGCAGATTGTGAGTGCAGAGTGCAGATTCAGAGTGCAGAGTGCAGATTCAGAGTGCAGATTGTGAGCGCAGATTCAGAGTGCAGAGTGCAGATTCAGAGTGCAGAGTGGAGATTGCAGAGTCAGAGTGCAGATTCAGAGTGCCGAGTGCAGGTGCAGAGTGCAGATGCCGAGTGCAGATTCAGAGTGCAGATTCAGAGTGCAGATTAAGAGTGCAGATTCAAAGGGCAGATTTAGTGTGCAGAGAGCAGATTCAGAGTGCAGATTCAGAGTGCAGATTCAGAGTGCAGATTCAGAGTGCAGATTGTGAGTGCAGAGTGCAGATTGTGAGTGCAGAGTGCAGATTGTGCGTACAGAGTGCAGATTTTGAGTGCAGATTCAGAGTGCATATTCAGAGTGCAGATTGTGAGTGCAGATTCAGAGTGCAGATTGTGAGTGCAGAGTGCATATTCAGAGTGCAGATTGTGAGTGCAGAGTGCAGATTATGAGTGCAGAGTGCAGATTCAGAGTGCAGATTCAGAGTGCAGAGTGCAGATTTTGAGTGCAGAGTGCAGATTCAGAGTGCAAAGTGCGGATTGTGAGTGCAGAGTGCAGGTTCAGAGTGCAGATTCATAGTGCAGATTCAGAGTGCAGATTGTGAGGGCATAGTGTAGATTGTGAGTGCAGATTCAGAGTGCAGATTGCGAGTGCAGATTGTGAGTGCAGAGTACAGAGTGCAGATTCAGAGTGCAGATTGTGAGTGCAGAGTGCAGATTGTGAGTGCAGAGTGCAGATTGCAGATTCAGAGTGCAGCGTGCAGATTGTGAGTGCAGATTCAGAGTGCAGATTCAGAGTGCAGATTGTGAGTGCAGATTCAGAGTGCAGATTCAGAGTGCAGAGTGCAGATTCAGAGTGCAGATTGCAGATTCAGAGTGCAGATTCAGAGTGCAGAGTGCAGAGTGCTGATTCAGAGTGCAGATTGTGAGTGCAGAGTGCAAATTGTGAGTGCAGATTGTGAGTGCAGAGTGCAGATTGTGAGTGCAGATTCTGAGTGCAGAGTGCAGATTCAGAGTGCAGAGTGCAGATTCAAAGTGTAGATTCAGAGTGCAGAGTGCAGATTCAGAGTGCAGATTGTGAGTGCAGAGTGCAGATTGTGAGTGCAGAGTACAGACTGTGAGTGTAGAGTGCAGATTATGAGTGCAGAGTGCAGATTCAGAGTGCAGATTCGGAGTGCAGATTGTGTGAGTGCAGAGTGCAGATTCAGAGTGCAGAGTGCAGATTGTGAGTGCAGAGTGCAGATTCAGAGTGCAGTTGCAGAGTGCACTCAGCACCACCACAGCATCACTCAGCACCACCACAGCATCACTCAGCACCACCACAGCATTACTCAGCACCACCACAGCATCACTCAGCACCACCACAGGATCACTCAGCACCACCACAGCACCACTCAGCGCAACCCCAGCATCACTCAGCACCACCACAGCATCACTCAGCGCCACCACAACATCACTCAGCGCCACCACAACATCACTCCGCGCCATCACAACATCACTCTGCGACATCAAAGCATCAATCTGTGCAACCATTCAACAACAACTGGTTCAATTATGTTCTCTCAATGTTTCAAGCTTTATTACAAATGTCACAAAAAGATGTTATTTCACTTCTGTTCTTGGATTGTCATCACAATACAATACACTGAACATAATCTTCACAAAAGTTATTTACAAAAGTTTAAGCTATTGCCATTATAAATTACAATCACTTTTATTTAAGTATTAATTATTTAAAAAAATTAAAAGCCGTTGTTATTTGTAATAGCAATACATCTAAGTCACGTAAATACAAAACATGTTGCATTACAAATGCTATAGGTGTCACATTTGCGAAAGTTATAACTATTGGCATTGAAAATAACAAAGCTATTAATTTAGCTATTTTCAAAACCAACACATAAATAAAAAAATTGTCATTTACAAGACCAATAGCTCAAACTTTCATAATGCGAGACCTATTGCATTGCAAATGCTTGTTAATATATTGAAGCCATGGGATGGTCAAACCACGGGCGCAAGTTAAACAATCTCTAATAACAGCCCGTTTAAAATCTGCTTCTTGGTTGGACCAGATTGGCACCTAAGAGCCAAGGGGCAGCATTAATGGTGTCTTGGACATACTCCATGCCTAACTCCAGGTTTAGTTTAGTTTATAGGCTTCTATAGCGCTTGAATCACCCTCTGAAGGGTATCTCAGCTCTCGGGATTTGCAGCAGAGGTAACGGCAATGGGCTGATCTAAAACAGAGCTGTTTTCAAGGCTTTCCTTAATTTCCGATGACCAAGGCATTGTCTTAAGACAATAGGGAGTTGGTTCCATAGGAGTGGCGCTTGATATGAAAAGCCCTTGCTGTTCATGTCTTTTTAGGTCTCGCCTGAGCCAATGTGCTTGCGCATTGCTCCGGCGAGATTATAGTAAGCGGACAAGAAATGTCTACCAAAACGGCTGCAGATCGCATACAGTTCATGTGATCTATGCACCTGCACACCATCGACAGCCACATAACACACCACCATTTGTCTGGGCCTCGGCATCAGACTTCAAAGGCTGCCGCTCCCCCACCCCCCGCGTGCATATCGCGCACCACCATTTGTCTGTGCCTCGGCATCAGACTTCAAAGGCTGCCACCTCCTTCTTTAACTCCCTGTTTTCTTCTTCTGTGCTAATCTGCTGTTCTCTTCCACCCGCCTCTTTCTCTAACTCCCTGTTCTCTTCTCCTGTGCTGATCGGCTGCTCTCTTCCACCCGCCTCCTTCTTTAACTACATGTTCTCTTCTGCTGTGCTGGTATGCTGCTCTCTTCCACACACCTCCTTCTCTAACTCCCTGTTCTCTTTTGCTGTGCTGATCTGCTGCTCTCTTCCACGCCGCCTCCTTCTTTAACTCCCTGTTCTCTTCTCCTGTGCTAATCTGCTGCTCTCTTCCACCCCACCTCCTTCTCTAACTCCCTGTTCTCTTCTCTTCTTCTGTGCTGATCTGCTGCTCTCTTCCACCCGCCTCCTTCTCTAACTCCCTGTTCCCTTCTCTTCTCCTGTGCTGATCTGTTGCTCTCTTCCACCCGCCTCCTTCTTTAACTCCCTGTTAACTTCTGCTGATCTGCTGCTCCCTTCCACCTCACCTCCTTCTCTATTTTTATTTTTTTATTTATAAAGTTTTATATAGCTTGAACCAGATCCCGAAGGATATCAGAGCGCTTTACATGAGGATCAATTGAAACCCAAGTTACATGTTATATCCAAGCATAATAAGGCACAGAGACAATGAACAAGAATAGCAGATATTCATGGATACTATCATTATATATATAGCGCTGGCTAGACCCGTAGGTATCAGAACGCTTTACATTAGGTTGCACAATGTTACGGAAAATTATAACAATTACACATTACATCAAAAATAAGCAACATATTGAGAGAACTCCCTGTTCTATTCTCTTCTCCTGTGCTGATCTGCTGCTCTCTTCCACCCCACCTCCTTCTTTAACTCCCTGTTCTCTTCTGCTGTGCTGATCTGTTCCTCTCTTCCACCCACCTCCTCCTCTAGCTCCCTGTTCTCTTCTCTTCTCTCGTGCTGATCTGCTTCTCTCTTCCACCCTGCCTCCTTCTCTAACTCCCTCTTCTCTTCTCTTCTCCTGTGCTGATCTGCTGCTCTCTTCCACCCCACCTTCTTCTTCAACTCCCTGTTCTCTTTTGCTGTGCTGATCTGCTGCTCTCTTCCACCCGCCTCCTTCTTTACCTCCCTGTTCTCTTCTCCTGTGCTAATCTGCTGTTCTCTTCCACCTGCCTCTTTCTCTAACTCCCTGTTCTCTTCTCCTGTACCGATCTGCTGTTCTCTTCCACCGCCTCCTTCTTTAACTCCCTGTTCTCTTCTCCTGTGCTGATCTGCTGCTCTCGTCCACCCTGCCTCCTTCTTTTACTCCCTGTTCTCTTCTCCTGTGCTGATCTGCTGCTCTCTTCCACCCGCCTCCTTCTTTAACTCCCTGTTCTCTTCTCCTGTGCTGATCTGCTGCTCTCTCCCACCCACCTCCTTCTCTAATTCCCTGTTCACTTCTCTTCTCCCGTACTGATCTGCTGCTCTCTTCCACCGCCTCCTTCTCTAGCTCCCTGTTTTCTCCTCTTCCTCTGTGCCGATCTGCTGTTCAATTTCACCCGCCTCCTTCTTTAACTCCCTGTTATCTTCTCCTGTGCTGATCTGCTGCTCTCTTCCACAGCACCTCCTTCTTTAACTCCCTGTTCTCTTCTCCTGTGCTGATCTGCTTCTCTCTTCCACCCACCTCTTTCTTTAACTCCCTGTTCTCTTCTCCTGTGCTAATCTGCTGTTCTCTTCCACCCGCCTCTTTCTCTAACTCCCTGTTCTTTTCTCCCGTGCTGATATGCTGTTCTCTTCCACCTGCTTCCTTCTTTAACTCCCTGTTCGCTTCTCCTGTGCTGATCTGCTGCTCTCTTCCACCCCACCTCCTTCTTTAACTTCCTGTTCTCTTCTCTTCTCCTGTGCAGATCTGCTGCTCTCTTCCACCTGCCTTCTTCTCCAACTCCCTGTTCTTTTCTCCCATGCTGATATGCTGTTCCCTTCCACGCTTCCTTCTCTAACTCCCTTTTTTCTTCTCCTGTGCTGATCAGCTGCTCTCTTCTAAACACCTCTTTCTCTAACTCCCTGTTCTCTTATCCTGTGCTGATCTGCTTCTTCCACCCGCCTCCTTCTTTAACTCCCTGTTCTCTTCTGCTGTGCTGATCTGCTGCTCTCTTCCACATACATGAAGATAGACGTGACGTACCCGGGGGAGTGAAGAACCGATGTAAAAGAGAAACCATCGAGTTCAATAAATCTGCACCAGCATGCGAGAGGCGGTCCGGAAAGACAGTCTAACCACGGGGAACGAGGTGTCTTTAAAACTTGAAGGAATCCACATGAAATAAATTTGACTTATACCAACTGGAGTATCGAACCAGTAGCCACTGAAAGCAAAGGAACAAAAGAACTGCATATACAGTCTTTTTTCGGCCGAAAAGTAGAGGACTTTTTGCCTACCACGTATAAAGAAATGTGAGATCTGTTGAACGCAAGGAATCCATACAACACATTCTAGAGAGAGGAAACGGTTGTTTGCTCTTGAAGACCCCAAATAAAAAACTGTCCTGATGAAGGTGTGACCATATCAACGGGCTACAACACCGAAACGCGTCAACGCACTTTTTTGCACAGAATTCAAACTTACCTAGGGGACTCTTGAGATATTTTTATTGTACTATACTGGAAGTACCCCAAACATTTGTAAAAAGGTTTTTTGAATCGATTAATCCGTAGCAATATCAAGTGCATTATTGAATTTAAAGGGGTTATGTTGTTTGTTCTGTTTGATTTGCGATATACTGTATGATTACTCTTGTGGATTAGGAAAATGTATTGTGTTCTTCATTTTTAATGTGATATATATATGTGCATTGTCTCTTTCTTATATTTTACATATCAAAATGTATTATTTTTTTCTTCTGTTTTTAAAAAAAGTAAAATTTTCTTATGAGATGTTTCTATATTGATGTGTTCAGTAGATTCAAATAGAATTCTTACTGAATTTTTAACAAATATATTTTTAATAAAATAGACTGTAAACGTTATGATCTAGTTTGTGACCGGTGATTTAGTTGACACAATGAGCGCTTGGGGTGAGTGAATGCTATAATAGTTGTGGCAATAGTTCCTTTCTTTGACAATTGTTTCCAGGGATAGCCCTTTTGACTTTCACTCTTCCACATACATCCTTCTCTAACCGCACACACACATACATACAACCACACACACACAGACATACAACCACACACACACAACCACACAAACACACACAACCACACCACACACACAATCTCACACACAACCACATACACAACTACACACACACAATCACACCCAACTGCACACACAACCACACATACAACCACACACACAACCACATACAACCACACACAACCACACGCACAACCACACACACAACCCCACACACAACCACTCACACACACACAACCATACACAACCACACACACCCACACACAACCACATACACAACCACACACACAACCACAAACACAACCACAAACACACAACCACGCACCCAACCACACACCCACCCACACACACAGCCACACATACAACCATACACACACACAACCATACACACAACCACACACAACCACACACACATACAACCACACACACACAATCACAACCACACACACACACAACACACACACATAAAACCACACACACACAACCACACACATCTATCTATCGCCCTTACTCTATCTGTCGCCCTCACTCTATCTATCTATTGCCCTCACTCTATCTATTGCCCTCACTCTATCTATCGCCCTCACTCTCTATCTATCTATCTATCTATCTATCTATCTATCTATCTATCTATCTATCTATCTATCTATCTATCGCCCTCACTCTATCTATCTATCTATCTATCTATCTATCTATCTATCTATCTATCTATCTATCTATCTATCTATCTATCTATCTATGTGTTCAGTAGATTCAAATAGAATTCTTACTGAATTTTTAACATATATATTTTTAATAAAATAGACTGTAAACGTTATGATCTAGTTTGTGACCGGTGATTTAGTTGACACATTGAGCGCTTGGGGTGAGTGAATGCTATAATACTTGTGGCAATAGTTCCTTTCTTTGACAATTGTTTCCAGGGATAGCCCTTTTGACTTTCACTCTTCCACATACATCCTTCTCTAACCGCACACACACATACATACAGCCACACATACACAGACATACAACCAAACACACACAACCACACAAACACACACAACCACACCACACACACAATCTCACACACAACCACATACACAACCACACACACACAATCACACCCAACTGCACACACAACCACACATACAACCACACACACAACCACATACAACCACACACAACCACCCGCACAACCACACACACAACCCCACACACAACCACACACACACACACACAACCATACACAACCACACACACCCACACACAACCACATGCACAACCACACACACAAACACAACCACAAACACACAATCACACACCCAACCACACACCCAGCCACACACAGAGCCACACATACAACCACTCACACATACAACCATACACACAACCACACCCAACCACACACACAACCACACCCAACCACACACACATACAACCACACACACACAATCACAACCACACACACACACAACACACACACATAAAACCACACACACACAACCACACACATCTATCTATCGCCCTCACTCTATCTGTCGCCCTCACTCTATTTATCTATCTATTGCCCTCACTCTATCTATCGCCCTCACTCTCTATCTATCTATCTATCTATCTATCTATCTATCTATCGCCCTAACTCTATCTATCTATCTATCTATCTATCTATCGATCTATCGATCTATCGCCCTCACTCTATCTATCGCCCTCACTCTATCTATCGCCCTCACTCTATCTATCTATCGCCCTATATCTATCTATCTATCTATCTATCTCCCTCACTTTATCTATCTATTGCCATCACTCTATCTATCTATAGCCCTCACTCTATCTATCTATCTATAGCCCTCACTCTATCTATCTGTCTATCTATCGGATCACTGACATAATATAGAATGACAAAATATAGACTTACCAAAATATAGTCACCAAAATATAGAATGCCAAAATATCGAATTCCTATCTACAAACAGGTAAGTACAAAAATATCGAATCCAAAATATAGTCTGTAAAAAATATAGTCAGTCAAAATATCGAATTTTTTTTAATGTCTTAAAAGTAATTTAAAATTAATGAAATAATAAATATAATTAACTAAAACGAACTTAAAAATACTCAAATAACCTCAAAATTAAGGTATAATTAATTTAAGTTATTAATAAAAAATTTACAATATTTTACCGTAGGATAGCAGGAGGGTAACATTTAATATTACCACTCCAGTGAGTGCAACAGTAGGGAAAGCGTTGGATAGCGTAGGGGTAAAAAATACTATTCCCACTCCAGTGAGTGCAACAGTAGGGAAAGCGTTGGATAGCGTAAGGGTAAAAATTACTATTCCCACTCCAGAGAGTGCAACAGTAGGGAAAGCGTTGGATAGCGGGAGGGTAAAAATACTATTCCCACACCAGAGAGTGCAACAGTAGGGAAAGCGTTGGATAGCGTAGGGGTAAAAAATACTATTCCCACTCCAGAGAGTGCAACAGTAGGGAAGGCGTTGGATAGCATAGGGGTAAAAATTACTATTCCCACTCCAGAGAGTGCAACAGTAGGGAAAGCGTTGGATAGCATAAGGGTAAAAATTACTATTACCACTCCAGAGAGTGCAACAGTAGGGAAAGCGTTGGATAGCTGGAGGGTAAAAATTACTATTCCAACTCCAGAGCGTGCAACAGTAGGGAAAGCGTTGGATAGCGTAGGGGTAAGAATTACTATTCCCACTCCAGAGAGTGCAACAGTAGGGAAAGCGTTGGATATTGGAAGGGTAAAAATTACTATTTCCACTCCAGAGAGTACAACAGTAGGGAAAGCATTGGATAGCGTAGGGGTAAAAATTACTATTCCCACTCCAGAGAGTGCAACAGTAGGAAAAGCGTTGGATAGCGTAGGGGTAAAAAATACTATTCCCACTCCAGAGAGTGCAACAGTAGGGAAAGCGTTGGATAGCGGAAGGGTGAAAATTACTATTCCCACTCCAGTGAGTTTAACAGTAGGGAAAGTAATGATTTAATATATTATTAAAAATAAAATAAATATCAATACCAATAACACATTAATTGAAATTAATAACCAATTTAATATTATGTAATAATTAATTAGAAGTACAACTACATATTAGTTATTAAAAATTAATAACCTATTCATAATTATTCAACAACGAATTAATTTTAAATAACAAAAACTAATTAATAATAAACATTATTACCAATTAAAAATTAACAGTAAATTAATTATCAATACACAAAAAGTATTTTTAATATGTAATTAATTACAATTACATTACTTCCCACCCTATTCCCCTATAAACCCACATCCCACTACAGAAAATACATTAATACAATTATCATAATTATCAAATATTTAATTAACACAAAATAATTACCAATTAATAAAAATTAATTGCCAATTAATAGAAATTAATAACCAATTAAAAATTAATTAACAATAAATTTAAAATCAATACGAATAAATGAAGAAAAGAAATTTACTTTATTACAATTAAATTACTTCCCACCCTATTCCCCTATAAACCCACAACCCGCTACAGAAAATAAATTTAGAAAATTAACATAATTAACAATTAATCAATTAATACAAATTAATTGGCAATTAATAAAAATGAATTACCAATTACAAAATAACAATAAATTCAAAATGAATACCAATAAATAAATAAAAATATTTAATTAATTACAATTAAATTACTTCCCACCCTATTCCCCTATAAACCCACAACCCGCTACAGAATTAAATTACGCAAAAATTAAATAACATAAAATTCATTACTTAAAATACATTAAACATACATTACCAAAATTAATATACACTTTTCACACATATACTAACATACAAAACACTTTAAAAACATTGATATTATTAAAAAATCGATATATTTAATGCCTATATTGTATATTTCGATATTTTGACTTCTATATTTTGAAAATCGATATTACTTACCTTAAATTCGATATTTTTAACCACTATATTGTGTCCATTCGATATTTTGTCCATTCTATATTTTTACTTCGATATTATGTCCATTCTATATTTTGGAATAGATATTATGACTGTTTACCCTATCTATCGCCCTCACTCTGTCTATCGCATTCACTCTATCGCCATCATTCTATCTATCTATTGATCACCCTCACTCTGTCTATCTATCTATCGCCGTCACTCTATCTATCTATCCATCGCCCTTACTCTATTTATCTATCTATCTATCGCCCTCACTCTATTTATCTTTCGCCCTCCCTTTAGCTATCTATCGCCCTCACTCTATCTATCTATCGCACCACCACAGCATCACTCAGGGGCACCACGGCATCACTCAGGGGCACCACAACATCACTATGCGCTACCACAGCATCACTCGTCACCACCACAACATCACTCAGCGCCACCACAGCATCAATCTGTGCAACCATACAACAACAACTGGTTCAAATATGTTCTTTCAATGTTTCAAACTTTATTACAAATGTCACAAAAACATGTTAATATTTCACTTCTTTTCTTGGCTTTTCGTCACAATAAAATACACTGAACATAATCTTCACAAAAGTTATTTACAAAAGTTTAAGCTATTGCCATTATAAATTACAAAAACTTTTATTTAAGTATTAATTATTTAAAAAAATTAAAAGCCATTGTTATTTGTAATATCAATACATCTACGTTACGTAAATACAAAACAAGTTGCATTACAAATGCTATAGGTGTCACATTTGCAAATGTTAAAAGTATTGGCATTGTAAATGACAAAGCTATTAATTTTGCTATTTTCAAAACCAACACATAAATAAAAAATGTGTAATTTACAAGACCAATAGCTCAAACTTTTCTAATGCGAGACCTATTGCATTGCAAATGCTTGTTTATTCTGGGGATCTTGAGCAGAGATTTAGAGCTTGATCGCAGGACCCTGTAGGGGGTGTAATGGTGTAGCCTCTCCGCCAAGTAGGAGGGTCCCTTTCCCCATATTGCTTTGTGAGTCAGGCAACAGATCTTGAACTTCACACGCTACCATATAGGCAACCAATGTAGCTAGTGAAGGAGGGGGAGTGAAGCTGATCTGTGGGGGGCATTTACGACTAAACGTGCTGCAGTATTTTGTATCATCTGAAGGCGGTTTAGTAAGGACTCGTTGGCTGCGATTAGGAAGGCATTACAATAGTCTAGCTTACTCAGCACTAGGGCTTGGATCAGGGTCTTTCTCATGAAGTCGGAAAGATAGGGGAAAACTCTTCTCAGTAGGCCCAATATATGAAAGTATGTGCCCACAGTGTGTTACATGCTTTTTCATGGTGCTTTTTTGGGTGCCGCTCACAGCGTGTAGCTGACCGGGAGGACGACGAGGGATTCCTGCGCTCTCATAGCGCTTCTGAATTTGCGTGGGGTTGTTAGAGGGGAAAGGACAAAGCCTGCAGCACACGCCGAGGGACTGCGAGGTCCAGCAGTCTCTCTGATCCACAGCTGCTGCCTCTTCCCTCGGCGTTCCCGCCCCCCCGCCTGGAAAATAAATCAACCTATCGCGGCCCCCGCTCCGCGGGTGCCGCTCACAGCGTGTAGCTGACCGGGAGGATGACGAGGGATTCCTGCGTTCTCATAGCGCTTCTGAATTTGCGTGGGGTTGTAAGAGGGGAAAGGACAAAGCCTGCAGCACACGCCGAGGGACTGCGAGGTCCAGCAGTCTCTCTGATCCACAGCTGCTGCCTCTTCCCTCGGCGTTCCCGCCCCCCCGCCTGGAAAATAAATCAACCTATCGCGGCCCCCGCTCCGCGGGTGCCGCTCACAGCGTGTAGCTGACCGGGAGGACGACGAGGGATTCCTGCGCTCTCATAGCGCTTCTGAATTTGCGTGGGGTTGTTAGAGGGGAAAGGACAAAGCCTGCAGCACACGCCGAGGGACTGCGAGGTCCAGCAGTCTCTCTGATCCACAGCTGCTGCCTCTTCCCTCGGCGTTCCCGCCCCCCCGCCTGGAAAATAAATCAACCTATCGCGGCCCCCGCTCCGCGGGTGCCGCTCACAGCGTGTAGCTGACCGGGAGGACGACGAGGGATTCCTGCGTTCTCATAGCGCTTCTGAATTTGCGTGGGGTTGTAAGAGGGGAAAGGACAAAGCCTGCAGCACACGCCGAGGGACTGCGAGGTCCAGCAGTCTCTCTGATCCACAGCTGCTGCCTCTTCCCTCGGCGTTCCCGCCTCCCCCGCCTGTAGTGTATAAATCTCGCGCATAATCCCGCGACGCGGGACATAGCCCGGGGCGAAGCCCGGGCAAAGGGCGGGCCCTCTACGGCCCTCATCGGACAGAGGAGGACGGGGACGGGCCACCCCCTTTGCAAGTTGTGAGGTAATTTTCCGACCCGTATTACTGTCTCCATGTCTAAGCCCAAATCAGGGGATATGTCCAATTACATCCCGGATGATATATTTGCACATTCCCCATCCAGTTTCTCATGGCTGGATGACCTTAACAGTCTGTGCAAGGCCAAATATGTTCCAGCAGCACCCTCCCCCACGCTAAAACGCCGCAGCTCATCATCACATCCAAGGGAGCATAAACCTCTTACTGATACAAAACGTATACCCCCCAGGGATACGCTCGACAAAAAGAAGATTGCTGGGAACAAAGTCAATGGGAGCCCTATTAAATTTCAAACATCTGATAAACCTTCTCCAAGTCCAATTCCATCTTTAACTAATTCTCTTTTTACCATGCCGCCTGGTGCCAATTTGGAGGATTTATCACCACCTTCCCATCAGGCCCTCCTATCTATAGTTGAGCATTTGCTCAAATCTTTAATATACCCCTTGATGGACAAAATCACTGCGCTGGGGAATAAGCTTACAGGGCTGGGGAACTCCATTGAATCCCTCTTGAAACCCCCTGTCCACAACGCAACAACGCTTTGTCCGCCCACAACCACCCATCCAAATTTAGCCAACTTGACTACTCCGTATGAAGCGGCGCCTATCCAATTGCCAACCCCCTCCTCCTCTCTGCCTATCAACCCCAAAGCCCCCCTGAAATTAAAAAACCCACGCCATGCTCCACCTAAACTTGTGCGCACCACCCACATACACTTACCTCCAGAAGCAGCGCCTTTTGTCATTGTTCTTTCGGGAGTTCCTGAACTAACAGAAGGCAAAGCTGAGAGACACCACGATCTTATGAACAAGGTCAAATACTGGCTATCAAAAAACAGACCTCTGCCCTACCACCTTGATGGCCGAATAATAAGTGTCCGGAGGGTGGGATGGCTTGGACCTCTTAAAAAAGACATATCGGGGGATTTGATCTTGATACGTTTTAGGAGTAGACTTATTGTGCCATTCATGCAGACGTGGCTACCCCACAATGGAGATGGACTCATTTCTACCTGGAATCTACATGACTTTTACCCCTATAGGTCCTACACGCTTTCCCCAAGTACTCGGAGCATTGATAGCATCCTGGGGGGTAGAGGAACACATCCAAGTAATTGCAGCAGTTTTCCAGTGGCTTTTAATTATCCCAAACCGTTCTACAATGGTTTTTTTGTGTTATAATTATTAATTCTTGTAGATTACTGTGCCCTACAACGTAGCCTAAAGGATGCGTAAAGTATGTTTGATGCATTAACTGTGTAACCAAAAGCTATTAGGAGATTGATTTTAAATGTTCATAAATGTATTCTAATATTTTTCTGTATGCTTTTATGATTTTAATATCTAAAATCGAATAAAGCTTTTTGATACTGATACATGCTTTTTCATAGTGAGAGTCTGTTCGAGGTACACTCCCACGTTCTTGGCTGTGGTTGTGGGGATTGGGGCGTTTCCCAGTTCTGGAGGCCACCAGTGTGGTGCACACAGAAGTGGGGCGTCTCCGAAGAGCAAGACTTCTGTTTTTCCGGCATTCAGCTGTAGGAAGTTGTTTTCCATCCAATGAGAGATTGCCAGCATGTGGGAGGAGAAGGTGGATTGGGCTGTCTGAGAAGCTTTGTTGAAGGAGAAGGTGAGTTGGGTATTGTCTGCATAGGATATTTGGACAAACCCATAGTTCCTTAATAGAGCTGCCAAGGGGGCTATGTATATATTGAACATGGTTGGGCTTAGGCATGATCCCTGAGGTACCCCCTTGGTCAGTTTTTGTCAATTAGACCGGTATGGGCCCAGGTTAATAGTCTGGAAGTGGTTGGAAAGGAAGCTGGTCATCCATTTTAGAGCCACTCCCCCAATCCCTGCCTCCCTCATTCTCATGAGCAAAGCCTGGTGATCAACCGTATCGAATGCGGCGGAAAGATCTAACAGCACTAGGAGAGTGGGTTGGCTCTGATCTAGGGCAAGCCTGATGTTATCGGTGACGGCCACCAGGGCCGTTTCTGTGCTGTATTTGGGTCGAAAACCCGATTGAGTCGGGGCCAAGTAGCCAGCCGCTGCGATATGGTCGGATAGATGTTTTTTGACATGTTTTTACAGAACTTTGCTCAGATATGGTAAGAGGGAGATAGGGCAGAGGTTTGAGAGATTTTCCATAGGTATTTTGGTGTTTTTCCGGATTGGGATGATCTGAGCCGCCTTCTATGAGGAAGGTAGGTGTCTTTCCTTAAGAGATTGGTTTAGTATGGATCAGATAGGGTCTGATAGTAGTTCAGCAAGAGATGCAGAAATCTTTGCAGGTAGGACATCAAGCGGGATCCGGATTTTACTTTGCACATTATCATTTCAGTCTCCTCTTGCATTAAAACGGGGAAATTCAGCATCGTTTTTAGTCTAGAGCTAGGAGGGCAGCTGTGGAAGTGTCTGCTGATGGGGGAAATCTAGTGTAGGCAATAATGTTATAGATAGTATCTATTTTTTGTATGAGGAAGTCACTTATTTTATCACAGAGCGATTGGGAAAAGCCTTCTTCTGATTCGCATGCTTTGGGGCTGGTGAAAGTTTTCAGAATTTGGTACAGGGCTTTAGGGGTGTTTTCAGCTTGGCTGAGTTTTTGGGCTATATGGGTTTTTCGGGCACACTTTATGTTTTTATGATAGAGGGTGAGAGCGGCCTTATACTTTTCTTTATCGACTTTGAGGTGGGTGCGGCACCATCTTCTTTCAAGGTTTTTGCACCTGTTTTTTTCCTAGTGAAGTTCTGTGGAGAACCAGGCTGCCTGAGTTTGTCTGGGTTGGTAGAACCAGCTTTCAATGGGGCGATCAGATCGATAGCAGCTAAGGTAGACATATTGAAGTGGGCTAGGCTTTCTTCAATGTTGCTATGTGGTAAGTCTCTAATTGTGGTGAAGGTTGTTCCGAAAGTATCTGGATTGACTTTGTGCCATTGTCTTTAGAAAGATTGATTTCACGGGTGAGACCGTTGTGATTCTCTGAGTTCCTGTAATTGAAAATTGATAATTGCGTGGTCAGTCTAGTTAACTGACTTCGGAGCTTTGCATGTGAGGAGAGGAGATTTAGAGCATATTATATCTAAGGTGTGTCCTGCTATATGAGTAGGGCTATTGTTTGTTTTGTTAAGATTCAGTGTAGCTAGGTCAGTCAGGAAAGACAATGTTTCTACTTTGTCGAGGCACTCGCTGTGGATGTTAAAGTCTCCCAGCAGCATAAAATTGCTGTAGGAGATCACGTGTGGGGCTATCATCTCCATACGTTGGAGAGAGAATTTGGCTAGAGGTCATGGGGGGGGCAATAAACCAATGCCCCTTTCCAGTTGTACTGGGGGTGAGAGATCTATTCTGAATATCATGATTTCGATCTGTTCATTGGTGCGCTATACTAATATAGTGATTTTTGCTCTGTCATTATAAATTATGGTGATCCCTCCTCCTATTTTGGACTGCCTATCTAGCCTGTGGATCCTATACCCTTCTGGTAGGGCGATGGTGATTGCAGGGGTGCTGGTCGGCTTCAGACAAGTCTCAGTAATAAAGCAGACATCGGGGGAGTTGGTGTCCAGTAGGTCCCATAACTCAATTGCATGTTTAGGGAGGGATCTCACGTTTCCCAGAAAGCCTTTCCTGTTTTGCCTGGGGAGAGCGAGCTTGTCTTTAGGGTTCAAGGTCGAATCTTCAGGTTTCACCGCCTTTAGTGGGTCTGAGTTGGAAGTGGGATTGGGGAAGTATGGTACAGATTGTGCTAGAGCTAAGTTTGTGCTCTGATACCTGCTGTGTGGGTATGAGAAGAACCCTTCTAGGTCCTGGAGGTGGTGTATACTATCCTTGTGAAAATGGTGGGGAGAATAGTGTTGGTTTTCTCCAATGAGTAGAAGTTCTGTCTTGGAGTAGCTACGTTTGTGGTTCCTACCATGGTCTGGATATAATTGGGCAGGGTCACTGGTGGCGTTCTGGCATGGACGGGCGCAGGCGGGCTTGCCTTTGGCGCGCCGCCGGCGCGTCCGCTGCGCGTTCCGGTTTCCATCTGATTTTATGGGGAAATGAGGCAGGACTAGAGCGCTGACCTCCTCCCTGCCGGAAGTACCTCCCTCCACTCAAACGGGATAACCCGCGGTGGACCGGGAAAAACGGCTCGGGGGAGGCAGCGTATTGAGCAGGTGATTGATACTTAGTGCATACAATTATTAAAAGAAATATACACAGAAGTTTTAAAAATGCCGCAGTTTAAAATGAGCAGAGTCTGCATTAGTAAGTTTCACCAATGTTAATCACCGTGAATCAGCTGGAGCTTGCAGGTCCTAAGAGAAGGAGCAGCTAGGGCACGATGCTGGTACTTTTTTGTGCGTGTCTACTGCGCACTCCGGTTTCCATCTGTTTTTATGGGGAAATGAGGCGGGACTTGAGCGCTGACCTCCTCTCTGCCGGAAGTATCTCCCTCCACTCAATCGGGATAGCCTGCGGTGGACTCTGGAGAACGGCTCGGGGGAGGCAGCGTATTGTGCGGGTGAGTGATACTTATTGCATACAGTTATTAAAAGAAATATACACAGAAGTTTTAATAACGCCGCAGTTTAAAATGAGAAGAGAGTCTGCATTAGGTTTAAAGCATTTTTATTAAAACAAAAGAAACATGGGGAAGGGAAGTAGGAGGTCAAGGTTACATACAGTACAATGAAAAGAAAAAGAGACATGTTGCAGCAGTTCTGGTCAAAAGGGGGAGGTCGGTGGTCCAGGAGGGGAAGGGAAGGCATCAGCTGTAAGGCAGTAAGGCAGTGCGCACAACCCTCCTATATTCCCCAACCTCCCAACCAAAGCTAAGCGTGAGTAGCTTCCTGCAACACAGCAAAACACAACGCAGTCCCTCCGAGCCCCCCGTCCCCAGAAAAAGGAAAAAGAAGGAAACAATACCCCAACATCCCCGTCCAATAGCCCGTAATAGAAACATCCGCCCCAAACAGCCTACCCCCATCCCCTAATCCCTCCAGCCCCATCCATCCTAATCCGCCGGGGCCGCCGGTGGCGTCAGCCTAAGAATGTGTGGAAAATATGTGGAAAATAATGAACTACTCCACCCTTCTCAGTCCGGATTCAGGAGTGGGTACTCCACTGAAACTGCCCTGCTCGGAATCACGGAAAAAATTAAAGAGCTCAGAGATGATGGCCAAACGGTGGCACTGGTCCTATTGGACCTAAGCGCAGCCTTCGACACCATCTCTCACTCCAGACTGCTTTGCAGGCTGGGGGAGAGTGGTGTCGAGGGCAAGGCGCTAGAATGGATCAAATCCTATTTATCCTCCCGGACCTTCCAGATCACCTCCTCTGAGGCCTGTTCGGATGTTTTCTACTCCCCGCACGGTGTACCACAGGGATCTATTCTGAGTCCCCTTTTGTTTAATTTGTACCTTCGCCCACTAGCCACCCTTGCAGAGAACTTTGGTCTTGTTTTGATGACCTATGCAGACGATTCTCAGATTCTATTCTCATTATCTAAATCCGATTCGTCTGATTCTTCTGCACTTAAAACAGGCCTCCATGAAATTTTCTGCTGGATGTCGGCCAACCAACTTAAATTAAATGGGGAGAAAACAGAGATCCTCCTCTTAGGGAACAGTAAAAATCTCTGGAGCGATTCCCATTGGCCGACCTCACTGGGCAAGCTCCCGATTCCTGCCACCCAAGTCAGAAATCTTGGGGTCATCATTGATGACAGCTTATCTATGGTGCAGCAAGCTAATAAAGTGGCTGGTATCTGTTTTACTATTCTCAGATGGCTACGTAAAATTGTCTGGATGTTACCATCGACCACCCAGAAGACCGTAGTCAATGCCTTAGTGACATCTCGGCTTGACTACGGCAACATCCTGTACCTGGGTGCAAATAAAGCAGTCATAAGACGCCTACAGTTGGTACAAAATGCTGCGGCCAGACTGCTTTGTAGAATTCCCAGATATGCCAGAATCACCAAACATCTCAGAGACCTTCACTGGCTTAGGATCGAAAATCGGATCCGCTTTAAAACCCTGAGCTATTTGTTCCAAATTAAAGCTGGGACTGCCCCCAAATATCTTCAAGACCTTGCCAAGCCTTACCTTCCAAATCGCAATCTTCGCTCAATTACATCTGCGAAGTTTGCGGTACCAAGGTATAAACGGGCTAGATTGGGCGGAAGATCCTTTTAATTTTTGGGCCCAACTCTTTGGAACACACTGCCTACCCAAATACGCAAAGAAGAAAACTACAGGAGTTTCAGAAAAAGCGTGAAAACCTGGTTGTTTGATCAATAATCTTTGCCTTCGGATCTGCTCTCTCTCCAGCTGTGCCCTGTGTCTTTGCTGATTTCGGCGCCGGGAAACCCTTTGTGGGTAGCTGTGCGCCTTATAAATGCTATAAAATAAATAAATAAATAAATAAATAAGGCGCAGGTACCTCGGACATGTGAGCTCCCGGAATTCTGTGGACAGTAGTGCCAGGAAGGGGTGCCAGAGCTCCTCGAACTGATCTACATTTCCAGCCACTGTAAGCGACATCTTCTCCATACCCAGTACCTGCCAGAGTCTATGTAGCCAACCAGTGATGGAGGGGGCAGTGGAGGTGCGCCAGTGGACAAGGATATTTTGGACCACTGAGCCTAGCGCAATAGCAATCTGTCTACCCCTGCGGGACTTCAGCGGGTACATTAGGTCGTTGGGAAGGCCTAGCAAGACATACGCCGGGAAGCGCGGCAGTTCAATCTCAAAATGTCTATCCACCTCATCCAAGACCTCTTTCCAGTAAGCAGTCAGTACCGGGCAGTCCCAAAGAATGTGCGATAGAGTACCCTCCTGTCCGCAGCCCCGCCAACATCCCTTGTCGGTGAGTTTGTGCATCTCATAGAGCCTCTCCGGGGTGTAATACCAGTAGGTGGACACCTTAGTAAAGGTCTCCGTCAGCCCAGTGTGGTACGCAGAGTGCCTCACCCGATATGCGATCTTGTCCCACTCCTTGTGGCTCAGGGTCCTGCCCAACTCTCTGTGCCAGCGCTCCCTCCCCGGATTATGATAATGAAACGTCGGGGGTTGGAGAAATGTATACAGATCGGTAATGAGCTTGGCATCCGAGGTCCGGGTCACTAGCCACCGCTCGTAAGGTGTGATTTGACGGGCTGCGACGTCGCGCACTTGGGGTTGGAGAGCCCAGTGGCGGACCTGCATGTAGCGCAATCTGTCTACCTCCGTCAGACCAAATTCCTGTCGGAGTTGCTGGAAAGGAAGCACGCCCTCCGGCCCGTAAATCTGAAAAAGTGCCCTGCAACCTGCACTCACCCAGTGGGAAAAAGCTCCCGGCTCTAAGCCCGGAGTAAAGTCCGGGTTACCAACTATGGGCGTAAACGGTGATGGGAAGGTAGTGAGTTCGCGGGGCTCGCAAACCGCATCCCACACCCGCAGGGGAACCCGGGTGACAAAGGAGGCGTAAAGATTAGCCGGGCGATGCGCGCGTCGCAGGAATGGAACCTCTTGAAGGGTACGTCCCGCCACCGCCTGATCCTGAAAGAGCCAGTGCTTATCAGATTCCCACCTGCTCCATTCCACCAAATATCGGAGTTGCGCCGCCTGAAAATACTTCCGGAGATCCGGGATACCAAGACCCCCCGCCTCCGGAGCAAGCGTGGAAAGAACCCTCTTCATCCGAGGCCTGCGGCCTTGCCAAACGAAACGGGAGATGTCAGCCTGCGCTTGCTGTATCCAACCCACAGGGGGCTGGAGAGGTAGAGCGCGAAAAAGGTACAGGATCTGAGGCAGCACAGTCATCTTCACCGCTGCGATACGGCCCAGCCACGAAAGAAGGCCCTTGCTCCATCGGCCGAGTTCCTCCTTAATCTTCTTGCTAAGAGAAGAGTAGTTAGCTTTGACCATTTCAGGCAGCGAAGGCGCTAGCAGGATCCCCAGGTATGGCACCGTGGACGAGGACCACTGCATGGGGAAAAGACGCTGGAGGTCTCTCCTGGTGTCCGCGGCGAGCGACACGTCGAGGGCAGCCGATTTGGCCATATTCATTTTAAAGCCGGCCACGCGTGCAAAGGCGTTCAGTTCCTGGACGCAAGCAGGGAGTGACCTCCTGGGGTCATCCAGGGTCAGCAGGACATCATCCGCATAAAGGCTAACAGTATGGGTATACTGACCCATCTTAACCCCAATAGCGTCCGGATTATCGCGAATCCTCTGGGCAAACGGCTCCATGTAGAGGGCGAACAAAAGCGGCGAGAGGGGGCATCCCTGTCTCGTACCGCGCTCAATGACAAAAGTACTAGAGCTGTGCCCATTGACCCGTACCGATGCTGATGGTCTTTTATAACAATTGAAGACCATGGTGCGGAACTTCTCGCCGATTCCCAGTTTCCCGAGAACCAGCTCAAGGTACGGCCAATGAACTCTATCAAAGGCCTTCTCCGCATCGACCGACAGCAACATCCGCTCTCCCGGGACGCGCGAGGCCTTTTCTAATATGTGCGTCACTCTCTTGGTGTTGTCAACTGTCTGTCTACCGGGTACAAAGCCAGCCTGGTCCGCCTCCACCAGGCCCGGTAGGTGCAGTCCAAGCCTGGCCGCTAGGATCCCCGTGTAGAGCTTAAGATCAACATTCAGAAGCGAAATAGGCCTATACGAACCACACAGGGTCTGGTCCTTCCCGGGTTTCGGAATAACCGACACAGTCGCGGAAAGAAGGTCCGGCGGGATAGCGCCCGGTTCGGAGAAGGAGTTGAACAGGCGAGCCAGGATTGGTGCCACAGTGAAGCAGAAGGTCTTGTAGAACAAGGCCGTGTAGCCATCCGGGCCCGGGGCTTTACCGTGTTTCAATCGTGCTATAGCGGAGATGACTTCCTCCACATGGATGTCCCTCTCTAGGTGGTCCGCCTGGGCGGGCTCGAGCACCGGGAGGGTCACCGACTCCAGATAGTCCTCAGCGTCCCCCGGTGAGGAGGGTTCCGCGGCATATAACTCCTCGTAGAAGCTACGAAAGGAGTCCGCCACCTCCGCGTCACCGGAAACAGAAACCCCGTCTGCACCCACCAGCTCCTTCACCACATTGCGTTGCTGTGCAGCCCTGAGCCGATGGGCCAGGAGCTTACCGCATCTGTCCCCGCCCGTGTAAAAGGCATGCTTCAGACGCAACGCAGCATATTCCGCCCGATCTAGGTCCAGCGCAGAAAGGAGTTTCCTCGCCGCTTTCAGCTGCCTCCAAACTCGAGGAGCCCCTGTACGGCGGTGGACCTGCTCAAGTTCCCTG
This sequence comes from Lissotriton vulgaris, assembly GCF_964263255.1. Classification (NCBI taxonomy): domain Eukaryota; kingdom Metazoa; phylum Chordata; class Amphibia; order Caudata; family Salamandridae; genus Lissotriton; species Lissotriton vulgaris. Next base: position 134,976,970 of record NC_141697.1, on the reverse strand, counting down.
ACCTGCGCAGTAAGTTTGTCCCTCTTACATTGCCGCTCCCTGTTCTCGGCCGAGGAGATGGAGATAAATTCCCCCCCGAGGACCGCCTTCAAGGCTGCCCACTGCGTCGCTTGTGACGTGTCGGAGTTGCCATTGTGGACCAAATAATCCTGAATGACCTCCTCCACTCGCTTCACAACCGACTTCTTATGTAGAAGAGTATCCCGAAGCCGCCACATCCCTCTGGAGGGGGAGGCCGCCGGCCATGCAAAGACGCCGGAAACCGGCGCATGATCGGACAGGGACAGGACCCCGATGTCCGCCGCCGTGGCGGCCGTGCGTAGCGGTCCACTCACCAGGAGGTAGTCCAACCGCGAATAAGTGCGGTGCGCGTGGGAGAAATAGGAATAGTCCCTATCGGTGGGGTGCATAGCGCGCCAGAGGTCGTGCAGATCCATCTCTGCAATCCGGTCTTGTACCGCGCGGGAAAGCTCCCCCGCCTGTGGGGAGCGCTGTGCAGACCTATCCATAGCCGAGTCGAAGACAATGTTCAGGTCTCCCCCCAAGACAACATGGCGATCGGGCGAGGCAGTAACGTCCACCAACACTGATTCCAGGAAGCGATCCTGGTGATCATTCAGGCTGTAAACGGAGCCAACCGTGAAGGCAATACCCCCAAGCCGCATGCGATACGCTAGGAGCCTCCCCTTTTGTTCGGCATATTTGTACAACACCTCGCCCCTGAAAGAGCTAGCTAAAAGAATGGCTACGCCTGCAGTCTTGGTCGCCGCCAAAGAAAAGAATTGGGTGGGGAACTTGGCAGAGCGCAGCCTATGACAATCTTTGGGTAGCAGATGAGTTTCCTGCAGTAGGCATATGTCCGCTTGCGTCCCTTCTAGCAGGGAAAGGATCGCTCTGCGCTTCACAGGGTTGTTCAGACCCTTAACGTTAAGGGTCACTACTTTTAAGGATGGCATCTCCCCCGGGGAATCGAAGCGCTGTGCAGCAAGCGAGGGATCAGCGGAGGGGGCGCGTGGGGCAGGCGCGCGGGGAAGGCCAAGACCGGCCACGCGTGTGTTTGGGCAATATCGGACGGGACCCCACCAACAACAGAACAACTCTTAAGCCCTCCCAGAACCAACCCATGGCAACTAGCCAAAACCACAAACAAATAAAAACACCCCATTGTCTCAGTCCAGCCCGAACGGGCAAGTCCGTAGAAACCAATCAAGTGGACGTTCAGCCACTCACCTCCAACCGCTCCCTCCCAACCCCCAGCCCCAACCCAGCATCGTAGAGGCTAAGAATCTCTCCCCCCGGAGTGAAGTTAGGCCGTCAAGGCCACGCCATTGGAGTCAGGCAAGGTCCTGGCCGCCGTTCTCAGGGCTTCCGCCATATCCGCTCTGATGGTAGGGGAATCAGGGCGACTCGCAGTCGCCGGCGATTGTCTCCTCGTCGATCTCCGCCGGCTCCGTCTCTCTGAGCGCCTCCATGTGGGCGTCGTTCCGTCTTCTTCCGTGGCCGTGAGTCCCAACACTCCGCAGATGTCTTGGAGGGAGCGCAGCTGGTGTAGCACTCCGTTCCATCTAAAGATTAGGCGGAAGGGGTGACCCCAGGAGTAGGACGTCTCATGTTCCCGCAGAAAGTCCGTAGCAATCCTGAAGGACCTGCGCTTCTGCAGCGTGATGGCGGACAGGTCCTGGTAAAGCGCCGAACTCTCTGAAAGTTAAAGGCTGCTTCCTGCGGGCCTCTGCCATGATGCGCTCCTTCAAGGGAAAGTCGGGCAAGAACGCCAGAATGTCCGGGGGGGGGTGCTGATGACTGGCGCTGTCGGCCCACTCTATGCGCTCTGTCTATGCGGATCGGGAATTCTGCATCTTCTCCTAGAATCTCCCGGAACAAATCCTGTAGATAGGCCACCAAATCTGTCCCTTCGTCCGCGGATGGGACACCCCGCACCCGGATGTTGTTCCGTCTGGACCTGTTCTCGAGGTCCTCAGAGTGGGCCTGGAGCTCGACACACTGCTCTCGGAGACGGAGAACGTCCTGTTGGAGATGGACTATCTCCTCATCTCGGCGCTGGGCCGCCGCTTCCACCGTGTCAACACGCTCGCCAAGGCCCTCTACCTCCCTGCGCACTTCTCGGACCTCGCTGGCCACTTCCTTCTTTAGTGTCTGGAAGTCGTCCTTGAGGGAGCTAAATAGGTCCTCCATAAAGGACCTCGTGACCGGCGGTTCGCCCCCAGTTGCGTCTGCCGATGCCCGGGAGGATCCCGGTGACGGTTGTGTTCTGTCCCGCAGCTGCTGGGCCCTGCTGAGCATGTCCGGCAGGGTGCGGTCTCCCCTTTTCGAGCCTCCTCTCCCAGTCATCGTGGCCGCCGCAGTGGGCAAGGTTCAGGGCCGGCCGCCGCAGATGCGCCCAGTCGCTCGCGGGTACCAGATGTGGAGACCCTGCCGAAGACAAGAGTGCTGCGTCACAAGCGACAAAATGGCGGCCCAGGCCGGGGCGAGACAGTCGTGGTTCCGACCAGGGTGGCGATCGGGGGCCAAAGTCAGGGTCTCTCAGCAGTGCACCCCTCGGGAAATTAGTTCAGGAGCCAAGGCGAAAGTAGGCACCCGCCCGCTAGAGGCACGGGTGGAGGTCGCCAGCTCCAGCTCCTCAGGGATAAGATGGCGGCAGGGCGGGGCCCGGGAGAGCGGCCTGGGCTGGCGAGACCGCCGGCGACCCCCGGGGCACAATAAGCAAGGAAAGTCCGCAGCCAGTGTCTCACAGTTTCATCGGCGGGTCCACCCAGGTCGGCTGCCGTGTAGATGCCTCCGGCCTTCGCCACCAGATCCGGGGTCCGTGCCGCACAATGCACCGTCGTCGGTAGTGAAGGGCCCAAGCGCCAGCTAAGGTCCAAAGTCCGCTGTGTATCGGTGACACCGGTCACGTAGGCTTCGGCCGGAGGGCTCTGTGATTCTTCGGAGCGCGTCGGGTCCGATCTCTCGGGATCGCCAGCTTTCAGCACCAGGCCCAGCCGAGGCGTCTGGACAGTACTGCAATTCGCTCCGCCTCCCAGGCTCTCCTCCGTGCTCCGATCTTTGAGCAAACTTTCGGGGTACTTCCTCCGGGGCGATAGGAGTCAAAGTAGTATCAATATGTGCACCAGGAACTCCGGCACAGTCCTCTCACCCGCAGGGCAGCTGCGGGGGGAGAGAAGCGCAGAAAACGGGGCTCGAGCTGAGCCGGGCCGGAGGAGCTACGGGAGGAAGCGTCCGCTCACCCCGCCATCTTGGCCACGCCCCCCGAGAGTCTGCATTAGTCAGTTTCACCGTTGTTAATCACCGTGAATCAGCTGGACCTTACAGGTCCTAAGAGGAGGAGCAGCTAGCGCACGATGCCGTTACTTGTTTGTGCGTGTCCGCACAAACAAGTGAAGGGTGAATGGAGAAATGCGGAGAGGAGGGCAGGACCCCTAATAACCGGCGGCAGAATCTATTCTCTTCTATCTGCATTGCATGAACATCTCTGCAACCCCAGATACCCATACCATATGTTAAGTTCAGCAGCCATTTCCAGTTGTTTATCTCTAGTATAGGAGCAATAGGCTATTTACCTATAGAGATGGCAAGCGAGAAAGTAGTGCCTACAGCTTGAGTATATCTGGTTATTCTGTTTTTAGTGCATGTGAACCCTTCATCAAACCCCAAGTCTAAATAGGAGAAGGAACTAACCCTCTCTATGGGTTTGCCCTCAATATGTAGGGTACGGGTTTTGATATTTTTTGGGCCACATATAATTGTCAATGTTTTCATAAGATTTGGCTCCAGGCCTAGGTCTTTCATGAAGCTAACATAACTGACAATAAGTTTTTTTAGGCCGTTGGCAGTCCTTGCCAGAAGAACTGCATCGTCATTATGTAGCAGTGCGGGCACAGCCTTTTTCTCTACAAAAGGAACGTTTACCCCAACAGAAACCAATGTTTTCTCCAGGTCGTTCGTATAGAGAAGAAAAAGGATTGGGGCAAGGACACATCCTTGGCTCACCCCACGCTTAATGCTGAACGGCTATGTGCATTCGCCAGCTCTCCCAAACCTGACTGAGGCTGTAAGGTCATGGTGAAGGTGCCTTAAGAATGTAACCAGCACCACATCAACACTCATGCTCTCTAAGATGACCCACAGCTTTGAACGGGAGACGTAGTCATAGGTGCTAGACAGGTTCATAAACGCCAAATGAGTGGAAACACGCATGGCTTATTTATATTTTGCCAGAATAATGTGGAGTGTACGGCACTATTTATTTGTCCCGAACCCCTCTCTGAACCCATATTGGCTTGGAGCAAGTATACTGTTGGCATTAGTCCAGTCCAGTAGGTGGTCCAGTACAACTCTCCCAATGATTTTTACAGAAGAATCCAGAATGGAAATTGGGTGGTAGCATTTAATATCATACATGTTTCCTTGTTTTAAAACTGGGACAATTACAGATGAACGCCACGACCTTGGCACCCCCTGGCTGCCCACAGAGTTGAAAACTGAAGTGAGAACCGGGGTCCAGAACACTGGGTCTTCCCTGAGAATGTCAAGCAGAATGCCATCCGTACCCGGAGCCATCTTACATTTACTGTCTACAATTGTTTTAAAAACCTCCTCCTCATTAAAACAAGTTTAGAGCATGTTTAGGTGGTCGGCGCTGGGGCATTGTCAGCCTTGCAGTCGGTAGAATACAACCCAGAAAAGTACGCCAACCATGCCTCAGCCGAGGTATGGGCTGTTACTTTATCTGTTGGTAATATGGGGGATAAAACAGATCGCACTGCTTTCCCAAAAGGTTGTGGGTCTTTAAATTGGCTAGCACCCATAATGGACTCTCATTTCTCCTCGTTCATTTCTGACTTCCTTCTTTTAATAGCTTGCTAATATGTCTTTCTACTTTCCTGGATCGAGCTCTGCTCTCTGGGAATTTGCTTTAAGACCCTGCATAAAGAATCATTAGCTGCTCTACATGCCTCGTCAAACCATGATTTGGCATGACGATGTGGCTGGGCAATGGGTCTAGAAAGCATCATTTTTATCCTTAATAGCAGATTTGATAAACCAGTTAAAATGAGAGCCGGATCGCGAAGTATGCGATTGCAACTTTTCACGAGGGTAGTACTATTGCATACAACCTGAGACATAATGCTCTTCAAGTTCGCGGATCGCCATACCACCCTGCGCCCTGCATCCTTAGTGGATAGGACCTGGGAAGGCAAAGACTTAAACTTATATTGCACATGTAGCAGCTGTATCTTTTCAGAAATGGTATATGGTCGCTATAGATCTGGGTGAGGACCTCACAGTTAAGAATAGCTGGGGACATACTCCAAGAGGTAAGGATGTAATCAATAGTGCTCCCAGTGCCCCGCTTTATGAAAGTTGGAATATGTTGGTCAGTAAAGTTAGGGACCTTGTTGACCAGGCCATGTTCTGCTAGGAGGGAAGATAGAACCCGCCCCAGTATTCATTACATTACAATCAGTGTCTCGAGTAATTAGGGCAAAGGTGGTTGGAGATAGAGACGGTGGGTGCCCCAGTTTAGCATTGAAGTTCCCTGCCACTATTAGCCTAAGGTTGCATTCCGCCCGTGCCTCTTTCTCCACAAGCATATCGATCACTACAGAGAGACCTTGGAAAATACAATCGATCTTACATGAACAATTGTGTAAAGCAAGCATAAGAATGGTTAAATCTATTCTAGGGTGTGTGGGGCTAGCATTTTTAGCATTTAACTGATGTTTCCTATATCTGGAGTTGGTACTAACCTCACAAGTAAGGACTGGGATGACAACAAAGAGAATAGGTGGGCTTTGGAATCGCGAATCCAACCCCTACTGAAGCAGATGGCAAAAAAAATAGTGCTGAAGATGGACAGGGTTGAGGCACCTACTCAAACATTTTCCTGTTCCCAAAAGCGACGGAAAGGGCTCATCTAGTGATAGACTTGAGGAATGTAAACAAATGGATAAAAACATACATTTCAAAATTAAGACTTTACAGAGGACTATAACTTTAATTCTTACTGGAGCATATATGCTAACCCTAAATCTAATGGTTGCATACTTCAATATTCCAATTGCAGAAAAGCACGAAAGATTCCTAAGGTTCTGCATTTTTAGTATCCAATACCAGTTCCAGGTGTTGCCATTTGGTGTCAAGCCTACCCCCAAGAGTCTTTACTAAGATTATGGCACCCTTAATTTCCTTTCTTCATTTTCAAGGTCTAAGTCTGTTTACATACTCGGATGACTGATCCTGGTAACCCCTTCGGAAGAAAAGAAATTGAAGCAATTTAAGATAATTGAGGATAGTTTGAGTGATCCGATCTTGAATAATGCAAAGTGCCATGTTATCCCATGGCAAGGCAGAATTGTAATAGAGGTTACATTTCATATTGACTGAGGGATGGAATCTCCACTGTTTCCAACATAGAGGGTTCTCAGGATTTTTATGATTGGATGACCAATTTCTTTTACACCAAAGTTCTCAATGTCTATAGAAAACCTGACTGCCTCAACTCCGAGTCTCCTATTCCCTCTGAATTGGATTTTCAGGCTGGGCCAGGTCTATTAGAGACAACACCACTAGAGAGAGCCCTACTGCCCTCCTATCTTGCTTTACTCCTCTTAAACAAGAACTGACAGAGATCTATCTCCTCAGCATTATAACAGGCTCCCCAATTGAACCCCGATCACCCTGTGTCTTGCAACTGAGAGATAATATCATTGTTCCACATCTCACTGGAACTTTGAATAAAGCCATTACTTCTGGATGTTTTGCTAAAATGTGGAAAAAGGCTGTTGTCAAGCTTCTTCTCAAATAGCCTAATATGGACCCTCCTGACTTAAAAAAAACTGTCAGCCTATTTCCTTGCTGCCTGTATCTGCCAACATTCTAGATACATTCCTAAATGCCCAGCTGATGACCTATTTGGAACAATATAAACTGCTGGATCACTCTCAGTGTGGATTCAGGAGTAATCGTGGGACCAAGACTACATTAGTAATAGCAGTCATCAATATCCATTCCATGGTGGATGCAGGGCAGGCTGCAGCTTTGATCCTTTTGGATTTATCCGCAGCCTTTGACACCATCTCCCCGACCCTGCTTGCTGATCGGCTGCAGGAACTGGGGGTCATAGACTCAGAGCTGAAGTTCTTGGAATCTTTTCTTAATGATAGGTCTCGGATGGATCCATTTTGTCTGGAGTCCATAACTCTGCCATTTGGCGTTCCTCGGAGCTCCTCTATAACTCCTACATTATTTAACTTGTATGTTTCCCCCCCTGGCAAAACATATAAGGTCCTTAGGGCTCCAAGCTTTATCCTATGCTGATGACTCACACATTCTTGTGTCTATCACCAAGGACAAAGAGGCAATTGCTTCCAATTTCAAAGACTGTATGCAGGCTGTGGCCACATGGATGGAAACAAACTATCTAAGACTTAATGGAGACAGGATGGAGGTCTTCATCTTTGGCAGTCAACCATCCATATGGACCTACTTGCGGTGGCCAGATAGGCTGGGGTATTTACCCACTCCAACGGACTCCGCAAACAATCTTGGAGAATTGGTCGGCAAAAATGTATCTTTCAGCCTGCAAGTCAACCGGGGTGATTTCAACCTGTTTTTAGATTATTAAGACTCTTAGGAAAGTGTTTCCTTTTATCCCCCTCGCAGCATGTAAGCAAGGGGCCTTGGCACTTATTATATCCAGGTTGGATTACTGCAATACTCTGTACCTGGATATCAATAAGAATGTACTAGCTAAACTGCAGCTAGTGCAGAATGCTGCAACTAGACTGATTGTTGATGTTCCCAAATTCCAATCAGTCTGGGCGGGAACTTGGAAGCTTCATTAGCAGCCTGTGAACAAGCGAATCAATTGTAAGGCCCTTTGTATCGTTCATAAGGTTCTCTATAACATCAGGCCTGGAGGACTTAAAAATGTGTTTCAACGATATACTCCCCCAGACAGCTGTGATCCTCATTCAGAAATCTTTTAACCATTACTAAGTATCGAAAACCTTGATGGGAAGGCAGAGCCTTTTCGGTGGTGGCAGCCAAGCTTTGGAATTCTCTTCCTTATTCCATCTCCAGTCTTCAAGCTCACGTTCCATTCCATAAAGCCATACATGTTTGACTTTTTACTCTCTAATGGATGTGTTGGGGCCTCAGATGTTCTTCTCCCTCTCTTCCTTCCTAAGACTAACTACTATCAGCGCCTTGACACCTTTGGACAATTGTTTTTGCTCTATACGTTTATTTCATTTCATTTCCTCGCAGCACTTTCTCTACTTCGGTTTAAGAAGCAGGCCTACTAGCCAATGTTTTACAAAGATGGGAATGAAAAGTAAACCGAAGCTGAAAGCTTCACCTGTTCATTTAAGGAGCATTTAAACGGGGCCTGGTATTTGCAAATTCATCTGGAGTCAGAACTCGTACAGACCTAGAGTTCAAAGGTAAGGGGTTTGAACAGACTTAAGCGCACACACCCCACAAAAGAGAAGTATTAAGGCCTGAAAAATGTGATGGGGAGGATGGGCTTAGACTCCCTCATCTACAAACTGCATCTGGAAGCTTCATTTATACACTCAACATATATGCAATAACGACATACTAATAATGTTTGTTTTTACGTAGCTCATAAAAATGGCCATTTTGTCATTTGTAACCACTATTAATGGCATGTGCTAGAAATATCCAATGTAATGGTACAAAGTTCAGAGGTCAGGGAAAGATGAACTGCTGTGTATGCCTTGCTGGCATTGGAATTTGCAACCTGCAAATCAGAGCACATTTTAAAGGTGAGATTTCAGCTCATTGAGCCATCCGGCTGGAAAAGCTCACTCTGTGGGTTGGCGTCATTTCATCTATATGTGCTAAGGAAGGAGATAAGATGTGGGCATGGAAATCTACATAAATAATTTCTTGTGCTTTGGTCTTGTGATAAAAACTCACTTTTTACAGTTTGCCGAGTGACAGTCGTAGGGCTGTGCTGAAGGGGTGTTTTGGCCATTTTAGTTTCTCTATAACATTGGGTGGATTATTTGTGTACACACGCACGCACACACAAACCAACACAAACACACATCCTCCACCACCAGAAGCAATCCATGCCAGGGTGTAGGGAACTGGCACTGTATATACTATACTAAAGTAAGGTATAGTGTGCACAGAGTCCAGTGGAACCCCAAAGGTAGGCAGAGGTAAAAGTAGATAATACATTACTCTTTATTTGTGGTAGTGTGGGCGAGCAGTAAGGCTTTATCAGAGGTTAGTGTTAAGCATTTATTGTACACACTCAGACAAGAAATGATTTCACACACTGAAATACTAATCTCAGACCATATTGATTGTTTAAAAATATTATTTATGTGTATTATATTTTCCAGAACCAAGCCAGGCCTGGTACAGTTTAGTACAATAATTCTTTTCAAGAATAATGCAGGTAAGTAAATTTTGAATGCAATTGGATCGGTTACAGGTAAGTCACTTGTTCATAAAACAATTGGAACAACTTTTTAGTTACTTTTAAGATTAGATTTTTTTGTATATTACTTTTCAGGTTACTTTTTAAATAACTTTTTCTACTCGGTGTGATATGCCTAGATATCACACTGGTACATTTCCTAGCGAAAGGGTAAGTAAATCAGTTTTTGTGCATTTGCTCTTTCTTGGGGTTTCATACAAACCCATCCCACTATTAGAACAATATTCACAAGGAAGTAGTCAATGCAGTCTTATGGGAGATAATGTTATGGACCTAACGGTAAGTACTTAGGTTTGGGAGTTGGTTTTCTGGGGTTAAAACCAGGGTTACCCCTTGGTCGAGGATGCACTCTCAAAGCACCCTCAGCGTCACTAGGGCGGCCAGGTGCAGAGTGCCCAGGCACAATGTTATCCAATGGGGGATAAGGAGCCTCTGATTGGTGGCTGCTTAAGAGCAGGTCACTTGGATGTGGCAAAGCTCCTAGGGTTTAGCTCAGGGCAAAGGGGATCTGGTTTAGCACACAAGGTGCACCCACAGTGTGAGGTGCTTATTCGGCATTGGGTGCCCTGTTGTTTTTAACGGGAGTTGCTGGTTTGGGGTTTTGGCTGCAGGCTCGGTCCAGGAAGTCTTCTGGGAGGAACCAACAGCTGGGCAGGTGAGTTGGAGGGCTTGGGGATGTTGGTGCACCTCAGGTCCTCTTCAGGGCGCAGGGCGGCATATTCAGGAATGCCTTTTGAGGTCGGATTTCACCTTACTGGGTCACTCGCAGTTGGGGTGGTTTCTCTGTGCAGAGCCTGCAGACAACATAGGGAAGTCCTGGAGTGGTAAATCCATAGTGGACCCAGACCCTGGAGCACTTGGAAACCTTGCTGGGACTGGTGGGCCACTCGGACTCGGGCGGTAGGCGTCGAGTGCAGTGGTGGTTCCAGGCGTCATGTTTCTTTGTCCTCAGCTCGTAGTCTTTCTTTGGAGGTTCTTTTGAACAGAGCAGCTGTTCACAGAAAAGCTGGTCTTTTTTTAAGGCAGTCATTCTCCCAGGGGTTCTGGAGGTCGTTGGCTACAGGACAAGGTGACTTTTGGCGCAGGATCTCTGGAAACTGTAGTTAGAGCTGGGGAAAGTCAGTTCTTCTCTGCAGTCTCCTCTGCTGGGCATCTTCTTTCACCCTTCTTCTTCGTAGGTTGCGGGAATCTGTCTTCTTGGTTCAAGGCTGCCCCTAAATACTGTATTTAGGGGGCGTTGGTTTGATTTGGCTTGGTTTGTAATGACAAACTCCCAGACCATATACTCTGTATGGCTTTACTGCACTTAGACTTAGACACTGTAGAGGTACAGTGTTCATGCAACCGTGCCCTCACCAGTGGTATAGTGGTTTGCATGCATGGCACACAGGAATGTATGCCATGTCTACTCTTCCCTTTTCTCTGCACCTTAAGACGCAGCCTGCAATGGTGTGTGTGTTGATGTATGTGAGAAGTTGGCCTGGTATATGATGCTCACTAGCTCTAGTGATCACCTTGTACTATGCCAAGCAACCCTTATGATGATTGGTTGTAAGTCAACCTTATAGACCAGCTATCCTAGTAGTAGCGTGGACAAAGCAGTCTTAGGCTAAACTCTGAAAGGCATTTGAAGCAAGCTGTTTTACCATATACAACCCCCTTGAATACCAAATGAAAGGACACCACACAGATATATATTGAAAATATATATATATTGATTAACTACAAATATCCCCTATACTCTTTATGAGCACAGAAGCACAAGCGTTAAAACAAAACACAGTTTAAATACACAAAAGTTGCACAATATGGATGAGCCCTAGGGGCCACTAAACCATATACTAAGAAAGTGGTATAAGAGATACCAATCGAAAAGGAAGTAGGCCTAGGGCCTTGGGAATCGCTGGAGCTGATCGGGACTAGCAGTGACTAAGTCGGGAAAGGCCCTCGGGACTCGGGTGCAGTGCTTAAAGTGCACGCGTTCACCAATACATTGTCTATGGTGCGTAAAAGTTACAAAGTTAGTGTTTTAGGAACCTTCCGAGTGACCTAGAGGAGTGAAACTTTAGACACAGACACTAGAGGTGTGTACCAGTGTAGGAACACTGGCGTTGTTGAGTTACCTCACCCACAGGAAGTGGGTGCACAGGTGCGAAGTAGTGTCGGGTTTCGTCACGCAGGTCGATGGTGCTTGGAGCTGAAGATGCTGCAGGCGGCTCGATGTGAAGAGTTCCGGTGGATCCAAGGGTGGATCTGAAGTGGTGAAGACCTGAAAGCAGAGGGGACAATGTTCAAAGTCACTAGCCAGTGACTACCGTGGAACCAGATTGGATCCAGGCGATGTTGGGTGCAAACAGGCGTTGAGGTGTAGCTTCTCTCAGCAGCCACGTGGACACGAAGAGGTCGAGGACGTCCAGGAGTCGATCACGAGCTGTCCCATAAAGGCTCTAGCTGATGGCGGTGTCGGCAACTTGATCGGAGCAAACAGGCCTTGGCTAATGCAAGCCACGCAGGAAGTGAAAAGGGCTTATCACTCGGACCAGCAAGGTCAGAGCGGGGGCTCTCTTTTACAGGAGCGAGGGCAAGTCTGGAGCAACCAGAACCGCAGTGTAGATTGTAGGTTTCATCACCAAGATGGCCGCTGACCACGTGGCAAGTGGCCGGGATGGCGCGTCGAGTGGCACGATGCAAAAGGGCCCCACGTAGATCGTGGAGATGTTGGGGGGGCTGATCTTCGGTGCAAGGGCTGCTCAGTTGTGGGACTTCTCAAACCCCAAAGCACAGCGTCGAGGGTGCCTCGGGTGCTGCGCAATCAGCGTCTCGGGGGTCTTTAAAGAGGTCCGGTCCTACGTCTCTCGGTGCCTCCACGGGTCCCTTCTTTGCAGGGACTGTGGATCGGGCGGTGAGAAGTCTGGGAGTCTGGGTCTTGTCAGGCTCTGGGCTCGGGCTCCGGCGGGAGGCGGCGGCAAAGCAGACGTTGAGTTGCTGGATGGTGCCTGTGTTCACAGGGTGGCCACTCCTAGGCCACAAGGGAGATACTCTTCAGTCTTCTGTGCAGCAGAATGTCGAAGTCCAGTCGTCTTCTTAGTTTCAAGTTGATTCAGGATGATCTGAGGTGCTATGGCACTGCTCCCACTCTTATTCCCAATCTGAGGGGTGGATCACCTGCTAGGTCCCTCCTCTGGGTGAGACCAGGAAGGGGGGCGGTTACATCCCCTTTCCTTTGTCCAGCTCCTCGCCAGGCCTGGGTCTGGAAAGTCCCAGGACCGGTTTGGACTGGCTTATGCACGGGGACACCTTGTGTGCCCCAGGCATGTCTGATTCTATTCAGCCCTGTCCTACCCAATACACAAAATCCTGTCTGGGGTGGTGCTCGCACCTCCCAAGGCAGGAAACCCTTTGTCCAAGCCTCCTTCGCTGGAAGGACTCCCAGCAGCAGGAGGTCAGACTTGTGTCTGTGTCCATTTTGTGATGCTGAGGCTCTGGTTAACTTTAACCGGGGTTAAGGCTATGTACATGTCGTGTCCCTCTAGAAGGGTGGAATGCTATCCCCGTCGACGGAACTGTCGAGGGGATAGTATTCTAAATCGTATGACACCTTACTCAACATGTTTTGATAAAGCCAAACCAAAGTTAGCATATAACTGCGAGGATTATAATGCACTTAAGAATATATGGTATGGCAATATCCCGGAACAGCTAAGGGAGGGGTTCCCGACAGCTGCAGACAGGCTCAGCTCATGCTAGAGCACCATCTCACATATTTCCAAGCACTCTGCCTCCAGGATTGATGAGGCCTTCCATAGGAGTGGCTGATAGGAACATATGTGTCCAGTTTAGGTTAGGTATAGATATACTACACCTAAGCAAGAGGTGATTACACCAACTTGCCCCAGCTGAGTGATCAGCCAGTTGTGTCAAATATGGAGGCCAGGCCAGGGGTGGCACAATACATGCTGCAGCCCCTGGTAGGCCTTGGCTTCACCTATGCCCTGGGTACCTATGGTACACTGTTACAGGGGCCTATAAGGTGAACCAGTTCCAATTGTGTATGCACCTAAGGTACATGGAGTCCATTTTAAGGAGAGAACAATCAGCCTGGGGCCCTGAATAGCAGGATCCCAGGCCAACTATGTCAAAAACCAGCTAAACACCAGGCAAAAAGTTTGGGGGTAACCATAGTCAGATATCCACCTTCCTACAATGTACAAGACCTTTAAGGGCGGCATAATATGTGCTGCAGCCCTTAGAGGCCTTCCCTGGTCACAGTGCCCTTGGTACCCATGGTACCTTTTACAAGGGACTTAAGTGTGGCCAGAGAGGTGCCTACTAGGGGTACAAAGGTACAGTTTTGGGTAAGAACACAGGCCTTGGGAACCTGTTTGGCAGGGATCCAAGGCACATCAAGTCAAAGTGCAGAAGTCATCTGGCAAAAAGTGTGTAAGGGGGGGTTTACTGCAACAGAAACCCAGCTTCCTACACAGCGGTCCGAATACCAAGGCTGCCTACATTAATTTCACATCAGGCCTCCTTCTGCCACCACCATACATTTCCTGTATCTTTATCCTTTACTGGTAGGCTCTTTTTATGACGAGCCTAGGCAGCTCATGCCCTGGCTGGAAGACCTGTTGTAATGACTATAGTAGTGTAATCCCACCTGCTGCTTGCCATTTGTTCACTCCTGCCTCATTCTTTTTTGCTGGCTCCTCATTGGTTGGTGCTCCCAATACATCATTTCCATTTCTCCCTCGGCAGCACTGACCAACTACAGTGTCCTTGCCCTATAAGTGTTTATGTGTGCATTTGGGGACTTCTTGTTTTGTTTTCCTTGGTTGTGTTTGTTTCGAGCAGCTTGTTACAGATGGGAGTTGGTCTGTCTACTGTGTGCTTCTTAGAGCAAACACTGAGAGCGGGGTGGAGGTTGACTTTTATAGTCCGGTCCTTGCTCCCCGCTGCTATGATTCAGGAACAGGCTGCATTTGTAGTCCACTTTGTGTTTTTTCAGCTGTCACTGTGCGATATCGGCAAGGCGCTGTGTGTCTTTCCCAGCAGCATTTCACTGTGATAAACAACCTCGTCAAGGCACCAGGCTGCATCGTGGGTCTCCTCCTTGAGCTGATACAAGCTTGCTTCCTATGACAAATGTATCAGATGGAAATAATGAATTAACAGTTGTCTGCTGCACGACGTTTAAGCAGTTTTCATTCCATTTAATAACCTAAATCGCACATCTAGAAATGAACTCCAGCAGGCTTGAAAAACGCTTGTTCACAGGGGAAAGGAATGTAAAGTGTGTCAGCGGGCCATCCAAATATGCACCATACCTGCTACCACTTAAAACTACAAAAAAGGCGGAAGTGATCGTGATGTTAAAGCAACTGTTACAAATGAAAATAGGAAACACAAGATCCAGTGGCAGCCATGTTTTTTATTTAAAAACAGGGTGACTGAACAAAAACAGTTGATCTTCTGCCTGCCTGTGTAAACTCGTGTGGCGTTACCCGCCATCCTCGGGTTCACCCTGACTCCTAAAGGTCAGGGTGGGTTCAACCATATTCCAGGGAGCACTTTAAGAGATAGGCCAGGGGGTCTAAAGATAAAAATCCTCCTGCGTTTCCAGGTATCCCTTTATTAGTGGAGGCATAGGGGATATAAAAATTATATATACAAGGGGTCTTCAGGAGGTGATGGTCCTATGACCCTAGTGTCTTTGCCTGGTATCTTGCCAACATGTTTCAACCCTTAAAACTGACCTCTTGGGTCCCGCGCTTTCTTCAGGGGAAATAGAAGTTCCCTCCCTGGTTATACAGATAGGATTTACCTAACTTTTCATTTGGAGGATGCATAAAGTTGCACTCTCAACAGTGGTATGGAAGGTATACTTATCTTCCTTCCGGTTTTTCATATGTCTTATATCCGCCCTATTATGGTGGATTGCATGTATCTCAAGGGGAGCGGTAGTAGGGGTAGCCTTTAAGACACACTTTCCTCAAAAGTCCTGCCCCTCGATTCCAACTACTTGGGTCCGCGTCTCCTGGTTTTCGCCATGGCCAGGATATGAACCAGATCACCCCCACACACTTTGTTAGCTAGCTGCAGCTTGGAGCCTTGCTGAATGTTTGGAGATGTTTCGGGATGCTTTGGTGTGGGTTCATAAGGCATCTCATCTAAGGGCATGACAATTCTCCACATAACTTAATTAATGGGTATTTTCTGAGTGTGAACTGCACTTTACGGAGAAGGCATATTTCACATACTTTGCGCTTCTCTGCACAGAGTTTTCAAACTTGCTCACCCTTGCTTCTTAAAGTAAAACAATGCTGTTTTATAGTCGATATATAGCAGAAAAGATCTGTGGTGGTTTTTAGGGTGAGCTAGAATGCTCAAAATAAAGACATATTACACAGTGTTTTTTATAGCAAGTGAGTGAAAAATAATGTTGTCCTCAAATGAGCTCTTTCTTCTTTGCATGGACACATCGGGAGGGATGGTCGATTCTGGTTCAGACTTTTGGATTAGGGCCATTGTCCATCGCATTAGCTCTGTTAAACACCACTGCAAGGAGTATTCCTCTCTCTAAGTGATGACAACCTTGTCCTCCCTGCTCCACACCGGCCACTTCAGTCACAATTCAAGGACTCTCCAGAAGAGATCCTCATAAAAGATGAGGAAATCAGAATGCCACAGATGTTAACACTGATTGCATCATTCTCAAACATAAACGGATTCTTGTGGAACAGTGGACATTTATGGAGAAAGGTGCAGAAAGTATCCCTAAAGAATTTTTCCCAGCTTTTTTGTTGTATACTGCTCCCAGAAAATTAGTTGTCCTGCTAGCAGAAAAGAACAAGTATTTGCAATGCAATAAGTCTAACCTTTGTGATAATTTAAGCTATTGGCATTGTAAATCACAATGCCTTTTATTTATCTGTTTTAATCCATACTAATATAATAAAGAGAGAGCCCAAACCTTTGAGGCGGGTAATCTCAGGAAGCACAGCACCAATCACAACACCCAATACAGCGTTGGAAAGGGCAGTTGCAGCAGAAGGACATGGGCTATGCAGACGCCCACCATATACATATAAAAGGTAAAAGAACCGTGCCAGCAAAGTAGTCCCTTGTGGGCGTGTCTGCATTGTGATGTGGGCGTGTGCTGGGGGCGTGACAAACGCTGGGGGCGTGTGGTACGTTCCGCTCTTCATGCCATGTCTCATATCGTGTGCTAATCCCACCCTGCTCCCTTTAAATACCCCTGCACGCCATAATCATAACCCACCCTTACTCCTTAAAATACCCCAACACCCTTAAACACTAACCCATCTTAACCCTATAAATATACCCTGTACCCCAAAACCCAAACCTAGCCCTGAACCCTATAAATACCCCTCTACCTCAAAACCCAAACCTACCCCTGAACCCTAAAAATACCCCTGTACCCCAAAACTCAAATCTAGCCCTGAACCCTAAAAATACCACTGTACCCCAAAACCCAAACCTAGCCCTGAACCCTAAAAATACCACTGTACCCCAAAACCCAAACCTACCCCTGAACCCTTAAAATACCCCTTTACCCCAAAACCCAAACCTACCCCGAACCCTAAAAATACCCTGGCACCCCAAAACCCAAACCTAGCCCTGAACCCTAAAAATAACTCTGTACCCCAAAACCCAAACCTACCCCTGAACCCTAAAATACCCCTGTACCCCAAAACCCAAACCTAGCCCTGAACCCTATAAATAACCCTGTACCCCAAAACCCAAACCTACCTCTGAACCCTTAAAATGCCCTGTACCCCAAAACCCAAACCTACCCCATATCCCTATAAATACCCCTGTACCTCAAAACCCAAACCTACCCCTGAACCCTAAAAATACCCCTTTACCCCAAAACTCAAACCTAGCCCTGAACGCTAAAAATACCACTGTACCCCAAAACCCAAACCTAGCCCTGAACCCTAAGAATACCACTGTACCCCAAAACCCAAACCTACCCCTGAACCCTAAAATACCCCTGTACCCTAAAACCCAAACCTAGCCCTGAACTCTTAAAATACCCCTTTACCCCAAAACCCAAACCTACCCCGAACCCTAAAAATACCCTGGCACCCCAAAACCCAAACCTAGCCCTGAGCCCTAAAAATAACTCTGTACCCCAAACCCCAAACCTACCCCTGAACCCTAAAATACCCCTGTACCCCAAAACCCAAACCTAGCCCTGAACCCTATAAATAACCCTGTACCCCAAAACCCAAACCTACCCCTGAACCCTTAAAATGCCCCTGTACCCCAAAACCCAAACCTACCCCTGAACCCTAAAAATACCCCTATACCCCAAAACCCAAACCTAGCCCTGAACCCTAAAAATACCCCTGTACCCCAAAACCCATACCTATCCCTAAACCCTAAAACTACGCCTGTACCCCATAACCCAAAACTATATCTGAACCGTTAAAATACCCAAACACCCCAAAACATATACCTCAGTACTCCAAAACATTTACCCCTAAACCCATACTTACCTTATCCAAACATTTAAAAAAACATGCTTTTACCATTCATGCATTTACAACGAATTTTGTTGTAAATGTATGCGTGGTAAAAGCATATCAAAATGTAATGCCATGCGTTATAATGTCATTGCAGAGTCATGGTACTTTCGTAATGAAAGTATGCGGAGTGATGGTATGCGGAAAGAAAGTTGCGGAATAATGGGCGTTTACCCTCCCCTTGTAAGTACATTGGTGCACGGCGGCCCACATCTCCAGCAACATACTCATATTTTTTCACCACCCATTTGAAAAATGCACAGGTCACTCTCATTGATAGCCAGCACCGACATGCACTTTTAGACACAACTACCGCTGACAAGTTCTAGAATTGCGAACTTCAGAGCTGGGGAGCTACGTTCGAATCTCGGCATCAGCTCAACATCCTGTGATTCCAGGCAAATCGCTTTGTCTCCTCGTGCCTACCACAAATGAATGTGTTCTTCTGTAATGTAAATTGTGCTCATGCCATGTTGTCGAGTTCGCGCTATATAATATTGCAAGGAAAAATAAAGTAGGGAAACTCGAGTTCACACACTACTGAACGCGCACTCTTAAGTGCATCAGCAGTGCACTGTGAATCGGAGCGTTTCACAGGCCTGTCACAGATAAGAAATGCTATCAAAACGAAATCCTACAAAACAATATTCTACTGGCCGGCAGCAATTCATACCCGGACAACGTCGGGACGGGCTGCTAGTAATTAAATAAAAGGCATTGTCATTTACAATGCCAATAGCTCAAACTTGTGTAAATGCGAGACCTATTACATTGCAAATGCTTGTTTAATCTCTGCTTTTTACCCTTATAGGTCTCAGCTCAAGGCAGTGCAAGCATTTGCTATAGCAGGATCTATTGTTAGCCTACAGTGGGCTTAGAGCCCACCGAATGTATACCATTGGTTGGCTTCATTGTTACTCTCATTTGCGTGTTTCTTATTTGAAAGTTTGTTTAGTGTTTCCAATTTCATCTAGTGCTTGTCCCTTCCCTGGATCATAGACGCATTACTTCTGTCCTTACACTGCTCGCTTTTCAAGCACTACTTTTTTCTTTTTATTTAAGCATTCCACAAGAGTGCATTTTGCAGCTGTCTCCCTCATTACTTCTCTCCACGCCATTCGCATCTCTCTATGTTCCTCTCTTTATTTCGCCTGTGTGCTTCTCCCACATCCACCCATGTTGCTTTCTTACCTTTGTGCTTCTCCTCGCCAATTTCATGGTTAGCTCCCTGTGCTCCACTTTGATTTCTCTTATTTCCTTTCCCCTACCCTTCCCCTCCATGTTGCATCCACCCCCTCCCCCATGGTGCTTCTGTCACCTTGTCCCATATGTTTCTTTCACTCCCCCATAACCTGTGCTACATGCACCTGTTGCCTTTCTCCGTGTTGCTTCCCGAACCTGCTTTAACCCCTTCCATGCTGATGACGGTGCTCGTGTGCCGATGACGACTGGGGGCCGTCATGAACCCACCCACTCTTAAAAACGGCCGCACAGGCGCAGAATCGCGGCTTCGCCCAATGGGTTAAAATAAGTCTAATTCACACATTTGTTTCTTTATAGTTACTTATCCAACTCAGCTGAGTAACTAAAACAGAAAAAATTGCAGCTGTGTCATTTTGTTGGTGAGCGCACACATGGTGCGCGCACCTACAAAACCATGCGGGTGGCTCATCAAAATTTTAAAAGAAAATCTTGACCCATGCTGCACAGCATGGGGATACTGTACATCATTCATAAAAACCATTTGCAAAGTCATTATGTCCCAAAGCCGAGACCTATTGGTTTTACAAATGCTTGTTCTTCCTCCCACTGCAGCATACAGTTTGGTGCAGCGGGTCAACCCCCTTGTTAGCTAACTTCTGTGAGTGTGACAGCAGTAAAGAGGACATCCGCACACAAAGTAGTTCTCTTCAGCGCCAGGGACCACTATGGAAATTATTTCTTATAAGATTGAAAAATATTTAGCATTTAGGCAATTTATTTTTAGATTAACAAGAGCCTGGCAGCTTCCCCAACCAATAAAGTTTAGCAAGAACTATGACAAAACAAGCATTGATAAAGCCAAAAGACAAGCAGCTAATACCAAAAACACTGACTTTGCCAATACTTGTTCTGTGTGAATTTCTTTCATTACATGATTTCATTACAAAGCCATGACTTGGTCAGACCTAGAAAGAATATTGTTTTACCAAATGCCTTGCTTGCTATGTGCAGGAACGTCTATTTAATATGGTATTCATTTGTATTTGTAGAGAAAAGGCAACACTATCTCTCCTGCAATGCTCAAATAAGTTGCAGTGCTGACAAAGCTCAATTGATGTCAACTAGCTTCCTGTCCTTTCCAAGATGGATACTACTGTTTACCAAACACAAGTTATAGTCCTTTTTCTATTATCATGATATTGGCCAGATTCTCAAGCGCCACCTTGAGTCCCGTTTTTGTCACCGTTAAAGTACTGTCAGGTTTGAGGCTGATGGTGAAGAGCTTATATTCAGCTGATACCGGCTCTCGTGCTGCAAGTAATGCGTAAGTGGATGAAACCGCGCGCTGCAGGTAATACTTTACATCGAAACGGATTTGTGGGTGTTCCATCAAGTGCTCCAAGTGACACTTCATTTCTTTTAGAGACTTATTTCTCTTTCACGTTGTGAACCTCAGCTTGACTAAAATTCAGGTGTAGTGAAAAATACCCCTCATGAAATGGGGCGGTTTAGTTGGAAGGGCTTAGAAGCCACTAAACCTCGAAAGGAGGGGCGGGGGCCGGGGTTGAATTTGACAGAAAAGGGCATAATCTGCATTGGCTCTAAGTGCCGGAGCACGAGCCGTGCCACCAAAAGATGTAAATAGGAGAACACGTTACGAACAAGTATGATAAAGACTTGAAGATGAAAAAAGAGTGTCGACATTCATCCATGCCTATATTAAGAACACGCAGTTACATTACTGAACCGTGGGACAGTCACCGTTATAGAAAGCAATATTTTTTTTGAACATGAAATATTCAAGAATACCCACATACCCTGATAAAGTTGCAATGAGGTACCCAAGAAGTGTCAATTTTCTTTATATTTATTTATATGGTTATTAAATGTAAAGCAGGGTTATTTTATTTTAACCATATATGTGACATTTTGATAGGACATAGATTTTTTTTGACAGAATTACTGTAGTGTGGCCTGGAACTGGATTTTTGTGTGTTGGACTTGGCCCGCTCTGCAGGGTCATCGCTAAATCTTTAGCCTTCACCCTTCGGTTTTCCGCACCAGTTTTTTTTAGGCTTTTAGGACTCTGCGCACTTTACCACTGCTAAAAAGGGCACTTCAAAATCTGTTGGGGGATATTGTCCCTGGCATCCTCCTCCTCCATTACAAAATCTGGGGGCTGCTGCCGACCCTAGACAGTGTTCAACCCCCTGCTGATGAGCTTAACTCGGGCAAGGGAAGCTGAACAAACTATTTCCTGCAAAGTAGAGGTGTGACCAAGGCCGGACTGGGAACTAAAACCGGCCCTGGCAAAGTGCTCGGCCGGCCCCTCTTCCCCCGGGGGGTTGTGGGTGCTGCCGAGCTCTTTGCCAGGGCCGGTTTTCGGCCGATTTTGTTACAGGTCCGATTTTGCAGCTATGCTGCAAAAACGGTCCTGTAACAAAATCGGCCCCCAGGGGCCCAAAACTGGCCCCCACCCGTGCGGCGCACCGGGGAATTGCCCGGTGCCCGCTACGGCCAGTCCGGGCCTGGGTGTGACCTTATCTCCTTTAGAATAAGGTAGGGTGGGGGTTCTTGCAAGCACCTCCAGATTGCATTGAAGGGCATTTTTGGTGCCCTCCTTGCATAAACCAGTTTTGCCCAGTTTAGGAGCCCTTGCCTCCCACTCTGGTGCCAAACCACACAAAGGACTGGGGTGTGTCCAGCTGGACAGCTGCTTTCTAGGGAGATGCAGAGAGCTCCTCCAGGTGTCCACTTGATTCTGCCACCTTGAATCTTGACCCTTGAGAGCATCTGACTGGCTAAGCCAGCTCAGTAGCATCCCTGACACCCCCCCATCCTCCCCCATCACCCTCCACTGACAGGTGGGTCACCACAAAGAGGTCCTTCCCCTTTCTATGGTTACTTAAAGGTTCTCCTGAGCGTAGGTCCTTAGATTCGTCCCGACAACAACTTCAAGATCTGACTGCTTGTTGTCTGAATACTTTTTAAAGACTCTTTTGCTGGTGGACAACAAAACTCTATTCTTCAAGCCAGGGCAAGACTGCTCTTGGTGGGATGATTCCTGCTGCATCTTCATCCCTGTGCTTCTTCAAGTTCTGCAACTCTGTGGCTGTGCATTGTCCAAGTCACCAAAGTCTGTGCCTTCATCCAAGCCAGATGGAATCTCCCTTGAAGTGAAGGAGCCACTCCACTAGGCACCTCTATGTTGACGACCGGTTTGCTGATCCTGTTGTGCCACGTACATCGCCTGGCTGTGTAACACAGGTGGTGGTTTGTTGGTTCTCCATAGGCCTGGCCACTCTTCCTTGCAACTTGGGCGTCTGTAATCACTCTTCAGTCTTCACTTCCTGTGCACTGCATCTGTTTGCTGTTGCCAAGGCTTACTGGCTCTGTTCATGGAAGATCTTCAAGCTCCAAGCAGTCCCAGCCTCCAGCATCTCACCTCTCCAAGAACGACGACCTGCCTGCATCGTGGGCCTTCATCCCCTGTGTGCTGCTGAGGCTTCCCTGCAACTCCCTGTGCCTGCTGCCAGAAAGTGCTCAAGGGGGCTCTGTTGATTCCTGCTGGCTCTCCTGAGTGCTGTGGGCCGCCTCTGACTTACCCTTGCTGGGTTAGTCCAACAGACCTTGCTGGTCTGCAATACAGCATCTTCGCCAGCAAACCGTTGTTTGAGTTTGCCAAGGCTTGTTGGTGATCCTTCCGGCCATTGACCTTCCTGCAATCATCAACCGGCGTGGGACAGCTTGTGAATGGCTCCTGCGCTCCACAGCTGCTGATTCAAACTCACTGTGCTACAGCAATATCCTCCAACAAGGTATGGTATTGTGCTACTGTGCCTCCTGGTTACCTCTGGGTGGTTTGGACTCTGTCCCTTGCGCTTTCAGGCTCTTCACGTCTGGATTCCACACCTGGGTTCCACTGGCCTGGTCCACGAGAAGCTGTAGGTGCTGATTCTCTTTAATCTTCCATTGGCGTTTCCAACACCACTTCACCCCTATGCACCTGGGCTCCCTGGTGTAGGTATCCTGGCTCCCTTGGTATCCATAGGTGAGGTGACTCTGCAACTTTCCTTGATCCAAGTGGTTCTTTTGGGGTCCTTTGTGAAGGGTCCTAGAACTGTAAAAATCCACCCTTGACTTACCCTGTGCTATCCTACGTACGTTTGACTTGGTGTAGCCATTCTGCACCTGGACCCTTGGGGTCCCTGGCTACTCACCTTCTGTGGTTCTGCGCTTCCCCTGGGGTCCTACATCCTTGGGTATTAGTCCCATTTTGGTACTTACCTCACATAACAGTATTTAAGTATACGGTTTGGCCACTCGGTCCGGCTCTGTGTTTTTCTATGATACTTACCTATTTCTGACATATTTCTTGTGCGTATTTGATATCTCTAGGTAGTAGATATACCAAGTTAATGTCTAGTGTGTGTCTAATAAATACAAAGTGTTTTCATACTCACCTGGTCAGGTTCTTTTTTTTTTTATGTGTAAGCATGCTTACTGACTATAGTGGTAAACACACCTGCTTTACACCCTACTAAATAAGCCTTCGCTGCTCTCCACAGCTACCCCTTGAGAGCTTTGGTTTTCAGGGACATAAACACTATCATTAAGGGTTGCTTGGACTCAGTGCATAGTGCCTCGCCATAGGTGGTCACTATATACTGAGCCAGCCTCCTACCAACCTCACCCATCTCTATCCTCATCCGTCAACTCCCTGTCTAACCTTGTCAGTCCCTGACAACCGATGGCTTGTGGGCTCAGCCACAATGGCAGCTAGAGTATAACCCTAAGATTGTAGACTGCCACACTTTCTTGAAATCACCTTCCACACCCTACTCCAGCACTGGCTTGTCTGGTGAACCCTGATATCGGTCCACATTTAACCTCCCCCACCTTTAAATTTACCCCTGGGGGAAATATCACCCACCCTCTCCTGACATCCATCTTGTCTATGTTCCCCATCATATTATTACCAACCCCAGCGGTGCACTTACACTGAGACCAGGAATACCTTTCTATCAATGCAGCATTCTTTAAGAGATCAATGGCTCATTGTTGAGTCAGCACTCCCTTTCGAAACCAAATGCACTAATCTGCCTGAAACATTTCTCTTATTGATCTGCTTAAAGTTTTTACATTCTTCCTCTCCCCCTCATTTTGTGTAATATCCTTGTAATTATATTAACTTGCACTCTGGAAATATAACTATCAAAATCGACTTCAGAAATATTTTTCCAACCTGAATCATAACATAGAATAAAGGAAACGATGTTGGGGTCCAGCATTGAGCTAGTTATTGAACACATTACCCTCTGTTTACATTGTATGCCATGTTATTGTCACATGACGAAAACCAAATTTGTTTATAAAAAAATATATATATATTTATATTTGAAGTGTTTAAAACTATTCGGCCAGGATGAGACCAGATCACAGAAATGACAGTTACTCGACCTGTAGCCGAATTTGCGTTTTCAAACTTTTATTCCTTTATGTACTCCTCAATGGTTTGGGTGTATATGGTAAAGCTGTTACAGCAGATGATCCTAATTACAAATGAACGGCCATACAAGTAGAATTATCTGGTGCTGGCAGAGGGTCTCCTCAATCATAAAACTCAAACCAAGTTTTGACATAGAATCTTATTTTAATAAAATGAAAATGTGGCTGTATTACTTCTTCGCTGTTAAATTCTGTCTGGTTAACACTTTCTGTCCCGCTTAACTGGGGTAGACTGCTGGGATGTAACCCACATGACTCATGGCGCCTCCAACACCCGGATGGCCGTGACTATAATTTCTATTCCCCTCCTCACAACTCTTATTCAAGAATAGATTACTTATTGATATCCGACTCACATACACACCTCATCGACGAAACGGATATAGCCCCCATATTGGTGTCGGATCATGTAGGTATTCATATGAAATTGGCAGGCTCACATTCACTTATCCCCCCCAGACGGTGGCGCTTCAACGATGAGATATTATCAGTGCCAGAGAACAAGAAAAGCATAGAACAATGCATAGAAGAATACTTCCAGATAAACTCACAGCTGGAAACAGATCCCGCCTTGGTATGGGACGCGTTTAAGGCCACATTAAGGGGTATGCTGATAGGTATCAGGGCTCGTATGAATAAAGAATTAAATTCCGAACTAGACTCTTTAGAGACAACAATCAAGCAGCTAGAGATGCAACACTCCAGGGACCTGAATAATAAAGCTACTATCGACCGTCTGACTAACCTGAAATATAAATACAACGCCATCCTTGGTAAAAGGGCAGGAGTATGGATTAATAAATTCAAGGCGTTAAGGCTATGTGAGGGTAACAAAGCAGGGAAACTCCTTGCTTCCTATCTTAAACACAAAAGGAAGCAATTCCATATAACCTCTATCAGAGACCAGTCCAATACCACCAAAACCAAACATAAGGACATTCTCCACACATTTCAGTCCTTTTACGAGGATCTTTATAAGAATAACAACCAATTCAACATGGAAGAATGTAACAACTATTTAAATTCAATTCAACTCCCACGTTTATCCGGCCCTGACAAAGCCAAACTTGGGGCGCCACTGACCATAGCAGAAATTTCTACCACCGTTAAGACACTGAAAAACAAGACATTGAAAAACAATAAAGCTCCGGGGCCTGACGGCTTCACGGCCAATTTTTATAAGACCTTTGAGGAACAACTTAACCCACGTCTCCTCGAATTGTTCCAATCCTTTTCACTATCAAACAGAACCACCCCCACGATGAGTGAAGCAACAATAATAGTGATACCTAAAGATGGGAAAGACCCTTTACTTCCTAAGAATTATAGGCCGATATCCCTCATAAATTTGGACTGCAAGATTTACGCGAAAGCTCTAGCATGCAGACTAAACGCCGTTCTACCCTCCTTAATAAATAACTCACAGTTGCGGTTCCTGAAACACCGCCTTTCTAACGACAATACGAGACTCCTATGCCATGTGCTGGAGAAGTCAAAAATCTCGAATGCCCCCACAGTAGCAATCACCCTGGACGCGGAGAAGGCGTTTGATAGGGTGTCGTGGCCCTTCCTCCGTCAATGCATGCACATATTCAACATGGGTGATACTTTTATCGACATGGTCATGTCACTATATGCCTCTCCTTCGGCTAGAATCGCCATTAACAGTTCGCTATCAGAACCATTCCTTCTTGAACAAGGAACTAGACAAGGTTGCCCCTTACCTCCCGCTCTATTCCTTCTGGCATTGGAACCTCTCCTCCGCGACATACAACAGAATGTAGATATTAGTGGCATCACCTTCGGCGATAAAAGTATTAAAATTGCTGCCTATGCAGACGATATCCTGATATTCACTGAGAACACTGACACCTCTTTAGCCGCACTGATGTACTCGATAGAATCCAACTCTAGGCAGTCAGGCTACAAATTGAATCGCGATAAATCTGAAGTAAAACCCCTCAACATATTCACTAATAGGGAATCTTTAGGCACATCAGGATTAGTCTGGTAAAACAATCACATCAAATACCTAGGTATAGAATTTGGAAGTTCCATCATAGAGACCCTTCAACACAATGAAAAACTCACTCTAGAAAAAATAAAAACCCACCTCGACGGATGGTCACTCCGCTTCATCACTTGGTGGGGCAGGCTAGAGACCGTCAAGATGATGATTACACTGCTAGTAAATTACTTAATTACCATGCTGCCCTTGATGCTGTCCCAAGAATTTCATAATAGATTGGACAAAATGATTAACAATTTTATCTAAAAAGGGAAAAAAGCACGTATCAGCCTGCAAAAACTGAGATTAGATAAATCCATTGGTGGAGTCAATCTCCCAGATTTTAAGAGATAACAAATAGCCTTTCTAGCGAAACAAGGATCCTATTGGCTGTCCCCTCGCCCCCCCCCAACCCCCCCAGTGGACTATACACCGGTGTGGCTAGACATTGAAAAAGCGCTCCTGGAAGGCATCCCTCCCATCTCATCGATGAAAGCGAATCAGCTCCTGTGTTCTAAATCCATATTTACTAACACCAAAATAGCTTTATTAAGAGTAGATAAACTGCTAGATTCATCAATAAGAAAATCTAGGTGGGAAGTGATTTGGAAAAACCCCTCAATCACTTACAAAGGTAAACCACTATTCAACCCAACCTGGATCAAGAAAGGAATTATTTTCCCCCACCAACTCTATGATAATGGCTACCCTCTGCCCTTTACAAAAATCCAATCGAACTTTGGGATAGATAGTTCCGACTTTTACATATTCGTTAACGTCAAAACAGCCCTTACAAAAGCAGGACTGACATCCAAACAACCGGCTCTTCCATCTCTCCTCTCCTCCCTAAATAAAATTAGCCACCAGGTCTCGAGGCTATACAAATTGCTGAGCCCGCAATCATCCATGTTAAATACCAAAACAACACAGTTCTGGTCGTCAATCGCCTCCTTCTCCATCTCAGAGCTGGAGTGGTCCACGGCGTGGAGATCTTGCACGAGCCATAAAATAAGCCCTACATTATCACAAGCCAAATTCTGGCTCATGCATAAAGTCTTCTGGACGCCAGCTCGCCTATACTCGCACAAAAAAAGCGCTGACGCATTCTGCTGGAACTGCAAGAGGGCCAAAGGAGACCTGGACCACCTCATCCTCCAATGCGACTGCGTCTCAACGTTTTGGGATAGAGTATTTGACTTCATCCACAAAGTATTTAATATCTCACCTGCCAAAGAACTTCCCTATCTTGTTTTCGGCTTTACAAAGGAAACCCAAATCCCAGAAATAGGCAGGGCCCTCCTAGACCTCCTCCTCACGGCAGCTGTGAAAGTCATTCTAAACAATTGGAAAGACACCAAAAAGGCAAGCTATGCCTGTTGGCTGAACTGGGTGATTAACCTACGAGGGGCTGATACCATCTCTCTACAAAACACACCAGGGCGCCCCTCACAAAGGAAACTTTGGAACTCACTGGATATCTACTTCAAAACCCATAAAACTCCATGATTACCCATAACCTGAACTACTATGCCGCATCGTGGTGTCCCACCTAACTTATCACATCTTACATCTTGCATCTTACCTCTTACCTCTTACACCTATCCTTTGCTCTCTCTCTCTACTCTGTTCTTCTTCCTCCTACCTTCTTTGATCCTTTTCACTTACTATTGAACTCTACCCTCTCAGGAGCCCAGCCTCATTTTGAGATGTTTCATATTTTATTGTAAATGCTTTTATATTGCATATCATATGATACAGAGACAAATCAGATACATTAACACCATTAAAGATAAAAGAGGAAACAATATTTTTAAATACAGCTTTCAGGGCGCACACTAACAGCAGACAACAATCAGCATACAATTGGAGAGGGTCTGTGTGTGGGGAGATGAGGCCCTCTGCGTTGACGGTGTTATAGTTAAATCAATAAGAATAAATAAAACCAGAGACTCTGTGCCCTAAATTATAAATGTAGGGGCGTAATAATGATACAGCTTTGTTACCCATACGATCACAGGGTATATAGTAATCCTCATGCCACTCAGAGATCATCCATGGTGGGTGCCTCCCAGAGTCTGGTTATAAGTTCCTCCCATTGCTGGGTAAGTTCATGTTTAATTTTAGGATGTTTAATGATGACCGGTTGAGTAGGGATCTTGATTCCCAGACCTATAAGACTTTGTGGTAAATGTCAGGTTGTGTTTTCACTACACTGTTCATAAGTTCAGTTTTGCATTTTCAGACTACAAAATGGCTACTTTGGGGCAATTATTTTGTTACCTGTTCTGCATACAAATCCGAATGCTAGTTTTTACATTATCCTGGCAACAGAACTATAGGAAAAAGCTCAATATGACTAGTCTAATCTATTCATGAACATCTGTCTTGCACAATGTTTCATTTGTAAGCAATCTACTGAAATTCTGGCCCTGGATTAAGTGTCTTCCATCGTGGGTGTTTGCAGGCAAATGCACAGTAGAATTGATCCCACAGGGATAGGCACATAATGGATTCTCTTTAATGTTTCAAGCATATGTCAACGATGCCTTTTCCCACTCTAATGTTCTATGGATGTATGATTCTATGTGAATAATGGTGGCTTGCAGAAAGACCTGGATGCCCTGAAGACCTTGTCCCCTCTTCGCAGCATTGCAGCTGACAAGAAAGCCCATATAAATGTAAATGTAAATGTAAAGTATTTGTAGAGCGCACTGCTACCAAGCGGTTTCGTGGCGCTATTACTCATACCGATGTGGAACCCTTCCTGGCTTTCCCTGTGAAGTGTCCACTCCTGGGCACCCCTAGAGTGAAGCCAGGCATCCCAGCGCTGTTGGGGCCGTTGTGGAGATTAAGCAAGCTATTGCCCAGAGTTGCAGCGTGGGACCCATGATTGGAATAGGCACTGAGGCGAGAATATCAGGTCCGAGGAATTTTTGAGCCCGAGACCCGCCGAGGTGGGAATCGAACCCTGGTCCTGGGCCAGAGCTCTGCATCAAGGTCTGCCACTCTAACCATTGAGCCACACTTCCTTTTTAGATACAAATGCCCCTCTCTTTTTGCAACTTTTTAAAAAAAAGTTATTTTTGACTTTCCACAACAAATATCCAGACATCAAATTGCGAGGCCTTGACATTCTCGTGCAGAGCACTGGTTACATAAAATTATAGCAAGCATAGAATTTGCAACTTATACAAATGTTCTGGCGATAGACACTGTCCTATAAGTTAAAGTCTTTAAATTATCTATTAAATTTGTTGCAGACTGGGCAAAATCTGCGTCATTCTCCTTGCACTATTTTTCAATATTCATTTCTGCTTTTAAGAGATGGTTTTAGAGGGTGTGGAGTCGGTTCAGTCTCCATGTTCATTGTAGACTAAACCTCCTTGTCTGAGGCACAATCTTCCCCTATCAACATCTTCTCTATTCTGAGAGCACCACAGATTCTACAAGTGATGAGAGCACCACAGATTCTACAAGTGATAGGAGCTCAGCACCTTGAGACCCTTACAGGTGAGCAGTCGCGCTTTACAAGACACTTGATTGATCGCTTGATGAATACGACTTGCTATATGCTTCATTCAGTTCACAAACTCTGAGAGCGATGGTTCTTAATTAGCAAAAATGTGTAGCATTTCCAGAATAGTAGAGATCATGTATTTCACCATAGCATATGTCTTAATTTATAACTCGCACCAAAACCCACTCTTTCAAAATCCATCCAGGTATTTGCCCGGATACGCTTGGGAGCAGATTCCCCCACTGGCCCATTTTAGGTTTACGAGTTGGTATGCCCAGTTTTCTAAATTATTGCTCAAAGAATAATCTTTCAGCTATGTAGGGACACGTCTGTTGTCAAACTCAGTTTGTGGCTAAACCCTGTCACACAATAGCACACATCAGTGGCTTGATAATAATGTTAGAACAATGGTCCTAATTAACTGCTCTGTTAGATTACCGCACATTCTGTCCTTAACTATCTACTGCCACGATACAAGATACCTATTTACCCATGCAGTTAATCCATAATGATTTATCTGTGACTCTTGATGCAGTTGTACAAAGCAGTGCCTTAGTACATATTTTTGTTATTGTTCTTATTTTCCCTAATGGCATCCCCCTCCAAATTATATCACTTGAATTCTCTAAATATGTTACCCTCCGTTGTGTCAGTTCCGTCTCATCCTCTCTTTGCCTAATGGCAATAGCTAAGCCATCTCTTTAAACCCAAAACTGACTGCTTCCTCTCTGTACTGCGTTTGTTTTGTGCTGTTTGGTCTCCATTATTAATTTGTTGTGATATTATTCATTATTTGTTAATCCATCACCTGCTTTTTTGCAATCTCTTTATATTGCTGAAAATGGGCACCAATTGCTTCAGGCTTTCTGTCATTTTCCCAATTATGTTACTTCACACTTGATGAATGTGTAGTTTACACCTTTTCTTTGTGGTTGTTGTGATGGCATTTCTTACCTCTGGTCCTTTATTCGTACCAATTACTATCTTGTGCTTTCCATGGAGTCATGATTATAAAAGTTCACGACTTTTAAGTGGTCAAAAACTTCAGTGAGGAAGTCTATGTACTAAAGCGTGCTTGTAGTTCGTATTTTGTTTAATGTTTCTCTTTATTTTTTTTAGAACTATGCATGAAAAGGAAACTAGAAGCTAACTGCGGTTTTGCTTCACTGTCTCTTACCCCAGAACGTTTCTCCAACTGCTGAATATTAAAGCATATCGCTACTCAACATGGCCTTGGTGCACACATTTCTAAACAGGCCCTGTATGTTCTTCAGAATCCAGAGGTGGAAACCCCTTTGTCCTTTCCTCGGAAATACAGCCACCAACTTTACAGTAAGATTGTATCGTGACAACTACCGGAGGCCTGGGGTACCCCTTGATAACACACCACCTTGGAAAAAGATCAACTTTGACTTCAAAAAGGGTGTAGAAGGGGTGAAGAAACATTTTGGACTTTTAAAGCAAGAGATTATAGATCATGTGACTGGACCAGATGGCAGACCCTTGGAAGAATACTTGCTAGAGCAGACTAAAGTCTTATGGGAGTTTCGCAGCCAGCAGGATCTGGAGGAATGGATTGTCTCCTCCGACCAGGAAGTTGGAGGAAAAAGTGAGGCATACCTGAAATTAAGTAGAAATAACCAGACTGCTCTGCTGTATGGTACGCTCAACACAGAAGTACCCCGGGATGGAGAAACCAGATACAGTGGCTATTGTTCCATGCGTTCCAAACTACCACAGGTAGGCAAAATTACAACTCTTATAAATTTGGACCTTAGGCACCTGAGGTTAATCATGGCAGATTTTAAGATCAAAATGCAGTTTTAATATTTGAGTTTATAGTTTCAAATTTCATCCCTAATCTGTGCCACTGCACCAACTTGTAATTTACAAAAGGAAGTGGACATACATTTCCATAGTGGTTTTTATCATCCGTTCTCCTTTTTTTGTCGCCATTTTTTCTTGCATAAACCTTTAGCATCTGAAAGTTTACTCTGTTGTATAATATTGCTATTTGTCAAACACAAAGTCACACTGAGCATAATTAAGTTAGCAGACACCGGCATCTCTCTATGTATGTAGACTGTATTTCTATAGCACAAACCTAGCCAAACGGCAGCAGAGCACTGTAAGGTCAAAGGCAAGATTGGAGTAAATGAGTTTTCAGAGCGGAAACTGAGTTGTGGACAGTTAATGCACTGTGATGTAGTGTTCTTTCAATAGATGCTATTTTCTTTCCTAAATGGGAGTAGCATTGGTGCGGTCCTGATGGATATGGGAATGTTTTTCCTAAGTGGGTGCTTAGATGGTCTGCCTTATGATGTTCTGGCTTTGGATGTGACCAGAACCACCAGAGATGGTGAGCTTGTGTGTAAATTAAGCGAGGCTGCTGATTGTGATGGCTGTGTAAAAATGTAGCTGGTTTTGAAGGTGGTGCTGGCCGGCAAGTGGACCCCCTAAGAGGAAAGAGTTGATGTGATCATATTTTCTGAGGCGCTGGATGAGACCTGCTGCAACGTGTAGGATACCCCCAAAGGGTGCCAATGTGGAGTCCAGGAGGCCATGGAGTAGGGTATTACCACAATTCTGATGCAAGAGTATAAGCGCTTAAATAGCAGTTCTGAAATCTATTTCTAAAGGAGTGCCTCTGAAATCTAAGTGGCTACATTGGAGGCATAAATGTTCAGAGACTAAGGGTGAAAATATTATGGTAAGATTGCTCCTGTTAGTTGTGGCGGATGTAGTTCCTATGACTTTATCGTGTCTTGAGGATGGTCCTGCCTGCACAGCTGTGTTCTGGGATCCTCTTTCATTTCTCATGATATGGGACTTTAGGGGCAACTGCTCTTTGTTTCTGGAGAAAAGTGGGTAGTGCATTGTTTACATATTTGGGCTTCCCCTGCCTGATACTCTGCCTCCAGAAAACCTGTATAACACTTAAGAGCTTAAACATTAGTTCAGATTTCCAGGTTTATAATATGGTCTCTTGTGTTCTTAGTCAGCTGGCCAGCGGAGCAGCTGTGTTCCTTTGAAGCTTAAGCGCAGCTTAAGTCCCTGAGGCCCAAGAGAAATATCTACTGACAAATGAATCCAAGACCACAGCCCCTGCTTGTTTGCTGTGGAAACCAAGAAGGCCTTCTGGCCTACTGAGGTGAGAGCTCTGGGTACATCGTAGCAGGGTGCTGGTGGGTCTGGAGTGAGAATACCAGAAACCAGTTAAAGTCTCTGATTGTTACAGTAAGAGCAAGCAGGCAACCATGCCTATTTGCATTGCTGTCTGGAGCTATGGCGTACGGATCTGGAGAAGTGCCGGTGTTATAGAAGCTGCAGGGGCTCGAACGCTATGAGCTTCTGCACTGTGACTGCCAAAATAATCTTGGGATTTGTCGATTGGAGGTGCTGGTTAGCATTTTTATTGCACACAGAAATGCCCCCCAAAAAATGATACTAAAATGAAGAACAAAAGCGGGACAATTTTGTTTTCCTGCTGAGAAGAGATTCATGCATGGTGAGAACAGGTATGGCTGAAAGATGCTTCTACAGACACAGAAAATTACAGATGCTAGTTGCCATCCAGGAGCTTCTGCACACTATGGATGATAAAGTGGAGAAAGTGGCCTTCATTGATGCTGCACTTCTGAAAATGGATAATCACCTGACAAAGACTGAGGGAATCACACAAGACCTCACAAACCGATTTTCTTAACAGGAAGTGAAGGCACTTGCGATGGAGAAAAAGTACACCGAGAGGTCCAGGGAGGATTATTACCAGCACTGCTCATGCTTGAATAACAAATCGAGTAGCTGGAGGACCAGGCCTGCATGGCCTAGATTTGATTGCTATGGGTCCCCGAAGAGAATGAAGACACAAAGAACTTACCTTCAGTTGGAAAAAGTTTCCTAAAGCAGGAGTTCCTGAAGGCAACACAGGTATGTGACTCATGTTGCTCAGAACTGAATACGGAATGTAAAGGAGGAACAAGGAGAGTAAGAGTATGGTCCTTGTAGAGTTGGACTCCCCTTTGGAGCAGGAGCTGATTTGGAGGGCGTCAGTTGTACTTCAAGGGGTATCTGAGGGGAGGGAGTGTTAATCTTCCCTGGCTATGGTGCAATAGGATGCAAGTCCTGCACCATATAATAAAAAAAGAGTTTGATAGGATGGGCATGAATGCAGATCTGCAGTATCCAGCAAAAATTAGACATGAGAGTTGCACACACAACTTCACATAAGTGGATGCAGCTAAATAATTTTTGGAGACATTTAGGAGACAACAGAGGAAGGCTTGAGAGGACCCTACTTGGATAGGTGTTTTGCCTACATGTGTGTATTTCAGATGCTTTCATTGTTCCTCTTGGCTGGCATGATTGATTGCTTCTTTTCCGATTCACCACAGTATAGTGCAAATATTTATGATACTGATGTGGGCTTTATCCCTTTACGAGCAGATGTACCCTACCATGGCCCTTTTTGTTGCATGAGGTGTTCATTTGTTTGTATTCATCACACAAACCTATCCGAAAAGGAAGCAGAGTGGTGTAAGTAGCTGACGTTATTCTGGAGATGTTTCCCAGACTTTCTGATATTAAGTGAGTCAGTCCCATATGCCTCGGGAAATTTTCACAAGTGAAAGTGGAGTTGTATTTGACCACTTCTACCCTTAATGCTGTGCATGGGGAAAAAAGCAAAAGGTGATAACAGACAGTTTGTGGAGAAGGCGCTATGCCAGCCCCACTTTACATTAATTCTTAAGCCATGCTATTTGCTTCTCAACCCTGATGACCACCTCCACGCATTTCAATTCCGCACACCTCAAAGTTTTCTTCATCAACATGCTACTCTTTATCATGACTGCTCTTTTAAATGGACTTGAGGCATGTGCAATTTGTGATTTATTCCTACATCCAAACAGCCCCTTGGCATTTGTCAATTGAGGGATCCTTAGGTTTGCGCACACAACCTGTAATTGTAACTAACATATAAAATCACTGAATTCTCAAACACCTAGTTGCCTAAAGCCTGCACCTCGTTTCAGCTCTTACAAAAAGTGGCAGGCGTGAGAAACGAACAAAACCAAGGTGGCAACTATACATCATCAGAACGGATTCTCTCATTGACACTTGTGCCACTGTATGTTTGATGTTGTGGATGGACTGTAGGACTCCAATCCAAACCAACACTCACCAAATTGTAAGCATATGGCAAGAAGTGGCTTCACATTGCTGACATCTTCAACACTATAAGACTGTCAGAGCTCCTTAGAATAGAAACTGCTTCCTCTTTGAAAGCAGGCGGTAAAGATACATTAAAAAAATGTGTTTTTGGAGAGAACTTGGGTGACTGTGAGTATATTGCCTCTGCTCCTGAATCTAATTGTATGAAACTGCTTCAAACCCTGAGAGCACACGGGCACTCTTCCAGAAATCTCTTCCTCAAGAAGCAGTAACACATTTTTGTTTGCAAATCCTCCAAAGGGAGGAATTAGTGTTTACCTCGATCTCTGCTTGGACACTGGTTGCAGTGGGCAGTGCAGGAAACCCAGGATGGCACCAGAAGTCTTTAAGCCCAGCTTGGGACACTGCTATCACGTGCGGTTTGCCCCGGACACCAAGGAGGCAGGTGAGCTTCTCCAATGGCTCACCACATTCCTCATTTTCTTACTCCATGTTGGTATGTTTGGAGGCCACAATACTCTAAAAATATCTGTTGATATCTAGAGCACGAACATCCGAAGCTCGTTTACAAGAAATCAGGCAGAGAAGAATCGCCAATTTAGCAGAAAGTTCCTTACGCGAAAGGTACCGATTATCCTGCCAGGATTTAAGGAAATTCAAAACCACATTAACATCCCATAACCCAGAATAACGGGGTTCTGGGGGACGCGAAAGGCGAATACCCTTGAGGAGTTTACAAATCCAAGGATGTTCACCCACCGGAGAGCCATCAACAAGAGCATGACCAGCAGAAATTGCCGACCTGAAAGAATTAATAGTGTTGTATGCCATTTTCTTTTGGAAAAGATCAGCGAGGAAGTTAATCACGTCAGTGACAGAGGAGCCCACGGGATCCAGGTGTTTTGCCACACACCAACGAACCCATCTGTTCCACGCTGATCTATAACGCTTAGTGGTGTTGGGGGCCCAGGCTCCCCCAATGAGGAGCTCAGCGTCTTTCGAAAGTGAGTCGCAAGACCAATGTCCCCTGAAATCCTCCAGGCCATGGGATGTAGATGGCCTTGGAGAACTAGAGGATGCGGGTGACCCAAAGGATCCGTCAGAATGTGGTCGAACGACGGTAATCGAAGAGGTCTGTCCCAGGACAGCTCTAGAAGGGAAGGAAACCAGCATTGAGCTCTCCAGATTGGAGTGATCAAAATCGGAGATGCTCTCTGTCTGTCTGCGGACCTGAGCTGCTACCCTCTGAATGAAAAGGAAAGGAGGAAACGCATAAGCTGGAAACTGGGACCAGTCCTGTAGGAAGGCATCCACTGCTTCCGCACTCGGGTCCGGTTTCCAGCTGTAGAAGCGGGGAAGATGGGCGTTCCATCTGGACGCAAACAAGTCCATCACTGGCAGACCCCAAAGATCTGAAATACTGAATGATCCAGCCTCCAATCGCTGGCATCCCGAAAATTCCTGGATTGCCAATCCGCCACCATGTTCAGATCGCCTGGGAGATACTCCGCCGTGACCGAAATCTGACGAAGAAGGCAGTAGTTCCAGAAGTCCTTCGCAAGATCCGCTAGGACCTTGGAATGAGTGCCGCCCAAACGATTGATATATCTGACCGCAGTCGTGTTGTCCATCCGGAGAAGAACACAACACGAGACTTTGGTCGTGGTGAAAGAACGGATTGCAAAAGAACCCGCGAGGAGTTCCAAGCAATTGATGTGGAGGTGAAGTTCTTCCGCCGCCCACCGAGAGGGAGCCGCACCGGGCACCCCAACCCTGGCGACTGGCATCCGACTCGATCACAAGATCCGGACGGGAGCCGAAAATCGCCTTCCTGTTCCACGCATCCATGTGATCCAACCACCAAAGAAGGACTAGCAAAATTCTTGCCTCCGCTTCCTGACATAGAATTTAGCTTGCAACCTCAATTGGTCACCATGCCCTGCCTTCAAAAATTGATTCTAATCCCAGCACTATGAGTGAGATGTGAGGCGCACTACAAGAAATGTTCAATTTTAATAGTTAACTTTGAGCAGTTTTGTTAAACTCTTATTTCAAAAGAAATTCAATCACTGTAAGTGAAGATCTTGTTTTCTATATAATAATAATAATAAGTATACTGTTATATATTTTATATGCATTGTTTTTGAACATGAAATACTAATAAAAAATTATAACACGAATAATAATAATAATAAAGAATTTTATAAAGCGCATGGTTACACCATATCGGCCGTGCTAGGGTGAGAAAAGTGTGGCAGTGCCCTGCTCAAAGGTGGTGCCCTGCTCCAGGGCGCATAGCAGACCTTAGCCAGAGAACAAGTGGGTATATTAAATAACATTTTAATTGTCCTTAAATAATATTGAAGTTCATAGATCACACTGAACATTTACTAAAATCAATATCCTCAAAATTTAAATGTCATACTCTTTTAAACACTACATTATCCTTTATGCATTTTGGGATCATTGTTCCTCTTCATCACTGGATAGTAGACTAATATTGAATGTACTCTTTCCTCATTCACTTGTAGAACCTGTAATTCGATTACAACTAGCCTGATGCTGCACATATTTATAACCAGGCAAAACCAGTCATGATTCTAAATCGGTACAAACCTCACGATCCCATAGTGGTTCTCATGTTACATTTCGGAACATGTGCTCCTTGTTTGTGTTATATCCCGGGAAGGGGAGTGTCTTGATCTGATTGCTGTAGCCAGTTGCATCATTTTATATATGTGTGCAAGCATTACCATGCATGCACGCTCCTACAGCTTGACTTGGATGCCATCTTTTTTTACGTACTGATTCAAGAAAGTGGATGCCTCTTGGATTGGTTAAAAAAAAAATCGTTATTTGCGCAACATTAAAATAAAAAAGGACTGTGGGTGTTACGGACATTCGACTGGGGAAAGAGTGAAACGTGAGGGGTATGGAGTGTAGTTCTTGGGGATAGACAAGCAGCATATGAGGGTGAGAGCTAAATGGTTCGATAGGAGAATCACATGAGTAAGAGAGCAACCCTCAGCAATGGGAGTTTGAAGACAAACAGAGCACGAGTAGCACACATTTGAGAGAGCAACACTAGGGGGTGGGCTGATATTTTGTTGGAGGAGCAGCAATCGAGGAAGAGGTGAACAACGTATACACTATCATTGAGTGCTTAATCAGAAATAAAAAATTTCTCTAAATCTGAGCAGTCAAAGGATACAAGTCAGCCAAGTGACTATGCTCCAGAGGAGGTAGAAAAACAAGAAGAGGGCAAGCCATTGAATAAGAACTAGGCAAATGAGTGACCAAGCCAACCATTAATAAGCAGGATTTAATCCCACAATAAATCAAAATGGGCATTTCACAACCCGACAGATTGTGCTGTGTGGAAGGTAAGACCTCAAAATCTGTACCACCATAGCTGCCAAGGTTCCAGATTGCCATGTGGGACATTTTTATAATTTCATTGTAATTATGAGTGACATTTCAGCGACTAGAGTGACACTTTCTTGCGAGCAAAATGAAGACAATCGAAACATACAAACATCTGAAATTACATCCATTTAAGCAGCAAGAAAATCTAAGAAGATCTTAAAACACCAGAAATGGCACAAAGCTGCAAAGCACCAGAAAAGAAAGGTCATGGCACGATATAGCATTTCATTGTATAGTAGATGGTTATGTGCTGTGTGTATCCCTCCCTTCCTCACA
Source organism: Lissotriton vulgaris (assembly GCF_964263255.1). NCBI lineage: Eukaryota > Metazoa > Chordata > Amphibia > Caudata > Salamandridae > Lissotriton > Lissotriton vulgaris. Next base: position 134,937,815 of record NC_141697.1, on the reverse strand, counting down.
GGACAACAGGCCATTTCTAAGCCCCAACATCCTTTGAAAATGCACACCTTGCAGGGCATAGAATCTGCACCACAATAAACGTGGCGCAGCGCTGGCTAAGTAGAAACGCCTTCATGCAAAATCCCTGATGTGGTATCAAAGTGCTTTTTGATGAGTAGCACGTTACTCCAGAACCCAAACAGGATTAGCAGTGAATTAGTATAGGGAGATATGAAATTAATTTGAGCGGTGGAGATGTGAGTTTTTTTAGTTGCATTGAAAAGGTTAATGTAGGGAAAGGTCTAGAAAGTATTTAGAGATTACAACAGCAGGTTTGGGATGGGTAGAGGGGGTGGGAAGAGTCAGAGGCAATGTGACAGTCGCAGAACGAGGCACTTTTGTGAGAAACCCTCACATAAGCAAATGGTGCTCATGGGTTTATGCTGCACTTTAAGTAAAGAGGAGCCAATTATTGGTGATGGACCTTTAATTGGATGTTCAGCACTGTGTGCATCTGCTTTCGGCTTCTATATCTCATCTGCTAAACAAGGCAGTAAAATTTCACTTGCGTTATACAGCTGGCATGAACACCTCCCATCATGTTGGAGATCATGCTTCACTATACCCCTCATTAGCCTGCATCACTCACCTGTAGCATCCTATAGTAACTCCTGATAGCAGTAGAGCTTCTCCTAGCACTGGAAGGACAGTGTATCACTTTGGAAGAAGATTGGGACAAAGGCAAGGAATGAGGAAGAGCAGGACAAGGAGAAAGCATCAGGAGAGGGAGGGAGAAAAATCATAACAAACTACAGGCAGATGGGTGGAGAGAGAGGTCAGGGGAGATGGTAGCACCATGGAAGGTAAGAAGTATAGAATGGGAAACCGGCAAGTGAGCAGGGGCACCAGATAGAACGGTACAAGTTCCATCTATACATGCAATGTGCAGGTGCATGTGCGTGGCACCATCACTGCATACACCAACAATTTTGGCCATAACAACCCGTGCTTTCCCTGAGGCAATGGTCTACTGCTGCAAGAGAGTGAAGCAGCTACTTGCATAAAGAAGTTCTGTGCCGCCACATCAAGTCTTGACTAGATGTGGCGGCACATGAGCTGTAGCACCCTTACTTATTTAATCACATAATTGCAGTATAACAGCCACATGTCGTCCAATGTGATGATAAAAAACCGGAAGGGAAAACCGTGACAAAACGCCAAACCACACATTTAATTACAGAGAAAAGTTAATGGTGTTACTGGTTGTCAGTAATCTTCATAGTAGTGCAACAGAGATCAACTAACCTTCAAAAACGAGCAGTATTATTAGAATATTAAAAAGACAAAGGTTTTATCATCATATGCCTAGTAAAAGCGCAGAACAATTCAGTGACTGTTTAAGTGTCTCCATTTACCGATGCTTGTTTTCTTGTCACGCTGGACTTAAGTGAACTCAGTCCGACGGAAAGTTTACCTGACCTCCTGGATGTATGCTTGCATCTCATTAGTAAAGGTAGTTGGACAATTTCCAGCACCGGAACTTGCTTCCACAACGGAGAACACCCAGACCGACCTGCTGAACAGGCCATACTAATCTGCATAAAAGCCACATTGATGACCTGGTGAAAAACAAGAGCCGACCGTAGGGTTTTCTGGCCTACATAATGTAAATTAGCTTTTTAGCGGCAGCACGATCAGCTAGGTGCTTGCAGGGTCAGTGTCTGGACTGGAGTCTCATTTTCTGTTTTACATGAACCATGTCAAAAAGAAATGAGACTTCATTCCAGACACAGAGGAACCGCAGGCAGCTGATCGCGCTAAAAAGTTAATATGTAGATTGGATTAACACTAGGCTGCACTGTCTCACAGGGACAGTCATTGTCACTTGTGAGGCTTGCCGCAGCACTTTACAGGTCAGCTGCCGCCCGTCTCCACAGATTCCTGGTCGCTACAACAGTCACTTTTCCTCGGCAAGCGTGGTATTAATTAGACTCTCACTGAGGCTCGGTCGGACTAGCAGCAGGCGCCAGCCCTGCTGCACAGACATTGGGCTCCATATGCGCGGCGGTTCCGTGGGGTTAATGTGCGCGGCGGTTCTGTGGGGTTGGTTCTAAATCTGGCTGCATGGTCATTGGTTTTAATTTACCGCCATGCCTCCCAAACTTAACTCAGGCAGTAGGACGTATGTCGCGCAGCGCTTATGACGTCGACATTCAGAACGTAATACAGGAGGGGGAGCGGGGTTCTTAACAGTGAATTTCAATTTTTCTGTAGATGTGAGTAGTTGCATGTATTGGGTCCATGGTTGGCTGACACCCGGAGATCCCTACCAACACCAGCCATTCCTGAAACCTATCAATAACAATAGGTGATCTGAAGGGGCTGGATAAAGAAGTCTAATGCAATGTAGAATACTAAACCCAAAGCGTGATATTTTAATGGACGAAAGCCCTCGCCCACCCAGAGGTGGCATACTTCTTAATAATGTCCCTCCTCACATTGTTAGGGATGTTCAGTCAATATGGGCTACAACCCAGCGTCCAGAGGGAAGTTCATGAGGTGAAGTGCATAGCCACACTGCTTAAGTGGGGATTAGATCAACTGGTGTGGGGATATTCTGAAGGCATTGTGCAGAGGGGACTTTCCAATCTACTTACTAGAAGACGAGAAGTTGTATTAAGGTCTCCAGTGAGTAGAGTAAAAGTAAAGTTGAGCAATTCAGCCCTTTTCACAAGATTGACTTGTTTAATCCCTGTTGATGCCCTGAAATAACTGTGAAGGGGCTTTCTTCAGGACCAACCCTATCTGAGTGTAGAACTCTGTTGGATGAAAACAAAGTGTGTTAAATCAAAAAGGTGCAAATACAAAACTTAAGTCAATAGGATCTTTTTTCTGAGACAACGCTACTCGACATGTCTTGGTTAGAACTGATTGAAGTCTGGAACCAGCAATTGCTTTGTGTAAAGAGTCTCCGTATTGGAGTGCAGCAAGAGCTACAAAGTAGTGGGTGGCCATGCAGGGTCCTCACATCGATGTGAAGTTAATGTTTAGCAGCAATGTAGGGTGTAGAAACACTGGCCTTGCAGGATCTTTAATATCCCTTTAAGAAAATCAGACCTGTATTGATGTTGCCTGTTGCCACATGAACCTCTTGCACTTATTGACACCATACCAATAAGAAGTTTGTTAGCCTTAGGGTGGCCTCTGCCCCTCCACAAACTTTTTGCCTTACTCTATTTTAGCTGATCCTGTTTTTGTTGGCCTTAGGAATCCCTCCCTAAAACATGGTAGCATTGGCTTACACCCAACTGGCACATGTAGTTTACTTGTAAGTCCCTAGTAAAGTGGTAATACTTGGACCCAGGGCCTGTAAATTAAATGCTACCAGTGGGCCTGCAGCACTTCTGATCTGTGGCGTAGCTAAGGGGGGCAGGGGCGATGGGAGTGGAGATAGTTAACTACTACCATCCCCACGGCCTTGAGAAGAAGTACCACCGAATTGAGTAGCATTGTAAACATGTCAGGCATGCCATTGTTGCCTGTTTGTGCAGTTTTAAACTGCCATTTTGCCCTGGCTAAATGAACCTTTTGCCATGCCTAAACCTTCCTTTTTAATGCATATATCGCCCCTACAGTAGGCCTTAAATAGCCCAAAGAGCAGTGTGCAATGTATTTAAAAAGGTAAAGGTGGACATGTACTTTTTAACTTTTACTAGTCCAGGCCATGAAAAACTCTTAAATTCGTTTTTCACTGCTGTTAGGCCTACCTTTCCAATAGGATAACTTTGGGTTACTTTATTATATTTAATAAGTAGTAACTTCCAATTAGGAGCAGATAAAAATGTTATTTGTCCAAAAAATGTATGTTAAATCCTCCTTCATGGTAAAGTTAGATTTTAAATCACAATTCTGAAAATGCCGCTTTATAAAAAGTTGTCATTTTTCTTGTCCCAACCATTTTTGTACCTGTATCCCGGGTCACATGACTAGGAGTAGCTAGCAGTTGTGTCTTACTCCCAGACAATGAAACAAAGGGGGAGTAGGTATTGCTAGGGTGGCCATTCTGGCTTGATGTGGCGGATGGAGGGGGGCTTGAGCTATCACCTACCACATTTACACATGAAAAAAAGGTCTCTGCCCCTGCTCACTTTCAAAGGGTTTCACACTAGTCTTTTGTGCCCCTGACAAGCTGGGGCTAGAGCTTGGAGGGAGGAAGCGCCAGACCCCTCCGGGGTTGGGAGCGACACTTGACCTCACCAGGTAGGTCGCTCCCCCTCCACACAGCACCGCCTGAGTCTCCCTGCCCTTGCTGCTGCTGAGGACGTTCGAGGCCCTCCACCTCCTGCTGGCTACCACCTGCGCCTCATCCCTGGTGGCCAGTGGTAGGCTGTAGGTAGGTTTGTTCTTCCTCCCCTTTATTGCTTTTATTGTATTACCTGTATTTTCTTTGTTGTGTCTGTGACTGCTGTTGTCTGTCTTCCCCTGCTGCCTGTATGTGGTCCGTGCCCCTTTTTCTTCCCTCTATTCCCCTCGCTGTCCCTGTGATCTCTCTGCCCGGTCTTTCCTTCTGTACCCCTCGCTGCCCCAGTGTCTCTGCCCGGTTTTTCCTTCTGTTTCCCTCGCTGCCCCAGTGCCTCTCTGCCCATTCTGCCCTCTGTTCCACTCGTTTTTCCCTCGTTTTTTGTGCCGTTCTGCCCTCTGTTCCACTAGTTTTTTGTGCCTTTCTGCCCTCTGTTCCACTCGTTCTTCAGTTTTTTGTGCCTTTCTGCCCTCTGTTCCACTCGTTTTTCCCTCGTTTTTTGTGTCCTTCTGCCCTCTGTGACACTCGTTTTCCCTCGTTTTTTGTGCCCTTCTGCCCTCTGTGCCACTCGTTTTTCCCTCGTTTCTGTGCCCCTTTTGCCTTCTGTTCCACTCGTTTTTTGTGCCCTTCTGCCTTCTGTGCCACTCGTTTTACCCTCGATTTTTGTGCCCCTTTTCCTTCTGTTACCTTAGTTGCCCCTCACCGCCCTCGCTGCTGCGTCCCCTGCCGCCCCGACTGCCCACTGCCCATTCACTGCCCCCGCCTCCCAGCTGCTCCTCCCTCCCACCTCCCCATATATGCCCGCCGCTGGCGCGCAGAAGGCGTGCCTAAGGCGAGCTAGTCTGCGCACGTCCGTGCCCAGTGCCAGAACCCCTGGCCCCCACACCCGCCACGACAACCGCCGCCACTATGACGCCAGCACTCTGCATGCTCTCAACCCCGGACAGAGCCACACCTGCTTCAAGGCCGCCCCGAAACGCACACACGGCCCCTTCATCTGCCCGAACTGCAGCTACACCAGCCTCAGAGCTGACGAACCACCCGCCAAGAAAGACCCCACCAACCTCTGATGTATACTTCTGAACACCCGCTCTGCATGCAAGCATGCCGTCGAGCTCTGGGACCTGCTCGACACAACATCCCCGGGCGTCCCCTTCCTGACAGAGACCTGGTTTAACTACTCCTCCACACCCGACATCGCCATCGCCATAGCCATCCCAGACGGCTGCAAGATCACCCACAGAGACCGCAACAATGGAGTCGGAAGAGGAATCGCCATCGTCCACAAGAACAGCATCAGGGTCTCGACTAGCACCGACGACACGCTCAGCACTGCCAAACACATGCATTTCCAGATCCACACAGACCCTAATTCCATCCTCAAAGGGACCCTCGTCTACCGACCCCCCCGGACCCCGCCCCCAGTTCAGCGACTCAATCGCCAACTAGATCAGCACGCACACCCTGACCTCCACCGACAACATCCTCCTCGGAGACCTGAACTTTCACCTTGAGAACAACAACTCCACAACCCTGATCGATAACCTCGCCAACCTCGGACTGAATCAACTCGTCACAACGCCCACACGCTCGACCCAGGCTTCTCCCCAAGCCCGTACGTCTCCATCAGCCACACCACCGAACTCCTCTGGACCGACCACCGCTGCATCCACTTCGCCTTCCCGAAACCCACCACACACCACCGCACCCAAAAGATCCCCTGCCGTTGCCGGAGCAAAATCACCGAAGACCAACTACACGCAAACCTCGCTCTCAGCCCACCCACCGAACCCTCCAACACCGACGAAGCTGCCCACAGCCTCAGACGCTGGATCGAGGATTGCGCCAACACCCTCGCGCCGCTGAAGAAACCCCCCCCACAGAGACACCAGCAAGAAAGCCAGCTGGTTCACCCCAGAACTCCTAGCCTCGAAGTAAGCCTGCCGTAAACTAGAGAAGAAATGGCACAGTGAACAAACTCCGGACAGCCACGCAGTACACAAGGATGCCATCCGCAACCACCACCACCTCATCAGGGCGGCCAAGAGGACCTCTTTCAAAGACCGCCTCGACAACAACGCACACAATAGCAAGGAGCTCTTCAACATCGTGAAGGAACTCTCCAACACCAACGACATCCCGCCGTCGCAAGCCCTGTGCGACTCCCTCACCACCTTCTTCCTCCGCAAGGTAGCAGACATCCACGACAGCTTCAACACCCAGACAGCCCCAACAGACAGCAACACTACAGACCCTCCGTACACCATCGACCATGGCCCCCTGCTAGCCTGGGCCAGCGTGAGCATCAATGACACTGTTAGAATTGGGGGTCTCTGGTTGGCACAGGTATACACTTGTGACAAACAGGGACTCTCTCCTCTAATCAGGGTGTGAATTATCCCCCTAGAATAACCCCTGCTCACCCTTTAGGTTGCGTGGTGCAAGCAGTCAAGGCTAAACCCAGGAGAGATAAGTTAGTTAAGCATTTGTAACCTTTCAAAGTAAAACACACTGATTCCCCCCACAAATGGACACCAGGCGGTATTTCTATAAAAAATACGTACTTTATGTAAAATATATATGTATGCAGGCAAATTAGTACAAGACCTTCTATAACGTTTCTTAGCTTAGGCCACAAGATCTCAAATAATGGCAAGTGTTCTTTTTGGTTGCAAGTTGCTTCTTAGTAGTCCTTGTTACTTGTAAACGGTAATTTTAAGTTCCAGGTACAATTCTAAGCTATTGGGGCCAAGGTCGTGAAGGCGGGAGGCTTTCGTGCGTTTCTGGGCGCGTCGTACGCCCTGTTGAACGGGCCTCGCCGATCCTCACGCTTTAGGCGGTGCGCCGCTTACCGTACGTCGCTTTCCACTACTGGGTACGCCTCGTACCGCTCTAGTGCGACTCGCACTGAGAGGCGAACAGGAGCTTCGGAAGCCCGGGTATGCGCCTCACCATGTCAGCCCACAAGCAGACAGGCAGGAGCGTACTCCGCGAACAGGCAAGGAACGTACCGATGCAGGTCTCAGCGTATGAGACCCCGGGGAAAACAGAACGTTGCGGGCCCCGAGCCCGGTGCTGACAATAGATGGAGCGTACCTTCGAAACGAGGAACAAGGATTCAGTCGTCCCTCGATGCAGGGGGACGGATCAGGCTCTTGGTGCGCTTCGTAGCGCAGATGTATCTTGGGGTCTGGAGAGTAGCAGGAGGATTCCGAAGGCACGGGGGCCTCCAGCACGGTCCGTACTGGGGGCGGATTCCTTCGTTGTGCGGCGCGGCCACTCCACAGGTCAGAGGGCACAGCGGGGTGGCCGGGTGCGTTTGCAGCGCACGGGCTGCCGTCCAAGCTTTAGAAGTGCGCTCAGGAGACCAGGATTCAGGCGGGAGGGAGGAAGACCAGCACTCCAGGCACTCCAGTAACAAGCAGGGGCAGAGGAGCAGGCGCCCTGGCCCGAGAGGCAGAGAGCGACTCTTGGCAGAGCGAGGCTCTCAACGGGTAAAAAGACGGGCCGCTCCCGAGTGTCACAGCTCTAGGAGGGGGCGAGGGGGGCACAGTCTTGCCTCCGGTGGGAGGAAACACACAGCTCAGTTGTAGACGAGCCAAGGCACAGAGAACCCACTAGTCCTGGGGTTCTGTTCAGGGGGCAAGCTCAGTCAAGCCCTTGGAGAAAGTTTCAAGCACAATTCAGCAAAGTCCTTTTCTCGTCTTTTCCGCTCCTTCCTCAGCAAGGTAAACTGCAGGCCAGTCCTTCCAGCTTCTTCTTAGTCCTTTTAGTTGGGCAGAGGTTTGTTGTGGGAAACAGGATCTAGTTTCTTAGGAGCAGGGCTCCTACCTTTATACTGCGTTTCTTTTGTCTTTCCAGGCCAGGGGGGCCTCTGCATAATCCTTTTCAGTCTGGGAGTACTCTGTTGTGCTGTTCCTGGCCTCTCCTTTCAGTGTGAGGGGCAGGGCCATTAGACGCTCCGCAGGAGGTGGAGCCAGCATTGGCATGGCAAGTGCAGTCAGGAGCACTCTGATGACAGTCCTTCCTCTCCCTGGGCCAGATGTCGGGCAGAGTCATCAGCCGCTCCCCAGCATTGTGGTGGCAGAGCACAGCCCTATTCAGAGTCCGGGGCACTCCCACCACCCACCTAGGTGTAATCCTCGCATTCACCACCTGTCATCCCCCAGCCCTGTCACTCACACAACCCAGACAGCAGATACACATCCTAGCAGAGGTGGGCTGAAATGGTTAGGCAAGCAAATGCTAACTTTCTAAAAGTAGCATTTGCAAACACAGGATATTAAAATAAACTTTACTAAAAGAAGTATTTTATTATTCTGAGTTCAGGCATACTAAACTTGACCCTCTACCATGTTCCCTGAGCCTGCTGGGATTATAGGGTGTAATAATTCCAGCAGCCCATCTTGGCCTATGAGAACAGGTAGCCTTACAATAGTGAAAAACGAAATTGGCTGTATTTCACTATTAGGACATGCCACACACATCAGGGCTTGTCCTACCTTACACTTACAATGCACCCTGCCCTAGGACCTACCATAGGGGTGACTCATGTGCAGTAAAGTGAAGGTTTAGAGGCTGGCAAGTGTGTGCACTTGCCCAGCCAGTATGACAGTACCAGACTGCATGCAGGATCTGCAATGGCAGACCTTAGACATAGTTAAAAAGGCTGCTTCTGTGGGTGGCGCAACCAGTGCTGCAGACCCACTAGCAGTATTTGTATTTACAAGCCCTGGCACTCCTGGTGCACTTTACTGGGGACTGACAGTAAATCAAATGAGCCAATCGTGGAAATCAATTAATATACACATTTCATAGGGAGAGCATATGCACTTTAGCACTGGTCAGCAGTGGTAAAGTGCCCAGAGTCATTAAACCAACAAAAACAGGACAGAGAGAGTATTGGAGGAAGGCAAAAAGTTCAGGGATGACCCTGCAGAAAGGGCAAGTCCAACAGACACCATCAAGACCCTGCGCTCAATCCACTCCGGCTCTTCGTTGGACCCATTCCCGCACCAAGTCTTCAACAGAGCAAGCAGCACCATTGCACCCCAACTGCGCAACGTCATCAATCTCTCCCTCGAGACCACGACCTTCCCAGAGATCTGGAAACACGCCGAGATCAACGACTTACTCAAAAAACCTAAGGCAGACCCAAGAGACCTCAAGAACTTCCTGCCCATCTCTCTGCTCCCCTTCCCGGCCAAGGTTATTGAGAAAACAGTCAACAGACAGCTTACCCGATACCTCGAAGAAAACAGAATCCTGGACCCTTGCCAGTCAGGGTTCCACAGCAACCACAGCATTGAGACTGCCCTCATCCCCGCCACCATCAGGACCCTGCTGGAAAACGGCAAGACCGCAGCACTCCTAGACCTCTCTGCCGCCTTCGACACCGTCTGCCACCGCACACTACGCGCACGCCTCCACACCTCAGGGATCCGAGACAAGGCTCTGGATTGGACCACCTCCTTCCTCTCCGGCAGAACCCAGAGCGTCCGCCTCCCCCCTATTCCATTCCAAAGCCTCCTAGATCATCTGCGGCATACCCCAGCCCGACTCTGTTCAACATTTACATGGCCCCGCTCGCACACGTAGCCCGACAGCACAACCTCAACATAATCGCCTAGGCCGACGACACTCAGCTGATCCTCTCCCTCACCAAGGACCCCATCACAGCCAAAGCCAACTTCCACGAAGAAATGAAGACCAACCGTCTGAAGCTGAACTCGGACAAGATGGAGGTCCTCATCCTCTGCTCCAACCCTTCAGCCTGGGAAGACCCCTGGTGGCCGATGGCACTGGGGGCAGCCCAGACACCCACCGACCACGCACGCAACCTGGGAATCATCCTCAACTCAACGCTCTCAATGACCAAGCAAGTCAACGGCATCTCCTCCTCCTGCTTCAACACCCTCTGCTTGCTCCGCAAGATCTACAGATGGATCCTGACAGATACAAGAAAGACAGCCACCCAGGCCCTCGTCAGCAGCAGACTAGACTATGGAAACGCCCTCTATGCGGTAGCCCCGACCAAGCTCATCAAACGACCACGCATCCAAAACGCCTCGGCACGACTGATCCTCGACGTACCACGCCACTGCCACATCACCCCCCCCACCTGAGAAATCTGCACTGGCTCCCCGTCAACAAGAGGAAATCCTTCAAGCTCCTCACCCACGCACACAAGGCACTCCACAAGACCGGCCCAGCCTACCTAAACAGACTGCTCTCCTTCTACATCCCCAACCGCCAGCTACGCTTCGCTGACCTCTCACTCGCCACCGTTCCGGGCATCCGAAGAACAACCACCGGTGGGAGATCCTTCTCCCACCTCGCCGCCAAGACATGGAACAACCTCCCCACTGAGCCTACGACAGACCCAAGACCTGTGACCTTCAGGAGGATACTCAAGACCTGGCTGTTCGATCAGTAGCGCCACCAGCACCTTGAGACCCTTGCGGGTATGTAGTGCGTTTTACAAATGATTGATTGATTGTGCCTCTACAAACCTCTCCTACTTCAAAGCTGGTACCTATTATAAATATTGGACACCCAGACTCAACTCTTCACTTCTGAACCTGTGGACTATGTCAGGAAGGAGGACTGCCTAGCAGTGAAATATGCCCAAGGAGACAATTTATATTGTCCAGATGTGTGGAAGTTCTAGCCTGTACAGGGATATCCATTGCAAGCCTGATTGCAGTATTCTGTATCAGGAGTTTGTGTCCGTAATGAGGGGAGCCCAACAGATTAGGTATGCAGTACTACTGCTTCTAATCAATTCTTGGATGACAAGTTGCTTAGAAGAGCAGCGGATGAATGGTAAGATTTTTCATATAAGGTCATCATAAAGAAACAAATAGAGGTGAGCTTGTTGATATTGGCCTCAAAAGAAAATTTATTGTCATAACTGACACCTGGGTTGCATGCTCTAGTGACAGGAGGCAGGCAAGAGACGAAATCCTCAGGCCACCATCCTTAGGCAGTCCAAATAGAGAGATCGTCAAATACCAGTACTTTTGTTTTATCTAAATTCAATCTAAGGGGATTTGTGTTCATCCAGCTGGTGACTGCAACCAGGCAGCTTTTAAACATTTCCTGAATGATCTTATAGATATCACCTAACTTCAGGATAATTTGTATATAAATTACATAAGCATAAAATTGAAAGTCAAGAGTGGTAATTGGGTCAACCAAGGGAGCCACATATAAGTTAAAAAGTGTGGGGTTTAAAGCAGAGCCCTGTGGTATGTCACATGATCAACCTATGAAGGTTGACTGAAAAGAGAGTAGCTGGACTGCTTGAGATCTAAAGTTTAAAGGAGAACCAGGCCAAGACATTCCTCCATTACCTGCAATTGAAAGTCCGTATAGTAAACGTTTGTGACACAGTGTCAAAGGCTACCAACAAATCAAGGAAAATCCGAGCTGAGGAGCCTTCTGCATCCAGTGTCATTTGTATATCATTGGCAGAGGAAATAAACACATTCTCCATAGTCTATCTAGGATCCAGTGGAAAGCCTGATTTAATAGTTTGCAGTTTAACTGTTTTAGAGTCATGCCATACTTGTTCATAATCTGGCTCCTCGCACTACAATGCCTTATTATTCTCCTACGAAGAGGTAGACAAAGAGGAGCCTGACATAAAGGAAGGTATCAAGCTAGCAATTTTATCATGAAAGAACTCTGCCAAAATCAACCAGAATATTTCAGTGGAGGCAGAAGCTGAATTGGTAGCCTCACAAGTGGCCAGGGGAAACAGTGGGAATACAGCCATCTGAACCACTTGTGTTCCGACTATGCAAGCTCTACCACCCTTGCCTTAACCACTCATATGTGTTGTTAAGGGTGTGTGAGATCTAACTGCTGGAAAACAGAAGGAGGAAGACGCCACAGTCAGCTAAGTGGGGCTGTTTTTTTTTTTTAGAGCTTGAGGTAGTCGGAATAGGTTTTACGGTAGCAGAAGGGGTTGGGGTAGTTTAAGGGACAGTGCAGGGATAGTGTAAGTTAGGGTGCAGGGCTTTAGGCTTTTAGGTCGGGGGTCTTTGTATGTTTTAGGACAGTGGAAAGGGTTGGGGTAGTTTAAGGGACGGCGCAGGGATAGTGTAAGTTAGGGTGCAGGGCTTTAGGCTTTTAGGTCGGGGGTCTTTGTATGTTTTAGGACAGTGGAAAGGGTTGGGGTAGTTTAAGGGACGGCGCAGGTGCAGGGTAGTGTAGGGTTTTAAGCCATAGGGCAGAAGGAGGGGAATGGGCAGTTGGGGTAGCTTTTAGGGCTGGGAGGGTTGGGTAGGTTTTAGGGAAGTGGAAGGGGTTGGGGTAGTTTAAGGGACCACACGGTGCAGGGGTGGTCGGTGGGGGGAGGCGGAGTAATGCCAACGTTAGCCACACATACCCCTTAACCATTCATACCTATAACACAAAATTTTGTAGTAAAGGCTTGTGTGGTTAATGCGCATTCGTGGTAAATTCATCTGTGCTTCTATCATACAATCACAGCATGATTCCTTTTCTCAGATACTCTTCATCTGAATGGGAGTGCAGCTCTCCAAGGTTGAACAAGTGGAACACTGGGTATACCGCAGTGGACTGCTTACGTTGATGTATGCGGGTAGTTGGTCCAATTAACCTATCGAATCAAAGGTAGCAACAAACCTATGGGGGAGGGAGAAGGGAGACAAATTAACTTAAAGTGCATTTTTTATTCAGAGTGACACCTATCCGTGACAATCAGTATCAAGTGAAACTGGCCTCCTGGTTTCCTGTATTCCAACAGAAATAGTCCATGCCACAAGCACAGAGGATGCAGCGTTAGGGGAGTCTGATCATCTTTGCTGCCTAAGGTGTATATGCTGTCCTATCCTTTTGCTAATTTCTAATGAAGGGGCGTGCATAAAGAGCAGACATGGCAAGCTCTCATAAACCGTGCCCATGCCTTCCTGGAATTGCTGTTTAAACTATGGCCTTAAATTTATGCTTTCTAATTTAAGCCTATACAGGCAAACCCTTGAACCGCCTTGGAAGTGCATGTGGAAATGTGCTGTCACTGTTTTATTTGAAAGGCTTTATTTATTTATTTAGTTATTGCATACTTGTACTATTTTTTGCCTGGATCAGTTTTTGACAGGAGCAGGTTCTGTAGGTGCAAGCGTCTGTTTCCTCTCTTCACTCTGCTGAGAGGCAGTACATGAAGCTTTGCGCTCCGAGGTTCTTTTCAGAGGAAAGGTGTTTTCTTTAACCCCTTCGCTGCGGCGGCTATTCCGCCGCAGCGCTAAGGGGGTAGGGCGGCCTCGCGGCGGTTCCGTGCTTGTGACGGAACCGCTCCGTCACGGCTCGCGGGCGAGCTGTGCTTGTGACGGAACTGTTCCGCCACGAACCCGCCCGCCCATTAATTCGTCAGCGCAGGCGCGGAATTCGCGCCGCGCAGGCGCGGCGAGGGGGCCGTGACGGAATCGTTCCGTCACAAGCACAGCTCACCCGCGGCTTGTGACGGAACGGTTCCGTCACAAGCATGCAAGGGGTTAAGGCGGTCATTCCTGAAGCAAACTAGTTGCTACCGGAGTCCTTATTTATTTGTTTTTGTTCTCTGCCTTAAGAGAAAAGGCAGTGGAAGAATCTGGTTGGTTAGGCGTAGGTTCTTACTGTTAGGGCAAAGTAAATTAAAGTTTTTTTTTTATATTGATTATATCCTCATAAAAAAAACCAAGGATAAATAACTTATTCTTTGGTAATTGTAATAAGGTTTGCAGTGACCGGTATTTTATAGCGGGTAATGAGAGGAGTATAAACGCTTTCTCAAAACCTCCTGCCTATGTACTCTGATCCTTCTGTTGACGGCAAACACTGAGCAGAAGTCTTCCAGTGAGAGACAAATTACTGTGAGAAGTGATTCAATCATCTGTTTATGCTTCAGTGCAAACCATGAGGCTAATAGTCTATCTATAGTGTAATCTTTTAATAAGCTTATGAATCATTTTACCTCCATGTCCTTGAGAAGAGGCTCATACCTTTTTAAAAATGCTGAAGTTAATGCCTCTCCGAAAAAAAGAGCTTGGGTGTCTCACTCAAATGCCGTCCTTGTTAATACATAATCCTGGGGATCAGGATATTGTTGAGGTTCCTTCTGAGAAATTGACCTTGCCTAAGACGTCAGAGAAGGAATGATAATTTAGAGTTAGAACAGTCTGATACAGATTCCATCTCTTCCCCTTTGGGTCATCAGGGATATACCGATGATGATTATGTTCCATTGTTACTTCAAACAAATGCACCCAATCTGTCCTCTTCAGGTACGGTACTTCTGAATTCCTTTGGTATTCCATATTTTGATCCCGATGTTATTACTCACCCGAGATCAGGAGAAGGGACTCCATCCTCCTTAGTTTCAGTTTTTGTTGTTTATTCGATCAGGAGGCCAATGGACAAGGCAACCAGAAACAAATTAGGGGCAGTTTGCCACAGACCCCTTCTTCCTCATAAGCTTGCATCCACTCCGGATGTGTCCCCCACAAATGGACACCAGGCGGTATTTCTATAAAAAATACGTACTTTATGTAAAATATATATGTATGCAGGCAAATTAGTACAAGACTTTCTATAACGTTTCTTAGCTTAGGCCACAAGATATCAAATAATGGCAAGTGTTCTTTTTAGTTGCAAGTTGCTTCTTAGTAGTCCTTGTTACTTGTAAACGGTAATTTTAAGTTCCAGGTACAATTCTAAGCTATTGGGGCCAAGGTCGTGAGGTCGGGAGGCTTTCGTGCGTTTCAGGGCGCGTCGTACGGCCTGTTGAACGGGCCTCGCCGATCCTCACGCTTTAGGCGGTGCGCCGCGTACCGTACGTCGCTTTCCACTACTGGGTACGCCTCGTACCGCTCTAGTGCGACTCTCACTGAGAGGCGAACAGGAGCTTCGGAAGCCCGGGTATGCGCCTCACCCTTTCAGCGCACAAGCTGACAGGCAGGAGCATACTCAGCGAACAGGCAGGGAACGTACCGATGCAGGTCTCAGCGTATGAGACCCCGGGGTAAACAGAACGTTGCGGGCCCCGAGCCTGGTGCTGACAATAGATGGAGCGTACCTTCGAAACGAGGAACAAGGATTCAGTCGTCCCTCGATGCAGGGGGACGGATCAGGCTCTTGGTGCGCTTCGTAGCGCAGATGTATCTTGGGGTCTGTAGAGTAGCAGGAGGATTCCGAAGGCACGGTGGCCTCCAGCATGGTCCGTACTGGGGGCGGATTCCTTCGTTGTGCGGCGCGGCCTCTCCACAGGTCAGAGGGCACAGCGGGGTGGCCGGGTGCGTTCGCAGCGCACGGGCTGCCGTCCAAGCTTTAGAAGTGCGCTCAGGAGACCAGGATTCAGGCGGGAGGGGGAAGACCAGCACTCCAGGCACTCCAGTAACGAGCAGGGGCAGACGAGCAGGCGCCCTGGCCCAAGGGGCAGAGAGCGACTCTTGGCAGAGCGAGGCTCTCAACGGGTAAAAAGACGGGCCGCTCCCGAGTGTCACAGCTCTAGGAGGGGGCGAGGGGGGCGCAGTCTTGCCTCCGGTGGGAGGAAACACACGGCTCAGTTGTAGACGAGCCAAGGCACAGAGAACCCACTAGTCCTGGGGTTCTGTTCAGGGGGCAAGCTCAGTCAAGCCCTTGGAGAAAGTTTCAAGCACAATTCAGCAAAGTCCTTTTCTCGTCTTTTCCTCTCCTTCCTCAGCAAGGTAAACTGGAGGCCAGTCCTTCCAGCTTCTTCTTAGTCCTTTTAGTTGGGCAGAGGTACGTTGTGGGAAACAGGATCTAGTTTCTTAGGAGCAGGGCTCCTACCTTTATACTGCGTTTCTTTTGTCTTTCCAGGCCAGGGGGGCCTCTGCATAATCCTTTTCAGTCTGGGAGTACTCTGTTGTGCTGTTCCTGGCCTCCTTTCAGTGTGAGGGGCAGGGCCATTAGACGCTCCGCAGGAGGTGGAGCCAGCATTGACATGGCAAGTGCAGTCAGGAGCACGCTGATGACAGTCCTTCCTCTCCCTGGGCCTGGTGTCGGGCAGAGTCATCAGTCGCTCCCCAGAGCACAGCCCTATTCAGAGTCCGGGGCACTCCCACCACCCACCTAGGTGTAATCCTCGCATTCACCACCTGTCATCCCCCAGCCCTGTCACTCACACAACCCAGACATCAGATAAACATCCTAGCAGAGGTGGGCTGAAATGGTTAGGCAAGCAAAATCTAACTTTCTAAAAGTAGCATTTGCAAACGCAGGATATTAAAATAAAATTTACTAAACGAAGTATTTTATTATTCTGAGTTCAGGCATACTAAACTTGACCCTCTACCATGTTCCTTGAGCCTGCTGGGATTATAGGGTGTAATAATTCCAGCAGCCCATCTTGGCCTATGAGAACAGGTAGCCTTACAATAGTGAAAAACGAAATTGACTGTAATTCACTATTAGGACATGCCACACACATCAGGGCTTGTCCTACCTTACACTTACAATGCACCCTGCCCTAGGACCTACAATAGGGGTGACTCATGTGCAGTAAAGGGAAGGTTTAGAGGCTGGCAAGTGTGTGCACTTGCCCAGCCAGTATGACAGTACCAGACTGCATGCAGGGTCTGCAATGGCAGACCTTAGACATAGTTAAAAAGGCTGCTTCTGTGGGTTGCGCAACCAGTGCTGCAGACCCACTAGCAGTATTTGTATTTACAAGCCCTGGCACTCCTGGTGCACTTTACTGGGGACTGACAGTAAATCAAATGAGCCAATCATGGAAATCAATTAATATACACATTTCATAGGGAGAGCATATGCACTTTAGCACTGGTCAGCAGTGGTAAAGTGCCCAGAGTCATTAAACCAACTAAAACAGGTCAGAGAGAGTATTGGAGGAAGGCAAAAAGTTCAGGGATGACCCTGCAGAAAGGGCCAAGTCCAACAGACACCATCAAGACCCTGCGCTCAATCCACTCCGGCTCTTCGTTGGACCCATTCTCGCACCAAGTCTTCAACAGAGCAAGCAGCACCATTGCACCCCAACTGCGCAACGTCATCAATCTCTCCCTTGAGACCGCGACCTTCCTAGAGATCTGGAAACACGCCGAGATCAACGACTTACTCAAACCTAAGGCAGACCCAAGAGACCTCAAGAACTTCCTGCCCATCTCTCTGCTCCCCTTCCCGGCCAAGGTTATTGAGAAAACAGTCAACAGACAGCTTACCCGATACCTCGAAGAAAACAGAATCCTGGACCCTTGCCAGTCAGGGTTCCGCAGCAACCACAGCATTGAGACTGCCCTCATCGCCGCCACCATCAGGACCCTGCTGGAAAACGGCGAGACCGCAGCACTCCTAGACCTCTCTGCCGCCTTCGACACCGTCTGCCACCGCACACTACGCGCACGCCTCCACACCGCAGGGATCCGAGACAAGGCTCTGGATTGGACCACCTCCTTCCTCTCCGGCAGAACCCAGAGCGTCAGCCTCCCCCCTATTCCATTCCAAAGCCTCCTAGATCATCTGCAGCACACCCCAGCCCGACTCTGTTCAACATTTATATGGCCCCGCTCGCACACGTAGCTCGACAGCACGACCTCAACATAGTCGCCTAGGCTGACGACACTCAGCTGATCCTCTCCCTCACCAAGGACCCCATCACAGCCATAGCCAACCTCCACGAAGAAATGAAGACCAACCGTCTGAAGCTGAACTCGGACAAGATGGAGGTCCTCATCCTCTGCTCCAACCCTTCAGCCTGGGAAGACTCCTGGTGGCCGATGGCACTGGGGTTAGCCCAGACACCCACCGACCACGCACGCAACCTGGGAATCATCCTCAACTCAACGCTCTCAATGACCAAGCAAGTCAACGGCATCTCCTCCTCCTGCTTCAACACCCTCTGCTTGCTCCGCAAGATCTACAGATGGATCCTGACAGATACAAGAAAGACAGTCACCCAGGCCCTCGTCAGCAGCAGACTAGACTATGGAAACGCCCTCTATGCGGTAGCCCCGACCAAGCTCATCAAACGACCACGCATCCAAAACGCCTCGGCACGACTGATCCTCGACGTACCACGCCACTGCCACATCACCCCCCCACCTGAGAAATCTGCACTGGCTCCCCGTCAACAAGAGGAAATCCTTCAAGCTCCTCACCCACGCACACAAGGCACTCCACAAGACCGGCCCAGCCTACCTAAACAGACTGCTCTCCTTCTACATCCCCAACCGCCAGCTACGCTTCGCTGACCTCTCACTCGCCACCGTTCCGGGCATCCGAAGAACAACCACCGGTGGGAGATCCTTCTCCCACCTCGCCGCCAAGACATGGAACAACCTCCCCACTGAGCCTACGACAGACCCAAGACCTGTGACCTTCAGGAGGATACTCAAGACCTGGCTGTTCGATCAGTAGCGCCACCAGCACCTTGAGACCCTTGCGGGTATGTAGTGCGTTTTACAAATGATTGATTGAGGACTGCCCAGCAGTGAAATATGCCCAAGGAGACAATTTATATTGTCCAGATGTGTGGAAGTTCTAGCCTGTACAGGGATATCCATTGCAAGCCTGATTGCAGTATTCTGTATCAGGAGTTTGTGTCCGTAATGAGGGGAGCCCAACAGATTAGGTATGCAGTACTACTGCTTCTAATCAATTCTTGGATTAAAAGTTGCTTAGAAGAGCAGCGGATGAATGGTAAGATTTTTCATATAAGGTCATCATAAAGAAACAAATAGAGGTGAGCTTGTTGATATTGGCCTCAAAAGAAAATTTATTGTCATAACTGACACCCGGGTTGCATGCTCTAGTGACAGGAGGCAGGCAAGAGACGAAATCCTCAGGCCACCATCCTTAGGCAGTCCAAATAGAGAGATCGTCAAATACCAGTACTTTTGTTTTATCTAAATTCAATCTAAGGGGATTTGTGTTCATCCAGCTGGTGACTGCAACCAGGCAGCTTTTAAACTGTTCCTGAATGATATTATTGATATCACCTAACTTCAGGATAATTTGTATATAAATTACATAAGCATAAAATTGAAAGTCAAGAGTGGTAATTGGGTCAACCAAGGGAGCCACATATAAGTTAAAAAGTGTGGGGTTTAAAGCAGAGCCCTGTGGTATGTCACATGATCAACCTATGAAGGTTGACTGAAAAGAGAGTAGCTGGACTGCTTGAGATCTAAAGTTTAAAGGAGAACCAGGCCAAGACATTCCTCCATTACCTGCAATTGAAAGTCCGTATAGTAAACGTTTGTGACACAGTGTCAAAGGCTACCAACAAATCAAGGAAAATCCGAGCTGAGGAGCCTTCTGCATCCAGTGTCATTTGTATATCATTGGCAGAGGAAATAAACACATTCTCCATAGTCTATCTAGGATCCAGTGGAAAGCCTGATTTAATAGTTTGCAGTTTAACTGTTTTAGAGTCATGCCATACTTGTTCATAATCTGGCTCCTCGCACTACAATGCCTTATTATTCTCCTACGAAGAGGTAGACAAAGAGGAGCCTGACATAAAGGAAGGTATCAAGCTAGCAATTTTATCATGAAAGAACTCTGCCAAAATCAACCAGAATATTTCAGTGGAGGCAGAAGCTGAATTGGTAGCCTCACAAGTGGCCAGGGGAAACAGTGGGAACACAGCCATCTGAACCACTTGTGTTCCGACTATGCAAGCTCTACCACCCTTGCCTTAACCACTCATATGTGTTGTTAAGGGTGTGTGCGATCTAACTGCTGGAAAACAGAAGGAGGAAGACGCCACAGTCAGCTAAGTGGGGCTGTTTTTTTTTTAGAGCTTGAGGTAGTCGGAATAGGTTTTAGGGTAGCAGAAGGGGTTGGGGTAGTTTAAGGGACAGTGCAGGGATAGTGTAAGTTAGGGTGCAGGGCTTTAGGCTTTTAGGTCGGGGGTCTTTGTATGTTTTAGGACAGTGGAAAGGGTTGGGGTAGTTTAAGGGACGGCGCAGGTGCAGGGTAGTGTAGGGTTTTAAGCCATAGGGCAGAAGGAGGGGAATGGGCAGTTGGGGTAGCTTTTAGGGCTGGGAGGGTTGGGTAGGTTTTAGGGAAGTGGAAGGGGTTGGGGTAGTTTAAGGGACCACACGGTGCAGGGGTGGTCGGTGGGGGGAGGCGGAGTAATGGCAACGTTAGCCACACATACCCCTTAACCATTCATACTTATAACACAACATTTTGTAGTAAAGGCTTGTGTGGTTAATGCACATTCGTGGTAAATTCATCTGTGCTTCTATCATACAATCACAGCATGATTCCTTTTCTCAGATACTCTTCATCTGAATGGGAGTGCAGCTCTCCAAGGTTGAACAAGTGGAACACTGGGTATACCGCAGTGGACTGCTTACGTTGATGTATGCGGGCAGTTGGTCTAATTAACCTATCGAATCAAAGGTAGCAACAAACCTATGGGGGAGGGAGAAGGGAGACAAATTAACTTAAAGTGCATTTTTTATTCAGAGTGACACCTATCCGTGACAATCAATATCAAGTGAAACTGGCCTCCTGGTTTCCTGTATTCCAACAGAAATAGTCCATGCCACCAGCACAGAGGATGCAGCGTTAGGGGAGTCTGATCATCTTTGCTGCCTAAGGTGTATATGCTGTCCTATCCTTTTGCTAATTTCTTATGAAGGGGCGTGCATAAAGAGCAGACATGGCAAGCTCTCATAAACAGTGCCCATGCCTTCCTGGAATTGCTGTTTAAACTATGGCCTTACATTTATGCTTTCTAATTTAAGCCTATACAGGCAAACCCTTGAACCGCCTTGGAAGTGCATGTGGAAATGTGCTGTCACTGTTTTATTTGAAAGGCTTTATTTATTTATTTAGTTATTGCATACTTGTACTATTTTTTGCCTGGATCAGTTTTTGACAGGAGCAGGTTCTGTAGGTGCAAGCGTCTGTTTCCTCTCTTCACTCTGCTGAGAGGCAGTACATGAAGCTTTGCGCTCCGAGGTTCTTTTCTGAGGAAAGGTGTTTTCTTTAACCCCTTCGCTGCGGCGGCTATTCCGCTTCAGCGCTAAGGGTGTAGGTCGGCCGCGCGGCGGTTCCGTGCTTGTGACGGAACTGCTCCGTCACGGCTCGCGGGCGAGCTGTGCTTGTGACGGAACTGTTCCGTCACGACCCCGCCCGCCCATTAATTCGTTAGCGCAGGCGCGGAGTTCGCGCCGCGCAGGCGCGGTGAGCGGGCCGTGACTGAACAGTTCCGTCACAAGCACAGCTCACCCGCGGCTTGTGACGGAACGGTTCCGTCACAAGCATGCAAGGGGTTAAGGCGGTAATTCCTGAAGCAAACTAGTTGCTACCGGAGTCCTTATTTATTTGTTTTTGTTCTCTGCCTTAAGAGAAAAGGCAGTGGAAGAATCTGTTGGTTGGTTAGGCGTAGGTTCTTACTGTTAGGGCTAAGTAAATAAAAGTTTTTTTTTTATATTGATTATATCCTCATAAAAAAAAACAAGGATAAATAACTTATTCTTTGGTAATTGTAATAAGGTTTGCAGTGACCGGTATTTTATAGCGGGTAATGAGAGGAGTATAAACGCTTTCTCAAAACCTCCTGCCTATGTACTCTGATCCTTCTGTTGACGGCAAACACTGAGCAGAAGTCTTCCAGTGAGAGACAAATTACTGTGAGAAGCGATTCAATCAACTGTTCATGCTTCAGTGCAAACCATGAGGCTAATAGTCTATCTATAGTGTAATCTTTTAATAAGCTTATTAATCATTTTACCTCCATGTCGTTGAGAAGAGGCTCATACCTTTTAAAAATGCTGAAGTTAATGCCTCTCCGAAAAAAAGAGCTTGGGTGTCTCACTCAAATGCCGTCCTTGTTAATACATAATCCTGGGGATCAGGATATTGTTGAGGTTCCTTCTGAGAAATTGACCTTGCCTAAGACGTCAGAGAAGGAATGATAATTTACAGTTAGAACAGTCTGATACAGATTCCATCTCTTCCCCTTTGGGTCATCAGGGATATACCGATGATGATTATGTTCCATTGTTACTTCAAACAAATGCACCCAATCTGTCCTCTTCAGGTACAGTACTTCTGAATTCCTTTGGTATTCCTTATTTTGATCCCGATGTTATTACTCACCCGAGATCAGGAGAAGGGACTCCATCCTCCTTAGTTTCAGTTTTTGTTGTTTATTCGATCAGGAGGCCAATGGACAAGGCAACCAGAAACAAATTAGGGGCAGTTTGCCACAGACCCCTTCTCCCTCATAAGCTTGCATCCACTCCGGATGTGTCCCCGGCTGTGGTAGCTTTTCTATAAAAACATTTAAAAAATGTAAAGATCTTAAGAAGGGAATAGATAAAGCTTTGCGTGTTTGCCAATATAAACTTAACAGAGGATTCTGCTCTTACAGGGACCCCAGTGAATTTACATATTGTTAGAGGATGCAGTCCACATGTTATATATTTATTAGACCATGCCAACTCTGCTATTTCTGTGAAAAGAAAGACTTTGCTTATGAGAATAGACCAGAAACTAGAGTAGATGGCAGAGAAGGAGCTGGTGGCAGAAGTTAAAGGACATCCGTTTGGTTATCACTTTGTGAAAGATATTTCAAGTTATGTCCAAACATTTACATCTCTCGACGAGGGTCAGCTAAAACTAAAGAAGGTTTTTGCACCAAGTGTTTTTGCAAGAGTCGGTTTAGGTCAAGCTTGGTCTCCTGCCGTCTCTCAACAGAACTCTTTCAAGCCTACTTTTAACGCCCCTAAAGTGGATTCTCACACCTAGCTTCGGTCACAAGCCTGGACAGGATCCATTCTTCCCTCAACAAACAAAAAAGTTCGAGGAAGATTTTAGTGGGGCAGAGGACACTCCTGGCCAATAATGGTTTGTCAAATAATTTTTAAATCTTTTTTCCCCCCAAGAAGGTTAGGTGACAGGCTCGCCCTCTTTCGTCGCAATTGGAAGGTTAATCATGTCAGATCAGTGGATTCTGCAAGCTATCCAGGGTTACAAGATAGAATTTTATCCTCCACCTCTTCAGTTACCTCTTACCCTACCAATGGTACTCTGTCTTAGAGAGGCAATCAATAATACAAGAAATTCAAGACTTGTGGCTCAAGGGAGCCATAGAGAAAATGTCTTTACATTTTCAAGGATTTCTTGGCAATCTCTTTCTAGTCAAAAAAGCGGATGAAGGCTTTTGGCCAGTTATACATTTAAAACTACTGAACAGTTGCGTTCTATACAGACACTTTTAAGATGGAAGTAGTACATTTTTGAGATTCCTTAAAGGCTGTGAACTAGTTTGCCAAAATAGAGATTCTTATTTTTCAGTAGCAAATCATCATTCACACTGACGTTGTCTGCATTTTCTGTGGCACAGACGAAAGGTTCCAATTCAAAACTCTACCCTTGATGCTGTCCTCTGCCCCACAGTGCTTCACAAAGATCCTGAAACCAGTGGTGGAACTTCTGATATCGCATGGGGTAAGGCTAATAGTTTATTTAGACAGGAAGTTGCTGATGGCACATTCCCAATGGTTGTTAAATACTCGTGTCCAATGGGCAATTTCTCTTCTTCAGAGATTTGGTTTTGTGATAAATCAAAAGAGAACTGTACTGTTGTGGTGTCCTCCGTTCTTATCTGGAACTCGGAACACTCGGTGTGAAGAGTGTTCCTGTGGTTCCAGATGTATCGGTTGGCCCGGGCTTGTTGGATGTAATCTTTTCAGCTCTGAATAAATCTCTTCAAATCATTTACCTCGTTTCCTGGTTCATCCGTTGTGGGAAGACTTCACTGGCGACGATCTGGTTGGTGGACCGACAAAGTTTCCAAGCCCGGAGCACTGCTAATCGCAGACCACGATTTCCGTTACACTCTCCAAGTGTTTATTTTGACTGCAGCTACTGTCGCATGTAAGCGTGGCCGAAGCGATCTTCTGTCGTGAAATTCTCGTTCTTTAAATGTCAGCAGTGAGACTTTAATTCATTTTTGATTGTTTTCAAAAGTTTCATTGTTTCCTCGGCACGCATCGTCACAACAGTCTCGCGCACTTGACATCCCCGCACGCTCCCTAGTGCATGCGCAGAAGACATCGCGCTGAAGATTCTAATCTCTTTAGAGTGTTTTCTGTAACCAAGCAACACAGCCTTTAGACGTATTTTGCTCACAGACTCTACATTTCTCCACGATGACAAAACAATGCCTGTGACTCATCATTGAGTTTTCTTACATCGATTTTTCTGGGCTATGATCTCACAATAGCTCATCAAATCTACTAAATAAAAACTCTGTATTGTAATTGTGTATATTATTTTATTCTCGACCCCTTTCTGCATTATATAGTGTTTTATACTAATTTTTAACCACTATATTTAATATGGATAGTTTCAATGCTCCACCTCCATTCTTACCTACTCCTGGAGAACCACCTTTAGAATGGAAGCAATGGAGAGAAGGTTTCGAAGCATATCTGGAAGCAATTGGAGGTGATAATTACACCGATAAACGTAAACTAGCAATTTTAAAACACTCTCTGGTTGCAGAAGGCAGACAAGTCCTTAGTCATCTACCACCTCTTGCAATGGACAATTCTAGTGATGAAGGTGATGTTTATGAAAACGCCATTATGCAACTTGACAAGCAATACATTAAGAAAGTGAATGAAGTTGTTGCGCGCCACAAATTTTTGAGCAGATCCCAGTTGGCTAATGAATCAATTGATTCTTTTGTTAAGGATCTAAGGATTTTGGCTGCCAAATGCAATTATTTTGAATTTCATGATCAAATGGTAAGAGACCAAATGGTACATAATGTTGCTGACGTAAAATTACAAGAAAAGTTGCTGGATGCAAAAGACTTATCTCTTACCAAAGCTCTTGACATAGCCCATCGCTTTGAAGACATGAAATTGGGTATGAAAGAGTTATCTGAAAAAAAACAAATGAGTATTCTGAAAAGAAAGCTTTGACTTCCGAAGTTCAAGTGGTTAGAAAGAAATTTACTGAAAACAACTACAACACATTTTCTTCTTCAGTAAATCACAATCTCAAAAAAGATGTAACTTGTTTCAAATGTGGTTTTCCTGGTCATGTTGCGACTGATAAAAGATGTCCAGCCGTAGGTCAAGTTTGCAATTACTGTAAATCCAAAGGACATTTTGCCAGAATGTGTAAGAGTAGGAATAAATTCAGATATGATACTGTAGATGTAAGAAATGCCAGACGTGACAATGTTCATGAGGTTGTTAGTGATACTGATGATTATGATGACTTATTAACTGTGTATGAAATTGATGAAGAGAAGAAAGATGCGCCATTCTGTATGTTACAAGTTGGTTCTAAAGCTATAAGAGTTATGGCTGACTCAGGTGCTAAACACACGTTAATTGGGGATGAATGGCTAAAAGAATTTCCTGATGTATCTTTATTTCCTTCTGACATTAGATTAGTCGGATATGCAAAGAAACCTATAGACGTTCTAGGTTATTTTATTACAGACATTGCCTTCAAAGGCAAAACTAAGTCAAGAGTTTATGTTGCTAAAGAAGGTTCATGTTTATTGGGTTGGCCACAACAACAAGATTTAATGATTAAATTAGATCCTAATCATCCTCAACAGGTTTTGGGTTACTCTGATATGATCAATCATATTTCTTCATGCACTGATAATAGTTGGGAAACCTTATTTCCCAGTGTTTTCTCACCTAAACTAGGATTATTGAAGAAATTTGTTCACAAAATAATTTTGAAACATGATGCAATTCCTAGAGTCCATAAAGTTAGGAATATTCCTTTATCTTTAAGGGAGTCTGTCAAAAAAGAATTAGAACGTCTTTGTGAACTTGATGTCATAGAAGAGATTGAACCTTCTGAATGGCTTTCACCTGTTGTCGTCGCACACAAGCCTAACGGCAAAATAAGATTGTGTGTTGACATGAGAGACCTGAATTCCAAGGTATGGGTTGACAGCCATCCCCTTCCCAACATTGGTGAGATGTTTTCTAAACTTAAAAATGCTTCTGTGTTCACAGCGTTAGATCTATCTAATGCATATCATCAGATAGCTCTCCATGAAGAGAGCAAACACTTAACTTCTTTCATTACTACAGAAGGAGCATATAGGTGCAAAAGAATGCCCTTCGGGCTCGTGTCAGCTTCATCAGTCTTCCAACGTGTCATGCACAAATTGTTTAAAAATGTAGCTAACGTGCTTTTACTTTCAAGATGACATATTGGTCTTCGGAAAAAGATGAAAAAGAACATTCAGAGGTCTTATACCAAGTCTTATCTATTTTGCAAGATAGTGGGTTAACATTAACTAGAGAAAAATGCTAATTTAACATGGAATCAGTTGATTACTTAGGCCATTCCATTAGTAAGAAGGGTATATCACCTAAGCAAAGCTTAGTAAAAGCTATTGAGAATGCCCCGGAACCCACTAATGAAGATCAACTCAGATCTTTTTTAGGGCTAGCTGAGTACTATGCCAAATTCATTCCAACTTTTGCCGACAAAACAAAGTATTTAAGAAATTTGATGAAAAATCAACAATTATTTATTTGGGATTCTAATTGTAAGGAACAATTTTCTTATCTTAAGAAATGTATTGCTTCTGCTCCTTCCCTAGCTCCGTTTGATACATCTTGTCAATCAATTATTGTTTCTGATGCTAGCAACGTTGGCATAGGTGCAGTACTTATGCAAAAGCAAAAAGAAGGTCTTGTTACTATAGCTTTTGCGTCTAGGCCATTGCGTGGCGCAGAAGACAAATATTCCACTCTAGAAAAAGAAGTCCTTGCTTGTCGGTGGGGTATTGAGTATTTTCGCAAATATGTTTATGGGTCTAGATTTGTTGTGAGGACAGATCATCGCCCACTCGTTGATATCTGCACAACTAAGGGTTGTAACAAAGCTACTGCCAGAATTGCCAGATGACAATATAAATTACAAGAATTTCATTTTTATGTGGAATATATTCCAGGAGCGAAAAATGTTTTAGCTGACTGTCTTTCGAGACTGCCCATTGTTGATGATGATATGGTTGCTTGTGATGAAAATCCTGATAGAGTTGTTTCTATTTGTGAAGTCTCTAATGGTTGCATAAAAGAGGAAGATTGGAGGGTTGCGGGCAGTAACGATGAGGAATACAAATGTGTCATGTGTTTTGTGAAGAATGGTTGGCCTAACAAATCTAGTTTGTCTCAAGATGTTTTACCATATTTTCAGATTGCTCAAGAGCTGTCTGTGCTAAATGACATTTTACTAAGAGAGTTACAATTAGTAGTTCCTCATGACTTTAGAGATGTTGTGCTTGAGATGGCTCACGAGGGACATCCTGGTATGACTGGTATGAAAAGGAAAATCAGGTGTGAGTTTTGGTGGCCCAGTATTGATAGATCTAATGAAAGAAAAGTTAGGTCATGTGTGGAGTGCACAAACAGTGACAAGTCACAAAAGGTTGTGAAGTATCATCATGATTTTGATTCTAGGCCCACAAGACCCTGGGAATGTGTTTCCATTGACATTGCTGGGCCTAAGAGTTTTGGTCACAATCCTGTTTATGCCATAGTTTTAATCGATCAGTTTTCTCAATGGCCAGAAGTGAAGTTTGTTCCTCAGGTAACATCTAAAGTTGTTATTGATTTTCTCAAATTTATCTTTGAAAAGGAAGGATTTCCTGTTTCAATATTGTCTGACAATGGTGTACAGTTTACATCGAATGGAATTATTCTGTAATAATCACGGGATAATTCATAAACATTCCTCTGTCTATTATCCTCAGGGGAATGGTATTGTAGAAAGGTGGATTAGAGTATTAAAATAAGGATTGCAACTCGCTTTGTGTAATGGTCAAAATTGTTTTGATGCTATGAAAAAACTTTTGTGGAATTACAGAAACACTCCCAGAAGTGATGGAGATTTATCCCCATTTGAAAAAATGCGGGGAAGAAAGAGTCTGTGTAATATGAGTCAACAGTGGATGAGGGATCTGGTTAGTGGAAAACCCAAAGGGTCTGTATCCAGTACAGTTCGTCCCTCTGTCAATATTCCATGTAGTGTTGGTGATTGGGTGCGGGTGAGAAAATCTGGTTTCATCAGATCTGGGGAGTCTCACTTTTCGGATCCCATGCAAGTTGTTAGGGTTGGCAAACAGGTTGTGGAATTGTCAGATGGTAATGTTTGGAGTCTGTCTAAGGTGGTGAAGGTCTCCAGATTTCGCGATTCTGTAAGTTCACGTCACAAGGTGTGTGTTGGAGGGGCTGCTCATGGAAAAGCGTTACAAGGTGCTATCTCTCCTCGTGTGGACACGAGTAGGTTGAGGTATCCACGGAGTCTGGCTTCAAGTCAACCAAGAGCGAGTTTTAGGTCAAGGCAATCTCCTGTTTGGTGCAAAGACTATGTAATGGACAAATAATTTATTTTGAAAATGTTTTGAAACTGTTTTTCTTTTTAGGTGTAATATTTATGCTTTAATTGCTCACACTTTTATTTCTTTGTTAAAATAAGTTTTTGTTTTTGTTTTTGTTATTTCTTTTAACCCTTTCCATGCGGCCGCGATTACCCTGGTGTGCTATAAACAACACGAACAGGGGCGGGCCGTGACGAACCCTAGCCGTCATCAGCACACGAGCACCGTAGTGCATGACGGCTGGGGTTCATCATCAGCATGGAAGGGTTAAGGAGGGAGATGTGTGGTGTCCTCCGTTCTTATCTGGAACTCGGAACACTCGGTGTGAAGAGTGTTCCTGTGGTTCCAGATGTATCGGTTGGCCCGGGCTTGTTGCATGTAATCTTTTCAGCTCTGAATAAATCTCTTCAAATCATTTACCTCGTTTCCTGGTTCATCCGTTGTAGGAACAATTCAACTGTTTTGTTCTCAAAGGATTCAGTTTCTCGAGTTCATGATAGACTGAGTGAAAGCTGCTCATTTTGTTCCACAGTAGAAAATAAAGTTGATAAAGGAGGAGATTCAATCGGTTGTCAAACTAAACATGATTCCCCTCAGGTGGTTAGCAAGGATAATGGTGTTGTTGTCTTCACCCATACAGGCAATCTTCCCAGCTCATCTTCATTACCAAGCTCTTCAACGGCTCAAGACACGTCATATACACAAAGGCCTACCCTACTCCGCATTAGTCTCCCTTTCCACAGATTCAAAGGAGTAGTTGGAATGATGGCTTTCCCAGATGGACGCCTGAAGTGGAAAATTCATTTTTGGCCAGGCTCCAGATATCGTGTTAGAATCCGATGCAAGAATCTCTGGTTGGGGAGAAAAGTGTGGAGAGACTAGCGCAAGGGGAAAGTGGCGGCTTGAAGAAACTCAGTTGCTCATAGATTGCTTAGAATCATTCTCAGGTACTTTTGTTGTAAAAAGTCTAACCAAGTTGCAAATAAACTCGTGTTCTTCTCAGAATGGGCTGCATTTCTGCCGTTGAATCTATAAACAAACGAGGGGGTATCAGATCCACAGGGTTGGCAGATTTGTCGAAAGAAATTTTGCATTGTCTTGACAAGTGAATTTTCCTTTAAGCAGAATACCTTCCAGGTTTTTCAAACTCAGTAGGGTATTGGGGTTCAAGGTACATGTTGGACAGGAGCGATTAGTCTCCGAATCACAGTGTTTTCAGCAAAATTCAGCAGTGTTTTCAGCAAAATTCTTCTTCTCTGGGGCCCAATACAAGTGAATCTCGTTGCTTCTCACCTCAATCGGAAGGTTCCCTGCTTTTACAGCTGGATTCCATCCCAAACATGGTTCCCTCAACTTCTGGAACTGTCTGTAGATTTTCCACAACTCTCCCCTGTCTTTCCTCTTCTGATTACGGATCCTCAGGGATGCCATTGATAGAGCGCGCAGGTCACCCGGGTCACTAGATCACCAATTTCCACGCACTGGGCCCTGGCGTGCATATGACAACGGTGTTTGCATAAACCGGGTGAATCTTTCCACGCTACTATGAGTAATTCAGGGGGTGACTCTCTCACCACTTACTATGCATGTACCTGACTTACCACAGGCACATTCCTCCTGATGGATCAGGAGCTAGCAGTGGACAGGCAACAAGATTCCTAAAAGGAGTAGAATACCTTACACCTTCAGTACATTTAATAACACTTTGTGATGTATAATGACCACAGACACCTGATGAGTTTAAAGTTTTATATAGAGAAGTTTAGAATGAATATGCCATGAGTATAAGGCAAATACAAATCAGAACATCAATAATCAGGATCAAAGCCAAAATGTAACTATGGATAATGGCAAGCCCCA
The DNA here is from genome assembly GCF_964263255.1 of Lissotriton vulgaris. Taxonomy (NCBI): domain Eukaryota; kingdom Metazoa; phylum Chordata; class Amphibia; order Caudata; family Salamandridae; genus Lissotriton; species Lissotriton vulgaris. The sequence goes on along the minus strand of NC_141697.1, from coordinate 134,907,297 downwards.
TAGGGTACTAGGGAACATTACAGGGTATGAGCATTAGGGAACATGCTATTCAGTATGAATTTAAACTAGGACAGGGGACGTGAGAAGGACCTACTATGTGCATTAATATTCAAACAAATTCCTAAACCTTATGCTATTCTTACTAAGTTCACAACAACCATACTAAAGGGAAAGGATAATGGAACAAGCTAACATAAGCAGTCAGTTTAATAATATCCTAAAGGTAGGGAAAAAGTGGAACATTACTAGTAAACAATTGCATAAAAGTCACTTTCAAAAGGTGATAGGGAAATACCACAGGCAAGAGTGCTTTATTAAGAAGAGGAGAGGTAGGAGTAAAGTTTAGACAGACACCCACACGGTATATTTACCTAGGACGGGAATGAGGACCAACCCTGGCCACGGGTCAGTTTGGAAAAAGGCGAGGACAAGGACCCTCAAGGAATCAGAATGCCAGTAGGCGAGCAGGTACAGCTCATGGACAGTCAGGACAGGATACCCCTCAGGATTTGGGTCAGGACTGGGCTCACCAAAGGGCACGACCAACACCTGCAGCTTCGGATGCAACGCCTGCGTTACCCCCTCTCTGCACGGAATCCGCCAGTAACCCCGATTGGGTTTTAGAATCTCCCAGCAAAAAGTGCTCCGCCAGCACTTAGGACTAATTTCCACCCCTTGGATTTTGTGGAAAGTATGGACAGAGTGCTCCGCAGCGCTCTGTATCAATCACCTATTGAGTTCGTAGGGTCAGTGACAGGTCTGCTACTCGGACAAGTCGGACAATTTCTCTAAGCTAAACTAGACTAGTTATACTGTTCTAGGACCCCCAGACCACCCACAAATGTTGCAAGTGACAAGGTCCCAACTTATGATTGGTCAGGAGAGGTGGTCAGGTCATTGTCACCTCCTATAATTCTGTGTTCCCATATTTAATATTTAAATGACATTACCCACCCCTAACATTCCTGTTCCCAGGCATATGTGTGGAAGAGAACAATAGAGCATACAGTAGAAAGAAACAAATGTTGCATTTCAGGTGAAATTCAGCTTCTCCTCTCAGGGTCATGAGGCAGGTTCCCAGGAGCGTCTCCGCTTCAGTAGCCAGCTGGCTGAGTTCCACGGATGCAAGGCCCGGTCCTCAGGTCAGGTGACCAGGTCCACACGGGCTTCTAAAATGGCGCGGCTCCCCAATTCCCAGGCCCCCAGATACGCAGTACATGAAAAGTAAGCGAAAACAAATTAGAATCACACGAAAAAATGAATACACTGTATACCATGAAAAGCTTTACTGCTCACCTTACTTTATAATATCTATAGCATTGAGGGTTAATGCGGGAAAGACAGATATGCAGAAGCAGCGTGAGCTAGCAGAGAGCATGGTTAAAGACAAGCGGCCATATTTAGCAGTAATGCGCATGAGCGAAAACATCCCTCCAAATTGCGAGTGCGTCACATCACGTGGGTATGACCGACGCATGCGCAGACTGGATTTCTGCGAAGCGGCCATTCTGTAATATGCAAGCATGGTTATGATGAAAAAGACACATAGGCAAGCCTCCTAGGGACACCCGCGTGTTGGGGAAAGGTGAGATAAATGACAGACAAGTTGAATTAATATTATTACGAGTTAGGCGAGGTTCATGAGTGAGAGCAAGTCGCTTTACGTGCGAATCCTTGCTCCATCACCATCACCATCTGATCCTTCAAGATCTCCTTCAACTAAAGGTGTGGAATATTGTAGGTCAGCCTGGCATGCCTCTGACCTTTCAAAGGAGATAGTTTCCATTATCAACGACTCCTGGGCACCTTCCACTCAATCCGTTTATAAATATGCCTGGGATAGCTGGTGTGTGGAACAAGCAAATGATCCTACATCAGCTACTCTGGTAGAGGTTGTCATCTTTGTGGTTTCCCTCTTCACAGCAGGCAAAGCTTACAGAACTGTGAATTCTTAATGATCAGCATGTTCTGCTGGTCACCTCCCAGTCAAAGCAGAGCCAGTAGGTAAACATTTCCTAGTTTGCAGAGCTATGAAATCAATTTGTCTAAAGATCCCTCCATGACCAAAATATTCAGTTCTGTGGGATGTAATGGTGGCTTTAGACTTAATCTTTTCTTTGCCAAGTTTCTTTCTCTAAAACAGTTGTCTGCCCAGCAGACCGTGTTGTTATGTTTGATTTTATTTAAAAGAGTTTCAGATGTCAGGGGTTTGGATAGTGATAACAAATCTTTTTCCCCTCAGGGAGTTACCTTTTATGTAACAATAAGTACCAAAACAGTATCCTCATATATATTTTATACAGCGTTTCATGATTGTAAAAATGTGTCTGTGGTTGCAAGTCTCCATTGTTCTGTATCCTAAATTTTTGCTTTTCGTCCCCCTTCAACATTTCAGTTGCTAATTTCCTTCTAACCCCCTGTCAAACCAGTCTCTCCAGTTACTCTAACCAGATGGGTGAGATGGATTATAGATCAAGGCAATATTGACCTATTTATGTTTGGTTCTCATTCCTTTAGAGGAACTATGGCATCAAGGCATTTGTTTCTGCGGGACTCCTTGAACATTTTAAAAACAGTAGATTGGTCTAATTAATCTACACTTAAAACATTTTATTATAAGCCTATTGCACATTTATCTTGTGATGTTATCTTCAAGCGTCAAATGTGTCATAATCGGGCCTCTGGTTTTGTAATGGAAATACAATTTAGCCCACTAAAGTGACAGGAGGTTTGTATTCTATTGAAGACACAGAGACTAAGATTATCCCTGCTGTCCTCTCCAATTTTACAAACTCTAATTTCTGTTTCAGTTACATGGAAATGGATGATTTCTTTACATGGAGAGATGGGTTGAACCACCACCATCTTGGGGATGATCATCATCTTCAGGATTGCACTGTTGGAGGCCATTGTTTAAATGTTTTATGTAGTATTCTTATTTTATTATAAGTTCAGGTGGAAGTATATTTTTCTGTCTGAGCAAAGAAGAGGACGGTTTCTGCTCTGCGGTTACTATTATACACTGCACTGGACTGTAATTAGTGCACTCACTATGACAACATAGGCAAGCTAGACTGCTGACCTCTGTTTATCTGTTAAGAGAGGAGTTGGCCGAACCACGAGGGTGGTCGATCTTGAGTCTGGGGAACTGGGTTCAAGTCTCAGCAATGACGTTGAACATCCTGTGATTCTGGGCAAATCACTTAATCTCCCCATGCCTAAAAAAAATTAATGTGTCCTCATGTAATGCAACTAGTGCTATGTAAAGTGCCATGTTACCTGATTTGGGTCAAGGTCGCGCTATATAAAACTCTATAAAACATTTTTTTTGTAATTTGGGCCTTTTTTCTCATCCATGTTATATGTATTTATTTATTTGCTGCTAGAGAAATACAGTAAAGAAGATTATCATAATCTTCGCCCGTGTCTTTAGCAGAATCCAAACCTCCTGTCACTTTAGTGGGGGGAGATTCCCATCCTAGGATAAACCATGTTAACGGGGTTTAGCATGCAGATTTTCCAACCGCAACATGAATTAACGTTCATATGGGTGACTAAAAGGTGTCCATTGAAATAATTTTGTCAAACGTTAGAGGTTAATTGGCATGCAAAGCAAATGTTTGCCAGGCAAATGTATTTCCTACTTGAAAAGCATTTTACTAATTGAATCAGTTTGAAATTGCGTTATCTGCCTACCTTTGTTAAGCTGCTGGCCCTCCATTGGCATTGGGAAAATGTTTTATTGTACAATTGTGTAGCTTTTTTTAACTGACATGCTGTTTCAGAGTATCTGCTTGAAAAGGGCATTGGTTGAAATATAGTCTAAATGGGAGTTTTGGGTGAAGTACCTATCGGCAGCATCATGTTCTCTCACATAATATTCTTACAGCTCCACTCCAACCCAGTCCAGACTCCTGGGTCTCTTAATCTTTCAAATTAGAGTTAAATAAAGTAGGGTTTTTTCGGTCGAGGACCGGAAATGCTGGCTTGCCAGCTTCCGGGAGGAGATCGTATGCTTCTTAGTAGGGATTTGGAACCCTCCTCCCTCGCCCGTCTCTCCTCTATTGGCTGGCTTCCTAAATGGAGGCCAGCCATTGGAGGAGAGAGCTGCCCCTCCTAATAGGCTCCGTCTTTTTCGGATTCGGGGGCGTGATTTTTTGCATTCTTTAGCCCTGTGACGTCGTCTGTCACTCAGGGCGCAAAACCACGCCCCCAAATCCGAAAAATTTCAGAGTTGCCGGACGCCATTTTGCTGCTCGAGCAGCGTCAACCGAGGACATCAGGTAAGCCTCTGCCCCCCTGTTTGTGCCGTTCTTAGTGCACCCGTCAACACATGGGGCCGCTTGGGGGAAAAAGAAGACTGCTCTTGAGCCTCTCGGGGCTCTGTCACGCACTTTGCCCCCTGAGCCCTCCTGGGCTCTACAGAAATGCGGCCATCTCGGTGGATTCCCCCATTGGGGACTCGGAACTTGCAATTGCCCCCGGGAGCCTCGGGGCTCCAAATCGCCAAATGCCGCCTTGAGATAGGGGAGGCCCCCACCCGGGTCGCTGCACTCACCGGTACTTGGCGCGGGGCTTCTCTTCCTCGGGGCCTTGCTGGACGTCTCCTCTGGTGCCGCAGACGGGGCTCCCCTTCTCTGGGGCCTCGCCGGCGGCCGCGCCTCTGCCACTGCTCTCCGGGGCTCTCCTCCTTTGTCACCCGCAGAAAGTTAAATGTACCCATTGCATTCCCAGATGTTTCTCGACACTTTACAGGATCAGCGATTTTGTACAAAATAAACACCCCAGGAAGCGAAGCGCTGAGCTCAGCAGTTCTGTGAAGGAGAATGGCTTCTCCCAGCTCCGGCGGTGCCCTGGTTAGCATTCCAGGGGCGCAGGGCGGGAAAGACAGACAGCAGGGCAGGCGGGCTGTAGACCCGAGTCACCGGGGTCGGACTGCTCGACGGGACCGGGACAGGAGGATTCGAGAGGCGAGCTACTGAGATTAGAAAATATACGGCTACAGGAACTGGAAGCCGCTGATTGGAAGACTTGAAAGGCACCGGGATCTGATGGTTTGATAACTCACGGTTTTATTTCAGGCCATGGGATAGCTCATTTATTGTCCCGTACGTGCATTATTTAGGCTATTGTGCATCACTAAAATGATGGAGTGACTGTTCTTCATGTCGTATTTACAGTCCACGTCCCCAGTTCTGTTGTGCTTGCTTTCTCCGGGAACAGTACTGTTTTTTTAGCCTGGAAAATGCTTGTACTTTTAAGTGAAGTGCAATAATCTGTCTCTCTCTCATCTGTCCCTCCTCAAAGTACGCCACTTCACTTAAACTTTTGGTGTTTTGTGCAGAACATCTTGCACGGAGTAAAGAATGCCCTCGAGTACAAAGCGCAGAGTACGGATTAGACTCGAATGAAAAAAAAAAGTGTGTGCGAGAGCAGGACAACGAGCACCCCCTCCCCACCCGGCGCTCACACTGTTCCACATAAGGAGAAAGTGGGCCGGGGAGGAGGGAGGTCGACACCAGCCGCACCGGGTGGGGGGTGGGGTGGGGGGGGGGCTTGATGCCTCGTGATAAACATGCTTGGCCCCCTCCCGGGGATGAAGGCAGACACCGGGCGGCGGCAGAGTGTGGGTACAGCTGCAGCCGGACTCCTGTAGGCGGCTGTACTCTTGGGTAAAGGGGGTTGCTGAGTTAATAATGACAAAGATTACCTGGAAAGGGGTGGGTAAAGTTTAGATAGCTCTCAACCTACCAGGGATTTTTATCAGAGTTACCTGACATTGGAAGTTCTGGTACAGGGTAAACGTTCCACTGAAGTGATGAGAATTTGGGGAAGAGGGCAGAGTCTGTTCCGCTTTTGGAAACGAATTGTCTCACGGGTCCTTCAGCAATTGCACCACCTCCAAAACAAGGAATGTGGATATTATAAATAATGTAAACAGATTATTAGTTTGTGGAGACCTAGCTTCTGCTCTTAAAGGGAGGGCCCGCCTCACCTGTTTACACACGTGCAGATGTGCTGTGCTTTCTGACCAGATGTGCCGTCCCGTCTGCCAAGCTACCTATTTTCAAACTTCATTTATAAATGGAAACACTTATAATTTGCAAGAACGCGTATAATTTGCAATAACTGTCCCCCCATCACACGTTATCCAAAGTGTAACTGGTGCATTTGAAGTACATGGCAACATAGACTGGGATGAATAGTTTGCTCTCCCACCGCCTGGGGTGCAGCACCTGTGTAATTGGGGTCACTTTGAGGTCAGTCATTGATAACAATTACCAGGGTTCAAGCTGACAGTCTGACAGATAACTGCGAGTCTAGGAGTCTGCTAAAAGTTAACATTTTCACTTTTTCCCTCGAGCCCTCTATGCAGTAATCTCGAGGGCGGTGGTGCGCATGCGCGCAGACTGCAGACTCATCCTCTGGTGCACGTGTACACTTGATGGTGCTGCTGACCGTCCTCACATTGTTTACAATTGACTATGCTTTCAGTCCCCCATATACAGATCTTTTATACTATACGCAACAATTGATCTGACAGTAAGATGCTCAAGAGGTCAGGCTTAAATAGGTTGCCATGTTCCCTCACAACAATTGTGCTAAAAGTTACACATCCTCCTAAAATGCTGAGTTCAGAAACACATTCAGCTTTTTGTTGCAAAAACGTAATTTTACTGTATTTCTCCACACACAGGAACATGTCTTCCATTGTACCTGAGAAGGCACCCGTGTCATTCTTTCACGTTCTCACTTCTACAGTGCTGTGCTGGTTTGTCTAGCCCTACCCCTGGACTTTGTACATGACAGACAGCGTGAGGAGCATAGTGGATTCCAAACTAGTCCACGGCGAGCAGGTGTGCTGCAGAACTTGCGTTTCCTTTGGTTCTGGGGCTTGGCTACCAATAGTGCAGCAGGTGCAGTGGCACCGGAAACCTGAGGTATGAGTCTGACAACAAATCATGATTGCCTTTTTTTACCAAACTGTCTGCAGACAGTCACGGTTTCTTTCCTTGCATAATAGGCCAATGACTCCCTTGCTACGTCACTGTTCGTTTTAACATGTTGTTGGGGTGCACTGCTGTTTGTGCAGTTCAGCGAGGATTGAGGAATAAATTGTGGTATTGCTTTCATGTTGGTATTCCCGCCAATTCTACCTTTCGCGGCACAAAGCTCTGTGAATATGGAAACAGGACAACCACAGTTCACCACTGAGAGGAAGTTGCCCTGTGTGCAGCCGGTTGCACAGCACACATTAAAGGAACCCGAACTACACATATACCAGCTGACGCAGGTTGGGTGATGTTTAATATTAATGTGTGTACATATTTTTGCAGATGTTATTTAGAGAGTATATCTCACCGTACATCCGGAATACTTTTTGTTTTCTAAAATACAGGGATGACTTCAAACGAAGGGCAAAGTATGCCGTTTGAAAGTTAAATAGACTTCAGCACGGTAACGTTTGTAGAAGGCAATCAACGTGTGTAAGGGTATAGACGTCTGTTCTTAAATATGTTATGCTCCATGCATTTGTATAGCCCATTATACCCATCTGTATAGTGCAGCACCTCCTTTGGAATCTGGGCACACTTTACGGTGCTGAGGTGCTCGCTCAGAGGCACACTGTTCTGTGCATTTTGCATTTCCTTGTTCTCTGTTGATTCAATTATGATTCTATTGGATATTGGCCGGCCTGGTTAGAATGGGGTATGCATTGTTTACTGAAAGGACGGTCTTGCATTGGGCCGGCTAGATCCTGTTATGTATTTCTGCAGGATACTGTGTGCATGGTTATGCTTGTAGAAGGAGTTTGCCGATTGTTTTCTTCTTTTGGGGTGCACGCCTGTGAAGTGTTGGTCATCATTGGCATCTGGTGTAAGCTGCAGGTCACGAGTTCGAATCCCACCTACGCCAAATGTCTCATCTTTAACGTGCCGGTAATTTGATCACCATTTTATTGGGAAGAATAAAACTGGCTATTTACAACATTTTGAAACCGAAGTGATTTAAGGAGCATTTTTAAAAACGTATTTTACAACAGATGTTCTATTTCAAATAATTCTTTCCAAAAACCATGTTCTCAAGATA